>NC_052081.1:15705000-16955000 GCF_015852505.1 Tachyglossus aculeatus
TGTTCTAAGCACTGGGGAGGTTACAAGGTGATCAAGTTGTCCCCACGGGGGGGTTCACAGTTTTTATCCCCATTTTACAGATGAGGTAACTGAGGCCCAGAGAAGTTAAGTGACTTGCCCAAAGTCACACAGCTGACAGTTGGTGGAGCCGGGATTTGAACCCATGACCACGGACTCCAAAGCCCTGGCTCTTTCCACTGAGCCACGGGGCTCAGAGTCTCAATCTCCATTTTACAGATGAGGTAACTTAGGCACAGAGAAATTAAGTCACTTGCCCAAGGTCACACAGGAGACAGGTGGCGGAGCCTGGATTAGAACTCACAACCTCTGACTCCCAAGCCCTTGGTCTTGCCACTAGGCATGTGGGACAGGGACTAACTTGTATCTATTCCAGCACTTACAGCAATGCTTGGCACATAGTGATTAACAAGTACTATAATAATTATTATTATTATACATGACTTCTTGGAAACATATAGGCCAATATCACACATTCAGTTCTGGCATAATGCATGGTTTCAATATGTAATTTGGCTAGAATACTGCTAGGAAATGCCCTTCCAACAGTGCAGGACTGTTTGGATTTGGAATGTCGAATTATCAGTGGAAATTACTTGCATGGATATGCATATATGAGTAGCACGGGAATGAATGACTTCTATCCCACAAGTCTTCACAAATATGAAGTTTTGCAGGAATTTATATTATTAGAACTTGGTGTCTCTGTATACATCCACCTAGGAGTGATTGAAATTTGACAGTGATGCTATAATAGTTTGAAGCTCCTTGAGAGCAAGGGTCATGTTTATAAGCCCTTTTATGTTGTACTTTCCTGAGTGGTTAGTAAAGGCCTTTGCACACAATAGGCACTCAATAAATATTACCGATTGAAGGGTTTATCCTATATAAAAATGTCAGTCCATTGTACTTACTGAGAATTTACTGTGTGCAGAGCACTGTACTAAGTGCTCGGGAGAGCACAATATAACAATAATCGGACATGTTCCCTGACCTCAGTGAGCTTAAAGTCTAAAGGACTAATGATAAAAATATTAGGAGTAATAATAATGGCTGTTCAATGCTTCCTAGATGATAAGCACTAGACTAAGCATTGTGGTTTATATAGATAATCGAGTCACACATAGTTCCTGTCTTACATGGGGTTCATAGTTTAAGGGAGAGAGAGAGTAGGTATTTAATCCCCATTTTGCCGATGAGGAAACTGAGACCTAGTAAAGTGCCTTCCCCAACATCCCATAGCAGACAACTGCCGGAGTCAGGATTAGAACCCAGACCCCCTGATTTCCAGGACCATGCTCTTTCCACGCTTTTTGCCAGGTCAGCAGCAGGGTAAATCTGCCTGGATTAGGTCAATTTTAACTCCACCTTCTTCAGAGCCAGTAGGCACACTGGGTGTTTCCAACCTAACCCATGGGCTTAATCATCCTTAGGGAGAGAGGGGTATCTAGGGGGATGGAACAAATTGACTTTCCACCTTACCCACATCCCCTATTTCATCCCCTCTTGGAAATCCTTGGAGTCATAATCATTCATTCAATCGTATTTATTGAGTGCTTACTGTGTGCACAGCACCATACTAAACACTTGGAAAGTACAATTCAGCAATAGAGACAAACCCTGCCCACAACGGGCTCACTGCCCTGCCCCTGAGGGAGGGAATTTAGAGTTGCCGTATAAACACATGGCCACTCCCCTCCACCACCTATAACTTTCATGTACACATTGTTCAATTTAGCGTCTGGCCCCTGACCAAGTTGTAAGTTCCTTGAAGGAAGGGATCTTGTGTACCAACTGTACTATACCCTTCCAAGTGCTTAGCTCAAGCACTTATTGAAGCACTCAATAAATTCCAATGCGAAAAGAAGAAACAAGCAGATGTCAGGACATCGAGGTCAATCCTTTCTCCTTACTTAAAATGTGCTCTCCTCCATGGAAGAAAGTGTTGGGTTCATTAAGAAACTGATGCAATGTTATTAATCATGAATGCGTATGTAATTGTGTCATGCTAATATAATCTATTCTGTTTCTCCAAATAGCATCTGTATAGTTTTTTTTAACTCAATTAGTTTTTAATATTTTATTTGCTCTTTTCATATTCTGTGCATTTCTTTTTACAGGACGAACCGTTCTTCCAAATTTCATAAACATTTTAATGAGTATAGATTTTTTGCAGGAACCAGTAGCTTCTAAGAGATTTATCACTGTCTGCTTCTGTTAAGCAGATAATAAACTGTTGGTATCCAAATTAATAGCGATTTGGCACTTCCGTTAATGATATCATTATTGTAAGCCAGAATGTTTATACTGAGAGCTCTGCGTTTCATTTGTTAAATCTAAGAGGATAATTTGTATTCAGAGCGCTATTCACATGGCAGATTTACAACATCTGGGAATTTACTGAAAAGCAGCACCTAAACTCATTGTTAACAGTCCACTCTGGGCAAAGATGCTTTTTTTAGTTCAAAACTATAGTTGGGTTTCTTAATGAATTAAAAACATAAAAAATTTGCATATGAAATCTAAGGTAAATATATGTATATACATATATTCATTCAATCAATCCTATTTATTGAGTGCTTACTGTGTGCAAATCATGCTTGGAAAGTACTTTCAGTCTAGCAAAATGGTTACATGTCTAAACTTTTTCCTGATTTTGTTATTTTTTGAATTAAATAAATGCAAATTAAATGATATTCCAGACATTGAATTGTGAAAGAAAGTATTCTGTGAAGGGATTAACACTTTCCAGCCACCAGGATATTGATAGCTAACCTGGAAGCATACAAAGATAGATAATCACATAAGGAATGACTCAATATATAACTGAATTTCAAAAGTGAGTTTTCAGTGAACTAAAATTATGGCATTACTTTTATTCTATTTTTATGAATTTTGCAATTATCCCCCAATTTGAACTTGAATTTTGAACCAGATTTTCCCCTTTTATAAACTCTTCCCTCGGTATGCTAGTCACATCTGGTATTTTATTGACTTTTCAGACCTCTAGAATAATGCTGAATAAATTAAATTTCAGTCAATACTGATAAATTAGAAAGATTAAAAGGTGCAAAAATAAATATACACATCCCGCTTTGGATTGCCAATCATATTCTTCCTCCTTATCAAGAAATCTATTGATTAATTCCGATTGCCAGAAAACCTGCATGAACCTGTTTGCAAAAGTATGATTTGATTATGCAATATTTGGATTGGTGCTTTTCATGTGAAAGAAACATGGCAGGATTATTGTTCTGACAGCGAAGAAAAACGTGTGACATTTTGACAGTACTGAATTTCATAAGAACATAATTGGTGTAGGTAAAATATAGCCTTGAAATAAATACATAATAAAATACAATTTCTTAAACCCTTCAAGCACTTAGCACAGCACTTTGTACACAGTAAGTGCTCACTGAATACGACTGAAAGAACTTATTACATGCTAACCACTGGTCAGGGCAGATAAAATAATTAGATCAGACACGTTCTCATTTATTGAGAGAGATAGAATAGAAATGTGTCTTCACTTTACAGATGTGGAAACAGAGCATAGAAATGCAAATGGAAATCATATATTTTCTGACTCAAAGCTGTAATTGCATATTGGATTACATTTATCCACTTAAACAATGGGTCCCTAAGAGGAAACCAACACAAAATGCCTTGCCTGGGACTTCTCACCTTCTGGTCCCTGTTGAGCTTTTCTGAAAAGAATATCTTCCTTTATTCATGCTAGGAGGAATTATTTTTGTGTTCCTTTCATATTTCACAGAACGGACTTAAAGAGCACTGATTCATTTTATAACTGTGAAAAGCCTAAGGAAATCCACTCGTCTTTGTCTTTTGGGAGGATCCAACTGTTGAAGGCTTACCAATTGCGTGAACCTTAATTTAGATGTTGAAATTGTCAGGTCAACTGAATAATCAGAAACTCTTTTGAAAGAAATGCCAATTGACATACCAGATCGTCTGCTTAAAGCTGCTCTGATGGAAATGTTCTGGGCATATAATTTGGAATTCAGTGTCATTTTTCTCCTGAAATTTCCATCTGTAAATCCCCCAGCATGCATTGATTACTAGCTTGTTGTGTCAATTTATGATTATATTTTACTCTCCCAAGCGTTTAATACAGTGCTTTGCACACAGTAAGTGCTTAGTAAATCCTATTGAATGAATGAACTCAAATGTATGGGTTGTGTTTAAAATAGAATGATGATGTTATTTGTGATTTCGCTTTGATTGTCTTAGAGCAGAAACTTCAAGAAATTTGCAAGACAAAGAAACAAAATGGCAGCAGCATCCACTGCAAGTAGCAAGTGTAACAATTTTGAAAGGGGCATCAGTAGATGAAGATATGGTGGAAAGCACTGTCAGTCAGACATCAGCTTTATCTACCCACCTGCTCAAGCTAATGACAATTTCATCATCATTATAATCACAATTATGCTATTTCTTAAGGACTTTGGTCAAGCCCTGTATTAAGTGCATGACGTAATATGATCAGATACATTCCTTGTCCCAAAGCTCACAGTCTAAGAGGGAGGGAGAGCTGCTATTTCATCCCCTTTTTATGGATGAGAGAACTGAATCCCAGAGAAGTTAAGTAACTTGCCCAAGACCACACAGCACTCAAATCATATATCTGGGATTAGAATTCAGGTTGCCTGATTTCTGGTCCTGGGCTCTATCTACTTCACCATGCTGTTTCTCTTCATCGTCACTTATTTCATCTGTACCTGAAGGCCAGTTATGAATTCTGTCACCTTTCCTTCATCCCCTTGTCTTTCAATTAAAAATTTTAAATTTTCCTGCTAGAAGGAAATGTTTTTTATGGTGTTAAGCACTCACTATGTGTCAAACACTGTTCTAAGTATTGGGGTAGTTACAAGTTAATTAGGTTGGACACAGTCTAAGTAGAAGGGAGAACAGGAGAACTGAGGCACAGAGAAGTAAGGTGTTTTACCCACGGTCACATAACAAACAATTGGCAGAGCCAGGATTAGAACCCAGGTCCTCTAATTCCCAGGCCAGCGCTCTTTCCATGAGGCCATGCTGCTTCTCTTTTAAAATACAGAAAGCTCAGTATTAGAGAGACACACAATCACCAGTGCTAACTCACAGAAGCAGTGTGAGCTGATAATAATAATAATAAAAATAATGGCATTTATTAAGCACTTACTATGTGCAAAGCACTGTTCTAAGTGCTGATAAAGCATGGCCCTAGGAGCCAGAAAGACCTGGGTTGTGATCCCGGCTCTGCCATTTGTCTGCTGCATGACCTTGGGCAAGTCATTTAACTTCTCTGTGTCTCAGTTCCCCTACCTGTAAAATGGGGATTAAGACTGTGAGCCCTGTGTGGGATATGGAGTGTGTTCAGCCTGATGATCTTGTAACTAACCAGCACTTAGCACAGAACCTGGCATATAGGAAGTGCTTAACAAATACTACAAAAATAATAAACAGAAATGCTCATTGTTTATACAACCCTTTGCAGAAAGTGAGCTACGCCCAAATATTTCTGAGCCCGTGGAAGAGTAATTTCTTCCACAGTGACAGTTGCTCTGGACTTCTTAGTAATACACGCCATAAATCAAAAATGGTGTGATGCTAGTACCCAGAAAGCTCTCTGCCGTGGTAGGATTTGGCCTGGCCCCTCTGACTGATAATAATAATAACAATTATGGTCCTAGTTAAGTGCTTATTACGTACCGGGCACTGAACTAAGCAATGAGGTGGATACAAGCAAATCGGATTGGACACAGCCCTGTCCCACGTGGAGCTCACAGTCTCAATCCCCATTTTACAGATGACGTCACTGTGGCACATAGAAGTTAAGTGACTTGCCAAAGGTCACGCTGCAGACAAGTGGCAGAGGTGGGATTAGAACCCGTGACCTTCTGATGCTCGATACGCTGTACCATGCTGCTTCTGTGTGGGTGGAGAACAGACCTGACCGAGACTGGAAGCTCGCTAAGGGCAGGGAATGTGCCTGCTAAATCTGTTGCATTGTACTTGCCCAAGCATTTAGTACAGTGCTCTGCATATAATAATCGCTCAAAAAATACAATTGATTGATTGATTGACCTAGGGAAGGTAGCCATGTGAGCAGAGGGGTTCCCATCAATCTGAACACTTCCTCGGGGAGCCCCTCACCCTCTCCCTTTCTCTGCAAGAACCATGTCTCCTCTGCCATTTCTTTTAAAACTATTCCTCTTTCCTGCCTCACTGTGTGGGCAAAGACTGTGATTCCTGTGGTCAGTGGTCATGTTACCAACTCTATTGCATAGTACTTTCCCAAGCACTTAGTACAGCTCTGAAAACAGTAAACACTCAAAAAACACCACTGATTGATTGATTATCTAATATCTACCCCATTGTTTAGCAAAGTACTTGGCATATAGTAAGTGTTTAACAAATAAGACACACAAACACACAAATTCCCTCCCTCCTCCATTCATCTAGAAGCCTTCAAGCGATTACTTAATCCTCAGTGCATGACACCCATCCTGAGGCAGAATCAGGGAATAGGATACTTTAATTTTGTAAGGGAATTCTAGATCTTTTTACCGCATTCCTTAACTCATTCAAATCTTTATGCATTTTTTATTTCATAGTAAAATTACAATTGTGTGCAGAGCAGTGGTTTGAAAGTCCAATTCAAGGATGAATTCTGGGTTCATGAGAGACTAGAATTTGAAGTACTTGGGTATCATTTTATAGGCTTTTATTTCCTTAATTGGTAAAATCAAAAATTTACATCATCAAGTAAATTTGTATATAGAATTCTTGCTCATGAAAATTCTATGCCTACATCCATTGTGACTTATTAAATATGATTCCCCATATAAATATATATCAAGAAGTCAATTCATGGTATACTAGATAAAATTAAGGTTTTTTGAAGCTTATTTTGAAGCAATCATTTCTGCTCACATCATGAAATTTCATAGCAGAGTCTCCCAAAAAATTGGCAATGTAAAGAAAAAGCTATCCAAAATGCAATTCAAGGCAACCATGTCATAACTGGGCATAGCTACATTCTCTGTCCAGTTGCCAAAGTAATATCTCACTATAAATCTTATGTCATTTATGAGCTAGGGTGTTTTCCTATCACTTGTTATCTCATTAGAGCTGAAACTGCAACACTATCTGTTAAAGTTATGGTTGAAGTAATCCAAAACAGAAGCAATTAGAAACAGATGTCAGAAAAACAAGCAACAGAGATGAGGAAAATGGTGACACTGTAAACTGTATTGAAACTTCTATGAAAAGGCCAGGAGAAACACAAAGCTGAATATTGATAGTTTTTTGTTGGTAAATCTGCCAGAAAAAAATGATGAATTAGCTTATTAACAGGCTATTTCCTTCTTTTGTTGCACTATTACACATTGAACATCAATACCAATCATGCCTTAAAAGACTGTTTAGAAAATTACATAAGGGATAATTATAAAATCTTTGCCAAAAATGGTTTAAAATATTTTGACCAACCATGCTTTGTAGTTTTTTGTTTTTTTTTAATAGAAGAGTCAACCGAAATGAAGCTTGGGAGTAGAAAATATGGCAAGAGCAATACAATTTCTGAACCCTTATTACAGCTTTAGGGAGAGCAGAGAGAAGAAAGAGAGGAAAGCTGGGTGAGAGAAGAGGGGAGAGAATCAGTCAGTCATTCAATCAATTATAATTAATTAGAACTTACTGTGTGCAGAGAATTGTACTAAGCCCTTGGGAGAATATAACAGAGCAGGCAGAGAAGAGGAGAGAGGAGTCATGTATTGATTATTCATTCCATCATATTTCTTGAGCACATACTGTTTGCAAAGCACTGTACTATGCGTTTGGGAGAGTACAATATAACAAGAAACAAACACGTTCCTAAAGAGAAGAGAGAAGAGGGGCGGGAAAGAAGCGGGGTGGAGGGAGGGAGGGAGTTCAGCAACTGGCAATCCAGGAGACACCTGTTAGCAATAAGCTGGGAAAGGAGGCTAGAATGGTTTGAGATCATCTCACCGTCCAGTGACCTGTAGAGAGTCTGTCTTGGTTTCCTCACAGTTTCTATCCTGCTCAAAGGGACAGGGAGGCCCAGTTTCCTGAACAGTTCCTCACTCTGAAGACAAAAGTAATAGCATCACCTTTATTGTACCGAATTAAGGCACAAAAAGGGTCAGGGGTAGCTCCCAAACCATAGATTTTCATATATGCTGTAAGCTCATCTCTAGACTGTACACTTGTTATGGGCAAGGAATGTGTCTGTTTCTTGTTATATTGTACTCTCCCAAGTGCATAGTACAGTGCTTTGCAAACAGTAAGTGCTCAAGAAATATGATGGAATGAATAACCAATATATGACTTTTTGAAAAAAATGCTTATGATATCTTTTTTAAGGATCAGGTTTAAGATGTTTGGAGAGAGAATGAAAATCTCATACACCTGGAGGAGACCACAAGGAAAATCAATTTCACTTTCCGGCCTTCGGGAAGGACTAGACTCAAGACACCCCAGATTGTTGAGAAATTGGAAAGCAGCATGGCTTAGTGGATAAAGCACAGGTCTGGGAGTTAGAGGACCTGAGTTCCAATCCTGGTTCTGCCAACTCCTGTGCGACCTTGGACAAATCACATAACTTATCTGTTCCTCGGTCATCTCATATGTAAAATAAGGATTAAGACTGTGAGCCCCATGTGGAATATGTGCTGTGTCCAGCTTGCTTAGCTTGTATCTACTCCAGCACTTAATACAGTGCCTGATAAATAGTAAGAATGTAAGAAATACCATAAAAAACCCAAAAGATCTTACTTTTAAAGACTTCTTCCTAAACTCCCAAAGGAAGAGATGCCATAAACCCTCTGTCAGCACATTCTTTATTCATTGGTAAGTTGCAAAAAGAGTTTAAATCTCCCAGCCAGGAAAAACAATCTCCACTCCAGGAGAGAGATTGGGTACCATATTCTTAGCACTAAAGATCCCTGCACCCACATTCTGAATCCCATTCTAATCCTATTCTAATCCAGCGCTTAGAACAGTGCTCCAGTGCTTAGAACAGTGCTTTGCACATAGTAAGTGCTTAATAAATGCCATCATCATTCATTTAACAGATCAGTTAACATAGCTACCTTATTTCACTCACTAGTAATTTGATTCTGTACAGTGAGATAATTAGATACTACTTTTAGAATCAAGAAACCTGTCCTTTTTTATGATGACTTTTTGATGACTAGATATTATATTTAAGAAATACTTACTTTCCTAAAGGAAACTGTTGGCTGGAAGTAGTATTAACTATGTATCATTCATCTCTGAAGGGGGTAATGAGGAAAACATTTCACAGTTTTTCCTCTGAAACACTGGCTAATGACAGAGTAGGATTTTTGTTATCTTCTCTAATGTAATAATTAGGTCATCAAATTACAATAACTTTTTCAGCAGAAACATATGTGATCAGTACAGATCTAAAGCAATAGCTGTTTAAAACTGAACATAGATATACTTTTCTGTGCCCCAAATTATTTTGATTATGTGATGGTATAGACCTGGCCAATAGATGGAGTGAAAGTCATTTTTGCTGAGCTATACTATGTATTAAATTCACTTCAGCAATATTTAATCAGTGTAAAAAAACCCATTGTTCTAGAGTGGCTTCTGTGCTGAAACAAAGTGGGTCTACCTTACAGTCCTTCAAGAAACAGTGTAAACTTCTCAGTTTGAATAACTGAAGTATAGATGTGCACTTTTTCTTAGGCTAATGAAGATAATCAACATGGCTTGTTTGATGCCTGTACCTTGCCTTGTACAGAAGATGCCGAGACAGAAAGAAGCCCCTGTGTAGAAGTGTCCATGATAAAGTGAAAGGTCTGAAGAATAAGGGACATTCTGTGGTAGGGGGCTATTCAGAATAAGCATACTATATGCCCCAATTTGGTCAGGACAATTTGAGGCAGCTTTAGAGAAATTTGAAAAAAATAAGAAACAAACAAATGAATGAAGAATTCCCACCATTTTAACCGGAAAACCTACCAACAAGATCCATCTGCTCTAGTCTGAACTTCCAAATCTGGACACACTCAGTTCACATTCTGTCTCTCTCTTTTTTATGGCTGTGAGCCCTTTGTTGGGTGGGGACCGTCTCTATATGTTGTCAATTTGTACTTCCCAAGCGCTTAGTATATTCATTCAATTGTATTTATTGAGCGCTTACTGTACTGCTCTGCACACAGTAAGTGCTCAATAAATATGATTGAATGAATAAATGAATTTTTTAAGCACTTACTGTATGCCAGGCATTGTACTAAGCTCTGGGGTAGATACAAGCTAATCAGGTTGGACACAGTCCCTGTCCCACATGGGTCTCATCATCTTAATCCCTATTTTACATGTGAGATAACTGAGGCACAGAAAAGTTTAAACATTTTGCCCAGGGTCACACAGCACACAAGTGGCAGAGCCAGGATTAGTAGCCAGGTCCTTCTGGTTCCTCCTCTATCCATTAGGCCATGCTGCTTCCCTGCTTCACTTCTTACCCTGCTCCTGCCTAGCACCCAAGGTGGCAGGAGAAGAAATGTGTTTGGATGGTCCTCGAGTGTCCTGGTATTTAATATTAAAAAGTTAATTTAATTAAAAAACACTAAACAAGGAATTTCCAATTCAGATGAGGCTACTTGCCAAAGTAGCGTTGGTCAAGAATTAGTTCTGGGAAAGGAACTACCTAGTTAGCTGTTGTAATGGTGAGTCTACCATAGATGAGTTTTAGGATGGCACTGTGAATAACTTCTTAATAGAAAAAGTGAAGGAGTCAAGCTAATAAATAACCCCTCTTAATTTGATCCTAAGAGGCTTGAAGGAATAAGGAATTAAAACATGGATGAATATCTTTGCATGGTCTTTGCATTTTCTCTTCAGCAGTTCAGTAACTCATGGCTTTATTTCTTTCTCTATCAAGAGGTGTTTCATGAGAAGTTGCTGACTCAGTATTACCTTCTCAGTTCTTGGGGTCAGAATAGGTTATAGCTTTAAAGGGTCCTTAGAGATGGGATAGTTATGTATTTATTTTATCTCTGATTTTTGAGGCAAATGAATTTTCACTTGTCATTTTTAAAGCTTCACTGTGTTTTCTTTCTTACTGAATCTCTAACCCTACATAGCCTGGGGGTCAAGCAGCTGAACAGCCCTTCTTTAAAGATGCTTGTTCAACTTCTAAAATAATTCAATTCTGAAAGAATTTGATTTCTGAGAGGCTTTTAGAAAGTGCAAAAGTATTAATCTATAGATGGACATAGGTATAGGATGGTTGAAAGAAATTGAAATTTTTCATTTCTCATCTTTTTCATAGAATAAGTGGTGAGCCAGAAAATTTGTTACCACAAGAAGTTGTACAGGTGAAAAATATCAGAGGCCCAAAGAGGTTTGGAAAAAAATCAAGGATTGATACAATTTCAGAGTCAAAAAGTTAAGAGTCTAGAGGGGAAAGTGAGGTGTGTTAAGGAGGCTTGGGTGGAATGAAAAAGAAACCAGCAGGATAGCTTAATAATAACGTGGAGCAAGTTCCATAATTGGTTCAAAGTTTGGCAAAGAGAACTGATGTCAGCTAGAAGAGCTGAAGGCTTGTGAAACCTTAGAAAGAGTAGTTGGCTGGAGAAGAAAAATAAAAACCAAAAATCAACAGTTACTGTCTTAAGAATAAAGAGGTCTTTCAGGGCTTCGCAAGGATAAAGAAGGCCACAGTATTCAAAGGTCAGATGTTGTTTTAAACACTTGAAAGAATATAATAGTACCAAGATACACATTCCCTGCCCTCAAGAAGCTTATTACTCTATTTATTTATTTATTTATTTTACTTGTACATATCTATTCTATCTATTTTATTTTGTTAATATGTTTGGTTTTGTTCTCTGTCTCCCCCTTTTAGACTGTGAGCCCACTGTTGGGTAGGGACTGTCTCTATATGTTGCCAACTTGTACTTCCCAACTGCTTAGTATAGTGCTCTGCACACAGTAAGCGCTCAATAAATACGATTGATTGAAAATAAAACATTTACAAGACAGAGTAGAAAGGACAAAGGAAGAAAACTAGTAATAATGTATAAAAATATGGTGGTTTGTCTAAGGTCCCCACTCCAGGATGGTAGCCATATTCTTTTTATGGTATTTGTTAAGTGATTACTGTGTGCCAGGCACTATACTAAGTACTAGGGTAGATACAAGATAACCAGGTTAAACATAGTCCCTGTCCCACATGGGGGTAACAGTCTTAATTCCCATTTTACAGATGAGGGAACTGAGCCCCAGAGAAGTTAGTTGCCCAAGATCACACAGCAGGAATGTGTCTGTATGTTGTAATATTGTACTCTACCAAGTGCTTAGTTCAGTGCTTTGCACACAGAGGATGCTCAATAAATATGATTGAACAGCAGACAAGTGGTGGAGGTGGGATTAGAACCCAGATCCTTCTAACTCCCAGGACTGTGCTGCGTTCACTAAGTCACTCTAATTGGCTCTTCTATACTATTGGTTCAATATACCAGACAAGACCTAGGTTTCCTCAACTACCAAATGGTAGTTATTGAAAAACCCTTTCTTTTAGGGTTGTGGGAAAAATGTAGACCATCAATTACCATACACAATGCTATGAATAGCTTCCAGGAGAAGAAGGGAAGCTCAGAGCAGCTAGAGATTTTTCACACCTTAGTATTACTATCTGAGCTTAGGTTTCTGGTTTTTCCAATCCCTGATGAATATGCAAAAAGTTTAGTAGTTCTGATTTCCATCTGTTTAATATGTATTTAGCACTGAGGTTTGTAGTAATTTCAATAAATTTACATGCTGCAATTTGTAGCACTATTGCATTGCGTTTCTGTACTTTTCAAAAGAAACCTTGAAAATTGGACACCTTGTAGAGGAAACAGCAGTGACAAGGTATTTACATCATCAGGGTTTCAAAATAGTTTTAAAAATAGGATGGTCAACCATTTCAGGCAATCCTCGTTTTCCAGATGAGGGAAGTGAGGCACAGAGAAGTTAAGTGACTTGCCCAGAGTCACACAGCTGACATAAATACGATTGAATGAATGAAGTGGCAGAGCAGGATTAGAACTCACAACCTCTGACTCCCAAGCCCAGGATTTTTTCCACTGAGCCATGTAAAGGTCATTATGAAATACAATATTCCAAACAGGAGTGAAGGTCTTGTAACAGATGCTTAGTAAAGATCGTGACAATATTTGGAAACAAAAACAAGCTTGATCACTGTGGGTACCAAAGAGAAGAGTACAACCAGAGGAAATCTTTAGGTGCTCATTGTGTGGAGAGAATTTCCAGTCAAAGAATGGGGGTATCAGTCATAATCCAACTTGTGCTTCCCAAGAGCTTAGTACAGTGCTCTGCACACAGTAAGCACTCAATAAATACAATTGAATGAATGAATGAACCCCACAAACTGACAAAATCTTACCAATGACGGCACCCTTTTTGAATCCAAAGGGCAGTCTGGCATTCCTGAAAAAGATGAAATCAAATATTTTATTGATGGCTTATACCTGGAGTATGTTTGATGGTATCCTAAATTCAGCTGAAGCGTTGGCATCTGGGTAGGATGGTTCTGTGGTAGGTCATGAGAATTCATAGAAGGGTTGAAGAAAATTTGGCCTCCTATTAAATCATGTTTTATATGATTGCCATTATCATTTGCAAGAATAAGTTGGAATTTTTAAAGTTTCATTTTCAAATCTGATAGGAGCCCCTGGAGCAGTATTTTTCATATGGTATTGAATTGTATTTACTAAGCAGTGGCTATATGCCAAACATCTGGGGTAGGTACAATGCAACTAGATCAGACACAGCCCATGTTCCACATGGGGCTCACAGTCACAGGAGGGAGAGTAAGCATTGAATCCCCATTTTACAGCAGAGGAATATGAGGCACAGAGAAGTTAAGTGACTTGCCCCAGGTCACGCAGCGGCCAAGTGGTGAAACTGGGATTAGAACCCAAGTTTCCCGACACCCAGGCTGATACTCTTTCCACCAGGCCAAGTTCAATACCTCTGATGGCCAACTGAGACCTGTGGCTCACTAGTGCACAGTACTGCTAGAGATAATCATTTGTTGGTTCTTAAAGTTGGTGTGTGTGGTGCTATTGAGGCTAAACATTGGGTGTTAAATATTCACTGAAGCCATGCAATTTAATCTTGTATCTAGAAAAATTAGGCCACGCCAATTGTGAATGGGCATTGTTGTGAATGGGCCGCAAAAACTCCTCACTCTCGGCTGCAGGGCTCTCCATCACCTCGCCCCCTCCTACCTCACCTCCCTTCTTTCCTTCTACAGCCCAGCCTGCACCCTCCACTCCTCTGCCACCGCTAACCTCCTCACTATACCTCGTTCTCGCCTGTCCCGCCGTCGACCCCCAGCCCACGTCCTCCCCCTGGCCTGGAATGCCATCCCTCCGCACATCCGCCAAGCTAGCTCTCTTCCTCCCTTCAAAGCCCTACTGAGAGCTCACCTCCTCCAGGAGGCCTTCCCAAACTGAGTCCCCTTTTTCCTCTTCTCCTTCCCACCCCCCTGCCCTACCTCCTTCCCCTCCCCACAGCACCTGTATATATGTTTGTACAGATTTATTACTCTATTTCACTTGTACATATTTACTATTCTATTTATTTTGTTAATGATGTGCATCTAGCTTTACTTCTATTCTGATGACTTGACATCTGTCTACATGTTTTGTTTTGTTGTCTGTCTCCCCCTTCTAGACTGTGAGCCCGTTGTTGGGTAGGGACCATCTCTTTATGTTGCCAACTTGTACTTCAAGCACTTAGTACAGTGCTCTGCACATAGTAAGCACTCAATAAATACGATTGAATGAATGAACGAATGAACCAAACAGGGTTAAAAGGAGCACGTGACTTACTAGAATGGCAGGGATTTGGAAGGAGGTAACGGAGGGATTCCAGCAGAGAGCCAAGATGCATTTTGAGCAAGTGAGGAGCCATAGCAAAATGACTCCTTCAAGAGGATTTTGGATAAGATGAATATTCAATCAGACTGTGTACAACAGGAAATTGTATGTTAGATCAGAAGTAGACACTTTGGTTTCATGAGTCATTGGCTTGGAAAACTGTCTTGAAGGTATTAAGAAAAAAATGAAGGAAAGTTCCCAAAGGCAAGATAAAAAAAACCCAAAATCTATCAAAAGCTATGTCAGCAGGGTAAAAGATAATAGCATCGCACATAAGAGGATAGAAATATTACAGAATTAAATTTTGCAGGGAAAAAACTTTAAACGTCTAGCACTCTCTTAACCTGAAGAGGATAATCTAATCAGCTCTTTAGGTGGTGGAACCAAGTGCTCTGAGCTCACTACAGTGGATGACCCAATGTATCATGAAAGACATTACCCCATTTTTATGGGGCATATAAACTGAGTGATGTAATTTTACATTCATGGGTGTGCAGGACAGTTGGTGATTTGCTAAGGCAGCATGAAAACACCTGAAC
This sequence comes from Tachyglossus aculeatus, assembly GCF_015852505.1. Taxonomy (NCBI): domain Eukaryota; kingdom Metazoa; phylum Chordata; class Mammalia; order Monotremata; family Tachyglossidae; genus Tachyglossus; species Tachyglossus aculeatus. The sequence goes on from NC_052081.1 coordinate 15,720,506, forward strand.
ATTAGGGGAAAATGAGGATCTTCTGGCCAAAAGAAGAGCAGTGAGTGGTAATTCAAGAAAGCATTCACAAGGAAACATACTCACCAGGAACATCACCCAAACGTGATTGCCATTCAGGAAAAAGGGAAGAGAATTGTACTGTTCAATTCTATATTATGCGATGGATGATCCTTGGGAATTGGTCTGGTATTAAAATGGTTACAGTGATAGGATATGTATTTTGAGAGTGTTTAGTACAGTGCTCTGCACACAGTAAGTGCTCAATAAATATGATTGAATGAAAGGAAAAGAAAGACTAGATCATTAATCCTCGGTCATTTCTGGAGACACTGTAACTCCTCAAATAATAATGATAATAACTGTGGTATTTAATAATAATAATATTGGCATTTCTTAAGCGCTTATTATGTGCAAAGCACGGTTCTAACCGCTGGGGAGGTTACAAGGTGATCAGGTTGTCCCACGTGGGGCTCACCGTCTTCATCCCCATTTTACAGATGAGGTAACTGAGGCCCAGAGAAGTTAAGTGACTTGCCCAAAGTCACACAGCTGACAAATGGTGGAGCCGGAATTAGAACCCATGACCTCTGACTCCCAAGCCCGGGCTCTTTCCACTGAGCCATGCTGCTTCTATTTGTTAAGAGGTTACTATGTTCCATGAGGTGGGGTAGATAAAGAATTAGGTCAAACATGGTCCTTACCCATCATGAGCCTCACAGTCTAAATAGGAGGGACAGATGCGGACACTGAGGCATGGAGAAGTTAAATGACTTACCCAAGGCCACGTAACAGGCAAGAGGTGGAGCCAGAAGTAGACTTAGGTCTCCAGACTTCCGTGTAGTTGCTCTTTCCACTAAACTTTGCAGCTTCTCTCCTTTTATTTACTTATTTATCTTTTTGGTATTTGTTATGCATTTACTTTGTGCTGCCAGGCACTTTTCTAAGTGCTTGAGTAGAGACAAGATAATCCAGTTGTACATAGTCCATATCCCACGTGGGGCTCACAGTCTTAATCCCCATTTTACAGATGAGGTGTTAGGCACAGAGAGTGAAATTACTTGTCCAAGGTCACACAGAAGACAACCAGTGGAGCCAGTGCTCATTATAGGCATGATAGGCCTATATAAACTGATAGGTTTGTGCTCTATCCATTGGACCATGCTGCTTTTCCCTTCTTGGTCTATTCCAGTTGTTTGGAATCTGGTTCACCTTAGAGTAACTGTAGTTCTACAGTGACTGCATTTCCTTGGACACTTCCCTCAACATCTGGACAAAATTGGGGAACCTATAAAAGTTATCCAAACATTCAAGGATACCCAGTTTCAGGGCATGCTTGGTTGGGACTTGTTCCTGGCTTTGTTTGATAAGCATGTAGTTGAAAGGTAGTAGAGTGGGTCAAGATTCTAGTGGCCAAACGTACTGTCTGTAAGATTAGGTGACAATGTTTCCCTCTGATTTTCGGATACAAACCTGGGATCAACAAACATTTACATCTCAGAAACTACTTCTGCTACCAGTCTCTCTCAGTCAACTGACAGGCATTCTAAGCATGCCTGAAAAAAAGAACATGTTAACATTTCCAAGCTCCATGACTAATATATTTAGTAGAATTTTTTCTGAATCCTCATAGGCCTTCCCAGACTGAGCCCCTTCCTTCCTCTCCCCCTCGTCCCCCTCTCCATCCCCCCTTCTTACCTCCTTCCCTTCCCCACAGCAACTGTATATATGTATATATATTTGTACATATTTATTACTCTATTTATTTATTTATTTATTTATTTTACTTGTACATATCTATCCTATTTATTTTATTTTGTTAGTATGTTTGGTTTTGTTCTCTGTCTCCCCCTTTTAGACTGTGAGCCCACTGTTGAGTAGGGACTGTCTCTATATGTTGCCAATTTGTACTTCCCAAGCGCTTAGTACAGTGCTCTGCACAGTGCACATAGTAAGTGCTCAATAAATACGATTGATGATTGATGATGGTACTACTCAGATAATATTCCTATTTTATTAGTGATAAAAAGAACCTGGAGAGAGGTATTACAGGAAGATGTCTATCCCATAGTAGAACAGGAAAGATTTCAGCTTCTTGTTTCTCAGGTTAGGAAAAAAAACCCCTACTATTATGATTGTGCTGGTTCAGCATTCCTGAAATATGTCAGATGCAGCACTTTAATGGTGTTACTTTGTCATAGTTTAGGTTTGATAAAAAGAAGATGGAAAAGTTTGTTAGGTGGACATTTCTTGAAAGCCACATATGTCTTACAGTAGGTATGCTTGTAAACTACCAGTGTCATCTTTTGCTTCTATTAGCTAGTTTAAATTTTATTTTCATTGTGGACTTGGAACGTTCCTGCCAACTCTTGTATTGTACTCTCTCAAGGTCTTAGTGCAATGCTCTGCACATAATCAGTAACCAATAAATATCATTGATGGTTTGATTTTGATCTCTTTCATGATACACCTTTCTCATTTCCTTATACTTTTTTAAATTTCTAATGTCTAGTGTTCTCCCTGAAAGTGTGACTCTCAAACTTTCAAAGTGACTCTCAAACTTAGGAAGCAGCGTGGCTCAGTGGAAATAGCACAGGCTTTGGAGTCAGAGGTTGTGGGTTCAAATCCCGGCTCTGCTAATTGTCAGCTGTGTGACTTTGGGGAAGTCACTTAACTTCTCTGGGCCTCAGTTACCTCATCTGTAAAATGAGGATTAAGACTGTGAGCCCCCGCGTGGGGAAACCTGATCACCTTGTAAACTCCCTAGTGCTTAGAATAGTGCTTTACACATAGTAAGCACTTAATAAATGTCATTATTATTATTATTATTAAAACTCATATTTTAGCATTGCCTTTTAAAATTTAATTTTAATAAATAGGTTATACATAAAAGTAACTTTGAACTTTTTATTTGCATTTTTAATGAAAATTTTTATGGCATTTATTAAGCACTTATTATGTGCACAGCACTTTTCTAAGCACTTGGGAGGTTACAAGGTGATCAGATTGCCCCATGGGGGGCTCACAGTCTTAATCCCCATTTTACAGATCAGATAACGGCACAGAGAAGTTAAGTGACTTGCCCAAAGTCACACAGCTGACAATTGGCGGAGCTGGGATTTGAACCCATGGCCTCTGACTCCAAAGCCCATTCTCTTTCCACTGAGCCACGCTGCTTCTCTAATTTCAAATGTTTGGAAAACTGGAGACCGGTAAACAGATCTTCCTTGGATCTTGGATCTCTTTTTCATGTATGAAGAGCCTTTTTCCATATATTTTGCAAGACATTTATCCTAAAGTGCACTCAGAAATAAAACAACCTACAATTAAAACAATGCAGTTGAAAACACTTCATTAAATAGCAGAATAGACTTGGGCTTAATAGTAAGTGTATGCTTCAGATTAGTCACTGTTGGCTGGGTTTAAGTATCCCTGTGAATAGTCCAAGTGCTGTAATAATTAATTTATTCTGGTGCGATTCAGCAATAAAATCATGCATGATCACTTTCTGTGATAGGTCCAAACACTAAGTAATGTACATTTAGAATACCACTATTTGTAAATAAATGAGTGTCTCCAAAAATTATAGAAACAAACATGCACATATTTATTCAAGCGGTTCTCAGAGCTGCATTAATTTAACAAGCACAGTTTGGAATGCCCTTTATAGATTTAATTTGAAATTTTCTGAATTTGGGTGGATGGATATCAAACATAGGAAGCCTGAAAGGGAAATAGAGCCATGGGCTCTTGGCATAACTGGAGGAAAGGCTGAGTCCTGCTAAATTTTTTAATGTTTTTTACTTAACCGCTTGTCAGTGGAAAATTGTATTGCTTCATCTATTTTATTTGGCATAAGCAGAAACCTTTCAACAGTTCACCAATTTTTTTTTCCATTTATGTACCAGTTAAAATGATCACTGTAATATATTGCTTAAGATGCACACATACTTAAAACTCAGGTTCATATGACTGTTTATAGCTAATGTTTTTTTTTTTATGACAAACTTAAACAGGGATATCCAGCCACTCAACTGAAGAAAGAAAAGATTGTATTTATGTTAATGTCTGTCTCCCCCTCTAGACTGTGAGCTCAGTTGTGGGCAGGAATGTGTCTACCAATTCTGTTTTATTGTCCTCTCCCAAGTGCTTAGTAAACACTCTGCACATAGTAAGCACTCAGTAAATAGAATTGCTTGATTGAGTGATTGTCTGTAAAATGGACTATCAGATAGTCCGGATAGCCTTTCTAAACACAGAAATTGAACCTAGATAATCAAGTTAAATTTTTCTTTTTTTTTTCTTTTTTAATTTTCCCAGGAGTTACGCGGGTCTACATTTCCTTCTGAAGATTATGAACATCTAGTGAAAATTTGGATAAAGCAATGCACGCAGTGAATGTAATACTACTACTTATAGTGGTATTTTTAAGTGCCTACCATTTGCCAAGCACCAAGTCAACTCTGGGTTAGATACAATATCAACAGATTGGACATTATCCCTATTCCAGAGAGGGTTCCCTCTCTGAGAACAGGAAAATTGGTATTTAATCTCCATTTTACAGTTAAGGAAACTGAGACACTGAAAAGGTAAGCGCTTTGTTCAAGGTCTCACAGTAGGCAAGTTGTCAAACTGAGAATGAAACCCCAAGTTTCCTGATTCTTAGGTCCCTGCTCTTTCCACTAGGAACACTGCTTTTCACTGCCACTATTGCTATATAATAATAATAATAATAATAATAATAATAATAATAATAATGGCATTTATTAAGCACTTACTTTGTGCAAAGCACTGTTCAAAATGCTGGGGAGGTTACAAAGTGATCAGGTTGTCCACGGGGGGCTTACAGTCTTAAACCCCATTTCACAGATGAGGTAACTGAGGCACAGAGACGTTAAGTGACTTGCCTAAGGTCACCCAGCTGACAAGTGGCAGAGCAGCAGTTATGTTGGCAGTGTCATCACAAGAAAAATACTTTTATTTCCCTGCCCACTTCGTTTCCCTTTTTTTATACTTTCTTAGTACTATAATATGGTATCAAAACTCTTCCTTTTTCAGTTGAAGACAGATTCAGGAATAAACTTTCCCATTTAGTATAATCAAGAATCAGACTTTTAGAAAGACAAATATGAGGTGGGTGGTGTTTTTCCCCAGTAGAAATTGTATGCAGGTCTGCAACTCATTTTTAACATCTCAAATAGACCTCCAAAAAGCCATATGATAGAATGATTGCGACCAACCCTGAATCTAAGCCGGAGACCTAACTGGAATGTAAGAAAAGCTTACTAATTCCCCAAGTTACTTGGTTCATTCACCTTACAATATGTACTTAATAATTACTTTTAGTAGGCACTGCATTTAAATTGAAAGAGTATTTCTATTAGATTGTAATTTAAATGATACATTCCTTTGATTAAGAAATTGAGAGTTCTGGTTTTATTGGAGTCTGGAGTTCTGCTGTGTATAAAAACAGGAAAATCATTTGGGGGTCATCTTTTTTGAAATGAACAAAAAATAAAAATAAATGGAAAATAATAAAAAAAACTTTAAATGTCCCTCCTGGGTTTAAAAGTTCAGATCAGATATTAACCCTCTCTGAGCACTACTTATTTCAATTAATAGAGCTGTGTTTCCACTCAATGTATTTGGGTAAAACATCACTTGGGGGGGTATAACATTGCTTGTTTTTTTCTTACCTCTATATTCCTGTGACCTTACTTGAGCACTGGTCCCTTGGAGAGGTGGCAGCGTGCAATAATTGTGTTAAAAATAGGAAAAAAGAATTGTAAGAAGATAAATAGTTATGTGTGCTTTGGTAAAAACTGGAGTCTAATCCCAGCTCTGTTGCTTGTCTGCTGTGTGACCTTGGGTAACTTTCCAGAGAAGCAGCACAGCTTAATGGAAGGAACCGGCGCTTGGGAGTCAAATGTCATGGGTTCTAATCCTGGCTCCACCACTTGTCCACTGGGTGACTTTGGGCAAGTCACTTCACTTCTCTGTGCCTCAATTACCTTATCTGTAAAATGGGGATTAAGACTGTGAGCCCATGTGGGATGAAAACCTGATTACCTTTTATCTACCCCAGCGCTTAGAAGCACATAGTAAGAGCTTAACAAATACCATCGTCATCATTATTAACGTCTCTGTGCCTCAATTACCTCATCTGAAAAATGGAGATTAAGACTGTGAGCCCCATGTGGGACATGGAGCAGCTTGGCTCAGTGGAAAGAGCACGGGCTTTGGAGTCGGGGGTCATGGGTTCAAATCCCAGCCCCTCCACTTGTCAGCTGTGTTACTTCAGGCAAGTCACTTAACTTCTCTGTGCCTCAGTTACCACATCTGTAAAATGGGGATTAAGTCTGTGAGCCCCACGTGGGACAACTTGATTACCTTGTTTCTACCCCAGCACTTAGAACAGTGCTTTGCAGATAGTAAGCACTTAATAAATGCCATTATTATTATTATTTGCTTGAAGCTACCCCAGCATTTAGGGTGATTTGGGCACTTGCGCGTAAAGATATTATTGAAGTCTGGTTGCGAGCCCCAGTTTAGCCAATGCAGCCACAGATTGTTTCAGGCAATTTCGGAAAAGTAGAAAAATATCCCAGAACTGGGAATGTTCCAGACAAAACATGCAGTCTCTCTTCCAACAAATACTTCTATAAATCTTTGGACTTCTACCTCAGATCTGGGTCACTCTCTGTGCATGGCTAGTTGAGTGCCCACAGTGTACAGCAACATAAAGCTTCACCTTCCCATAATACTCATAAACTTCTATGCCACATTTCTCCTTAACATCATACCCTGCTGTCATTCCCTAAAGGGAATGAGAAGTTTTTTTTTCCCCTCTATAATTTAAGTCTTTACTATGGGCCAGGCACTGTATTTGGCACTGTACTAGACACTGGGGGAGATATAATGAGAAGCAGCATGGCTCAGTGAAAGCACAGGCTTGGGAGTCAGAGGTCATGGGTTCTAATCCCTACTCTGCCACATGTCTGCTGTGTGACCTTGGGCAAGTCACTTAACTTCTCTGAGCCTCAGTTACCTCATCTGCAAAATGGATATTAAGACTGTGAGTCCCAAGTGGGATAACCTGATCATCTTGTAACCCCCCAGTGCTTAGAACAGTGCTTTGCACATAGTAAGCGCTTAACAAATGCCATCATTATTATTATTATATAAGCTAATCACATTGGACCCAATCTCTGTCCCACATGGGCCTCACGTTGTTAATTCCCATTTTTTAAAGGGGGTAACTGAGGCCCAGAGAAAAAGTGAAGTGACTTAACCAAGGTCACATGGCAGACAAGTGCCAGAGCCACGTTTAAGACCCAGGTCTTGCTAACTCACAGGCCTCTGCTTTATCCACTAGGTCATCCTGCTTCTCACCTAAACTTGCATGATGTCTCTTCTTACAATCAAAATTCTATGGGCAGTAGGAATAGTTGAAGGCCTTCTGTGGTTCCTAATAGTAACGCTAATTCTATTTTCAGTTATCTTTTTTCTTTATTTCCTTATCAATCTTATAATTCCTTCTAATTATAATTGTAATCATATTTGTAATTCCCCATCATTCTTATTTGTCAATCCCGCCTTGGTCTTTATCAGACTTATTTGCACAGAAGGCCAGGACTTTGCTGTCAGAAATACCACCCATAAATTCAAATTCTCCATGAAGGTAACATTTTATGTCTTCTACACTGACATGAATCTCCTAAATTTTAACGGGCATCTGCCTCGCAAAAGCTGTTAATGTCACCTTCACAGCACAGTTTTGTTTTATAGTGGTTGCTTGCTCCTTTTGACTATGGTTGATTCCCATACCGGTAATGTATACAGTCATTCATTGAGCACCTACTGTGTGTAGAGCAATGTACTCTGCACTTGGGAGAGTTCACTAAAACAATGAACATGCATGTTCCCTGCCTACAGCGAGCTTACAGTCTATCTTTTCCACTACAATGTGAGCTTCCTGAGAGCAGAAATTTTGTATACTCACTCTATTGTACTCTCCCAAGAAAACTTTAGTAGAGAACAGTTCAACAGAGTCGCTAACACATTTCTGCCCACAACAAGCTTACAGTGTCAAGGGGGACACATAAATTAATATAAGAAGCAGCATGGTGTAGTGGAAGGTCATAGGTTCTAACCCCAGGTCCTCCACGTGTCTGCCTTGTGACACTGGGCAAGTCACTTAACCTCTTTAATGCCTCAGTTACCTCATCTGTAAAATGGGGATCTAGAATGTAGCCTCACCTGGGACAGAGACTGTGTCCAGCCCACTTAGCTTGTATCCACCCCAGAGCTCAGTACAGTGTCTAGCACACAGTAAGCACTTAACAAACACCTTAGTTGGTACGGATTGGGCTGGAAGCTATGCTCAATTTAACCACATCCATAAGCATCTCCTTCACATATGCTAGAAAATGTTTAATAGTCTCTAGAATTACAGCAAGAGGGTGAGCTTTCAGATTGTTTCAGACAATTTAAATCAACCCGAAAGCCACGATATGAAATATTGTCAGAATGGAAATCCACGGTGATTCTGATTGTAGGATAGAATTGTTTGGAGCTCAGATTTTAACTATTCACAGATGAGGCCGTAGTCAATTCAAACTTCAGAAGATTTTTTTTCTCCCCATACCCCTTCACTTTTTCCAACTCTTTCACTAGGAAATAATGACCACAAATTGAAACAGAAATATTGATTTCATAGATATTTTGGTACAGAGATAAGTAAGAAGGGGACAGTTTCACAAATTTCCTAAGATAGTTCTTAAAATGTATCAAACTCAGTTTTGCTTACTTAGAAGATTTGGATAGAGGATAAATCCCTTAAAATTGGCATTGCCAAGTTAAGTAAGGATTCTGAACCTACTGAGGACTGTCTGTCAGAATTAGAATGACTTCACCTATCATTAATAGATCAGCCAAGTCAGAGCTCCATAGTAATTTGAAGGCCTCCACTACATTTTCTTATAACATTTAGTCTGCGTGTAAATTCAATTATTTATCATCAGGTTACAAAGGATGAATAATTTCTATTTTTGTTTATGGGAAATCTGACAGTGTATGTGTTATTGATATTAGGTGATCATATACTAATATATTAGTATAATATAGTTAATATAATACTATATAATAATTAATATAATACTAATATATTAAATACTACCTCTAAAAGGATTAATTATGGTGACTGAAGAGTAAAATACACTTTTCTTTTTTATTCAGTTTGGTTGAGGTCACCAGGTGATTTCTTCAGGAAATGTTCATTGTCTCTCCTAGAATTCACACTATATAAACAAAGGTAAGAAAGGGATTCATAAATGCATTTCACTTTGTGAAATCAACTGTGATTATTATTCTTGGTATTATTATAAGAATGCTACTAAAACTATCGGTAATAATCGTCATTGTATTGGCTGAGCAAGTAAATTTTTTTGAATGGCAGCTTGGGCACTGTCTAAGCTCATGGTCACAGTCTGCAAGGAAGAAAGTACAGATATCTTGTTGCCATTCTACAGGTGAGGAACTGAGGCACGGAGCAGTTTTAGTTACTTGCCCAAGGTCATACAAAAAATAAGTGGCAGATGAAACAGGCTTTCCTGAGCTCATGCACTTCCCAGGAGATTCGTCCCCCTTCCCACTGCGTACAGAGTGCTGTTCCAGACAATTCCAGATGTCAAAAAACAACCACAAAAAACAAACAAAACCCAAAGGAACCATTACTTGCCTCATCTCTGGTCCACCTAGATGGTTGGAAGATCTTTGAGATAAAGGAGGAGATAACACACCCCAACACTCTGATTTGATGCAACTTATGCCTCTAAATACTTACAAAAGCATATCAACACATATCACACACATTTGAAATGCATCACACACAAAATACTGTGTAAGCAGAGGGAAGGTAGATTATTCTCAGAAATTGAATAATAGGGCTTTCGGATAATGAAATAACCAGAATAATGGATTATCAAATCTGCCAGGATGAAACATAGCAAGAGAGAGTGCCTAAATAAAGTTGCAGCTAAAAAACATATAGAGGGAAAGTATCATTTTAAATAAAATTGGCTTCCAGTAAAAATTACACTGTTTTCTACAGAACTAATCATCTCAAGAAAAATATTTCTGTATCCTAGATTTACCTGCGCTATTCCCTTTAAAGACAACTAATTCAATAAATGATCCTAAATTTGGCAAGCTTCCTTTTGAGATCATTTATTTTCTCTAGAAAGTAATGGGATTATAAGTGAGAAAGGTATTGAATCCTCATTTTATAGTTGAGGAAACTGGGACACAGACATTAAGTGGTTTGTCCTCCCCCCTTCTAGGCTGTGAGCCCATTGTTGGATAAGGATTGACTCTATCTGTTGCTGAATTGTGCTTTCCAAGTGCTTAGTACAGTGCTCTGAACACAGTAAGTGCTCAATAAATATGACTGAATGAATGAATCGTCCAAGGTCTCCTGAATTCCAGGTTCTTGGGCTTTCCAACAGAGCATGCTGCTTCTTTGTCAATTACCTCTCTTTCAATCCTTCCCAATCTCTTTGTCTGCCCTGTCTTCTGTCTTCCACTTCCTTCCGTGGGTGTTTTCACATTCTTCTCTGGCTTCCCTTCTCCTTTCAATTTACACTCACTCTCGTAGGGAGCTTCGATTACCCAAGGCTTCAACTCATACTCTAGGCAGATGATACACAAATCTTCTTTGGTAAGGCTGACCTCTCTCCTCCTCTAAAATCTCACACTTTCTCCCTCCTCCAGGACATCTGTAAATAGATGTACCACCAGTACCACAAGCTCAGTATGTCCAAAATTGAATTTATCTTTCACCAAAAATTCTCTTCTCCATCCAACTTTCCCATCACAGCTGACCACTCTAATATCCCCTCCATCTCTAAAACCCACAAACTTGCTCTTAAGCAGCATGGCTTAGTGGAAAGATCCCGGGATTGGGAGTCGGAGGTCGTGGGTTCTAATCCCTGCTCTGCCATTTGTCTGCTGTGTGACTTTGGGCAAGTCACTTAACTTCTCTATGCCTCAGATATCTCATCTGTAATTTGGGGACTGAGACTGTGAGCCCCACATGGGACAACCTGATTAACTTGTATCTATTCCAGTGCTTAGAACAATGCTTGGCACACAGTAAGCACTTAGCAAATACCATCATTAGTATTCCTTCCTCTCTCTCCACTACCATATTCATTCTGTCAATAAATCTAATCAGTTCTGCCTCCACAACATTTCCAAGATCCATCCCTTCCTATCCATCCAAATGGCTACTATGCTTATCCAGACATGGATTGTATCACAGCTTTAGTCCTGCATTAGCCTCGTTGGTGTTCTCTATGCTTCCATTTTCTCCTCTCTCCAATTTGTACTTTTCAATCCAAGGAAACAGACCATAGTGGCTCCTCTCTGTGCCACCCAGCACTTACCATAGGCTTGAAGGCATCAATCAGCTCTCTCCCACCTACTCTCCCGTAACAACCCCGTTCACACATTTCAATCTTCTATTGTACCACCTACTCACTATACCTCGAGTTTGTTTATCTTGCTAACAAACCGTTGCCCGCATCCTCCCCTCTGGTCTGGAACTCTTTTCCCCTTCATGGACAACAGACCACCACTGTCCCTACCTTAATAATAATGGTATTCTTAAGCACTTACTACGTTCCAGGCACTGTGCTAAACTCTGGGGAGGATACAAACAAATTGAGTTGGACAGAGTCTCTGTCACATGTGGGGCTCACAGTCTCAAACCCCATTTTACAGATGAGGTAACAGGCACAGTGAAGTGAAGTGATTTGCCTGAGGTCAACACAGCGGATGAGTGGCAGAGCTGGGATTAGAACCTATGACCTTCTGACTCCCAGGCACGGGCTCTATCCATTACAACATGCTGCTTCTTAAAAACCATCCTAAAATCGTACCTCATCCAAGATGATTTTCCCAGTTAACATCACCTTCATTCAGTCTCACCTACGCACTTGGACCTAAACCCATTAAGCTCTTGATAGTCACCACACCCTAGTCTCACAGCACTTAGGAAGATGTAGTTATTCTCTGCCTATGCTTTCTCTGTAATTTATTTCAATTATCTGTCTGCTCACTAGACTGTAAGCCCCTTGGAGGTAGGAACTGTACTTAGTACAGTGCCCTGAACACACTAAGTGCTCAATAAATACCTAACTCTTTTCACTAGAGAACTGCTTAGTGCAATGCTGTTTACAATTTGTTACATTGAAGCAATCCAACTAAACAGTCCCAAAGTCTCTTTAGAACCTGGGATAATTGAACTCCTTTGGATAATTCCAAAGATGAATTAAAATATTTTCAAGAGATACTTATTCAAATACTGACAATGAAAATATTTAAACACAATTCCTAAATGATCATTCATAAGTTTTGCATTGTGTTAATCCCATCAATTGACACTAAAACAACTAGAGATCCGGTTTTCGTCTTTGCTTTTCCTGAAGAAAAGAAGCAAATAAATTATCCTCACTGAGAACAATCCATTTTAGTACTTTCATTATCTTTAGAACAGCAGAAGAAAATTTAGAGAGTGCTCTAGCAGCGTGAGACACACTGTTTCTGAAAGAATGAAATTTATAGGACAGACCCTATTTTAACTCATTTTGGCATTGTATAGCAAATGGTTTTAATTGGCCTCACCTCATATTTTCCCCTGAACTGAACTGGTCCTGCTTCATTTCCATGTGTTTTTAAGGTACATGATGTTGTAAATGGCAGAAGTAGATATGTACATTTTCTTCTACAGCTTTCATTCAAGAGGTAATTATTTCTCAATAGTCGTATCTGAGTCCAAAAGTCTTCAGTTTTGTAATGGTTTACCAGTTTCAATAAACTAAAGCACAAGTTGAGACTCTATAGAAAATTATGAAAACATATCTCAAGGCTTCCAAGTACTGCTGTCCATTAACTGAAATCCATTAAATATGAATTAATTCCTTGCCCAGCTACAAATCACATCAAGAATAAGAAAATTGTTTAAACAAGAATTTTATAATACAGCAAATATTCTGGCATTTATTATCATTCAAGTATATTCAGCAATAATGTCAATTGATGGGGGGTTTTGGCTAGTGCTTTTCTAGGAATGAATTTCCTTTTCTTTTTAAAAAATAATACCTCACTGATTTTTTTTCAAAGCAGGAAGATGTTACCAGTTAATAATAATGTCTGTTTTTGCAGCCACACACATTTTTTTTTAAAAAAGCTTAGAAGTGATTCATTTTAGGAGTTGAGAAATTAAGTACACTTTTAAGATTCAGAGAACAGGATTCAGGAGTGTGGAGACAGAATTCCGGGTTAATCTTTGAAAAAATAATCTCAATAGATTATTTTTGCAGGTAACTGGAAAAATTGAGTTTGTGTTGAACTCTCCCTGGACAAACCCACCAGTACCAAAAGGACATTTCAGGGGAGACTCCTGGGCAGAAAAGGATAACTCTTACAGAGCCACAACCAAAAATTTTCATCACAAGATCTGCACCAGAGATAACGATTTTAGTGCAACCCTCTGATTGTTGGCATTTTGGAGTGTTTGTCACCTCCTTATTCATCCTCTTTCTTCTCCTCCTTTTCCTCTGAAGACTGTAAGCCCATTGAGGGTAGGAATTATGTCTGCCAACTCTTTTGTTCATATTACTCTTGTACTCAGCATACACTGAGCATTCAATAAATGCTACTGATTGATCTTGTCCTCCTGTCCCTTCCAGAAACATTATCATTATCGATTACACTTAAATGTTTATTTTTCATTGAACACTGTACTGAGCTATGAGAATTGGCATCAGGAACAAGAGGGAGAATTAACTGGTGAGGAAAGCACAAGGAAAAAAATAGTCCAACTGTCACAATGTACCCAAAGTTTTAGCTGTTTTTTGTTTTTTTTTTTTTTCCAAAGTGAGCTGCAGTCCTAGCCTCTGCAGGTCTAACTGGAGCAGGAGAGGATTTGACCTTGACTATGGTTGGGGAAGATAGGCTGCAGGTTGTGTCTAGAGAAGCAGCATAACCTAATGGAAAGCGTATAGGACTGGAAGTCAGAAGGACCTGAGTTCTAATCCTGGCTCTGCCACTTGTCTGCTGTGTGACCTTGGGTCAGTCACTTCACTTCTCTGGACCTTAGTTACCCCAGCTATAAAATGGTGATTAAGACCACAAGCCCCGTGTGAGTCATGGACTGTGTCTGACCTGATTTGCTTGTATCTACCACATTGCACAAAACATCGCCTTGTACATAGTAAGCTCAAATACCATAAACAGCCATAACAACAACAACAAAATACTTCACTTCTCTGGGCCTCAGTTACCTCACCCATAAGAGAGGGATTGAGACTGTGAGCCTCATGCGGGACAGGGACTGTTTCTGTCCCAATTTGCTTGTATTCACTGAAGTGATTAATACAGTGCCTGGCACGTAGTAAGCACTTAACAAATACCACTCTTACTCACTGAATCATATTTATTAAGCACTTAGTGCATGCAGAACACTGTACTAAGTGCTTGGAAAAGTTCAATACAACAAAAGAGAGTGACAGCCCCAGTCCCAAACGAGCTCACAGTCAGGGAGCTCACAGGGGGGGAGGGAGACAGACATCAATACAAATAAAGAGACATCAATATAAATAAATGAAATTACATATATAGTATTACCATAATTATTTTTGCATTATGCAGCATTCAAGATGGTGAGGAGGCTTAGGATGAGGCTCTTGCCTTAGTTTCTCCTATTCCCACTCCTCCAGGATACAGCTCCATTCCCATGACAAGCAGGTGGGTGGAGAAGAAAAGGGCCAACATCTCTATGTAGACTTGGAAGGAGGAAAAGTCCCAGGACTTGGAAGGAGGAAACGTCCTGAGGCTTCATGGTAACTACCAGCCAAGTGCTTAGTACAGTGCTCTGCAGATAGTAAGCACTCAATAAATATGACTGATTGAACTACCAGTCAGTCTGTCATATTTATTGAGTGCTAACTGTGTGCAGAGCACTCTACTAAGCACTTGGGGGAGTACAATACAACAACAGACACATTCCCTGCCCACAGCAAGCTTACAGTTTAGAAGAGGGGAGACAGACATCAATCCAAATAAATAAATCACGGCTCTGTACGTAAATGCTGTGGGGCTGGGAGGGGGGTACAACAAAAGGACCACATTCTCTGCCCACAGGGAGCTTACAGTCTAGAGGCAATGGCAATGGGGAAATGTCTCAAGGAAAAGACCCAATCAATTGGTTGTATTCAGTGAGCTTTTTTACTCTGTGCAGAGCACTGGACTAAGCGCTAGAAAGAGTATGATACAATATAACGGACACATTCCCTCCCCATAATTAGCATGTCTTAGCGGAAGGAGGTGGATTCCTAGATCACCCCATTATCCATGAACAACCTTATGGCCTCCATAGGCCCGAATGAACTGATTCTACATGATGTGAAAAAATATTATGACAAAACCACTCTGTTGGACATTTTCCTTTCTTTTGATTGAAGAAAAGCAGTTTACGTTTTGAGCCATGTGGGAGTAGATCTTCATTTTTAATACCTTTGAGTTAGCTCATCTAAGTGACCCATGACCATTGGTCATGGGTTTGAATCCTGGCTCCACCACACATCTGCTGTGTGACCTTGGGCAAGTCACTTAACTTCTCTGAGCCTCAGTTAGTTACCTCATATGTAAAATGGGGATAAAGACTGTGAGCCCCCACGTGGGACAACCTGATCACCTTGTATTCCCCCCAGTGTTTAGAACAGTGCTTGGCACATAGTAAGCGCTTAACAAATGCCATCATTATTATTATTATTATTATCTAGTCTTTGCCACTGAATTTCTCTGTTAATTTTATTCTGTGCACTATTATTTTGCTCAACTGACTAGTGCTAAGATGACTAGATGTGACCTACCTCCTCCAAACCTTGTACATTTCTTCTTTGTATGGGAAAGACTGTTTAGGAAATTAGAAATAGGTCTAACAGCTGATTTCTATGATATGTGGATCAGTAACAACCCTCTTAAGACAGGGAAAAGTCAACTTCATGAAGCAATCCTACCAACACATTTTGAAATGTACATTCATTGAAACATTATGGATGCAATTAATAATAATGGAAGACAGTATAAAAAGAAAGAAACTTTCACAGTAAGATCAGAATCCTGAGTTCATGGTCAAAATTGAAAGGGTTCAGTAGGTCTTGGTGAATGTAAAAGGAGTCTACGGAGAGCAAGTGAAATGTTTAAATGGCTTTGAATAATATGTCTTTATTCAGAAATGTCACTGGTTATAAACCTGACAGAGTTATTATAAAGGGATGTGGTTGAGATTGAGTGTGCTGATTCTTTGCTAGTAAAACACTCTTTGGTTTGTAGCTACATCTGCTCTGAGAATCACTTCCCTGTGCCTCAGTTTCCTCAACTATAAAATGTGGGGGAAATAAATAACATCTCCCTCCTTAGATTATGAAACCCATGTGGGTCAGAGATTGTGTCTGGATGGATTTTCTTGTATCTACTTCGGTGTTTTGCTTGGTATAGAGCTAGAATTTAGCAAAATTAGTTGCATTTTTAAAGGTAAGTGTCATGGTCACTCAAGCTCTCTCCTCACATAGATTAGATGGGAGGAAACCTCAGAAATTGCTGGAAAGAGAAGAGAAGTAACTGGATTAAATAGTCAATCATATTAATTGAGTGCTAACTGTGTGCAGAGCACTATAATAAGTGTTGGGGAGAGTACAATATAATAATAAACAGACGCATTCCCTGATCAAAACATGCTTACACTTAGAGGAGGAAATGCTTAGCTGGTGTTTCCACCTAAAAAGCAGTCAATCACAAGAGAGGACTGGAAAAAGAAGAGTGGGCTAGGTATCTGGAGAGAAGAAGAACTCCTTCCCCTCCCCATAACATTTGCATATATTTGTACAGATTTATTACTCTATTTATTTTACTTGTACATATTAATTATTCTATTTATTTTGTCAATGACGTGCAACTTTCATGTAGCATGAAAGTATGTATGTAGCTATAATTCTATTTGTTCTGACGATTTTGACACCTGTCTACATGTTTTTTTTTTTGTTGTCTGTCTCCCCCTTCTAGATAGTAAGCCTGTTGTTGGGTAGGGACCATCTCTATATGTTGCCGACTTGTACTTCCCAAGTGCTTAGTATAGTGCTCTGCACACAGTAAGTGCTCAAAAAATACGATTGAATGAATGAATGAAATGAGGGGCAGGACACAAGAGCAGTGGATCTCCACATTGGGGTGTAGAATCCCTGAGGAGCGAGGTTCATTCACATGAATGGGGGAATGGGGATTGGGAGCAACTCTACCTCTGCATCCAAAAATCCTAAGGGAAGGATTACAGAGGGTGAAACCTTGGATTCCCAAGAGAGATGGAGGGATAAGGATCAGAAGAGGCCTTTGGTGCTCACCCAATCCCCACAACACTTATGTATGTATAATAATAATAATAATGGTATTTGTTAAGTGCTTACTATGTGCTAAGCACTGTTCTAAGCACTGGGGTACATACAAGGTAATCAGCTTGTCCCACGTGGGGCTCACAGTTTTACCTGATCTGTAAAATGGGGATTAAGATTGTGAGCCCCCGGTGGGACAACCTGATCACCTTGTAACCTCCTCAGGGCTTAGAACAGTGCTTTGCACACAGTAAGTGCTTAATAAATGCCATTATTATTATTAATCCCCATTTTCCTGATGAGATATCAGGCACAGAGAAGTTAAGTGACTTGCCCAAAGTCACACAGCTGACAAACGGCAGAGCAGGGATTAGAACCCACGACCTCTGACTCCCAAGCCTGTGCTCTTTCTGCTAAACCACTCTGCTGCTGCTTCCCTTATCTGTAACTGACTTTACTATTTCCCCCTAGATTGTAAATTCCTTGACTACAAACTCTATTGTATTTCAGAGCTCAATAAACACCGTTAATTGATTGCCTGATTGATTGATAATATATGTACCAGGGTGCTTGTAGGAAAGTCGTAAAGGGTCATGGGGAAAGAGAAATGTGCTAGATGAAAAGAATAGGTATGTTGAATTACACTTCTTTTTATATTTGTTACTGAATTAACTCGTTAAAACCTCTTCGGTTTTTCCATTAAAAACCTAATTAAAGCTCTAATCTCAAGGAAAAGCAGCTGGCTGAGCTTGCTGTTTATGACTGTATGAGAGCCAGGAGATGGTGGTAAAGCCCTGGGATATGTTTGGCAGAAGGGGTAAAAGATGGACTTTAGGGCTCTGTAGATACTGTCAGGCTGTCATCCCTTGCAGATTGTAATCTCCATTGTATTTTCCCAAGTGATTAGTACAGTGTTTTGCATCCACTACCTACTCAATTAATACCACTGATTAATAATACTAATGATGGTATTTGTTAAGTGCTTACTATGTAGCAGGCACGGTACTAAGCGCTGGGGTGGATGTGAGTTATAATACTAATAATAATTATGGCATTTATTAAGCACTTACTATGTGCAAAGAACTGTTCTAAGTGCTGGGGAGGTTCAAGGTGATCAGGTTGTCCCACGGGGGGCTCACAGTTTTAATCGCCATTTGATAGAGGAGTTCAATGAGGCACAGAGAAGTTAAGTGTCTTGCCCAAAGTCACACAGCTGATAAATGGTGGAGCCGGGATTTGAACCCCTGACCTGTGACTCCAAAGCCCGGGCTCTTTCCACTGAGCCACGCTGCTTTGGACACAGTCCCTAGCCTACGTGGGGCCCACGCCAATTAATTGATTACCACCTGGAATTCATTCATTCAATTGTATTTATTGAGCGCTTACTGTGTGCAGAGCACTGTACTTGGGAAGTACAAGTTCAATGAATCAATGGAATCAATGAATGAATCGATAAATACCACCCAGCACCTATGTGCAGAGCACTGTACTAAACGCTTGGGAGAGTATAATACAACGGAAGTGGCAGATACTTTCCCTGTCCACAAGGAGCTTGCAGACTAGAGAGGAAGATGGAAATTGATAACAAAAGAAACAACGTGCTGTAATGGATAGAGCAAGGGACTGGGAGTCAGAAAGTCATGGGTTCTAGTTCCGCCTCCACCACCTGCTTGCTGTGTGACCTTGGACAAGTCACTTCACTTCACTTAGGAATAATCATAATAATGGCATTTATTGAGAACAGTGCTTGGCACATAGTAAGTGCTTAACAAATACCATCATTAGTATTGTATAAGTATTAGCAAAGCTGCGTGGCTCAATGGAAAGAGCACGGGCTTTGAAGTCAGAGGTTATGGGTTCAAATCCCAGCTCTGCCAACTGTCAGCTGTGTGACTTTGGGAATTCATTCATTCAATCATATTTATTGAGCGCTTACTGTGTGCAGAGCACTGTACTAAGTGCTTGGGAAGTACAAGTTGGCAACATACTGAGACTGTCCCTACCCAAAAGCAGGCTCACAGTCTAGAAGGGGGAGACAGACAACAAAACATATTAACAAAATAAAATACATAGAATATGTACAAGTAAAATAGAGTAATTAATATGTACAAACATATATACATATATACAGGTGCTGTGGGGAGGGGAAGGAGGTAAGGCAGGGGGGTGGGGAGGGGGAGAGGAAGGCGGGGGCTCAGTCTGGGAAGGCCTCCTGGAGAAGGTGAGCTCTCAGTGGGGCTTTGAAGGGAGGAAGAGAGCTAGCTTGGTGGGTGTGTGGAGGGAAGGCATTCCAGGCCAGGGGGAGGATGTGGGCCGGGGGTCCACGGCAGCGGCGGGACAGGCGAGAACAAGGCACTGTGAGGAGATTAGAAGCATACGAGCGGAGGGTGCGGGCTGGGCTGGAGAAGGAGAGAAGGGAGGTGAGGTAGGAGGGGGCAAGGTGATGGACAGCCTTGAAACCGAGGGTGAGGAGTTTCTGCCTGATGCGCAGATTGATTGGTAGCCACTGGAGATTTTTGAGGAGGGGAGTAACATGCCCAGAGCGTTTCTGCACAAAGTCGATCAGGGCAATGGCGTGAAGTATGGATTGAAGTGGGGAGAGACAGGAGGATGGGAGATCAGAGAGGAGGCTGATGCAGTAATCCAGATGGGATAGGATGAGAGATTGAACGAGCAGGCAAGTCACTTAACTTCTCTGTGCCTCAATTACCTCATCTGTAAAATGGGGGATGAAGACTGTGAGCCCCACGTGGGACAACCTGATCACCTTGTAACCTCCCCAACGTGTAGAACAGTGCTTGGCACATACTAAGCACTTAATAAATGCCATTATTATTATTATTTTTGTCTGTGACTCAGTTACCTCATCTGTAAAATGGGGATTGAAACTGTGAGCCCCAAAGGAAACAGCAACCATGTCCAAGCTGATTTACTTGTATCCACCCCAGTGCTTAGTACAGTGTTTAACATATACCACTATTATTATTGTAAATAACTTACAGATTATAAATAATTTATAGTAATTTATAATAAGCAGTTTAAAGATATGGACATAGGTGATGTGGGGTTGAGGGTGAGTCAAATATCGAATGCTCAAAGGTCGCAGATCCAAGTGTAAAAAAGAACACAGAAGCCCTTCCAAAACACATAATCTGGTTAATAATATTGAGCCACAAATGCTCCCGGGTTAGAGAATAGAGAATGCACACTGTGTGCAAGAATTCTGAATGCTCTTAACCCTGAATAGCTGTATATGAATTTTTCATCTTGTTTTGGAACTGGAACACATACCCCTATTTACATGAAACATTTAGTTTCGGGCAATCACATTTTCTGATCTTGCCCTGGCAGCCATCCATTTTCTTGAAGAGGTTCTGGGGTCATCGGCTGACTGAATATTGAAAAAGTCTATTTGCCCTCTGCCATCCCTTGAATAAGATCCTGCTGAAGCCAAAAGCGCTGACTGGTTCTGGGCAATATTTTACACTGATGTTTTCAGGCTCTTTTCACCTTTAAGAAAACTTAGGTCAGGTTGTAATCCTGCACCCGTCTTGTGTATTTTCTAGTGTTTTCTCTTGGTAGGAATCAGATTTGCTTCAAAGGGAGAATCCTGAAACAGGTTCAGATGAATGCATGCAGTCCCATAATATTTGCAACCATAAATCCAAATCAATAAAATATGCCATTTGAAATTATTTAACAAGTACACTTTCTGGATTAGATTATTTTGAACAATTTTTTTTTTTTACTTACCCAAAAGTGCAAATTCTTCAGAAAGGCCTTTGAATACATTCTGCTGGAAAATAGGTTTCCTGAAAAAAGGAAAATAAAATAATTGTATTGAAAAGTGTTCACTGTATACAAGGAGAAGCCGCATAGCCTAGTGGATAGAGCCAGAGAACCTAGGTTCTAATCCCAGCTCCACCTTTTATCTGCTGTGTGACCTTGGGCATTTCACTTCTCCGTGCCTCAGTTCCCTCGGCTGCCAAATGGGGATTCAATGTCTGTTCTCCCTCCAACTGAGACCCATGTGGAACCTGATTATCTTGTATTTGGAACTGGAACACATACCGCTATTTACAAGAAACATGGAAATGTTTCATGAGAAGCAGTGTGGCTCAGTGGAAAAGAGCACGGGCTTGGGAGTCAGAGGTCATGGGTTTAAATCCTGGCTCCACCAACTGTCAGCTGTGTGACTTTGGGCAAGTCACTTCACTTCTCTCTGCCTCAGTTACCTCATCTGTAAAATGGGGATTAAAACTGTGAGCCCCCGTGGGGCAAACTGATCTCCTTGTAACCTCCCCAGCGCTTAGAACAGTGCTTTGCACATAGTAAGCCCTTAACAAATACCATTATTATTATTATTATTGTACCTACCCCATCACTTAGTAAGTGCTTAGCACATCGTAAGCTCTTAACAAATACCACAGTTACCGCAATTAAGGACCTTACAGTCTAGAGGGGGAGACAGACTTTAATATAGATTACAAAAATACACATCATAACGCACTTGCACACAATTAGGGATATGTATATATTTAATTAAGTTGTCTTTACGCTCAAACCACGCATGCCATCTTATATATCCGCTCTTCTTACCTGCTAGTACCTAGTTTGCTCCTCTCAAGGTAACCTTCTAAATTATGCCTCCGTCTTGCCTCTCCCAACTACATCCCTTCAAACCAACTGTTCCCCTGGCCCGGAATTCCCTCTCCCCAGATCTGATAGATCACAGCACTCCCCACATTTAGAACCATCTTCCAAACCCTCCTTCCTAAGAGGTTCCACAATTATTTTTCAGCACCGGAATCCACTCGTTACCTCTAACCCTTATGCCATCATTCCTACTCCTTCTGAGCACTAATTGCATTTGTGTTACTCAATTGTAAATCTTCTTATGGTTGTTTTTTCCTGAATTACATAAAGAGTGTAAGCTCCCTGTGGACAGGGGAACATGTCACTTCTCTTTTTGTAATTTTCAGGAGTTTATTTTAGTGTTTTGGACCTAGTGAGCACTCAAAAAGAGCCCAGGCTTTGGAGTCAGAGGTCTTGGGTTCAGATCCCGGCTCCGCCAATTGTCAACTGTGTGACTTTGGGCATGTCACTTAACTTCTCTGTGCCTCAGTGACCTCATCTTTAAAATGGGGATTAAAACTGTGAGCCCCTGTTGGGACAACCCAATCACCTTGTAACCTCCCTAGCTCTTAGAACAGTGTTTTGCACATAGCACTTAACAAATGCCATTATTATTATTATTATTATGTCTATGTTTGGAGCACTGTATTAAGTGCTTGGGAGAGTACAATCGAATAAGTAATATTATTGTGTTGTGTTGCAAGAAGTTTATCAAAATGCTGGATTTTCACTAACTAAACATCTCATAAAACACAATGAAATGGCTTCCTTCATGACACGAAAAGAGTAGAGATACAGTGGCTGTTGCAATGCGACATACATATAGTTATGAAGTTACAACGGGTGCCAGAGAGCTTTAAAGAGTCTAAATTCTTTGTCTTAGCAGAAACTTTGGAGTGTTACATTCAGTCTAAAAGTTGCCTTCTGAAGGCAGTTTAGACAATTTCACTGTCAAAGTAATTTCTACCTGAAATGAAAATTTTTAAAATCACAGTTTTTGTGTGTTACATGCTGAAGTTTCTGACAATGCTGTAATTTTGTCTCCTTACCATTTACCTTTGAACATGCAATCTACATATTCAGTGTAATTCTTTGTGTGGAAAAATATACCAAGATGAATTGTTGAGAAATGAATAAAATATCACTTCTGTGAAAGCTGATTATTATTTTCTCCTTCTTGTGTGTGGACTCTTATCATTCCTTGATCCTGTGAAAAAGTTATAGATCTTTCTAACTCATGAAAGAAACATTTCACTCATCTTTCATAGATGAAATAGTCTACATTTATAACTTATTTCCACTGAAGCTTATCATAAGTTGAAACATAAACCTCTAATAAAAATTTTTGCAAGCTAAAGTAAAATGATGAATCACCAATTTATTATAGAAAATAACACAGTCGACGACCAAATTTTAATTGGGTAGTGTTTCATGTAATCGAGTTGTCTTGTCTCCATCTCTAGAGGGCCGGGTGAAAAATCTTTTTCTCTTGAGTTTCTGATTCTTCTACTTTTGAACTACTTTATATGGCTCAACAGTTCAGCCTATGTATATGGCATTTTAAAACACCTTCTTGAAGCCAAATCATATTAGGAATGATGAGATTGTGGATTACCCATTTCCTTTATTGTTTTATTTAAAAAAGCCACTGAAGTGTGTTTTCAGCTAAAAGTGACTTTTTTTGCTACTGTAGAGATTAAATAAATCTATGCAAGATCAATTTGCTTCTAAAAGACATGAATTAATATGAAAACACTTTTTCCAATGGTAGGAATTATTGCAAGAGCTTTATGACTGACAAGAAAAATCATGAATTTATATAAAACTATTATTTTGTTTACCTTCATATATTAACCATATGATATGTAGAAATTTAACAGTCATAAAGAATAACTTTTGGTTTCATCACTGGTGCTAAAAACATCATTTAATAAACCTCACCTTGGAAAAATGACAAGTCATAGAAAAACCCTAGCCAATGTCATATTTTTAAAATTTACAATATTTTAGGATAATGAATTTTCCCATAACCTAAAACTGAAAGTCCATATAATGTGATAATCATAATTTTTCATATTGTCCTTTTTTCTATTTCTGACTTTGAGTGAAGTCTTGACAACAGTAGTGAAGGTCATTTTGGTAGCATGTAGGACAAGTTATTGCATACAGTAAAAATTGTAACCTCAAGCATTTTTAAATTAAATACAATTGAGGAGTAAAATTAGTAGTACAATAATAGAGTAATAATCTTTTTTTTCCAGTTAGCACACACACACCAAAAAAAAATACTGGACTGAACTTTTTATGCTGTTTCAGTTATAGCTAAACAACTTAAACCTGCTTCCACCTCTTTTTACCTTGAATTCTTCCACTAATATCATTTTGCAACACTACAGAGGTTTAATTTATGAATGTTATAAAACTATTCAATAGCAAATCCTCATTTCAGTAGGAATAACTGCAAAATCAATAATGCTAAAATATATTAGACTCAACTCTGGGTTGCTTACAATTTCAGCATCCTGGCTCCTTTCTTCATGTTAATATAAGCTTTCCTTCGGAGATAACACCTAAGTGACTAATAATAGATTGAGCATCTAATATTGGAGCATCCTGAATATGTCAGATTTGGGCTCACCATTCCAAGCAAGGACTACACTAAAAACATTGCATGCCAATTAACTGCTAATCTATTTATTCTGATGACTTGACACTGTCCACATGTTTTGTTTTGTTGTCTGTCTCCTGCTTCTAGACTGTGAGCCCATTGTTGGGTAGGGACCGTCTCTATATGTTGCCAACTTGTACTTCCCAAGCGCTTAGCACAGTGCTCTGTACACAGTAAGCGCTCAATAAATACAATTGATTGATTGATTTAGTACAGTGCTCTGCACACAGTAAACGCTCAATAAATATGATTGAATGAATGAATGAATAATGAAATTTGCTTGAGTTAGCTTTCTAAATATGGGATAATTTGGGGCATAAAAAAACAATTTGGGGGTTTTTAAAGTTTTGTTCAAGATCATTAAGGAATCACGAAGTAATTGTTCATTCATTCATTCATTCAATAGTATTTATTGAGCACTTACTGTGTGCAGAGCACTGTAGTAAGCGCTTGGGAAGTACAAGTTGGCAACATGTAGAGACAGTCTCTACCCAACAATGGGCTCATAGTCTAGGGGAGGAGATTATGGATGGATTATTGGCCAAGAATATTTACAGTTCTATGAAATATATACAACTTTCTTTTTTTTAATGGTATTTAAGTGCTTACTATATGCCAGGTATTACACTAAGTGCTGGATAGATAGAAGCTAAGTACTGCGCTTAGTACAGTGCTCTAAACACAGTAAGCGCTCAATAAATACGATTGAATGAAGCTAATCAGGTTGGACACCATCCGTGTCCCACATGGAGCTCACAGTCTTAATCCCCATTTTACAGATGAGGTTTGATGTAGAAGTAGGTAGGTAACTACTGAAGGTTCTTCATGTAAAGAATATAAGATATTTTGGAGCTCTAATTTCTTTTTATCATATGTTCGCATGGTGCTGTTTTCTTTACATAATCTATCATTTGTCATGTGCCCCATACCAACATTACAATCATCTTTAATACTGTGAGTGCACTCTGGGCCAGAGACCAAGTCTTATTTCCCCTTGACTGATTTCTTCCTATGGTTCAGACAGTGCTTTGCACATGAAGCCCTTAGTACAGTGCTCTACACACTGTAGACACAGTTCCTGCCCCACTCAAGGGATCACAGTGTGAGGGAGAGAGAACGGAGATTTCATCCCCATTTTACAGATGAGGAAACTGAGGCCCAAGGAGGCCAAATGACCAAAGTCTCACAACAGGTAAGTAGTGGAGCTGTGACTTGGATGTTTATCTCCTGTCCTGGTCCCATGCTCTTTTAACTAGGCCATGCTGCCTATAAATGCATTCATTCTATTGAATTCATTTTGCACCTAATATTTATTCAATCGTATTTATTGAGCACTTACTGTGTGCAGAGCACTGTACTAAGCACTTGGGAAGTACAAGTTGGCAACATAGATTGAACACTATCAGAACGATTGTAGGTGGAGGTGGAGCGTTCTGGGAGAGCTGTGTCTATGACGTCGCTATGGGTCGGAGACGACTCCACAGCATAAGATAAGAAATGCAGTTCCTAACACATCAAATCATACGTTGGTATTTATCGAGTGCTTAGTACTGTACTAAGCACTGAAAGAGTACAATGCAATTGACTTGGTAGACACAATCCCCACTCTTAGGACAATTATGGTCTAGTAAGTGCTTAATAAATGCCTTCATTATTATTACTTTGTATTTCCTTAGTACTTAGAATGGTACCTGACACAAAGTAAGTGCTTAATGAGTATTATTATTAATCAAAATAGTTTGTTGGCTCCAGATCTGTGACTCAGGGTCCCCATTATGAGGGCGATTTGCAAATTCATAGAGGTTTCAAATTTGGGTACAGATCAGCCGTCACCCGGAAACTCAGTTTAGTTGTAAATTAGGAGCTTAGCTCCCACGCATGACCTTGCCTTACAGGTATATCATAAATCCAGCTTGGAGAGGTTTGTCCTTCCCCTTTGGGAAATCAGAAATCCTAAAAACAGCTCTATGGATTTGTAAGGTCCCAATTGTGGGGTGGGAGTGTCCCACTATTGGGAACTTACAAATCCATAGAGCTGTTTTTAGGATTTCTGCTTCCAGCTACAACTTCGTCAGAATTTCCTTTTGATTTCCACTTTGTAAGTCCTCCAGCTTCTTTAGATCATGCAGAAATGGACATGAAAAGACATGGGTGGAAGCAGATTCATTACAAACGTTCTTCCTCGGGAGTAGCCTGTAAGCGCAATGTCTAATATGTTCTGCCAAGATAAAGTTTAATTAATCTTTTTTCTCCTTTTAAAACAACTCCATCAACAGCCACGGGAATCTAGTTATAATTAAGATCCAAAATTGTCAGCTCCTGGCTCTCATACCTTTCTGGAAGAATCTTCTCATCCCCTTTCTCTGGCTCTCTGATGATGGGTGTCCCTCAGTGGGAAGCAGCATGGCGTAGAGGACAGAGCATGGGCCTGGGAATCAGAAGGTCCTGGGTTCTAATCCTGACTCTGACACTTAATAGTAATAATAATGATGACATTTATTAAGCGCTTAGTATATACAAAGCACTGTTCTAAGTGCCGGGGAGGTTACAAGGTGATCAGGTTGTCCCACGGGGGGCTTAATCCCCATTTTACAGATGAGGTAACAGGCACAGAGAAGTTAAGTGACTTGCCCAAAGTTACACAGCTGACAAGTGGTGGAGCCGGGATTTGAACCCATGACCTCTGACTCCAAAGCTCGTGCTCTTTCCACTGAGCCTTGCTGTGTCTGCTCTGTAGCCTTGGGAAAGTCACTTCACCTCTCTCTTCCTCAGTTCCCTAATCTTTAAAATGGGAATTTAAACTGTGAGCCCGACAGGGACTGTGTCCAACCAGATATACTTATATCCAGCACAGTGCTTAGTACAGTGCCTGGCAAATAGTAAGCGCTTGACAAATTCTACAATTATTATCAATAAGGCTCAGTTCTAAAATCCCCCATTTCCCTTGTTAGTATCCTTAAAGTGACTCAAGCACCTGTGAAAAGCAGTTGATTTTCTCTAGCAGCAGAACTGTCAAGTAAAGAAAGGTAAATAACTGTAGATAGCATTCTAGAAGTGTTCATTAGTGGGGATAATTGTCTATTTTGTTTGAATATGAATCCTTTCTACCATGTAAATCTATTCTACCTTCCTATAAGGAAGACTGTATCTAATTATGAATTTCAATTGAAACTACTGTGTAGCTTTGATCTTCTTCAAATACAACAATTTCTGGCGAGAGAAATTTGAAGCAAAATTATATTGAAAAAATAAAATATTGACGAAAAGACCGCAAGTGGGAAGTGAAGATACAATTCCACTTAAGGAGTAAGGACTCAGCAGCATTACCACTCTCCAAAAAATAAAATGAAATCAGACTTGTCAGCAGCTTCTCTTTGAAATAGGAGATCCTTCTTTTCTAGACATAAAGAGAACAGAAACATTTGCCTTAGGAAATCCTAAATAGATAATGTTATGGTATCTGGAGTGTAATTATTTCACTCAAATTCTGAGACTCTTTCTATACTTCTCTGGTATAGGATATTTGGACTAATTGCTAGAGTGATCTTCAACACGAGAAATGCCATACCAGCATATATTCCAGTCACAAAACAACATTATTCTTGCTTCCCAGAGATTTCCCATGCTTTCTTCCCAGAAGTCCAGTAAGTTTATACCTCAGGTTACCATGAGGCTGGAGAGTGGTATGATAAATTCCACAGAAGCTAAATTGCTTCTCTGCAGGTGTCATGTTTTCCAGTGATTTTGCTAGAATATAAAGGCCCTAGAAGTTATTACATAATGTTACAATGTTCCCTCCTGTCTGGTTTGTTGCCAGAGTTAGATAGTTGGATAGCGTAGAAAAAGACAACAGTAATTTCACAGAAAAACATTCTCCACCTTGGCCCACGTAGGTAAAACGCAGTAACTGTGGCTCTGCCACTAGCAATTTCAAGTCCTCTGTTCTTTAAGACAAAGTATCACGCCATGGAAATCGATATTTGTCAGCATTTTTACTAGCCTATATAAAAATGCTTTGTTGGTTGCTAGGGTTTCTGGCAGCCAATTGAACCCTTGAACTAGAAAAAAAACCCCTATTCATTACATAAGTTTATTCCAAATTCTCATACCTCCTCTCAGAAAAACTAATTGTATATATTGACATTTTTCAAGGTTTGCCTAAGAATTATGTAATAAATATGCATTTGGTCACTTCATTTCAGGTAATTCATTTCTTGTTCTGTGATGGATGCGAACACCCCAGTAAGCACTGCAGTGTGAATGCAGATTGCCTGCAATAAAAAGATTGATTCCTTCTTGAAGTGTTTGTCCCTAGAAACGAGGGTTCTCTGAAATAGCAATCCATTAGTAAACATCTTGACTCACATCTTACCTAATGAATTTGTTTCAGCAAGGGAAGACACGTAAACAGGATGGAGTTGTAAAGAAAACTACGGGAAACTACTGTTATCCCCTAAGATACTCCAAACTCCCCATTAAAGGCAATATATAATTCATATACATTTGCTTCCTTTAAAATCACAGCAATCCCCAAATCGCAGCAATATACGAAATTCCCTGGAATTGTAAACCTGTATGGACTTAGTCTCCCACCTAGACTGTGACTGTCATGTGGGACAGGGACTTTGATCTGACTTTTGTGTATTTTCCACAGTGCTTGACACATAGTGAGCACTTAGACAATCGTTATAACTGACAAAAAAAGTTATATTTAAAATTCTCATTAAATCACCCCTTTATCAAATTTTATGTAACAAAATGAAAATGATCTTTTCTCCTGCTCTTGAATAATTGATAGTTTCTGAAAAGCATTCCTGAGAAATCTAATAACTAAATTCTTGTCTCATTTTTTTTTAATACACTGTCAAAGTGGCACCTGATCTCAAGCATTATTTTTTTTTTAGGGTTACGTGATACCTGCAACTGTTTATCTTTTCAACTGTGAATGTATGGGATTTAATTAACGGGTTTTTTTTTTCATTGTCACAGTCAATTCTGCTTTTAGACTAATGTAATGAAGGTGGACTCTAGCTGATAGCCCAATAAATATGCATGAATAGATGCTGAGCAATGGGAAGGTCTATAGAAGTGCAAGGGAATGACTTTCATTGCAATTAATGATAATATGAAGAATCACTGTTTTCTTTTTTAGGAGGAATGCTAAGTAGCTGCATTTTACAACTCAACTGAATGAAAATTTGATACAATAAACAATGAGGCACACAATTATCGTAATATAATATCAGCACTAAAGTTCCCTGGCAAGTAGGGAATATGGGTTAGCCAAAGGATGGGCAAGGATGCTCTTGTCTCATTAATGCCTCCTTCCACATCTGCAAAAATGGTACCAAACATACTAGCTTTTAAACATCTAAGTCCCCCACCTAACTCCGTTTAGAGGAAAGGGATTGAATTGACTCAATAGCTGAGATTGCTGTTCTTGCCTCACATTTTTCTATTCTGGTAAAATGAAACAGCAGGTAGGAAGCCTCTCATAGCCATTAGGATGATTTGGTGGCCCAAAGTATTCACTTAAATGGGTGGTGTTTTCTCCTTAAAGCATCTGAGACATCCTCTCCCTACCCCCATTCTACTGGCAACTTTAGCCTGTAAGCCAGGCAGGTGACTCGGGCCTTGGGGGCATAGAACTGATCTGTGGGGAAGAGAGCAGGGCTTCCTCCATCTTCTCATGTTACAGTGGGTGCCCAGGTGTTGACTGTGATCGGACTTCTCCCCTCAACCATACGCTTCTGCTGTTGCATGCCATCATTAGTTCCCTTGAGCCGGGATAGTCAATTAGACCCTTGCCTCATGGCACACTTCATCCTGAACTTTCCACTGGCTCTTTATATCACTCATGAACCCACCTATCCATCATGGATTTGAAGTGTGTTGCTCTTGAGAATCTCAGTTTCTTCTTCATCAAACAAATAACCTCTCATTTGAAGTGCTAGCTCCTTGAGGGCAGTCGTTTCCCACTGCCATAACTCCATCTAAGACCTCCCTCCGGCCTGGCTCTCCCTCTCCTTTCATATCCAGTGTGGCTCAGTGGAAAGAGCACGGGCTTTGGAGTCAGACATCATGGGTTCAAATCCCAGCTCTGCTAATTGTCAGCTGTGTGACCTTGGGCAAGTCACTTCACTTCTCTGTGCCTCAGTTACCTCATCTGTAAAATGCGGATTAAGACTGTGAGCCCCCCATGGGACAACCTGATCACCTTGTAACCTCCCCAGCACTTAGAACAGTGCTTTACACATAGTAAGCGCTTAATAAATGCCATCATTATTATTATTATTCTCTGGGCCTCAGTTACCTCATCTGTAAAGTGGGGATTAAAACTGTGAGTCCCCCATGGGGCAACCTGATCACCTTGTAACCTCCCCAGCGCTTAGAACAGTGCTTTGCACATAGTAAGCATAAATGCCATCGTTATTATTATTATTATATCCAACAACTCACCACTCTCCCCACTTCAAGATCCTTTGAAAATCAAATATCCTCTATGAGTCTAAACCCTGAATAAATGCTCATTTCCACTACCCATCCTCCCCTCTGCATCACTTATGAACTTGGCTGTATACCCCTTAAGCTCTTTGATACCCATCCCAGATAGACGACACTTATGTACTTAGTATATCCTTATACTATATTAATTCCCCCTTCTGTAATTGATTTTAATGTCTGTCTCCCCCTGTAGACTGTAAGCCTCTTGTGGGCAGGGATGATGTTTAACCACTCTGTTGTATTGTACTCTCCCAAGTTGCTCTGCACAAAGTAAGGGCTCAATAAATGCCATTAATTCATTGATTCATTGATATATGTCTCAACCATTCCTTTGACCCCGAATTTTTAAACACCTTTTCTAGATACATACTGTATCTGACTTTCAATCTGACCAGTATAGGTAGTTGGTAAATCCTATGATTGTGAGTAGTCTAGAATCTAGTAAGAACATACCTGTTCTCACTAAATCTCTTTTGCTCAGAGAAAGCATACCAAGTACAGCTGCCTATAGGAATGTAAAAGGATTTCATCTCCATTTTATGCAAGGGACTCCTCTGGCTCCTTTTTAAATTGATAGAAAAGCTCCAGAAAAGTATTCAATCAAAAGCCTGAATTATTGGCTTAACTAGTGGAGGGAAAAAAAACCCATTTAAAGAACTTCTGATTCAAATTACCCTCTCTTGTAGTTTTACTCATTGGAGTTGGCAGAGGAAATATTGTACTTTTCCAGCAACCCTGTATGAAATAGAATGGGGTTATCACCATGAGAGGCAATATCAAGAAACAAAAGTGAAATGATTTCAGTAGAGAGGAATAGCAGAGGGTTAGAAGTCAGCCGTAGTATTCTGAATAATACTAAAATAGACACAGAAACCATTTGAACTTACTTCATTAATATGAGTTTGTCTTATCAGTGCCCTGCCTAAAAGAATTGGGAAGCAATTCCCAACATCTCATTAAAAAGTGCAATAACCATTTCGAAGTCTCCAGATCACGCACATTTCTTGGCACAGACACAAATGATGCTGAGTCATAATTCTCTTCTGGTAGTCACGATTGCTGTTAGTTGTTTTGAAAAAGGTACTGCACCAGTTTAATCAAACCACTGATTAATAATTATCCACACCTATGATTTTTTAAGCACATTTCACACGTATTTCTTCAGTATACCAGCCATTTTGATGACACTTACTCTGCTGCTTCTGAAATATGTGCGCTTCTGATTCAACAGTCTCTAATATGATGATAAAGCATCTGTGGAAAAGAAAAGCAGTATTCTCTTTTATAACTCCAGGGGACACAGTATTAAATTCCTATGACACGGAAGAAAGACTAAGAAACCTCTGTTCTATTTTCTGCTTAAAGAAGAATACAATCAATTGCATTTATTGAGCACTTACTCTGTGCAGAACACTGTATTAAGCTCTTGGGAGAGTACGATATATAAGATTGATAGACACGTTCTCTGCCCAGGCTACTCCATCTAGTCAGGAAGGGCAATGTACAACTGCTGACTCTATGAATAGAAGCGGAGGCAAAGCTTTCCCGGGCATATCTAACTGCTTACCTTCCTTCCAATCCGACTCAAGGAAGAAGTCCAGTGGCTCTGAACTACTTTCTGAAACAACTAGTCTTGCCTGCATGAAGCCCTTGAAGGCCAGGGAGACATGCACACCCATTTTACTTCCTAGGCACTTAATGCAGGGCTTTGAACACAGCACTTAATAAATTTGATTCCTTCTGCACGTGTCCCACTCTGATCATCTCGCTGTTTTCCAGCTCTTCCTTCCTGACTAGATATTCAAAAGACGGTGCAAATTTTTGTTGTTGTTATTGTCCTTTGTGTAGTTTTTCCTTTGCTTTTCCCCTTCATTTTTCAAGAAAGTAAAGACCTCTCCTCACACATACATCCATCTATTACAGAGATACTCTGCATGGCGGGCAGGGAATGTGTCTGTTTATATTGTCATTTGTATTCTCCCAAGTGCTTAGTACAATGCCCTGCAAACAGTAAACAGTCAGTGAATAGGATCAATTGATTGATTGAGTAGCAACCTCAATGACAGTGAAACGTGTAAGGACACAGTGATCTTTTATGGGGTGGCAGCCTCAGAAGTATCTTTTCCGTGAAAATGGACTGCACCATTCTCCCTCCTAGTTATCATACAATATGCACCCCTGGGTGGGGATCTTAGTGAAAACCACAACTACTATCAAAATAACTCAGTTTACTAACACAGTGGCTGTAGGAAAAATTGTTCTCTTAACCGTTGGTGTCTGAGAAATGCTCTCTCCCAGAGGAAATCAAGGCTGGCTTCAGATAGTAATAATAATAATAGTAGTAGTATTGACTAAATGCTTACTATGTACTAAGCACTGTACTCAAAATTATCACATACTGGATAATCAGGTCAGACATAATCCCTGTTCCTCATAATAATAATAATAATAATATTGATGGCATTTGTTACACGCTTACTATGTGCCAAGCACTGTTCTAAGCACTAGAGGGGATACAAGGTAATCAGGTTGTCCCACATGGGGTTCACAGTCTTAATCCCCCTTTTTTCAGATGAGGAAATTGAGGCACAGAGAAGTTAAGTGACTTGCCCAAAGTCACACAGCTGATGAGTGGCAGAGCTGGGATTAGAACCTATGACCTCTGAGTCCCAAGCCTGGGCTCTTCCCACTGAGCCACTCTGCTTCTCATAATAATAATTGTGGTATTTGTGAAGCATTTACTATGTGCCAGACACTGTTCTATGCGCAAGATCATCAGGTTGGACACAGTCCCTGTCCCACATGGGGCTCGCAGTCTTCATCCCCATTTTCCAGATGAGGGAACTGAGGCCCAGAGAAGTGAAGTGACTTAGCCAAGGTCACCCAGCAGACAAGTACCAGAGCTGAGATTAGAACCCAGGCCCTTCCAACTCCCAGGCCTGTGCTCTATCCACTAGGCCACACAGCTTCTAGGGGCTCAGAGTCTTAAGTGGGATAGAGAACAAGTATTGAATCCCCATTTTCCAAATGAGGCAACTGAGGGACAGAGACGTTAAGTGACCTGCCCAAAGTCACACCGCAGGCAAGTGGCAACAGCAGGATTAGAACTCAGGTCTTGCAGACTCCCAGGCCTGTGCTCTTTCTACTAAGCCACACTGCTTCTCTAAGGACTGAGGCAGCAATAAATGCTTAGTACAGTGCTCTGCACACAGTGAGCGCTCAATAAATATGATTGAATGAATGAGTGAATGAATCTAAGTTGTCTAAAGTGGAAATTCATTCATTCATTCATATTTATGGAGCGCTTACTGTGTGCAGAGCACTGTACTAAGCACTTGGGAAGTACAAGTTGGCAACATATAGAGACGGTTCCTACCCAACAACAGACTCACAGTCTAGAAGAAATGATTGTAGGGGATGACTGGGGGAGGCAGAGGGCCTGAAATTAAGACTCTGAAAGAACGGCTGGAGTCGGCAGCAGCCACTATGTGAACGAGGACCAGAGAGGAGAATACAGTGATTTTATGACTATAATTGGGGGTAGCTTCTAGGTTCTATCTTCCTTTCCCCC
The DNA here is from genome assembly GCF_015852505.1 of Tachyglossus aculeatus. Classification (NCBI taxonomy): domain Eukaryota; kingdom Metazoa; phylum Chordata; class Mammalia; order Monotremata; family Tachyglossidae; genus Tachyglossus; species Tachyglossus aculeatus. Next base: position 15,755,331 of record NC_052081.1, read on the forward strand.
CAGAAAAAAACTCTAGGTTTGAGATTTTTTAGTGGGATGATGTAGGAGGAGGTATGAAATTTTTCAGGATTCTGCAGTGTCTGAAGTTGTACCTGATGTCAAGGGACCAGAAAAATGCACAGCACTGTATTTTCAAGAAAACGTGCACAATGATAATAAATAATAATAATGGTATTTGTTACGCATTTACTTGGCATCAAGCACTGTTCTAAGTGCTGGGGTAGGTAAAAGTTAATCTCTGTCCCATGGGGAGTCACAGTCTATATAGGAGGGAAAGCAAGTATTGAATCCCCATTTTGCAGAGAGGAAACTGTGGCACAGATAAGTTAATTGACTTGTCCAAGGTCACACAGCAGGCAAATGGCAGAGAAGGGTCAGAATCCAGGCCCTCTGACTCCCAAGTCCATGCTCTTTCCAGGAAGCACGCTTCTTCTTGCAAGCAGGCGTGTGATTCTCACACAATCTCACTAACGGTAGCATTATCCTGAAACTGAAGGACATGTCCACGAGAGAAGGAGTCATGTATTGCCGTCGAATAAGACATTTTCATGACTTTACCTCCCAAAATGCAATTTGGAAGCCCTTTCTATTTTTAATCATTAGAACTGCAGGGTCAAAAAGAACTCCACACTCAATCCTTAAAAGCAATGGCATTAAATGTATAAAATGAAAAAAGGCTACTCTTAGGTTTTCATTAAATTTAACATATCTTTAGGAATTAAAGTGTTTTTCATCCCTACGGAGTGACTTCATCTGAAGGTCAAATATTTTATAAGAAACCCACTCCCCATCTCCCATAATAGTTACAAAAACCCCCACATAAATTTTCCCACATATATTCATATTTAAATACATATTTTGTACGGGGCTGCACAGTGTATTAGAAGGATTTCTGTCGGAGTTCAGTTCCAAAACCTAACTATCATTAACTGTAGGTTTGTGAAAATGTCACTTGTGATATACTGCTTTAGTAGTTATTTTGCAAGTTTTTTCTTGTTACCATCACCTCCATATGATGATAATTTTCTAAATGACCACAGCTCTGACTGCTTATAATTTAAAAGCTAACAGTTTTCCATAGGTTCAGTAAAAATTAATAAGCATAACAGGTCCAGAAGCACAGCAAAGAAGCAGTGTGGACTAGTGGAAAGATCACAGGTCTAAGAGGCAGAAAACCTGGGAAACAGCATGGCGTAGTAGCAGAGCCTGGGCCTGAGAGTCAGAAGGTCATGGGTTCTAATCCCATCTCCTACGTCTGTCTGCTGTGTGACCTTGGGCAAGTCAATTAAATTATCTAGGCCTCGGTTACCTCATCTGTAAGATGGGGACTGAGACTGTGAACCCCCCATGGGATAGGAACTGTGCCCAACCCAATCGGTTTGTATCCACCCCAGCACTTAGTACAGTGCCTGGCATACAGTAAGTGCTTAACAAATACCAGAATTATCATTACTATTATAATTATTAATCCCAGCCATGACTTCCCTGCTGTGAGACCTTGAACAAGTCACTTAACTTTTCTGTGCCTTAGTTCAGTTTTATTCAATACTTGCTACAGTAGTAGGATTTCTAATCTAATTTGGAATCCGCATGCACTAAAAAAAAACACATTGGGAAAAGAAAACATGATTTACATTTGGGGAAATCATGCCTCAATAATTTGCTGAATTTTTTTGAAGGGCTTAATGGTGGCCAATCAATAAAATATGCTTTGATGGGTTTTGACAATAAAGGTAAAGTGAATAATCATGGGATTGGAGAAGAATATTCTGTCACTGCTAGAAATCAGGGGAAAATACAAGAAATAAAGGGAAGAAATGCAAATATTAGAGTCCCTCAGGAAATAGTGCTAGGAACAGTTTGCTTAACATCTTTATCAATGATCTGGAAGAAGAATTGTTCAACAAAATCTCTAGGTTTTCATATAAGTCTTCCAGATGGTGAAACAATGTGCAGATGGGGGAAAATTGCAAGAAGATCTTATAAAGTTGTATGAATGGGCATGAAGAGCAGCATACGAGTTTCAGTGTAAGCAAATGTAAATAACGCATATTGGGAAAATAATTCAAACAACCTCCACAGTGGTAGATTCTTTCGTTATTAGTCATGCTACAGAAACAAGATCTTGGAATCATTGTCAACCAGTCTTCAAATCATCCAACTAATGGAACAATAAAATTCTTAGAGTCGTGATAGAAAAAAATAATCAATAATAATAATAATAGCATTCATTAAGTGGCTACTATGAACTAAGTACTGAAGTAGATACAGGGTTTCAGGATCAGACAGAGTCAAAGCCTAGCTTACCTCCATTTTATGGGTAAGGAAACTGAGGCCCACAGACGTTACATGACTTTTCCAGAGTCATATAGTAGGCCAGTGGCAGAGCTGGGGCTGAACCCAGGTGTCCTGATTCCTGGGTCTGTGCTCTTTCCAGTAAGCCAGGTAACCCCCCCGACCATATCATCACAAAAGCAAAGAAAATCCAGATAGCATTATATGAAACCATGTTCAGGACTGAAAAGACCCTGAAGAATTGATTATAGTGCCAGAGTTTACTGCTTAGATCTGAACCTTAAGCACTTGATATTCATTTATTCAATACTATTTATTGAGCACTTACTGTGTGCTGAGCACTGTACTAAGCACTTGGGAAGTATAAGTCGGAAATTCACCTGATCCTCATCTCCATAGCATGTACGTATGCGTCTCTGTTTATTTATTTATATTAATGTCTGTCTCTCCTTCTAGACTGTAAGCTCCTTGTGGGAAGGGAATGTTTCTACCAACTCTGTTATATTGCATTCTCCAAAGCATTCATTCATTCAATCGTATTTATTGAGCACTTACTATGTGAAGAGCACTGTACTAAGTGCTTGGGAAGTACAAGCTGGCAACATATAGAGACGGTCCCTAAACAATCGCGGGCTCACAGTCTAGAAGGGGGAGACAGACAACAAAACAAAACATATAAACCAAATAAAATAAATAGAATAAATATGTACAAGTAAAATAAATAGAGTAATAAATATGTACAAACATATATACAGGCGCTCTGGGGAATTAGCATGAAGCAGTTAGTAGAGTGCTCAGTAAATGTTCAATAAATACCATCATTGATCGATTGGTTGCTAGTGGCTTTTCCACACCACTCACGTGCTTCATACCCCTGCCACTCATTCATTCACTCATTTGCATTTATTGAGCACTTACTGTGTGCAGAACACTGTAGTGAGTGCTTGGAAGAGTACAACAACCATAAACAGACATTCCCTGCTCACAGCTTATAGTCTAGAGGACTGGGCAAAGTGCAGCAAGCAAATAGGCAGTTTAGGTAATAATAATAATGGTAGCATTTATTAAGCACTTACTATGTGCAAAGCACTGTTCTAAGCTCTTAGGGAGGTTACAAGGTGATCAGGTTGTCCCACGGGGGGCTCACAGTCTTCATCCCCATTTTACAGATAAGGTAACTGAGGCCCAGAGAAGTGAAGTGACTTGCCCAAAGTCACACAGCTGACAAGTGGTGGAGCTGGAATTTGAACCCATGACCTCTGACTCCAAAGCCCGGGCTCTTTCCACTGAGCCATGCTGCAACAGGCCCACATTAGTCAGATCCAGGCAGAACTGGGAGTAATACCCATTTCCCTTAATAATAAGAATGATATTTGCTATGCATTTACTATATGCCAATCTTTGTACTAACGCTGGGACAGATACAAGACAGCATCAACTGTAAAATGGAAAATCAGACTGTGACCCCTATTTGGAACACGGACTGTGTCTAACCTAATTATCTTGTATAATAATGATGACATTTATTAAGCTCTTACTATATGCAAAGCAGTTTTCTAAGCACTGAGAAGGAAACAAGGTGATCAGATTGTCCCACATGGGGCTCACAGTCTTCATCCCCATTTTACAGATGAGGTAACTGAGGCACAGAAAAGTTAAGTGACATGTCCAAAGTCACACAGCTGACAATTGATGGAGCCGGGATTTGAACCCATGACCTCGGACTCCCAAGCCTGTGCTCTTTCCATTGAGCCACGATACCCCATTGCTTAGGTCAGTGCCTGGCACATAGGATGTGCTTAACAAATACCAAAAAAAAAAATCTAAGATGAAAGGAGCACCTAGTATTTTATGCCCGTTTTTACATTTTACTAAAGCGAGGTCTAAAATGGCCAAGTGACTTGTTCAAGTTCACACAGCAGGTTAGTGGCAAAGGTGCAAAGTGAGCCTGTTACCCTGTTCTCTAACAACACTGTGAATTTAATCAGTCAGTAAATCATATTTATTGAGTGCTTACTGTGTGCAGAGCACTGTACTAAGTGCTTGGGAGAGTATAATATAATAATAAACTGACACATTCTTGGTGTTATTTCCTGGTGACGTCAAAGAGGTGTTACTAATTTATTTTCCTAGAATCTGGTTTGCTGAATCTCTTGTATTCCACATTAGCATGTTCAAAAGTATCAATTTGAAATAGGGATGAAATATAATTTACTTAGCCTTGATCCTTATAGAATTGAATGACCTTCATGCAATAAATTGTAATTCTTTAAAACGCTGCCAATATATTTCACAAATTGATACTTACAGGTTTATCGGTTTATTGACATTAAAGTTGCTAAAGTCATAGTTGAGATGCTGCAATTTAATGGTAATTTATATTTATTGAGTTACTTTGATCCAAGGATATAGTACTGCTTGACAAATATAAATTAATTAGGGAGAGACAAGTTGAATGAGATGGTATTATGATTACATTTTTAATTGGGCTTGAGTTACAATCACGAAGTAATTTTGATGAAGGTCTTCTAACAATATGATGTGTTTTTTTAATGTTTGTCAAAAATGTCTAAACTTTGTACATCTTTTTATGCAGTGAATTTAAAGTGCCCGAATCTTCCAAAGAATCAGAAAAGGGATCACATTTTTTATATGCTGCCAAGTTTGAAGTATTCTCCAATGTGTAATATCCATCACCTCAAGATATGATAGAAGATTTAGTATTTATATTCTAGGACATCTTTGGAGAGGCATCTTGAAATACTGCTTTTTAAAATCTGCTATGATATCCTCAGAGAAGCAGATAGGCTCAAAAACATGTGTGGTGGTTTTTTTTAGCCTTAGGAAAGAACAGATGTTTGGACATATGTCCAGATGAGTATTATGTGTCAGAAATTCTAATTTCCTTCTGGAAAACTTTTTGTGTAAATGAGGAATCTAAATGACTGCTAGCCATAGACTCAACAATAAAGTGGGATTACCTAAGATTTATTTACAGGAATTTACCCAAATTGAACCAAGCAACCAAGTGACTTGGCTTTTCCACTTGGATCATCACATCACTGGCACAAATTCCATCACTCTTCCCAAAAGCTCCTTTGTAGTCTCTCCATTTTATATTCCACAAGAGCTTTCTGAAAACATTATCTTTCAGTTTTTATCTGTCACCTTCAACTCTTATTCTGCTCACAACATAATTCAAGATTTCAGGGGGAGCATTAAACTGCAACTTAAAAATGGTCAGTTTGGAATCATTTCGTCGTTTTTTTCCTCTATCACCATTAAATAATGGTCTCAAAGTTTACACACACACACATATATATGCATATATACATTCATTCAATCAATCGTATTTATTGAGTGCTTACTGTTTGCAGAGCACTGTACTAAGCCCTTGGAAAGTACAATACAGCAATAAAGACATTCCCTGCCCACATCGGGCTCACCATCTGGGGCAGGAGGGAGGTGGCATGTCATGGGTTCTAATCCCGGCTCTGCCACTTATTATGGTATTTGCCCAGCTGGAACTCCAAGATGGCTATGGTCCAATAGTGGTGTTCAAAAGGGACTCTAATCTCAAAGTCTGAAATCCACATTTGCCTGGAGCCAACTCATTAGTTTATCTGATCCTGCGGCAGCAGACACTGGGCCCAACACCTCTTCCAGCTTGAATGGAAAAGGAACAGAACACATCTGGGCCATCATGACATCCACCTTCTGGATTCTTTAGGGAAACTAGCTCGAGAGCTATTCTCTTGTACATACAGCCAAAATGTCTTGGGTTTGTTGTCCATTTCTCTCAGGCTAAGCTCACAGAGCCTCCATCTCATCTTTCCCACCGCTGAACTCCGGCTCAGCTCCTTCCTACTGCAAATCTGAAAGACCACTGCTCTTCCCATCTTCAAAGTGTTTCTGAATCAATCTGAGGTATTTGAATGCTTACTGTGTAAGTGCTAAGTACAGTGCTCTGCACATAATAAGCATTAAATAAGTACCATTGATTGTACTTAGTGCTTGTACTTGATAAGCTCTTGGGAGAGTACAACAGAGTTGGTAGACATGCTCTCTCTCCACAAGGAGTTTGCAAATGACATCGCCTCCAAGAAGCCTCCCCCAATTGATCTTTAATAATAATAATAATGCTGGTATTTGTTAAGCGCTTACTATGTGCTAAGCACCATTCTAAACACTGGGGTAAATACAAGGTTATCAGACTGTCCCACGTGGGGCTCACAGTCTTAATCCCCATTTTGCAGTTGAGGTAAACTGAGGCACAGAGAAGTTAAGTGACTTGACCAAAGTCAGACAGCTGACAAGTGGTGGAGCCGGGATTAGAACCCATGACCTCTGACTCCCAAGTTCATACTCTTTCCCCTAAGAAGTACTGCTTCTGCTCTAATCCTCCCACCTTATGTTCCCCAAATGGCAATTCAACCCTTCTGCACAACATAAACTCACAAACTACTCACAACCCCCTACAACATTTATGGGCACCTAAAGTAGTCTCCCTCAGAGTTTAGTACAATGCTCTGCACCCAATATGTATTCAATAACCATTATCTTTTATTCGGTAGCATGTACTATGTTTGTACATTTTGTGTAGTGCCTATTAGAAAGTGCTTGGAAGACTACAGTAGAAACAAATACATATGGTCCCTGTTGTTAAGGAGCTTACAATCTGGCAATTGATTAACTGACCATCCACCTTAAATTAATCATGTACAATGAGTGAAAAATAAATTGATAAATCAAATTATTCCTTCTGAAATCAATGTGGTTACTGAACTGAATGAATACTTTTTTTACTTCTAACATGTTCCCTCAAGTCAATTTTTGTTTTTCTTTTCTTGTTCATTTAGTCTGAATTACTAATGTTGAGGAAAATTCAATTTTAATTTTTTTGAATTTTTAATTGCCAGAGGTGATTCATAACAAAGCATCACCTAGGTAACAGCCAACTTCCTGCTTTATCCCCGCCAGTGGAAAACACTGGGAAGAGCAAAGGTGGTTGGGTTTTTAAATTCTAAATTGAAAGTAAATGCTCCAGGATTTTATTATAGATTTTACCATACAGGAGGTATCTCTAAGAATTAACTTTAAATTTAGGAACAAAAACCACCCACAGGAAGATTAGCCCTTAGGACCTGAAACTCAACCTCATCAAAATTGCAATGGATTTTGAGCAGAAGACACTGAACTTGGTTGCAATTCCTTCTTTAAAGTCACAGAGTCTAAATAATGAAGCATACTAAAAATGGTATTTGTTAAACACTTCAGCTTGTGCCAGTACTATACTAAAGGTCGGGATAGATCTGACACAATCAGACCAAACACAATCTCTGCCCAACATGGGATTTACAATCCAAGATGAGGGAGAACAGGTATTTAATCCCCATTTTACAGATGAGGAAATTGTGACACAAAACAAGGTCAAAGAGCAGGAAGCTAGCAAAGACGGAATTAGACCCCAGGTCTCCTAACTGCTTAATGGGAGAAAACAGTGAGCATTGTTCAATGTTTTCAGAAATTTTTTGTAATTGAATCTTGATATGTTAGGGACCAGCTTTCATGGGCTGTATCTTTCTGAAGTGCAGAGTTGTGGTCAATCAATGTTATTTATGAAGCACTTAACACTATACTGAGCACTTGCAATTCAAGGAAAGGTATTCTGACAAGTTTCTGTTTGATGATCATTGGATGATGATAACACCTTTAAAAATTGGAGATTTTCAATATGTTGGAAGAAAATCATTCTTCATAAAAGTACATATACTAGTTCAGAACTCTGCTCCCTTAAGATAGTAACTACTGAATAACTGTGGTATTTGTTAAGTGCTTACTATGTGCCAGTCACTGTAGTAAGCACTGGGGTAGATATAATAATAATAATAATAATGGCATTTGTTAAGTGCTTACTATGTGCAAAACACTGTTCTAAGTCCTGGGAGGGAAACAAGGTAATCAGATTGTCCCACGTGGGGCTCACAGTCTTAATCTACATTTTACAGATGAGGGAACTGAGGCACAGAGAAGTCAAGGTCACACAGCTGACAAGTGGCGGAGCAAGGATTAGAACCCATGACCTCTGACTCCCCAAACCGGGCTGTTTCCACTAGCCATGCCACTTCTCGATACGGTTGGACACAGTCTCTCTACACATAGGACTCCCAATCTCAATCCCCATTTTATAGATGTGGTAACTGAGGCACAATGACATCAAGTGACTTACCCAAAGTCACACAGCGGACAAGTGGCAGAGTCAGGGTTAGAACCCAGGTCCTTCTGACACTCAGAACAGTGCTCTATCCACTAGGCCATGATGTTTCTCCATCCCGTACTCTCTGATACACTAAAATATTTCCTTCCTGATTCAGTCAAATTTTCTCCTGTGTAGAGATAAGTGCCACCTATCAGGGGAAAAGAACCTTTAAATAGAGGACTTGCTATGAAAAGGTGGATGAGTAGAGGACTGTGTAAAGGAGAGGCCAGCCAATCGAACCACAGCTTGTTAAAAAGGTAAAAAATAATAGAGAACATAATTATTTTTAAAGAGTACATGAGGCATTGCAGATCTGGCATTTTATATTCCTAATAAGAAGGTGAAAATAATGAAGTATAAAGTGAGACAGAAAAATTAAAACCTCTCAACATCTTCATAATTGCTGTATTTCCTTCCTGAAAAATTGAGGACCCCACATTTAAGTTGTCCAACAGAGCAAGCAGCACTATCCCACTGCACTGAAAACAACTTAATATGGATTATTTGATGATCATTACAATAATGATAATTCTTAAAGAACGAATAATGGAAAGAAAATAAGCCTAAGCCCTACAAACCCTTCTAAATTTGGTACACGGGACCCCATTCTTCCACAGAAGAACACTCTTTCATCCTCAAACTGGATGTGTCCCAGACACTCTTTTTTTTTTAATGGTATTTGTTAAGCGCTTACTCCTGCCATCCTCCAGTCCTTGATTTTTACCTGATGAGCGTGAATCTTCAGTCATTTGCTTCTGAAGAAGCTTCCTTTTCCCAACTCATGAGGCTGGGGAGGCGTCAGCCTGCTCTGTGCCCCCTCAATGACATTTTCACACCATTAGACACAACCATCCTTCAGCTTCTCTGCCTCTGAAGCCCACATCATCTGCCCCGTCACAGATTACAAGTACATCATCTGCCCAGTCACGGGTTACAAGTCACCTACCTGTCCCCTCCTCCACTTTGACACTTTTCTCTCCTTCCTTCTGCTTTGATCCTCAGGACCTTTGGCCAAAAACTAGACATACATTACCAGCATCTCCTCACAACTTTCTAATGCATCTCAACCAAATCCCCTACGGGCACTCTTTTCTCTTTCTCTCTCTGTCCCTCCCCATTCTCTCAGTTACCCTCCAATCTGTAAATCCCCTATATGCATCCCAAATGGTCACACTGCTCCCCTCCTTGTATGCATAAATCCACTCCCTGAACTTGACCCCTTCATAACAACGCTTGCTTCCTCTGCTCTTGCACTACAGAGCATAGTAAGAGAAAATCCAATCACCAGGCTGATTTGGGAAACTTCAAATTCACCCTCCCTATAGCACTGAATTTTCTTCCACTCAGCAATGCTGCTTTCTCCTTCCTCGCTTGAGTCCTTTCTGCTCTACCCTCCTTTCCTCCAGAGCTAAAATTGCCATGTAAAAGAAAAATCTGCAGATCGAAGGTTTCTCTTAATAGCTGGAATTGTGAATTTAATCATGGTGGAATCTTGCTCTTAGCTAATCAGGCATAAACCAGTATCCCCTAGGGAATTCTCAGGGTAGCAGTATGATGGAGATACCTGCTCCTTCTTACTGAAGAAGGCAAGTATTTGTGTTTCCAAAGAAGCCAAAATAAGAATGAATTTAACAAGTTAATGAGTTGGATTTGGGCAGTATACCAACTCTTTCTAGGTATCTGCAATCTTTAGGGTGTTATTTACTGCGTATTTTGCACCTAGTGAGTTCTCATTAAAGATCATTGATGGATTGAATGTCTAATTCAATGAATTCAGTGGTGCCTCATTATCCCAAGAGGCACTTTTCCCCCCAAAGAGTCTAGCTCAGGTAATCGTTTCCTTTTTGGTAGGATTTGGTCAACTGAGATGAAGCATTTCAGTTACAAGGGCTTAATTCATTAATTTGCAGTATTGACTACCCTTGAACAAATTGCAAGAATTCACTCCAAAATATGGTAACAGTAGGATCCAGCCAAGGAATTCATGCCAATGAATTAAAAATTATCATTAAAGAATCTATCCAGTTGGCAGTCTGTGCTATAACGTAAGTATACTAAATATTATGAAGTGTTTGTTTTAATAAAACCCCCAGACTCTGCAGGTGATTTGGATGTATGATCATTTAGGCTCATAATTGATTTCAAGATCTGTCTGCATGTTAGACTGTAAAATTCTCGAGGGCAGGGATAAGGTCTAAGGAGAAACCAACAGAAGCACAAATTGCCTAAACTGTCTTGATTAGATTACGATCTTTCTACGGCCTAGTGGATAGAGTTTGTGCCTAGGAGTCAGAAGGACCTGGGTTCTAATCCCAGCTCCAACCCTTGTCAGCTATGTGACCATGGGCAAGTCATTTTGCTTCTCTGGGCCTCCATTACTTCATCTGTAAAATGGGGATTAAGACCATGAGCCTCTTGTGGGTCAAATGGGTTCAAATCCCGGTTCTGCCAATTGCCAGCTGTGTGACTTTGGGCAAGTCACAACTTCTCTGTGCCTCAGTTACCTCATCTGTAAAATGGGGATTAAGATTGTGAGCCCCCCGTGGGACAACCTGATCACCTTGTGACCTCCCCAGCGCTTAGAACAGTGCTTTGCGCGTAGTAAGTGCTTAATAAATGCCATCATCATCATTATTATTATTACTGTGGGACAGGAAGAGGTCAGCAGTGAGGTAGGCGAGATCAAATTATGGAGAGTGGGTTGCAGGCTGTGAAGAGGAGTGAAGTGTGTGGTCTGGGTTGCAGTAGGAGAGCAGCAAGATGAAGAAAGAAGGGACGGGGCGATTGAGTGATTTGAAGCTGGTAGTGAAGAGTTTCTGTTTGATGCAGAGGTGAATGGGCAACCAAAGGAGGTTCTATCTGGGAAACAGCAAGGTCAAGTAGAAAAAGCACAGGAATTTGTCACTTGCCTGTTGTATTACCTTGAGAGAGTCACACCCCTTCTCTGTGCCTCAGTTTCCTTATCTTTAAAAAGGTGGTTAGAGACCTGTTTTCCCTCCCCTTCTTTAACCCAACCCGACAGACTTCAAGCTCCATTAGGAGGAGAGACTATGGCTAACCTGACAACCTGATAATGGACCTCATCCAGCAGGCAGGATTTGTCTAACTACATTCTGCAGCTGCACTCCGCAGCTGTTAGGGAAAATGTGTTTGTTCAAAATGTTACAGCAAATAGTACGTGGCGTCTACATCACTACAGATACACAACAGCTGAGCCAGAAGTACACTGAAGTAAACAAACTATGCCAATTTGCTGGATGAGTTCAATATTTAGAAACAACAATAGAGGATTTTGAAGACCAGTCTCCTCCATCAGCCTAATCCAGTCTGGCATGTACAGCACACCAGGGTCAAACAAACCCAAGCGTTTCTTAATGTGCCTTTAATGAGGAGGCATACTTAAAGGACATCAGCCGGATGCTCAATTTTACCTTCTGTTTCTGAGACCCAATGTGACTGACCTTGCTCTGGAAGGGGAAATGAGGAATGAAACTGAAGGTGAGCATATCAGCCCAAATGCTGTTTCTGAAAGCACGTTAAAATGAGAGTTCTCGAAGCCCATTTTTCAAATTTCTGAACTTAAATATGGATATGTCTTGGAGAAAATACTTTGAACACGAATTGTGATTGATGCTCTTGATTTCATGTTCAACCCTGGAGTCCAGTAAATTTTGGGCCAGGGCTAGTGGGGCTCATAGCTTTCAATGAGGAAGACATTCAGAGCAGTAATAACAATGATAATAATAATAGTTTTTGTATGCATTTACTATGTGCCAAGCCCTGTACTAAGCACTGGAGCAGAAACCATACAATCAGATTAGAAACAGTCCCTGTCCTGCATGGGGCTCACAGTAAATTAGAAAGGGAACAGTTATTTCATCCCCATTTTACAGATGAGGAAATGGAGGAACAGAGAGGTGACTTGCCTGAGGTCTCACAGTAGGTAATAGCAGAACCAGAATTAGAACTCAGGTCCCCTGACTCCAGGGGGCTAGCTTCTCTTTCCTTTAGGCCACACTGCCGGGAAGATAAGGACTAGGATGCCCTCTTATAGGATAAACATTTCCTATTGTGTGACTTGAAACTAATCTTTTGTTGGGTCTTCAATGCTGAATTATAACCTAAAATACCAAGAACAAATAGCCTCATTTTATTTCTGTATCTCTACAGTCAAGCACTTCAAGTGAGGAGCTTCTTTTCCACCTCCTTTCTTCTTCCTTATCCTTCTCTCTAACTCCACCCTCCATAATTAATCTTCTCTTGATGGATTTTCAGCTCCCATTGTGTTATCAAAGGCAGGCCCACTTTGCAAACAGAATACTTCTCCCTACATCAATCAAGAACTGTGCTAAATACTTGGGGAAATACATTCTAGTAAAGGGCCATAAGGATGTCTTGACTGTTAAGGGGATTAAACACTGGCCAGACTACCAAGGGACCCTGAGGTTTTCATCCTTCGGATCTTCAAGAAAAAAGCAGGCCCCATCTGTCCCGGATGGTTCAGTCACTTTCCTAGCTGGAGGCAGGAGGTTGGATTGGGTCTCGGGGTCCCTTCAGGTCAATCAATCCATCAGTGGTACTTATTGAGTACTTGCTATGTGTAGAGAACTATACTAAGCGCTTGGGAGAGTACAATAATGATAACAATTAATAGTGGTATTTGTTAGGTGCTCACTGTGCCAAATGCTGGACTGAGCACTGGGGTAGATAGAAGATAATCAGCTTGAACAAAATCCCTGTCCTACGTGGGGCTCACAGTCTTAATCCTCATTTTATGGAGGTGGTAACTGAGGCACAGAGAAGTGAAGTGACTTGCCCAACATCACACAGCAGAGAGGTGGTGGAGCTGGGATTAGAACCCAGGTCCTTCAATGCCCAGGTCCGTGCTCTTTCCACTAACCGCCGCTGCAGACACATTCCCTGCCCACAATGATTTTACAGACTAGAAGACTGTAAAAGGACTCACATTTCTTGTACTTCCCAAGCGCTTAGTACAGTGCTATGCACACAGTAAGTGCTCAATAAGTACAATTGATTGATTGATTGATTGATAGTAGATAACAAAACAGCCCTTAAGTAATTTACAACTTAATGAGGGCAAAATACATTAAAGATCAGAGGATGAAGGAAAAAGGACTATGTAGGTGAGTGAATACTTTAAGAAACTGGACAGATAGTGGCAGTAGTAGCAGCAGTAGCAGTAATAGTATTTTTTTAAGTGCAAAGGGCTGGGTAAAATTATATGAGTGAGAATGACATACAGAATTTCTGGTCCTCAAGGGGATCACAATTTAGAGATAAGGAGAAGAGAGATGTTTGAGTACTGACATATAAGGAAAAAGAAAGCATCACAGAAACTATAGGGGAGACAAGGATAATGAAAGGTTTTAAAAGGGCAATGTGGCTAGAGAGGAGAGTTTTAGGCTTCTAAGTGGTTCAGAGCCCACGGTTAAAAGACCGATATGGCCTCAGCACTGCTGCCCGCCCAAGATGTCCAGAGTAGAGCAACAATCAAAACCTTCCCAGTGTTTTAAGGTATGCGGAGAAAAGCTACCACAGTAGGGCATCTTGGGGACAAAGGCCCAGTTTGGTACTGTGGGAGGGCAGCAGTGGTTGCCTGTGGTTTGGTTTGGCAGTTCGGTGGGGTGGGAGGTGTGTAGGTTGATATCTACAGCAGTGTTATGGGTTGTTGTGAAAGTTTAAGGGCATAATTGGTGCAGAAGTGCGAGGCGGGAGTGCAGGGAAATATGACCCAGGGGAGGAGAAAAATTCACAGAGGGCAGCCTCCTGTGATTTTAAAGGGGTTTCCAAGTGGGGAAAGTGGTCGACTCACGGATTTGAAGGAGGATGGACATCCAGGTGAGATGAAAGTCTTGAGTAAAGGAATGGACAGTGTGAACAACATTAAAGTGGGAGAAGAGAATCTATAAATAGGGTTCCATGAAGGAATGATACTTTTATGGATAGCTATTAGGGGATCCCTTAAAGACTGGCAGCCAATGGTGTTTTTTAGTGGTATTTGTTAAGGGCTTACTATGTGCCAGAAACTGTTTTAAGTGCTTGGGTAGATACAGTGTAATCAGGTTGGACACAATCCATGTTTCACATGGGACACAGTCTTAATCCCCATTTTACAGATGAGGTAACTGAGGCACAGAGAGGTTAAGTGACTTGCCCAAGGTCACACAGCAGACAAGAGGCGGAACAGGGACTATGAATCAGTCAATCAATCGGTGGCATTTATTGAGTGCTTACTAGGTGCAGAGCACTGGAGTAAGCATTTGGAAGAGTACACTACAAGCAGATTTAGTGGACCCATTCTTCACTCACAGGGAATTTACAGGCTGGAGGGTTTCTAGTGCTCGCTGAGCTGTCTCCACTGTCTCCACTCTAAATTCACCATCTGAAGGGAGATGGCTGATTGAGCTCCCTGAACCCAAAGATTCAGAATTACTCCTGAATGTTTGTGAAAAGAGGGGAGACGTACAGAATGGCAATTCAGAAAAAAAATGTTCTGGGCAGCAGAATGGAGCATGGACTGAAGATAGTAGCAGGGAGACCAGTAAGGATACTGAATCAGTAATCACGCCAGGTTATGACAACTCCCTAGACCAGAGCTGTGGCCATTTGGATGAAGTGAAAAGAGTGGATTCTGGATATACTTGGGCAGAATCTATGAGTCTATAATCATGATATTTCTCTATCAAACAGTGATAGGGTCTTTATTTTTTCAGAGTTTCTAGGGTAGTTATGGGGGTAAAAGGAAAGAACTTGAAAAAAGGTGAATAAACTTAAAATCAATCCGAGCATGGGCTGAAGACTGAAGTTCTTATCCTGGCTCTGCTGTTTTCCTACCATATGTTACCTAGAGTGAGTCAGTTAACTTATCTGTGCTTCAAACCTTCATCTGTAAAATGGGACTGAAATACCTATTCTCAATCAATCAAAAAATCATATTTATTGAACATTTACTGTCTGCACAGCACTCTGCTAAGGGCTCTGGAGAGTACAATATAACAGGTGATAAACACATTCCCTGCCCCTTAGTCTGTGAGCCCCCACATGGGACAGGGATTATGTCTGACCTAATTATCTTGTATCTACTCCATCACTTAGACGAGTGTTTGGCACATAGCAATCACTCAAATGCCACAATAATTATCATTTATTAGTCGAGTTTGCTGTAACAAAGATGATGGTACTGATTAGGTTTGTAGCCATGACATGTGACAGGTTTCAAACAACTGTTTATTCCGCCAAGAATGAAGCTTGTCAACATTAGCTTGGTGCAGGATATTAAGTTTTTCCAGGTGCTGATTCTGTTCAAAAAATGGATTTTTCCACTATAAGAACCCTTTCAAATAGAGTCCTGCTCCTCTCAGACCTAACCATTGTGTCCCAAAAGCAATTTAGCAACCAGCTTGGAGCACCAAAGACATTTATAAAGCTTTAGCCCTTTTTAAAAAAAATAAAAAAGAGGATCGGAAAGTGAAACACTCTGAAAAGTACTTTTGAAAAAGTCTTTTCAGCATGAAGGCTAAAGGCTTTAAGGTTAAGCCAAAGTTAATTACAGTGGTGAGATGTAAAAGTCCTTTCCCCTACTGCTGTGATCAAAAGTATTATGAGAGAAAGCGAAAAGTTCCTTTCCAAGGACGTACTGTAGCCTGAAACCATAGACTATTCCCTGAAAAATCATTTTGACAACATTTTACCAAGATAGAGTTTGATTTTATTGGACACGGCTTCTAGGGGCCAAAATTGAGAAAGCTTGATTGCTGCCAGTTACCTATTTCTGTCCAAACGATTTTCACACCCTAAACTCATTTAGACCTTTGGGACAGTCCTAGGTTGTGGTAAGATATGAGGGAATTTTGGTTGTTAGGGCATTTTAACTCGGAATTACATTTTCCTATTGGATGTTTCAATCTTATGTTAGTTGCATGAGCTCCCTATATTGATATACAATATGATAATACACATACTATGCAATATAAAAATAATAATAATTATGGTATTTGTTAAGTGCTTACTGTGTGCCTGGCACTGTACTAAGCACTATGGAGGGTATAAACAAATCAGGTTGGACACCATCCCTGTCCCACATGGGGCTCACATTCATGATCCCTATTTTACAGATGAGGAAACTGAGGCACAGAGAAGTGAAGTGACTTGCCCAAGGTCACATGCCACATAATCAATCAATCGTATTTATTGAGTGCTTACTGTGTGCAGAGCACTGTACTAAGCGCTTGGGAAGTACAAGTCGGCAACACATAGAGACAGTCCCTACCCAACAGCAGGCTCACAGTCTAGAAGGGGGAGACAGAGAACAAAATCAAACATACTAACAAAATAAAATAAATAGAATAGATATGTACAAGATAAATAGAGTAATAAATATGTACAAACATATATACAAAGTATGCATATATACATAAGTATGTGGTAAACAGTGTGGCTCAGTGAGAAGCAGTGTGGCTCAGTGGAAGGAGCCCGGGCTTGGGAGTCAGAGGTCATGGGTTCAAATCCTGCCTCCACCACCTGTCAGCTGTGTGACTTTGGGCAAGTCACTTAACTTCTCTGTACCTCAGTTACCTCATCTGTAAAATGGGGATTCAGATTGTGAACCCCACGTGGGACAACCTGATCACCTTGCATCCTCCCCAGCACTTAGAACAGTGCTTTGCACATAGTAAGCACTTAAATGCCATCATTATTATTATTAAGTGGTGGAACTGAGATTAGAACCCATGACCTTCTGACTCCCATGCCTGTGCTGTATCCACAAAGCCACACTGTTTCATATTATTATATACTATACGATTTGATAATAACAGTAGGATAATAATGGTGCTTGTTAAGTGCTGACTATGTGCCAAGCACTGTTCTAAGTCCTCGGATAGGTACAAGGTAATGGACTTTATCATGATAAAGTTTAAAACCAAACGAAAACATGCAATTTTCTACCACTGAATGAAATCCTTCATTCATTCAATCACATTTATTTAGCGCTTTCTGTGTGCAGAGCACTGTACTAAGCACTTAATCATAAAATATTTGAAGAAAATCAAAATATCATTAAATTAATGAGGGGCTGCGGTCTGTTGGATTTGAGGGGGAAAAGGGCTCCATGCCTGGGAAACCTCATGAGAGAATGAGAAGCAACATGGTCTAGCAGAAAGAGTCCAAACCTGGGAATCAGATGACCTGGGTTCTAATCTTGGCTCTGCCAGTTGCTTTGGAAAGTGACTTCACTTCTCTGTGCCTCAGTGTCTTCAACTGCAAAATGGAGATTAAATCCTACTCCTTCCTACTTAGACTGAGCCCCATAAACCTGATTAGTTTGTGCTTTTCTGGAACTTAGAACAATGCAGGACACATAGTTAAGTGCTGAACAAATACCACAAAACAAACAATCAGGTTGAAATGTCAAGTGTGAGGTAGAGTTACAAGGTTAGTTTGGGAACAACAAAAAAATAGTGTTGAGACTAAGGTGTTTCAGCCAAATTCACACTTATTGGAAAAGTGTCATCATTGAAAATGAAGGACAGCTATGGACATATGGGGGTCATAAACCAGAAAAGTCATAACATCAATTAGAGAGTTGATAACTTATCCCTATTTATGATCCTCCTTGCTGTTTGCAACATTACACTTTTTAGAAAGCTTGCTTACAATTTGTACCGGTGCTATTTATTTCCCTTCACTAGGTGTATGACTTTCCATTTATTAAGAATGAAATTTCATCTTGTTGTGTGCAGCCTTCTGTTATAATCTCTCTAGGTCACTGGCTGATTGGCCCCTGTAGTTTCATTTTAATAATATGTGAAAACATGTCCTGACTAGCTGAGTCTTCTCTTTGACCTTCTTTTCCCTTTCATGTAGTTTATGAGTTTTGTCATCATTTGTTCCAAAACAGTGCAATGTGTGAATAACACCTTGAATGTTTTAGAGCAGATTTTATTTTCCCAAAGAGCTTTTACATTACTTATCCCCTTTTACCTACGCAACATCTTTGTGTGAGAGAGAAAGGCAGATATTACCATTTCCATTTTATAAGGGATAGGAGATTCAGAAGGAGATTCAGGATAGGAGGGTCACTTCCAGAAAAGCCTTAGTTTGACTGCTGAATTTATCTGCCACTGTGTCTGTTTACATCTCCACCCATGATCTCTCTCCTTCTCGGCAGTCTCACATTTCCTCCTGCCATCCGGACATCTCTACCTGGCTATCCCACTGACACTTCAAACTTTAAATACCACCCAAACCCTATCCTTCCCCTGACTTTCCCATCACTGTAGACCAAATCCCCATTTTACAAGCCCTCAACCTTGTCATTATGCTCAACTCACATCCCTCATTTGACCCCCTTAACCTATCCCTAACACTGTCCCTATCCCACCTGGGCTAACATTCTTATCTCCATTTTACAAATGAGGGAACTGAAGCACAGAGAAGTTAAGTGACTTGCCCAAAGTCATACAACAGGTAAGTGGTGGAGCCAGGATCAGAACACAGGTTCTCTGATTCCCAAACCTGTGCTCTTTCAGTTAGGCCATTGGATAGACTGCTAAATAATCCATCCTGCTTTTCACAAACATCCGCTCTCTCTCCAGCATTTTCCAGGATTCTAGATTAATGGATTTCATTCATCATGAACAGCTTTGGGGTTCAGTGCTTCTGAATCCAAAGGCAAGAGTGTTGCTTCATTCTCAGGAAACTCATAGAAAAGTGAGGTCACGTACCCTGGCTTCACCTTGTCCTTTCCTCCTTCTTGTCCTACTTCAACTAAGGTGACTGCCTTTCCCTTCTTACTATGAAGTTTTTGGGGAACCCCTTTTCCGAATGCTACCACTCTTTGGATTCTGGGATCCAAGTATAGATGAGGCATCCCCTTACTGGCCCCCGTTAAAGTCTGTGGGCCCCAATTATGCTACCATAAATCAGTGTTGTTTTTTGAGAGCTGGGCAAGAGCTTTCCTTGCAATCTCCCTTATTACCAAAGTTTTAAAATGACACAGTGATTGTGAGTGCCCCAAAATGCAGCTATGACTGAAGCAGTTGCCTGGTAGTATGGCTCATTAAATTGAACAGCAGATTAGACTTCTGACATCCTGACAAGTTTAATTGCCCGTCTGCTTTTTTTTGAGCCAGGTATTCAATCTTTCATTTTCATTTTATTC
The DNA here is from genome assembly GCF_015852505.1 of Tachyglossus aculeatus. Taxonomy (NCBI): domain Eukaryota; kingdom Metazoa; phylum Chordata; class Mammalia; order Monotremata; family Tachyglossidae; genus Tachyglossus; species Tachyglossus aculeatus. The sequence goes on from NC_052081.1 coordinate 15,775,067, forward strand.
TATGCCGAGAACACTACTGACTGATACTGCTGGGTGGTTATGGACACAAACAAATAACATTGTTAAGATGTACATTTTCCAACATAGTCCTCTCTACAAATGAACATTATTGATATGAAAATCTTCATAATCAAGGCCACATGCCTTTGGGGAATATGTAGTCCTTACTGCTGAGTGGTTTATAGATTTTAGTTCGACACAGTTCATGGACTACGTAACCTAGAGGAGAGACTAAGCAGGCAAATACCTATATGACTAAGCTAACAAACTAATTGGATTAGACAACAAATAAAAAAAAATATATAGTATATTGTCCGGTAGCGTGAGGGTTTTGCTCATGTTAAGAAGAACTTGCATTACAATAGTCACCCCATGTCACTAAGTACACATGTGCAAAACCAATTTTTCTAATGTTGCATTGTATTGTAGGGAAAATGGAGTGGCTCAGTGGAAAGAGCACAGGCTTGGGAGTCAGAGGTCATGGGGTCTAATCCCGGCTCTGCCACGTCTGCTGTGTGACCTTGGAAAAGTCACTTAACTTCTCTGACCCTCAGTTACTTCATCTGTAAAATGGGGATTAAGACTGTGAGCCCTATGTGGGACAACCTGATCATCTTGTATCCCCCCAGCGCTTAGAACAGTGCTTTGCACATAGTAAGCGCTTAATGAATGCCATTATTATTAAAAATGTTAAGATATATATACACATTTAGCCAGACATAATGATGATAATAATAATAATAGTTGTGGTATTTGTTAAGTACTATGTGCGAGGCACTGTACTATGAACTTGAATAGATACAAGGTAATTGGGGTAAACACAGTCCCTGTCCCACATGTGGCTCACAATCTTAATCCATATTTTACAGAGAGGCACAGAGAAGTCAAAGACATTTGAGCTGAGTTCTAAAGGGCTAAATTCCTTTAGCAATTCACTACGTGTAAATAATTTTTTCTTCTATACATCAGCACCTTATTATGGCAGAAGAGTTTGCTTACGCCAATTAAGCTTAGAGCTACGCCATTGAACGATACTCTGTAGTCAGGATTATCCCTAATGGAAAGGGCTAAACTGAAGCATCAAAGATGAGTCACCTGTGCTGGGCAGCAGCGGCATGGGAAAGAGTCAAAAGCGATGATCAAGTGATCAAAATGTTGATCAAAGACAACAGCAGAGATTTAAGTTTTAATGCGCAGAAGGCGGCAATGGTAAACACTTCCATATTTTTTCCAAGAAAACTCTATGGATACACAATATGTCCATGAAGTCTCTATGAATGCATTTAAAAAAAATATTATTTTTGGATATCATCTGCATTAGGTTGTAATATTCTTGAAGGCTGTGAATGTACATCTTTCTATTGCTGTATGTTCCAAGCAGTGAATCCAAGCAGTGTCAGGCACTAAATGAGCACTCAATAAATGAGAGAGTGTGGACTGTTAACAAGGAGAAGTAGGCTACTTCAGGGGAAGTAAGAGTCTGCTAAAGAATTGGAGGTTGAGTGAAAGATTGCTCAGAGATGTTCCAAAAAAAAAATCTGTTAATCAAAGGTATTCATTGAGCTTGTACTGTATGCAGAGCTCTGTACTAAGCACTTGGTCAACAAGTGTGCAGACAGATTCTCTCTCCACAAGGAATTTACAGTCAAGTCGATTTTTACTTAAACCAACTTGAAATATGTATATTACTTTAAAGGTTGATACAATAGACTATTTGAAACAAATAATTTCTGATTTTTAAACTTTTAATTTGCAACGATCCTACAACCATAAGACAAGGTAGAATTGAGAATACTTTCAAAAATCTGAATTTTATGCTCATCCAAAGAACACATAAATAAATATTTGCGTTGCTGGATTTTGGACCTCAATTCTTATGGCTTCTTACCTGCAGTCATAATTGTTCCTGTAAAATGAAAATGTATAAATTACAAGAGATTAATTTTTTTCCCCAGCCTTGGAAAGTTGATAACTGAGCAGATGGGTGCTAATGCATTGTTATCCCTGAACCGTTAACAATTTACCTGAAGTAACATTTTCCCTCGACAAAAAAGGATTTTATCAGTGAGCCACATTTTAATCACTACAAATGGAGATCAAAGTCTTTCAAAGCTCATCCCCAAACATAGTCTGGAGTATTTTGCATCTGTCTCCCAGGAAATCTGCCAGAGTTCTATAGACTTTTGTTTATGGTTATTCCAAGTTTTATCATGTCTTTAGGGGGGATGGCAGGGTGTGTGGGGAGTGGGGAGAAAAACAAAATAACTCAAAATTTACAGATTGAAAATGTTACTAGCAAGAGGACAAATATATTGACATCTTTTGAAACCACTTAGGTGCCATGGGTGGCCAGAAAGCTTTACAAAGACTTTACAAGTCTTTGACGTCTGTGGTATGAAAACTGAAATAGGTTTCTACAAACAATAAAATCTGATTCAAGAGCATAGGGAAAGGTCAAACCAGAGACAGTGATAAAAAAACAAACCTTTTAAGTAGATAAGAAGTGGAAGATGTGAAAGTGTTTTACATCGCATTAGACTGGAAAGACATTCTCACATTTAGTTGTCTGATCTGCACTGCGGAAAGAATGACAAATCATTTTATATTAGAAAACTCTTACGAGGCAGATGCATGGCCGTTATGTGTGTAAAGGGAGAAATTTTTATTTTAAAAATAAGCATCGTGCCAGGAAGTGAATGGGTTAGAATGAAGCTTGTTAAAAAAAAAGGCTTTATTATAAAATAGTATCCTGATTAAAGATTGCAGCAGTTAATTAAGCTACTGATGCCAGGCACTTGTTTCCTGAAACCCCTTACCCCTTACCATTAAAAACAGTCATCTCTCTTCCTCCTATCTTTCCCCATTGATCGTCTATAAGGAGGTAGTGTGACACAGTGGGCGAGCTGTAGCCTTGGAAGTCAGAGGGCTCAGGTCTGCCTCCTGTCTACTGTGTGGCCTTGGGCAAGCCACCTAACCACTCCATGCCTCAGTTTACCTACCTGTAAATGGAGGGAATAATAATACCTCAACCCTTCCTTGCAGGAATGTTGTGGAGAGCAAATGAAAATAGCTAATATAAGGTGCTTTGGCAATGAAAGCACCAAATAGAAACTCAACCCCACTTTAGTTGGTAAGCTCGTTATGGGCAAGGAATGTGTCTGCTAACTCTGTTGTATCATACTCTCCAGTCGCTTAGTACAGTGTTCTGCATGTATTAAGCACTCAATAAATATCATGGGCTGATTAATTACAACCCAAGCTGCACATTTCACTCCGATGCCAACCTACTCACTGTACCTTGCTCCCCTGGTCTGGGACAGATGAAGGAATTCATTTACTAGAACACAGTCAAGTAATAATAATAATAATAATTATAATGATGATGGCTTTTGTTAAGTGCTTACTATGTGCCAAGCACTGTTCAAAGCTCTGGGGGAGATACAAGGTAATCAGATTGCCCCATGTGAGGCTCACAGTCTCAATCCCCTTTTTACAGATGAGGTAACTGAGGCCCAGAGAAGTTAAGTGACTTGCCCAAAGTCACTCAGCTAAGTGGTGGAGTGGGATTAGAACCCATGACCTCTGACTCCCAAGCCCTCGCCCTTTCCACTAAGCCACACTGCTTCTCAATAAGTACCACAATATCCAAGTCCTTAAGAGTTAGAATTAATCATTTGGAGGATTTGAAGAGGTCCTCTGATCTGAACATTACTATACTCACAATACCAGCTCCTTAAAAATGTTGTCAGATAGTTTGTAGCCTGCAACAGAAATCAGAATGATTATTCAAAGTAATAAACAACAATGACAATAATAAACTCCCTTGCTATTGATGATCTATTTCATTATACAAAACACTGTCTCAAAAACATCAATAAAAAGCCAATTACATAATATTTAACCTCTTAAAAACAACGCTATACTATGGCTTAGTCTTTAGAATCAATTGCATAGATCCACGGAGATTAATTTTCACATAACATAATACTTTCAGATAGTCTGATTTTTCACCTAGTTGCTAACGCTTTGTAATTGGACTCGTTTAACATTTTCTATTTCCTATAGACCTCAGGTTTACTTTCACTTATATCAATGTCTGTCTCCACCTCTAGATTGTGAGCTCATTTTGGGCAGGGAATGTATCTATTATTGTTGTGTTATACTTTCCCAAGCACTTTGTACAGTGCTCTGCACACAGTAGGTGCACAATAAATCTGATTGACTGACTTGGGGAAAAAAAGTTTTAGCATTTGAGATGCGTTTGATTTGAATCTCTAAAATCAAAGCTACAAATAGTAATTTTGACGGGACGTATACAAAAGGAAGCTAAATTTCAACAAGGTAACCTAAGGGTCTTTCGACGAAATCTCTTAGTACAGTGCTCTGCACACCGTAAGCGCTCAATAAATACAACTGAATGAATGAATTGAATGACTCTCTTAAGAGATCTCACTTATACAGAGGCTCCTGGGGTGGATTGATCATTTTGCCTCTTGTAAGCAGTGAACTTATAACCAACACTTAGTTTAATTATAGACATTAAATGGTTATAAAATCGCTGCTCATGAGAAATGAACATTTAAATTTATTTTGTAGCGAAGTTTATTTTATCAACTTTGAAATTAACCATGCCTAGTTCCTTGCCCTTTTGTATGCTGCCCTGTCCTATTATTAGCCTGGCTCATGCCCGCCTCCACACCTGGAATTCTTTTCCCCATCAAGTTGGCTAGGCTATTGAGAAGAAGATTGATTGGGTAGAAAGGGCTCAGGCCTGGATTCTAATGCCAGCTTTAACAGTTGCTTGGCTTCAGTAAATCACAATGTCTCCACACCTGAGAAATGGGAATTAAATACTTGTTTGTCTACCCCCTTATCAAGCTATCAATCAAGAGACAAGTAGTATATACAAGATTATCAGGGTGGACATAGGCCATGTCCCATGTGGGGCTCACAGTCTAAGGTAGAGAGCGTAGGAGTTAATTTCTATTTCACAGATGATGAAACTGAGGCACATAGATATGAAGTGACTTGCCTATGGTCATATAAAATAATAATAATAATAATGGCATTTATTAAGTGCTTACTATGTGCAAAGCACTGTTCTAAGCACTGGGGAGGTTACAAGGCAATCAGGTTGTCCCACGTGGGGCTCACAGTCTTAATCCCCATTTTATAGATGAGGTAACTGAGGCCCAGAGAAGTTGAGTTGCCCAAAGTCACACAGCTGACAATTGGCAGAGTTGGGATTAGAACCCATGACCTCTGACTCCAAAGCCCGTGCTCTTTCCACTGAGCCATGCTGCTTCTCTGGTAGAGTCTAGTGGATAGGGTATGGACCTGGGTGTTTGAAAGACCTGGGTTCTAATCCCTCCTCTACCATTTGTCTGCTGTGTGATCTTGGACAAGTCACTTCACTTCTCTGTGTCTCGGTTCTCTCATCTGTAAAATGGGGATTAAGACTGTGAGCCCCTATGTGAGGCAGGTACTGTGTCCAACTTGATTAGTTTGTATCTATCCCAGCACTCAGAACAGTGACTTGGACATAGTAAGCACTGAACACATGCCACAATTATTATTATTATTAGTTTGGATTAGAACCCACATCCTCCGATTCCCAGGTCTGTGATCTTCCCACTAGGCCATGCTGTTTCTCCTATCAAGCTTAACAATGGTTTCCTCAGTGGCTGAGGGAACAGTGATATTGGATGCCACTAGATTGTAAACTCCTACTAGCTTTCTAGCAATGCCATTTGGCCAGAAAAGGTTTCTGGGCTAGGGCAAACCATCATGTCTACCGCAAGAACAAATCAAGCAGAGACAACGCTGGTGGTAGTACATGCAAATCCCACACCAACACGCATCCTTAAAGGCAAGAGGCCATAGAAGATCCATGATTACTTCTTAAATTCACTCCCACAACTGGGTGCATCTCACCATCAACAGTAGCCCCATGATAAAACTTATGGACAGTGCAATAATTTCTTCTTTGGAAAATAGAACCTTGCCTTTTCCTTTATAGATGGATAGGACACTATATTCTAATTTCATCTCAACTTCCCACGAGCAATGGGGCACTGGAACAATGGAATAGCAAGTAATGTCAATTAAGTTTCTTTCCCTTCAATTATTTTCCAGATCAACACTGTTTAACCCCAAATAGCCACAGCTGAGAACATTAGTTTAAATCAGTGTTCTGTTCTACTTTCTCAGCAAAAAGTGACAGTCACCCTGGTGACAATTCTGTTTGCAGAAGACTACTTGTGTTACAAATGGAACTATTTACACATAATGCTTTGCATCCATAGCTTTGCAGTATAATTACAACATAACACAATAGGCACTTTGTTATAGAGCATAGTGGCATTTCTAGACTGTGAGCCCGTTGTTGGGTAGGGACTGTCTCTATATGTTCCCGAATTGTGCTTTCCAAGCACTTAGTACAGTGCTCTGCATACAGCAAGTGCTCAATAAATAGGATTGAATGAATGAATGAGGCAATCATGAGAATAACATGACAAATGCCAAAAAAAAAAAAATCCCTGCAAGTCTTGGCCCTTGAATCCGGCAAGGAGAATAGGAATTTAATCTCTCTTTTATGGTGAGGAATTTGAGGCACAGAAAAGACACGCTCCTCCTCTAGTCTGGAAGCTCCTTGTGGATAGGGAATGTGTCTACCAAAGCTGTTGTATGGTACTTTCCCCAACCAGTACAATATGGTACAGAATTGTACTGTATACTGTGCAGTTAGCACTCAATAAATTCCATTGATTTATTTAATGACTGATGTTGATTGACCTGTCCAAGGAACATGGCACAGCTGAGATAATAGTGAGGTCCCCCACCTCCTAGGTCCATGAGCTATCAATCGTCTTGCCTCCTGCTACCTCACCTTGCCACTTTCCCACTATACACGAGAAGCAGCGTGGCTCAGTGGAAAGAGCACAGGCTTTGGAGTCAAAGGTCATGGGTTCAAACCCCGGCTCCACCAATTGTCAGCTGTGTGACTTTGGGCAAGTCACTTCACTTCTCTGTGCCTCAGTTACCTCATCTGTAAAATGGGGATTAAGACTGTGAGCCCCCAGGAGCAACCTAATCGTCTTGTAACCTCCCCAGCGCTTAGAACAGTGCTTTGCACATATTAAGCGCTTAATAAATGCCATTATTATTATTATAGCCCAGCCCACTCACTTTGCTCCTCTAATGCCAGCCTTCTCACTGTACCTCAATCTCATCTATCTTGCATCTGATTTCTCATCATATCATATCTGACCATTAGTCTCCCCAACTTTAAGGCCTAATTTACAGCCTATGTACTCCAAGAAGCCTTCCCTGACTGTCACCCTTTCCCCTTCTCCCACTCTTTTCTGCACCCCCCCTTACTTACTTCCTTCATCCATCCCTCCTCCCATCCCCAAAGCACTTATATACATAACTGCAATTTTATTTATTTATATCTGTCTCCCCCTTTAGACTGTAAGCACACTGTAGTCAGGGAATGTGTCAGTTATATTGTTACACTGCACTCTCCCAAGTGTTTACTACAGTGTTCTGCACACAATAAGCGCTCAGTAAATACAATAGAATGACTGACTTCACATTATGTCATGCCACAGACCTGAGCACAAGTGTAGATTCTTACACAAAATTTAGCTGCGCAGAGGTGTATATGGGCTTATACCAGAACAGAATTCTGCTGTGGGAAAAACATTTCCTAATTCATCCATCCATATGATTTAATGAAATCATATAATGATATCCGGGAGATAGGAGGCCCAGGTTCTAATCCCGGCTCTGTAAATTTCCTACGGTGTAAACTTGTCCTAGTCAGGGAAGCAAAGACATAGAGAAATAATTAGTACAGTGTTCAATAAATACCAATGACAGAGTCATAATAGCACAATTGGCTATATATTTTGATTACCCTTTATCTTCTGGCAAGTGAGTATATGAGGACACACCTATTTTTCCCCATATTATTTAGCCATAAGATAAATTTCAAAATTAGAATAGGAAACAGAGGAGAATGGATTATAGAGTTAACAATGAAAGAGGACACAGAAAAAGGAAAGAGAAAACCTGCTTCCCTATAAAAACACCAATATGAACCACTTGCTATTTTGGGGTGGAATTGATAAGGCTCATTCTTCAGGTTTGTGTTTCAATTTAGTTAATTCTACTATACTTTCTGGTAGAATTTTAGAATTCTTTCTACATAGTTTATCACTAAACATGTTTGTTGTCAGAAGGTTTCACTGAAATCCTGAAGGTACACAGCAGGGAAGGCTATCTGTATTTTAGAGATGAAGAGAAGTCAAAGGCACAGGGAGGTTAAGAATCTTCCCTAAGGTTATTTAGCAAATGGAAGCATAAGAACTTGGTCAAATTTCACACTTTTCTAATTATATTTATAGTAGGCAACAACATTCCTAGAAAAATAAAAGGGAAACCACTCATCGATATCCTTTTTATCCATCAACAATATTTTCACCAATGAAACAAATCCACCCCACCAAAACTGTAGCAGTTTAAATGACATCGTACAACATCCATGTTGCCCATTTTACAGAAGTGAATCCCGCTTAAGGCAGCTTTGGAAAAATCTAGACATTTTAAAGGCATCATTAAGAGTTTCTTCCATCTAAACAAAATACATGAAAAAAACCTAAAGTGGTGCTCCTAAAGAAGATACTTTTTTTAGAATTTCCTACATGGTTTGCATTTTGAACCATGGATTGTATATGTTGCTAGTGAACTTGTTAATCAATGTAATTTGTTCATTGATATTCTATTGTATTATTGTTGCTTGTTTTTGAGATTTCTGGGAAGGGGACCAGAAATCAGAGGCCCCCTGCTGTCATCCAACCCTACCCATGGGAGGATCTCTTTCTCTTTCTCTGGTTCTTCCTCAGCACTGAACCATCCTTAGAATAACGACAAGGAAACCCAGAGACAATCCCAGTAGCTGAATAAAGAGATTATATATTCCTGAAGCTCAAAATGAAACAGGTTGGAATTGCCAAGCTTGGATTTCTTGACTGTGAGGCCAAAGGTCCAAGCTTAATAGGAGAAAAAAAACAAGAAAGGGAAACAGAATAGTGGCAGAGAGAAGTAGGAAAAGATACAAAGGCAGATGTGACAGTAAGAGAGACAGCAGCAGATACCAAGTAACAATCACAACCAGAAATAAAAGCCTAGAGTCAGAGACAAACATAAACACAGACTAGAAAAAAAGAATACACTGAAAGACTGCGAAAGAGAAAGGCATGAGTACATAAATATGGTGAAGGGAAAAGTCACAGAGTTTGTTTTATTTTGCCTGGGATGAGCTTATGGCTTGCATATATATCTTTAAAAATATTGTTTCTATTTTAAAATGGTTTTCACATTGGAAATTGAAAATAAATCAAGTCATATAATTGATGTCTCTAAATGTGAAATTCAGACTGGTAGCATATTAAATCCGGAAGACAGAAAAATAGAGTTTCAAGCTGCATAAGTGTCAAAATTTAGTTTAGCTTGTAGCCTGAGGTTTTTCCCTTAAGCTTTCAATCAGCAGCAATATAAGCATGACACTGTATTAAACACTGCAGAGTATCTACTGTCCAGGTTAGTAGGTCAATCACATAAACAATTACACTATTCAGAAGCTAGTCAAGAAGGAAACAACTTGTCATCTTGCATTATCATCTAATCGCGTCAAAGAGCATTCCATTCTACTTATTAAAGATGGTTTAACATAATCTCACCAGATTCAACTTTCAGAAAAACTGACAGGCTATTTTGCAATTTTTCAATAATAGCTGTCAACTAAACTACCTAATGTATTACTTTGGACCAATATTTAAAAAATGAATATATTCAATGTAGCAATGTTTCTAGGAAAACATTATGAACCCAACTTAATATAGTTATAGAAAAAAATGCATTGCCACAAAGAAGAAATGTTAGGATTTGATGTTTTACTTTTTCAGATCATAGCTTAGGTGTATAGAATTGTAGAGTTGGAAAGAACAATTAAGGGACAACAGAAGTGTGGCCTAATATAAAGAGAATGGGCCTAGGAATCGGAGGACATGGGTTCTAATTCCGGTTCTCCAACTTGCCTGCTGTGTGACCTTAGACAAGTCGCTCAACTTCTCTGTGCCTGTTTTCTCATCTATAAAATGGGGATTAAACCCTCCACTATCTCATTTGGACTCTGAATCCCACTTAGGACAGGGATTGTGTCCAATTTAATAATCTTGTACCTATCCCAGTGCTTTTTTAAAATTTTATTTATTTATTTAACGGGCTCTTGACTCCTGAGCCCATGCTCTTTCCACCGAGCCACGCTGCTTCCCGCTGCTGCTTGATACAATATAAGGGGAGGTGGATCCCCAGAGACGGACCTGTAATCATTTAATCGTATTTATTGAGTGCTTACTGTGTGCAGAGCACTGTACTAAGCGCTTGGAAAGCACAGTTCAGCAACAAAGACAATCCCTGCTCACAACAGGCTCACAGTCTACTGACAGGACCAGGGAGGGATTTACAGAATAAGTGCTTAATGCTGTGAGAAAGGGACAGACCTATAGGATAGGTACCTGCCCGGACCAGAGTAGGACTATAGAGCAAGTGCCGACTGTCAGTGAAGAGTTCATGGCACCCCATCAGTTCTTATTTCCAATCACTACATTTTAATGATGGGAATGATTGGGAAAGGCTACCTTTGTTAATCCACTCTTTGTTGACCGACAAATTCACCAGGAACAAAATATTCATTTTGCAATTGCCTACAAAAGATGGTTGTATTTGCAAATAGAAAGGGAAGCTTCTTCAGTGGCTAAGGTGTCTCCCTTGGTGCAAGAGGATATAGCAGCCTGAGAAAATTAACAAGGAAGATAAACAGCTCCTAAATCTAAAAGCAAAATTTGGTTTAAATTATGAAGTGGATCTGTCCTATGATAAGGGAAGCCAACTGTAGTGCCTGTCATATGACTGATGTGTGACTTCCTTTAATTTGCAACTTTTGTTCTGTATAAAAATAATAATGATATTTATTAAGAGATTACCATGTGCCAAGTGCTGGATTAATTTGAACAGTCCTTTTCCCACATGGAGCTCACAGTAAAGGAGTCCAGGAAATAGCACAGGTGGAAATAGGGGAGCTGGAGAACTCACTGGACTTCTCTTTGCCTCCTCTTCCTCATTTGTAAAATGGGATACCTATCTGTTCTACATCTCCCTTATACTGTGAGTCCCTTATGGAACAGGGACTTTGTCCAATCTGCATGTTTTGTATCTACCCCAGCGCTTAGCACAGTGCTTAGAAGAAAGTAAACACTGGACAAACATGACTATCATCACTGTTATCATAACATCATTATCCATATTTTACAAATGAGCCACATTTAACAGAAATGAGGAACCAAGCACAAAACACTGAAGTGACTTGTCTATGGTCACAGAGCAGGCAAGTTGGTGAAACTTTGACTAGAATCCATGTCTTCCTGGCTTCCAGTATCTAGGGTCTTTCTACTAGCAAGATCATACTAATTTACTTTATTCACATGCATTGAAGCCCTTCAGTTAAGGAATATAATGTGTCTTGTACATTTTCTTTCGTGCTTTGGGGGACCACTATATTAAGAGTGTCAAGGACTTAGAAGTCAAGGCAAAAGAAAAGGAAAGAAGATTTTCTTCAAATAAAACCTTCTACAACATGTCTAGCTTTTAGAAACATAATTGAGATTTCCATAACCCAGTTCTCATTTAACAGACTGAGAAAATGGATATTTGCTTGGAAGGGTTGTCCTTGGATGGTCATTTAAGTAGGTATTACAATGTGTGTTAATAACTATGATTACCACTACTGCTTATGAGCTTTCTTATTGTGATTCTCAGCCAGAATTTGAGGGAGAAAGCCAACTCCTATGATCACAGTCACTATAGGGTCTCAGTGAATCCCAGGATTCATTTTCTCTGAAGTTTATCTCCTTTTTCTACTGTCACTCCACTCAATTTTCAACAGCAACCCTACCCTGCCACCTCATCCCCCTCACCCCTTTCACCCATGGACTTCCTCCTGCATGAGTTAAGAAGGGGTTCTGCTCTCCAAGGTTGGGACTGGGCTTTTAATAAATGAAACCAACTCAGACCTTTCTCCTGAGGACTGAGCAACAGAACTTCTAGGAATAACCATTCACCTCTCACCTAATAAACCAGAGGCCTAGGAAATTGGCAAAAAATGCTTTACTAGAACCCAAGTACAATAAAAGGGTTAACATTTATGTGAACAACAGGCATAAAATTACTCTTAACAGAACCACTTGGTCCCCATCGTTAAACAGTCCCAGACCATGAGCCCCTCTCGATTTCCTTTAATCATTGCTGGTCCCTGCATCTGCCAGTATTCAGCCTCAATAGTCTGAGTGTCCTTCAAACGAGGGCCAGAGGGAAATCAGATTTCCAATCCGCAGCCCCAAACCTTTAACTCCTGACTGCTCCATTATCAATTCCATTTCCCCTTGTCTTCTAGTCCCACTCCTCTCCTTTAACCAAATCCTCTTCTGGATCCATTCTTCCCTGCATCCAAGCAGTTTCTCTTCTTGTCCCTTTCATTCTTAGAGAAGTAATTAATCAGCTTTAACTGAAGCTTTTTACCTTTCAAAAACTTCTTTAGAAACTTACCCTAACTGGCCCCTGAATTTCACAAATTCAGGACTCTTTCTACATGTTCCTTTAAGCCAGATCAATAAACTAAGTCCTTGCAAAATTGTGCAAAGGGCTTTTAAAAATGTCTTTTCTGGATCGGCTTAAAGTTTGCTATGGCTACAACTATTAATAGTGGTTACAGTTTTTGACTTCTTCTAAACTACTCAAGGGTCTCAACTTTTGGGTTATCAGTACCACTTTGAGTGCACTTTCTTTTCTTCCAAGCACTCTAGCCTTGCCTGCACGTGTGAGGCAGATCTAGAAGGGCAGATGGTAGGGGCTGGAGTAGAGCCCTAAAACTACAGCACAGACCTGGAGAGAAGCCAGGATTAATTAGAAAAATATCAACAGCTTTAAACACTTCGCTGGTGTTAATTTTCCGTCAATTCCTGGGACTTACTTTCATTGAACTGATGCCATACTGACTCCAGGATCTATTTTTCTGCTCCTCGCATTTTTATTTCAGTTTCTGAGGGAACATCTTTCTCTAAACTCGCACATGTTTTCGGAAATGTGCAACCCACTCAATTCTCTTAGTCCCTGACGCAATTCTGAAGATTTTAAGCAAATTCTGTAAGCTCATTATGTGAAGGGAGTGTGTCTGCTAATTCTGTTGTAGTGTACTCTCCCAAGAAGTTAGTACAGTGTTCTGCACATAAGCGCTCAATAAATACCACTGATTGATTGGTATTGCAAAGATACTTTCCGCTGAAAAAAAAATGTGGTTGTAGGGAGGTGAGGGTCGTGATTGATTCCCCTCTAGAATGAAAGTGGGCAGGGAGCGTGTCTACCAACTCTGTTGCATTGTACTCTCCCAAGCCTTTAGTACAGTGCACTGCACACAGTAAACACTCAATATGATAGGTTGATTGCATCTGAGGAACAGTTTGAGAAAGAGAGTGAAAAGAAGAGAAAGAGACAGTGAGAGAACAAGACATACTGAATTAGTGTGTATGGTCTGTATTAGCTGCTTCTAATATTTCCAATACTAAATATTATGCCTGTCAGTTATGTCAAATGTAGCCAATGGTACATAGATGTGAAAGATGTGAGCGTGATGCCAAATTGACTTTATTGAATCCTATACATATGAAATCCTGTAATTGTCCTTTTTTAGTTACATGGATCATTTGGAACTTCCTTGCTGATCATTTATGTGAAAAAAGGTATTAATGTCGTTCCCTGAATGGGGATGAAAGGAGAAATAAGATATCTCAATTGCAAAATGAATTCGGGTGCGTTAGTGTTGAGAAGACTGCCTTTCATAACATACAAACTTTTGAAGAAGATAGGAAGAACTAAGGGGTTGAAGGGAATTAAGAAAAGCTAGTAGGAAAACCTCCCTCGCGGAACTACATTATGCAGAAAGTTAAGGTCTACGTTTTCCAGAAGCATCTGGGAATGGAAGCCAATCAAGCAGACCAGGGATTTTTCAATGCATATCCATTAGCTCTGGTTCTCTGCTCTGCTGCTTTGTGGTTAAATGTGCAGCCTGTCTCATGGAGAGCCATTTCTGAGAGCACCCTATTTGAACCTTGCTTATATAAGAAAACTTACTTGTTTGCTGGGTTAAGAAACTTTATTGTAAAATTTGACTTTACTTTCTCCTCTTACTCTATTTTGAAATTAAACTTCTTTTTGTGTTTCTTCTCAATATTTGGCAGGTCTCTGAATTTCCTATAGGTTTCCTTCCACTAAACCCAGGAGGTCACCCACTGAAATCATTAGGGTGGGTTCGTGGCTAGGGGCTGCATTCTGAAACATTTTACAGGACTCTGTCCAAAAATCAGCACAAGAAGAACATTACTGCGTTGGGAAAATGCAAAATCCCTAAATATGGTATTATTAAGTGCTTACTATGTGCCAGCCACTCTAGAGAAGCAGCGTGGCTCAATGGAAAGAGCACATGCTTGGGAGTCAGAGGTCATGGGTTCTAATGCCGGCTCCGCCACATAACAGCTGTGTGACTTTGGGCAAGTCACTTAATTTCTCTGGGCCTCAGTTACCTCATCTGTAGAATGGGGATTAAGACTGTGAACCCCATGTGGGACAACCTGATTACCTTATATCTCCCCCAGCGCTTAGAACAGTGCTTGGCACATAGTAAGTGCTTAACAAATACCAAAATTATTATTATTAAGCGCTGGGGTAGTTACAGCAAATTGGTTTGGAGACAATACCTCTCCCACATGGGGCTCACAGTCTTAATCCCCGTTTTACAGATGAGGGAACTGAGGCACAGAGAAGTTAAGAAGCTTGCCCGAGGTTGTTCAGGTGATAAGTGACAGAGCCAGGATTAGAACCCAGGTCCTTCTGACTTCTGGGCCCGTTCTCTATCTACTAAGTCATGCTGCTTCTACTATTTTGAAGCCATTTCTCCAAGCTATTGAGAAGGACCAGTTGAACTACAGTTTGTTCAATGTTTTCAGAAACTATGAACTTCTAATTGTGATCAAAATGAATCTAAAGCTGTTCATTAAGCCACTAGCTATTAAATCAAGAAAATACCCCATGGAACTGCTGCTTCTGATACTCCTCCATTCCTTTTTCAATTGATTCTCTTTCACAAATAGATCAGTTGTCTTTCTGCAATAATCGAGTTGGTATTTCTCACATTTTTGGTGTCACCACTCATTCATTCATCCAGCCCTGTTTACAATAGTAATGATAATGCTATTTTTTAAGCCCTTATGATATACCAAACACTCTCCTAAGCTAACCTCTAAGCCCTGGGATGCACACTTAGAGAAGCAGAAAGGTGGAGCAGATAGAGCACAGCCCTGGGAGTCAGAAGGTCATGGGTTCTAATCCCGGCTCCACCACCTGTCTGCTGTGTGACCTCGGTCATGTCACTTAACTTCTCTGTGCCTCAGTTACCTCACTTGTAGAATGGGAATTGAGACTGTGAGCCCCAAGCGGGAAAAGGACTGTGCCCAATTTGATCTGCTTGTAACCACCCCAGTGCTTAATACTGTGCCTTGCACATAGTAAGCACTTAAATATGATAATTATAATTATTATACAACATATTCAGGTCAGACATAGTCCCTGTACCAAATTGGGCTCATAGTCTGAGTATGAGTGAGGAGAAGGCAATATTATTTGTGATACTTTGAGTTTACAGATTCATTTTCTCTTTTTACAACCTTTCTGTTTCTTTATCTTCACCCGCTTCTTTCACATTGCAAAGAGCAGTCAAAAGTGTTTCTTGAGCATACATAAAGCAACTCCTTGGATAAGAAATTATGTGGTAGTAGGAGCCCATAGAGGGCTTTTCAGTCTATCAATCAATCATTGCTATTTGTTGAGTGCTTTAGGTGTGAAGAGCACTGTACTAAACCCTTGGGAGAGTACAATATAATAGAGTTTGTAGACACAATCCCTACTCTCCAGGAGTTTACAATATAGTGGGGATGATAGGCATTAAAATAAATTACAGACAGAGGAAGTGGCAGGGTGGGGAAATGAAAAGTTCATCGAGGAAGAATTCATGGAGGAACTTTGATTTTAGTAAGGCTTAGAAAATGGGGATAGTGATGATGTGGGGGCTATGAAGGGGGAGGGATTTCCAGGCAGGAGGGAAGATGCGAACAAACGGTCGGTTTTGATAGAGAAGAGATTGAGGTAAATTGAGAAGGCTGGAGTTAGAGTAGCAAAGTCAGAGATCCATGTTTCAGTAGGAGATGAGTGAAGTTAGGTAGGAGGGGGAGAGACATAAGCATACATATTAATTCAATTTTATTATCAGCTCTGTCATTCAAATAGAAATAATGTATGTGTACTGATATATGAGGATGTATGCATAAATGTGTGTGCATATGTGCACACATACATATCTTGGTTCACATATTCTTTTTATTTGAATGACCCAGCTGATGGTAAAATACACATGCATACACATATATTCTTTCTATTTGAATGTATTCCTACACGCACTCCCAGTTACCTAATCTATAAAAGGGGGATTGCCACTGTGAGCCCCACATGGGACAGGGACTGTACCCAACCTGATGTACTCGTATCCACCCCAGTGCTAAGTAGGATGCCTAGAACATAGCAAGTGCTTAACAAATGACACTATTATGTAGTTTGTCACAACCACATTGTGATACAACCAAAAGAAATGGATCGACATCCGTGATCAGTATAATCTCAATCGACATATGGTCCGATTCACTTATAGCCTAATTTAATTGGTAGAGAAACCTTATTTATGGGCATGGGCTAATTTACATGAATATCACTACTATTGTTACAATATTATGAATTTCCCTGGCAGAGCAAGAAAGCAAGAATCCATTTTCCTTTACCCTGAAAATGAAAGGGGAAGCTAGTTTTTGGAGATTTTTTTTTTTGAGGAGTTTACCAAACCTTCATAGCATTATCCAATAAAAGTTCATACACTGTCTAGGACTAAAACGTTGGCAACTGTAAACAGCAAGTAAAGGAAGTAGGTCGTAAATCAGAACAGGGATTTTAAGAGCTGAATGAGGAAGAACACCAGAAAAGTAACTCGAAAAATTAGCCACACTGCCTCTAGGAATATTAATTCTACATTACAGTTTCCTGAAGACTATATTGTGAAGTCACCGTAGCATTTGTCCAAAGAGTGATTTAAACCAAAAGCCACAATGCTGAATCCAGGCGTGTGTGTGTGTGTGTGTGTGTGTATGTGTGTGTGTGTGTACCCATTTTTCTTTGTTAGTTTTTCTTCCTATAAAAGAATAACTTGAATCTCCACCTTGAGGTTCCAAGCCTTGCTGTAAGTATGGACTACAGGACAGTAGCACTCCAATAATGTTGGGCTTGGAAAAACTGGAGCAATATAAAGGATATAGGGGTCAACCTTCCTCCACTTCTTTTTTTACTAACCTGAGGGATTTACTTACATTGTACTTACTTAAACAAGGAATTATATCCTGGATCAGACTGATGAGCTTTGGGACCAAAAGGATATTTGGACCAATGAACCAAAAGCCCATCTTACCCAGGTTTCTGAGTCCATTAGTGGCCTCAAAGGATACTTAGAGGAATGGTGAACCAATTGCCCTCCTCAGCATTGAAGTGTCAACATTTCTCTCTTATGAATCGGGGATATCTTTTCAATTCATCTATTTAAACCTGTGAACCGATGATCTAATAATAATAATAGTTGCGATACTCTTTAAGAGTTTACTATATGCACTGTATAAAGCCCTGGGGAAGGTACAAGATCATCAAGTGTGACAGGGGTCCCACATTGGGGTCAGAGTCTAAGTTGGGGTAGGGGAATGTATATTTAACCCCCATTTTACAAACGAGGAAACAGAGGTACAGATAATTTAATGATTTGCCCCAGTTTACAAAGCAGGGAAGTGGAAGTCCTGGGATTAGAAACAAGGTTTTTTCATTCCTTCTTGGTGCTCTTAACATTAGGCCATGCTGTGCTTTTTTTTTTAATGGTACTTGTTAAGTGCTTACTATGTGACAGGCACTGTATTAAGCGCTAGGGTAGATGCAAGCTAATCACATTGGACACAGTCCACATCCCATATGGGGCTGTGAGCCCCACTGTGAGTCTTAATTCCTATTTTACCAATGAAGTAACTGAGGCACAGAGAAAGTAAGTGACTTGCCCAAGTCACATAGTCAGCAAGTGGCAGACCTGGAATTTAAACTCAGAACCTCTGACTTTCAGGCCCACTAAGCCAAGCTACTTCCCTATCCCTAATCTTTTACTCGAATAGCTTATTATTGACCTCTTTAACCTGAGTTTATGCACCTCTTATTGAAGCTATTGATGTTTTCAGCTTCCATGATTTCATACCTAAATATCTACTGCCAGATTCACATCACATGGCCTTCTCCTCTGGGAGAGGGTGGTGGGGGAACAGGGAAAGAAGGGGAACATCCTAAATGTTTTTGGTTGGAGGCAGGGGGATGTCACTCAATGTGAAGGAGAATGGTGAAAATGATCCAAGCTCAAGGATTGCAAAGATTGCTGCTAAATTACTGGGAGAGATGAAAACTATAGAAAACTTCCCTATGCTAAATGCACTGTCTAAAGAAGATGGTATTCTGTCCATAGTCTCTCCATTCTGGGAACAAATGCCCCCTGAGAGGCTTCTTCATTCTAATTAGTTATCGTGAAGTTCTTTCTGTGTCCTAAAATAGCCTCTTCTTGAGAATTTTATGCTGTTATTCCCTTGATGAATGAACCTGCAACCAAGTTACTTCTTCTAGAGAAATCCTTATGATACATGAGCTTCTGTTGAATTTTGCCAGAAAATTATCTCCAGCGTCCACTCTCCTTATGCTTCATGATGTAGCACAGAAAATTGCTTTTTACTGGTTTGCCAAATGTAAGAAATCCTTTTTGTACTGAAGATCTTAGCATGGCCCAGTTTCAATTACCATTTGTATGAATTTTGGAAAATTATCTTTTATTTTAATTTGAAATGCCACGGTTTGGTTTCAAGGAATCATTTTCTTTCCATTCCCTCTTTCTTTTTAGTGCTCCATCCTATATCCACTCTCTTTCCTCTGCTCATTAATAGTAATGACTGAGATTATTACAAAATACAGTCTATTCTTCTTTACCCAATACACTCTTCACCCAATAGTCCTCCAAACACTTCACTTAAAAGTCTTCCCTCAACCAGCCAAAAGTGGACAATCAAAAGCAATATTAGCATATTGGTTGCTCAAAGATTTTCAAAATAAGGGAAAAGTAAAATCAGTATTGAAAATTCAGTGGAGGCCAGATATTGGTAATACTTGATAAAATGGTGAAAATTATTATTTATTATAGTAGTTTTGTATAATTTCATAATGGGAATATATTTCCTCTCTTCTCCTGTCTCTCCCCTCATTAACACACTCCTCACTCGTCCCCTTCTCTTCTGATGGAAAGGCCCAGGCAGGAGAAGAATGGATTTGAGAGGGATAGATGGCAACTTTTTGAAATACTTTCATATCTTATTTCCCTAAGCAAACCAATCAACCTCTCAGTGGCATTTACTGAGCACAACTGTATGCCAATGACTGGACAATACAAGAGAGTGAGTAGACATGATCCTTAACCTAAAGGGTCTTCAAAACTAGCAAAAAAGACAGACACTAAATTAAATAACAGACTGGATAAACTAATATAGGTACATATAAAGATATGCACGAAGAGAGAGTAATAAGGAGGCACAGTGAATAATTAGTTTGAGAATGAAAAGAATAAACTAGGATGTAGTAAGAGAAGGAAGTGGATAAGAGGGAGAGAGATGATTAAGTGACTTAAAACGGTTAAGGGTTTCTGTTTAAAATGCAAAAACTCTTTGGATGTCAGGGCCAGTAGTAGGCATTTACTCATAGCCCAAGCTAATTCACTCAACCATATTTACTGAGCGCTTATTTTGCTTACTGTTGTAAGCACTTGGGAGAATACAATGTATCAATAAACAGACATATTTCCCTTCTCATTCATTCATTCATTCATTCAATCGTATTTATTGAGTGCTTACTGTGTGCAGAGCTCTGTACTAAGAGTCTGGGAAGTACAAGTTGGCAACATATAGAGACTGTCCCTACCCATCAATGGGCTCACAGTCTAGAATGGGGAGACAGACAACAAAACAATGAGCTTAAGAGTCTTGATGCTGAGTTTACAAGCTAATGACTCAGATGAGACCCAAGGTAACTCCCAACACGGGAAGGGAGTTTAAGGAACAGAATTCCTGGCCAGTGCAGTATTAATAATAATAATAATAATAATATTTGTTAAGCACTTACTATGTGCAAGGCAATGTAATAAACACTGGGGTGGATATAAGCAAATTGGGTTGGACACAGTCCCTGTCCCATCTGGGGTTCACAGTCTCGATCCCCATTTTACAGATGAATTAACTCAGGCACAGAGAAGTTAAGTGACTTGCCCAAGGTCACACAGCAGGGAAGTGGCAGAGCTGTGATTAGAACCCATGACCTTCTGACCCCCAGGCCCAAGCTCTATCCACTACGCCATGCTGCTTCTCTAACATTCACTATTATTTTCACTTTTTAAACCACTCCCTAAACCACTACTTACCTTCCAAAGGACCAACCTCTCTAAGCAACTAAAAATCGAACATTAAAAAAATGAAAAACTTTCTTAGCAGGATGTTTCAACTCTTCTCAGCCATATTTTGGGCTTTGAAAAAAAAACAAAACTGTGTTCATGTGAAGGGGCATTTAGCCAATCAACTTCATTATAACCAAAGGAATGGCACATTCCCATGAACCAGTCTTAAATTTCTCTCCTGTGTTTCAAATATCACAGTGTGAAGGGTTTCAGCAACCTGATGCTTAGTGCTGACTGTTTTGTAGAAATAAAAACAAACCAGAGAACTTTAATTTTCTTTTTGTCTCTCTCTAGTGATTTTATTTCCACTCAGCTCGAGTTGTTTTTTTTTTCCCATTTAAAAAGGATGAGGCATTCATTGACTTACCAAATGCAGTGGAGCTGTTTTTCTAATGAGAAAGTGAATAAGCAGAAATGCCTGTAATTATTCCTAGTGGGAGATGGAATCAAATGTAATAAAATTTCAAGTCAACCACAGCAAAGGAAAGTGTACATTTGGCCAAATGTACAAGCTATTAGGACATGGGGAAAATACTCTATTTTTCCTAAATGACATGATTTGAGTGAAAAACTCACTTCTGAACTCCTGATAAATGGCATGATTTGAGTAACAAAATGACCTTTATAAGTTTTGTGAAATTGAAGAACCTACAGATATTAAACTGTTAAAATATATCATCACCATTAAAATATTGAGCCGACAGAAAATTTCCAATACATTTCATAATTCTTGAAATCAGATTGTCCTGTAGAAATAAATCATTACCTGAATTGATTTCCAATTTTAAGCAACATTTTATCATGCAAAGTAAAATTGTTGAGGCGCAATGTTTTAACTAAATTTCATCTCTTCTTGGGGGAAAAAAAAATCAATCCTTGCTTTCAGCAAAGAACATAACAATTCTCTCAAAGCATCTCTTTAATGTGACACATTCATATAATTAATGTAATATAAAAGAAATTGCATAGCAGATACTGGAGGCTATGAAATTTTATTGTCTCTGAATATAATGTACCATATTCTCTGCTTATTATTTCAGATCTCATATTCAATTTCTGCATAAAGAAGCTGTTGCAAACAACAAGCCATGTAGAGGTAGGACCCTATAATAGCTAGTGTCAGAGGACTAAAAATGCAACCCACCAAAAGTCTTTGGATCAAAGCAACCATCTAAATGAAGATGAAAAGGTATCATAGAGTGGTGTGGGAACTTCAGTAACCATGATAATCAATTCTGAGTTTTCAAATAATTTCTACTCAACAATGTATGAAATAAAGGAACAAAATACATTATTTACAGAAAATCTACTGTAGACTAGATCTATGAGCATAGCATTTTTTTCTACCTTCAGCAAAAAGTATTGCACGTCTCAGCCTTTATTTCTGGCAATTGAATAGATGCAGTGGCAGTCATTAATAAGCATTTCAATAATGGATGTCTAAGTGTGATAACCAACTTCAAGGTAAGACTTTTACATTTATGGTTCTGTCAACGGTAAACCTTGCACTGGAATTCAACGCTGGAAAATAAGCGTCTTGTGTTTTTTTATGTTTTTTCATTCTAATGGGCATGCTTCCTTGGGGAAGCAGCATAGCTCAGTGGAAAGAGCCCGGGCTTTGGAGTCAGAGGTCAGGGGTTCAAACCCCGGCTCTGCCAACTGTCAGCTATGTGACTTTGGGCAAGTCAATTCACTTTTCTGTGCCTCAGTTACCTCATCTGTAAAATGGAGATGTAGACTTTGAACCCGCCTCTGCCAATTGTCAGCTGTGTGACTTTGGGCAAGTCGCTTAACTTCTCTGGGCCTCAGTTACCTCATCTGTAAAATGGGGGCTAAGACTGTGAGTCCCCCGTGGGGCAACCTGATCAACTTGTAACCTCCTCAGAACTTAGAACAGTGCTTTGCACATATTAAGCACTTAATAAATGCCATTATTATTATTATTATTAGTTATTGCTTTTGATTGTCATGGAGGATTTAAAGTGGAAAACATATCCTTTCCAAATGATACACCCTGGGATTTATTTAGAGGAAGGTTTTACTTCTATGATCAGCAACCAGTGTTTTAATTTTTTTTTTTTTTGCTTTTGTCAGACTCACAAAGGTATCTGCTTCAAAAATATCAAGGTGCGGACTTCACTTCAGAAATCAGTCAGTAGCATGTACTGACCACGTACTGTGGGCAGAATGCTGTCCTAAGTGTTTGGGAGAGAACAATAGAATCAATCAATCCAACAGTCAATGGTATTTATTGAGTGCTTGTTGTGTGCATAGAGCAGTACTAAGTGCTAACTTGTTTTTTCATTGTTATTTATTATTAATAATAATAATGATGATGACACTTGTTAAGTGCTTACTACATACCAGGAATTTAGATTGATATCTGTCTTCTCTTCTAGACTGTGAGCTCACCGTGGGCAGGGAATATGTCTGTCAATCCTGTTGATGATGATCACGGTATTTGTTAAGTGCTTACTATGTGCCAGGCACTGTTCTAAGCACTGGGGTAGATACAAGGTAATCCGGTTGTACACAGTCCCTATCCCCATTTTTCAGCTGAGGAAACTAAGGCACAGATAAGGCACAGCAGACATGAGGTGGAGCTGGGATTAGAACCCACAACCTCTGACTCCCAAACCTGTGCTCTTTCCATTAGGCAAGACTGCCTCTCTCACTGAGCTTTCCCCCTACACTCTGTAACTGAATCCTTCAAAATTGATAGGTTTGCAATATGGTATCACCTCAAAACATCGATATTATTTACAAAGCATTTATATCAATGTATGACCTTCCTTGTTTAAAGAGGCCTTCCCTGATTAAACTCTCTTTTCCCTCTTCTTCCTGCGTCATTTATGCATTTAGATCTGTAAGATTTGGGCATTTGGTATTCATCCCCCCATCAGCCCCACAGCATTTATGTATACATCTAGAGTTACTTACTTATATTAACATTTACTCCCCCTCCAGACCTCAAGTTTGATGTGTTTGGGGAATGTATCTATAAATTCTGTTGTACTGTACTCTCCCAAGCACTTAGTTTAATGTTCTACACACAGTAAGTGCCCAGGAAATACCAGTGATTGATTGATTTGTTACTTCGTTAGGCACTGTACTGATACAATGATGGCCCATGCCCAGGTGCAGCCAAATAGAATAAGCTTTAGTAGAAAAAGTTTAATAGAAATTTAAACCTTGCGAGGAAACATACCCTGAAAACAATGTCCTTCTGGTGTCCACCTTAATTTTATTTTCAACCCTAAAACTATGGTCACTTTTTTCTGCACCAATAGATAAATGGAGGTTTGATCTGCATTTCACTGGCTATCTGCTTCTCAAGTTTAAAAGCCTTAAAATCAGGTAGAACTAAGCTACCTTCGTGAAGCAGGCAGCTCAGGAATCAATTTATCTTACTCGGCCACAGCATATTCAGTCACAGTAGCAAAGATTTACTAAATACAACATCAGTAAACTGGTTTTTAACTATGAAAAAGCCATCTCAACTAGAAAAGACTCATTGTGAGCTTTGTACTAGAGACAGTCACCTGCAGCTGAGGGATTACGTATAACCCTACGATTCTATTACCCCTTAATTCTTTTTCAGTTTATGCAGTGTTTCCTGAGGTTCTTTCTTAATAGAAACGGTTCCAACTAAATGATAATTTGCCTTCAGGAAAACAAATGACAGTTACTTATGAGAATGTATGTGGTGTTTCAGACAACATTAATAAAATATTAATTCAGACTTCTTACATTTAAACCAAAGGGCAATTCTATCTCTCGTTTAATGATTTCAAGAAGATCTATAGAAATCCTAGACATTTTAATCTCCTATTTTAGTTGAAGATTAGATGACAAAAATCCTTAAGCATAATCCTCTAATTGAATTACGCCTCATCATGCCAAACCAGAATTTGATTTAATGTGTTTATTTCTCTTTTTTTAATCACAACTTAAATGTCTTTTAGAAGTTTCTGTTAGTCTTTCAGAAGTAAAACATGATTGGAATTTTTACAGAGCTGTAGTATAAAGATAAAATAATTCAGACTATCGTTGTCCCTGTCTTTCTTTCACTAGGAAATGGCATTTGATTGTCAGTCCAGTAGAGGCTACTGAAATAGTTAAAATTCAGTATTTGAAATCCCCATCAGTATTTGGTCATCTCCATGTTTCCCTAATGCCTCATGCTCTGTGTATATCCAGAGATCACTTTGGTCACTTTAGCAAATGAAGGCATTGGAGGCCAGAAATGAAAGTTGGACTTGATGTATTCTGACATACTGTAGGGCAGAAGTGCACGTTTCCTGCACTATAGACAGACCAGTATGGCCTAGAGGAAAGAGCACCAACTTGATAGTCAGAGGATCTGGGTTTTAGTCTTGGCTCCATTACTTACCTTGGGTGAGTCACTCACCTTCTCTGGGTCTCAGTTCCTCATCTGTAAATTAGGAATTCAATATCTGTTATCCTTCCCCCATTAGACTTTGAACTCCACATGAGACAGGACTGCATCCAACAGATTACCTCATATTTATCCCAGTGCTTGATACATAGTAAGCATTTAACAATCATCACAATTATTATTAGCTCAGGAATGCTCAACCGATGGGTAGAGTTGTTTGATGGACAGCATAACATTTTCCAGTGGAGACTGAAGTGCAAGCTTGTGTGACGCTGAAAATCTGTAGTGGAAAATACTACACAGGGCATATCCAGCATTTAGAACAGTACTTGGCACAAAGTAAGTGCTTAACAAATACCATCATTATTATTTATTTCCCTATGTTGACAATCCTTTTCTTCAGGGGTGTTTAGGAACAAAAGGTATTGGTTAGACATAGAAGAACTGCATTAAAATCTTGAATGGACATCTTTCAGAGAAGAATAAACATATATTCCAGGTGATGGACGTGAAGTGATTATAAATTCCTTAAATGTAAAAGAGTATTATATTTACGCTGCTAGTCCAGTGGAAAGGGCATGGGTTTGGGTATCAGGAAATTTAGGTTTATATCCCTGGGGTGGCAAGTGGGGGAATACTTGCTGGGGTTATGCCATCAATCAGTCCTAGAATCACCTAGAACATTCCACAAGGTGAAAATAGATGGCTTAATGTAAGTGAGGAATACTGTGTTATCTTTGAAGGCTACCAAAATTTTTGGCAAACCATCTGCATTTGTTAAGCACTTACTATTGTGCCAAGCACTTTTACTAAGTAATAACTTGGGTTGAAATTCCATGCTAATATAGACAACAGGAAAGCTTTCTATCTTGCAAACAACAGATTCTTCATTTTCCTTAGCCAATTTGCAAAGGAAGAAGACATTTAGGAGAAATCTGTTAGAGATATTTAAGTGATTAATTTGAATTTGATAAGTGGAATTACTAGTTAGAAATAGCTGTTCCAACTAAGTCACCAACAAGAGGGCAGTATTTTCTCTTTTAGATTTAAAAAGATGAGAAATGGGTAGCTTTTGATAGATTCCAATCAATTTTTCTCATGAAACAAGTTTGAACCACAAAAGACCTTTAATTAATTTTTAATTGGGTCACACACTCTGTTTTGCTAACTAGGAAAACAACAAACTAAGCACAAATGGCTAATATTTTAAAGAGATTTTTTATATGACCATTTTTATGCACCACGGTATTTTCTTTAGATTTGTAACTGCCACATATATTTCAGCATGGGAATCAAGTTGTTAATTGTTTTCTTTAGTGCTAAAATTTCCATAGATCCACGTAGCATAAGGTCATCTGTTGGCTTTAGCCCCAGCAAATAGCCAAAATACTTTGAGATAGGAAGCATCTATTCCCCAATAGGTGTATAAGTGTAAAACTGGAATTAGGTTAAGCTACCTTTGATTATTTGGCATTTCTTCTATTCTAGCTTGTCCCCGTACTTAGATGTACAGTATTAGATTTTAAAGAAACGACATCTTGTGAAATGTTCTGAACCAAGATTAGAAGTGAAGATGGGGAAAAACTTGTTTGGAAAAAGTGAAAAGATCTCTAGAACTGAGTAAAACTAAATTAAAATCTCTCAGTAAACTTATAGTCAGATCTAGAGGTGTCTCTGAGATAATTATTCTAACCAAAAATTTTGTGTTAAGCATATATAACCCCTTATATACGATTATATACTCATTCCTTAGACTGTGATCCCTATTGGGGACAACAAATGTGTCCAACCAGCTTATCATGTACCTGCCCCAGCATTCAGTACAGTGTTTGGCACATTGTAAACACTTAATAAATACCATGAGCTCTTTTAGAGCCAGGGGTGGTGTCTACTGGGCAACTGTTATATTGCTATGTTATATTTTAGGGGCCAAAAGATCATCTTGTCCATCCACGGAGACACTGATCCCTGAAACGCTAGCAGGAAAGTAGCCCTCTGTTGATCATAGGCAACCTCACCCTTGACAGTTTTGTGGTTTATTTATGCTTTGAATTGCAAAATATATGATCTTGGCATAGAGTTGGAACTGGGAAGTGACACAAGAAGATCTGACGGAATCAACTGGGCAGCATTCACTGAGTTATTCACCTGGAAATCCCTGTGAAGGAGTAATGATACATTTTAGGGGTTTGGAGTCCTTTTTAGTGGCACAGTAAGCTTTCTTTCTCTAGCTTTATCACTACCGTTTTGACTTGATATTTGATTCTCAGACCGCTTCCATTCTCAAGGATTTATAACTTTGGAAGATAATAATCTATGATGGTGATTACTAAATTTCCTAAAGTAGCGTGAAAGTTTTAAATTGGGTTAGATTCAGAAAGAGGTTCAGGTCCAATCTTATTTTACATTAACTGACTCTCTCAAATTTAATCTTATTACTGCTATTCTACAGCATCTTTAATTTGTAAAAAGTATTACAGTAAGGAAGCTTACAGAATATGTTAAATATTTCCATTCCACAAAACCCCAGCCTAGATCAATCTCTATTTTTTTTAATAGAGTAGTTAGCTGCTTTCTGCGAGGGTGTTTTCCAAGACTATAGTCTATCAGGGATGTGGTAATGTGATTTTTAGATTCTTTACCTATCATTTGATCTTCTCCTTTCACACTTGGTTTGGCTTATATCCGTGGAAGTTCCATTTGCGCTTTTAGTTCTTTCTTCAATGATGCACCTGTACTTTGAGCAATAATGAAATCTTCAGCGGATTTAGATTTCCCCAAAGTTCTCCAAATGTTATGAGATATACTTCCAAGACGCTTTATACAATACTTAATGAAAAAGTATTGTTGACATTTTTGCCTTTAGATACTATTTCTTTATGAGACATTGCTTGACAATAATAAGAGCATAAGAAATAATAATAGAGAAGCAGCATCACCTTCAGTCCTGGGAGTGAGAGGGACCTTGTCTTTAACCCCAGCTCACTCTGATACCTGTCTTTGGGAAAGTCATTAACTTCTCTATGCCTCAGTTACCTCATCTGTAAAATGGGTATTAAGACTGCGAACTCCATATGGGACAGGGAGATTGTGTCCAACACAACTTCTTCACATCTCCCTCACCAGTGCTTAGTACAGTGCCTGGAACATAGTAAGCACTTAGGAATATCATAATTATCATTATCTGTGGAAGGTTATCTTTTCATTCATTCAATCATATTTATTGAGCACTTACTGTGTGCAGAGCACTGTTTTAAGCACTTGATATTCCACTGCTACTATAGGCATTCATGGATTATTTTGAAATCCTCTATCATATAAGTCTATATAGACTTGAACTATGTTACTGAGTGGTGTGAACGATACCGAGAGTGGCCTTCCTTTATAGAGAATTAATAAGACTCCAAGATGTAGCTTTTCAAGTGCATTCAATTTGGTACATAATGTCAAAACTATGACACATTTTTATAATAATAATAATAATGGTATTTGTTAAGCACTTACTATGTGCAAAGCACTGTTCTAAGCACTGGGGGGGATACAAGGTGATCAGGTTGTCCCACGTGGGGCTCACAGTCTTAATCCCCATTTTACAGATGAGGTAACTGAGGCACAGAGAAATGAAGTGACTTGACCAAAGTCACCCAGCTGACAAGTGGCAAAGTCAGGATTAGAACCCATGACCTCTCACTCCCAGGCCCTGGCTCTTTCCACAGAACCACGCTGCTTCTCTTTTATATCAGCACAAAATACATGTTAACTTTAAACCTTCATTTTAACAATACGTAATGGAAGCCCTCTTACTGAAGTGTTGTACAAATAAAAAAAAGAATCAAACTGGTTACCTCCAATAATAATATTAAACATTATAGTCCCATTGTTGATCCACTGAAAAGAACTGTTCCAGGAATCAGGAGTCCCGGGATCTTGCCCTAGAGCTCTGCCTGCTGAGGCTCCACTACTAGTGATGATTTCTGACAGAAGAATCACCTACCGGGTTTCACCAGGTTAACAGACTCAGCAGAACTCCTGAAAAATAATGGCCTCACATGGACAGTGAAGACCACAGTTTCTTCCAAGGCAACTGCCTCTTGGAACATGGTAGAGAAAATGTGGTCACTTTAGCCATCAAGGAGTCTTGCATGAAAACAAAAATCATGCATTAATAGTAATAATTGTGGCATTTGTTAACCATTTATGCTTACAAGCCCAGGGTTGGTACAATACAGTTAGATCAGGTGCATTTTCTGTCCCAAAATCAATCAATGATAATTTTTGAATGCTTTCTGTGTGTGGACCACTTGGGGAAGTACAATATGAAAGAGGAGGTAAAGACAATCCCTGTCAATAAGGAGATTACAGACTACAGAAGCAGACAGTCATTAAAATAAGTTTCAGCTGGATATGTGCTCAAGTGCTACGGATCCTTCGGAGTGGTGACTATCACAGTGCTTAGGGAAGCAAATCCAAGTGCACAGGTGACACAGAAGGAATCGTTAAGACAGGGAGGTGAGGGATTACTTGGAAAGGCCACTTGGAGGAAATGTGATTTTCATAGGGCTTTGAAGGTGGGGAAAGAAGTGGTCTGTCAGAGATAAAAAGGGCAGACACAGGCCTTGATCCTCAGAGGCCTCACAGCTCTAGGTGGAGAGTGAGCAGGTATAGAATTCTCATTTTACAGAAGAATAAACTGAGGCACAGAGAAGTGAAGTGTCTTGCCCAAGGTCACCCAAAAGCCAAGTGGCAGATTTGGGATTAGAAGCCAGTTCCTCTGATTCCCAGGATCCTGGCCAAGCACTTCTCACAAATTTGAGGGACAGATAAGTTGCTATTTTCATCAAAAACACTTTTTCAGTTAATCAGCATTGTACAAGGAAATATTTTAAGAGTATAAAATTCTCTGTAACCTTGTGAATCCTCGAAACTTTCAACAGTTGCATTAGTTCCTGGTAAAATGCTAATTAACTGCTAAGGTTTTTCTGAATCAAAACAAAACAATGCTGACTTTACAATGCCTTAGAAATATAAACTCAGTGGTCCCTGACTCCCTTCATGCTCTGCTCCAATGGTCTTGGAACCATTTTCCTCCAACTCCTTGTTTTACCACTGAAAACACATTGGCTTTTTTGTTGTTGATGATTAACGAGGGGGTTTTCCAGAATGCAACTATTACATTGTCTCAGGATTGACTTCGGTTAACTCTGTTGGAACTTCTCAGATAAAGTGTGCCAAGAGTTCAAGATTGTGTTAATGGTGAGATGGTGCATAAAAACAAAGTGTGGTGATATATTTTCTTCCATGACATCATTAAAACTAAATGAATTTGTAGTGGAAAAAAACATTTTGAAAAAATCTACCTTGTTCTCCTCTTCAGGATAATTCCTCTGTTGCAAAAATCTTACTGATGCTATATACAATTTAAAAATTTCATTTCACATTTTCCTTTTACTACTCATTTGATTCGTACAGCTACATTTCTAAGTCTTTGCACATGTTCTTCCTGAGCATGTTGTCCCTTTTAAACTTCGAAAAAGCAGGGACCATGCCTTGATATGCCCAACAATTTATATGTGTAGTAAGTTGCTAAATGTTAAACTTAGTTTGGGGAATCAGAAACACCGTGGGCATGTGTGAGCATTTAATAAACACTTTGGATAATACAGTTTGATTTCTGCCACCTTGTCTGTCATTCAGAATGATTGACAATCTTTTCTCAGTAATCTGGGAGCAGGATTTTCTTTGTCAGTGTTCGTACTCTCCTTCTTGAGGCCTGGATTTTAGAATCAATCTCAGCTGATATCACAATTGCTTCCTGGATGGATGACAAGTTGGAAACATGAAGCAACTGATGTCTTCTTCTCAGGGGACCATGTTTTCCGGTCTGTATGTACAATCCACCCAAAAAAGCACGAGCCCTGCTTTGTGTTAAATGAAGCAAGGCCAATGTTCGACACCTCCGTTGCGTGATTTGGAAGACAGTCTGTATTGTTCGAAGAGAGTTTTCTATTTGACTTTTGTAAGCATATGGGAATGCTAAGTGAACAATATGACACCTATTTTTCTTCTAAAGCAAATCAAAATTTGGTTTTAGGCAGTGGTAGGAATGACAAAAGCCATGTTTAACAAGAGACTCTAAAATAGTGTCACTTTAGCAAGGCCATTAAAACAGTAAAAAATAAAAAACTGTCTGGATCCTATTAGTTTTTATAGAGAGATGGTGTTTCAGGCTAGTGTAAAAGAAAATGATAGCTGGGGCAGTATGAATGATTTACTTTTTTTTTGGCATGAATAGTCCTGTTGGGCTGAGTAGATTGAACACATCAACCTGATAATTATTTAGTTCTCCTTCACTTGATTTAGACAGAACAGGTTCAGCTCCTGTGTGAACATTTTAACTAATTACTAAACAAGAAAAGGTATCCTAAACCACTCTAGTGCTCAACAAATATCATTGAATTCTATATAGAGAACATGTATATCAATCACATTTACTGAACAGTTACTGTGTTTTTTGAAAAAACGTATATAGTGGCTTTTAAGAATTTCTGTAGCAGCTTCTCATCACTTATGAAACTGTTTTTTAGTGACAGCTTTGCTATCTGTGATTGGGGGAAATGGAAAGTGCCAGTTAGTCAAAATTCCTAAATCACGTTGCTCGGGAAACCATTACCCAAAGGGGACTTATCCAAGGCCACACAGAGATCTAGAATGAGTCGCCTAATGAGGAATAAAGCTCTCCAGAAGCCGCTTGGCTGAATCCTGTCTGTGCTTAAGTTCAGGTATTTAATGGTTACAGCCCTCTGCAATCCCCAGGGAAGATACTGTTATTACAATTCAGATGTAATTCATTGTGGATTATATGGATCTTCTCAAGATAGACTGTCTAGGAACTGCCTCCAGTCAAACTCTGTCGTGTTCAAGTGGCCACCTTGTGAGGAGTGCTGTGCTGAGGGTTTGGGAGAGTTTAAAAAAGACACTGCTCTCTGAGGAGCATATATTTACAGAATATTTTTTGTTGGTATTCATTCTATAGTAGATGTTAAAATTTAAAAGATTCAGCCACAGCCCTAGAGTTTAAGAATTTGTTGGGGGTATATCATAGGGAATGGGTAGACAGAACCCAGGGTACTTACAAATTGTGGAAGCTGAGAAAAAGCAAAGATGCAATTGGTCATAGCAAGAACATATTAAGTTGAACAAAGGAATAAATAAATGGATGAATAAATTGTAGTTTAGGGGATAAGCTTTATAGGGCCATCTTCAACATTCAACTTTGCTTGCAGAATATTCCTTTAACTGACTCTTTGGCTGAATATTGGGATCTAAAATTTAGTTGAGTTTTATATATATAAAATCTTGATTATTAGGTGTAGTACATCAAATGTGCTGCTGAGGATGAGGATGGGAAATTAAGGATTGCTTCAATCTTTCAATCTGTTATTGGAAGTGGTAAATTGGAACTACCATACCTTAATCATAAGTTTTCCAGGTTAGTTTCCTCTGTTTACTGCCTCTGATCCCAATACCCCTTAGTCTCTCTATCTTTGCCACTGTTAAGACTTCTTTTACTATGGGCACTGCCTATTGAATTCCTCCTTCAGAATGTTTCCCTTAGAGTACTTCATTCAGAATACATAGTTTCTTTAGAACACTGCCGCTTGGAGTACGATTAGATAAAACTGGAAATAACCCAGAATAATTGTAAAGCATTCCCAGTAGCAACAGAGTTTCAGCATAATTCTGAAAAATCTCAATTTAGAGACAGATAGTCAAGTTTCATTGTTTATCATCATTTGAAATACAATAGAGAGCTTTTAATCATTTTAAGACACATCCTTCAAAGAGGATAAGTTGTTTTCATTTTCAAATTAAACTATTTTTTTTAAATTGGTATACACTGAACGTGTGTTTAAGAAATAGAGCCATTTAATCTGTTAGTGTTTACCTGCTTCAGTCAGGTTTCATTAGCATGCAGGGCTTGAAATCTAGGCACATAAGAAGTAGTTGAAAGGACTGGAAAGTCAGAATACAAATTCTTGTCAGGACTGGTATTTCTCCAAGCTCTTGATAAGTGATATCCTTGGTAAAAAACAGCCCTGAAAAACAGAAGAAAATGTTGGAAAGTAGAAATTCAACATAGCTTTTTAAAACTAAAAATTTTACGAGACCAAATTTGAATGCAAATTGCTATTACTTTGAAGAAAGTAATATCATTAATCAGTAATCAGGCATTGACATATTCATTTGTTCAAGAGACCAGCTGTTGGTAGGGTAATTTTCAGAAAATTAAGAAATCAATGCTATAACCATATGCACTCTTTAATTTGATGCAAAGGGGAATTAGCAATAAACCTTGAGTGTAGTACTTAATAAAGAGATGACATTCACATAACCTTAACCCTTTCCATAAATAAAAAGGAAATTAATGAAGACTTGAACATTGAAATGTTTACTTTTCTTTTCCAATGTGTTTACTGGATCAGCTCTAGTGGGTGTAAGCACTTATTTATGCTATCCTAGTTCTATACGTCACAAGTAAATGGATGGAAGAAAAAGTAGGGAAAAAATGTAAAGGGTGAATAAAATGAAATGAATTAATATTTTATTCTATGTAATGTTTATGAAATACAATATAGTTTTCAATAAAAGTCACAGTTACATTTTTGGAAGAAAAACAGAATCTAAGGCATACCAATTTTTCTATTTCAAAAATGTATTTGATGATTTTAAAATAAAAGAGTGAAAGTATATGCTCCACTATGCTGACAAATTTTCAGCATATTTGAGCATAATTTCAGCATAATTTCTGCAATATTTGAAATACTAGCAGTCACTTATCTTTAGTGCCAAGGTAAACTAAGGGCACTGACAGCCATATATTTTTTTGGGGGGGGGTTGATATACATTCTATGGTATATTACAGAATTGAAAAAGTTTCTCCCACAGTCCTTGAGTTCAACTTTGATGGGGGGATACCATAGGGAAATTAATCAGAACATGATTATTCCACTTGGAACTTGTAGTGAAACTCAAGTTGAGTTCAGATATTTGAGTTTATCTTGTCACTGCAAAAATTGATGGTACTCTATTCAATATAAGTATTCAGAAATCACATCTAGCCAGAAAGATTGTATCTTAGACTTGAATGATTTTATATTTTGGGTAAAAGGTTTGGTTTATTATCTCTCTGACATGAGATGTAATTTTGATGCTCAGAAAGTACCAGCCAATAATTTATAAAAATCCAATGACACACTACTTCAACAAAGACTCTCTTTCATTAATACAGCCTAACCCCTCTGGGAACAAAAAGTTACAATAAAATATCATTTTCTAGGTAAAATAGAAAGCTTTCCAGAGGAATTGGATCCCTTATTGGGAAGTTAAGCATGGATGAGAAAATCAGGTTGAACAGGGCTGACCCAAGCAAACAGCCCAGTTTCACTTTGTTAGTGACGGGGAATGGATCTGACAGGGCTTCTCCAGTTCTGAAGCAGGAAAACATATTCACTTTGGAGTCAACATAACATCTTGAGAAACTTCTCAGGGCAGGCAGAATTTTTTCACAGATGCCAGGGATCAAAGGTGTCAAGTGATACACAATAAATTGTCATCTGCTAAGGTCTAAAGGATCAAAAAAAGATTGTTCCCCATATGAACTTGGTCATTCTGCCACCATTTTGTCCCCCACCTCCCCGCTTCCATGTTTCCAATCAGATCCTTCCTGTGGAAATGAATCAGAGGACGTGTCGCAAGAGTAGCCTGTCAAGCAATCCTTTCGATTAGTGGAATACGATCAGAGACGTTTCCCCAGAGACCATTCATTTCTTTGGTCCTTCTGTCCTTGGACAGACCCTACCAAACTGCTTTACTAAGGGAAATAAGCATTACAAAGGGAAAACTTGAGTTTCTGGCTTGGCTGGTTAAGATTTTACTGGATCCTTTTCCATGCCCCTCTCTATGTTAAGTTGACTAAACTATTTGCTTTCCAAACTATAGCATGGAGAGGGATCCAATTAACATTATCCTGATGTACTAAAATAAGTTGAAAAACACTGCACTAAGTTATGCTCAGGAACTTTGCCCTTATCCTTTTCAACCCCCTCATTTAAAATTCTAATTTCCTAGTCAAAAATAGTTTTGATCTTAGTCCTTTTAGTCATACACCATCCAGATGTTCTTAATTCCATTTTCTTAAAAGTGCTTACACATTTAGAAATCGCTTCCTCAGGTGCATATGAAAGATTAGCCGACAAAGCTGTCATTTAAGGTTGAAGGGAGATCTCCATCAAGACTTAGGCTTCTGTGTGAATTGGGAATTTGTGGACACTCAATCATCTAGGACCAGTTCTGCATCCCACAGAGCCTCAAGGCAGAGTTAAAGTCAGTGTGGAATGGAAAATTCAGACAAGAATCTTGAGTGGAATGGCCAGTAAAGGAAACAAGTACTTTCTATTTCAGAATTGTATGGTGTCCTAGAAGGTAGTCCATTTTCCAGTGTGGGTTTTCAAAAGCGATGAGTTACACTGACTGTTCCATTTGAATAAGCTTCTGACATCTTATGGATTTTAAATTACTAAGGTATTGTGTTTTAGATCTAAACAGTCAAGCAGTTAAACGAACAATTGTAGAAGTCAAGTTGAAGCTCCTTAATGACAGAAATCTTCAAGGTAACTGTGACCCTTACCCTCCTCTGGCTTGGGATCCATGTCAGAGAGGCCAGCTCCAGGCTGCTTCTACCATGGAACAGGAAATACCAAGCCACTGCTGCCACGGGGTAATCTCCTGGTGCTGTGGTGTCATTTTCCTAATACCTAATTATTCATTCATTCATTCAATCGCATTTATTGAGCACTTACTGTGTGCAGAGCACTGTACTAAGTGCTTGGAAAGTACAAGTTGGCAACATATAGAGACAGGCCCTACCCAACAACGGGCTCACAGTCTAGAAGGGGGAGACAGACAATGAAACAAAACATGTAGACAGGTGTCAAAATTGTCAGAACAAATAGAATTAAAGCTATATGCACATCATTAACAAAATAAATAGATAAGTAAATATTTACAAGTAAATACAAGTAAAATAGAGTAATAAATCTGTATATATATATATATATATATATATATATATATATATATATACACACACATATACACACAAGTGCTGTGGGGAGGGGAAGGAGGTAGGACAGGAGAAAGGGTGGTGAGAGGAAAAAGGGGGCTCAGTCTGGGAAGGCATCTTGAAGAAGGTGAGCTCTCAGTAGGGCTTTGAAGGGAGGAAAAGAGCTAGCTATTCTATTTCTAATTCCCATTCCTTATTATGCCTTAAGTTCTCACATGCCTCCCACTCCTTACCAGTCCTGGGACCTGTGTCCAGTGGTTCAGGACTGGTTCCCCTTTGACCCCCCACACACCCTGACACCCCAGGCCATGATGCGCCCTCCAGCCCCTGTGCCACGCAGAACGTACAAGTGCTTGGGAGAGTATACTCCAACAGACTTGGCAGATTCATTCCCTGCTCATCGTGAGTTTACAGTCTAGAGACGAATTTACAGCCTCGAGTATTGTCAAGCACTTAGTAGCAGCAAGGCCTAGTGGCGAGAGCACGGGCTTGGGAGTCAGAGGATGTGGGTTCTAATGCTGCCTCCACCACTTGTCTGCTGTGTGACCTTGAGCAAGTCACTTAACTTCTCCGGTCCTCAGTTACCTCGTCTGTAGAACGGTGATTAAGACCATGAGCCCCACATGGGACAACCTGATTACCTTGTATCTATCCCAGTGCTTAGGCACATAGTAAGTGCTTAACAAAGGCCATAATTATTATTATTACAGTGCTCTACACACAAATGGAAAAAAACCCGGCCAAGGTCCTGTTGAGGTTAGGAAGAAGATTGATAAGGTCATCTCAAGAGTTGTCAAGCTACAGAATGCAGATTGGGAAATATTATTTCTGATCAATACTATTATTGAATAGTATTGATTGAGTGTTTTGCCTACAGTTGGTGCTTAATGTATACTACCATCTAGAGATGTAGGCCTGTGTGAGTCTGCTGTATAGAGCTGATAGATGAGGCTTTGTGAGCAGATGAGTTCCCCAAAAGAGTC
This sequence comes from Tachyglossus aculeatus, assembly GCF_015852505.1. NCBI lineage: Eukaryota > Metazoa > Chordata > Mammalia > Monotremata > Tachyglossidae > Tachyglossus > Tachyglossus aculeatus. Next base: position 15,812,353 of record NC_052081.1, read on the forward strand.
GTAGAGTAAGAGTAGAAGAATTAGATGTGCAGCATGGCCCAGTAGAACGAGCACAGGACTGGGAGTCAGAGGATCTGGGTTCTAATCCCGGCTCCACCACTTCTCTGCTGTGTAACCTTGGGGAAGTTGCTTAACTTCTCTGTCCCTCATTTCCCTCAACTGCAAAATGAGAATCCAACACTTATTCTCACTCCTGTTTAAAATGTGAGCCCCCATATCCAACCTGATTATTTTGGATCCACCTCAGCACTTAGTAGAGTGTTCGGAACATAGTAAGTGCTTAAGAAATACCATTATTGTTATTATTGTTAATAATAATTAGACTTATTATTGTTAAGTCCAGCAGCCCACCTCTGATTATATTGGAAGCATGACATTTTATTCCTTGAATACTCACAAACACAGATGCTGTGAGGAATCATGAAAACATTTGAAAATAGCCCTAGTGAAGAGTGGAGAGTACCATGTCATAAACCAGATGTAAAGTTAAGGGTTTTAGGAGGCTGAGAGTTTCAGTTAAAAAAAAACACACATATGAAGCCTAACATTTGTGCATTAAAGGAGTTATTTAGATCTGGTCATTAAGTAGTTCAAGTTAATGAGCTACCTAATGTGGCAATAGATACTTTGATATTTCCCGATCTGTACCTCGACAACTCTTGAGATGACCTTATCAATCTTCTTCCTAACCTCAACAGGACCTTGTTTGGTTTTTTTTTTCCCATTTGTGATCTCTGGCTTAGATCGTCTCATCTGGAAGATGAGTCCCAGAGTTCCACAGGGATGGCTCCTGATGCCCGCTGTCAATCATTCTAATTACCAAGGTGGTTATTTTCATTCCCTTGTCCTTTTCATTTGATTAAATAGTGATGCTGGGGTGGGTAAAGTAATTGGAACTTAGAGGATTATCATTCTGAAGGGATTATCATGGACCGCATATCCTTAAATTTGCATTTCCGCTCACCACCCCAAAAGAAAAAAAATCCATTTCAGGAATTGAGGAGAGGGCGTTCTATTCCTCTTTCTCTCCAGGACTGAAGCTGAGATTCTTCAATGAGACCCCTAGTCTCCAACTCCCCCAAATCCAAAGTACTAACAAAGAAAAAAAACAATGAAGAATACTCAGACAGGGAATGGAAGATGGGCTCTGTCAAACCTAATTAATTAGCATCTAACCCAGGGCTTAGAATGGTGCTTGACAACAGTACTTAATATAATAATAATAATAATAATAATAATGAGGTCCAGTGGATAGAGTATGGGCCTGCAAGTCCAAAGGACCTAGGTTCTAACCCCAGCTCTGCTGCTTGTCAGATGTGGCACCTTAGGCTAATCACTTAACTTCTTTGTGCCTCAGTTACCTCATTTGTAAAATGGGCTTGAAGACTTAGCCCTGTTTGGGGCAGGGACTGTGTCCTACCTGATTATCTTGTATCTATGCCAGTGCTCAGTACAATGCTTGACATGTAGTAAGTACTTAACAAATACCACGGTGATTATCAATAATAATCAGGAGGAAGGTTGATATCCTTCAACAGAGGCTTCACAGGGATCAGGATGCCAAGAGGCAGGCTTGAAAAGAAGATGGGCTCAGTTAGACAGGCCTATTGTTGCAACAAGGATCTCTCCATAGTTGAGGGCAAATCTGTGGGATGTGTTGTTTGTGCATTCTTCTTAGAAAAACTCGCATACACGAGTGAGATCTTGCCTTCAGAACTGTTGGTCATCTTTAAAAACACTGACCATTGATTGATTGACTGACATTTCATCCCATAGGACCCACCTTTCCCCAAAAGTACTATACGGAATTACTAACAAAAACCTGGTTAGAAGGACAGCTTAGCACATGCCCTCCCTCACCCACGTTCTGCCTCTGGCCTGAAATGCTCTCCTTCTTCTTATCTGACAGTTGTTTTCCCCACCAAAGTCTTACTGAAGGCAAACCTCCTCCAAGAGGCCTTTCCTAATGAAGTCCTCTTTTCCCCTCTCCCACTCCCTCTGCAGCACCCTGACTTACTCCCTTTATTCATCCCCTACTTGCAGCCCCACAGAACTGATGTACATGTCTAATTTTATTTATTTATATTGTTAACTATCTCCCCCTCTAGACTGTAAGGTCACTGTGGACAGGGAATGTTTCTGTTATATTGTTATATAATACTCTCCCAAATGCTTAGCACAGTAATCTGTACAGAGTATGTGCTCAATAAATATGATAGGCTGACTGATTCCCATCATCCTCTCCCGTTTTTCCAAAAGGCTGAGGTCACCTATCCTTGTAGATAGATGCTGACACAGTCCCTACAGTTATCACCATGAGTTCTTACCCTTCTACCTTAAACTTTGTTGAAGTATCTCCTGTAATGAAAAGTCTACTTCATTCTCACTGCACCTCGTGGCTACCTACATATTTCCCTACTATTCTCCAAAATCTGTTTTGTAATCTTTTTCTCTACCTGTTTATCAGTCCTTAATTACATAATGTCACCAGTATCTCTTTAAGAAATGAAATGCTCCAAATGATAGGCAATCCAATGTGGTATGTGTATATCTCTTCCATGTGCCCTCAACTTGCCTACTGCCAAGATCCCATCTTTGAACTCACATCAAACATCCACATACATCTTGGAGTCACAGTGCTGAGAGGAATATCCTTTGTCAGCCACAGCGAGAGAGCTCTTCATCACTGAACTTACTACCTCTCTTTACTGTTTCAGTTCTTCACCAAGGTCAGTGAACTTTCTCCTTTAAAGATGGTTCAGTGGAAAGAAACAAATTTCAACTGTGGTGAAAAAACGAACCTCTTATGAGGCATGGGTAGTATTGTGAGAGTATGCCAGGGATATTGACTAGGGAGAAATCATCTACACTATTATTTGAGGCAGACATTAATGTAAATAAATAAATTACAGACAGGAATATAAGTGCTGTGGGGCTCAGGCAGCATCTATACTTATTTGAGACAGATATAAATGTAAATAAATAAGTTATGGACAGGAATATAAGTGCTGTGGGGCTCGGGCAGGGAAAGAACAAATGGAGCAAGTCAGGGTGACACAGAAGGGAGTGGGGGAAGAGGAAAGGAAGGCTTAGTCAGGGAAGGCCTATTGGAGAAGATATGCCTTCAATAAGTCTTTGAAGTGGGGGAGAGTAATTGTCGGATTTGAGTAATTACTCTGTCAGATTTGAGGAGAGAAGGCCTTACAGGCCAGAGGTAGGATGTGGGCCAGGGGTCAGCGGTGAGACAGGCGAGATCACAGCACAGTGAGGTGGTTAGCATTAGGAGTGAAATATGCAGGTTGGCTGTAGTAGGAGAGAAGGAAGGTGAGGTAAGAGGGGACAAGGTGATGGAGTGCTTTAAAGCCAGTGGTGAGGAGTTTTTCTTTCACGCAGAGGTGGTTGGGCAAAGCATTGTAGTTTTCTGAGGAGTGGGGAGACATGTCCTGAACGTTTTTTGTAGAAAAGTGATCCAGGCAGCAGAGTGAAGTATGGGACTGGATTGGGGAGAGACAGGAGGTGGGGAGGTCAGCAAGGAGGCGGATGCAGTAATCCAGAGTGATTGCATTAGCGTGGTTGCACTTTGTATGGAGAAAGGGTGGATTTTAGCAATGTTGTGAAGGTGGGACCGACAGAATTTAGTGAGAGGAGTTAAGGATAAGGTCAAAGTTACAGAACTTGTGGCACAGGAAGAATGGTGGTGCCATCTACTGTGATGGGAAAGTCAAGGAGGACAGAGTTTGGGTGGAAAGATAAAGAGTACTGTTTTCGACATGTTAAGCTTGAGGTGATAGGAAGACATCCAAGTAGAGATGTCTTGAAGGCAGGGGGAAATGTGAGACTGCAGAGGGAGAGAGATCAGATCTGGGGATGTAGATTTGGGTATCATCAGCATAAGGTGATAGTTGAACCATGGGAGCGAACGAGTTCTCCAAGAAAGTGAATGCAAATGGGGAATAAAAGGGGACCCAGAGCTGAACCTTGAGGGATACCCACAGTTAGGGGGTGGGAGGCAGAGGAGGGGCCTGTGAAGGAGACTGAGAATGAATGGCCAGAGAGATGAGTCGAACCGTGAGAGGACAGAGTCAGTGAAGCCAAGGTTCTCCAGTAGCTAAAGTAGGGTGGATCCTTGTGAAGTCCATGGTATACTACTACCAACTGAGGAAAACCTAAGTACTTCACTTCTTCCTGCAACATGGGAAAGCCATTCTTGTGCACTGCATCAGAAATGAGTCAACAGAAGGAAGGCAGATGGTGAAAAAAAACAGAAATATGAAGCCATGAAGAGGCCAAGGAAGCTGAGAGTGGATATTAAAGTTCTTTGGAATTACTGTATTTGCTTCACATGACACTTAAACATAAAGATCTGCAACAGATTTTTGCCATGTGGGCGTAGGGCTTTCAAAAAGAAAAACAGAGTTAACTTGACACAAAAATCATATTTACAGAGAAAATAAATCTGAAAATGTTTATTTTCCATCAGAAACTGCTGTGTTTTTAGCTACAAGGATCTGGCCCCAGGCCAGATGGAACTGGTCTTAGCATTTGCATGGCCCCGAGCTGATAGGGAATAGAGAGGAGCAAGAATAAAGGAGAGGAAATGGGATTGCAAAATGCTTTGCCTTCTGTTCCCATCATCAGAGAACAAAATGTGGTTGACCAGAAAAATTGTATGTCTAAATCAAAGCATAAAGTGGTCTTTTGTATAACCCATGTTTGAAGAACCCCACCATGGATAAAACCCTTTTTATTTTTCTAAAAATATGTGTTTGTCATGCTGAAGGGTGGTTGCTATTCGCTCAGCTGGATTTCATTAAAATTCAATAATTGTTTTTCCAGATTTCAGAAAAAAATGAATCTCTGGGTTTAAAAAATGATATATGAAACTATTATTTTTCAGACAGAGAAAATCTAAGAAAATCTTCTAATACATTGGTGAAAGACCGTAGATGAGGTGTAGTTGTCTTATTATCAATATTATCATCATTATTAGTAGTAATATCAATAGTACCAATATTTCAACTCAACCAGCAGAGCCTTTACCAATAGGAACTCAATTGTGTTGCGAGATGGAAAGGTAGAGACACTGTGAGGTACAACGTTACTTAGCAAAGTTCACACAGGTAAACAGAGGTGGAATCAGGAATAAAGTCTGGGTCTCTAATGCTCCATGTCATCCTTCTTGTTAAACTACCTTGAGAAATCAATTATTTCACTTATTCTACAGCCATTTTACCACAACTAATCTAACATTCTGGAAAGCACTATGAGGTAGCTCTAAAGTTCTGAAGAGTAGCACTGGGGTACTTTTAAGAATTCCTCACATCTTTCAGTTTTGGAACCCAAGATTTGGGAGACGTTTTTTGGTGTGTTTTGATCTGATCAAAGAGATGAACTGAAGCGAAATGGGCAGTTGTTTTAAAGCAGCGTGGTTAAGTGGAAAGAGCTCGGGCTTTGGAGTCAGAGGTCATGGGTTCAAACTCCGGCTCCACCAATTGTCAGCTGTGTGACTTCGGGCAAGTCACTTAACTTCTCTGTGCCTCAGATACCTCATCTGTAAGATGGGGATTAAGACTGTGAGCCCCCTGTGGAACAACCTGATCACCTTGTAACCTCCCCAGCGCTAACAGTGCTTTGCACATAGTAAGCGCTTAATAAATGCCATCAATAAAACCCCTCCAAATCCTTGAGATCTTTGATCAAAGTGGCAAAATCCATGAATCCAAAGTAAAATCCATGAATCCAAATAGAGTCCAAATTTGGCCCTCATTGGCAGTAAACCTTTAGCATGGCTTAGTGCAAAGACCCCAGGCTTGAGAGTCAGAGAAAGTTTATTGCGGTTGTGGGTTCTAATTTCAGCTCCACTAATAATAATAATAATAATAATAATAATAATAATAATAATAATAATGATGGCATTTGTTAAGCGCTTACTATGTGCAAAGCACTGTTTTACTTATCGGCTGTGTGACTTTGGGCTAGTCACTTAACTTCTCTGTGCCTTAGTTACTTCATCTGTAAATTGGGAATTAAAACTGTGAGCCCCATATGGGACAACCTGGTTAGCTTGTAGCTCCCCCAGTGCTTAGAACAGTGCTTGGCACATAGTAAAAGCTTAACAAATACCATCATCATCATCTTCTTTAGGGTTTTTTTTATTGATATCAGGAACCTCCCTTTCCAGTTTACTTTTTACAAATAATCTATTAACTTTAACCAGATTTAGTTTCCCTTTCTGAGTCGTTGAGAACTGGGACTGTGGGGGTTCGACAAAGATATCAGAATTAAAATAAAAAAAAAAACCTCAATTGATGTACATCTCCTGATCAAACCTTCTTTGTGAAAATGAAATTTTCTTCATTGTTTTTAAGGGGTTGAAATTTTAATATATAATTAAACATGAATACCAATTTGGTAGCATTAGTTGCTCCTAGCAACCTTGAAAATATGTTATGCTTCTTTTTCCCTTCCCATCATCTGGAGAAGCACCGAAAACTGAAGTGAAAGAATAGCAGCATATGCTTGCGGAACCAATATAGGAATCTGACCTCCTTTTCTCCTTCTCGTTAACAATAAAGTAGCACTACAATTGCTACTGTATGTCTCATACCATACTTCTCTGTATCTGGACAGAGAGAAACTTATTGTGCCACCTTTGACATTATAAACCAGCCTATTTTTGCCTTGAGTGACCTGATCACAGGCTGAATTTTCCTGAGGATTGCCCTGTTTGCATTTTGAGAACCTTGCATAAAGATGATCAAATTGTTAGGTATTTTTTAACATTCATTCATTCAATTGTTTTTATTGAGCACTTACAGTGTGCAGACCACTGTACTAAGCTCTTGGAAAGTACAATTCGGCAACAGAGACAATCCGTACCCAACAATGGGTTCACAATCTAGAAGGGGGAGACAGACAACAAAACAAATTAGCATCTTTTAAAAATGCTGATACTTTTAAGTAGACAATATTATGGAATTTAATTTCTCCCTCTATTGGAAATTTAATACAAAAAGTGATCAGTGGCTCTTTGTGTCCTCTGGAAGCAACTTTGATGTCTTAGTCCCTGGTTACTGCATTCCATAATTATCACTTCTTTAGCAGTAATCATGAATACATGACATTACTTTTCCCTTAGTGAAGTAGCACAAGTTCTATAGAGAAAAAAAAATCTACCTTTCAGACTTGATTTTTTTTTGTGCAGCAAGAAAGCTTGGTTCATAAAAACACACCCACACATCTGCAACAGTCTGGTCTAAATAACATCTTTTCTCCTCTGATATTTTGCACTGGTTAATGTTGCTCATACAAAGTGCCACAGGATGATATTGAAAAATAGTCCAGAAGAATTTAATCACAATTCATAAATTTTTAATAAACTAAAAGGGGGCATGAAAACTAGCAAAGGGCAATACACATAGCGCGGTATGAAAATTATCTTGGGTGTAATAGTGAAAAGAAAAATAATAAAACAAACCTTTCAACAGACAATGTCAAATCTTCTGTCTATATTCATTCAGTCGTATTTATTGAGTGCTTACTGTGTGCAGAGCACTGTTGCACATCCTACTGAACTAGTAGAGCATATTTATATGCCAGAGCTAAAATCTTAGTACAGTAAGAACATGAATGAGTTTGGCCAGATTTCATAGCTCTAGTTCAAGCAAAGCTAGCGTGGCTTAGTGGAAAGAGGCCGGGCTTGGGAGTCAGAGGTCTTGGGTTCTAATCCCGGCTCTGCCACTTATCAGCTGTGTGACTTTGGGCAAGTCACTTAACTTCTCTATGCCTCAGCTCCTTCATTTGTAAAATAGGGATTACGTCTGTGAGCCCACGTGGAACAACCTGATTACCTTGTATCTACTCAGTGCTTAGAACAGTGCTTGGCACATAGTAAGCACTTAAATACCATCATTATCATGATGATGATTATTAAGTTAGGAGACCCATGGTCTCTCCTTGGAGGTGTCTCTCCAGATGCTGAGGGATTCATCCTCTATAGTAAGATGATCCGGGTCACAGTCTTATAGCCTAAAATTGATTAGATCCTTTATATTAAAATAGACTAAGAGAGGACCTGGTCACCATGGTTTACTACAAAGTAAATTATCTGCTACTCACCAACTTTTTGTTAAGAGCCAGTCTCTGCTCTCCCATGGAAGGATGTTGAAGCTCATCAAGGATTTGATCCATTTTCTAAAGTTCTTTCCAGTTTCCTCCTCTGTCCCAGAGAGTCTCACGTTCTGTGTTTCACTTATCAAAGCTTTCTTAGAACAGAGGTGAAAGCAATGCACATTTATTTCACTGGAATGGTAAGTGGATATTGGAAGGAGTCAAGGGGACACATGGACCCTAAACCTGAAATACAAGACTTACCTCTTCCCCATAGTCCTGTCCTCATTCACTAGAAGCCAGGATGGAGGCTGAGTATTTTTAGTGTACATTTTTTTTTATACATTTTATGATAATAAGAATGGTATTTTTAAGCACTTAGCATGGGTCTAACATTGTTCAAAATGCTGGAGTAAATGCAAGAAGAGCAGATGACAGTCCCTTTGCCACATAGCCTCTCAGTTTAAGTAACAGGTAGAACAGGTATTGAATCCCTACTTAAAGATGAAGACACTGAGGCCCAGAGAAGTTAAGTGGCTTGCCCAAGTGTAGAAAATAGGGAAGAGGCAGAGACAGGATGAGAACCTATTTCCTCTGATTCCCAGACTTTGGCTCTTGTCATTGGGCCACACTGCTTCTCAACTTCTCTTAACAACCAGAGCTCACAGAGACCACTCATAGAATTATTCTAGAAGTACAATGTGGGCCTTTATTCGTTTTGGATGTGAAGAGGTCCTGAGAAGCAGTGTGGCCTATTTAAAAGAGCATGGATTGGGGGTTAGAGGATTCAAAATGCATTGAGCGCATCAGCATCGTACCAAATAATCAACCATAGTCATTAAGCATTTACCGTGTTCGGAGCCTGTACTAAGCATGTGGCTGAGTACAATACAATAGAATTGGCAAAAATAATTAGGGCATTTATTAAGCGCAAAGCACTGTTCTAAGTGCTAGGGAGGTTACAAGGTGATCACTGAGGCACAGAGAAGTTAAGTGACTTGCCCAAAGGCACACAGCTGACAAGTGGCGGAGCCAGGGAGACACTATCCCTGCCCTCTGCTCATCATATTAAGTGAATGGAGCATCGCTAAATATGGAGTGAGGTGTGAGTAAGGAGAATAATGGAGTGAGGAGAATAGATAACAGCAGGATACTAAGGAACTATTTTAGAACAAGTTAAAATGGGATATCTGCAAAGGGATTGGCTGAGCTGGAAAGCTACAGTGAAGCAAAACTTCAGATAATGAAGGAAAGCATTAGGTGGTAGGGAGACAGCTGCATAGAAGCATGGCTCAGGGAAAAGACCATGACCTTGGAAGTCAGAGGTCGTGGGTTCTAATCCCCGCTTCACCACTTGTCAGCTACGTGACTTGGGCAAGTCACTTAATTTCTCTGTGCCACAGTTACCTCATCTGTAAAATGGGGATTAAGACTGTGAGCCCCACATGGGACAATCTGATGGCCCTGTATCTACTCCAGTGCTTAAAACAGTGCTTGGCACATAGTAAGTGCTTAACAAATACCATTATTGTTATAAAACACTTCAGGGGCCAGAATGGGGCAACTGTTTAGAAACTGAGGCTTTGAGGCTTCAACATAAAGAGAAGGGAGGAAACAGCATCAGATATACTGAGAGGCACAAACTGAATGATGCAGCAAATGACTATACCTCACAGACTCACAATGTGGAAGAGGCTATCACTGTTTCCCATGCACACCAATGAATCAGTAGTCAATCATTTTATTGAGTACTTAGTGTGTTTAAGGTACTACATTCATTTATTCAATTGCATATATTGAATACTTCCTGTGTGCAGAGCTCTGTACTAAGTGCTTTGGACAGTGTAACACAATATAAGACACATTCCCTGCCGTCAACAAGCTTACAAGTCAATCATCAGTAGCACTGTCTTCAAATCTACACACATACACACATCCCAGATACTTTTGTACTACTCTGGTCCTGTGGTGTGGAAGTCACCATATCACTCATGTCCCTGATAATTTAAAGTTCAGTTTTATATTGTAAAATTTAAATCGCATTAGAGGCAATAATTCCTGGTCGTATTCTCTGTGTATAATTTTGATTGCTTGAAAGACAAGTTAAACTATTTTCTCCTATTCCCCAAACTCATCAGGGATCCATCATCTCTTGGTGAATTTTGAATTTTTAAATTTTTTAACATCAGCGTCATTCAAGGTGGACAGTTTAAAAATCCAGAGTTGACAGAATGTCAAGGAGATGGCATAGACATGCAGATCTGAGGAAAGCACTCTTTAGCATACCTAAATCAATACCCGTTAAATTTTCTAGTAGTCCAGAGAGTTACAGATGCTGATCAGGGTGATGGAAGCTTGTGTTGAAGAAACCCATTTTGAGCTGGTTGCAATAGAGCGCTGTATCCATCGTGGGGATTTTGATCCTCCCATCCATCCTTGTATCTTCCTTTGAGCATCTTCCTATATACTTTTCTTTCACTCTACTGAAAACACACCACTCCTTCTCTCCTATCCTTACTATACACAGTGCTTAGCACAGGTCCAGGGAGTACCAGCTATTGAAATGTCTTTTGGTATGCCCCAACAGTATAGGCTTGGTTTTCACCCCTGAGAAGGCTCTTCCTGACCCTGGAATTATTCAAAAATTATGTGCAGAAACATTCCTCTCTACCTCATCAGGAATACCCCTTTCACTTCAGCAGAAACACAAATCAGGTATGTCTCCAGCCCTGTTCAAGTTTGAAAACTTCATGCAAAAGTGTTAAAAACCTGCAGAACCAGTGGTTAAAAGTTATTTTGTACACTACCCCGGATGTCAGCTCTGCTTCTACATTTCTTTGAAGCACCTTGGTTATAGCTGAATTTAACTTTTGACCTCCCTTAATGAGCACAATAAATGAATAAAAATCAATTGTTCTGCCTTTATCAGGGTAAATTAGTGGACAGACCACCGGCCTGGGAGTCAGAAGACCTAGATTCTAATCCTGGTTCTGCCACTTGTCTGCTGTGTGACCTTAGGCAAGTCAGTTAACTTCTCTGTGACACAGTTTCCTCAACTGTTAAATGGGTGTTCAGTACCCACACTCCCTTCCCTTTAGACTGTGAAACACAGGTGGGGCACGGACTGGAATCTGACTCAGTGGAAAGAGCACCAGCTTGGGAGTCAGAAGTCATGGGTTCAAATCCCAACTCCACCGCTTGTCAGCTGTGTGACTTTGGGCAAGTCACTTAACTTCTCTGTGCCTCAGTTCCCTCATCTGTAAAATGGGGATTAAGACTGTGAGCCCCACGTGGGACAACCTGATCACCTTGTATCCTCCCCAGCACTTAGAACAGTGCTTTGCACATAGTAAGCGCTTAACAAATACCATCATTATTATATATCCACCCCAGCACTTAGTACAATGCTTGGACCATAAAAAGCACTTAACTAATTCCACAATTATTATAATTTGTTCTCTTGTCTTTCCACCAATATTTGTTACAACGTTGAAGACTATCATTTCACTATTTTTAGCCCCTCCAAACTGCCACATACACACATTGCCACTAAAATCAGGCATAGAATAGCATTTATGCCTAATTATACCTATTTTATTAAAGGAAAACTGAAGAGAACAGGTGATCTATCAGTGGCATTTCTTGAGCACCTTCTGTATGCAGAGCTTGGAAGAGTACACTAAAACTGAGGTGGTAGACAGTTCTCCTGCCCACATTGAGCTTAAACTTGAAAGGGGGAAACAGCCATTAATATAAATAAATTATGGACATATACCCAAGTGCTGTGGTACTACATGTATCATAAATACTAATTGGACAAAGGATGTGCATATACAATGCAGAAGGGAGAGGAGTCGGGCAAATAGCCCTTAATCAAGGAAGCCCTCTTGGAGGAGATATGATCTTAATAAGGGTTTGAAGATGGGTAAGGTGATTGATTGTCCATCAGATATGGAGGGGGAGGGAATTTCAGGCCAGAGGGAAGACATGGGAAAGGGGTTGGCAATGAGATAGATCAGGGTATAATGACCAAGGTGGTGTTTAGTACAGCGCTCTGCACATTGTAAGAGCTAAATAAATAAGATCGACTGGTTGACAGAGGAGTCAAGTGTGCTGGCTGTCTTGTAAGATCACTGGGGTAAGGTAGGAGGGGACAAGCTGACTGAATGCTTCAAAGCTGATGGTAAGGAGTTTCTGTTTGATGTAGCAGTGGATGGGCAACATTGGAGGTTCCTGAGAATTGGGGAAACATGGACTGAATTTTTTTTAGGAAAACAAATCGAGCAGCAGGGTGAAGTATGGATTGGAATGAGAGAGAAAAGAGGAAGGGAAGTCAGGGAAGAGGCTGATGCAGGAGTCGAGGTGGGATAGAATAAGTTCCTGGATCGGTCTAGTAGCATTTTGAATATTCAGGGTAGGATAGATTGCAGTGATTTAAAGGTAGAACTGACAGGATTTGGTGACAGGCTGAATATGTGGGCTGCGTGAGAGCTATGAGTCAAGGATAAGGCCAAGTTTATGGGCTTGTGAGACGGGGTGAATAGTGGTATTGTCTCAAGAGATGGAAAAGTCTTGAGGACAAGGATTGGGTGGAAAGGTAAGGAGTTCTGTTTTGGACATGTTAAGTTTGAATGTTGGTGGGACATAGAGGTAGAGATGTCCTGAAGGCAAGAGGAAATATGGCACTGCAGAGAAGAAGAGGGGTTAGGAAATTCGGGACTCGTCTAGGTAAGGATGATTGTTGAAGCCATGGAAGTGAATGAGTTCTCTAAGCAAGTGGGTGTGGATGGAGAAAGGATGACAGCAGTATACTTAAATAGCTATTGAATGTCAAGCTGGAACGCGACACATGAAACAGGAAGGGCAAAGGATATATTTCAAATACACAATGAACCAAAATTGCAAATGATAAATGTGGGAAGGGAGAACTGGGGCACAGAAACAGAAGAAAAGCCTGCCTAGGATAGCACAGTTAATACGAGGATGGCCCTAGCTCAGAGGCTTTGAGCAGAAAAGTACAAAAAGAGGAGAAATTTAACCGTCACCAGGCACTGTGGGTGGCAAGTTCAATAAGTTAATCTTTATGTGTGCGTGCAGTGTGAAAGGAAATATCACTCATGCATTATTTTTCCCAATTGCATTCAAATAAACTACCAAATAATAAAAAATAATAATTATAATAAAAATAAATCTTAGCATCAGTAATATCATCTTCCAAAACCAAATTTCAGTGCTTGCTTTCACTCATTCTTTCTTCTCCTCTCTTCTCTTCTCCTTTTTTTCTTTCATATACAGAACGCTACATATACACATACATATAAATACCTATCTGCCACTAGAAGTAGCTATATATTTGTCTTTTGTAATAGAATTTTGAGTTCTTATGAGAGGATGAAAAATTACAAGCAACCACAGTTCTCTTTACTGTGTTACTAAAAACACATGTGTGCATTTATGACTCAAGATCCTATTAAGGAACCCTGATCTTGAATAGAATTGCTTCTTACTCAAAATATTTATTCTTTTCCTCTATTTGTTTTGAAGGTCAGTTGTGAGAACTAGCATAGCCAAGTAGAAAGAGGACAAGGCCTGGGCTCTAATCCCACCTCCACCAACAACCCACTGGTGGGTTTAGGCAAGTCACTTAACTGCTATGCACTTCATATTCCAACATCTCTAAAATGAGGATTTAATGTATGTTCTTCCCTAGGACTATGCAGCATGACTCAGTGGAAAGAGCATGGGCTTTGGAATCAGAGGTCATGGGTTCAAATTCCAGCTCTGCCAATTGTCAGCTGTGTGACTTTGGGCTAGTCACTTCACTTCTCTGTGCCTCAGTTACCTCATTTGTAAAATGGGGATTAAGACTGTGAGCCCCCCCATGGGACAACCTGATCACCTTGTAACCTCCCCAACGCTTACAATAGTGCTTTGCACATAGTAAGTGCTTAATACCATGATTATTATTATAATTATTGTTATGGACCAGGATTCAGAGTATTTTAGAAGAAAAAAACAAAATCCTTGAAAATACTGTGAGCAGGAACCTTGTCTACCAACTCTGTTATGTAGTACTCTCCCAAGCACTTAGTACAATGCTCTTCAAATAGTAAGTGCTCAGTAAATACACTTCATTGATTGATTTACTGAAAAATGTATCTTCAATTTCCAGTTGGAAATTTTAACTTGGAAAACTGAGTATTCAGTAAATATGGCTAAAAATCCTTTGAAAACATAAGGCTGTGATGATGACTATCAAAGGGAAAATTAAACTACTGAAAGGGATCATTTCAAGGCATGAATACAAGTTACCAAAGGCCAGAAACATTCTAACGGGCTTTGATCACTGGCCGGTGTATAAACCAACACCAAATAATGTGAGTAGAAAACAGAGAGCCAGATGTAAACATAGATCTCAAATTTCTATTTTAATCCCACTCTTACGCAGTAAATTTGAGGGGGGTTTGATGTTAGGTAATGTTATGAAATGGGGTGATTATTTCCATTTGCTGATAACTATTTTCACAGTATCAATTTCCAGGCTCTGAATTTCCAAATATATTCAGGTACAAAATTGCACTTAGAAGTAGGGTATAATTTGGCCTGCTTTGTGATATAGCTGAGTTATTATTAACTTATTTTTATTACTGACATTTGTTAAGCACTTTGAACAGCACACTGTACAAAGCCCTGGTGGAAGTCACAAAGGGTATTGATTAAAACCTGGTCTCTGTGGGGATGAGTGGGGCTCACATCTTAAAGGTGAGTGGCATCAGGAGAGAAATAAATCAGGAAAGGGCAATAATTCAATAGCAACGATGCTAAGAAAAGGAGTAATCCTCGGGGAGGGAAAAGTCCTCCAGCTTTCATGGTCTAAGGAGTTGCAACCTTCACAATGCCGTTATTGTATGAGACCATAGTCACAGCTGCTCCTGAGAAACTGGTTCTCTCTCCAGCAATGCCAGGCATGGAGAGTAGAGGAGTCAGTCAATAATAATAATAATGTTGGTATTTGTTAAGCACTACTATGTGCCGAGCACCGTTCTAAGCGCTGGGGTAGATACAGGGTAATCAGGTTGTCCCACGTAGGGATCACAGTCTCAATCCCCATTTTACAGATAAGGTATCTGAGGCACGGAGAAGTGAACTGATTTACCCAAAGTCACACAGATGACAAGTGGTGGAGGTGGGATTAGAACCCATGACCTCTGACACCTAAGCCTGGGCTCTTTCCACTAAGCCATGCTGGCTTTGTGTGCAGAGCACTGTACTAAGTGCTCAGGAGAGTATAGTACAACAACAGACATATTCCCTGCCCCCAGCCAGGATGGTGGCTATCCTATAAGAAGCTGCACAAAAGGGGAGGAGGATAGGGAGCAGCTTCACAAACTTGCCTGTCCGTTCAATTGGACTGCTACCATGTTAATCCAATCACTTATCCCATCCCACTTTGATTACCATATCGGCCTCCTTGCTGACCTCCCGGCCTCCCGTCTCTCCTCACTCCAGTCCACGCTTCACTCGGCTGCCCGGATCATTTTTCTACAAAAACATTTCAGGGCATGTTTCCCCACTCCTCAAGAAATTCCTGTCATTTCCCATCCACCTCCGCTTCAAAGCACTCAATCACCTTGCCCTCTCCTACCTCACTTCACTACTACAACCCAACCTGCACACTTCGCTCCTCTAATTCATTCAATCATATCTATTGAGCGCTTACTGTGTGCAGAGCACTATACTAATGTTAACCTTCTCATTGTACCTCAATTTTGTCTATCTTGCTGCCGCCCATTTGCCCAAGTCTTGCTTCTGGCCTGGAATTCCCTTCTTCCTCAAATCCCTATTGAAGCACATCTCCTCCAAGAGGCCTTCCCTGACTAAGGCCTCCTTTCCTCTTCTCCCATTCTCTTCTGTGTTGCCCTGACTTGCTCCCTTTATTCATCTCCCCTCCCAGGCCCACAGCACTTATGTCCATATCTGTAATTTATTTATTTACATTAAGTCTGTCTCCCCCTCCAGACTGTAAGCTTGTTGTGGGCAGAAATTTGTCTTTTTGTTGTTGTATTATACTCTCCCAAGCATTTAGTATGTGCACTTTACATGGTAAGTGCTCAATAAATACAACTGAATCAATGAAAACTGCTCTGAACAAATGAGTTTGGATTCCCAGTGGCGGATATTCAGATTTTACTAATGGGTCAGATACTTGCAATTAATCATATATTTTATTCTTTAGGAAAGTTGAGTAGGAGAAGCAAATTACCATTAAATTAGTGTCAGGATATCCAGGGTGGTTATATACTTATTCAAAAATTAAAATGACGTGTTAAAAGCCATAGTCTCCAGATTGCTTTTAGGTTCTGTGGCATTTGGATGTTTCTTTGGAAATAAAGTCCGAACAGGGTACACTTGGCTGTCGTGTTCGAAAATACCTAATAAATCACCTGGGCAGAGGGAAACCGGGCAAGGTACACTGTTCTCTGCATTGACTTGTGACATTAACTTTTTCAATTATTGCCCCACAGGAAATTACTCTTTCATTGCTAGTCCTCCTCCTGAAGCTTGAAGTTCCTCCCCACCTTCCTTCTTTAAATAAAAAGGGTCCCACCCCAATCCTCCATTATAGCATAGGAAGTAATCCTTAGACTCTGAGCCCCAAGTAGAAGATTGTGACCAATCTAATTAACTAGTATTTACACCAGAACTTAGAACAGTACTTGACACATAGTAAGCCCTTAACAAACGCAATGGTAATAATGATAATAATAATAATAAATTGACTTTTCATGGAAGTGGCATGGTCTGGTGGAAAGCATTCAATGGCTTGTTTCAGAGGACCAGAGTTTTAATTCTAACCATCATTTGCCAACCTGATTTTACTTTTCTAGGCTTCAGTTTCCTTCGCTGTAAGATGGGGATTCAATACCTGTTTGCCTCTTCCTCTTAGACTGAGCCCCATGTAGGACAGGGACATTGTCTGACCTGATGACATTATAACTTATCCCATCACTTGGCACGTGCTAAATTCTTAAGAATTTCCATAATTACTATAATGAAACTGAGTGTTTACATGGTAAATTTAAAATTTCAGGAGAAAAAGAATGGAAGAGACAGGGGTTATTTTTTCCACCATATGACATGGGAAGTGAAAGAATAGTGTCATTTAGAATTTAGAGAAGCAGCGTGGCCTAGTGGAAAGAAACTAAGTCTGGGAGTCAAAGGGACCTGGGTTCTAATCCTGTCTCTGCCACATGTCTGCAATGTGACCTTGGGTAAGTCATTTAACTCCTCTGTGCCTAACTCGCCCACCTATAAAATGGGGATTAAATCCTACTCACTCCAATTTACAATGTGAGCCCCATACTGTGTCCAAACTGATTAACTTGCATCTACCCCAGTGCTTAGAACAGTGCTCAGCACAAAGTAAGCACTTAACAGGTACCATAATTATTATTCATTATTATTTAGATTCAGTGATAGCTGAAGATTTGTTCCTCAACATAGCTGTTCCACGAAAGAGATTGCCTCCGGTGCGTAACATAGAATACATGCTATGTACTGAACTTGGTCATTTATAATTGCCTCAGACTTATAGAATGTCAAGTATTTACTCAGAGCACACCGACTCATTTCCTGCTTATTGTAAATATCATTATTCCTAACCAGAAGTCAAAATGGCTTCAACTGACTAGAATACGAGCTATTGAAATGCAAACCTTAAGACACCCTTTTTATTTCATGTAGCTAATTCATAGAAGAGCAGGGCTGAATGAAGAATAAATGGATTAAAGCTAATTTTGCTAAAAACCCCACTGCATCCCTTACAGAGCAACACTATGGAAGAAAGTGCATTGTCACAGGCCTTTTAGATGCATGAAGCCTCAAAATACCCTTCTCAAATGGATCCTCTCGGAGTTTCTGTCTTTCAAATGCTAGACATTAAGCCTCAGTAGAAAAGAAAATGAAAGGTAATGTGTGTTGTTCTTGCAGAATAGAACATTTTGTTCCAGTGAGGGAATCAGCTCATATGTTTGTCAATTTGATTTTCGAGACATTAAGAGGGCAGAAAATTGTATTGCTATTTAATTTGTTTATCAGGAGAAAATGGTGAGTTAGGCCTAGGTCGTGCTGAAATTGGTTTTGTAGAAATATGGAATATATTGTTTAATAAACATCAACGGGTAAAGTAGGTCAGAACTTTTTCTAAGGGAAAAGGTTCCCAATCTTAAATCTGAATGTTTTGCACAAATAAACCTCAAATTTTATTCAACTGTTCATGAAGACAAAGAGAGTGACATGAGAACCCTCAAATTACCCAGTGATTACATTATTACTCCCGTCGACCCCACCAAAATTATATAGGTTTGGATCCTGGCACTAAAATGTGTCTATCAACCCTTTAGTATCGTACTTTCCCAAGCGCATAGTACAGTGATCTGCACACAGTAATAACACTCAAATACGAATGATTGATTGAATCAACAAGGCACACAGTGATCAAAATAAAAAGGAAGACCTGATCTGAAGCTCAGGATGCCAGTACAAGTCATTGCTCTATTTATTTATTTTATTTGTACATATTTATTCTATTTATTTTATTTTGTTAATATGTTTTGTTTTGTTCTCTGTCTCCCCCTTCTAGACTGTGAGCCCACTGTTGTGTAGGGACCGTCTCTGTATGTTGCCAGCTTGTACTTCCCAAGTGCTTAGTACAGTGCTCTGCACACAGTAAGCACTCAATAAATACTATTAAATGAATGAATGAATGCAAGTCGTTGAAAGCTCCTGGAGAACTGATGTCATTTCTCATATCTACCCACTTTATTGTCTTGTACTTTCCCAAGTGTCTAGTAAGTACTCTGCACAGAGTAGGTATTTCATAAATACCACTGACTGATTGATCTCTGCAAGGTAGGAGCTACACCTCCCTCCCAGGCTCCTAAATTCACCTATTGGGAGGACAACTAAGGGGAGGTGATTCAGGAGAATGAGAGAGTGGAGAAAGAGAGAAACTTCTGCCATTGACCTTATCTCTCTTCAGGGTCCACCACCTTTGGTGCTTAAGAAAACTGATTTTCCTGAATATATGCTTCCATAAAAACAACCACATGTTTTTGGTTTTATACCTCAAAAATTTACTTGTGCAAGACCCTGCAGGGACCTCACTCTTGGAAAGACACTGGGAGAAATATAGGTAACTGGTTTACTCCTCGAAGAAAAAGTGGAAATCAAAACTTTCCAGACTGAGCACGCCTATTTTTCAGCAGGAGAGTATGGGCAGGATTCTATCAGCGGTATTTAGTGAGTGATTGCACTGGGCAGAACATTTTATTAAGTGCTTGGAAGAGTAAAATAGAATTAGTAGACTTGATCATTTCCCTCAAGTACCTTACAGTCTAGCTGGGTGGGCAGACATGCAAATAAGTTACACTTGGGAAGGCAACCAACTATAAGCAGCGTGGCTCAGTGGAAAGAGCATGGCCTTTGGAGTCAGAGGTCATGGGTTCAAATCCTAGCTCTGCCAACTGTCAGCTGTGTGACTTTGGGCAAGTCACATCTTCTCTGGGCCTCAGTTACCTCATCCGTAAAATGGGGATTAAAACTGTGAGCCCCCGTGAGCCAACCTGACCACCTAGTAACCTCCCCAGCGCTTAGAACAGTGCTTTGCACATAGTAAGCACTTAACAAATACCGTGATTATTATTATAAGGATTTTGATGACATGGTAAAGGCTTTGTTTGAAATGCCATTTCGTACTTCCTCTGTCCAGGGATGAAATATCGTTAGAAACAGTTCATCTCTGAAAGAGAGGGAAACAATTCAGGTGGCGCAATCTCTGATCATTCAGGATTAAAGCATCTGATCTTTAATTGACCCCCGCCCCCGACACACACACATTTTTTTGAAGGTAACCTCTGAGGTGACATTGAAAGTTATTGCTTCATTGCTTAAGGGCACTAGGAACTCAATTTCCCTGTATCCACTCCAGCGCTTTGTACAGTTTCTAACACATAGTAAATACTTATCAAGCACCATCATCATTATCATAAAGATACATATATAAGTTCCACAGAGGGCTTCTATCACACATTTAACTATATGTGAGCAGGAGTAAGAGGAAGAGCAGAGTTTTAGGTAGACATAAAATTTGAAAAGGGTAAAACATGAGAGGTGAAACAACAATAAAAATGACGTTATGAACAACATCTGATGGCATCATCATCTTCAATGGTATCTACTGAACACTTACTGGGTGTGCAGAGCACTATTCTAATTGTTTGGGAGAATACACTACATCAGAGTTGGTAGACATGCTCCCTGCCCACCTTACAATCTAGATGGAGTGACAGATGTTAATACAAATAAATAATTTCCAAACATGACAAATGCACTCTGCTGCTTTGTAATAATAATTATGGTATTTATTGAGTGCTATGTGCAAAGCACTGTTCTAAGCACTGGGGAGGTTATAAGGTGATTAGGTTGTCCCACGGGGGGCTCACAGTCTTAATCCCCATTTTATAGATGAGGTAACTGAGGCACAGAGAAGTGAAGTGACTGACACAGTGTCACACAGCTGACAATGGGTGGAGCCGGGATTTGAACCCATGACCTCTGACTCCAAAGCCCGTGCTCTTTCCACTGAGCTATGCTTTTTCTCTTTGTAGTGAGCCAGTTCTAGAGAATCAGACCCTAAATGGGTCCTACATGTGGTATTTGAGCAAAGACCAACTGTCTTTCCTGGTACTGCCTATACCAGTGGCCAACAGAGGTTTTTGTCTATTTAAAAACAGTGTCAGAACTAATCAAGATTATCACATGCTTCCTCCCAACCTTAGCTCTTTCACTTGCTGCACTGGTTAAAGGCCAGTATCTCTCATCTTACTCCCAGGTCCTTTTTATCCTTTTGACATAGGGGCATGTGGTTCAAACAGCCACCCCTCTATGTTGGAAGTTGTCACCAAACTGAGGATGTTGAGGTGGATTGAGGAACGAACACTGGGGGTTCCCGGGAGAAAAAAGTACACCCCGGCATGGTGGGTAACCAAGCTTGTCGAAGACATATTCTATCGCATGGTCAAGGAAAGCTTAATATTTCACCCTCTGACAAGCAGGGATGGGAAAAATACTTACACAGCTTGCCAATTTCTTGCCCCATCTGCCAAGAGACCAAACTTTTGACTGCATGGGAAGCTGCACAAGGGATGTTTTATATCAGTGCCCAATTAATCAATCAATCAATCGCTGGTAATTTTTGAGAGCTTACTGTGTGCAGATCACTGCACTAAGCTCTCTGCAGAGGACAAAACAATAGAACTGGTAAACATATTATCTTCCCACAAAGAACTTGTGGTCTAGAGGAAACGCAACATCTAGATGGCAGGCTCCTTGAAGGCAGGGGTAAAGTCTACCAGCTCTATTGTATTACACTCTCCTAAACACTTTGATCAGTGCTGTCAACAGAGTAAGCACAACTATCACAGATTAATTGATTAATTTGACCTGAGGGGCTCACGAAACTTGAAGCATGGCAGGTGCCCTGCTTTGAAACAGAGAATAACTCAGAGGAGAAGGATTAATTTTAGCCAAGTGCACTAGCTGACACGGCTAAAGTCAGGATCTCAGTACTTTCCACTCCCTTTAGAATCAATTTTGGGGTGGCCAGTTTATATAACTGATAAAAAAGGACAAGATTAGGCAGGGGAATGGGCCATGATTTATGGTGAAGGGAATTTCTCCTTTCAGGCTCCTGGGTACTATTCATTTACTATACTGGATAAATGATAACTTACCACACTGCACACTCGTGTCCTGAAATAGATCAACTCACAAGGGTGAGCAGGTTTGCTTCCAGAGAATGGTTAACTCTCTCTTTCAGCAGGTCTGTTTTTAGCAATAAATGCTGAAAGTAGAAGTAATGCAAAATCTGGTAGCCCTTTCTATAATGTTGGCAGACATGTTATCAAAATAAAATGCCATCTAGTCGTTTTTTATGGCATTTATTAAGCACTTACTATGTGCAAAGCACTGTTCTAAGCACTGGGGAGGTTACAAAGTGATCAGGTTGTCCCACGGGGGCTCACAGTCTTAATCCCCATTTTACAGATGAGGTAACTGAGGCACAGAGAAGTTAAGCGACTTGCCCAACATCACACATCCTCTAAGTGGTGGAGCCAGGATTTGAACCCATGACCTCTGACTCCAGAGCCCGTGCTCTTTTCCACTGAGCCACGCTGCTGCTTCTTATCAGCTGTGTGACTTTGGGCAAGTCACTTAACTTCTCTGTGCCTCAGTTACCTCATCTGGAAAATGGGGACTAAAGACTGTGAGCCCCATGAGGGACAACCTGATTACCTTGTATCTCCCCCAGTGCTTCGAACAGTGCTTGGCCTATAGTAAGAATTTAACAAATACCAAAATTATTATTATTATTATGGAAAAAAAAACATGAACCTGTTTCAGTAAGTCATGGAATTTTAATTTTTTCTCAACTGGTTTAAAATACTGTCACAGTCATACAACATTAACTTTAAACAGCTACAAATGTTTTAGTTAATATCCAGGCTAAAAGAGGAATACATTTTATATTTGGATTTTTGTGTATTTTCCAAACAGAAATTGTTGACTGAATTCACTAGGTCCAAGAGAAAAAAAAATTGGCAAAAAAATTAATGCCTTCAAACTTTTAAGACTTTGCAATTGTGTTAAAGGAAAGCATAACCAATATAATGTGGAGTTAACCCCTTGAGAATATTTGCATTTGAAACTTTGTTTCTATAAAACAAATTGATCTAATCCCAGAAAAAAATGAATTGTTTATCATTCTTTGCTCTTAATTAGAAAGCCACTTGAGTTTTAACTTTTTGCTTAATGTTCTTGTTCAAGTGAAATAAAGTCCAATAATTGCTAAAACTATGAATAATGTCAGATACCAGAAAAGTTTCTGATTGAGAAGTGTCTCCTTTTTCGTTTTCTTTTTTAATTTGGCTTTGTGGACAAAGAGCCCCTTTCATAGATGAAACAGATAGCGTCCTTGAAATGTAATTACTGTCCTTTTTAATTACTTGCTAGCCCAAAAAAAGCAGTATGTGAGCTGGCTATGGAGACAGCTGGTCAGTATAAAAGATGAAAGGTACCAGCTGTGCTGAAAACGAAAGGGGACTAAAAAAGTTAGCAAAAGGAGATTTGCCCAGTGTTTTGTTAAGGTTTTGTTTAACAGTAATATTAGGCTTTAGCAATTCCTTAGCAAACTCTAATGGTTGAGTAACATGGCAAAGAATTACAGCAACCAATTTTTAAAAATCTACATCTAATAAAAACAAAATGTCTATACAATAATATCAGACATGCAAATACAATTTTCAACATTCTCAATTCTAAAAATTACCATATGAAGAAAATACAGTAGCAATGAGAAGGAAAATTGCTCAGATGTCTAGTACCTCATTAAGGCCTCAATAAACTTTCCTTAATGAACAAGAAGTGGGATGATATTGTCCAAGAGCTTGGCCTGATGTTTATCTTGTACTTTATCTAGTTAATACATTTATTTAGTTCATCTGACCATGGGGAACTCACCATTTTAGAAAGAGAATATCTTTACATCCCTGTACTTTCTCAAAGCCAAGCAGAAATCTTCAATTCTTTCATTTCCTTCTTTCCTGGAGGGGAGAAAAAGGGTGATGAAGTTAGAGGTGGATTCTTCTATCACTTCACGGCACATCAGAATTAAGCATTTCAGACACATTAATAAATTGACGAGAAGGGAGTCAGCAAGAATGGGTAAGAGTAGGGAGCTGGGGAAGGTGAATATTGATAGAAAACAAAGAATAGCTTTTTTTCTTCCAGTATCATTCATCCAGTTTATATTTTGGGCATGGCCAGGGTGGCTAACACTATATTATGATGAAATTCCAAGGTTATACTGAAGGAGTATAATTAAATAACAATTTTTATTATAATAAGGATAGCGGAAAAAAGAGAGAGAATGCCATGTCAGCTCCTAACAGATGATTAAAAATCCCTATCTTCAAGAAGGGAAAAAGAAATGACTGAAGAAACTAATGCCATCAAGGCCTTCTCTATAAAAGGACAGATTTGGGCCACAATTACTGAAATGTCTATGAATAATCAGAAGTATAGATTTTCACTAAGCAATGCAAATAATTTATGTTTGATTTCCTTTTTTATTGGATAATCCATTTTTATAAGCCTTAGAATCAGTTTAGGATCTCTTGGAGAAAATAATGCTCTTTGAAGTAGTTTGTATTTCAAATTTCTATTTTCTGAAAAGGCTCATAATCCACCATACCCTCTACTTAACCAACTCAAGTCCTTCAATTCCTCTCTCTCATAACTCCCAAAGCCAGTAAATTACCACATCCTATTGCTTCTAATTCCGTAAGTTTTCCATAGCCTTCCCTTTCATTTCTATCCAAATAGCCACCATGCACCAGCAGCTGCTTGTCATTAGAGAAGCAGCGTGGCTCAGTTGAAAGAGCCCGGGCTTTGGAGTCAGAGGTCTTGAGTTCAAATCCCGGTTCCGCCAATTGTCAGCTGTGTGACTTTGGGCAAGTCACTTAACTTCTCTGTGCCTCAGTTGCCTCATCTGCAAAATAGGGATGAAGACTATGAGCCCCCTGTGGGACAACCTGATCATCTTGTAACCTCCCCAGCACTTACAACAGTGCTACACACATAGTAAGTGCTTAATAAATTCCATTATTATTATTATTATTACTATTATTATTATTATTATATCTTGGCTTGGGTGCTGTGTCAACATTGCTGCTGATCTCCATTCCTGTAGTATCACTCCTCTCCATTCAATACTTAACCACACACACACTTCCTTCAACAATCACTATGAATGAAAATATCACAACCGGAGAAGCAGTTTTGTTCGGTGGGAAGAGTACAGAACTAGAAGTCAGAGGACCACCCCTTGTCTGCTGTGTGACCATGGGAAAGTTGCTTAACTTCTCTGGGCCTCAGTTATCTCAGCTGCAAAATAGAAATTAAGACAGCGTGATCCATGTAGGATGTGACCAGTGTACAACTTGATTATCTTGTATCAACCCCGGAGCTTAGCACATAGTCAGCACTTAAAATGCTATTTAAAAAAAGAAAGAAAAAAGCCTCTGGATTATTCAAGGTAGTGTTTCAACTTACTTATGCATTAGGTCTAGGGTTAATGGCAGCCAATCCAAGAATTTTATAATCACTGACCCCTAAAGTTGACAGGCTCACAGACTATTTTACTGTTTCGAAGATCAGATAAGACTTTATTCTGTCTTTTTATGTTCTCCAGAGGAGACAGGCCCAAATCTTTGAAATTCCATTCTAGTGTTCTAGTGTTGTGCATTTTTAACTGGATATATTTATTTATGTAGGGAATATGTTCCGAGCCACGTATTTAGATATAAACTGTGTTCTTGTTAGGAATCTGCATAAGAAAATGCAACAGGAATGACAATCATATACCAAACCCATCTCCCCCCACTTTCTTTTCTTTTTGAAACTGGAATCTATCAGTTTAGTCTTCAATGCAAACTTGGAAATCTTTTCTCAGTGTAAATGCCTAAAACATATTACTATTTGGGAATTCTCAACTCTCAGCCCCAACTCTTTCAGAACACTGAGAGTAAGAGTAATCTTGGAACTATTACAATTTTGCCATTTGTGTGTGCTTTTGTTCCCCATTAGATTGTATGGTCTTTGATCCATCAATAAATAGTATTTGTCAAGCAGTTGTGCTACACTTTAATGACTGTTTCCCTACAGGATCATAAACTCCATGAGGGTAGATATCCTATATACCCACTCCATTGCATTGTATTCTCCCAAGCACTTAGTACGGTGTTCTGCATGGTTCCATAAAACATTTGTGCCATTTTGAGCTACAGCGCTTTTATCGGATGAAGTCCTTCAAGATGTCCATTGAAGTAGCCACCTTATCTCTTTGCTTCATCCACTGTGTAAGTGTTTTGAACTAAGTAATCAACGACCAAGCGACAAGGGGGAAGCAGCATGGCATAGCTGGTAGGGCCCTAGTTTGGGAGTCATTAAACCCAGCTCCACCATGTGTCTGCTGTGTGACCTTAGGCAAGTCATTTCACTTCTCTGTGCCTCTGTGACCTCATCTGTAAAATGGGGATTGAGACTATGAGCCCCAGATGGGACAGGGGGCTGTGTCCAATCGCAATTGCTTGTAACCACCCCAGTGCTTAGTACAGTGCCTTAGGGAAGCATTCCATGATCCTCCTACAGCAGTGTCTCGGTGACCTCCACTCTGTCCTCTAGAGGTGTGGTGGGAGAGACACGACACCCTCAGAGTCCCCTCACCTACCAGTGTGTGCCCTTTTTGTCTTCCAGTGGGGTGGGGGGTATTAATAATAATTAGTAATAATGATGGTATTTTTTGAATGCTTACTATGTGCCAATAATAATAATGATGGCATTTATTAAGCGCTTGCTATGTGCAAAGCACTGTTCTAAGAGCTGGGGAGGTTACAAGGTGATCAGGTTGTCCCACGTGGGGCTCACAGCCTTAATCCCCATTTTACAGGTGAGGTAACTGAGGCACAGAGAAGTTAAGTGACTTGCCCAAAGTCACACAGCTGACAAATGGCAGAGCTGGGATTTGAACCCATGACCTCTGACTCCAAAGCCTGTGCTCTTTCCACTGAGCCATGCTGCTTCTCTGCTAAGCACTATTCTAAGCACTGGGGTGGAGACAAGGTAATCGGGTTGTCCCACGTGAGACTCACAGTCTTAACCGCCCAGATAAGGTAATCGAGGCACAGAGAAGTGAAGCAACTTGCCCAAGGTCACACAGCAGGCAAGTGGCAGAGCTGGGATTAGAATACATGTCCCCTGACTCTGTGAAGCCTGTTCTCTTGCCAATAGGCCATGCTGCTTGTATGGCAATCCACCGATCTCTGATATGCAGCATTCTGGGGCTCCAGGGGGTTGGTTTGTTTGACACAACCCCCTCAACAAAGAACCACAACACAGTGTGTTCCCCGGCCCACGTCCTCCCCCTGGCCTGGAATGCCCTCTCTCTGCACATCCTCCAAGCAAGCTCTCTTCCTCCCTTCAAAGCCCTACTGAGAGCTCACCTCCTCCAGGAGGCCTTCCCAGACTGAGCCCCCTCCTTCCTCTCCCTCTCCTCTTCCCCCCAACCCTACCTCCTTTCCTTCCCCACAGCACCTGTATATATGTTTGTACAGATTTATTACTCTATTTCGCTTGTACATATTTGCTATTCTATTTTATTTTAATATGTTTTGTTTTGTTGTCTGTCTCCCCCTTCTAAACTGTGAGCACGTTGCTGGGTAGGGTCCATCTCTATATGTTGCCAACTTGTACTTCCCAAGCGCTTGGTACAGTGTTCCGCACACAGTAAGCACTCAATAAATACAATTGAATGAATGAATGAAAGTGTAGTGTGGCTTGTGGGAATATTTCCCACATCCCCATCCCCCCACACATTTCGGTCAGATTATGTCATACGATTGGCAGGTGTGTCCTCTCTGCTGGAACCTGAGGATGTCGTTCATTAACAGGTCACAAATCAACCCCTTCAACTGGGCGGAGGATGCTCAGGTGGGGCAATCCAGGCACCCACAGAATCTAATCAAATGCACCTTGAACAATTAATACCCCTATCAGAAATCCCTTTCCACACAGTAAGCACTCCAGAAGTACCAATGATTGATTAATCTGATAGAAAAGACCCAGAAGACATGATCCCTGTCCACAAGAAGTTTATAATCTAATGGGGGAAACAAACAATAAGTTGAATGAAAAGAAAATAAATCACAACGGTTTAGAACATGATCTGTGAGGTTCTCAGTGCTCAGTAACTGATGAGGGGGTGGTGGCGAATGGTTAGAAAAGTTCTAGGGGTGAAGCAGGCTACTAAGGGAAATAATGCCAAGATAGCATTGTCTAGTGGGAGTCAGCAGGACCTGAGTTCTAATCCAGCTCTTCCACTAGCCTGCTGTGTGATCTTGGGCAAATCACTTCACTTCTCTGTGCCTCAGTTACCTCATCTGTAAAATGGGGATTAAGACCTTGAGCCCCACGTGGGACAGGGACTGTGACCAACCCAACAAGTTGTTTGTATCCACACCAGTGTTTAGTAAAGTGCTGACGCACAATCAGCACTTTACAAATGCCACCATTATTATCATCATCTTCATTTGGCTCACCCTAATCAAACTAATCAACCAATATGCTCAAAGACAAAGAAAATATACTATTTTCATGTTCTTCAGTGCAGTGCAGTATTGCACTGTAGTATTAGAGAAGCAGTGTGGCTCAATGGAAAGAGCCTGGTATTTGGAGTCAGAAGTCATGGGTTCAAATCCCAACTCTGCCAATTGTCAGCTGTGTGACTTTGGACAAGTCACTTCACTTCTCTTTACCTCCATTCCCTCATCTGTAAAATGGGGATGAAGACTGTGAGCCCCTGTGGGACAACCTAATCACCTTGTAACCTCCCCAGTGTTTAGAACAGTGCTTTGCACATAGTAAGCACTTAAGAAATGCCATTATTATTATTATTATTGCAGCAATGTGTCATTTACTCACATCCTAATATTATCTACTTAATGAATAAGATATTGTTATCACTGTTGAATTGCTGGCAGCTTCTGCAAAAGTTTTTTCAACCTGAATAAACTTTACCTTGTGCGTGCTTGGCCACTGTCAGGTATTTGTGACAGGAATGTAAGAGGTTATTAAATATTTAACACATTTAAAACTGAGAATCATTAGCTATTGATAAATAATTTAACACTGAAAAATATGCAGTAAAATTATTCTCATTAAAGTTTGTCTTTAATATTTTAATCTACTCTCAGATTTTGTTCATCATTGATTTCTTTCATTCATTAAGCAAAGAGATACTACAATGGACTTTGTGATCACTTCAATTAATTAAGGATATTTAAAATATCCATCTTCCTCACGAGTACGCAATGGGTTATGCTTCCAGTGGACATACTTTCTTGGGGATGAAAATACATTATTTTTGAGGAGAGTTGCTATGTTAAATATTATCAATTAACTGATGTGATCATCAAGTCCATCATAGTATATTTTGTGTCAATGGTGGTAACATTATTGGGAAATCATCCCCACCCTATTTTTTAAAAATTTATTGTAAGAAATATCTTTTCAGCTCAGTTTTGTGTGTATCCTTTGTTTCATTAGGATTTAAATAAATTCAAATATATATATATATATATATATATATATATATATATATATGTCAGATCAGACCACTGTCCAAAATTCTCACTTAGCCAATGCAAATTTTCTGGAAAACCAAGTCAAATTCAGAGTGCTGGTCAAGACAGTGTAATTGCTGTAGAGAACAAATAGATTTTTATCTACTTTGAAGTCCAAGTGTTTTAATGTTGTCTAGCTGTAGCCCAGGCTAATTGGAACTGGATAAGAAAATTTGTAACCCTGTCATGTTGCTCAAAAATGTAATGATAGAAAGCAATGAATTAAACATGGGTGGGATGACAGACCTTTTAAAATGCACAGAACAAAATTCCTCATTGATCTTTCCAAGGTTTCTTTTTTTTTAGTCCTCATATTTAATTTCTCCATAAATTTGAGATTAATGATCTTCATATTTCCTCAATCCAGACTCTTCAGCTCAAAAGAAAACGTAATATAAATATCACACACCCAAAACCGAGTTAACCGAAAAGATGTTCCTTATAATAAATTAAAAAAAAAACAAAATACGGTGGGGATGATTTCCAAACAAGGTCACCATCTTTTTCTGACATTTGCAAGCATTATTTTTCTTTCTTCATCATACCTTCTCTAACATTAATGAAGATTTTGTATTTATGGTGGTAATATTATAGCAGCACTGACAAATAAGTAATAATATTAAAACGGGGATTGGTTATTCTCAAGAGAGATTCTAGGGAAGGGGAACAGATAAAGCTTGGTGTTGTCTACTACTGTGCATCCTCACTGTTAGTGGTATTTACTGAGCAATTATTGTATGCATAGCACAGACCAAAGCACTTGGAAAAGTATTAAAGAAGAAAATAATTGGCTTCTACCTTCAGTAATAATGGTATTCATTAAGCATTCATTATGTGCCAAACACTGTTCTAAGCATTGGGGAATATACAAGATAAGCAGGTCAGACACACACAGGTCGTGTTCTCATGGAGAGCACATTCATTCATTAATTCATTTAATTGTATTTATTGAGCTCTTACGATGTGCTCAAAGCTTCCGAAGGGAGCAAGAACAGGTATTTAATCTTCGTTTTACAGATGAGTACACTGAGGCACTCAAAAGTTAAGTGACTTGCCCCAGGTCATACACTAGGCAAGTGGCAAAGTGGATTGGAACCCAGATCCCCTGGTTTCCCAGGCCTAGGTCATCCTGCTAGGACATATTGCTTAAAGTAGCTTATAATGAAATGGGAGAGAGAGTAGACACCTATCAGTTACAAGTATTAGAGTTCTGTCTCCTTTTTCTTGCCTGTCTAATCTCACTAATAATAATAATGGCATTTATTAAGTGCTTACTATGTGCCAAGCACTGTTCTAAGTGCTGGGAAGGTTACAAGGTGATCAGGTTGTCCCACGTGGGGCTCACAGTCTTCATCTCCATTTTACAGATGAGGTAACTGAGGCTCAGAGAAGTTAAGTGACTTGCCCAAGGTCACACAGCAGACATGTGGTGTATCCGGGATTCGAACCCATGACCTCTGACTCCAAAGCCTGTGCTCTTTCCACTGAGCCATGCTGCTAATCTCCCTCCTCTTTCTTCATTTTCATTTAACTCTCCTCACACCAAACTCCCCCCAAAATAAACTGCCAATTTCATCCTTTCTGCAAAAGTCTGACATGATACTGAACGATTGTTGAGCTCTGAGGATTTTATTCGTTCATTCATTCATTCGTATTTATTGAGCACTTACTGTGTGCAGATCACTGTACTAAGTGCTTGGGAAGTACAAGTTGGTAACATATAGAAACGGTCCCTACCCAACAGCGGGCTCACAGCCTAGAAGGGGGAGACAGACAACAAAACATATTAACAAAATAAAATAAATAGAATAAATATGTACAAGTAAAGAAGTGGAATTTATCCAGGACAATGAATCCCAAGATTTCATTTATTGTGTTCATTATGGGCTCCCTGGAATGCAATTTACTAATTTTTTGCTTTATTTAATAAAAATCATTTTATGTAAATAAATGAGCCCACATAAAAATTAAATAGCACATTGTAAGTAATTCATTTTGAAATCATTTAACAGTCATTGGATTTTCTACTAATTGCTTTATGAGATTAATGAATTTACATAGCTATTTGAGATCCACATTACTTGGCAGGCATGGTGAAAGGAGCTAATAAACCATTCTAAGGGCTTCATTGTTAAGTGCTTATTATGTGCCAAATGCTTTACAAAGTGCTGGGGAAGATACAAACAAATTGGGTTGGACACAATCCCTGCCTCACCTAGGACTCACATTCGTAATCCCCACTATACAGATGAGGTAACTGAGTCACACAGTAGCTGTGTCTTGCTCACACACAACTGCCATTGGTGCTGTACAGTTGAATATCGGCACTAGTTTGTTCCCAAGGTACCACATATTGTCCATTAATTGATGGTTTACTAAACATAAAAGGAAATGTAAAATCCCAGTGTGATTTCTGGGTTAATTGACAAGGAGAGTTGTTGTCCAAATTGAAAGTCTACAGCATTAAAGTAATAATTTTGGTATTTTTAGGCACTGGGGTAGAAATGAGGTAATCACATCAGACAGAATCCCTCTCTCACATGGGGCTCGCAATCTAAGAGAGATGGCGATCAGGCAGTGAATAGCCATTTTACAGATGAGGAAACTGAGACACAGAGATGTTAACTGACTTGCCCAAAGTCACACAGAGGCGAGTAGCAGATCAGGGAATTAGAAGTCGAGTCCTCTGACTCTCAGGGCCGTATGCCTTCCACTCTGCCATGCTGTCAATACATCCAAACTTTTATAGGACTTGAAGGCCTGAGTCCTCCACAAAACAAGCCTTGTAGTGATAAGCCACTACATAAAATAATCTGCATGCTTAATCAACCACAAATGTCAAGATCCAACTACAAATAATGAGAATATAGAGTACAGTCAGCCCATTGGAATCAAAATAAGACATGCTAGGCGGGATATACAGAATGGATGACATATGGGATACCCAAAAACCTGCTAAGGAGCATAGAGGCTACATAGTTGTAAAGTTCTAGAGAATAGCACTAGCCAAATACTATCTTGGTGTGTGGCAATAAGGACAGGGATGATTATTTTTGAAAAGGTGCTTTAGGAAGACTGTGAAACTAAGTAGTAGCAGTAACAATTGCACCCAAGCAACGGCGGTCATTGCATGGACTCATAAACTTACTTGGATAAAAATCTCCTGGACACTAACATAATCTGGGACTCAGATTACAGAGAAAAGGGAATTTCAAACTTTATTTCCCTCAAATTTGATTTTGTATAAGTATACAGTTTATAAATCAGATTGAACCATGGAAGCATGATTCATTTCTGCAGAAGAATTTAGGGAGTTAGGTAACTGAATCTTAGATTGGATTGAAGAAAACATTTATGCTAATTGAATTCAAAGGGAAAAAATGGAGAAAGAATACTTTTAGATTTGTCAAATTAAAGAAAAGATTCTTGGCATTGACTAGAAATGGCATAATACAATAATGTAGGGGAAAATGAGAGTCATCTATAGGTGAAATCAGCAAATTGAAATTCAAGGGAAAAATAACCAGAAATGAAGAAGCTATTTAATGTTCTAATGGAAGCAGGCATTTATACAAATAAAACCATGCATTGAAAGGGAACATGGAAAAATTTAGACTCCAGATTTTGGACAGATTTACTTAAACAACCTATAATGTTTTAGCTCCTTCAACATTTAAATCCAAGATGGGGTCCAACAACTTGAGATATTTTAGATGGAATGAGAAGCTGGAGTATTAAAATTCCCAGAATAAATATCACAGCACA
Organism: Tachyglossus aculeatus; assembly: GCF_015852505.1. Taxonomy (NCBI): domain Eukaryota; kingdom Metazoa; phylum Chordata; class Mammalia; order Monotremata; family Tachyglossidae; genus Tachyglossus; species Tachyglossus aculeatus. The sequence goes on from NC_052081.1 coordinate 15,845,526, forward strand.
AACACTGGGTTTTAAAGTGTCATGGGAAAACTTAAATGGGAAGCAGCATGGCTTATGAAAAGAGCTCTAACGGCTTGGGAGTCAGAGGTTGTGAGTTCTAATCCCGGCTCCACTGCTTGTCTGCTGTGTGACTTTGGGCAGGCCACTTAACTTCTTTGTGCCTCAGTTACCTCATCTGTAAAATGGGGATTAAGACTGTGAGCCCCACCTGGGATAATCTGATGACCTTGTATCTACCCCAGTGCTTAGAACAGTGCTTGGCACATAGTAAGCACTTAACAAATTCTATAATAATAATAATTATTGTTATTATTGAAACAATGCTTCTTTCACTTATAAATTGTTTCAAATGACAAGGTGGCCCTTGGTACCAGAGAAAACCAGCTAAAATGTGAAACAAGAATGGCCTTAGCTCCAACTATTTAGGAAATCATTGCCACAAAGTCATAACAAATGATAAACCATCTGGATTTCTGGACCTGTAAGAAAGGAGAATATCCAATTCTCAAGATAACGGAAAAAGTAATCTTTTCCACAGAATTTCCAGTGTACCATCAAAATCACAATCTTCAAGAAGAAAGGGTAAAAACTGACTTAAAGTTAGCAGGAAATCCTACTACCTTCCATTGCCAACAAGAGCAATGTGGCTTCCTCATCAAATGCAGGGGAGGGATGTGATCTTGTAAAATTCTTTAAAAATTCCAGAAATACCCAAATCTCCAATACTATTTTAAGAGAATTTCAAACATCAACTGACCCATAAACACACGAAGGTGCTGCAAATCGACAGCCAAACTTAGCTTCTCTGAGAAATTCACCACGATCTTTAGGCCTCTCTACATTGATACAGCTTGTGATTGGGCCAGAGTTCACTGTACCATATCTGACTCTTTCTCCATCACACTCTGTGGGTATTTGGCAACTGTGAATAGAAATTCAGTGAAACAAAAGACCTTGGGGAAGTAGTTGTGGCTGTTGAGACTAAAATACAGCTAGTGTGATTAAAGATCACTTCTGTCACCCTTGGAGGATCAAGACAGTCCAGATGCCAGTGATACACCAAGATACACTTTTCCAAAACCAGAAGATGAACAGATATTTTTGTGATGGGCACATATGGCATGGTGTTTGTTGTGCAATTCTGTTTTGATTTCTACTCCAATTGATCCTCCTTGGCCTCCCGTTTTCTCAAATTGCTTGTAAGTATGAATTTCTCCTCAGGAAATGAGAGCAGAGGTATTTTTTTTTCTTTCTTTTATCCCAAGGTGTCAATTTAAGTCAGTGGGTTCTTTTTGGCAAGTGGCGTATCACACACCTAATTAAACACCGTGAACCATGGTCTGAAAATGGGATGATAAGCAACTAACTTCCACTAGAACATGCCATTCTGTGAATCATTCAGGGTTGAAAACTGCTTTCGGAAGTTATTTTCTCTAGTGTTTATGAAAATCATCAGCTTCCTCCTTTGTTGTAATTGTTTGCCTTAAGAAGTGACTGACTTATAATTTGCTTAACGCTTCCCACAGAACCTCCTGTTAACATCCTCGGCTGCTGCTTAGAAAAGTATCTGCCTTCATTATTGACTTCCAGCTTATTATTAATTTGCAATACAAAGGACTGATCAAAATGGAAAATGTACACTATTCTTATCTCTGTGCCATTCTTCGTTTCTATAGTAACGGAAGAGGGAAGAGTCAAGCGCTGGAAAGCTCCCATTGTAGACTATTCAAGTCTGTCACAGACTAGTCCATGGAACACACTGTGTCCAGGTCAGCAGGCATGCCTTGGAGAAAAAAGGGAAAGATTCTCAGAGGCACATTTCTGACCCAGACTGAAATAATTGTATTGCAAACAAATGATACTAATAATAATAGTTACAATAATAATAATGTCACTGGTTCCAAAGCAAAATATTTTTAGTACCATAACTCACATGAGATTTTGTGAAACACAACTGCAGGATTCGGTGAGGACTCATTAGATGTTTACAAACCATATTGAAATTTTTATGATTCCCTATTACAATTCTTACTAGGTAATTTCTAGGTGAAGCGCTAAACTATTACTGGGATATCTACAAGATAATCAGATCAGGCAGTCTCTTTCGCATATGAGGTTCATAGCTTAAGGGGTAGGAGAGCAGGGATATTATCTCCATTTTACAGATGAGGAAACTGAGGCCCAAGAGGCTAAGTAATAATAATAATGGCATTTGTTAAGTGCTTACTATGTGCAAAGCACTGTTCTAAGAGCTGGAGGGGGATACAGGGTGTCCACGTGGGGCTCACAGTCTGAATCCCCATTTTACAGATGAGGTAACTGAGGCACAGAGAAGTTGAGTGACTTGCCCAAGGTCACACAGCTGACAATTGGTGGAGCCGGGATTTGAACCCATGACCTCCGACTCCCAACCCTGTGCTCTTTCCATTGAGCCACGCTGCTTCACATAGCAGGTTAATGACAGAGTTGGCTTGAAAATCCAACTCTCCACTATCCCATCTTCTATCTGCTGAGCCAAACTGGCTTTGAATGTGAAGTGCTACATAAAGAAATTCTTACTCCTTTCCAGCAAAGGTCAACTAAAGGGCTTAATTTTAAAAGAACATTTTATGTTTTAAAGATTTATGACATTATCATCATTATTCACTTGCTGATGTGCCTCAATAATTTTTAAATATTTACTCTTTCAAATAATCCTGAGAAAAATATTTGTAATTTAATACCATACTTATGCCTTGGAAACTGATCTAGCTAGCTTTAGGGATTCATCCAGTTTATAGCTTTTATTCAGTTTCAGCTCTGAGTAAGAGGGGAAAAAATCAGAAATCTTTAAGACCTATAAATTACTTTAAGAGATGATTTATTGCAATATAGTTTTTAAAAATATGAAAGTCAATGCTATAAATTTTAATTAACTTTCTTATTTGAACACTTCATTATAGACGGAACCAGTAATTTAGATAGTGACCAAATTTTTTCTATTTAGTTTCAATATACTAATAGGATGATCTATTAGTTCAAAATTGACCATAGATTTTGTGCTAAATGGGCTTGTGATGGAGATATTTATCGATAATAGCATCTACAACACATGAAAGGGCAAAACGGTAGTAACCGGTCTGAGATTGAGTGTTTTGTGGTGGTGGTGATTAAATAAAAATTAAAACAGAAAAGTTTTATTGAGTTACTCTCTCCCAGTTGCCATCATTATTAAGCATTTTAACCCTTTGTATTGATGTTAGGTTGATCCAAGCCTGGAAACACGAGCATATGGAAGAAGAAATTGAGGTTGACTCCTGGCTTCCACCTCACCTGCAATGGGAAGCAAGTTAGGGAAGTGTCTTTCTAAACTTCTCTGGTCTCAGGGCTGCTAAACCCAGACTCTGACTCCCCAAGTAGCCTTCAGCCTTCACCATATCTGAAGGAAGTGTTCTTTCTTCCCTGCTCACAAGTTTTGGGACTCACTGCCACCAATCAACAAGTCATAGCCTGGTATTCCAACATCTTAATACCCTTCATTCCCCCCCTAAAGTATCTCCTTCCCCTCACCTAGTTACCTCAATTTTCCAGAAATATTCAAAACATGAGCAATGTATCAGTTTGGCTGGTTTGTGTTCAGGTGTCCGTACGCTTAACTGAGCATGTGCGTTTAAGTATTGTGTTCATGTTTGCATGCACACATCCTCTTGGCCTCACTTTAAGAAATCGGGACAGATCCAAGAAGCCAAATGAAGGAACAGAGGCATCTCAGAGCCAGATAAGGGAGGTGGATCTTAGATCTGATGATGGTAGAATAAGTGGCTGACTCCCTCTGCGGATATTTCTAACACTGAATTTCTAACTACCTAGAGGGGTGATTACAATCTAGTTGTAAATTCAGAATCTCTTTTTCACTGTCCATATGGACTAATCCAAGTGTCTCACTTAATGGACCCTTCCCTTGTAATTAAAGACCAGAGTTGCCCCAATAATACTTTTCCATTAAACATTTTTCTGAAGAATATTTTCTCTGCTTAAGTAATCTGGTCTGTTCCTTCCTGAAATGGTGTTTTGCTCTATATTTGCTAAATTTAGCCCACAGACATCAGAATGTTTGCTACCTTATTGAATTGATATTGCTTTTTCACACTGAAGTATGGGGTGATACACTGAAATGTGGCCAGTGGAAGTGCCGTTCTGAGCACCACTCCTATAAGTAGAAAGCTCTTTAGTTGAGGTATATGTGGTCTAGCTGACAGCAGCTTTATTAAGTTGTGGGTGTAAACACGACTGATTTCTGGGTTATCTTTAACCTTCTTCTTTCTGGGCTTTGTGTCTTGCTATTGTCAACACACAAGTGAAAATCTTAGGAGACATCTTCTTTGATACTATAACTACCACACCAAGAAAACATTTCCTTCTGTTCTACTTAGCTAGTTTATTTGGTATGTAATAGTAACAATAATGATAACAATAATAATAATAGTAATAATAATTGTGGTATTTGTAAAGCACTTGTCATGTGCCAGGCACTGTACTAAGCACTGGGGTAGATACAAATTGGGTTGGGCACAGTCCTTGCCCCACATAGGATTTACAGTCTTAATCCCCATTTTACAGATGAGGTAACTGAGGCCCAGAGAAATGAAGTGACTTGCCCAAGGTCACATAGCAGACAAGTGATAGAGCTGAGATTAGAACCCTCAATCTCCTGACTCCAAGGCTCTATCCACTAGACTAATGCTCCCTTTATTGACCCCACCTTCAATCAGGCCCACAACACTTATGTACATATCTGTCATTTATTTTGATATCTGTCTCCCTCTCTAAACTGTAAGCTCTTGGTGAGCAGGGAGCCCGTCTATCAACCTTGTTATATTGTACTCTTCCAATACTTAATACAGTGCTCTGCAGGCAGTAAGCACTCAATAAATACCATTGATTGATTGAATAAGCACACAATACATCAATCTTTACAACCAAATTTGCGCAAACATATACAGATCCCATCTAAGCAATGTTGTCTAAAATGAAGAAATGAATGAAACATTAGATATGTAAAATGATTAAAAATAAAACTCTGGTCACTTTTATATCTGCTGACACCACTAAGAATCTGGCCATCCATCATAAAATAACGTTCATACATACACATCCTCCTTACTTACACACCAACATCTGGAAGTTTGGCTAGTTGCTCATCAGAATAATGTTAAGGACAAAAGTTAAGCATCCCACAGAGGTAATAAATTCCTTCTGATCATTAAGATTTGGGACCAGTGGGAAGACAGGTATCTTCATGACAGAAGGTAATTACAACTGATTGTACATCATTTCCCTCTGATTGACATGCCATATCCTTGACAGAATAACAAGTTAAGGACAAAGCCAATCATTGATTAGCTGTCACCACACCTGTTTGTCCTTATGAAAGAACTGAATGGTGGTTGCATTCTAAATGAGCTGATGCAAGACAAAGGGGTAAGAGGACCAGAAAGTACTTTTCAGAAGAACTTTAAAGGGGAAAAAAAATTCCTAGTAATTCATGCGGGAGATGATTATCAGTGTTATTTTCTTATCTGAGGTTTGAACAAATTCACTTCATTCATTCATATTTATTGATCACTTACTATGTGCAAAGCACTATACTATGTGCTTGGGAGAGTATGATACAACAGACATTCCCTGCTCACAACATACTCCAGCCAATGTCAACAGCCAGTTACAAACAAAATGGCCATAAAGGCTTTCTAAGGACCGATCTGAGAATATTGTCCCATGGATTTCAAAGTGAGCCAGAGTTTGAAATCATTCATTCAAGAACTGAAGGCTAAGGAAACTCTAAACCTTTATGGAAAGGTATGCACTTTGACTCTCCTATGAATCAACGCCTTCCCACGGCAGGAGAGTTTGCATACACTAGTGAAGATGCCATAGAGGATTACCCATAACAGAAAGGTCTAAGCTGAAGCAACAAAGTCAATTCACCTGTGCTGGGCAGCAGCAGCATGGGAAAGAGTCCAAGACAAATAACAATAATAATGACATTTATTAAGTGCTTACTATATGCAAAGCACTGTTCTAAGCACTGGCAAGGTTACAAGGTGACCAGGTTGTTCCATGGGGGGGCTCACAGTCTTAATCTCCATTTTATAGATGAGGTAACTGAGGCACCGAGAAGTTAAGTGCCTTGCCCAAAGTCACACAGCTGACAATTGGCAGAGCTGGGATTTGAACCCATGACCTCTGACTCCAGAGCCCATGCTCTTTCCACTGAGCCACGCTGCTTCTCCAAGTGTGCAGGAGAAGTATGCTGCTTCGCAGATGATCAAGTGATCAAAATGTTGATCAAAGACAATGGCAGAGACTCAGATTTTACTGGGCAGAAGAAAGCACTGTTAAACCACTTCTGTATTTATACCAAGAAAACTCCCGGATACACATACCAGAATGACTTTATGACAGAAAATGGTACGTTCCGAAGCGCATCCGTTCATGGAGTCTCTATGGGTCAGAAACAACTCGATGACAATTGAAAAAGATGACCTTTGAATGCACACCCCTCAAAAACTGAACAATTCCCAGAAGACATAATTTTGACATTCTTCGTTCTCACATTTGGAAGTGTGATGAATGATTGCATGTCACTCATTTAATAGGGCAATGTATTTATTTATTCTTTAGTTGGACTGGAAAACAATGTCATTGTTTTCAGTCAATTATTTTCATCATTCCTGAGAACCCAAGGTATCCTGGTCTTGTACCACCCTAGAACCTTGTTACCTTCAGGGATAACAAGACCGGAAATGGAAGAGACAGGATCAAAGAGCAGGAAATCTAACTTTAAATTGTTCCCAGATTCTGCATTGACTCAGTGAAAAACAGATATATACAGAAGTGTTGTGGAGCTGAGGGAGGGGTAAATACAATATGTCCAAAGGATACAAGATCTCAGTGTGTAGATAAGGCAGAAGGGGGAGGAGTTGTGAAAAATAGGACAATCAGGAAGGTCTCTTTCTGGAGATGTGACTTAAATAAGGCTTTGAAGGTAAGGAAAGTGGTGGTGGGCTGATGAATATGGGGGGAGGGAGTTTCAGGCCAGAAGGAGGACATGGAAAATGGATTGATAGCATGATAGATGAGATGAGATTAGGGGGACAGTGAGCAAGATGGCTCTACAGGAGTGAAGTATACAGGCTGGACTTTAGTAGATGATCAGTGAGTTAAGGTAGGAGGGGGTGAGCTGGTTGAGTGTTTAAAACCAATGTAAGGAGTTTCTGTTTGATGCAGAAGTGGGTGGAAACCCCTGGATGTTCTTGATGAGTGGGAAGACATACGCTGGATTTTGTTTTTTAGAAAAATGACCCAGGAATCAGAGTGAAATAAGGACTAGAGTGGGGAGAAGCAGGAGGCAGGGAAATAAGTGAGGAGGCAATTTCAGCAGTCAAGGTGGGTTGGATTAAGTGCCTGGATCAGCACAGTAGTTTGGTTGGAAAGGGCAAATTTTAGTGATGTTGGGACAGTAGAACTGAAAGCATTTGATGACAGATTCAATACGTATGTTGAATGAGAGATAAGTCAAGGATAACACCGGGGATACTGGCTTGTGAGACAGGGAGGATAGTTGGTGCTTTGTATAGTGATATATGTCTGTACAGATTTATTACTCTATTTTACTTGTACATATTTACTATTCTATTTATTTTATTTTGTTAATATGTGTTGTTTTGTTGTCTGTCTCCCCCTTCTAGACCATGAGCCTGCTATTGGGTAGGGACTGTCTCTATATGTTACCAACTTGTACTTCCCAAGCGCTCTGCACAGAGTAAGTGCTCAATAAATACGATTGAATGAATGAATGAATGAAAGCCCTGATCCATCACCCCTGCTCCTGCCAAGGAACCCATCCTCCTGGAGATGAGGTGGGATGAGATAGGTGGGATGATATCATTTTATTATAACTTTTAGCTAAACGATAACCTAATACTGTCTAATTTTACGATATGACACAGCAAACCTCATATTTTTCCAAAACTTCTGAATCAGATCCTAATTTATAACAAGCAAGACTGGAAAAAATGGAAAAAAAACTATACTTCATAATACAGTTTCATACAATTTCAGGGCTCTGGACACTGGAGGCTTTCATTGCAGTTCAGTGTTCAGCACACAGTAGGAGATTCTTGCCGAGCAACACTGACACATTGTCATTGATAAGCAGAAAGGAGAGTTTTTTCCCTTGAAGAGAGTCACTACAGGAGGGAATTAAAGTTTACTCTTGGTAAGTGAACCTTAAGAGACAAAGGAAGAGGCAAGTGAATGAAGATAGGAATTCCATTTCCCATTGATGGCAATCCAACTTTCTGGACGGAGGTCCTTGCTTGGTGAATCGCCAAGGAATGAGTTTTAGCAGTATCTTGAAAAGCAACTGTTCCCCAACTGTGCACTAAGGCATAGTTTCAGCACTACTAAAGGAGATGGAGAGGGGCGGAGGAAGGAGTCATGATGGGGCTCTCTACACAGCCACGTCAGAGGCAGATGGTCGGGGTTGGAACAGTGCACCCCACATTTCCCAGGAGATTTATTTGCAGGTGGAGAGGAGAAAAAGCCAACAAATCTGCAGATATACTTGTCTCTTGAAGAGCCTCCATGGGGCTTCGAGAGGAGGGAAGGGAGAGTTCTGAACCTACTTACTCTCTCTCTCGCTTTCTTTCTCTCACCACCACCACAGGACTGGGGAGGGTGTAAGGGGACCCCTGGGAGGGAGAAGAGGATTACAGGGATCTCCACACTATCCTATGCCTCTTCTCAGCTTCCAAAAGCTGTACTGGGCTCTTTCCACCACATCCCATTGAAGACAAACTGCAGCAAGTGAGATTCAGCTCAAACACCCTCCCAGTGACATCCAAACCACTCTCATCCATCCCCACCTCGTTCAATTTTTGATATCCCTTTTCCCAGAATTTTTGTTTTTGCTATGGGAAGAGCACAGGACCATCAGCTAGGAGACATGGGAAAGAGCGCCTGATGTCAAGAGAAACAAGCTATTCATTCAATCATATTTATTGAGCACTTACTGTGGGCAGAGCACTGTACTAAGCGCAAGATACCATTGGTGCCCATGATGCAGTGCCCACCGTACCTATGCTTGGGTTCAAACCCAGAGGGGCTTGTATCATTAGAATGGGAGACTCAACAGACATATTTTCCTACCAATCACACAGTGGCAAACACTCGATACACAGATCTGCCCTTCTATCGGCTCCTGCTTGAAGGAACCAATGTTCTAATTATAAGAATCTGAGCAACAAAGTTTTCTTAGAAGTCTTTCATTTGTCAAGAGAGCTGACATAGCAAACAGCAAACCTATCATGACTCTTTGAAGGAAAGAGGCAACGAATTGGGGAAATATCTGATTTGGTGGATTGGAAGTTAACAGGACATGGAAATAAGATCATTAATTTACTACACAACTGAGAACAGACAAATCTCTTTAATCAATCAATCAATGGTATCTCTCGACAAACATCAGACTAGATATAGTGTTCTTAGCTCTTATTATATTGTAAACGCCCCTGGAATGTGAATTCCTTGCTGATAAGGATCGTGTCTACTAATTCTATTTTACTATGTCAAGAATCTAGTAGAGTTCTCTGTATCTAGTAAGCACTCAATAAATACCACTATTATTATACCACTCTTACATTACCGCTATTATATATTACATACCACTACATTATATACTACTATTACCATGATACCACTATTATTCTTAATAATAATGATTATTATAATCCCCTAGACTGTAAACTTCTTGTGCGCAGTGAACCTATCAACTCTGCTACATTGTACTCTTCCAAGTACTTAGTACAGTGTTCTGCACACAGTAAGTGCACTATAAACTCCATTTACAGATTAACAGGTATCCTATATTATGTTTCAACCATTTCATGTGTTAGTAATTGAATAGCGTGCAAAATCATAGGTATTACACCAATCAATCGTGTTTATTGAACACTTACTCTGTATAGAGTTCTATACGAAGTATTTAGGAGAGTTGACAGTTGATAGACATGTTCCCTACCCACAGTGAGCTTACTTCATGTTTTTAGAATCCTATTAATGTGTGACCAGTCATTAAGAGTTTATTTAATCCACCTTTCAACATATATGTGGTGATTCTTCTATAAACAATTAATATCTACTCGGCTCACAGATGAAATGTGCCAATTACTTTAAATAATTTCTTTACTAATGCAGATGAAATCAAAAATTATAGGAGAGAGAAGATTTTTCTGGTGATTAGATTTTGCTCAAAAGTATTGTTCTAGTTATAAGCTACTGAAATAATAATATATGATGAAACTTCTCTTCCAAAGACTAGGTTTATAAATACTACTCAGCAGAAGTCGGATGAAATTTAGCTCAGTGAACTCTGATATTTCCAATTAGAAAGGACATTATATGTAATGATGTTTTTGCAGAAAGATAAATTTTGCAGAAATCGGCAAGATGAAGGAAATGAATGTAACTCATCTTTAATGGACTCCAATGCCACAGCTTCCCTCATCTACTTTAATTTGAAGATTTAAAAAAAAATTAAACTTAAGATGCTAATGGATTTTGAATGTTGTAGAATCCCACAGACTTTTGGATTTCCTTTCAATTGGGATATCTGTCCCTATAAGGAGTTTTAATATTTCTGACTAAATTTAACCAAGCGTGCCTTGCACAATGTGTATTTAAGGAGCTCCTGCTGATACTATAGACTTTTAGTGAAATTCCTGTGAACATGTAAACATTATTCTGGGCATCTGCTTTGTGTAGATCAAGACTCAAATTGTATAGTCAAAATAAACTGAAGCAATCTGCAAAATCAGTCCTATTTGGCCCTTAGACTGATTTGATTTTCCAAAAAAATTTATAGTATGTGTATCTAATGTGTCCAAGCACCGTATTAAAGGATTGGAGAAGCAGCGTGGCTCAGTGGAAAGAGCATGGGTTTTGGAGTCAGAGGTCATGGGTTCAAATCCCAGCTCTGACATTTGTCAGCTGTGTGACTTTGGGCAAGTCACTTAACTTTTCTGAGCCTCAGTTACCTCATCTGTAAAATGCGGATTAAGACTGTGAGCCCCCCGTGGGACAACCTGATCACCTTGTAACCTCCCCAGTGCTTAGAACAGTGCTTTGCTCATAGTAAGCACTTAATAAATGCCATTATTATTATTATTATTGCAAGTGAACAAAGCACTTAGCAAATATGAACATTACCCTCAAGGAGTTTACTAGAAGCAATTTGTAACAGTTCATCTCCAGGGATTAGGTGCAATTATAATTCCCTTTATTATAAGCAGAATCCTTTCACACTTGAATGGCTTTCTGAATATTTGCCATATTTAATAGTTTATGATGGCTTCCATCCTTAGCCTTTCTCTCATTCAGATGTGTTTGAAATCTTCCCTTCAAAGATACGTGCGAGATGAATCAGATTGTAAATGTTCATTTCTGCAGCATCTTCATATGGTAGAGTGATTCTCTTAACTGGAACCCTTTAGTGTTGCAAGGTTTTCTAGAATCTCAATGTGTATTTGGAGCACAGTGGACCTCAGTGGACGTGATCTCTGCAGCAAGTCAGAGACGACAGAATGATAGAGATTAATGTCAAACCCTATTCAAAACGTTTTGTGAATATACCAAAGCCCGAACTACTTTTGCTGATTTTTTCTCAGTGAAATCCGCCCGCGCGATCTCAAACAGTTGCTTCATATTGACTCTAACACGGTTATTCATTCATTCATTCAATCGTATTTATTGAGCACTTACTGTGTGCAGAGCACTGTACTAAGCGCTTGGGAAGCATAAATTGGCAACAAATAGAGGCGGTCCCTACCCAACAACAGGCTCACAGTCTAGAAGGGGGAGAGACCTGGAGAAGCTGCACAGCCGATTGGAAATAGCACAGTCCTGGAAGCCAGAATACCTAGGTTCTAATTCCTGCTCTGCCACAAACCTATGACCCTGGGAAAGTCACTTAATAATAATAATAATAATGATGGCATTTATTTAGCACTTACTATGTGCAAGGCACTGTTCTAAGCACTGGGGAGGCTACAAGGTGATCAGGTTGTCCCATGGGGGGCTCACAGTCTTAATCCCCATTTTACAGATGAGGTAACTGAGGCTCAGAGAAGTGAAGTGACTAGCCCAAAGTCATACAGCTGACAAGTGGCGGAGCCGGGATTTGAACGCGTGATCTCTGACTCCAAAGTCCAGGCTCTTTCCACTGAGCCACGCTACTTATCAATGCCTCAGTTTCGTCATCTGTAAAATGGAAATTAAATATCTGTTTTCCCTCGCCCCTTAGATTGGGAGCTCCGTTTGGGACTCAGACCAAGTCTGACATGATAATCTTTTATTTATCCCAACATTGATTACAATACTTGGGGAAGCATCATGGCCTAATGAGTAGGACATGGGCCTGGAGTCATAAGGTACTGGGTTCTAATTCTGGCTCTCCCACTCTTCTGCTGGTGACCTTAGGCAAGTCACTTCACTTCTCTGTGCCTCACTTCCCTCATCTACAAAATGGGGATTAAGATAGTAAGCCCCACGTGTATCCAACCCTATTCACTCCAGTGCTTAGTGCAGTGCCTGACACATAGAAAGCACTTAATACCACAATTATTATTCCTTTTAGAATGTAAGCTCATTGTAGGCAGGAAATGTGTCTGTTTATTGTTGTACTCTCCCAAGTGCTTAGTACAGTGCTGTGTGCATACATAGTAAGCACTCAATAAATACGATTGAATGAGTAGTTTGTATCTAAGGGCTCACTGTTCTAAGCATATATATGTTTGTACATATTTATTACTCTATTTTACTTGTACATATTTACTATTCTATTGATTTTATCTTGTTAATATGTTTTGTTTTGTTGTCTGTTTCCCCCTTCCGGACTGTGAGCCCGCTGTTGGGTAGGGACCGTCTTTAGATGTCACCAACTTGTACTTCCCAAGCGCTTAGTCCAGTGCTCTGCACACAGTAAGCGCTCAATAAGTACGATTGAATGTATGAATGAATTTACCAGTCTATTTTATCTTGTTAATATGTTTTGTTTTGTTGTCTGGCCCCCCCCACTTCTAGACTGTGAGCCTGCTGTTGGGTAGGGACCGTCTCTATATGTCGCCAACTTGTACTTCCCAAGCACTTAGTGCAGTGCTCTGCACACAGTAAGCGCTCAAATACAATTGAATGAATACCCCAGTACAGTGCCTGGCACACAGAAAGCATTCAGTGAAAACCATTAAAAAATACTTGGCGTATTAGTAAACCATTAACTATGACAAGTACTGTATAGATTACAGTAACAGTGCAAGGAACAGAGTGCTGGAGGAGACATTTTCTGACATTTTCCAAAAGCAGACTGTACAGTTATTGAAATATGTTCTCCAAACTGACAAGACAACTGAATCAGAAAGGAGCTCCACAGTGACATAAAAACAGCCCTTTAGGAGCATGGAATTCCACTGAAAACAATAAATGGGTACTTCTCCATAGTACTACCTACCAAAGACCTGTCTGGCCAGAAAAATGTCACCAAGATGAATTTGATGAAATCGACAGTTAAAAAAAACAACCCACCACTTTTGGCAAACATGAACTGCACAAACTCCCTGCAATGTTACATTTCTGACAAGAGACATCTATCTACAAATGTCTTCTTCAAGTGGAGAAATACTTCTTTGATGGTAGTCTGCTGGGCCATTTCTCCTTCCACTTCCTCCCAATGTTGCTCTTTAAGATGCCTAACGGATGTCACAGAGAAAACTTTCTCAAGGACAGGGAAATGTATCTACCAATTCTTATGGTATTGGCTTTTCCCAGGCATTTAGTACAGTGCTCTGCACACAGTATGTGCTCAAGAAATATGATTCACTGATTGGCAGCATAATTTTTGGAACCTAAGACTGTCTCTGTTCCATCACCCTCATGTCATATGTGCCCGAGTGATGTGACATATCACTGCTCCTAACCTCTGCTGCATCGGTGTTATTCCTGGGCCCTTTCATCAATTCACTTCTCTTTCTGGGTGTTTTGCAAGGCTCTTTCTGAATGAGCCAGGCTCACACATTTTCCCATCACTTCTACTTCCTTAGCCAGAGTACCTCAAATCGAGCCACAAAACTTGCAATAATCTGTAATAAAGATAGACTTCATTATCGGCACGTTCAATACATTTATGTGTACACAGCAGCCAGATTTTCCATTTTCAACTCTGGGCCAATAAAGCAATTTCAGTAGTAAGTAATATTTTCCTACAAGTAATAAAGTCTCCTCTCAGTCATTGGAAACTGACACAACGCAACAAGATTTTATTGTTCATAAAATTGCTTCCCATATTAAAACCGGGAGCAGAACATTGGGTGCTTTCCAAAAAATGATCTTATTTACTGATTTCTAGGGTGGCCTACACTACAAATAAAACCAAAATACAGATGCTCAAAACCTTATCTACCAGATAAGATGGAAAAGCAGCAATAATGGTGTAATGGAAAGAGCATTAAAGCCACTTCTCTAGACCGTAAACTTCTTGTGGGTAGGAATCTCGTCTGCCAACTCTACCGTATTGTATTCTCTCAAGCACTTAGTACAGTACACAATGAATATGGATTGACTGATTGAATGGCAACCCGAAGGCACAACTCTGACACTGACCTATTGTGTAACCTTAGATTCATTCAATTGCATTTACTGAGTACTTATGGTGTGCAGAGCACTGTACTGAGCACTCGGGAGAGTACGAGTCAACAGTAAACACATTTCCTTCCCACAATGAGCTTACAGTCTAGAGGTGGGGAGGCAGACATTAATATAAATAAATTACAGATGTGTACGTACATGCTATGGGGCTGAAATGGAGTTAGAATATCTGCTCACCTACTTCTTAGAACTTGAGCCTCATGTGGGACAGGGATTGTCAGTTTAGTTGGAAGAGCACGGGCTTGGGAATTGGAAGACCTGGGTTCTAATCCTGACACCGCCACGCCTGCTGTATGACCTTGGGCAAGCCACTTCACTTACCTGTACCTCAGTTACCTCATCTGTAAAACGGGGATGAAGACTGTGAGCCCCACGTGATTACCTTGTATTTACCCTAGCGCTTAGAACAGTGATTGGAACATAGTAAGCACTTAAATACCATCATTATTATTATTATCATTATTTTCTGATCTGCTTATCTCAGATATGTTTTAGTTCTTAAAACATAAGTGCATCTGGAACATGTGTTTAATAAATGCATCAATAATGAGATTTTCACTTTTCAATAAGGTAGGATTTTTTTTAATGAGTTTTAAAATGTTCTCACCCACAGCACTTTGTAAAGTGTCGCATACCCTTAGCAATGTGACAGTGAATAAAATGCTCCCGCACTAGAAATGAATATTTTCGGCTTTCCATCAAGAGGTATTAAGTAACCAATCTGTTTCACCATATGGAAAATTAACTGAAACTCAATTATCTGTATTAAAATGACTACTAGGTGTGATCGAGAAATATATATAAAAGGAGAAAACTGACCATATGCGACTGTACAAAGATTATTCTAAGAAAATTAAATGTAGAAGACAAGACAGATATGCTTTTATCTGAGAATTTTTTCAGTGCTATTTCATTTGAGTAAAGTATTAAATATGAAAATTGTGATAGAATTCAATTTTTATTCAATATCTGTTCTCCCTTCTATCGAGACTGAGCCCCACGCGGGCCTGATTATCTTGAATCTATCCCGGTGCTTAATACTGTGCTTGGCACATAGTAAACATTCAATGAATATCACAGTTATCATTAGTAGGCTGTTTTAAGACCTACACATTTCCTCTCCTTGGGTTCTGGTGCTCCAAATGGCATTATTATTAATCGTATTTACTGAGTGCTTACTGTGTACGAATACAAACTGTCCTGCACTTTAAATCAAGGGAATGGTATAAGGCACGAGTGTGGCATTTCAGCTACTTTAGAGACATACTTTGAAAAGTGGAAAAAGCTCTGAAGTTTCTGGAGCAGGAAACTACTCTATCCTTAGTGCCCCTCCAAAAGGGAAAGCTCATTTGCACAAAAAATCCATCACACAGGATAATAATAATTGGCATTTATTAAGCACTTACTATGTGCAAAGCACTGTTCTAAGCTCTGGGGAGGTTACAAGGTGATCAGGTTGTCTCAAGGGGGTTCACAGTCTTAATCCCCATTTTACAGATGAGGTAACTGAGGCCCGGAGAAGTTAGGTGACTTGCCTAAAGTCACACAGCAGACAAGTGGAGGAGGTGGGATTTGAACCCATGACCACTGACTCCAAGCCCCGTGCTCTTTCTGTTCAGCCATGCTGCTTCTCTAGGGTGACATCAGTTGGACCACAGCCAATTCCAGGAGAGGATTTAAGCGAGGAGGAGAGAAAGACCACATGAGCTATGTGGAAGCTCATTATTCACCTTAGGATCTACAGGGCATGGTATTCATTCATTCATTCAATCGTATGATCATTCAATCATGATGATTCAGTGATCATGAGGGATCATTAAATCCCTCATGCTATAAGGAATTTGTAAGTTATTAAAATTAGTCAATCAATGACACTTATTGAGAGCCTACTTTATCCAGAGTACTGAACTAAGTGCTTGAGAAATTATATTATTCTCCCTTGAAAATCATCTTAAAAGACTGTGCTCTATATTTTTACTGAAAGCACTTTCATTATATGTTTGGTTCTACTGTCAGTGTTTTCAGTAAAAATATACAGCATTGTCATATATATATATATATATATATAAATATAAATATATATATATTTGTATGTGTTCAGAATGTCCCTTAACCAGCATGGCTCTCAATATTTACCATGGAAATGGAGTATGTTTGTCCTTACTTTATGAGATTTATGTTATTTGCTAACAACTACAGAACAGCCTAGTGTAAAGAGCACAGGTCTCAGAGTCAGAGGATCTGGCTTCTAATCCGGACTCTTCCGTTTACCTGCTGTGAAATCTTGGGGACTTACCTTAACTTCTCTGTACCTCAGTTCCCTCATCTGTAAAATGGAGGTCCAAAACCTGTTCTCCCCCCACTCTTTTAGTGCCTCTGGGACCTGATTATCCTGTATCTACCCCAGCACTTAGTACGGTGGATGACACATCACATTTATCAATATCATTATTATTATCTCTAATATTTTGATTTGCAGGAGGAAGCACAAGAAGTCTGGTTCTTTAGTTCTCCATTTTGCTTCTTCCTAGTGCTGCAAAGGTGTTGAAGCCATTGGAGAGCAAGCTAGGCACAGTTTCAAATTGAGACGTGCCCAGGTGAGATAGTTGATAGGGAAGAAAATCTAAAGCACTCAAGAAAAAGCCACTGGGATCACCAAACACTAATGAATATAGGTGAAGAAGATATCTTCCTTCATAAGAAAAAGCTACTTGTTTCCTGATGTATAGATGCATTTTTCAACCCTGAAGGAATCTCTCATAATTTAGAAACAAATAATATATCCTTGTCAAATTGCATTAACATCTGTTTTCTGAAAACTTACTCACTGTAAGTTAGGTCTGACAATTCATAATACAATCTGATGGATAACTCTATGAAAGTCTTGAAAGGTCTCCAAATGAAGTTCATATATTGAAGTTTAGGAAGCAATAAGTAAAGCTTAACAAGATTATAAATATCAAGTCTCAAGAAAGGGGTTGGTGGAACTTTACTTTGAATCATTTTTAAGGCATTAAAATGACCAGTGGGGATCTTATAACTCCACACATGCCTCCTGTTTCAACCATTTTTCTCAAGATTTTTTTTCCAGGAGACTATAGATTCCTCTTGAGGTGCTGCTGAAAATGTTATAGGCATATGAATTTCTCTCAGAACGAACTTGAAACGCTGTCTGCCACAGTTCACTATAATGAACCTTTACTCTGTAAGAATTAATATCCAAGGCAGTCAACTTGAAGTGGAGTGTTCTCCCAGGAATGACTGGAGGAGTGGAAGTTTACCGGTACCAGGAGGAATTTCACCCGGTTTTCTAATGTAAATTGACCACTTCTGTCGGGAGGTCATCATCAAATAAGTATTTTGCTTAGGGTGCTTAGGTAAAATGATATTCAAGGTCAGAATGTCATTTTTTTAACCATTTTAATGCATTATTATGAGAAAACGTTTATTGAGAAATTACAGTACTCCTAGCCCTGTAGTAAACTCTTAAATGCTATTCTTAATGCCACTCTTTCGACTGACTAGCTCAGTGCTTGATCTTTTTGTTGAGACTTGCTCAATCATTATCCCTAAGGCAATAATCACAGCTCTGGATGATTGTTTTCTAGATAATCATGAAATTAAACTTTATGGATATACAGGTGGATCAGCGCTTAGAACAGTGCTTTGCACATAGTAAGTGCTTAATAAATGCCATTAAAAAAAAAACCGAGTCAGTGTCAGTTAAGGTTACAATGATAAGTAGCAAAGAAACCTGACTAGACTGTGAGCCCACTGTTGGGTAGGGACCGTCTCTATATGTTGCCAAATTGTATTTCCCAAGTGCTTAGTACAGTGCTATGCACACAGTAAATGCTCAATAAATATGATTGAATGAATGAATGAAAATGATTGGTCCCTAAGGACCCTACTTTGGATAACTTGATGGGCCATGGTTCTCGTCCGATTGGTTCTCGCAGACAGAATCTTGTTGGCAGAAACATCTGGCAGTCTCCTGTTGAGCCATTCCTTGAGTGGTTTGCCCTGACAGAATATGAATGGTTTGGTGGGAGGAAGAAAATGGCAGTGGACTTCCAAGGAAGTGTTGGATATGCCTGAGGAAGCAATCAATCAATCAAGCAGGCAGCAAGAATGAAGAATGAATGACACCAAGTATAGCAGTCACATGATCCCATTCTCACATGAGTTTTACAGTTGGGCTTAGGATAATCCCCCATGTTGCTGTTCCCCTGGATATCCTCTACATCATTAATATAAATTTGACTCCAAAACCCTAAGGAGTGATTGAAAAAATATACATAGAATTAGGCTGAGGTTGAGGTGAATATCAAGTACTTAAAGACTTCAGTTCCAAACGCATTCATTTCATTCATTCATTCAATTGTATTGACTGAGCGCTTACTATGTGCAGACCACTGTACTAAGCGCTTGGAAAGTACGATTCTGTTTCCACAAAACACCCTGGGAAGTGGACAAGAAGCTGAGTACATTGTTCAAGCTGTAGCCCATTCAGTCCTTGCCCAACAGAGCCTTTTCTATTAATGGACATCTACAGGATACCTGCTGACCAGACTCCTGGCTCCTGTTTCTAAAATACCCACCCTGAATGCCCCTCTTTATGGATAGCGGAAATCTATTGTATTGCACTCTCGCAAGTGCTTAGTACAGTGCTCTGCACATAGTAAGCACTCAGTAAATACAAATAATAGATTGATAGTGGAAGAAAAGCTCATTGGGGTGCATTCACTTGGCTAACACCTGGCTGCCCACCAGAAAAATGTAGCAAAGATTAGTGGCTCAAGGCCACCATTTAAGGCTTTAGAAAAACAACTGAGGGATTAGGGGAAGCAGCATGGCTCAATGGAAAGAGCATGGGCATGGAGGTTAGAGGTCATGGGTTCAAATCCCAGCTCCGCCAATTGTCAGCTGTGTGACTTTGGTCAAGTCACTTAACTTCTCTGTGCCTCAGTTACCTCATCTCTAAAATGGGGATGAAGACTGTCAGCCCCACGTGGGACAATCTGATCACCTTTTATCCTCCCAAGAGCTTAGAACAGTGCTTGGCACATAGTAAGTACTTAACAAATGCCATCATTATTATTATCATCATGCTTATATGATGCTCTTTATATTTTTTTAAAGGTATTGAAGAGCTTACAATATGCCAGTCACTGTTCTAAGCGCTGGGGTAGAAACAGGGTAATTAGGTTGTCCAAGGTGGAAAATCACACTTTTAATCCTCATTTAACAGATGTGGTAACTGAGGAACAGAGAAGTTAAGTGACTTGCTCAAGGTCACATGGCAGACAAGTGGTGGAGTGGGATTAGAACCCATGTCCTCTGACTCCCAAGCCCTTGCTCTTTCCACTAAGCCATGTTGCTTCTCTATGGAAATGCTTCCTTTGTGAAAATGGAGAGTGCATGGCCAATGTTACTGCACTGAGGTGTGAGGTCTCATTTATTAACACTTATTGGAAATAAAGCCAAGGCCTAACAGCAACGAAATGACAATCTTTTTCGTCTTATATCTTTGGCAGAATTGAGAATTATATTTTAAAATACAAACAGATATAAGTTTATTAAGAGTGCCTTCAGTTCTTTTTAATTAACATCTCTACCTCACTAATATGATATCACAGGGTGAAAGGTAAAATGACCTCATTAGCAATTACAATGAAGTATTTCTAAGGTTCAAAATGACAGTGTGTGCCATTCTATTCTATATGCAGTAATGCCTATGAAAATTAATCACTGGTAATTAAAAGTAGACTATCTGGCTACAGTAATTCTTATGTTCTACCAAATCTTGTTTCAGTGGTGACACTTTGTAATTTGTTCAAAACTGATGGAAGAAAAAGAAATACTTAAAAGTAAGGTCTTTGACGGACTCGAAAACCTTTGGGGGGAATATGTCATCACTTGAAAACTATAAAATGCATCTGGACAAGAAATGGACTGAACTAACTTACTGAGGAATGGGTTTGATTTGGGGAGCTTAGTCATTTAATACTGATCAATGTTAAAAAATGGAATTTCCATTGGGAGATAGAAACATACATGATTTCAAAATCAAATGCTGAATAAGCATAACAGGTTCTGATCCCCACTACTGGGGAAACTAGCAGCCTGAACCCTAGGTCCTGGATGAGAGATAATTCCCTTTCTGCCTCCTCTCCTATAGTCCTCATTAGAGCCAGATAAATGCTTGATCACATATCTACTACTTCAAGAAAAGCATCTCTGTTCCAGGGACTGGAAACTGAACTGCCTGCATGAAACTCAGCTCCGTAAGATGTATTTAATAAGATGCATTCTAAGGTGAACAAATTAGGTGACCGTTACTGTGATTAACACAAGGATCACCTACACAGCCCATAACTAGCATCCACCTTAAATATTGCAAATATTCCAATAGACAGCAGGATACCAAACTTCAGTGAAAACCCAGATTCTTGTCTTACATACTCTTACCAATAACAATAATATATATAAAAAGCTGACTTCATTCAGCACTATACTAAGCATTGTGGTTGATACAATATGAACAGATCAGACAGTCACTGTCTCACAATCTAGGAGGGATGGAGAACAACTTTTTTCCACCCTTTTAAAAGATGAAGTAACTAAGGCACAGAGGAGCTATGTGACTTGCCCAAGGTCACACAGCAGTAAAGTGGCAGAACTAGGATTAGAACCCATATCTTTGGCTTTTTAAACTGATGCTCTTTCCTCTAGGCTCAACACATTGCAACTGTTGGAAGCCAGGTGTATTACAGCTCAAGACAGAAATAGGAAAGCAGGCTTGGATGATGATGGCATTTGTTAAGCACTTACTATGTGCCAAGTACTGTTCTAAGCGCTGATATGAACGTGGTTCTATTCTTGCCTCTCATTTTCACTTTTCACCATCATATAAAAAGTGATATGATTACAGTTGCCAATTTGTACTTCCCAAGCGCTTAGTACAGTGCTCTGCACATAGTAAGCCCTCAATAAATATGATTGATTGATTGATTGATTCTGCAAGTTTCCACACATCCATATCCCTGGACCCTAAGCAAAGGAAGGAAATCAGACTGGAAGAAAATCAAAAAGCAATGCCAAAGAATCAGTTAAAACCCAGAGCTATTTTTTGGGGATCTTTTTGCTAATTTTCAGGGTGTTTGCGAGAAATTCATAGAGTTTTTACTAGAGAAAGGCCTGAGTCTTTCAGATGAGTCGAGATTATTACTAATGATAATGATAAGGTTGATGATGAGAATAATAGTATCAAATGCCTACTATGTGCCAAGCCTTTTATTAGGTGCTGTGGTAGATGTAAGATAATCAGGTCCCATAGGTTTTAAATCCCCACTTTGGCAATTAACAGAACTGAGACACAGAGAAGTTGACTTGCCCAAGGTTACACTGCAGGTAAGTGGCGGAGCTGTAATTAAAACCTGGGATTATTGCTCTTTTCATTAGGCCATGATGCTTTTCTCATTACCAGCTAAATTACCAACTAAATATGCAGATCTTTCACTATTTCTGAAGCCAGGGATTTTGTCTCTAACATCTATTTTACTTTCCACAGCTTTGGGGTCAGTGCTCTACCTGCAACCCATGTACAACAAACCCTACTGATGATGAGGGAATTTTCTGAGGATTGAAGATTGATTGGAATCATAGTGAATCTAAAGGACAAAAATTCTACCCAAAGCCATTTCTAAATTATATCTTCAAATATCTAAATTTGAATGTAAAAATTCTGCTTTCATGAGCAAAATTGATGCTCAATTTAAGCCAATAATGAAGCTACTCCTATATTCAGGTAAATTTTTGCCCAATCGAAAGGATTCACTCCATTATTTTAATTGAATTAAGGTTTGTGCATATGTGTATGTGTGTGTATATATACATATAATATATATCATTAGATATATTATATATATATTTATCATTCCAACAGTGAAATCTGTGACCTTATGTTATTTTATATTCAAATTCCAGTCAAAGAATATTTATTATAAAGTGTGCTTTCCTCTGTGAGTTTACCCTACCCTTAGGTTTCATTTTCCCAAGATGGATGAACCATCATGAAGTGCCTAATGGAAAATATATTTTCATTATAAAGTATTCCTCCCAGAAAACTCAGAAATGTCAAATGCGCAGTGACATGAACTCTCTTTGGATGAACACTTGTCCTTATGAACAGAAATAAATGGTTTTCAGAGCTACTTTTCAGAATATCATTAAAATGTATGAAAATTATATTGGGGAAATTATATATTTTATGAAATCAGTATTGTTAAACAGGATTGTTAGCAAATATCTTAGCAAGAATATTCAGAAAGTATTATCATCGCTGAAAGAATTATAAGCTCACTGTGGGCAAAGAATGTGTTTGCTAATTCTGTTGTATCATACTTTCCCAATTGCTTAGTACAGTGGTCTGCACATTGAAATCACTCAATAAGTATGATTAATTAGAAAATAAATTCTTACTCTGTTTCCTTAATGTTTGCTAAAGTTACAAATATAGATAATCTCTCAAAAGACCTGTACGGTCATATGCAGGGTTCATATCAATCAATGCCTATATCTCAGATACCAAATATACATACTTGCATAAATTGTTAAACTATGTAGCTATGTATCAGTTTTTCATTTCAAAGGTGACATTACAGACAGTAAGGTCCCATCTCTAAATGCAAAGTGACTGACAAGACTAAGTTGTAAATCCGCAAAGCTATGATATTGTACTCTCCCAAGCACATAATACAGTGCTCTGCACACAGCAAGTGCTCAATAAACATGCTTGATTGACTTACTGACATCCAGCCTTCTAAAAGACTGTGAGAAAAATGCCGGACACATAATGAGCACTTGATTAATGCCGTATTTATAATTAGGATTATCTGGTCCTACTACTGGAAACACATCCAGATGCTAGAGGAGTTTCATCCAGCTCCACTGCTTCTGGAGGCCGGGAATGGTGTCCAACAATTTTTGTATATTGTACTCTCCCAAACATTTAGGATAATGCTCATGCAGGAAGTGCCCCCCCAAATATATTTGATGGATTGATGAAGAACGTCAAATGGTCAATCAAGATTACCACTCAAAAGATCCTGGAGTGAAGTCAAGTCACCAGCACTAAAACAATGCTAGCAGGAAAACAGTCTACTAGTTAAGATGTGTAAAAGATGCTTGTTGGGGCAGGGAATATTTCTACCAACTCTGTTGTATTATCCTCTTCCAAGTGCTTAGCACAGTGCTCTGCACAAAGTAAGTGCTCAGTTAATACCATTGATGATGATGTCGATGATGATACCTAAGATATTCTTTTATGGTCAACTCAGTTGAGGCCCATGTAAGCCAAGAGAGTCGTATAATGATATAAATCCATGCGTTCCTCCAAGCCAATATATAACAGTGAAAATAAAGGACAGTTTTCCATCAAAGAGGCCACTCAAGCTTCAGTCCCGAAGATTACAGGACTAAGAATATATATTTGGGATTTGAATATAATGATAGTTGTTTGCTTAGTTGCTATATGCACTTTCTCTTTCCCACTAGTCAAATTCCTGCCGAGGCTATCTTGTCACACAGGTAATACAGAAAATAAATAACTACATTTGTCTGATTTAGTCTAAATTTAACAGCCCCTTTAATCTAAGGTTCCTGTTCAATGAAACTTTGGAACATATTAGGAAATTCAGTCCAGCCCTTAGTACCATAGAGAGCAGCTGGGCTATGAACATAATTTGGTTCTTGTTGTCAGATAATAACATCAATAAGATGCCTCTGCTTAGATCTCGGAGGAAAGCAAGATTTTGTTATTTCATTTGTAAGTGAAAAACTCGGTGATGATGAAGTGATATGTAGTACAAGCACTGAATGGACCTGTATTATTCAATAGTTTTTCTCTATATTTCAGTGTCAGGGTCTCTGTACATATTGAAATCTCCTTTTTAATCAATCACATTTATTGAGTGCATTCTGTGTGCAGACTGTGAGCCCAACTTCTAGACTGTAAGCCCATTGTTGAGTAGGGACCGTCTCTATATGTTGCCGACTTGTACTTCCCAAGCTTCAGTGCACATGGTAAGCGCTCAATAAATATGATTGAATTAATGAATTAATATTAAGCACTTGGGAAAGTGCAATATAACAGATTTGGTAGATATATTTCCTGCCTACAAGGAGCTTAAGTGTATGAGACTGTGAATGTATCCAGATCCTAATATAATCCTTTTTTTCCTCTACTTTCTGATGTCAATCACTGTTTGGTGTACGTACTGATGATTGTGACACAACACTCCTGTTTTAGGTGAAGGCATAATTACTGTTACAGACATAAAATCACTAATACCCCTGGGCAAATTAAGAAACTTGGAGAGGAGCTACTGTCTGACTGCAAAACCTATACTTGTGAGACTTCATTCAGCCTTCTGGAGCCCATTATCCTTCATCATTTTTGCTCACTGATTCAGGGTTGACTTTATAACTGACTCATGGGCCACAGGGGCTGATCTCCTTATTAAATGGTGACCATTTTCACTGTTCTACACCACTTTTTTTTTTTACAGTATTGGTTAAGCGCTTAACTATGTACCGAGCACTATATAAGCTAATCAAGTTGGACCCAATCCATGTCCCACAAGGGGCTCACAGTATTAATCCCCATTTTACACATGAGGTAACTGAGGCCCAGAGAAGTGAAGTGACTTGTCCAAGGTCATGCAGCAGAGAAGAGGAGGATTCGGGATTAGAACTGAGGCCCTTTTGACTCCCAGGCAAGTGCTCATTATCTTTTCCTCTCCAAGGAGAGGTGTCCACCTCAAGCTGCATCTATTATTCTGCTCCACTTCCCGATGCCACTTAGAACACTCTACCAGCCCCACACCCACCTTCTCCCTGCAATGTGAACCCCTCCCCTCTGGCTCCCTTGGGATCCAGGCCTACACAATTCTAGCCAGAGTGCTCCTGATATGAAGAAAACAATCAATCACGGTATTGATTGAGTGCTTACCATGAACAGAGCACTGAGCTATGTGTTTGGGAAAGTACAACAGGCCAACATTATTAACCACTCCTTGACAGAATTGCAAATGCCTTTCCAGAGCATCCAAGGCACAATCAAATCGATATTGGTATCCCAACTGATGTAATACAAGTAGAAGAACCACACTAATAGTTTCAGGAACTCAGAATGAATTAATGACTAAGGAAAAACTGTGACCCAAGTCATAATTTACTTCTTATTCTCAATAAGAAACAAAACCATAAATATATGGATCTTGAAGTCCAAGGCTCTGGGTTCTAATTCCACTCTGCCACTTGCCTGCCATCTAAACTTAGGAAAGACATTTTAGCTTCTCTGAGCCTCAGATTCCTCAATTGCACATGGGGATTAAATCTGTTACCTCCTACATAGAATATAACCCCCTTATGGAGTAGAGAGGGGTTCAACCTGATTAACTTGTATCCTAGTTCAAAATGTTCTTTCAAACCCCAGTTTTGTTTTGTTTTTTTTTTGCTGTTTTTGTATGGTCACTTATTCCCTGCCTTGCTTATATGGTTTCTTTCTCTTCCCTAAGTGTAAAATCCAGTGCTTGTCCTCCTTGAACTCAAACCTCTTTTCTTTGAATCTGTGCCCAAGGGTCCTTTAGAGCATTTGACAGTTTGGAAGAAAAAAAAACTAAGCAATAAGTTAATAAATGAAGATTGCCTTTATGGTTTCAGTCTTTTAAAATTACAAAGATAATGATTTAACAGCCCCTGCTTCACCACTGGGTTAAAGAAGAAAAATGGTCTGTGAGGAATAAAGCCTCTTCCTAAATAGCAAATTCAGTGAAACATGCTAGGGATATTGTGAAGAACTCAAGAAGGCTAATTTATGTTTAATTCTAATGTACTAGAAGATTTCCTGTTCAAGTAAAGTGTTTCTATAATACTATTAATGACAATCATGTTCTTTGTAGGTAAGCTTTTAATGACTGCATTTCATTATTATTGTCTTTAGGAATAGGATTTTCTATGGGAATAAAGAAAATCATGATGAAATGTCATTGCTATTTGGAGAGAGAGATTAAAAAAACCTCCCTTGTGAATGGATGCTATAACTGATGTTCGCTTTACAGAATTATAGTTTGAAGAAGATCACTTCTATTGCTGTCCTGGAGCCAGGATACATTACAAATACAGTAGCGCTGCTCTCAGCCAAAGGAACAGAGAGAATCTTATGTCTGATGAAAAAAGGAAACATTATTCAATCCCAATTCATTGCTGGATCTGCTTTGGGCAAGTGTATTTTTTGAAGAGAAAGATTTGGAATTAAAATATGCACTTTTTCCCAAATCAGTAAAGGGCGAAGTTAGATACCATCCTAATATGAGCAGCATGGTTTCCGGCAAAGTTTGCTGTAGAAGTTGCTTTAAATCATCTGGATATAAAATTGGTATAGGGGCCTACAAAGAAATGTTAACAACTAACAGCAGGCAGTTAACTTGTCAGTCAATCCTATTTATTGAGGGCTTACTGTGTGCAGAGCACTGGACTGAGCACTTGGGAGGGTATATTATAACAATAAACACAGTCCCTGCCCACAGTGAAGTTACAGTCTTGAGGGTCTAATGGTCTGATGGATGAGAAAAGGGAGAGAGTTCCTGATAAGAGGGAGGTAGGATGACAAGAATGAGGCACAATGAATAAGGTGGTTTAAGAGAAATGAAATGTGTGAAATCTGGTGTAGGTGGAGAAGGGAGTGGACACAGAGGAGGGATAGAGCTGATTTAGGGCCTTAAAGCTTATGGTCAAGAGCTTATCTCTGCTGTGGAGAAGAATGAGGAACCATTGGGAATTTTTGAGAAGTGGGGGAAACTATCAATGCCAAACCATCAGTAAATAAAGTCATCTGGGCAGCACAGTGAAGTCAGCAGTTACTGGAATATGACACAAAAAGCCAGAATTTGACATATACCTGGACCAGTTCGCGGTCATTTGGATGGAGAAGCTTGTGGATTCCTCAGAATAAGCAGACACAGGTGATAGTAGTAGGAGATTTTCATTCAACACATAGACAAGAGTTGGTCCTTTACATCTTCTCCTTTGTTCACCCAGCAAGGGTTAAGAAACAGCAGTGAAGGAAGAGGAGAAAATTTGGTGATTCCTTGATCCTCTCCCCTCTGTCCCTCTCATTCCTGTACCCCTCTCCTTTTCTTCCCCTTCTTTTCCTCCCTTAAACTTGCCACAGTTGCTAATTTCCTAGTGAAAGCAAGTTTTCAATCTGCCCTTCTATATTGTGATTGTCCTGCCGTAATTGGGGCAGTAGCTTATTCTACTGCCACCTGATAGAAGCAGCATGGCTTAGTGGAAAGATCACGGGCTTGGAGGTCAGAGGTCGTGGGTTCTAAAGTCAGCTCTGCCACTTCAGTTGTATGACTGGGCAAGTCACTTCACTTCTCTGTGACTCAGTTACCTCGGGGATTAAGATTGTGAGCCCCACGTGAGACAACCTGATTACCTTGTATCTACCCCAGTGCTTAGAACACTTGTACTTCGAATGTTTGGCACATAGTAAGCACTTAAATTCCAGAATCATTGTTATTATCCACCTCCACCTAACGGCTGCTTCTGAGAAGATAAGAAGGGAGTCAATTATAAAGCTGTTCTCTCCATCTTAAAGATCTGAACTGAACCCCCCAACCCCCAACTCAGAGTCAGCAGGATCAAACTATAGATAATTCTCATAATTTCAGCTTGCTCTGTGACTCAGAAACAGCAGCTGATAAAAGAAAACAATCAGTTAGGAAAAGATTTGGCTAGAAATACTGCTTTTCAAGAACCCCACAGGGATTCATCATCTTTTTTTTTTTATTACTTCTGCCAAGGATAGTACAGTTCTGGATTTAACACAAATTGGAAGGGCTTGTATGCAAAGAAATGATTTTCTTAAGTAGCAAAGAGAATAAGGAAAATTGACTAGTAAAATAAATGGTCATTTAATGGACCCTTTTAACATGAACATGTATACTTTATTAAAATGATGTCTTTTATTACTAATAATACCTCAGGAATGACTCTGCATAGCCCCAATGCTATCAAGTAGCTTGGACCATGGGCAAAATTAGACTTCTGATCATTCAAATGGAAAATCTAATATAGTTTTATTTATCCTACTAGCTCTGGGGCTATCCACCAGATTTTTCCTTCTTACATATCAGGTTTTTAAGATTGTGAAACTCCTGAGGGACAGGAACCACATCAAATTCTCGCCCAGAGCTTAGTACAGAGCTTCACATTAAGAAATTATTAAGTAACTTGGTAAATCATGTTACTATGCTGCTACTCCCTAGCTTACCTACTTTGTTCTCCTCAAACACACCTTCAAAATGAATCTTCTGCTTCTAACTCTTGTTCTTTCTATGGCAAGGGTTGGACTCCCTCCCAACCCCATGTTTGAAAGATCTCAAGCCCTCCTCATTTTCAAAGCCCTCTTCCCCCCAAAAAAACACCTCCTCCAGGAAACCCTCCTGGATTAATTACCAACACCCAAAGTGGTATTATCCCAACAGCACTCCTAGCATATTTATTTATATACATCCTCAGCATTTAATGTTTAACTATTGTACATTGCAATTTTACTTTCAAAACATTTGGCAATTAGCAACTTTTTCTCTCACAGTATCTGGGAATTAGGGAAAGGCAGGTATTCTTATCCCCATTTTGCAGGAAAATTGAGGCATAGAAAAGTTAAGTGACTTGCCCAAGGTCAAACAGCAGGTGAGTGGCAGAGCTGTGACTAGAATCCAGGTTCTATGACTCTCAGGTCTATTCTCTTTTGTCTCTGTATATGTATTGCCTATTGTATTGTTCTGATTTATTCCATTTCATTATATCAGATTCATACTACTCCATATCTGCTTTTCTTTGTACTGTTCCTAATTATAAATATTCAGATATCTGTCTCCATCCCCATCATACTGTATTTTATGCTATGAGAAGAAAATTTGACTTTGGTTTCTGTTGTCCTTTCCTATAATTGTATAAAGCGATCACTATGTGCCAAGTACCAAATTAAATGCTAGGGATTCACAATCTATGAAAAAGGGAGAACAAGCATCAGATCCACATTTTACAGATGAGGAAACTGAAGCACAGTAAAGTTAAGTGACTTGCCCAAGGTCATACAACAGGCAAATAGTGGAGCCAGGATTAGAATGTCAGTCCCCTGGCTCTTAGGCCTTTACTCTTTCCACTACACTGCTTTTGCTTCTCAAGCATTTAATGCACTCCATTAGGTGCTCAATGAAGGCCATTCCTATTAATTCAGAATCCTGTGCTCTTGATACTGCTCATGCTTCATCTAAATACTTCTCTTCTGGGGCACCATGCCTCCCTTAGTTCTCCTTTTCACATGAGACACGATCAGAAAGTAAGAAGCAGGGCTCACAGTCTAAAGAGGAGGAAGAACAGGTGTTGAATCCACATTTTTACAGATGAGGATACTGAGGCACAGAGAATTTAAGTGACTACAGCAGGAAGAGCTAGGACTAGAAAGAACCCAGGTCCTCCGATCCCCCCACCACCCAAGGCCACGGCCTTGCTGCTAGCTCACCCTGCCTCTGAATTTAGTGTCTTGCCTCATTTCCCCATCTTATTATTTTTGTTCCCACTCAATTTTCATATTTCTTTTTTTTTTTTAAAGTATTAGTGTAGTGCCTGGCACATAGTAACTGCTTAACAAAGCACTAGGGCAGAAACAAGATAACCCAGTTGGACACAGTCTCTGTCCCACATGGGCTCACAGTCTTAATCCCCATTTTACAGATGAGTTAACTGAGGCACAGAGAAGTTTACTGCCTTGCCCAAGGTCACATAGCAGACAGGTGGTGGGATTAGAACCCAGGTTGTTGTGACTCCCAGGCCTGTTTATTATGCACGACGCCACGCTGCTTTCTTGACACTGTTTGGTATTTTCTGCCTCCCTATTAGGACTGCTTTTAATTGTCTGTAGCCCTTGCATATACTCCCTGACCTCAATACACACCTCACCTTCCTATCCATGTATCCTGTCTTTTGTGATATTTTCCCTTTCCTTGTGCACTAAAGAACCTACAGCTCATTTGTTGCTATTGCTAATTTAACCCTCTCAAGCTTTAGAGAAGAACCCTCCATCATAGATGTGCCTTAAAAACATTTTCTTTGTTCAAAGATTTTTTACGTATTCTTGTCATATCTATTTCAGAAACAGTTAACCATGCAGCATGAACTATGAATGGAAATGAAGCATCTGTCTTTCTAATAATAATACTGGCATTTGTCGAGTACTTTCTATGTGTCAAGCACTATACTAAACGTGGGGGCAGATATAATCAGGTTAGACACAATCCCTGCCTCTTATCGGGCTTACAGTCTAAATCAGTGGAAAAAACCATATTAAATCCCTGTTTTACAGAGAAAAAGGCACCGTAAAGGTAAATGACTTTGTCACATAGTAGTGACTGGGTAGAGGCTGGATTAGAACCAGGTCTTCTGATACCCTAACCCATTCTCTTTGCAATAGCCCACTGTAAATGGCTGACAGAAAAAAAAAATACATCAGTCCAACTCAGGTCACTAACTGTGCTATGCTAATCCTACCTTTGGACTGCTCTGTATTCCACTCTGCTTTTGGCAGTCTTTTGAATGTATCCACTTGGCCCTAATTCAGATAGCTTTACTTTGAAATTCAAGAGAATCCAGTTCAATCTTCATAGATTTCAGAGAGAGTTATGATAATGGTTAAAGGCAACAATAAAAGTGGGGTTCATTATAATTATTGCAAATATAATGAAAACTATATTACCACCTATGAAGTTCATTTTGCTAGCTACATGCAGTTATGCTGCTTTACTCAAAAGATGATGAGTTTCTGCTCCACAGTGAATTTGATACAATGAGCATCTGTTAGTATTCAAATCATTTTTCCTCAGTCTATAATATGCAGGATTAATTTGCAAGCATTTATGCTGACAAAGTAAAAACAAAATTATAGATCTCTGCTGTTTTAAGAATTGACGTGATAATATTCTTTTGTTCAATGCAGGTGGCCAAAGTTAAATATACATCTGCAGTTAAACCTAATGAATACATCTCTGGTCCTCTGTTGTTTCGATGACTCATGAATATTCTTTTATCTTCATAAATCATAATTGTGGCTTATTGTCTCATTGCCAGGGGATGGTAAGGAGGTTTTATTTTCAAAATTTTTCTTTGAAATTAATTTATTTTCCCAAAAAATAACTGATAAAAATCACCGAAATCTAAAATTCTGCCTTGAAATCATGATGTGATGAGTTTGCGCCACAATCCTGCCCTTCTTACATTCCCATTTTGCCCTGAAGGTGAGTCCTCTTACTCTCATCAGCATTCCCTGTTTGACTGGGATCAGTGCTGACATCGTGATGAGGAGCCTAATTACTACGGTAATATCAATCTTCCTCTTCTACCATCTGCTGTAAAGTGATCCTTTTTAGCCAAGTCACAGGTGGCCACCATAATGGTAAAGTCCTCCCCGCCCCTAACCTTCCAGAGTGTTTGGAGTCATCTGAAGAGGTCATGGCTTTTGGATCAGAAGAGTGAAAAGTCCCCCCCTAGAGGGACAGAGCTAGTTCTGGTGAGGGGAGAAGAGGGAAATATAGTGCTTTTACTGGGAGCTGAGCATGAAATAGACAGTCTTCTGTTCCAAGAAATTAGGGGCCTAATTCCTGACCTGGGGTAAATCATTTGTCTCTCCCCAAACTGTATAGGGGATAAGAAAAATTGAGGTTAGTGCACATTAAATGAACTTTTGGCTTCACTGGTGAATCATATCAGTTTAATTCCTGATTTTCAAGGATTTTCAAGAAATCAAGACTTCAATCTACCTGACCAGCAGATTGTGGTTCCTAAGTGTGTTCATTCTAAAGTCTTTTGGGTGCTGTAGATAATTATCTTGTGAAACTCCTACTTCAGAGTCTTGCAGTTTGGGGCAGAAGGACAGTTCAGGAGAGGCTGAGGGATGCTGTGTGCTGCAATGGAGGAGGACTATTGGAGATGGTAGCTAAGAGGGGGCAGAAAGAACACACAGCACACATCTGAGTCTGCTTACATAGGAATTAATCTCTCCATGAAAACCTAAACAGCATGATCAAAGTCTGTGAAAATGGAGGCTATTCCCACTGGGTGAGTTCCTCTCAGGCTAGCTTCCTCAGCACAACTACACACCAGTACCCAAAGCCCCACGACTAGCTGATCATGATAGCCCACTTCAGTGGGATGGCTTTGTCTCTCCAGTGTTTCTTCCTACAGGTTTAGTCCTTGAACTTGCCTTGTGGGAGCACAGTCTTTGAGAAAAGCAACACCTTTTCTCACTGTTATTCACGTGTAAGGGAAGAAGCACGGCCTAATGGATACAAGACCTATCTGGAAGTCAGAAGGACCAGAGTTCTAATCCTAGCTGTGCCACTCATCCCCTGTGTGACCTTGGGCAAATTACTTAACATCTTAGTTCTTCAGTTAGCTCATCTGTAAAATGGGGATTAAGAAGATGAGCCCCATGTCAGGCAGGGAGGCTGTCCAACCTGATTAATTTGTATCCGCCCCAGTACATAGAATAGTACTTTCATACACTAAGGGCTTAACAGATACCATCATTACAATTATGTGGTTGATCTGTTGGCTACCTCGGGCTCTAACAAGCCCCTACTGCGTCAATAACACGTGATTTAATTTTGTCATGTCTGAATTGGACACTGTAACAGGCTGATATGCTTCCAATTTGATATGGCTCCAGATGCTCTTTTGTTGTTACTAAACTCTGTTCTTGTTGTATGTTGAAAGCCAGGCTGGCCTATTTGTTTCTGTTTTCCATCTTCTTTGTCTAACCATGATCGTTGGATACTGTCATTCCTTGGCTGAAAACTGACATTTTAAAACAAAAATGCAATAAAATCCTCCATCTCCTCTGATTGTGGACAAGATACCTACTAGAGTTTAGGTTGCCAGGATTTCCCACAGTTGGGCAAGATACTTCTTCAGAACAATATATCTAATACTGTCATGAACATAATTGAATTGATTTTGATGATTCAGCTTAAAATGGTATCAAACTACAATGCTACGAATTGCAAACTCCTTGCCTTTCCATTGCACTGCTATGCCAGCCAGATAACTGGTAAGAAGAGGTTGTATTCACATTTCTTCCTATAGAACATTTACTGTCAGGATATCAGAGAAAAAGACAGATCCCAGTACTTTGGCTGTAATACAGTGATGAGCAAATCTGAGTCATATATTAAGTGTCACCAAAGATGATTCCTTTTTAGCGGGGAGTGAAAGATAGTGATACAAGCTCAAAAAATGGTGTTACTAGCTCAAGGGATGATTTAGTGGATTAAGCCCTAGTTTTGAAACACATAGGCTTTATGTGTATGTGAAGGATCCAATTTTGGCTGAATTCACTTCGAGTTTTATTTCCCTAATGGAAATAAATGCATTCTCAGGCAATAACCCCAAAATCAGTCTGAGTCTTATCTGTATCCAAACCTCCACTCTCCCATCACTACATATTTTACATAAAGAGCTTGTTTTGAGCAAGAATTTCTTGAATTTTGTGTATAAATGGACAATGTGAAGCTCATCTATTGAGTTTATGTTGTTTTCCACTGAAAAACCTTTATACGTTTCTAGAATTTAATAGATACAGATTACAACAGATGAACACAATTGTTATTAGACCTCTAGAGATCTCCTGCCTTCTCTCAAACTTAACTCCCTTCATCCGTGCCCCAACTCCATCTTTTCACACCTTATCAAATCACTTCACCCACTCCCACCTTCCCTCCCTGACATCTACAACTGTCACTCTCCCATGCATTTCTCTTTATCTCTCACTGCTTAAAAACATGCTCATGTTTCCTCTATCCTATATAAACCCTACCTTGACCCCAGGGGAGGACAGTTATTGTGCCATCTCCCTCCTTCTATGCCTCTCCAAACTCCATTGAGCCAGTTGTCTACACTCACTGTCTCCTGTTCCTCATTGCCAATTTTCTCCTTGATCCCCTCCAATCTGGCTACAGCCCCCTTCACTCTACAGAAACTGCCTTCATGACAAATCAAAAGGCCTCTATTCCATCCTATTCCTCCTTGACCTCTCCGCTGCCTTCAGCACTGCTGAGCACGCCCGTTTCCTGGAAATGTTATGCCATTTTGGCTTCACTGATACTGCCGTCTCCAGGTTCTCCTCCAATCTCTCCGGCAGTTCATTCACAGTCTTTCTTGGGCTCCTCCTCTGCCTCTCACCCTCTAACCACAGGTGTCCCTCAAGGTTCAGTTTTGCATTCCCTTCTGTTTTCCTACACCCACTCCCTTGGAAAACTCATTTGCTGCCATGGCTATAACTACACCTCAGTGCGAATGATTCCCAAATCTACTTCTCCACGTGGATTTCTCTCCTTTTTTGCAGCCTCGCATTTCCTCCTGCCTTCAAGACATCTCTACTCTGACAACTCAAACTTAAACATGTCTAAAACAGAATTCTTTATCTTCCCACCCATTACTTTCCTGTTACTGTAGACAGCATAACCATCCTTCCTGTCTCATAAGCCTGTAACCTTGGCATTTTCTTCGACATTTCTCTCAAACTACAGATTTGCTCTGTCACTATTTTTTCAACCTTCACAACAGTGTTAAAATCTGCCTTTCTGCTCCATCTAAACTGATACCGTGTTAATCCAAACATTCATCTTATCTTGCCTTGATTACTGAAACAGCTTCCTTGCTGACCTCCCTGCCTCATGACTCTCCCTACTCCAGTCCATATGTTCCTCCGCGGCCGAATCATTTTTCTACAAAAATGTTCAGTCCATGTTTTTTCAATCCTCAAGGATCTCCAGTGGTTGCTCAAACACCTTTGCATCAGAGTCCTTACCACTGGCTCTGAAGTACTCCATCACCTTGTCCGCTTCTACCTTACCTGGTTGCTTTCCTACTATTACCCAGCTCACAGACTTCACTCTTCTAAGGCCAACTCTACCCATTATACTTCAATCTCATCTTTCTCACCACCGAGCTCACATCCATGCCTTGCCTCTGTCCTGGAATGCCCTCCCTGTTCATATCTGACAGACAAGCACTCAACCCACCTTCAACATCTCACTTAAGGCACATACCCCCCCCTTTCCATGGGAACTTGCCAGCTAGAACCCATTTCCTCTTCCCCCTCCCTTCTGCACTGCCCTTGCATGTAAATTTCCACCGTTTATTCACCCCCTCCCTGCGTCCCGTAGCATCTAGGTACATATCCATAATTCATTTATACTAATATCTGTTTCCCTCTCTAGACTGTCAGCTTGTGGGCAGGGAATACGTCTACCAACTCTGTTATATTGGACTCCCCCAAGCATTTAGTACATTGCTCTGCACACAGTAAGCACTCAGTAAATATGATTAATAGACTTCAAAGTACTATCAGAGTACTATTGCATTTGCATTCTGTGGTTTATCCTTCATTCTGCTTCATCTACTTCTTTTTTATTAGCCAAAACTGCATTGTTCTTTGTCCAGATCAGTCTGGAAATTTGATTCATAATGTCCACTCTGTATTTTCATCCAAAGTGGTAAAAACTTTTAGGAATACTTAAGCAGAACGAAGAGTTTTTTGGCCTTCTCAGCCTTGTTTCAGTGGTGGAACTGACTTTATCCTGTGACTTCATTAAAATAATCTTATCCTCCATATAATGTTGGCTATGGCTTATAGGTGAAACTGGTGAAATTGCTCAAGAGGCTGGAAGTGTCAGATACAGCTTTGTAATTACAGCTTTATAGATCGTGACCTTGGAAATTAAGCAGGATGCTCCACTGTCACCAAACTCTGTCTGCTAGTCTGTTAAAGCTAGGCTGGCCTTTTTCACTATGTTGTTTAAATTCCTTGGATAGCATATGGCCTGAGTGCATTATTTAGTTGCTGTGTTGCCAATGAAAATCTTTACTTGTGTGTGAGCTACTGAATTCCCATACCTTTCTTCAGATATATTCACTGTAGCTCTGTGCTGAAATGATTCAGGAAATCATCCTATTTATTGTAATTATTACTATTATTTTTAATCAGTCATATTATTATTAATAATAATAATAATGGCATTTATTAAGTGCTTACTAGGTGCAAAACACTGTTCTAAGCACTGGGGAGGTTACAAGGTGATCAGGTTGTCCCACAGGGGGCTCGCAGTCTTAATCCTCATTTTACAGATGAGGTAACTGAGGCACAGAGAAGTTAAGTGACTTGCCCAAAGTCACACAGCTGACAATTGGCGGAGCCAGGATTTGCACCCATGACCTCTGACTCCAAAGGCCGGGCTCTTTCCACTGAGCCACGAGTGCCTTACTGTGTGCAGGACACTCTACTAAACACTTGGGAAAGCGTACAAAATAACAAAGTTGGTAGACACATTCCCTGCCCACAGCAAGCTTACAATCCAGAGGGGGAGACATAAACAAATAAATTATTTAGATACAGATATATACATAAGTGCTTTAGGGCTGAGGAAGAGGTGAATAAAGAGAAGCATCATGGCACGTGTGCAGAGCACGGGCCAGTCAGAAGGCCATGGGTTTGAAAACCGGCTCTGCCATTTGTCTGCTGTATGACCTTGGGCAAGTCTATTTACTTCTTTGTGTCTCAGTTACCTCATCTGTAAAATGGGGACTGAGACTGAGACACTCACGTGGGACAGGGACTGTGTCCAACCCAATTTGCCTGTTGCCACCCCAGCATTTAGTACAGTACATGGCACATAATAAGTGCTTAACAAATACCATGTTCTCGTGTCTCCTCATAAGGTCTAGTAATATTTGTGTTTATCTGCAGTGTTTCAATGGAAAGCATACACTCAATGGATGAGCTTCACCTTGTCCATCTACACACACAATTCAAGAAATTCTTGCTCAGACAAGCTATATGTGTAGAATGTGTAGGAGTCAGGGAGGAGGTCTGGGTACTGATGAGGCATGCATTGACTTTGGGGTTATTGCACGAGAATGCATTTTACACGAGGGAAATAAAACTCCAAGTAAATTCAGTTAAAATTGAATTCCTTAGGTACACATAAAGCTCCCATGTTTGAAAACTTTTCTTTTCCCTCCCACTATTTCCTATCTCCATATTTCCAGGTCTTCCTTTCACCATTTTCCTCCTCCTCTAGCTTTACCTCTTTACAATAAGTTCCTTTCAAAATGAGATCTCTCTCCACTTCCCTATTTTGGTTATAGGAAGAGCTAGTCAGAAGTCAGAGGCTTAGGAATTTACCTGCCCTCCTAATTCTAACAGTACATAATGACTAGAGGAAGAAAAACATCTGAATCCTGCTCAATTTCTCCTCCAGAAGGCAGGAAGTGAAAGGAAGGAGTTATTGCCGGAAATGTATCAGTCAAGGTAAATTTTGGAAACACAAAGTACTGTGTTAGCAAAATGGGAATGGGGAGAAACACCCTAACAGAAAGGAATTTTTAAAGAACAACGTCCTGAATAGTGAGGGAGAGCTGAAGTAGGATTTTAAATAGAATGGAAGGAAAAAGGGTGAGAACAAGGGCAGACAGAGAAAATTCATTCAGAAAGGCATGACAATGAGAGAAAAATCAATTTTATATTAGGGATGCTTTATAAGGAACTATGTAAAATGTGTAATGGCTTACCTATCAAGGGAGGCTATAAAGGTATAATTAAGCATTTGAAAGTTAACAAAGAGGCTGAAATTACCCACAGAAACGAAAAGGGAGAATAGCAGGATGCTTTATAGAGTAAAAAAAAAACCCTTATTTTTTAACTTTGGAGGCTATCCAAAATGTAGAAAGCTCAAGATCTATATTTGAAGGTGGAGAGGAATTCGGGGTGAAAGACAGAGGTTGGGAAATGTAACAAATGTTAATGGTTCAAAATAAAAGTTGTATAAAAGGATGCTTAGGGAAAATACCAATTTTTACAGTGACTCCAAATTTCCAGCGTTCTCTTACCTAGGATGCCAATAAAACCACTGATAGTTCTCTGTAATGTTAGTGAAAAGATTACAATTTAAGATATTTACCATCTAGTGACACAAATTAAACCTACTTTTGTTATTCTACATTCTCCAATATAAAATTCACATAAGTAAATATGTAACATAATAGGATGCTGCAAAAAACCCAACATATGTAGATATTACACAATTTAGAAAGTAAGTCATCTATCCTTCCTAATTGTACTTTTGTAAATATGCTTTCCCATATTGCCTGTCCTTGAACTTAAAGAAAATGAAAATGAATAATACTTTTAGGGACACTTGTCAAACATCCTTTGGTAGCCTCATAACCTCACAGATTGTGAACAAAATGATTGTTTTGTAATGGATTGTTGGATGGTAATAGGACGTCTACGGTCAATAATGCGTGACTGATCAAAACCACACACCTTTATGATGCTCAGCCCAGAAATTTCCATCATCAGTTACTTAAGCATAACATCTCATTGTTTTTGATTGTACATTCATGTTCTTTACATTGTGTTCCCCTTTAAATTGACTCTCCTTAAGGGTAGAAATCACACCTAATTCAGTGAATCCCCACCCAGCATGTGCTCAATAAATATGGTGGTGGCGAGAAGCAGCATTGTGTAGTGGATAGAGCATGAACTTGGAAGTCAAAAGGTCATGGATTTGAATCCTGACTTCACCACTTCTCTGCTGAGTGACCTTGGGCAAGTCAGTTCACTTCCCTGTGCCTCAGTTACCTCATCTGAAAATGAGGATTGATACTGTGAGTCCCACATGGGACAAGGACTGTGTGCAACTCAATTTATCTGTATACACCCCAGTGCTTGGTAGAGGGCCTCACACATAGTAAGTGCTTAACAAATACCATTATTATTATTATTATCAACTATTTTCTTAGTCCTGCTTTTCATGAAATGGCAGACTTTCCAGGATGATGATTATTATCATATTTATTAAGCACTTACTATGTTCAGAGCACTATACAAATCACTTGGAAGAGTACAATATAACAGAGTTAGAAGACTTATTCCTGGCCCACAGTGACTTTACAGTCTAGAGGACTGTAGTGTCCCTCTTTTTATCCTTTGATGTCATTGTTGAATAGAGAATATCCGGGAAAATGACGCACTGTGGAATATTTCATTTTCTAATCTTCAATGCCGTTGCCTAAATTGGAACATTATCACAATCATTTTTATAATATTTTAGTCCTTCAGAATCTTGTGCCAACTAATCATAAATCCATCGGACCAGTATCCTTTAAAGGCATTAAAACTGAATGATTGCAATTATTCAATGATTTCGTCTTGCCTCTCAGAAACTTAACTTCTGCTTTTTAAGATGTTATTGCAGTATTTTTTGTATTGTTCATCTCTGTTAGAATCTTTTTAATGTTTGCTGACTTGTATATTGTTTAATAGACTCAGATCATGGTTTCTTCAGGAACACTGATCTGCTAAATCAACGATATGCAATAAGCTGTTGCATTATTTCTTCATTATTTTTTTTCCAGTGCTATAATGCATCCCGACAATAACTGCTGTATAAAAATGTCTGGGTAGAATTTTCCTCTAGAGGACATGCATCACAATTTATGATCTTTTGCTATCATGCAAGTTAGTACAATGTCACCATTGCAAGTACAACCTAGAAAATGTCAAAACTCCTGGATCTATCTAGTATATCTACTAATATCTTCAAGCTCTGTCACTTGCAGTGGTTGTGTCCTGACATTATCACTATATTCAAGAAGGGACCAGAATTGATTCGAAAAATTATAGTGGAAAATCACTTCACTCTATCACTGGAAAGAGCCTAGCCATAGCCCTGTTGCACTTGGAAGACTTCTGTCCATTATTGGCTCCCAAGGTTTCAAAGCAACTCTGGATAAAATGTATAAGAGGTTCTCTCTCCAATATAGAGAAGCATGGCTTAGTGGAAAGAGCATGGGCTTGGGAGACAGAGGTCGTGGGTTCTAATTCCTGCTCCTCCACTTAATAATAATAATAATAATGGCATTTGTTAAGCACTATGTGGAAAGCACTGTTCTAAGCGCTGAAGGGATACAAGGTGATCAGGTTGTCCCGTGTGGGGCTCACAGTCATCATCCCCATTTTACAGATGAGGTAACTGAGGCTCCAAGAAGTTAAGTGACTTGCCCAAGGTCACACAGCAGACATGTGGCAGAGCCAGGATTCAAACCCATGACCTCTGACTCCAAAGCCCGTGCTCTTTCCACTGAGCCACAGGCAAGTCACCTAACTTCTCTGTGCCTC
Source organism: Tachyglossus aculeatus (assembly GCF_015852505.1). Classification (NCBI taxonomy): domain Eukaryota; kingdom Metazoa; phylum Chordata; class Mammalia; order Monotremata; family Tachyglossidae; genus Tachyglossus; species Tachyglossus aculeatus. The sequence goes on from NC_052081.1 coordinate 15,886,576, forward strand.
AATTACCTCATCTGTAAAATGGAGACTAAGGCTGTGAGCCCCATGTGGGACATGGCCTGTGTCCAACCTGATTCCATCCCAGTGCTTAATTCAGTGCCTGTCGCATGGTAAACACTTAAATACCACAATTATTATTATTATTACCCTGGTCTCCCTCCAACAGATTGCAAGTTTCCCTCTAAAATGTAAGCTCGTTGTGGGCAGGGAATGTGCCTGTTGTGTTGCACTCTCCCAAGCCCATAGTATAGTGCTCTACACACAGTGAGTGCTCAATAAATAAGACTGATTGATTGATCAGAAATAGATGGCACTGGTGTGCTGCACCCAAAGAAAGCACAAAATGCCTTGAGTCCCTTGTGCTCTGGAAAAGTTTCTATTTCGGCCACCTTTGTCAGTCCTAGGAAAGCTCTGTGTCTTGTAATCTGAGTCCAGGATAGAGTGTGCCGGTTATTGCATGGAGTTAAAATATGCCACTCGAACTTTCTTACCTCCAAAATCTTTTCCATCAGGGTGTGGCCTTTTCCCTAAACAAGGACCTGGAGTGGTTCTCTTCTGCTCTGTCATGTGTCTATTTCCTTCGTCTTGTCTAACAACAGGTCCTCAGGTTGAAAAATGGGCTGTGGAAACCTTTGAGGGAGTTCTGTCACAAAATGATTAAAAATAAAAGAACGCTTTTCGAGATAAACTTGGTAGAAAGGAACTAGAATGAATTAGCTCAGAGAATGAGTGTGATTTTATTTATGTTTGTTAAGAGGGAGAGGGCTCTTGCACCAATAACAGAGAAAGTAAACGAAAGGACTTTGTTTATATTTTTAGCATGAAGGCAGGGAGAGATTTTAAGTACTGGAATTCGTTCTTAAGAGCTTTCCTTCATGGCATTCCTTAGAGGTATGTCAGTTGCCATTCTGCCTGAAAACATCTAGCTTGAAATAATTGAAGTGGATTACACAGACAAAAGCTTTCTTCCAGTCTTGTGAATCTTTGGGCTTATCAATGTTTCATTCAAATTGTGGGAATGAGAATGGAGACAGAGGGTTTGGGGGAATTTCATATTTTCACACACAAAATCAGCCGGCATATAGTTCCTAAGCTTTCACCAAGATCTCTTGCAGAGATACTGTGTTTGGAATGACTTAAATGAGCCATAAATCTGATGTGGTGTTACAATATGAGAAAGCTATTTACTTCCAAAGCACTAGTATTTTTTTTTGAGATGACCATATAATACCCCCCAAAATGGGTGGAAAGCTATTTACAACAGATACTGAGATGATTTGATCTCCTACCATTGACTGTTAATAACTTACCCCAAAACAGTGGGAAGAAATCTTTCTGTTCCTAATATTCAGTATGTGTAACTTCATAGCTACATTTCACCAGGGAAACTCAGTGTATGAACTACTGCAAACAGAGGTACATCAGCAGGTGAAGATAGGTATACTCACTTGAAATTTCTGTAAGAAGCTGGCATTGCACAATACCACTATCATTTAGATAGTTCATGATTATAAAAATTTCAAAAAAGAGTTCTCCTTTGAAAGACAAGGCACTAGCTCCCCCTGGCAATGTGAAGGTATTTTGTCAAACAGTTTAAGATTACAGGTCATATGATGAATTTCAAACTAAGAAGAGTTAATTTATGAACCACCACAACTCTAGCACCCATAATGGTGAGCCGGTAGCAAGGGTGCCACATCAATGTTTTAGCAACAGCTAAACAGCTGGAGATGAATGGAAAGTGAGATGAAAAGATGAGGTTAAATGAGGAATTGTGATTGTGTAGCTGAATATTTTCAACTGTATCTCCAGTAATGATTTAATGTATGGCATTTCTATGGAACAGCCACAAAGAGTAACATAACCATCCTTATGTCAGACAACATTTTATGTCTTCTGTTAGAGAATCAGTGTGATGAGGAGCCAGAGGATCTGGGTTCTGATCCAGGCTCAGTCTCTTGCCTGCTGTTTTTTTTTAATTATATTTATTGAGCGCTTCCTGCATGAAAAAGCACTGTACTAAGCGCTTGGAAAGTACAATTCGGCAACATATAGAGACAGTCCCTACCCAATAACGGGCGTGACTGTAGCATAATGTGACCTTAGTATAATGCTTGCTACATAATAAGCACTTGACAAATACCACAAATATTATTACTACAACCACTTAACCTATATGTGTGGCTTTCATTTACCTCACAAAAGTGTAAGAAATGCAAATTTGGGTGTCCATTTTTCTGTCTCCTTACAGTCATTCAGTTGATAGTATTTATCGAACACTTTGAGTAGAGCAAGGTACTAAGCACTATGGAAAGTAAAATAGAAGACAATCCCAGCTCAAGGAACTTACAATCAAAAAAGGGGAGACAAAAAGATACAAATTATTTTCAAATACTGAGAGGAGGAGAATGAAAAAAATCTGGAAAAATTCATGTTGATTGAATTTCCTATTCCAACAGAATGGGAAAAAAAATCAAATTAATAAATGAGCAGACTTATATGAGTCAATGCATATGTAAATGTTAAGCACAAATGTATATTATACATATGTAGCAATTGTAGCATATATTAATAATATATGCTAGAGCTCTTTGTTTGGATTTCACAACCAGTAGTGGTAGAAATTGGGATGCATGGAAGAATTGAATAATGACCACATGATGACCAGTGGAATAGTTAGGCATGCATATTTTTACATCCCTATTGGTTTCATCTGTGAATCCCCCGTGGGACAATCTGATCACCCTGTAACCTTCCCAGCGCTTAGAACAGTGCTTTGCACATAGTAAGTGCTTAATAAATGCCATTATTATTATCTTCCATCTCCTATCCATGAATTATCCATGACACATTTTCTGTTGACACAATTACCTGAATCAACAACCTTATTCTACTTCACTATTTTTGTAAGGAAAAGTTATTTCCTTTTGTTTTTCTATTTTCCTCTCCATTCACTTCCACCCGACCAAAGTCATCCTCAACTATAAAGAGCCCTTTTGAAATCCCACCTCCTCCTGGAAACCTTCCCAGATTATTATTTTTTTCTCCCCAAGTCATAGCCTCTCAGTGTTCACACTCATAATCTCCCATTGCATTTTTGTGCATATGTACAAACATCTTCCTTCTCTGTCTCCCCAGTAAGACTACAAATGATTTATGATCCCAGTTCATGTCTTCTCACATACTGTAATCTTCCAAGCACTTAGTGCAGTGTAATGCATACAGTAGGTACTCAAATACTACTGATTTACTCTGTATCCCTTCATCCTAATTTTATGGGATTGAGAGAGGGATTATTCTGAGTTTGTCCTCTCAAAAACATGCTTCTTTCTAGTATCTCCTTGGCCTTTATAATCAAACCATAAATAGTATTTACTTAGGGCTTTCTCTGTGCAGAGAGGACCCTGCAGTAAACATGATCCCTGAACTCAAGGAAATTACAATCTAGTGGGGAAGAGGGTCAATTAAATAAATTATGGATAGTGTGGGGGGAGAAGTGGGGGAGAAAGGAGGGTTATGAGTGTGCTTCTTCCCAGAGTGGAGCTGCCATCCCCCTGAGCATTTGCAGTCATCCTTAGGAATGTTCTAACCTTAAAATGCAGTCTTAACGATACAGATGAACTCAAATCTCAATCAATAATCAATCAATGAATGGCATTTGATAGCATATGGAAATGCTATCAATAGTGATTATTATATGCCAACCGGTGTATTAAGCAATAAACACAGTACATGGATAGTGATTTAGAAATGGTTCCTTGTCGAGAAAGGGCTTGCAATGTCAAGGGACATGAAGAGAAGATAGGAGGCGGAGCGAAGCAGAAGACAGAGGAATTCAGGGGGCAACCAAATTCTTTTTGTATCATCTCTTTATCTTTGTCGATTTCGTTGTTCAATAGTTTCATTATTTTTATTAGAGAAAAGGGAGATGAAACTCATTTTGGTTATGCATATCATACACTTTTTATTTTTGAATGCTTCTGGAGTGAAAAGAACATCAAGAAGATTACCTTCTATTATATTTCTACTCCCCAGGAAAATGATGTTTTGTAACAAGCTGAATGGGACTTGAAATGCTTCAAATGAGTGTTGAGTCCTATATAATGATGATAATTATGGTATTTGTTAAGCATTCACCGTGTGCCAAACATTTACTAAGCACTGGGCTAGATCCATGATAAGCAGATTGAACACAGTGCCTGACTCTCACGGTCTAAGGGGAGGTGAGAACAGGTATTTAATTCCCTTTTTACAGATGACCCAAATCAAGCACAGCAAAGTTAAATGACTTGCCTAAGGTAAGTCACAGAACTGGGATTAAAACTGAAAGACCCTGACCCACAGCTCCATGCTCTTTCCATTAGGCAATAGTGATTATATATACATTATGTACATATATTATGTATATATCATATTTATACATATACACATATGTAAAGGTATGCATTTGGATGGACATTTTGATATGTTCCAAACCTTTGGCTAATCACTGCCGATGCCTTCCCTAATGTAGCATGAATAATCAAGAATTGACTCAGTCCATATCTGTACAGATTTATTACTCTATTTTACTTGTACATATTTACTATTCTATTTATTTTGTCAATTACATGCATATAGCTACAATTTTATTTATTCTGATGATTTTGACACCTGTCTGCATGTTTGGTTTTGTTGTCTGTCTCCCGACCGTGAGCCAGTTGTTGGGTAAGGACCATCTCTATTTGTTGCTGACTTGTACTTCCCAAGAGCTTAGTACAGTGCTCTGCACACAGTAGGTGCTCAATAAATGATTGAATGAATGAATGTTCGGTGAACCCACAAACATCTTCAATGAGCTTTCCTATGATAATTGTGTAACAATGTGAATCTGTTAACACTGAGAATTAAATTGCATACTGTACAACCCACAATATCCCCATTAGTTTTCTTAATTGGTTCTGTGAAAATAGAGGAGAAAGCATGCTTTAAGTATAGTTTCCCATAGGAAATAATGAGAAGTACACTAATGCATTTCCAAGACCCTCCAAAATTGGCCTAAACATTTCAAATATCTTCGTGACAAAAATCGCAACAAATAGTTATGCTCAAATAGTAATAGAAGTAACAATAATGAAATGTGAACTGCAATGTCTTCAAATACTTTTCAAAATATAACCTTTCACATCCTATTAATCAAAACCATTTTGTGCTAACATATAAAGGACTGTCAATCAAACTATTAATGGTATTGAGCCCTTACCGTGTGCAGAGCACTGTACTATGTGCTTGGAGATATACAACAATTGGTAATCACAATCCTTGCCCATAAGGAACTTAGAGTCAGGGATGGGAGACAGTTATTAAAAGAAATTATAGAAAGGGTAAATGGTTTGTATAATTCAAATGGGCTTTCATGACTCTATTCAAGTTCGTTGAAATACTTTAAAGGGAGGGAAAGAATGTGCTTAAACCAAAATAAACACAGTAGCCTTATCTGCACTTCAAGAAACAGAATGCAAAAGTGCTATTGTAAAAAAAAAAAAAGCAGCCTAGAAAAAAGACCAAAAAGATGACCATCATATCGGAAAATAGCTGTATTGATTTTTTTCCTTTAAATAGTAGCTGACTATGTATGCTACATTTCTTTGTCTGCTGCACGGAAAAATCACCCATTAGATTCCTTCTATGGAACTTCCCCATTTTTAATAAATTTCTCTGTCAATTCCTAGGAAATACTTCCCTTTAGATAGTTGTGAATAAAGATGAAATTTTAATTAACATGACTGTAGAATGACAACAATATAGTTTGGTCAAAGTGAGGCTCGAGTTATGAAAACTCACAAGATGCACAGGAATTTGAATGCCCTATTGTCAGAATGGTTCAGTGCAAGTTGATCTGCTTTAGGAAAGGAATAGAGAAAGAAGGAAACAATATGACAAAACAGCTACTGAGGCATGGTGCTTTTTAAAGGATTCATTCAATCTGTACTAAGTGCTTGGGAAGTACAAGTTGGCAACATATAGAGATGGTCCCTACCCAGCAATGGGCTCACAGTCTAGAAGGGGGGAGACAGACACAAAACAAAACATGTGGTCAGGTGTCAAGTCATCAGAATAAATAGAAGTAAAGTTAGATGCACATCATTGACAAAATAAATAGAAGAGTAAATATGTACAAGGATGTGATTCATCTTTGGCTATTATTTTTTAGTTTGTTTTAGAGTAAAGGGACAGAAATGAAATGGAGAAGCCACCTCTTCAATCAATCAATGATTTTTATTGAGCATTAACTGTGTGCAAAGCACTGTACTAAGCATTTGTAGAGTACACTATAACCAAGTTGGTAGATGTGATTCCTGTCCTCAAGGAGCTTACAATGTAGTGAATCTACATGACAATCCAGGGTGAGGCTACAGTGCCAGTTATAGTGGGTTTTACTAATTTAGGCTGCATACAATTTTTCACGATTTGGACCCTCAAAAAGCAGAGAAATTTATGATCGGGAAGTGGCTGGACTTCCTTGTGTCATGACTCCAAACTGGCTTTAGGCACAGAAAATTGGCTAAAAGTGCAGCATTGACTCCCAGGCATTGCAGCTCCAAGAGAGAAACAGCATAGCATAGTGGCTAGAGCTTGGGCCTGGGAATCAGAAGGACCTGGGTTCTAATCCTGGCTCCACCACTTGTCTGCTGTATGACCTTGTGCAATTCACTTCACTTCTCTGTGTCTCAGTTACTTCATCTGTAAAATGGGGGTTAATAATAATAATAATAATGATGGCATTTGTTAAGCACTTACTATGTGCAAAGCACTGTTCTAAGCACTGGGGGGGATACAATGTGATCAAGTTGTCCCACGTGGGGCTCACAGTCTTAATCCCCATTTTTACAGATGAGGTAACTGAGGCTCAGAGAAGTTAAGTGACTTGCCCAAGGTCACACAGCAGACTTGTGGTGGAGCCAGAATTCGAACCCATGACCTCTGACTCCAAAGCCTGTGCTCTTTCCACTGAGCCATGCTGCTTCTCTGACCCCTATGGGAGACAGGGACTGTGTCCACCTGATTAGCTTGTATCCACCCCAGCACTTAGTACAGTGTCTGGCACAGAGTAAGCACTTTAAAATATCACTCTATTATTATTATTATTAGAGAAGCAGTTTTGTTTAGTGGTTAGAGTCCGGACTTGGGAGTCAGAGGTCATGGGTTCTAATCCCAGCTCTGCCACTTGTCTGCTGTGTGACCTTGGGCAAGTCACTTAACTTTTCTGGCCTCAGTTCCCTCATCTGTAAAATTGGGTATAAGACTGTGAGCCCCACGTGGGACAAACTGATTACCTTGTATCTACCCCAGTGCTTAGAACAGTGCTTGGTACATAGTAAGCGCTTAACAAATACCATCATTAATATTATTATATTATTAGCATCATTAGTTTGAAGCTCTGTGGTGGGCAGGGGATGCTTTTACCAACTGTTACATTGTACTCTCCCAAGTGTTCAGTACAGTGCTCTGCACACAGTAAGCGCTCAATAAGTATGACTGATCGCAGCCAGATACCTGCTGCAGTACTCAAATGTTAGGCTGGATCTGGCTACTAATCTAGAGTAAGATCAGTGTTACTCAGCACTCCACCAACTAGCAGATTCCAGGGGCCACTGGTCTAATATGTCCCGAATCCCACCATCTTAGCTGATAGCTGCTTTAGGGGAAAAGCCTCTGGGTAGCATCCCATTCTTCCGGAGACTTTATCCTAAAAAGGCAAATTTCATTTGTGCTATGAATCATAATAATTGTAACATTTGTTATGTGTTTACTATGTGTCAAACACTGTTCTAAGCCTTGGGGAAGGCACTAGATGATCAGGTCCAATTCAATCCCTGTTCCACAGACGGTTCACAATTTAAGTAGAAGGGAGAATAGGTATTGACACCCCATTTTACAGATGATGTAACAGAGCACTTGAGTACATAAATGCTGAAAGAGTTAGTATTCTACTTTTCCTTTTTAAGGTTTTTTTTAAGTGATTAGTATTTGCCGGGCACTGGGGTAGATAGATACAAGGATGTCAGGTTGGACGCAGTCCCTGTCTGGTCTGGGGCTCACGACCTTAATCCTCAGTTTAGAGATGAGGTAACTGAGACATTGGAAAGTTAAGTGACTTGCTCAACACGGTAGACATGGTGGAGCTGGGGTTACAATCCCAGTCCTTTGACTTTCAAGCCCCTGCTCTTTCAACTGAGCCACACTTCTCCTCTTGTACTCTGCCCGATCTGTGAGAATTGAGGTTTGGTGATTAACAGGGCCAGATCATGAAACTCTGGGAATGATACTTTGATAGACAGGGGGAACAACAGTTGGGAAAACCTCCTGGGTTGAGAAATGAGGAATATATCTGGGTTTTGATTTTAATTTCTTAAACATTATTTTTATTTTATTTTCAAAATGAGATGTGGCAATAAAATGACACTCAATCAGCTCTTCCTCTCGCCAATTATTCTTGCTTCTCTCCCACTACAACAAAGCCCATCTGCTTTACTACTCAAATGCCAAGCTATTCGCTGTGCCTCATTGTCTCATCTCTTTAGCTGTGACTTCTTGTTCCCATTCTCCAGCCTCCTTCAAAGGGAAGCAGCATGTCCAGGTGGAAAGAACCCAGGACTGGAAGTCAGGAAATTTCCAATCTCGGTTCTGCCACTTGTTTGCTGTTTAACTTTGGGCAAGAAACCGACAGTGCATGGGTTTCTTCATCTGTAAAAATCTTAGTTCTCTCTATGCCTAGTTCATGAGTCCTGTGCGAAATAGAAACTGCCTGATATGATTGTTTAAATCCTAGACGATCAGGTCCAATTCAAACCCTGTTTTACAAAGGTTTCACAATTTAAGTAGAAGGGAGAATAGGTACCTACTCCCCAATTTTACAGATAATGTAACAGAGCACTTGAGTACTTCATCATCATCATCAATCGTATTTATTGAGCGCTTACTATGTGCAAAGCACTGTACTAAGCGCTTGGGAATGCTAAGAGGGTGAGTATTCTATTCTTTTCTACTAGTGCTTAGGAATAGTAGAATATTCTATTCTACTGGTGCTTAGTGTTTGGCTCATAAGAGCTAAACAAATACCACTAACATTATTATTATTAATTCCTGGGTGACCTCCACACTTTCCAATTGCCAGAAGTAGCACGGCCTAATGGAAGGAATATAATAATAATAATGGCATTTATTAAGCACTTAATATGTGCAAAGCACTGTTTTAAGTGCTGGGGAGTTTACAAGTTGATCAGATTGTCCCATGTGGGGCTCACAGTCTTAATCCCCATTTTACAGATGAAGTAACTGAGGCACAGAGAAGTTAAGTGACTTGCCCAAAGTCACGCAGCTGATAAGTGATGGAGCCGGGATTTGAACCGATGACCTCTGACTCCAAAGTCTGTGCTCTTTCCACTGAGCCATGCTGAATATCTACCTGAAAGTCAGAGGACCTGGGTTCTAAATCTGTAGCTACCCCATCGGCAAAATGAGGATTAATAATAATAATAATGGCATTTATTAAGCGCTTACTATGTGCAAAGCACTGTTCTAAGCTCTGGGGAGGTTACAAGGTGATCAAATTGTCCCACGGGGGCTCACAGTCTTAATCCCCATTTTACAGATGAGGTAACAGGCACAGAGAAGTTAAGTGACTTGCCCAAAGTCACGCAGCTGACAAATGGCAGAGCCGGGATTTGAGCCGATGACCTCTGACTCCAAAGTCCATGCTCTTTCCACTGAGCCACGCTGAATATCTACCTGAATGCCAGAGGACCTGGGTTTTAAATCTGCAGCTACCCCATCAGCAAAATGAGGATTAAGACGGTGAACGTATGTGGGACATAGATTGTATTCAACCTGATTACCTTGTATCTACTCCAGCACTTAGTAGAGCTCCTGGCACAAAGTAAGTGATTTTTAAAATGATATTTGCTAGGCACTTATTGTGTGCCAGGCAATATGCTAAATACTGGGGTAGATATAAGCTAATCACATTGGATCCAATCCATGTCCCACTTGGGGCTCACAATCTTAATCCCCATTTTACAGATGAGGTAACTGCGGGACAGAGAAGTGAAGTGACATGCCCAAAGTTACACAGCAGACAAGTGGCAGAGCTGGGATTAGAACCCAAGTGCTTCTAACTCCCAGACCTGTGATCTAATCACTAGATGATTCTGGTTCTCAGTGTTTGGCTCAGAAGAGTTTAACAAATACCACTATCATTATTAATAATAATTTCTGGGAGACCACTACCCTCTCCAAATGTCAGAAGCAACATGGTCTAGTGGAAAAAACAGAGTCCTGAGGGTCTTTAAGCTCATTATATAAGAAGACACTTTCTCTGCTCTAGCATGGCTTAAACCGCTGATTTACAACTTTTGTAGTTAACTTGGGGCTATACTCAAGCAATGGTGTAGGCAATCAAAATCAAAGAGCAACAGAGTAAGGCACAGCGATATGTAATTTCATTTAGTTTGTTCAACATAAAAACCTAAGAAATTGGCAAAGAAACGCAGTGACTATTACCCGTCTCCCCTCCACCTCATGTCCATGAAATAGGCGAACATAAGAATTTAATGTCTTTAGATTACTTTGGTGCTTCATTGCAAACATGAGTAAGCTAACCATTTTAGGAAAGAATTGTGAGCATCCAGCAGCTTCATAAACTCATGCATAGATCTGCGTTTAGTAGGTTTATTTCTTTGACTTCTGCCTGATTTCAAAATGGGATGGAAAAAGCAAATAGATAAGCATATGCTGAAATCATCATTTTTGTAGTGTCATATTCACTTGGTCTTATTAAAAGTAAGCATACAAAGCAACATTTCAATTTACTTCGATGTCACCCTTGAACCTAAATTTCAACTATTTGGAGTCATCCTGAAAATTACTGAAATCATATAGTCATCAACAGAGCAAAACAAACTTTTATTTAGGTGTTTGTTCTGTCTCCTTCTTGTCCTTACTGGACAATCTCACAGCTCCCAAAATATGCCTAGCAGTTAATAAAAACTGATGCTTCATTGACTGCTAAAAAAAAGTTCTATATAAGGGAAGCAGTGTGGCCTATGATAATAATAGAATTGTGAATGAGCCCTGTTAAACACTCACTATATGCCCAGCACTGCACTAAGTGCGGGATGAGAGGCAAGATAACCAGGTTGGGCATATTATTGTTTTGCACAGGGCTCAACAGTCCAATTAGGAGGGAAAGTAGACTTAGTGGAAAGTGCATGAGTGTTGGAATCAGAGGAACCTGTGTTCTATCTCAGCTCTGTTATTTATGCTTATATTCTACACTGTTCTTTTTTTTTAAGGAGAATAGTAAAAGCAAAGCACTATACTTAACACATGGGAGGGAATCAATAAATGGTATTTACTGACTGCTTATTATGTGCCAAGCACAGTGCTAAAGCACTTTGGAGAGTACAATACATACAACAGAGTCGGTAGACATACCTCCTGCCCATATGGGAACATTAAAATAAATTCAATATATGTAGGTAAGTGCTCTGGGATGAATATTAAGTGTTTAAAGAGTTTAAATCCAAGTGCAAAGAGGATGCAGAAGAGAAAGGCAGTAGGAGAGATAAGGGCTTAGTCAAGGAAGGACTCTTGGAGGAGATATGATGTTTAAGCATCTTATTAATTTTAATAAGGAGGGATGAGTGGTGTTTGGGTTAAATCATACCCAATTCTTCCATCTTATCTGTAAACTAGAAAAAAATATATAGAAGGAAAGTCATGAATAAAGACAGGTTGGGTTGTCTTTGCAGAGGGAATATTGAGAAAATGGAAAAAAATGAACAAATATTGATACCCAGAAATGCAAAAATGAAAGAAAAATCAGAAAGTATAAATGATAGTTATGTTAAATCTGGAATCAGGGAATGATAATAAAAAAAATTAATTCCGGGGTAAACTTTTAGACTGAGTTAGAATGAAATCAAATGCACAAGAGTTTGAGAATTATTCAATTTTTTAAGGAAAGGATCAGCAGGTGGACCAATTCTCCTCTAATTAAATTCAGAAACTAGAAAATAATTCAAATACCCCTTTAAAAAGGCATCAAAATCCATGAAATCAAAATTTTTATTCCAGATATACTCGGGGAAATGGTAGTTAATGGCAGGGACAGTGGCTTTTCTGTATTGGATGTTTCCAAACACTTAATACAGAACTTTTTACATCATAGACAATGTTATTGAATGAATAATTAGTTTTGCTTTTTTTTTTAAATTTCCTCCCAGAGTATTCATCTTTGCACAACTGAAGCAATGATGCCAAATGGCTTAAAAGTGCTATGGAACATTGCAAGAGAGAGATGAATTGTTGTGAAAGAAAATCAAATCCATTTAAGAAATTCAACTCTCATATTTAGTGACTTTCTAGTATAAGTAAATTCTAGATCATCCTCCCTAGTGATAAACTTCTTTACGAAGACACTGATCTTTTTTTCCTTTTTTGAAACTCTTCCCTATAAAAACAGAAATTCAATTTATGGGTTTATTGTGTTACATATCATAAAATTTTCCACAGTTATTGCTTAACGATGACACATTCGCATCACGATTTAGGAATGGCATTTCAAAATCCTGAGGGAAAATTTCATGGGAATCACACTTTTTCTCTCCCACTAGATAACAAAATATCTGGCATGAAACAGATTGGGTCTGGATTTCTTTATAACGTGCTTCTGTCAAATTTTGAATAGATACACTGCATTTTAAACTATATCTTGTCAGGGTTCTTTTGGCACCAATTTAGTGGTTAGAATCAGACAGGATAAGTTTAACCCTTATTATTCTCTCAGACTGTGATATTGAATTTTAACTTCTGGCTCTGTGATTCTTTTTCTGTGGTCTAAATTTGGCATAGCCTAAAAGGTACACAGCACTTAGTACAGTACCTGGCACATAGTAAGTGCTTAAAAAATACCACAATTATTCTGAATTATTCTTACTAGGTAGGAGCTATTCATGACACAGAAAAAAATAAAAAGAAATAAAGTTAAAATTCCTCTGTATTGTCTACTCAACCATGTTTATCAATCACAGATGCTCCACTTTAAATATGTTAATAGAAGCAGCATGTAATAATACATTATGGATGATGACTAAAGGAGAATACAACAGAATAAACTAACTCAGCTGCCTGTGTCATTTCTCTAAAACATCATTCTGCACCTATTACCCCTCTCCTCAAAAACCTCCTTTGCTTACCCATTCCTCTTCTCATCAAACAGAAATTACTTAGCACTGGCTTCAAGTCATTTCATCAGCCCACTTCTTCTCACATATTAGTTCTCTTGTCCCGCTACAACTCATCTCCTCCCAGGCTAAACCTTTCACTGTGCCTTTTTAATAATAATAATAATGATGATGATGATGGCATTTGTTAAGCACTCACTAGTTGTGAAGCACTGTTCTAAGCTCTGGAGGGGATCAAAGGTGATCATGTGGGGCTCACAGTCTTCATCCCCATTTTAAAGATGAGGTAACAGAGGCACAGAGAAGTGAAGTGACTAGCCCAAGGTTACACAGCAGGCATGTGGCAGAGCCGGGATTAGAACCCATGACCTCTGACTCCCAAGCCCGAGGTCTTTCCACTGAGCCACGCTGCTTTTTCAACTCTCCCAGTGGATTCCATTCCTCCTGTCTAGAACTCCCTCCTCTTTAAATCTGCAGAACAATGCTCTCCTCACCTTCAAAGCTCTCCTGTATTCCCATCTCCTCTAGGAGGCATTCCCTTTAATTTTCTTCTCACCAGGTCATATCTTCTCAACTATCACCTCAGCTGTTATGCACCTAGAGCTCCCTGTAGCACATTTGATCATACTGATTTATGTTCTCTATTTTTTCAGCACCTATTTATCAATCCATCTTCACATTCTCTCTTTCCTTCTATTTGTCAATTATTAGACATCTGTTCCGTGGTTGGACTGTAAGCACCTTTACCTCTCTCATACTCTCCCAAGTTCTTAGAACATAAACACAGCAGGTGCTAACTTTGAAAATAGTTTCTCCAAATCACTCTGGCTGGTAAAATTAAATTCAACAAACTCCATTTCTATTGACATTACTGTCATTCAACAAAGTCACACAACCTGATTTCTCTGTTATCACTACTGGATGTCCAGCCAACACCTAAAACTAAGCATGTCCAGAACTGAACTCCTTACCTTCCCACCCAAAACCTGTCCTTCCCCATCACTGAAGACAATACCGCTATCCTCCTTATCTCATAAGCCCATAACTTGGGCATCGTCCTTGACTCTTCTCCCTCATTCCACCCACATATTCAGTCTGTCACCAAATCCTATCAGTTCCACCTTCACAACTTTGCTAAAATCCTCCCTTTCCTCTCCAACCAAACCGCTACTATGCAGATCCAAGCCTTTATTCTACCAACAAAGACTTCAAAATGACCTTTTAAAATCAATTCACCCTAACTCCAATCAATAGATCAATTGAAGTACCAATTCTACTACTATAGTAGATAGAATGATACTATTGTATCTACCCCCTTGCTGACCTCCCAGCATCTGTGTCTTCCTACTCTGGTCCATAGTTCATTCTGCTGACTGGATCATTTTTCTAAAAAAAAAAACCATGTTCAGTAGTCCTTGTCTCTCCATTCCTCAAAAACTTCCAGTGGCTGTCCATCCATGTCTGCATCAAACAGAAACTCCTTATCTTTGGATTTAAAGCACTCAATCAGATCATCCCACTGATATCTCCTACTACAGCCCAGCCCACACACTTCACTCCTCTAATGTCAATTTATTGGGCCCTGATCTCATCTATCTTGCCACAGACCCCCTTTTCACATCCTCCTCCTAGCCTGGAACTCCCTCCCCATTCATATATGCCAGATAACCACTTTCCCCAGCTTCTAAACTTTATTGAAGTCACATCTCCCCCAAGAGGTCTTCCCCAATTAAACCGTCTCTTCCCCAGAACTGTCTCATTTCTGTCATCTATGCACTTGGATCTAGTGATCTGTGATATCCTCCTCCCCCTCAAACCCGCAGCATTATGTACATATTTTAAAATTATATTATAAATTCTTAATGCCTGTCTAGTCCCTAGACTGTAAGCTCCTTGTGAGCAGCAAAGATGTTAGCTAACTCTTGTATTGAACTTTCCCAAATGCTAAGTACAGTGCTCAACAATAAGTGCTCAATAAATACCACTGATTAATTATAATACCATTACCTTCTAGTCCTCCTATTGATATATTGAATTATGAAGGGACCCCCTCCCCTAAAGCCCTCTCCCCAGGGCAAAGTTAACAATAACCACAAAACAAAAGGGACTTGGAAAAAGTGGGTCGCATCCCTATTGCCTGATTTTCTTCAGGACCATATCTTTTTGTCTTCCAACACCTGATTTCGTGCAGATCCTCGGTGCTGATTTCATTCCCTTAGCTGTAGTCTATTAAATAAAAAAGGGTTTCTGTTTTGTTTTTTTAGAAAATATTCTCGGTCCTTGCCAAAGATTGCTTCATTTTCACTTGATTTTCATTATTATAGGGAGTTTATGGAGAGCCCATTCCCATTACTGACAGTTATATGACAAGTTTTAGGTGTTTGTTTTAATTATTATATCGAATATCTTAACTTTTGTTTGGAAAAAAAAAATAAATGAGCCTTGGAGGAAACTCTGAGATACCAGTGGAAAAGCTCCATTTAACACATCCTTTTTTTTAATATCACAATAACTCAGGGTCCATTAAACATCCTATGAATTTTGTTATTGATTTCTTTCAGACATCTTGCCCTTGCTTTAGGCTATTTTTATTATTAATATGATACTCCCTCTTTCTTCAGAAGTGTGTTCATTTTTATTAGGTTTGTTTATGAGAGCTTGTACCTCAGAATGCATTTCAACATCCTCAATCTTTGCTCAAGTCAATTCTCATTTTAATGCACACTTGCTATTGTCTCCTGGGCCATCAGGAATTCTAAGTGATCTGGCTGTAGCTTACTAAGCAAAAAAGGTTTAAAATGTAGTTACAGTTGAAACTGTGGGAGTCCAATACCTACATTGATTTCCAGATTTTCTGGCAGCAAGAAGACAAAAGAATTAATAAAATCATGAGTCAAAAAAATACAGAAATTTGAAATCCTTTTCATTCCCCATCTTATCTTCCTCCTCTGGCTTTTCTCTGTATAGTATAGTATATTTAGTATAGTAGAGAAGCAGTGTGGCTCAGTGGAAAGAGCCAGGGCTTGGGAGTCAGAGGTCATGGGTTCGAATCCTGTTCCACCACCTGCCAATTGTTTGACCTTGGGCAAGCAACTTAACTTCTATGTGTCTCAGTTACATCATCTGTAAAATGGGGAGTAAGACTGTGAGCCCCAAGTGGGACAACCTAATCACCTTGTATTCCTCTCAGCGTTTAGAACAGTGCTTTGCACATAGTAAGTGCCTAACAAATACCACCATTATTATTATTATTATTATATTGAATCAAACTTCCTGCCTTTCACAATCTTGTAATAACAGAGTACAAGATGTATGATCATACATGTATGATTTGTAAAATAGTCAAAAACAATAACCTTCAGTGATCAATAAAGATTCTCAAAAAATAATTTCTAGTGGGAGTTTAGTTTTAGGGCTAAGTGAACAACATAAATTGATAACTTTATCCTTGGGGCCTACTGATAAGATGAAAGTTGAAAGCAAAAAGTAATTTAGATGACACGAAGTCAAGGAACAGGTGTGTGGAGACAACTTTACCGTCTTGATCAGACCTATATTTTCTTCCTACTTAAAATGAAGACAGTGGGTGATCAATATTTAGTGAAACCTAAACATAATCTTACCATGAATTCTCTGTCTTTCTGAGAGAGTAACAATCACATGACCAGCACTGTCAAGCTTGGCAAGTGAAATTCTTGGCCTGCCGCCCTGCTGTCGTGCCATGCAAAAGAAAATTCAATACTACAAGTGTTATTGATTTCCCAGCCCTGGTCCTTTATAAAATCTGAGCTCGTAAAAGGAATTCTTTCTGAAGTTGTTATTCAACATTAGTGGAGAGCCAGCAGCATGCTTGGCACTGAACAAATTATGGGCACTGTCTAAATTTGGTCTCAGTAGAATTTGTATTTCCTAAGTATCGTATAATTTGAAGCAGCAAAGTATGCATTCTGTTACTTGAGATCAGCTTTTTTAAATGGAGTCTCTGAAGGGCATGAACACATAATAAAGTTGCAAATGTTAATGTCATAATTTAAAAGGTGAAAAATATTTCAGTCAGTTCTCCCCTAATGCTTATCATCATAAAGTTTTTTTGGACAGAACAATGTTGAGGAATTAGGTAACGTTCTTCAGGCAACTTGAGTCTGAATAGATTGGTATATTGTTTCAGGAATTACACAGAGCTTAACTGCTCTGTTCCTTGGTTTTTCTCATCTGTTAAATGGAGATGAAATACCTGTTCTCCCTCTCCTTTAGACCTTGAGACCCATGTGGGGCAGGATTTGTGATTTAGCCGATTGTCTTCTACATATGCCAGTGCTTAGTACAGTGCAGGAACATAGTAAGCACTTAAATTCTAATATTATTATTATCATATGTCAGTTCTTCAGGAATGTAGCTCCTCCTTTTCTGGGAAATAGGTTAAATATCATTTTGTTTTTATCATGAATGACTATTTTTGAGGTAGAAAATCCATCCTTTATGAGTTGTAAAACTGGAATTTACAAACTGAAATTTCCCAATCCAAAACAATGTCTGCATGTTAGAGAAGCAGTGGCTTTCAATTTTGAAGACTAAATGAAATGAAATATTTTCAACTAGGCTGACCTCATTTTAATTACTTTAAACCATAAATTCCCAGTTGCTTTGCCACTCACCTAGAAGAGAACAAAACACTATTTTTTGGATCCTTCTGGGGCACAGAACACTCAATTGATCAATGACATTTATTAAGTAGTTACTGTGTGCAGACCACTGTACTAATCACTTGGGGGAGTAAAATACAATAGAGTTGCAGAAAGTATCCCTGCCCTCAAGGAACTAACAATCTAGTGGGAATATAGAACTTAAAGAAGTAAAAATACATTTGATGTCAAGGCTCCTACTATTAAAATATATTGCTTTATTTAATCTTTCAAATATGTGTAGATATGCATTTATTAATATAGAATTCAATGAACCATATCATTGTATGGGAGAAATATTTTCTTGGAGATGGTTTAAACATTTTTAGAGATGTTAACTCTCAGGTCTCTCTCGTAACTTAATATGCTGGATCGGTAATCTATTTAATGAAATCTCCTGTTCTGAAAAGTCAAACCAGCACAATTTGGGACAGCAAAAACTCTGATGTTCAAATAGAAGTAATGTTCTTTTTACCTCCATATGTTTAACACCTCTACATTTTCTCTTTCCTCATGGGAAAAGTAGCTGAGAAATTGAGTTAGTAACAAAAGACCTTTCTGTTGAGAATTACAAAGCATTGGCCTTTTTGAGGCCTGCCCATTTTCATGCTTTGAAAAGAAAGCCGTTTTTATGCAATTCTCCTGAGGGACAAAAGTTCTCTCAGGGTTGTGGAAAGTGAGATTGAAACCCGCAACCATACTTTGAGGATTTCATTGTTTCCTTTGCACATTTTAATCAGAAGTGGGAACATCCCCTTCTTATGATATTTTCTGCTCTCCAGCCCAAATCCAACCTAAAAGCACTGGCCAAGCTCCCTATTTTAAGACCTTTATTCAGTCTGTAGGCCTGAACTCACTTTCTGTATTCATAAACCTGTTGGTTTTTAATGAGTTTTGTTCTTAAAAACCTCTGAAGATCAAGCCAATTTGCCAACAGTCAAAGCTACCTGAAAATATCAACTAGGCCATTCTAAAAATCAAAAGTCTTGCAATTATGAATTGTCTGAGTCAAAATTCTCCACTATTCGGGTATTTGAAATCCTACAGCTTAATGCTATCAAGTGTCACAGATTTATTTTAATTTTTGGAATTTCATGAATATGTATGACAGAGTATTAACTGTGGTACTAACTAAAATCTATGAAAAAATATTGGGATCTTTATTTTTCTACCTTTCTTTGTCTATCCTTTCCACTTTGGTGTCCTTACCCAATTCCTTTATCCCCCGGCTGGCCCATATCCATAACTGGACTTTATGTCTTTTGTCCCTTGACTTATTCAGTTCTCAACTATCTTTCCCAATCTTCTCTTCCCTCAAGTGAACATTCTACCAGGTTTGTCGCACTGTGCTCTCCCAAGTGCATAGTACAGAGTTCTGCACACAATAAGTGCTCAATAAATTGAGAAGCAGCGTGGCTCAGTGGAAAAGAGCCCAGGCTTTGGAGTCAGAGGTCATGGGTTCAAATCCCAGCTCCACCACTTGTCAGCTGTGTGACTTTGGGCAAGTCACTTGACTTCTCTGGGCCTCAGTTACCTCATCTGTAAAATGGGGATGAAGACTGTGAGCCCCCCATGGGACAACCTGATCACCTTGTAACCTCCCCAGCACTTAGAAAAGTGCTTTGCACATAGTAAGTACTTAATAAATGCCATTATTATTATTATTATAAATACCACTGATTGATCATGTAATATGCAGTATGATGAGGGAAAACAGAATTATAGATTCCTGGATTATGTGGCTTTCCATCCTTTAACTTCATGTCCTCTCCTCTTTTTTTTCATTTAAGACCTTTCTTCTTTTCCTTTTATCTAACCCCAGATATCTTATCTCCTTCCATCATTCTTCCCTCTTCTATTCTCCTTCCTCAACCTCAGCTTCTCCCTGAGTCTTCTGAGGAGGTTTTTTTTTTAAATTCATTCAATCGTATTGAGTGCTTACTGTGTGCAGAGCACTGTACTAAGCGCTAGGGAAGTACAAGTTGGCAACATATAGAGACGATCCCTACCAAACAGCGGGAAATCACACTTCCTTCTTCATGCCATCATTTCCATCTTCTTCTAAGATTGAAAGGGAGGTGAGGTCACCTCTTCGTAAGGCTCCCAAATCAATTAGTCCCTCCCTGTGAACACTACTGAATAGAAGTTTTGTCTCCCCTCTTTGAGGATATTTCCCATTTGTCAAGCCACAAGAAACGTTATACCTATACAGGTAAGAAACTGTAGATGGAGATTCCAAGTGCTTAAAATGAAGAGTACCAAAGGCCCTCTAGACTATTTATGACAGCAATTTGGGGCTCTGGGAAATTCACTGATTATTAGCATGATACCACAGCCTGACTAAAAGGATTTAATTTTAGAATCTTCCTCATTCTCAAAGAAAATAGACAACATGTTTTTTGAAGAAGTGCCATAAAGGCCATACTAGGGTGGAGTCTCAGTAGTTGAAGTAGCACAGCCTTAGGGCAAAAAAAATACAGGACTGGGAGTCAGGATACCTGGGTTCTAATCTTGGTTCCACCATTTGTTGTTGTGTGACCTTCAGCAAGACATTGAATTTCTCTACCTCCCTGTAAAAATTGGGCTGACACCTGTTTTTCCCTAATTTAGACTGTGAACCCCACCTGGGACAGGGACTCTGTATCTGCTCAGTTTATATTGTATCTTCCCTAGTCCTTGGCACAGTTAGCTTTTGTTATTTTAATGGTATGTATTAAACACTTACTATGTGCCAGGCACTGTACTAAGCATTGTGGTAGATATGACCTCATGAGGTTGGATATAGTCCCTGTCCCACATGGGGTTCACAGTTTTAATCTCAATTTTACAGATGAGGTTAACAGAAATAGGGATAAGCATAATTATTAAATTCATAATTGAAGAGACTTTACTTTTTAATGGTATTTTTGTGCCTTTTAAGCAGCAGAGTAAAAAAACTGGTGGTGTTCCTCCTATTGGAGGGGAGCGAGTTTTTCTCAGGAGAAGCACAATCACATATACAGAGAACACATAAAAAAAAAGGATTAGTATGAAGTGGAAGAGAATGGCTGGGGGTTTAAATAAGAAAATAAGTCAAATGTGATGGAGACAGATATATTATCATTGAGCTAGTCATCATTCTCCAAAAACAATATCTCTATGTAAGAAAAGATAGAAAAGTTGTGAAAATTTCAGAATAAGATAATAATTTTATGGTTATTATATTCACAATTTTACAATGAAATTACAAAAGAATGGTGGAAAAATGATAAATCTGTCCTTGAATTTTGAACTTCAACTTATTGTTTCAACTCTCTAAATAATAAAGTTAGGATTGATCGCTAGACAGACACCTGAAGAGAAAAATAAAGTAATGGATAATACTTTTTGTTCCATTTGTTTCTGATTATAAAGCTATTTGATTTTATCTGTTCAATGGACAAATCTAAAAAACAACATGCACAAAAGCCTAAACTGATTTTGGTTGGATTGAAAAATCTCATCAATTATCTTGCTTGGAATGTCTGGAAGAAACTGATTTTAAGAGTGCTCAGTGAGGGACCTATGTGATTCAAACCTCAAATTCTTATGAAGTAGGTTTGTTTTCAATGAATATCTGAAAAATCATTAATATGAATGGGGAGGATATTATCTTGATTCTAACCATAGCCTAGCTCTTGTTTTGTTCACTAATGTACCAAAGTGTTTTAAATTTTTATTTAAATTGATAAGGTCAGTGGAGTTACTAAAAGCTTTAAAAAGGGTGGGACTATAAAGCAAGGGCGCTTCATCCCACAGAGAAATTTGAAATGTGAACAGCAAACTTAAGCTTTTCTAATAATTCATCTGTTGAGAAAATTTAATGAGTTCCAGGAAAACAATGAAAGTGTATAGAATGGCTTTATGCATTACTTTATTGATTCTGTTAAAAAGACTTATAATCTATCAAAAGTTTTGTAAGGAGCTCTAAAAATGGAGTTCAATTTTTTTCAAGAAGACATGCTAACATATAGAATGCTAATCATAAAAATAACAATAATGGTAAATTAATGGTATTTGTTAAGCATTTATGTGCCAAATACTATATTGTGCTTGGGTAAATAGTTGATATTCAAGTTAGACACAGTCCCCATCCCAGATAGGGATCATGGCCTAAGTAGAAGGGAGGCAGGTGTGGAATCCCTATTTTACAAATGAGGAAACTGAGGCACAGATAAGTTATGTTGTGTCTGAAATCACACAGTAGATTAGCGGCAGAGCCCGGATTAAAACCCAGGTCATTTGACCCCCAGACCACTGCTTTGTTCAAAAGGCGACTCTGTTTCTCATGTTCAGCTATTATATGTACTGTATATACTGTCACATCATCTATCCTTTGAATTACTGAACAGTATGCTAACTATTTGGCAGAACTCAATCAATCAATGGTGTTGATTGAGCATGGACCAGCAACCTGCTTCTCAAATAGGAATGTCAAATTATTTAAAACCACTGGCCTTTAAAATAGAAAGCCTACCTTGCAGTTCAGATAGAAACCTCTTAGTTTCTTTCCTTTAGAGGTGGCATTATGTTTTTTCTTTCAGAACTATTCAAAATAAATTAAATAAATTATTTTATTTTCCAAATTTTGCCAGCAATCTTTCCTTTTAACACATGAGAGTGAATTATTTCTCCCTAATGAAAAATAGTTCCAGAAATACTTCTCTGAATAAGGCCATCTCTCATAAGAGGAAATAGCTCTGATTCAGGAGTATATCAAAGTTAAGGACAAATGAGAAATAACTTTTTTCCCCCAAGCACATGAGAATTAACAGATTACTAAAAGACTTTAATGTAGTTAGATAATGAATAAAAAAAATGAAGGAAAAACTTGGTAAATCTAAGGCATCAAGGATATTTCAAGAGGCTTAATTGCTGATCTTCTCAAAGAATATCCAAACCCCACTGTGATAAACACTGAAAATATTCACTGGAATTTCATAGAGACAAGTTCAATAATGATAACTGCGTTTTTTGCTAAGTGCCTATTACTTGCCAAGTACCGTACTAAACACTGGGGTAGATTCAATATATTCAGATCAGAGCCCCTATTCCATAATGGGGCTCAAAGTGCAAGGAAGAGGAAGAACAGGTATTCTAAATCCCGGCTCTGCCGCTTGTCTGCTGTGTGACCTTGGGCAAATAACAACCTCTCTGTGCCTTAGTTACCTCATCTGGAAAATAGGGATTAAGACTGTGAGCCCCACATGGGACAACCTGATTACCTTGTATCTACCCCAGTGCTTCGAACAGTGCTTGGAGCATAGTAAGTGCTTAATAAATACTATTTTATTATTATTATTATTATTATAATCCCCATTTTACAGATGAGAAAACTGAGGCACAGAGAATCAAAGGACTTGCTAAAAGTCACCCAGCAGTCAACTGATAGAAACAGGGTCAGGACCTAGTTTCAAGGCAAAGAAGGTCAAATTGCTCGGATGTTTGACTCGGGAGCTGGTTATTCTGTTGAAAGCTGATTAGCGGAGAAAGCGATGTTAAAGGAAAAACGTCAAACCCTGTTCAACAGAGCTCTTCAACATCCAGTGGAAAGATGATGAAATAATTTCAGGGAACATGATGCACAGAATCAATATATCAATCAGTACAACTCAATGTTAATGTGTAGAATAAACCTCTATAAAGGAAACTCGGAGCTTAGTTTTCCAGCCAGCTGTTGGTCTTTCATTTCCCCACGCACATCCTAAACCAATCTAATCTCCTATGACAGACTGACAAGTCCTGGTAGCTCAACAGGAACTGATAGATGTAATCTATCTTGATTTCTGGAAGGTTTTTGATTATGTCCTCCATGACTTGTTCATCAATAAACTGGGAAAATGTGATTTAGACCACATAGCTCTTAGGTGATGGGTAATTGGTTGACATGTACTCCGAGTTATCAGTGGTTTAGAAAGGCAGCTGATAATGGAATTGAACCTAGTTAAGTGGTGTTCTGAAGGTGCACATCAGAATCCTGGTCTCAGTGTTATTTAACATTTTAATCCGTGACCTAAATAGGTCACTTAAAAGCAGGCTTATTCACTTCACTAGGCGTCATTAAAATTGTTGATGGAGAGATTCAAATTCAAAGTGACTATGGTAATTTGAAAAATGTGTAGAATGATATTCAATAAGGCCAAGTATATGAGAACACCTAGGAAAAACTCCACAAATAAAATGGAAAATGACTGTCGTTAACAGCATTTTTTGAGTTCCTATTTTATTTAGAACTCTGTTCCAGGGACTTGGTATGATAGAGAGCAGACATGGTTTCTGACCCCAAGAAGGTCACTGAAGGGCAGTGAAGAAGAGTGGAAATGAGTTGGAAACACGCGACAAGTAAGCAGGAGGAGCTTCATGGCCTCATGGATACAGCACAGGCCTAGGAGTTAGAAGCTCATGGGTTTTAATCCTGGCTCTGCCACTTGTCTGCTGTGTGACCTTGGGCAAGTCACTTCCCTTCTCTGGGCCTCAGTTACCTCATCTGTAAAATGGGGATTACGACTGTGAGCCCAATGTGGGACAGGGACCTGTGTCTGACCCGGTTTGCTTGTATTCCCCCCTCAGCACTTAGTACAGTGCCTGGCACATAGTAAGCGCTTAGATGCCACAATTATTATTAAAAGAATAAGAGCATAGAAACTGGTAATAAAAGCAACAGTAATTATTGGACATGCCAAGCAGTCACCATACAATCAGACATAGGTGTTGTTGTCCCACCTGGGGATCTCAGACTGAGGGGGAAGAGAGAATGGATACTTAGTTCCCATTTTACAGTTGAAAAAACTGAGGATAGATAAGTTAAGAGACTTGATACAGGTTACACAGGAGCTGGGGCTAATAATAGGCATATTTGTTAAGTGCAGTGAAGCTCGGTGGAAAGAGCCCGGGCTTTGGAGTCAGAGGTCATGGGTTCAAATCCCAGCTCCACTACTTGTCAGCTGTGTGACTTTGGGCAAGTCACTTCACTTCTCTGGGCCTCAGTTCCCTCATCTGTAAAAAAAAAAATGGGGATGAAGATTGTGAGTCCCCCGTGGGACAACCTCATCACCTTGTAGCCTCCCCAGTGCTTAGAACAGTGCTTTGCATATAGTAAGTGCTTAATAAATTCTATTATTATTATAAGGGCTTACAATGTGCCAAGCACAGTACTTTTCAATGGGGTAAATACAAGGCAATCAGGTTGGACAAAGTCCTTGTCCCACATGGGGCTCACAGTCTAAGTAGGAGGGAGTAGGATTTAACCCCCAAGTTACAGATGAGGAAACTGAGGCACAGAGAAGTGACTTGCTAAATTCACACAGCAGGCAAGTGGCAGTCTCCTGTCCTCTTTTCCGTTAGGCCATGTTGCCTTTAACCAAAGTAGCCATTATATGAATGGACAGCTATCCACTTGAGTATAGAGGTGGCTGATTAAATGACACACTGAGGAAGATGGGGATTAATTAACAAATATCCCTTTGGGAGGGTTAATGAGGAAAAATGATTAGTTCATTGATCTGAGGTTCTGGTAGGTCATCTATGTGGTCATGTCTCAGTGACAGGGTGTAATACAAGATTATAGAAGCAGCATGGCTCAGTGGAAAGCTTGGGAGCCAGAGATCATGAGTTCTAATCCTGGCTATACCACATGTCTGTTGTTTGACCTTGGACAAGTCACTTAACTTCTCTGAGCCTCAGTTACCTCATCTGTAAAATGGGGATTAAGACTGTGAGCCCCACGTGGGACAACCTGATCATCTTGTATCCCCCCCAGTGCTTGGAACAGTGCTTTGCACATAGTAAACACTTAACAAATGCCATCATTATTATTATTATAAATCAGGCGAGATGACCGATCTGATTAGACTGTGAGCTTGTTGTGGGCAGGGGGTGCATCTACCAAGTCTGTTAAATTGTATTCTCCCAAGTGCTTAGTACAGTGCTCTGTACACAGTAAGTGAGCAATGAATGATTGACTAGTAAGATACATTCGGAGTTGTCAGTGTAGAGATGGTAGATGAAACAAGTGGATAAATTCTCTGAGAGAATGACTGTGGAGTTAAAATAGGAAAGAAACAGCATGGCCTAATGGAAGGACCACAGTCCTGGGAGTCAAAGGGATTCTAATCCCTACTCTACCACATGTCTGCTGTGTGACCTTGGGCAAGTCATTTAATTTTCTGTGCCTCAGTTTCCTCATCTGGAAAATGGGGATTAAGACTGAGTCCCTTGTGAGACATAGACTGTGTCTAACCCAATTAGCTCATATCCATCCTAGTGCTTAACACAGCACTTAGTACCACAAAAAATGAAAAGATTCAGAACTGTCACAAGGCTCTCAGTTGAAGAAGATATGATGAAGAGGAAGCAAAGGAGATATTAGAGAGATCGGAAGAATGATGATAGCATTTCCAATCTAGAATCATAGATGAATCTCAGTGCTGTCTTCAGGAAAAACCAATCAAAATGAGAGTGGTTTGAGTAACACTGCTTCTGCCCTCATCTGTGCCAGCTGGGTTTCCAAGTTCAAGGAGCCATGCTGTGGAGGCAAGGGAGGCCTTACATGACTCAAGAGGCTTATTTTACATGGAGGATCCATTTACAGACAAAATGACTGCAGAATAGTACCAGTTCTATACTGTAGAACCATAATCCAGCACATTATTGCCTTGAGAGATCCTGTGGTGTTTGTGGCCCCCATTAACCAGGCAATTTTCCAGGATACCTGATGCAAGACCAGAGACATTTTTAGGAAAATCAAGTGGTCAGCAGTGCACAGGGGACCATGAACAAAATATGATTTAGTTGTGAAGAATAGTCATATAAGACAGAGCATTTAAGAATTAGGAGATCAATTGTCCAGTTAGATCCAACACCATTTATATCCACCTTGGCTTTCCATAATTGGCCTGGAGATTTTTCTTCGAGGTAGAGCCACAAAGACGGTTAAAAATTAGAAACTAAAACCCCAAGGAAAATGCTGAAAGGACTTGGATTTTCACTTTGGGATGGGGGAAAAAATCATTTTCTAAATAAACTGTCAAACGCTGAACTGTTTATGGGCCGGAACAGATGTATACGTGAGCCAATTGACTTGAATGAGTTAATACAAACCCTAAAATGCCTTACCCATTCAGGGAGAGATTGACTCTCCCTTTTATCAATTGTATTTGAATGCTTACTGAGTGCAGAGTGCTACATTAAGTACTCTATTCCTGTCTTTATGGAGCTTACAATCTAGTTTGTACTTCGAAAGTATGATTGTGGTGTTTCTGGACAACCTTTCTGGTGCTGGAATTAGTCATTTTAGTACACATATTTTTTCACTGAACTTCGTTGGAAAGGATTTACTTATTTTCTAGACCTACTCTTAAAATTAATAGGATTAGAACAATCCACCAGTTCTTGTATTTTTTAAAAAAAACCAAAAACACCTTTCTCCCCCATAACAGGAACATATTAATTATATTATTGTGTGTGAATTTACCAGTTGTACTGTGTGGCTTGGAACTTTAGAAATATCTATGAATTTGCAAACCAGCAAAATTTAAGAAGAATTTTACTTAGGGAATTACAAATGAGAATTCATGAAATCCCCCATTTAATTTGGCAAAATGAAAACCAGAAATTTATCATTGCTTTACTTCACAGAACTGCACACCCAGAGTGATAAATTTGCTTATGTTACTCTGCGTTTTGCAGCACTGCAAGGCCAGCACAGCTAAGCCTGATGCAGCCAATCTTCCTTTTGAAGTCTAATCCATCTTTATATCAAAAATAGTTAACTTGAAAAGGGAAATTTCATGGAATGAGCATGACAGCATTTTGGCATTTAGTTCTACTTTTGCTGTTTTTGTTTTATGAGGAAGATGGCCTTTTTCAATGTTTTTACTTAATTAACCACATGATGACATGATCCAACATCTGTTACCCGATGTCAATTTGACTCTACTTTGACCTTCTGGCATGCCTCTACTAAGGAAAACATCCAGACTTGGGTTAATGAAATGGTCATTAGAAGTTGTCATATATTTATAAACACATCTATGTATGCCTGCTCTGTGACCCTGGGGAAGTCATTTCTCTCTACCTAGTTTCTTCATCTGTAAAATGGGGATAAAATATCTGTTCTCCTAACCCTTCAAACTCGGTCCCCTGAGGAGCATGGACTGCTACTGACCTGATTGTATTTTAACTATTAATGCTTGGCTCACAGCAGGTGTTAAACAAATACCACAATATTATACTGTTGGACAATAGAGAACCCTGTGGAAGAGGGTCAATAATTCGATATATCCCATCACCATTACTAGGAAAGCAAATCAAGTACATATTCTTTTCCATTCATAAGGGCCTCAAATGTGAACTTGATTGAATTCTTGCTTTTAAGTGGGCTTTATTTTCTCAAAATAATCTTGAGGTGCCCCTTGTCCTACCCACAGTCTTGATGGGTGCCTGATAGGCTGTGTTCCAGGGAAGTGTCTGTACACTGTTCGTTTCATAACTTGGAGCTGAGAGAGCACTAAAACCCTCAATCAATTCTGTGACTTGACAGTTCAGAATTTCATGCAGTTGCACCGTGTTTGTCTCATTCTTGAAATTGTTCTATCCATTATTCCTTCTTTTTTTGAATTAATAAACATTACCCATAAAAATCAACAATTTATAAATCTTCCTAAAGTAAAATAAATAAGGAACTTGGCATTTTCTAAGACACACATTTTAACAACCGAGTGTTTAACTGTGAACTTTGCTTGAATGGAGAATGACTACCTTGTGCTTTAAAATTAAAATTGCTCTTGGTTTTTACCAAAGGTTGGAAAAGTAGGCTGTTTTTTAAAGATAAAAGTACTAAGTGCAATGCTGTGTAAACAGTACGTCCTCGATAAATACCACCGGTTGAAGTCATTTAAGATGAAATTAGTACATTTCCAAAATATTGAAAGTACATTTCCAACACTAAGCTAGTCTGTGCTACATTTCAGCTGAGAGCAGATTTATAAAACATTATTTCATTCTGTCTTCTAGAAAATTAAAACAGTACCATTTTGGTATCTTTTTCCACCAAAACATTTCACAAACATGTTTGTTCTTAGAACATTTTGAACAGAGAGAAACTGGTCACTAGCAAGTATGTCTATGTGCTTTTTCAGAAGACTGTAAGCTCATCTCTAGACTGGGCAAGGAATGTGTGTTTGTTATATTGAACTCTCCCAAGCACCTAGTACAGTGCTCTGCACACAATAAGCAGTCAACAAATATGACTGAATGAACAAATGAAAGAAACACTCCTGGAGGACACAATTATAATGCCATCCTGCTTCAAGGAATGAGATAGGATACCCTGACACTATAAGCATGCCAATTGTCATCTCTCTAGAGTAACTAGGAAGTGGATGTGGCTATCTGCCCTACAGTAGTGAAGCCCCTGGGCTACTTAGAAGTAGCACAGTCCAGTCGCAAGAGCAGGGGCTTGGGAGAGAGAGGACATGGATTCTAATTCCAGATCCCCCACCTCTGTGCTGAGTGACCTTGGGCAAGTGACTTCAACCTCTATGCTTCAGTTACCTCGTCTGTAAAATGTGCATTAATATAATAATGGTATTTGTTAAGCACTTACTATGTGTCCAGCACTGTTCTGAACACTGGGTAGATACAAGGCTATCAGGTTGTCCCACTTGGGGCTCATAGTCTTAATCCCCATTTTACAGATGAGGTAACTGAGGCACCGAGAACTTGAGTGACTTGCCCAAAGTCACAGAGCTAACAAGTGGTGGAGCTGGGATTAGAACCCACGTCTTCTGATTCCCAAGCCCATGCCCTTTCCACTAAGTCACACTGCTTGAAGATTGACTGGCTTGACTGTGAGTCCCACGTGGGACAACCTGATTTGCTTATATCTGATTTGCTTTGAACAGTGCTTGGCATATAGTAAGCACTTAAATACCATAATTATTACTATTATTATTTACTGTAACAACAGCCAGGCAGTATTGCTATGGAAAATTACCAGGAAGAAAGCATTGCAACCCTTGGTTAAAGAGGTTAGATGTGACCCTATTCATACAATATGGAGATTTGACTTCATCTCTATAGCTCAGGAAAGTGGGTTCTGTGGAAGCTCACAGTGATAGGTTTTCAGGAGCTACGACAGGACCAGAATCCAGTTCTCTGATTCAAGGTCCAGATATTTTTTTTAAAAAATTCAGCTATTCCAGCTGTTATTTCATTTTGATAAAATCATCAGTTGTTTGAGAGCTCTTCATGTGAGAGGCTATTCCAGTGAATCTCATTGTACTTTAAAGGTGACCTTTCACAAAGACTCTCTTTTCCTGAGGTGACTGCCTTGCCTAAGGTCACTTGGTTCGTCAGTAGAGAACCCAGCCATTGTTCCTGATTTTCAAAGCATCCTGTGCCCATTCCATAAATAATTCTATTTTCACCGTTTGAATATATGAAACAGCTAGATGAACCAGAAACATTAAATGCATCAGCACAATTTGCAACTTTGAATTTTTTCTTCTCGGAGAGTGAGGACTTTTTTGTATTTTAACTTAAGAAAACACACAATTTGGTGTTGTGGGAATTCTTTTGTGTCTTTCTGCTTTTATGAGCACAAATGAGTGTGCTGGTTTATATGCTATACCATTTAGAGTTCCTATGTAATCCTTGCCGTCTTTTCACATAAAACGCCTGACTTACTTGTATGTTCCTTTCTGCTTTGTTGAGGAAATAAAACTGCCACTGGACGTCTCAGAGGAATCCCTGAAAGTGGATATTTTAGCCTTCCCTTCATCACAGCATTTTCTGTAGCATAAAACAGATGTGTTTATAGTTACAGGACTATTCTTGTAAAAAAAAAAGAAATAAAACTTCTAAAATTCACACATTAAGTCTGGAAAAATGCGAGAGGCTGAATGTCAGTGTGGCTTAGTGAAGGGCCAAGGGCCTAGGAGTTAGAAGGACCCGAGTTCTAATTCTTGCTCCACCACATGTCCACTGGGTGACTGTGGGCAAGTCACTTAACTTCTCTGGGCCTTAGTTATCTCACCTGTAAAATGGGGAATAAGAGTGTGAGCCCCCTGTGGGATGGGGACTGTGTCCAATCTGATTAACTTCTATCTACCCCAGTGCCTCCCCTCTCAGGTGTCACCTGGAGAGTTTCCTGCACACTAACAGCCTCGGCTACAGGAGGGAGAGTCAAGCAGAGGCCTACCCATTCCATTCCTAGCTGAGAGAGTGACTAGTGAGTGGAAGGCAATCTGCTACAAGTAAAAAATCACCCATGCTGTGCATCGGCAGCATGGGAGAGAGTCGAGGGAGCTTGTACTTCCCAAGCGCTTAGTACAGTGCTCTGCACACAGTAAGCACTCAATAAATACGATTGATGATGATGATGATGAGGGAGGAGCCTCAAGTTTACTGCGCAGAAGGAGGCAATGGTAAACCACTTCCAGATTTTTACCAAGAAAATTCTATGGATACACTACCAGAAAGATTGCTGATGGAGGTGGGGAATTAAGGGAGAAATGTGTCCATAGAGCTGCTATGGGTAGGAAATGACAGTTTAAGACAAGGTGAGACAAGATCTCAGTGCTTAGAACAGTGTTTGACACATAACCGCTTAACAAGTACCATAATCATTAATGATTGGAACAATATTCATTAACTGGCATGTCCTTTTTTTAGTTCAGAAGGTGAGTTTTAGGGTCATTATGTTCATCTCTCTGAGGATAACTGACCATACAAGCTGTGTTAAAAGCAAGTTGAGTCTTACAAGCCATGGTAAGAAAAACAATCTATAATGGGATCCTGAAAACTACTCTAACTGAAAAATGAAGGATAGGGAATTGTAACAAACACCTGGAACAAAACAGGAAATCTTGTAACTATTGAATATACCCTGATGGTGAGAATGATTTATTCCACATACTCTCCATCACCTCAATAAAGAGCTCATTGACTTTAATTTATGGAGAGAAGCAGAATGGTCTGGGGAAACATCACAGGTCGAAGTCCTCTGACTGCCATTTGCTGGCTTTGTGATCTTGGGCAAACCACTTAACTTCTTTGTGATTCAGTTCTCCTGTTCTCCCTCCTACTCAGACTATAAGTCCCATGGAGGGCAGGAACTTTGCCCTACTTATCTTGTATCTACCCCACCCCAGCAGTTAGAACAGTGTTTGACACATAGAAAGTGAATAACAAATACCATAAAAAAAGACACCACAACCAGAGAATGGAAATACACATTTTCTACAAGAGAGGGCTCTGAAGATATTTTGGATGTCCTGAAGAATGTCCTTTGCTACATGATCAGTAGATTTCATACTGGAAATGAGAGGTTAGTTTTGAAATGTAATTATAAATGCATAAATTAAGTATGCAAAGCAATATGCCTTGAACACCCACTGGGATTAATATATTTCCAAAATATTAAAAGGTAAAACCAACATTGCCTTCCAATACCAAGCTAGTCTATACTACATTTCAGATGGGCAGGAAATTTATAAAATGCTATTTCATTCTGTCCTGTAGAAAAAGACAAAATAAATTGTGCTGTAAAAGGAATTTTTGGCTAACCAAAAACTCATATAAAATATATATGTATTGGTATTATGACAGTAGA
Source organism: Tachyglossus aculeatus (assembly GCF_015852505.1). NCBI lineage: Eukaryota > Metazoa > Chordata > Mammalia > Monotremata > Tachyglossidae > Tachyglossus > Tachyglossus aculeatus. The sequence goes on from NC_052081.1 coordinate 15,919,113, forward strand.
CATGCCTCCACCAACGGAAGTAAACATAGGGTTTTCATTTTCTTGCTTCTTGATTTTTCCTTACAGGTGAACTGACATTTATAGAATAAGATAAACTGAGGGTGCTAGTGACTGTGAGCCCATTGTTGGGTAGGGAATGTCTCTATGTATTGCTGATTTGTACTTCCCAAGTGCATAGTACAGTGCTCTGCACACATTAAGAGCTCAATAAATATGATTGAATGAATGAATGCTTCCAAATTTTAGCCAAAGTCCAATTACCATTTTTTCTCACTCCATTTTAATCCAGGAAAGGGTAAAGATGACAGTAGATGGTGGCAGAGTAATGATCTGCATATGGTTTTAAGTTTGGTTATTTCTGAAAAGTCTGCTCATCTGCAAGGACACAACATTAAAACATAAACCAAATCTGATACTTTTTTGTGCATTGTAGCCTCCTTGGGACTAGGATAAAAGGTTTTGACAGTTCTGGTCTTGTGTAATAATAATTATGGTATTTGTTAAGTGCTTACTATGTGCCAAGCACTGTTCTAAGCTCTGGGGTAGATACAAGGCCATCAGGTTGCCCCACGTGGGGCTCACAGTCTTAATCCCCATTTGACAGATGAGGGAACTGAGGCAAAGAGAAGTGAAGTGACTTGCCCGAAGTCACACAGCTGACAAGCGGCGGGGTCGGGAAGAGAATCCATGACCTCTAACTTCCAAGGTGGTGCTCTTTCCGCTAGGCCACGCTGCTTCTCAACTTGTGTAGCTTCTGCCCTTCTCACTCGTTGGCAACCAATATATAAACACATTTGCATGTGTGTGCATGCATATACATACACGCACACACACATCTTCTAGACTGTGAGCCCACTGTTGGGTAGGGACCGTCTCTATACATTGCCAACTTGTACTTCCCAAGTGCTTAGTACAGTGCTCTGCACACAGTAAGCACTCAATAAATATGATTGAATGAATGAATGCATGCGCGCACACACACAATCGTAGCTTTCAATTGAATCACAGAGGGTTGAGGAACTGATCACTTAGATGACCTGCCCACCACCAGGTTTAGGAGGTAGATTCAATAAGGACAAATATGGACAACTAGAACTTTTTTCTATCCTTAGGACTAATTTTATAAGACACACCCAAGTGAGAATCCCATTTCAGAAGAGATGGGTGTGAGCCCATTGTTGGATAGGGACCGTCTCTATATGTTGCCGATTTGTACTTCCCAAGCGCTTAGTACAGTGCTCTGCATACAGTAAGCGCTCAATAAATACGATTGAATGAATGAATGAATTAGTTACCCTAATTAAAACACAGAAACACAAAGACAAAGGAAAACATACAATTGGGCTAGAATTAACCTCCAAACCATGTTATCTCAATTCTGATCTGTTACAAACTTTAGTTCAAATCGTCTTTAGAGAATGAAGCGGATGTGTGTTAATTTTTGAATGTGTCAAATATTTCAATTTGTGAGTTGTCTGCTATTTTCCATTAATATGACAAATGTTAGGTTTTTCAGTTTGTCATCACTAGTTGACATTTTCTTCAGTTACTTGGACAGAAGCAACATTTTTTCAGCTGGCAGGACTTGGTTGACAGTTCTCATTTACTTTTAGAAGGCCATTTTCTCTGTTACATCAAGCTTGATGCTCCGTTTTTAGACATTGCTACTGTTTTTCAGTTAACGAGATGGGGCTCAATCTTTTTTTTTTTTTTTACTTCGATGTCCTGACAGTTGAAATGTCTTGGTTAACGAGACGTATGTGGATTGTATATTACATTTTGTAATTAATTTTTTCTCTGTGAAACCAGAGGCAGTCTTTCCTTATTAAAGCGATGTTTCTCAATTCCAAAAAAGCAGGGCATTTTAGGCCAATGAAATTATTTTTTGTAGAGTCAAACATCACGGTTCATATAGTGTTCTGCACACAGTAAGTGCCTCAATAAATACGACTGAATAAATGAATGTAGGAAGATTCAGAAAAAGAATCCAAGGCTCTGGCTGAAGACAGTCACAATCAAATACATTCTACACACCAGAATAGGTGTGAACTACAGCTGGAATAGATGTGTACTTGGGCTGTCATATCTCTTCTCACAGTGGTTCCTATTTGCCTCTGGGCTAGCAAATGTATCACTTCTGATACCCATTAATTGATAGATCAACTCCAGCTCCAGTATAGAGTGAATCCACTGCAGAGTTATATTATGCCCATCCCAAACCACTATTCTTCAAACCATGAAAATTCATTCAAGGCCATTTTATCTGTCTTTTTGGCTAACCAGAAAGCTCTAGTTTCATTGTGCCGTCTAACATGAGACCAATCTCGGCTGACTGATCACTTGCGGCAAACTCCTCTTCTAGAAGAGGTTTCAGTGATCAAAACCTGTGAGAATCCACCTAAAAGGGCAGAAGAGGGCTGATAAAGACAAATTTGGGCAACTCTCCTGTATGAACTCTGCCCAGAAAATCTCAGTCCTGCTACCCTGGGTGAGTAAACGGTCAGGCATTTTCCTAATCTGACTGACAAACAGGTATCCCTTTAATCAACCAATCAATGGTATTCATTGAGCACTTAATATGTGCAGAGTATTGTCTAAATACTGGATTTGTGAGAATTCAAAACAGCAGAATTAACCAAACGTTCCTGGCCCAAGAGTTTGAATCTACAAGCAGAATAGGGTTCCCGGGCATCCAAACCAAACATGCCCAGAATGCAACTGATCAGCAAACTCCCATTTTCCACTGATGTCCTCTCTTAACAGACCTTCCTTAGTCTAACAGGCTTCTGTAGAGCAGCAGTGTGGCTTAGTGGAAAGAGCACAGGCTTGGAAGTCAGAAGAAGTGGCTTCTAATCCTAGTCCACCACTTGTCTGCTGTGTGACCTCGGGCAAGCTGCTTAATTTCTCTGTCCCTCAGTTACCTCATCTGTAAAATGGGGATTAAGACTGTGATCCCCACGTGGGACAACCTGATTACCTTGTATCTACCACAAGCACTTAGAACAGTGCTTGGCACATAGTAAGCACTTAAATACCATACTTATTATAATTTTTATTCTGTAGGGAATTTATTCTGAATTACTTTGGTTCATCCTTGGTAACAACCTACTCAAAGCCCCTTCTGGGAATGGCTCCCAGGATATTTCAACCTGATCGTTATTTAACAAGATTTCTAGACCAATGGGATCCTCCCATTCACTTATAGTTTGGATAAGCAAGAAATTCCAGTATTATTGAAATCTCTATATGGCCTTGAACATTTAGAACATTTAGATATTTGTTTTTAAACTGTAAGTTGATACATGAAATGAATTGACTCAGTGAGCTTTTCAACTAATTAACTGAATTTTATATTCACCAGTAAACGTGTCAACAGCTTTTCAGTATCTATTTGAAGGCAAGGAATCATGACAAAGTCCTGTGCCACTGGACTGGATATCTTTTGCAGATTGGGTCTTTGCCTTTGGTTCAGTTATGCATGAACAGCAATATTAGTAGCCTCTCTCAACATAAAAAAATAATACTTGATTTCCTCAGTAGACAAGTAAATTTGTGCCCAAATTTTGCACGTAAATCTGCAGAAATGGATATGTGCTTACATATCCATACAAGTTTGTAATATCCATATTACATACAAGTTTTATTTATATTAATTGAAAGAGGGAACTATATTTGGAAATGAAGGATCCCACTGGTCTTTTCTCCAGTGATAGCTCCTTTGTTCTGGCCATTTTCCAATTCTGCTAATTACAGTTGGCTTACATTCCAATACAGCTTTAATTGGATACATTATTCAGATTCTATCAAATTCATATTATTTCTAAATTCCCTCAAAGACTGGAGGTCTTCCCACAAGTGGTAACAGAAGAACAGATATAGGCAACATTAGATCTGAATGGTGATAAACAATGTTTAATATTTCTATCAATGCATTAAAAAGTGAATATTGAACCGTTGTTGGGTAGGGACCATCTCTATATGTTGCCGACTTGTACTTCCCAAGCGCTTAGTACAGTGCTCTGCACCCAGTAAGCGCTCAATACAATTGAATGAATATTGAATAGCATCGACGAATCCTTCAATTGGCTAGCTAGTTGCAAACTAAGGACAATGTACTGTGCTTTTCATTTGCTATCTAGGAATACATAGGCAACTAAGGCCAAATTTAGATCTTAGTTTTATTACCTACACTTCCTCTATGTTGAATGCCCCATTATTTGATCTTCCAATGTATGCCTCGTTGGGTTAAGCATACACTGGTGAAATACAAAAACTCTTCCAGGCCAGGTGAATTCCAGGCCATCAGGTAGGCATTTAGGGTTGCATATGAACTAAATGTCAGGTAAATATAGTTGGGCTTCCTGTTTGAAAGTGACATTTCGGATAGTGCAAATATGTCTCCAACGGATAATCCCATCCCCACTGGCCCTGCATCACTTTTTTTCCTGTACTGTAACATTTGCTACTTCCAGTGACTGATGAACTCTCTCAGTTTCACAATCTTCCCAAAATCTCTGATCCAATCAAAGCCATCCCATATTTCAGGCTGCTGCATCGGAATAGCACGTGTTCCAGTGGCATCTGATTAGGGATGCACAAAGAAGCCATGATGTGTTTTGCTCAAGTAAGGCAATATGAAATGTTAGTGCAGTTTCTAAAAGTGTCTGCCACCCAAACGGGAATTTCAGACTATGAAGAAGCCGCCTCATTATGCGGCAAGATCACGAGATTTTGTTTCACCAGGAAACCATATTCGAATCCAGTGACCAGAGTTATTAGCAATCTATGGTTGAGAGGAAACTGAATTATTTTGCATTCATCTCACATCAATATGAATGGTTTAATACTAACACCCACTGAGGCATGATCTATTCTTCACCATTAATTCAATTGCATACATTAAGCTGAAAAGATATATTTTTCCCAAGTTATGTATTTGCAATGAAACTGTTTGAAAGATGCCTGTTCATTTATAGAGCTTGTATTGAGTACATCTGGTGCTTCGGGTATCCATTCCAGTCCTTAATAGCAGTAACACCTGAGATGATGAATTGATAGAAGCCTTTCAAGCATTTTTTCACTTCAAGCCTCATTTAGTTCAACCTATTCATTATGAGAGCAAACAATGCACAGTTAAAGAGATCCAATCCTCACACAGTACTCAAGTTTTTTTCTTTTCTTTTTTCGTTTGATTAGGGATGCATAAAAAAGCCATGATGTGTTTTGGTCTTACAAGGCAATGATCCAAAGTGAAACTATCTGACAGTGGAGGCTAAGAAGTATAAAAGTCTGGTTGTAAATTTTCACCTGGCATTAAAAGAACCATTCCAGACTCTACTAATGCAGAGTTAATTAAAGTGCAAGTAGGAAATCATAAAATCTCAATTAGTCAAGAGATTATTCTTAGACCTGAGCTACTTATATTTACATACAGTGGAACTTTAACATATTCAGTAGGTCAAGCAAATGTACTGTTATAAAGATGGAAGTGTATAGGAAAAGATATCAGAGTATAAAAAAAAGACAATCCTGGAGACCTGAAGTTCCACAATAAGTTCTAAATACCACCTTTTGTTAACTATTACAATTACTCTTGTGACTCAGCTTTATTAAAAACTTTATAAAAATGAGCTTGCATGCAATCTAGATTTGTACTGTGAAAATAGATTAGGAAAATAACCTGTATTCACCTTTCGCCTTACTATTCACCTCAATAGTAATAATAATAATAAGTAATCATGATAATGGTATTTGTTAAGCACTTACTATATGACAATCACTATTTTAAGCACTGGGGGAGATAGAAGGTAATTAGGTCGTCCCACATGGAGCTCACAGTCTTAAACCCCATTTTACAGATGAGGGAACTGAGGCACAGATAAGTTAAGTGACTTGCCCAAAGTCACACAGCTGACAAGTGGTGGAGCTGGGATTAGAACTCACAACCTCTGACTCCGACACCCATTCTCTTTCCACTAAGTCACTCTACTTTTTTTTCAAAATGATTGGAACTGTTTTTCGTGGCTCCATTACTATGTCTTCTCTTTATGCCGAAATTAACGTAGTACAATACTATACCTTAATAGCGTTAGAGTGTTAGCACCTTTTGGATGGGAAAATAACACCCCCAGAGCATATGGGGAGGGAGAGTATGAGAGAAAAGGCAAGTCAGGAAGTTGTGGTTGGAGAGAATTCCAGAGTTGATGAGTTTGGTTAGTACAGTGAGTAGAGATGATGAGATCCACTGTATGTTCCAGGTTGTGTGTAGATGAGGTGGTGTAGATCAGGGGGTCCATGGAACTAATGATTGAGAGGAAATGGGTAAAGGAAGGTCTTTGGGAACTTCCACATTGATTTCAAAATCCCTGAGGAACCAGGAAGGGGAGAAGGAATGAGAAAGGGGAATGTGTCATTCTGATTATTAAGCATTTGAAAAGTACCAATCAATGGTGTTTACTGTGTGCAGAGCACTGTACTAAGTACTTGGGAGAGTACAACATAGTTGGTAGACACACTTCCTCCCCTCAAGAAGCTTTTACTACAGTAGAGTGCACTCCTCACAATGGACAATAATACTTGTACTACTTGGACTCCTGTTGCTCCTTCTATGACTACAATGCCCAGGAAAAGAAAGAAAATTCTCTTTAAATATAGATAGGGTTATCACGGAACACCAAAATTTGGTAGCTGATTCTCCTAAAATATTTCAAAGTACACAACAGAACGTGTCTACCAACTCTATTGTATTTGTGTCTCCCAAGCACTTAGTACAGTGCACTGCATACAGTAAGTGCTCAGCAAATACCATTGATTGACTGACTGGGCAGCAATGCCAAAAGATAAAGAAAACTAATTGAATAATTTGGGATTGGTAAATTAAATGGCCTTTCCCAGCTCAGTCAACATGCCAAATATTGGATCACTTACCAAATGAGAGAGATTACTTGGATGACCTTAGAATTCAGACAAGACATCTCTTTGATATATCCCCTCAAAGTGAGACTTTCTTTGTGAGTCAGAGAGGATGGACTGATTTACTTTGCTGCATTCTGAAATTTCTTTATAGATTTAGTCAAGGAAATGAAGTGGCATTCAAACTACCTAGGTAGTTTGTGCTGCAGGGTTTGTTTATATTGGTTTGCCTGTTGCTTATGGTATAGTTATCACAAAGTATCCTGTTTAAAGTGTGTCTGGGCATGAGAACAATACTGAGAAGCAGTAAGGGCTAGTGGAAAGAGAAGATATGTTCTAATCCCAGCTCTCTCAATTGCTTGCTCTGTGGCTTTGGGGAAGTCACAACATCTCCGTGCCTCAGTTTCCTCAACTGTAAAATGGGGATTAAGTACTTGTTGGCCCTCCTCCTCAGACTGAGTGCTCTTTGTGACACAGGGACTGCATCTGACCTAATTAACTTTTACATATCCCCACATTTACCACAGTGTTTGACATGTAGCAAGCACTTCACTCTGCTGCCCGGATCATCTTCCTACAGAAACAGTGAGGACAAGTCATCCCCATCCTCACCAATCTCCAGTGGGTGCCTATCCACCCACTGGATATCAAACAAAATCGCCTCACCCTGGGCTTTAGAGCACTCCATCACCTTGCCCCCTCCTACCTCACTTCTCTCCTTCTACAACCCAGCCCACATACTTTGCTCCTCTGGTGCTAACCTCCTCAATGCCTTGATCTTGCCTCTATCACCACTGACCCCTGGCCTGTGTTCCACCTCTGTCCTGGAATCTCTTCCTCCTCAAATCTGCCAATTCCTCTCACCCACCCCCCTCTTTCAAAGCTTTATTGAAGACATCTCCTCCAAGAGGCCTTCCCAGACTAAGCCCCACTTTTCATCTCCCACTCCTTTCTGTGCCACCCTGACTTGCTCCCTTTGGTCTTCCCTGCCTTCCCAACCCCACAGCACATATTCATTAGTTCATTCAATCATATTTATTGAGTGCTTACTGTGTGCAGAGCACTGTACTAAGCACTTGGGAAGTACAAGCTGGCAACATAATGTATATATCTAATTTTTTAAATTTGCATAGATGTCTGTTTACTTTTATTGATATCTATCTCCCCACCTCTAGACAATGAACTAGTTGTGGGTAAGGATTGTCTCTATTGACTGCTGAATTGCAGTTTTGCTTAGTACAGTGCTCTGTACACAGGAAGTGCTTAATAAATATGATTGAATGAATTAATGAATGAATGAACAATTACCATGGAAAAAATATCTGTCCTCCCTCTTCCTTACAATATGAATCCCATGTAGAATAGGGACTGCGTATCACACTTAGAACAATGCTTGGCACAGATTTCTTAATAATATTATGTTATTATTGCTAGGGATTGGAGTATTTGAACTGATAGTGCCTCTGACCAGAGACATTGTTTGTGTCCAGGCGTTGAATATGTCCATATAACACCCTGTTCTCAAGAGTAGAATACAGGAGGAAAGTTATAGTAGATTTAATATCAGCTAAGTCTGGGTTTAGATGAAGCAAGCAAATAATTTTTCCATCACCCATTTTTTTTTCTTTCCACACACAAAAAAATGTATGAAGTAAAACATATGAGCATTTGAGCAATTCTGTCGTAATCTTAAAATAAGCTGCCAACCTGTTGAATAACAGTTTTATCTATTTTGGTATTTTGTATTGCTCCTTTGAAAACACAGATGGAAAATCTTATGCTATTGTTTGTCAGCAGACCAGATATAAAATTTGGTAACCATATCTGCTGCCTGATTATTCTCAATGGTAGTGCTTTTATTTGCTAAAGCAGGAATTAAATTACCTCTTGTAACTCAGTGGTACATTTGGAACATGGTGCGCAGGAGTGCATGTCTAATTATTTGAATTGACTGTTAATTAAGTACTTCAACCTTTTTTTTTTTTATAGAACACCTACTGTGTGCAAAGACTGTACTGAGCACTTGACTTTAGCAAATTAATCTCTTCATAGTTTAAACAAAAATGGAGAAAAAAAATGTTCTCACTGATTCGTATGTCACTTCCTATTAATGCTGAACAGAGTGTTTGGTCAATAAATCAATCAGTGCCATTTATCGAGCACTTACTATGTGTAGAGTACTGTACTAAGCACTTTGGAGAGTTCACTGTAACGGTTGGTAGACACTAATGCACAGAGAAGGTAAACAATTTGCCCAAGGTCACACAGCAGATGAGTGGCAGAGCTAGGATTAGTAGACACTTTCCCTGCCCATAACTAGTTTACAGTCTAGAGGGAGTTTAGATTCTAGAATGCATGTTACCTAGAATCTTCTTATTGCTACTGACTTCATATTTATTTCAAACACCGACTGAATAATAATGATGATGATGATAGTTTTTGTTAAGCGCTTACTATGTGCCAAGCACTGTTCAAGGCACTTGGGTAGATACAAGGTGGTCCCATGTGGGGCTCACAAGATGACCTGCCTGGTGAGGCATAGAGGCATAAAAGGGTCCCTAGGAAATCCAAAGATATTAGAAGAGCTCTGAATATGCAAAAACACCAGAGAAAGCTTCATGAGAACAGATTATGAAGAAACAGCAGCTTCAGTGGGTTCACTCTTTTGCCATAGCATGCATTTTCAATGTGAATTTTGGCCAGAACAAGACTGGAAAATTAAAGAATGCTCTATTGCCAACCTGAAATGATTCCACGCTCAGTATACCACATTATTAAAGAAACTGTTTGTGTGAACGCGACAGTGGTGGAATGGGTGGTTTTACATTAAGTTGACTCTCATATTATAGGCGAAGTGAAGGACTGGAAGGAAGGAGAGATGTACAACCCAGGGAATCAGGATAGAAAAGGAAATGATGCAGCAAAATTAATATTTGTTGGGAGATGTTTTCAGGGGGCTGTGACCACCAACCCTAAGGGGGAAGAGATCAGAAGATTGTCCATGTTTGAAAACCAGTGACCTAAGTGTGGCTAGAGGAGCAGTGTAGCTCAGTGGCAAGAGCTCAGGCTTGGGAGTCAAAGGTCATGGGTTCAAATAGCAGCTCTGCCAGTTGTGAGCTGTGTGACTTTGGGCAAGTCACTTCACTTCTCTGGGCCTCAGTTCCCTCATCTGTAAAGTGGGGATTAAGGCTGTGAGCCCCACGGTGGACAACCTGGTCACTTTGTATCCTCCCCAGCACTTAGAACAGTGCTTTGCACATAGTAAGTGCTTAGCAAATGCCATCATTATTTACAGCACTTAGAACAGTGCTTTGCACATAGTAAGCGCTTACTAAATGCCATTATTATCATTATTTATTTAAAAGCAGGTGTAGGCTCACTGTGGGTAGGGAATTCATCTACTAACTCTGTTTTTTGTACTCTCCCAAATGTTTAATACCATACTTTGCACAAAGTGCTCAATGAATATGATTGATTAGGTGGATAAAGGGGACAGAAATTTGAAACGGACATTGAATTGTAAAGAAAGAGAAATGAAGACAAAGGTGAAGATTCACACATACACAAGCACACATGCACACAAAAGTCTCACAGTCATATTTTCAGCCATATACACACACCCTAGCTTGAGACCCTGTTAATAATAATTGTCATATTTGTTAAGCGCTTCCTTTATGCTACACATACTCTGTACTAAGTGCTGGTGTGGATATAAATATAACCAAACTGGGTTGGACACAGTCCATCCACATGAGCCTCACAGTCTCAAACCCCATTTTGTAGAGGAAGTAACCGAGGGCCAGGGAAGTGAAGTTACATGCCCAATGCCACAGCAGACAGGTGGCAAGAGTCAGGATTCAAACCCAGGACCTTCTGACTCCCAAGGCCATGCTCTATCCACGACATCTATTGAACTGTAAGAGAGAAAGTAGAAAACAGAAGCTGATCAGGGTGACAACTTCTGCCCTTGGTTGAACTGAGTTCCTGTGGTCCCACGTGGAGCCTAAAAATCCCCTTCTTTGGGGATTGCAGAAGTAAGAAACAAGAACTGGATTAAGCTAGTAACTTTATAGCCAGTGGCTGATGAGGAATCAGATTTTGGGAAAACCTAGTAAGGTGCAAAGATGAAACAGTTATCTGGTTCAGATAATGTTTCCCAGATTGAATATATTTTCTGAAAATGACTCAAATTACTCCACAAAGTAGGCCCTCAATCAATACCGCTGCTACCGATGAACTTCTCAATTTTGCACTTGTAGATGTACACCTAGAATTCCTAAATATTACTGGGAGGGGAGGATACTTTTGAGGTCAAACACTTTTATTCTCTCACTTTACACATTCAACCTACAACACAGAAGTGTGGTCCATGTTTCCATCAGTGGCATTTATTGAGCACTTACTGGGTGCAGAGCACTTTACTAAGCGGTTGGAAAAGTACAATGTGACAAAGTTGTAGACACAGCTGTCCACAGGATCTTCAAATTTAGGGAGACAAACATTATTAGCAACAATGGTAATAATAATAATAATGATAATAACAATGATGGCATTTGTTAAGCACTTACTATGTGCCAAACACTGTTCTAAGCGCTGGGGGGCGGGGATACAAGGTGATGAGGTTGTCCCACTTGGGGCTCACAATCTTAATCCCCATTTTACAGATGAGGTAACTGAGGATCAGAGAAGTTAATTGACTTACCCAAGGTCACAGAGCGGACATGTGGTGGAGCTGGGATTAGAACCCATGACCTCGGACTCCCAAGCCCATACTCTTTTTAAGCACTTACTATGGGCCAAGCTTTATTCTAAGTGCTATGGTAGATACAAGGTAATTATATCAGACACAGTCCCTGTCCACATGGGACCCACAGTCTTAATTATCAATTACAGATGAGGTAACTGAGGCACAGAGAAGGGAAGTGACTTGCCCAAGGTCACATTAGCAGACACGTAGTAGAGCAGGGATTAGAACCCACATCACCTGACTCCAAGGCCATGCTGCTCCTTATAATATAAATGATATAAATACCTAAATTATGGATATGCATATAAGTGCCAAGGGTGGGGTCAGTAACAAGTACTTAAAGGTATTTATAATTACTCCAGAGCTTCTCAGTTCATCTTACATTTTGAGCGTGATGTGGGGCAGGGGCAGTGTCCAACCTGATTACCTGGTATCTACTCCAGTGGTTATAACAATGCTTAACATATAGTAAGTGCTTATTGCTATCACCATCATCATCACTAGGATTCATAGAAATCCCATTCATACCTACTTTCCCGGTAACATATGGCCAGAAATAAGTATCCTACTTTCAAACCAGCCTAATTAAAGAGCTGGGAGACATTCAGAAACAAGGTGAATTAAGGCAACCAAGAGCCAGAATTTCAAAGGTTAATAAGACTATAGGAAAAAAAGAATGTCTTTAAAATTTGGCATGAAGGGTCAAAGTGTAGGGTGATCCAATGAGCAGAAGAGAAGCAGCATGGCTCAGTGGAAAGAGCCCAGGCTTTGGAGTCAGAGGTCATGGGTTCAAATCCCGGCTCTGCCAATTGTCAGCTGTGTGACTTTGGGCAAGTCACTTAACTTCTCTGTGCCTCAGTTACCTCATCTGTAAAATGGGGATTAAGACTGTGAGCCCCACATGGGACAACCTGATTACCTTGTATCCCCCCAGTGCTTAGAACAGTGCTTTGCACATAGTAAGCACTTAACAAATATCACCATTATTATTATTATCATTATTAAGAGAAAATACATTTAATTGTTGTTGGATTTTTTTCCCCACTAGAGGGTTTTAATCAATCAATTTGATTTATTAAGCACTGTGTGCAGTAAGCACTGTATTGTTTGGGAAAGCGCAATATAACGGACTTGGTAGACACATTCCCTGCCCACAGCAAAGTCACAGACTACCCAAGAAGTTGCATAAGTCTAGAGAAATGCGAAGGATAAGAGTTAAGCAAAAATATAAAACCAATTTAGCATGAACTTATAGCTTTCCTCCCCACTACTTGAATTCAATCTTTTTATTTCCACACTGTTTATTTCCACCCTTGAAATCTAAAATCTGCTTTCACATCCTCCGTGTTTTTTAGTCCATTGCCTTCTTACACTGCAAGACAAGCAACCCCAACTTCTCGAACCTTTCCAGCCTCAGGGGGACATATCTTTATGAATTCAAATAGGCAATCACCAGTTCTGGACTAGAATTTCAAATTGAAACAGCTGCAAGTATTCCAGTATTAGGCACTGCCACACTATGGTCATTATATCCATACTCAGCAGTAGAAATTACAACAACTCATATTCCAATTGAACGTCTCATAGGGGGGGAAAGGCTTCAGTTCGCTTGACTCCATTCATGAATACCTACCTAGGTTTTCTTCCTTTCTCGACCAAACTGATCATTGAATGGCATGATTTTAAGAAAAGCCCTATCATATCCTTTTCTTTTTCAGAATGCTGAAGTCCCTTTCAAAGGTCTCTGAGGCTACAGAAGCGTTTACTCAGAACCCTGGAACAGATAAATGGGTTACAAGAAAAACCAGAAGTACGTGTAAGCTGTCAACATACTTCAGTGTTACCATAGTTATTCCAAATAGCTCTTGAAACTGCTACTGAAACTGAGAAGCAGCGTGGCTCAGTGGAAAGAGCACGGACTTTGGAGTCAGAGGTCATGGGTTCAAATCCTGGCTCTAACAATTGTCGGCTGTGTGACTTTGAGCAAGTCACAACTTCTCTGGGCCTCAGTTACCTCATCTGTAAAATGGGGATTAAGACTGTGAGCCCCCTGTGGGACAAACTGATCACCTTGTAACCTCCCCAGCTCTTAGAACAGTGCTTTGCACATAGTAAGCGCTTAATAAATGCCATCATTATTATTATTACTGAATATTTTTCACATTTTGCTATTTTTTCTTCTATGCCCAGTACAGTTTCCCCGGCAAATTACTGCACAAAAGAGTTTAAAAAATGTCATTTCCTGTGACAGGTTGTTGCACATCTTGCCCTCCCATCATGTTCAGGACAAGTGTGTTTCAAGACTTTGAAAGTTAAGGTAGTCTGTTGGAAAAAGGATTTCATGCATGACAAGTGGGACATTGGTGTGGCTGAACAACTTGAGAGTCATCAACGTCACTTTGACCTTCATTGTTGACTTTGTTCTTATATCCTCCTGGGAGTGCTTAAAGTTGCTATCTTTAATCTTGTAGATTGTGCATTTCTTGCACTAATATCATGCCCTCTATCTCTGATATCAATAAGCCTAGATTGTTCTACAAAATCTGATTAAAAGGAATCCACTTTCATTGAACTACTGTCCATATAAATGCAGTTTCAGAGACATATCTCATAACCCACTGAAACGTTTCCATACATATTGAATTCCCTCCTCAAATGATTATCATTCTGGTCACTTGAAAATTGACATAAACTGGGTTTCACTGAAGTGAGAAGTAGAAGGGACTCAGAGAAGCCAAGACTTCAAATGCTTCTGAGGCTTATCTAAACTGTTTTACAAAACCTTTAAAGTCTTTTCAGTCATTACTTTTCACTGTTAAATATATTAATCATTATACTGGCACACTGTAGTCCTCTTAGACTTTCTCTGGACGCTCCAACTGAGAAACTAAGGTTCTTACGGTATTTAAAAAGGTTGGCACCATTAAATAGCATGCTTACAACAGGAATCTGTCTTGTAAAAAGGAAACTGTGACTATGTTTCACATTGTAAAATGCACAGTACCAAGTAGCAGAACTTATCTATAATATCGAATTTCTTACTTCATATATTCCCTCTTTTAATCATCTTCTCTTGACAAATAAGAAATACATACCTAACTGGTACAGCTATAAGGGTGTAAGATGGCCTTTGTCCCTTCCTTCTGCATTTCCTCCCCTTTCTAAAACCTCATTGTTCCTCTCCCTTCAGGAATTTCTATGAATAAAGTTCTTCAGTTATATAAAAAGCTACTGAATTATTCACACATTCTGAAGTCACTTACGACTTAAGCAAATACTATTGTGTGAGCAAAGATTGGAAAATACTGAATAATATTTTCCCGATTATCAGATTATATATTCCTCCTATGTTCACTTTGATCGAGAAAAACAGCATGAAGTGGATGATAAATTAAATGAAGAAAACCCACAAGAAGGAAATGTATGCTGAAAGTGTTTAATTATTTTCTAGGATCAATCAGTGGCATATCCACAAGAAACTTCAGTGGTTGCCCATCCACCTCTGGATCAAACTCATCACTGGCTTGAAAGCATTCCATCACCTTATCCCCTCCTACCTTACCTCACCATTCTCCTACAACCTAGCTTGCACACTTGGCTCCTCTATTGCTAACCTTCTCACTTTACCTTCATTTTGTCCAACTCACTGCTGAACTCTCACTCACATCCTCCCTCCTGATAGAATAGTAATGCTTGGATTCCCTTTAAAAGATAAAGGAACATACTCTGAATGCACGAATAGAATAAATTTGGCCTGGCCCACCCTCCCTCCTCATATCTGACCAACAGTGTCTCTTCCCACTCCAAGAGGCCTCCCCTCATTAATCCCTCCCTTCCTCCTCTCTCACTCCTGTCTACATCTCTCTCACTCCCTTTATTCAAACGCTCCCAGCCACACAGCACTTATGTATCTATCTGTAATTTTATTTATATTAATGTCTCCTCCCACTCTGGACTGTAAATCCTTGATTTCAGTATGATTTCTGTTGCTGCCTTAATGTCAGTCTCATAAAAGATACAGATATTTTCTATTTAGTTTTCCACTCACTTTTTGACGGGTTGTATTCCTGCTTAGGTTGAAGAAGTCATTGGCACTATTTAGCTCTGCTGTAAATGGACACTTCTGGTTGGAAAAGCTTTCCTAGAAGAGGCGGAAACATAACCTTGGTCTTTTTCAGTCTGGTTTTAGTCTGTAGCACACTGCTGACACTGCAAAGTGACTCCTGATTACGTACATGGCTACTCTTGAATGGGTCCCTAGAGCATAGTTATCAGCATATGCAAGTTCATGAATGACTCTCTCGCAGATTTTGTGTACCATTTGTATCCTGTTGAGTGGGACTAGTTTCCCAGTGGATAAGTAGCAGAGTCTAACAAACTTCTGGATCCTTCTGCTCCTCTTTAGGCATAGAGGAGTCCATAAAAAGGCAAAATAAAAATGAGCCAAACTTCAAAGAAAGACAGTTTACTGGACTAGGACAAAAAACTATGTGGCTAGGGAATGTATTTGTTGTTGAGAGACTAGAGTAAAAAACAGAACTATATAATAAGCATATAATGAGACGAGTCATATCAGCCAAATTCCTAAAACAAAGACCAAAAAAAAAAAAAATCCACTACTATTCAAGCAAAAAAATAATTTGATGTTAACCTTGATAAAAATCTGACTTTATTTCTAGGGTGAAGTATAAATGGACGACTCAACTAAATAGAGAAATCAATTTAGAACCAAACAATTCATTTGTTGTTGTTTAGCTGTCCTGCTTCTTAACCTTGAGAAGTTTCTAAGACATAAACATTGATTAAGTTCATGAACACCTCTGTGCTTGGGAAATGCAAGAATTGTTCTATTTATATTTGCATGGGTTTATGTGTGTCAATGTGGGTGATCATCTTCTTGGATTCTTACTTTTTCAAGTTCCTAGGGAATCAGTGACAAGAACAGTGTCAAATAACTAATCTTACTATTTTACATTTGTCATTGGCAAATGATGTAGGTAGGAAGTATAAAAGAATCACATTTCTTTTCACTTAAAAAATTAGAGTACAGTCAGGATATAGAGAAAAACATTTTATCATTTTCTTTAGAGTGAAAGCAGTCATAAAAGAAGTTACCATCTCTGGGATAATGGGTGATGCTTATATCTGTCTATAAATGTCCTTATTGTCTTATGTTCCTTTCCCATTTATATCAGTTTCTTCTAGCTAGAACCTGCTCCTGTCAATCATTTTTTACCAATTATTTCCTTGGTTGGATTTTCTGGTCAACTTTTTCATCCACAATGCAAGATACACTTATCATGTCCCTAATTGGCTGGAAATGTTATAGAATAACAGTTGTTCAGTTTTTCCTTTATTTTGAAAAAGGACAACACGCTGATGATTTACCCTGACAAACCTTGCCCAAGTGCTTAGAATAGTAGCTTAGAAAACTCACTTGCATTATACCCCACTTATTACGTGGGTAATATTTTGCTTCTCATGCTATGAGAGGAAGCATGATTTCAAAAGAGCCCTGGTCTAAAGGTTGAAGAGCTTGGTTTCTACACCCAGGTAAAAACCTGCTACTAGTTTATTACTTAATTCTATTTTTCCTCCATTTCCTAATCTATAAAATTGAGATAATATCTTTTTTTCCTTATCACACAGAGAATTTAAGATGACAAAGAGAAGCAGCATGGCCTAATGGAAAGGGTAAAAATAATAATAATACGAGTTATGGTATTTGTCAAGCACTTACTTTGTCCAAGCACTGTTCAAAGCACTGCAGTAGATACAAGGTAATCGGGTTGTCCCATGTGGGGCTCACAGTCTTAACATTTTCCAGATGAGGTAACTGAGGCTCAGAGAAGTAAAGTGACTTGCCCAAGGTCACATAGCTGGCAAGTTGCAGAGCAGGGATTAGAACCCTTGTCCTCTCACTCCCAAGCCCAGGCTCTTTCCACCGAACCATGCTGCTTCTCTGTGGATATGGAAAGGGTATGGGGCAGGAAATCTGTGGACTGGGTTCTAATCCCAGCTCTGTCAATTGCTTGCAGTAGGACCTAAGGTAAATTATTTAACTTCTCTGTGCCTGTTTCTTCAACTGTAAAATGGGATTGAATACCCTTTCTCCCGCCTATGTTTCCAACCTAACATATACCTAGCACAGCACACAGAACAGTGTTTGACCAATAATAATAATAATAAATGCCAGTGATACTTCATCAGCTTTGCCCCACACCCTACTTGACAGATCTCCTATTATTTATTCAGTCATATTTATTGAGCACTTACTGTGTGCAGAGCACTGTACTAAGCACTTACAAACCAACCAGCACACTTCACTCCTGTAACACCAATCTAATTCTGTATCTCTAATCATTTCAGTCTGTAAACCATAAGCACTTGATTATTTGCCCAAACTCCGGCCACAGAGCACTTCTGTACATACCCATTTGTAATTTATTTTTAACATCGGTCTCCCAGTCTGTCAATTCCTGAGGGTAAGGATCTTGTCTACCTCCTCCACTATATTGCACTCTCACAAGGGTTGAGTGCAGTGCTCTACATATAGTAAAAGCTCAATAAAAAGCATTGATTGAAATAAATTTTCTCTATATATTTCTGTTTCCTAAAGTTCTTGCCCATCTTTTTTTTAAAAAAAATAGTAATAGTATTTATGTGCTTACTATTAGAGAAGCAGCGTGGATCAGTGGAAAGAGCACAGACTTTGGAGTCAGAGGTGATGGGTTCAAATCCCTGCTCTGCCAGTTGTTAGCAGTGTGACTGGGCAAGTCACTTAACTTCTCTGTGCCTCAGTTCCCTCATCTGTAAAATGGGCATTAAGACTGTGAGCTCCCCCCGTGGGACAACTTGATCACCTTGTAATCTCCCCAGTGCTTAGAGCAGTGCTTTGCACATGGTAAGCACTTAAATGCCATTATTATTACTATTATTATTTATTGAGCACTTATTGTGTGCAAAATACTGTTCTAAGTGCTCAAATCAATCTCAATACCTTTTATCAGCCCAGCGTCTCTAAAATTAAACCAACATTAGATATTTGTTCGATTCATTCAACCCAGTAATATTAGATTAACCAGATAAGTGATAAAATTTGACTAGCTTCCAATATCCCCACAACTGTAGTAGACAATAATAGAATAAATCCATTATGACTGAAAATTTCATTGGCCTTCAATTCTGAATTAGTTTTCAGGAGACTGTAAATACATTGAAATTGGATTCAACTGATGTGACATTCTGCATTTGAAGAAATGCCATGCATTTTCCACGTTTTGAGTAGCTAACACTTATTTCACTGTTTATTTTCTCCATCTCAATCAAGCAAATTATAGAGAAACTCCCGAAGACATCCTATTCCTAGTCTAATTTCCATGATTTGATCGGGATGTTTTAGTCATACCAAATACCGGAGCTTCTTCCCGGCCCATTTCTTGTAGTGACCTAATTTCTCATTTGTTCTAAGATTTTTGAGAGAAATAATTTTGTGGTTTGGGGGAGAAAACTACCACTTCACCATTTTTTTAGTAGTATTTGTAAAGTACTTGGTATGTGCCCAGCACTTTATTAAGTGCTGGGGTAGATTCAAGATAAGCAGTTATTAACACAGTCTTTGTGTGGCTCACAGTTTCAATCCCCATTTTTCAGATTAGGTAACAGACACAGAGAAGTTAACTGGCCTGCCCAAGGTCACACAGCAAACAAGTGGCAGACCCAGAACTAGAATCCAGATCCTCTGACTCCAAGATACGTGCTCTTACCACTAAACCATATCAATCCATAATGATTGATTCTTTATGCATTAGTTATCTCATCTGTAAAATGCTGATTAAATACATGTTCTCCTTCCCACATGAACCCCCTGTGAATCAGGGACTGTTGCCAATCTATTTACGTTGCATCTACCACAGTGTTAAGTAGAGTGCTTGGCACAAAGTAATATCACAAGTACTTTACTTCACATTTTATAATGCAAATGTCCAGACTATGGAATATTATTCTACTGCTAGAAAATTATTTTACATAGCTCGAAATTCAAAAGAGCTATGAAAAAACTCATAGGGGAATGTAATGTCATAAAGACATGAAATGAGACCATCTAGGAAGAATTAGAAATGTGAGATTCAAGAAAGCATTCTTTTTTTTAAACCTTGGAAAAGGCTGAAGCTACTTTCACATTTCAATAGTCCAGGCTTCTAGAGTTCAAGAGCTCTATGATTCTGACTTGATTTTCCTGAAAAAATATGCCTTTTGAAATAAGATTAGTGTGTTGGATTTTTTTAAAACTGTCAGTGAAAAATAATTTACAATGGAAGCAAAGTATGAAAAACCAATTAAAGCTCTGACCTTTTACAAATGGAGTGTGTGAGCTTTTATGATGATATAAAAGTTTATTTGGTTACTTTGCCAGTTTAAAGGAATATTGTCAACCTCTTTGCAACTCCCCCAGATTCTTATTCTAACAGGGAATTAGCACCTGAAAGTTATAAATAAAACATCGTAAATATGTACAGGGCTACACTCATGGGTATATTCAGATATAAAATCTGTATCTGTCCCAGTACTTAGAACAGTTCTTGAACATAGTAAGTGCTCAAGAAATACCATATTCTGTATTAAAACTTGAAAGACATATAGGCTTGAACATAGTTCTCAAAAAAATGTATGGAAATTATGGACATAAAGGCTCTGTTCATAAATATTATGATATTTGTTAGGCACTTTATGTTCAAGAACAGTTCTAAGCACTGGGATAGATTCAAGATATTTAGGTTGGACACAATCCCTGTCCTACGTGGGGCTCACAGATTAAGTAAGAGGGGAGACAGGCATTTAATTCTCATTTTACAGATGAGAAAACAAACACAGAGAAGCTAAATAACTTGTCCAAGGTTAAACATCAGCCATTTGGCAGATTTGGGATTAGAATCCAGAACCTCTATCCCCCAGGCCCAGGATCTTTCCACTAGTCCTTGCACTTATGTATATGTATCTATGCATGTACACACTCATTTCTGACAAAATACTTCTTTTTTTTACTTAGAATTTTGGCTGCCAACACGCTGGCAGAGTTAGGGATACTCTCCTGAATCCTAAGACAATTTCTTTGTCCTTCCAATACCTAGACCCAACCATGTTCTGCCACTGAACTCCTTGGTGAGAAGCCACAGACAAAGCCAGTGTGAGCCCACACAACTTCTTACTCTTCTCCCCATCAAGCAGGAATAATGGAGTAGAGGAATCACAGATCACCAGAAATCAACCCTGCTCAGGCTTTTCATGGGGTTAGCTAGTATAGGGACATAGAATTCCAAAGACAAAACAATAGAGGGGTGCTTTATACTTTCTAAATTATAAAAATTCTTGCTACCTCAAATCAATCAATCATATTTATTGAGTGCTTACTGTGTGCAGAGCACTGTACTAAGTGCTTGGGAAGTGCAAGTTGGCAACATAGAGACAGTCCCTACTCAACAGTGGGCTCACAGTCTAAAAGGGGGAGACAGAGAACAAAACCAAACATACTAACAAAATAAAACAAATAGAATAGGTATGTACAAGTAAAATAAATAGAGTACTAAATATGTACAAACATATATACATATATACAGGTGCTGTGGGGAAGGGAAGGAGGTAAGATGAGGGGGATGGAGAGGGGGACGAGGGGGAGAGGAAGGAAGGGGCTCGAAAAATCTGAGCAGCTCCTCATTCAATCGATGATTATGCATTGAACATTTTGGGGCATGGACATGGATTGCACTTGGGAAAAAACAACAGAAATAGTAGACATGATCCTTGCCCTCAAGAAATGAAGGAGACAGACATTAAAATAATAAGGGAAGCAATAGAATTTAAAGATATGTAAGTACACAGGGGGAGATTTCTTAGACATTTGGGAAATACTGGGCAGAGATGGTCTTCCTCTCCTGCTGGTCAGGAGTTTGGGCTTTTTAAAAAAAATGTTATTCTTTAAGCTCTATGTACCAGGCACTGTACTAAGCACTAGGATGGAGACAAGTAAATTGGGTTGGACACAGTCCCAGTCCTGTATGAATCTTATAGTCTTAATCTCCATTTTACAGAGGAGATAATGAAGGTACAGAGAGGTCAAGTGACTTGCCCAAGGTCCCACAGCAGACAAATGGCAGAGCAGGAATTGCTGTGGAGAAGAATGTCTGGATTGGGGGCTAGATCCAGGAGGTTCTTGTGACAGTGATTAATTGCAGGTAAGAGTCAGGGAAGATTGAATGGGGAGGGGGAAATTGGAGAAAAGCCACTGGGGGAAAACAAAGGAAATCATTAATTCATTCATTCAATCATATTTATTAAGCTCTTACTCTGTGCAGAGCACTGTAATAAGCACTTGGGAAAGTACAGTACAGCAATAAAGAGTAACAATCCCTGCCCATAATGAGCTCACAGTCTAGCAGGGGGGTGAAGGGGTGGGGAAACACAATAATACTTGTTAAGCTCTTACTATTTGTCAAGCACTGTAGATATAAGGTAGTCAGGTGGGACAGTCCCTTTCCCACACAGGGATTACACTCTAAATCCCATTTTACAGATGAGGTAACAGAGGCCCAGAGAAGTGATTTGCCCAATGTCCCTCAGCAGACATGTGGAAGAGCTGAGATTAGAACCCATGACCTTCTGACTCTAAGCTACCACTAAACCATGCTGTTTCACTTACTATGTGCAGATCCCTGTACTAGGTGTTTGGGAGAGCACAATCTAAAAGAGTTCGTAAACACACTTTCTGCCTGAAAGGAGCTTAAAGTCTAGAGCAGAATTCATTCATTCATATTTATTCATTCATTCATCCATTCAATCATATTTATTGAGCGCTTACTGTGTGCAAAGTGTATTAAGCCTTGGGAGAGTAAAATGCAACAACCAACAGACATTCCCTGCTCATAATGAGCTCACAGCCTAAAGGGGGGCATCACAATCTGTAATAATAATAATAATGATGGCATTTATTAAGCACTTACTATGTGCAAAGCACTGTTTTAAGTGCTGGGGAGGTTACAAGGTGATCAGGTTGTCCCATGGGGGGGCTCACAGTCTTAATCCCCATTTTACAGAGGAGGTAACTGAGGCCCAGAGAAGTTAAGTGACTTGCCCAAAGTCACACTGACAATTGGTGGAGCCGGGATTTGAACCCATAACCTCTGACTCCAAAGCCGGGCTCTTTCCACTGAGCCACGCTGCTTCTCAAAAGCAGCTTCTTCTCTGCTTCATGCTGCTTCTCTATAAAGCACTGTACCAAGGGGTTGGGATCATTTAGACTGTGAGCCTACTGTTGGGTAGGGACTGTCTCTATATGTTGCGAACTTGTACGTCCCAAGCGCTTAGTACAGTGCTCTGCACACCGTAAGCACTCAATAAATACGATTGATGATGATGATGATGTAATAAATGTAAAATAATAAGAACCATTAGGTTCTGTTCTTGAGATGGTTACAATCTTGTAGATTGTACATTATCCCCTCTAGACTGTCCAGCACCCTCCCCTGCCCCAAATGTAAGCTTGTTATAGGCAGGGAATGTGTCTGTGATATTGTTCTCTCCCAAGCACTTAGTACAGTGCTCTGTACACAGTAAGCGCTCAATACCATTGAATTCACCGCTTCACTCCCACCTAGTTTTAGCTTAAACTCTTTTACTACCAGTTCAGTTTCCAATAGTTTTCTCCCCAACAATTTGTAAAAATAGAAGACATATTTCCATTTACGTTAGAAACAATTAAAGTAGCCAACTGACCAGGAGACAGAGCACTGGTTGAAATATACCAAAGCATGAATTGTTATACTGAGTGACTCACTGATGCTCACTGAACATTAAAAGCGTAGGAGGGAATGAGAATAAAAATGAGTCATCCTAACACTCCACATTAAATAACCTGTGAGATTTGATGATCTTGAGGTGCTCCATCGCAGCTTCACAATCATCAATTAAGTTCCACAACACTCCTGTTGTGAAAGATGCAATCAGTGGATCTGCGGAGAACAAAGTGACTGTTCCTCTCCCCTAAAACAACTCAATAAATCTGAGCAAGTCAGGTCACTTGAGTGTTAAAAACTCATTCTGTCAAGTACCATATTGTAATCTTTTATAATAAGAGCAGTCTCAATTCAGAGGGCTGAGATAAAGGAAAATGCAAGACATGAAAAGTGGAACTGATCATAACTGGATTCCACTCCCATCTTGTCGTTTTAATAATGTAAATAGGCTAGCTTAATGTCTTGAAGCCATTTGTGACATTTTCTATTGCACGGACATTCAAGCTCTTACAATCTACCAGACTAATAGCTTTGGGAATACTATCCTTTCTTTTGGCAAGAAATAAGATGTCATCTTAAAATATCTCCATAAAACATGATTTTAATTAATGAGGAAATCACTTAAAATAAATGCATAAATAAAACTCCGTTTCACCATAAGTGCATGATGAAAATCAATATGGCAAAATAGTGTCACGAATCTCCTTACACCAAACACAATTGACTCCCAGCTGTAGAAGCTCTACTTAAGAAAAGCAATATTTACTATTCACTGCATCCCGTATGCCATGAATGATGCTTATGGTGTGCTATGTAATCTTGACTTTCATGTGCGTTATTATCTGTAGCATTGTAAAGTAGTGAAAGGCAATTTTCAGGGAAAAACTAGGGGAAAGACCACAGAATTAATATTTCCACTCAAGTTCGGGAGAATGTTAAAATTCAAGATTCAAATCATGGGAAAAAATACTTAAGTTCCAGGCAGAGATTGAACATGTTACCATAAGATTCATGGAATTAAATATATTCTCATGGCTCATGCCTTAAGATTTACCAATCAATGGCATTTATTGAACTCTTACTGTGTACAGAGCATGGAACTAAGGGTTTGGGAAGTACACTACAACAGATTTGACAGAAAAGTTCCCTAAACACAATGACTTTACAGTCTAGACAATAATTGTGGTATTTGTGAAGTGCTTACTCTATGCCAAGCATTGTACTAAGTGTGAAGGTAGACACAAGACAATCCAGTCCCACATGGGGTTCACAGTCTAAGTAGGAGGGAGAACAGAAGGTAAGTGATTTGCCGTAGCTCACACAGCAAGTAAGTGGTAGAGTGGAATTAAAACCCATGTCTTCTGATTCCTAGGCCTGTGGTCTTTTCATTATTTGATTCTTCCTTGAGACTCAAAGCCTAAGAATAAAGTTCCAGTGATGACTCAAAATGAAAAGCTAAAATAAATCATAAACTTATACTCACAAAGAGATAAAGGTTTCAGGGTTTTTTGTTTTGTATTTTTTTTAATCATAAATAATTGAACCATAAATACCCAATAACCATTTAACCATTTTTAACCATAAATACCCGGTACTGGTTGATTTCTGAGAAGCATCATGGCCTAATGGAGACAAGAGGTCTGATGGCGCTACTAGGAAGTAGCATGGTGTAGTGTATAGAGCTTGGGCCTGCGAGTCAGAAGGTCATGAGTTCTAATTTGAGCTCTGCCACTTTTCTGCTGTGTGGCCTTGGGCAAGTCACTTAACTTTTCTGTGTCTCAGTTACCTCATCTGTAAATTGGGGATTAAGACTGTGAGTCCCAAGCAGGACAGGGACTGTGTCTAACCCTATTTGCTAGTATCCACCCCAACACTTAATAGAGTGCTTGGCACATAGTAAGCACTTTACACCACAATTATTATTATTACTACTAATCCCAAATTTTCCACTTGACTGCAAGTGACCTTGGGCAAATTACCTAACCTCCCTATGCCTCAGTTTCCTCATCACTAAAAATAGGGTTAACATACCCTTCCCCTTAAACATTGAGCTCCAAATGGAAAAGGGACTGCTCCCAATGTAGTTTTATTGAATTTCTGGGCAAGGAAACATTAGAGAAACAGCATGGCTCAGTGGAAAGAGTCCGGGCTTGAGAGTCAGAGGTCATGGGTTCTAATCCCAGCTCCACTACTTGTCAGCTGTGTGACTTTGGACAAGCCACTTAACTTCTCTGTGCCTCAGTTCCCTCATCTTTAAAATAGGGATTAAGACTGTGAGCCCCACGTGGGACAACCTGATCATCTTTTATTCCCCCCCAGGGCTTAGAACAGTGTTTTGCACATAGTAAGCGCTCAACAACTACCATTATTATTATTATTACTAACTCTGTTGTATTTTACTCTCTGAATCATTTAGTATAGTGTAGTATTTGCTAGGCACACAACAAACGCTCAATAAATACCACTACTTGGTTTTATCCACAACAGGGATCAGTACAGGGGTTAGTACCACCTCCTTGAGCTTTTGTGGTGTAGTAGATAAAACACAGGCCTTGGTGTCAAAAGGTCATGGGTTCTAATCCTGGCTACACCACTTGTCTGCTGCGTGAACTTGGACAAGTCACTTCACTTCTCCGTGCCTCAGTTATCTCGCCTGTAAAATGGGGATTGAGACTAAGCCTCACATGGTCAGGGACTGTTTCCAACCCGATTTACTTGTAAACATCCCAGCTCTTAGTACAATCAATGCCTGGCACATAGTAAGTGCTTAAAAAGCACCGTAATTATATCATTGACAAATATTACGGTTCATCAATGTATCTCTGTTCAGTACTGCAAGTAATCCTCTCTTGAAGGCCAAACAACATGCTTTCTATTGTTTTCACCCTTAATCCAAGACTTCAGAATATTTACAAACATTTAGCAGAGACTAATGCAAACCAGGTGGGACGAATAAATTATCAAAAGAAGTGACACAAAGGTGGAAACAATGCAAAAAAAAAAAAAATAGGAGTGAACCGCTAGGCGATTACTACAGCAGACAGACCAGCCTAGCATTCAGCAATAGGGACAGGAATTACTCTTCTCTAGCAATGCCCCAACCAAGAAGCTGACTCCAAAACAAAGGGACAAATCTATTAGAGCCCACAAGGATGTATTATGTTCCGAGAGTGTCATCGGATTCAATAAATCAATGAAGCATATTTATTGCGTGCTTACTGTGTGCAGAGCACAGTACTAAGTGCTTGGTAGAATGCAATACAATGATATAACAGTGTTGGAAGACACATTCCCTGACCACAATGAGCTGACAGTCTAGATTCACTGATAATACGTGAGTCTTTTCAACCACATGAATACTGAGACCTGGGATCTAATTGTGACTCCACCACTTACCTCCTGTATGGCTGGGCCAATCTCTTAACTACTCTGGGCCTCAGTTTCCTCCTCGGAAAAAGGGATGAAATACCTGTTCTCCCTTCCACTTAGGCTTTAAGCCCTGTGAGGGAAAGGGAGTGTGTCCAATCTGATTGTTTTGTCACTACCCTGCCACTTATTCATTCAATTGTATTTATTGAGCGCTTACTGTGTGCAGAGCACTGTACTAAGTGCTTGGGAAGTACAAGTTGGCAACATATATAGACGGGCCCTACCCAACAGTGGGCTCACAGTCTCCTACCTCACCTCCCTTCTCTCCTTCTACTGCCCAGCCCGCACCCTCCGCTCCTCCACCACTAATCTCCTCACTGTACCTCGCTCTCGCCTGTCCCGCCATCGACCCCCGGCCCACGTCATCCCCCGGGCCTGGAATGCCCTCCCTCTGCCCATCCGCCAAGCTAGCTCTCTTCCTCCCTTCAAGGCCCTGCTGAGAGCTCACCTCCTCCAAGAGGCCTTCCCAGACTGAGCCCCTTCTTTCCTCTCCCCCTCGTCCCCCTCTCCATCCCCCCGTCTTACCTCCTTCCCTTCCCCACAGCACCTGTATATATGTATATATGGTTGTACATATTTATTACTCTATTTATTTATTTATTTATTTTACTTGTACATTTCTATCCTACTTATTTTATTTTGTTGGTATGTTTGGTTCTTTTCTCTGTCTCCCCCTTTTAGACTGTGAGCCCACTGTTGGGTAGGGACTGTCTCTATGTGATGCCAATTTGTACTTCCCAAGCGCTTAGTACAGTGCTCTGCACATAGTAAGCGCTCAATAAATACGATTGATTGATTGATTGATAGAAGGGGGAGAGATTACTTAGCGTAGTAATCAGAACATGAATGCCCAAGAAGTGCCACAATTATTAGTATTTTGCTGTAAGAAGCATCATCTTTGAAAAGGTAGGAATTTTGGATATGGAGGTTGTATATATGCCTTTTAATCCCTCTTAAACGCAAGAGGAATTGCCCTGAAAATCCTGGCTTTGATTCTCAGTTAAACATTTAACTGCTAGAATGAACGGACATGACCACCCTACATGAATCCTTATGGTTCCCTTTCTAGCTATAAGACACAAAACTGTTTCTTAATAGCAAAGCAGTTTCAGTGATGGGAACATCTTGAGACAAGAAATTGAATTTTTCTGGTATGTCATACAACCTGGAAAAATAGTTTAATATCAATCATCACACACTATAGCTACAGAACAGAAATCATGGAGGTGAGAGAGACATTACCCATTACGAGCAGAATCAGTCATTGATTCATAGCACTACAACAGTTACTAACTTCAAAACTATGTACCGTATGGCCCATATCGAAAAGCAGAAAAGTTCAATTAGATATGATTGCCATCATGAAATTGGTTCATCTTGAAAGAACATTGTGTCCCTTCAGAATGCGGTGACCCTAGAGCGGTCACACTAAGTTACTTTTTAATGTGTACAGGGAAAAATAAGTACTGGATTGCTCCTCTGGGCAATTCCTCAACTTTCTTTCTTTCTGAACTACTTTTTACACTCCACGCAATAGTGAACTTGGTAGTACAACCCATTACTCTGCTTCTTTAAAAAGGGAAAACATTCAACTACACGTTAATATTGGTATGAAGATGTTACATTAATGAAAATATTAATTTGGCTGCATGCCAAAATGGCCCTCATATTCAGTTTAGATTTCCATTTATGCCAATACTCTGAATAAAATGAATGATTTAAATCCATACCTGTGGAGGATACCCTAACCTTAAGCTTTGTAATTTTCTAAATGAATACACTTTAAATTATTCAAGTTTTAATAGCTTCAGATTTGATCATTTGTGAACTGCGTATCTCATTTAAAGCAGTTATTTTATAATTTGATGTTCTCTGTTGTGATTTTTGGGGTCTCATAATAGCCTTATTTCTCAGGGTAATTTGAAATCATTAGGGTATTTGTTCCCAGTCATAAAGTCAAACAACCTTAGTTTAAGCCATAGGCTCTCTGAAATCTGAAGTATCAGGTTAACACTTCCACTTCTTAAAGGATTTAAACATTGGGAGGAATATATTCATTTTACTCCACTGACATGTTATTCTATTTCTTTACAGAAATTTTGCTAGGTCTAAATGTAAATCAATCAATCATATTTATTGAGCACTTACTGTGTGCAGAGCACTGTACTAAGCGCTTGGGAAATACAAGTTGGCAACATATAGTCTTTGTGTTAGATTACATTGTAGGCAGGGATTGTGTCTATTTATTGTACTCTCCCCAAGAGGTTAGCATCAATCAACTGCTGAAATATACTTGACTATCATTTAAGTTCATTTCATCTTCCATCAGGTATATAAATAAATGAGGAAGAGTTATTTTTAAGGCATATATGTGTGTGTATTTCTTTTGGAAGACAGCATTCCCATCATCTTGAATAGGTAAATGAAAATTTGAGCCAACAGCAGAGGGGTGGAGCAAAACAAAACACTTGGCTAGGAGTGGGGAGAGTAAGTCATTCTGCTTGACTACTTACTACCAAGCCCTTGTTGAGTGCTAGTAACAGTTTAGCCCTCCGGAAAATGTTCTTTCTGGGACTCGACACTGACCAGTGGTGGATTTCCTATCAAGGACAAAAGCCCGTTGGCTTCGTATAGCTCTCCTGCACTGCATTCTTCAAGAACATGTGAGAACTGATGCAGGGAAGAAGCATGGCCTGAAAAATCAGAGTATCTGGGTTATAAACCCAGCTCTTCCAGTTACCTGCTTTGTGACCTTGGGTAAATAACTTCTCTGTGCCTCAGTTTTCTCATCTGTAAAATGGGGATTCAATACCTAATCACCTTCCTACTTAGATTGTTAGCCCCATGTAGGACAGGAGCTGTGTCCACACTGATTAACTCGTATCTACCCCAGTGCTTAGAACAGTGCTTGGCACATAGTAAGCCCTTAACAAATACCATAATTTTTATTAAATACTAGGAAACAGGGACTCAGGGAGCCTCAGGACTTAGACTTGCAAGTTTTCTCCCCTTTTCAGCCCCACTTTATTCTGTAGTCTTGGTGAATATTTGATGGCCTAAAGCTAAATCCATTACTAACCGACTTCCACAAAGTTTCATGGCTAGGCTCAGGTCTGAAAACAGTCACCTATTTTTTGCCTGGGAAAAAATGGAGTCATTTTCCAAACAGATTCCAATCAGACAGTGGTACTTATTGGGCATCTACTGTGCTAAGCGCTTGGGAGAGAGTGCAAACAACAAAGTTGGTAGGCATGTCCCCTGTCTACAATGAGCTTATGGTGTAATGGAGGGGAGCTTACAATCCATTTCCTTCTCCTCAAATGAAGAGACTTGTAAATGAGCAGCGACAAGCCTGAATAACTGCTATATTCACCATAATGTACTGCTGCTCCTTTCATACTTATTGCCCGAGTCCTTTTTTGACAGTTTTTTCTTTTATATTGTTTCTCTCTCCTCCATCACCCCTCACACCTCCCCCCCCGCACCAACCCTCATGCTTATTCTTAGATTGTGAATATCTTGAGGTTTAGAGATCGTGTTAAATTCCCATCTGTGTATTTTTTTCCCCAGTCTTTATTAGAGCGTGTAGCCGTATATGCTCGATAACTCTATTGAATAAATAAATGAATGAATTAGCGATTAAGATTCTTTTATCACTTGGAATCTATAGAAATATGAATTGGGATTTTACCTACCAATACTCAATGGAATTCATTCAGCTTCAACCAAATCTTAAAGAATTAAGGATGAAAAGAAAGCCGATATGAAGAAACACAAGGAGGTGAAAACCTGTGAGTGGAATAAATCTTACTCACTTTGTGCTTTGAATATTTCCCACTTCCTCTATCTTACAAACCAAGCAAACTGTAAGATAAAGTGCAAGTCATATTGTTTACTGTCTCCGTTGCAAGTAATTGCATTATTTAATACAATTAGGTATTCCATCCTGACATTTTCTTCATATAGCTTCTATAATTTGAGAGAAACATAAAATGTTGGGGTAATTAGTTAATTTTTCTAAAGCAAATGCTAGATAATTTTCTGTGAATAGATGTGCAGTGAATCATTTGTGCTTTAAAAATCATTCATTTCATGCCAATGGTCAGGTATTTTAAGAAGTTTCACACAGAGACAAAGTTTATTCCTGTCCATTTCCTCTTCAGAAAAGGTGACAGATATGATTCAAATAGGCTCCATGAATAAAGACATTTTGGTTTTCCCCCTCTACTCTTAGAAAAGTAAAGGTGATATTTTCAAAGCAACCATTGCTGAATTGTCCTAGTTTAGCTAAGTGGCTACAATGACCAGAAATCTAACTCTAAGGAAGATAACCATGGATTTGAATTCTCTAGGGCACAGTCAGGTGCATACAGCAATTTTCAAATCATGGTCTCTAGGATCTGGGATAATGCTCAAATTCTGTTGACTTGAAGAATTGCCCAGAAATGCAGGTTTTCTCCCAAACCCCTACCTTAATCATTGGATATTTGAGGCCATTTAGAGGCCAACTAAATCTAATCATGAATGTATTTTTTTTTTTAATGAGCTTGCATGCTCTACAAGCACTGAGTGTAAAGTTTGATGTGGTTCCCTATTTAATTCCTGTATCAAACATGCAACAATTGATCATGCACTCTGCATCCTGCTTTTGTCCAAGGGCACACTGTGAGTATGAAGAAAATGTTTGTAACATTTTTGTTAACATGTTTGTAAAAGCTGTTCCAAAAGGACTCTCTTTAGGGGTTTTCCCTAACTGGACAGTCCGTTTATTTTTTTTTTTTTAATGATATTTGTGAAGTGCTTCCTGTGTGCTTAGAGAAGCAGCTTGGCTCAATGGAAAAGAGCCCGGGCTTTGGAGTCAGAGATCATGGGTTCAAATCCCAGCTCCTCCAACTGTCAGCTGTGTGACTTTGGGCAAGTCACTTAACTTCTCTGTGCCTCAGTTACCTCACCTGTAAAATGGGGATTCAAACTGTGAGCCCAACGTGGGACAACCTGATCACCTTGTGACCTCCCCAGTGCTTAGAACAGTGCTTTGCACATAGTAAGCACTTAACAAATACCATTATTATTATTATTATTTTATTATTATTATTATTGTGTGCCAGGCACTGTACTAAGCATTGAGATAGATATAACCAAATCAGGTTGGACACAGACCATGTCCCCACATGGGGTTCACAGTTTAAGTAGGAGGGAGAACAGGAGAACCAAGGCACAGAGAAGTTAAGTGACTGGGCAAGTTACTGATCTTCTCTTCACCTCAGTTTCCTCATCTGTAAAATGGGTATTCAATACCTGTTTCCTAGGATGTGAGCTCCATTAGCAGGGACTATGCCTAACCTGATTACCTTACATCTACCCCAGAGCTTGGCATATAAGCACTTTGCAAATGAGAAGGAGCATGGCTTCGTGGAAAGAGCCTGGGCTTGGGAGCCAGAGGTCTTGCATTCTAATCCCAGCTCCGTCACTTGTCGGCTGTGTGACTTTGAGCAAGTCACTTAACTTCTCTGGGCCTCAGTTACCTCATCTGTAAAATGGGGATGAAGACTGTGAGCCCCACGTGGGACAACCTGATTATCTTGTATATCCCCCAGCACTTAGAACAGTGCTCTGCACGCAGTAAGCACTCAAATACGAGTGAATGAATGCTTGGCACATAGTAAGCACTTAACAAATACCATCATAAAATACCACAATTGTTCACTATTATTACCTCACTTCAAAGTCCTAAAACAAAAATTCTATCAAGGAAGATTCTCTACTGTAAAACATGAATTTTACCAGCATAAATCCACTGGGGAAAAAAACCCAAAAAAACCAAGAAACCAAAACAGTGCATGCTTAAATGTCAAAGGAGTTGGCATAGATGCTCTCTCACCCCTTCTTCTCTATGATAATATTGTTTTTCTGCCTACGCATGATTGCACGACTTGTATAAGCCCTTAGGATGGGTTGGCTGCTGGAAGAGTCAAACACACATTTACTGCATACCAAAGGGCAAAAGTTTAGCAGGTATCAGGAATGGATCAGGAATGCAGCTGATAAATCCAAACATTCCTGTGTATTTGGGATTATTCAGGAAATTGGGAAAGAGCAAGTTCCTTTTTTTCAACACCCTAAAAGACACCAAGTTGAAGGGGAATTTGAATTTTGCTTTAGAGTTCACCATCAGTGCAATGCATTCATGAGTTAACATCTGAAAGGCCTTTGTTTTATGATGAAAAAAAAATCTCTGAACAGCCCAACTAACTTTTCATTTATTCCATCAGTTCAATTGCTTAAAGCAAGGTGGCACATTTTCAATCCATGGACATCCTCTCTCCTATAATACAATAATGCATAATATATTTCTGAGCTATAGCTCTACAGCATATAAATGACTGGTGAATACCTCGCTGAATTTCTTTGGCATCACCACAGATCATGTGACAAAAGGATCTAGGCGACCATTTGCCGAGCTGAATTATTCAGGACAATTTTGCAAATGCTTACATAGGCTCCGCTCACAAAGCTGATAATTCTTTAATAAGATTTTCTGTATCCGGTAGAGTTCATTTAATTGCAAAGGCAGCTTCATTATCATTTCCCATCTGTGGTTGTATCCAAGTTGTTGTTTGGGCTAATAACTGGCAATATGGTGGAAGTTGAAAGAGATGCTTTTAGCCCCCGAAGACCCTATCACATGACCTTTTAAATTAATTCCTAGAATTCTGTGCCATTTGATTTAATTAAAAAACAAATCACAGCATCAGGGTTTAAATTTGGCTTCATTTAAACACTTACTCTAACTTCCTTTGAGCTAGGCATTCTGTTAAAGTTGATTATTATTCAACCAGAATATTTTGGGGGATCCTTTGAAAACTAAAAGTTAAATGATGGGGAATGTGCTTCCTTTCTTGCATCTTCCAACACGAAGTTGAAATGTTCTTTAGGTACTCAGTTCATTTACTTACTCCTGAAAGATTTCACTATCTGCTCATTTCCAAAATGACTCCACAAGACCGCACCACATTCTCAATGCTGACTATTGCAATTCAAAAGCCTTAACACTAAACTGGATTAAAGTTGGAAAACATTTTTTTTTAATGACTGTCTAGCTAGAATGTTTCTTTGACACCCCAGGGACAGAACGATCTAGTTTTGACACCAGGGCAAGGTTTAAGCTTGAAACTAGTACTCTCTTATTCCCTGGATGCACCTAAAGCATTTTAGAGTGGGAACGGGTAAGTAAAATAACAGATAGTCCTTGAATCTTCAAATTCAGGCTGTAGATCATGCTCACTGGAGGTGAGTCACATTCAGTGTGTGTACACCAAACACAATCTAGAAACCTCAAAGTGCCCTGAGCCATTCCAATTTCCAGGGCTCGAACCCTCCGCGTATTTATCTGTAATTTATTTAATGTCTGCCTCCCCATCTAGACTGTAAGCTCACTGTGGGCAGGGAATGTGTCTGATATATTATTGTGCTCTCTCAAGTGCTTAATACTGTGTTCTACACCCAGTTAGCACTCAATAAAGATGACTGATGTGAACTTCTTTGATGACTTGAGTCTTTCTAGACTATCACTAGCCTTAATGCTAATTATTTCCACATAATGTCCTTTCTTCAATTTCCAACTTTTTTCTAATTTCTTCCTTTTATATGAGATTACACATGAGGTCCTTTTCAGATTTTTTTTTTCCTGTTCTGAATGAATTATGGTGACCTTTAGCTATGTGAGGAGAACAAGGAGGCATATAAATAAGTCACCATATTGGTTAGTTTCCAGGTCATCTTCCTGAAGGATTACTTGGCCCACATCTCTCCTCTTCGTAAAACCCTTCAATGGCTCCTGCATCGTTCCTCATCAAACAAATAGTACTCACAAACTGGCTTCAAGGTTTCACTATCTGTTTCCAGCATACCTACCTACTCTCTTCACCCACTAGATCAAGATTTTGTATTTTCATGCCACCCAAGTCAACCTTTGAGCTGTACCTCCCTCTGGACCCTTCTGCCACTATCTCCTCATTCATGTTGTTCCCTCAGCTTGGAACATCCTCCATCCCCACGTCAGACCACAGCTCTGCCCACAAACTCCAAATAAAATCACATCAACAACAATCCCTCTTTGACATTTCTCAGCACTCTGAGTCAGAGTACCACTTTAGCCAATACTAGTACTTATGAGCTTATTTACCTATAAATACATTCTCAGTTTGACCACTCAAGTAACAAATATTTATATGTTGGTCTCCCCCACTAGAGGACAAATTCTTTGTGGGTAAGGAATTGGTCACTTCTCTATTCTGTATTTTCCAAGTGCACACAATATAAACTACGACTGCTACAGAATTTTTAAAAAGTGTATGCATACACATATACACAAACAAAGGCTTTATACAGAGAACTAACATCCTGTTGGAAGAGACTCAGACCACTTCTTCACTTTACCTGTGGTCCAATAATTTCCTTAAAATAATGCATCAATCTAGAAGAAAACAACTACATCAGGAACCCCAACCCTAGCTTACAAATTGTTGCATAAATTTGAATTAGGGGAAAATAAATATCTTCCAGTTCATTGCATCAAGTGGGCACTCAAATATATACTACCACCACTATGGAATATGAGTGTGTATGCATAAACATCTACACAAACAAGTCCTTCATACTGAGAACAAAGCCCAGCTGGAAGAGAACCATAGAGCACTGTTTCAGTATACTTGTGATGCTATATTTCCTTAAAATAATGCATCAGTCCAGAAGAAAACAACATCAGGAATCCCAACACATACCAATTGTTGCATAGCTTTGAATTAGGATGAAATAAAGATTTATGTACATTGCAGGTGGATAGGAGGCAAAAAGACACATTATCACACAAATGAATAAAAAAGTCTGCTTGCAGTACCTGTGGAATATGAAGCCTTCTGCACATACAATTCAGTTCATTTGAGGTAACTGTGTTCCTATATCAAAGAATCCATAACCTAGGAGAAATCAGCCATTCTGGTTTGTTTTACTACATTTTCTGCAAAGAGCAATCACAGTAACTATTTATTTGCTTTGCTTCTGTCATTTATATCTATATGAAAAATCATGAAATCCCTGAACATCTATGTTAATCAGAGATCAAAGTAAAATAAAAAATGATGAGGCAGCAAGTATTGCACTCTGGTAGAAGGAAGGTGGGCATACAGTTTGAGTAGGGATGGAGGCTTGCCCTGTTGGCAGAGAGCAAGGAATGAAGCCACCATTTTTGCTTCACCTCTAATTTCTGCCCCTTCTGTCTTCCCACTGGAAACAGGAGCAGGTTTCAGCATGAAGCACCCCCCCTCCCCCAGCTCAAGCAGACTCAAGTCAGCAAAGACACAAGCGCTTAGTACAGTGCTCTGCCCACAGTAAGTGCTCAATAAATATGATCGAATTGAATTACCCCCTGCTCCAAAACCGCTTTCATTCTGGAACACATGTTCCGGGACTTTTTCTATTTCTAGAACAAAGGTCCACCCTGGGCACAATACATAACTGCATATTTATTGAGCGATTACCTCATTCAATCATATTTATTGAGCGCTTACTGGGTGCAGATCACTGTACTAAGCACTTGGGAAGTGTGCACAGAGCTCTATAGTAAACACAATAGAGAATACAAGAGAGTATTTGAGTGTTTACCGTGTGCAGAATGCTATACCGAGTACTTGGGAGAGTACAATATAGTAGATACATTCCCTGCCCACAGCAATCTTACAGTCTTGAGTAGAGTTGTTAGACATCATCCCTGTCCTCCAGGAGCATACAGTCTAGTTTATTCCTACCACCAAAGTCAATACACTTTCCCAGAATGATCCCAGTTATGATTGAGGGCAAAAAGCAGGGTGTAAAGACATCATAATGGGGGTTCAGGGGGGATAAATCAGTGGAATTTGAATGCTTACTACGTGCAGAGCACTTTAAGTACATTTAAGGGATCAGATTGATCTAACCTGAAATTCTTCAGCAATTTTGAAAACATTTAAAAGTGAAGGGTATGGTGAGACATTTGGCTTCTGCCAGTTTCAAACTTGGATGAGTACACATGGAAAGAATCAAAAATCTTTTCAAACATGCCTGGCTTTTTTGACTTTAGTGTTGCTTATAATTAGCAACTTATGACTACAAATCTCATAGATAGTAAACATGAAATTACAGCCAGTGTGAAAAATAGTTGAAATCCTAATGACATTCTTGGAATCCTCACTTTGTCTCTGCCAATCTCAGTTGAGAACAGATGAGGGATATTAAAAAGATCACTATTCTATTTTGCTCCTAGAAAGTTAGATTTCTTGAAATAATTCCTTTAAGATCACAACATGTTTTGTGCCTATGTAATGTACAGCTTTCTGTATATGAATAGCATTCACTGTGTACTAAGAAAAATGGAACTGGAATAAAGATCATAAAAAGCATTAGTAGAAATGAAAATGAACAAGCCAAAAACAAAACTAATAGTGTGAAATGGAAGGAGATGCACATACTAGTTTTCTCTTAAAAGAAGGGATATTTGCATCTTAGAAGCCTGTGTTGTACAGATGATACGTGAAAGATCTTACTGGAAACATCAGAATAAAAATCACAGGCTTTAATTTTTCCAAGATTAAAGGAAATTGTATCAGCACAGCAAAGCCTAAAATGATTAATTATGAAAGTTAAATATGATAGGGAATGTAGAAGAAGTCGAGGCCTCAAAAACATGTCCAGAAATAAAAATGTTGCAATGCTGTTGGGTATGGGGTTTATTTGGCTAAAAGAGCAGTATTGCCACCTATTTTGACATATATTTGCATCTGAATCTGATACGAGGAATTTGTGATAAAGACATATCACAAATCTGATTTTGATCTTTAAATCCAGACTAATCTATACTTTGAAAAAAATCTCTCTGCAACGTTAGAGATCTTCAGCTAATTGGAAAAATAATAGAAGAAATATGCATGTAGAAGTTGATGATTTTGATTAAGGAGAAATATTCTAGATGCATTAAAATATGCCCCTTCAAGAGGTGAATATAACGGTATAATAATTGAGAATAAGTGTGGTGTACTGGAAAGAGCATGGCCGTGAGCGTGTTGTTGGGTAGGGATCGTCTCTATATGTTGCCAACTTGTACTTCCCAAGCGCTTAGTACAGTGCTCTGCACACAGTGAGCACTCAATAAATTGAATGAATGAATGAATGGCCCTGTGTTCTAATCTCATACCCACCTCTTGGCTAATGTATGACTTTGACCAAGTCATTTAGCTTTTCTATGTCTCAGTTTCCTCAATTGTAAAAGGCAAGTTGAAAAGCTTTTTCTTTCCCCTTTATATTGTGGGCCTGAAGTGGTCAACTGGATTATCTTGTATAAGGCCCAGCATTCAATATACTGCTTAACAGATAGGAAGGGCTAAACAAATACCACAATTATCATTTCTGTTAGCAATAATGTAGTAGTACCAGTGAAAAGAAACGTAGTGGCTTGGATCCTATGAGTGAAAAGGAAGCAAATGACTTTTGGATAAAAAAGAGCCTTTTATCCACCCAGCAACATTCAATATCCCTGGATGAAATCACTACTGACTTGTTGTCATTCATTCAATCGTATTTATTGAGCGCTGTGTGCAGGGCACTGTACTAAGCGCTTGGGAAGTACAAGCTGGAAGCATATAGAGACAGTCCCTACCCAACAACGAGCTCACGGTCTAGAGGGGGAGACAGACATTAATACAAATAGATAAAACAATAAATTACAGATATATACAGATAGATACATAGGTGCTGTGGGGAGTCATTCCTTCAATTGTATTTATTGAGTGCTTACTGTGTGCAGAACACTGTACTAAGCGCCTGGGAAGTACAAGTTCAAAACATAGAGAGACAGTCCCTTTTCATCCCTGCTTTCCAGACGAAGGAACTGAGGCAGGGAGAAGTAAAGTGACTTGTCCGAGGTCACAGGGCAGAGCGTCCCCCTAGCCCCCCGGCCCTCACAGGCCCGTCCTTGTCATCTTATGCTGTCGAATTGTGTCCCACCCAGAGTGTTGCCACAGACACATCTCTCCCAGAATGCCCCACCTCCAATCTGTAATCGTTCTGATAGTGTATCCATAGACTTTTCTTGGTAAAAATACAGAAACGGTTTACCATTGCCTCCATCCGGGCAGTAAATCTGAGTCTCGTTATCAAGTCTCTCCCATGTTGCTCCTGCTGCCCAGCACAGGTGAGTTTTGACTTGTAGCAGATTGCCTTCCACTGGCCAAGTTAGAAATGGATTGGGTAGACCTCTGCTTGACTCTCCCTCCCATAGTCGAGACTGATAGAGTACTGGAAACTCTCCAGGTGATACCCTGAGAGGGAAACTGACTAGTAAATTTGTGAAATAAAAGACTAATTACAGATACAAGTGAGCAATGTTTTAATCAATAATATATCAAATACCTACTACTTGCAAAGCTCTGTCCTTAGGTGCTTAAATACCCTTCTTGTAGGCTGGGTCCCTTTGGAATGATTTTAATATATCTACATACCAATTCAATTCTTGCAAATCAAAAATTAAGAGTTAGAAAACAAAACTCATTTTTTGCTACAGTTCAGTGGGTAACAAATATGCAATTTTGGACATTTTTCTTTACCTTTTAAAATCTCCTGACCTAAAGTGTCACCATCTGTTAAATGATTGATATAAAAAGAGAAGGAGATGATGAGTGACTGTACATGGTAAAGTGACAAATGAGATCTGGCATATTTTGACAGTTTGAGAGTATTTGTAATAGTGAACATGTAGTTAAAGCTACAACTCAATTTTTATAGTTTTCTCAGTCAAAAGGTGACTCTCCTCTTTTTTTTTTGAAAGTTTAAGTGAATATTTTAAAGTTGAGTAAAGAAGAAAAATGCTGTTCTGAAAGCATTCATGTGTGGTTAAAATCCAAACCAAGCAAATGTACCCAATACTCAACATAACTCTGAGGTTTTTCCTCAGGAAGTTGGTTGTTTTTTTTATACGAGGAAATGCTAGGGAAATTACTAGCAATAATAATAATATTGATGGTATTTGTTAAGTGCTTACTATGTGCAAAGCACTGTTCTAAATGCTGGGGGGATACAAGGTGATCAGATTGTCCCACATGGGGCTCACAGTTTTAATCCCCATTTTGCAGATGAGGTAACTGAGGCACAGAGAAGTTAAGTGACTTGCCCAAAGTCACACAGCTGACAAGTGGTGGACCTGGGATTAGAACCCATGACCTCTGGCTCCCAAGCCCATTCTTTCCATTGAGCCACGCTGCTTCCCCAGTTCTGTATTTAAAATTGAATCACTTTGGAAGATGAGAAGATTATTTTCTGGAATTGCAAATAATAATCATCATCATAATAACGATGACATTTGTATACCTGCTTACTGTGTGTCAAATATTGTTCTAAGCACTGGAGTAGCTACAAGATAATCAGAATGGACACAGTTCTTATCCCATATCACTGAATGAGGTAAGTGAGGTGAAGCACTGAGAAGTGAAATGACTTGCCCAGGGTCACACAGCAGACATGTGTTTATTACTCTATTTATTTATTTATTTTACTTGTACATATCTATTCTATTTATTTTATTTTGTTAGTATGTTTGGTTTTGTTCTCTGTCTCCCCCTTTTAGACTGTGAGCCCACTGTTGGGTAGGGACTGTCTCCATATGTTGCCAACTTGTACTTCCCAAGCGCTTAGTACAGTGCTCTGCACACAGTAAGCGCTCAATAAATGTGATTGATGATGATGATGATGATGACTCCCAGGCCCGTGCCCCAACCCCATGCAGCAGACAAGTGGCAGCAAACCTTGTGACTCCCAGGCCCGTGCCCCAACCCCATGCAGCAGACAAATGGCAGCAAACCTTGTGACTCCTTTTAGACTGTGAGCCTACTGTTGGGTAGGGACTGTCTCTATATGTTACCAACTTGTACTTCCCAAGCGCTTAGTGCAGTGCTCTGCACACAGTAAGCACTCAGTAAATACGATTGATGATGATGATGATGACTCCCAGGCCCGTGCCCCAACCCCATGCAGCAGACAAGTGGCAGCAAACCTTGTGACTCCTTTTAGACTGTGAGCCCACTTTTGGGTAGGGACTGTCTCTATATGTTGCCAAATTGTACTTCCCAAGCGCCTAGTACAGTGTTCTGCACACAGTAAGGGCTCAATAAATATGATTGATTCTGATGATGATGACTCCCACGCCCGTGCCCTAAACCCCAGGCAGCAGATGAATGGCAGCAAACCTTGTGACTGCCAGGCCCGTGCCCCAACCCCATGCAGCAGACAAATGGCAGCAAACCTTGTTACTCCTTTTAGACTGTGAGCCTATATGTTGCCAACTTGTACTTCCCAAGCGCTTAGTGCAGTGCTGTGCACATAGTAAGAGCTCAATAAATACGATTGATGATGATGACTCCCAGGCCCGTGCCCTAACCCCATGCAGCAGACAAATGGCAGCACACCTTGTGACTCCCAGGCCCGTGCCCCAACCCCATGCAGCAGACAAATGGCAGCAAACCTTGTTACTCCTTTTAGACTGTGAGCCTACTGTTGGGTAGGGACTGTCTCTATATGTTGCCAACTTGTACTTCCCAAGTGCCTAGTACAGTGCTCTGCACACAGTAAGCGCTCAATAAATACGATTGATGATGATGATGAAGTACTCAGGTGGATCCAAGCCATTCAGATAGGATACAGTTGCATTCCAACATGGGGCTTAAAATATAAGAGGATGAGTGTGTATCAAATCCCCATTTGACAGGGGAGGAAACTGAAGCTTACAGTGAACCCCTGATTTATTAAGGAGTTCTTAGGGGAATGTTGGCAAAGTGATCTAGAGAATGGAATAGCGAACCGGAAAGTCAAATTCACTTGGACTTTCTCTCCCATTCCCGTAACTGACTTTAAGAATGACAACTACATTTTCTAATCCTAAAAGAAAATATTCATGAAAATATACGGGGTTTAGTTTCTCCATTATCTTCACAATGGTGATGTTGTGTCAAATTATGTACCTAGGTGACTAAACAATGGCATTTGTTAATGTTTGCTGTGTGCAAATCACTATACTAAGAACTTGGGAGAGTACAGTGCAATAGCATTTGTAGACCTGATTGCTGACCTCAAGGAACTTACAAGAGAAAAATCTGTAAAATGGTAAACATTATGCATCACTGTTCCCAGTTTATAAACATTTAAATCAATATCACTTATTTAAATAAATATTTGATATTTAATTTTTAAAATAAGTTTAAATAAGTATTTAAATGAATACGCTCATGCTTCTTGAATCCCACTGCCCACATTAACACAAATTAATGTTATGGGACTTAAAAAACCAAAATGGAATAAGGAAACATAATTTTATCCTGAATTCCAAAATATATGTATTTAAGGAACATAGCTGTTACCTAAATATTTATTATCTCACTTATCTTGTTTCTACTACAGTTTAAAGTATTTCACCCATAGTGACTTAGCAGCAAGAACCTGGGCTTCGGAGTCAGAGGATGTGGGTTCTAATCCCAGCTCCGCCACTCATCTGCTGTGTGACCTTGGGCAAGCCACTCAACTGCTCTGTGCCTCAGTGACCACAACTGTAAAATGGGGATGAGGATTGCGAGCCCCACATGGGACAACCTGATTTCCTTGTATCTCTCCCAAAGCTTAGACCACTGCTTGGAACATTCATTCATTCATTCAATTGTATTACTGAGCGCTTACTGTGAGCAGAGCACTGTACTAAGCGCTTGGGAAGTACAAATTGGCAACATATAGAGACAGTTCCTACCCAACAGCAGGCTCACAGTCTAGAAGCGGGCTCAAAGTCTAGCATTTAACAAATACCACGATTATTATTACTAAATAATATCAGGAGAGAGTTCTCTCTTTGAGAAGGAGCTTTGTAAAGATCTGGATACCAAGATACAAACATAAAATCTGCAAAATGGTAAACATTATACATCACTGTTCCCAGTTTATAAACATTGAAATCAATATCAGTTATATTTAAATAAATATTTGATATTTAATATTTAAAATAAATTTAAATGAGTATTTAAATGAATATGCTCATGCTTCCTGAATCCCATCTCTAAAAACAGAGACTGACTCTGCCAGGGCCAAATGCACAGTTTTGCAATAAATTACACACACACACACACACACACACACACACACAAACACACTGCAGATGCCACCCCTTTCCAGATTAATTTCTAATCTCCACAGCTCCACAATAACAATGATAAATGCTGTATTTAAGTATTCACTATGTCCAGAGTTCTGTGCTAAGACCTGGGATAAATATAATTCTTGTTCCACTCAGGGCGCTCAAAGCAACAAGGAGAATAAGTATTTAATCCTGTTTGTACTTATACAGAAACTGAGGCACGGATAAATTTAGTGACTTGCCTAAAATCACATAGCCTGTGAAGAAGCTGCATGGTCTAGTGGATAGAACATGGGCCTCGGAGTCACAAGGCCCTGGGTTCTAATCCCAGCTCTGACACTTCTGCTTGTATGACCTTGGACAAGTCACTTCACTTCTCTGTGCCTCAGTTGCTTCATCTATAAAATGGGATTTAAGACTGTGAGCCCCATGTGGGACAGGGACTTTGTCCAATCTGATTACTTTGTATCTTACCCAGATCTTAAAACAGTGCCTGGCACATTGTAAGGGCTTTAACAAGAGAAGCAGCGTGGCTCAGTGGAAAGAGCCCGGGCTTTGGAGTCAGAGGACATGGGTTCAAATCCCGGCTCCGCCAATTGTCAGCTGTGTGACTTTGGGCAAGTCGCTTAACTTCTCTGGGCCTCAGTTACCTCATCTGTAAAATGGGGCCTAAGACTGTGAGCCCCCCGTGGGACAACCTGATCACTTTGTAACCTTCCCAGCACTTAAAACAGTGCTTTGCACATAGTAAGCACTTAATAAATGCCATCATTATTATTATTATTAACAAACATTGTGTTGAAAAAAAAAGGGACGGGGAAGGATTCGAACCCAGGACTCCCAACTTCCTAGTCACGTGCTTTCCAGTACAGCTTGTAGAATCATTTTTGAAAATGGACAGTTTCCACCCACATGCACATTTGTAGACCTTTTCAGGCACTGATTCAAGGCACTAACTACAACCTCTGTGTGTGAGAACTGTGTTCTGAACCTATTCCGTCTTCCTGTGGAGATACTAATTCAGAGAGCAGCCAGGCTCCTTCCAAGCCAGAAAGAAGCTGCTCTCAATTTCCCCTGGAGGAGGAAGCAAGATTTTGTACATTTGTTTGTCTTCCCCCTTCTGGGACAATTGATTGCTTTCGCAATTATTCAGCAAACACAGAGTTGATTCAGTATTAGGCAGGTATGCTTCATATAGGTTATAAGGTTTTTATAGCCCTGGTGTCACTGCTGATTTGGATTTACCCACTCAATGGAAGCCCTTATACATCATATCTTAAGGGGGCTATAGGGTAACAAGACAGGGATGGAAGTATTTGAGCTAATATGAAATGTAAATTTTCATCCTGGGACATAACCAGTGTTTGATTCCTGGGGCTGTCTCTGAACTGGCTGCTTGGATGTTTTGTTCTGTAGATTTGTTTTCTCCTGTTTATATTTGGGTTACAAATGGAGGTTTCT
Organism: Tachyglossus aculeatus; assembly: GCF_015852505.1. Classification (NCBI taxonomy): domain Eukaryota; kingdom Metazoa; phylum Chordata; class Mammalia; order Monotremata; family Tachyglossidae; genus Tachyglossus; species Tachyglossus aculeatus. Next base: position 15,963,649 of record NC_052081.1, read on the forward strand.
ATTGGAAAAAATCCCTGCTCTAAATGCACTTTGTGGAAAGCCAGCCAGTGCTTTTACTTTTAAATATAAGTGTTCTATGCCCTTTCAAGTTAAGATAGGGAAGAGAAATTTTATGCCACTGAGGGTTAATTGGATTTCAGGGGTAGGAAAGGGGAGCATAAATAACAAATATGAAATTACCCACTGGGTTTTAAGGGTGAACATATTACAAGTCTCAGAGACTTCAAATGGCAAATGAGGCCCTGCTTTCTGTTTGGTGTTGTTGCTGTAGAATAGATGTATGTCCTTCTGATTAACTGCATTTCTTTTCCAAATAGCCCTTTCTTTCTTTCTATAGCTTATGGTCCAATTAATTTGTATTTTAGAGATATGCCTTGGAGAATAAAAGAGTTTCCATTATTTTACTTGAGAAAATGAAGACCTCCCTTTAAATCTATTTTCAGAGTAAAAAAAAAGCATTTGTCAATATTCTTTTTGAGTTATATATGAATGGCATCATAATAACCTACAAATTAAATGCAATAGCAGGAACTGTTCCCATAGGAAAGTGTAGAGAAGATACCTTCAAGAATGATTTGAACCATTTGTTTTAAATGTAGGGCCATAAATAACAATTAAAGTCATGTGATATTTGAAACATTTGTTTTAAACATAGCACCATAAAGAATAATTATAATCGTGTTATTTATGTGCCAACCACTGGATAGTCACAATGAAAAAAAAAGACACTTTCCCTGCCTCATAAAGGGCTCAGAAATTGAGGGAAAGGTGGAATTGATATTTATCTCCATTTTACAGGTGAGGAAACAGTCAAAGAGAAATCAAGGGCCTCATCCAAGCTCACCCCCACAACCCAGTGACACAGGACTGAGAGTTGGGAAACCAGAATTCTAATCCAGGTTCTGCTCTGGATTCTGTTGTGTTGTACTCTCCCAACCACATAGTCCAACTAAGTAACCGTGGGAAAGTCTCAACTTCTTTGGGCTTCAACTGTTAAATAGCACTAAGCACATAGTAAACACTTAGAACACCACAATTATTTTTACTACAATTATTATTTGCCCCCATAAGAACCAGCAGTGACAAAGATCACCCTAGCAGAGAGGGAACATGTCTGCTAATTCTGTTGTATTGTACTCCCCCCAACTATATAGTGCATGCTCAATAAATGCCATTGAATGATTAACATAACCACCAGCACCTGGTTACAACAGTCCATTCTGGGTCACAAAGCAGGATAATGGAGGAACCTGGATTAGAATCACAGTCCTGTGTCACTTGCCTGTTGGGTGTCAAGACTTTAAAATAGCAGGCTTTCAAACATCCGCAGTGAGAGATCAGAGCTCTCCTGGGATAGAGCCTACTGCTTCGACTGGCAGCAGCCTACTCCACAGTGATCTCTTAATTCATTTGGAACCCAGGAATCTGCACTTCACAATTAAGCAGCTTTACTGGTTACTATGCAACAAGTGATTTACACCCTTCTTAGCATCACTATTATTTAGCTTGACCAAGTTCACAATGTGATTGCATTTTTCAATAATAGAAAAGGTTCCATCAAGTTCAAGCTGGAAACTTTGTCGTCACGAGGGGATCACATAGTAATAATAATTACGGTATTTGTAAAGCACTTACTATGTACCAAGCACTGTTCTAAGCACTGGAAAGCAGCATGGGTCAGTGGAAAGAGCACAAGCTTTGGAGTCAGAGGTCATGGGTTCGAATCCCTGCTCTGCCACATGGCTGCTGTGTGACCTTGGGCAAGTCACTTAACTTCTCTGAACCTCAGTTCCCTCATCTGTATAATGGGGACTAAGGCTGTGAGCCCCACGTGGGGCAACCTGATCACCTTGTATCCCCCCCAGAGTTTAGAACAGTGCTTTGCACATAGTAAGCACTTAACAAATGCCATCATCATCGCTGGGGTAGATGCAAGATAATCAGGTTTCCCCAGGTGGGGCTCACAGACAATCACCATTTTACAGATGAGGTAACAGGCACAGAGAAGTGAAGTGGGTTGCCCAAGGTCACACAGCAGACAAGTGGCAGAGCTGGGATTAGAACCCACATCCTCTGAATCCTAAGCCCGTGCAGTTTTTGCTAAAGCCATGCTGTCTCTCCATCAAGTCAATATTCCAATGTTTAATGAAATATTGGTTCCACAAGTCCCTACATCCTTGACCTTGTTTAGTGTGATCTCTAGCCATTTCTCAATCAATATTATTTGAGTGCTTACACTTTGCTGAGCCCTCGGTGTTTGGAAGAGTTCAATAGAAGACACAATCCCTGCCCTTGAGGAGTTTACAATCTAGCCAAGTGGCAAAGGCCTGCTTTTAGTAGGTTTTGATAGGATTACCATCTGGAATCTATGCATGTTGGCATACTCATCAAGTCACAGCCTCATGGAAAGATACACTGGGTTCTATTTCCTAAGATAAATGCCAGAGGGCCCCATAGAAAGTTAGACAGATGTACCAGTCTCTCCAATATCAGAGACATATTTCATCACCAGTGTGGGCCTGAAAATAAAGAGATCATGGGTTACAATCCCAGTCTCACTACTTGCCCATTGTGCGACCTTAAACAAGTCATTTCTCTTCCCTGTGCCTCAGTTTATTCTTCTGTAAAATGGGAATTTAACAGCCTTTCTTCCACCTACTTTGGCTGGTAGCCCCTTGTGGGTTAGGAGCTGTCTCCAAATTTAGTAATCTGTATCTACCCCAATAGTAATACCACAGTTATTATTATTTAGAGTCAAATAGGTTCTTGCCACCTAAGCTGACTGCAGATGAAAGGCTATATGATTTTTTGAGTCACAGAATGTTTGTGCTTTGGAACTCTTTCCCCCACTGTTATTCTTCATGTCCAGCCCCCTCACCCTCCAAAGGGACCAGATTATATCACAGCCTTCAGAATCTCTTCTAAGAAGCAAACTGTCAGAGAGCTAGAAGAAATCACAAACCCAGTGCAGCGATTGTACAATTAAAATATACATTTACAAGTCATTATGTCTGTTGGCTTGCTTATTGCAGTTGGAGCAGAAAGGATTAATTGCCAAAAACCTATTCTCCAAAAGCCTGGGGGACACTTCTGACCTCTGTCAAATTCTACACAGGGCCAGAGGACCTATGCCTTCCATGAAATTTACTGCCTGTAAAACCCAGAGCCTCCTTCTGTGATTGAGATGCTCTCGGGGAGATAGTCTTGGAGTATTTTAGGCAAGGTGGTTAGAAGCAAGGATCCTTATTCCCCCCGTCCATTAAATTATATTGATAAGCTGACCTGCCAACGTAATAAAAATGTTCCAAGGAATCAGTGGCTCCTGGTCTGTTGCCATGTGATATAATTCCAGGGACCTTAGGGGTGCAGTTAGTTCCATTTCCCATTCCTCTTCCTTCCCTCCAGCCTATTTGTTTTGAGGGCAATAGGAGCCAGTGGTTTCTGAGATGAATGGCTTAGGAAGGGAGTGACCAGATTCTGTGATTTGGGTTAGTTGGAATACAAACATGTTCCAGAACCTTTCCAGGTGGAAAAGAAAAGAAATCAAACCCCAGTGGATTATTAAAGTATGAGTTGAACTTCAAAAATCCCAATTAACGTGCAACTGTGCACTAAATTTAGGAGGAAGGCCCTTTTCAAAGATCAAACATTGAAGGCGAAGAGTATGAAAAGCACTATCTAGATCTCTGTGCAGAGTACAATAGGGTTAGAAGACACTATCCAAAAGTGGGTAAGAGTGGGTATGAATGAGGATCTCTGGACATCAACTCCATATTTCATTTTTTCCTCAGTGTTAGGCTCGACCTGAGACTTCATCACATGACACCACATGCCTGACAAAACGTGTGTGGCCTCATAGATGGTTCTCAGGTGTTTGTAGTTTGGACTGGGTCCAATTCCATTATCTCATATCTATCCCAGCACTTAGTACGGTGCCTGGCAAATAGTAAGCACTTAACACGTATCACAGTTACTTTGGGAGAAATTGTATTTCCTCTCTGGTACCTCTGGTGTCTGGAACTTTGATTTTTTTTTTTTGTCTCCCATCTAAAAAAATTATTTTTAGCTAGGTGCTGTGCCTATACAGCCATACCAATTATATTTCTTTGTATTGTTCCAAAGAATAATTTGAGGAAGGAATAATAAGGTTAATAGAATATAAATTAAGCCTTTTCCTAAGGACAGGGTAATCATTTGAGCCTCAGACCTGCTGCCTCAGACACTGAGCACCTTGTGTCTTCAGAATAATTCTCTCATGACTTTTTAATTCTGACTGACATTAATCCCACAAATCCAATTTTAAGAACAGCATAAGAAGATAAAAGAAAAACCCACAAATCATATTTTGAGTGAGGTGAATTATCTGTGCACCTTGTAATTGATTTGTGCTAATTCTGGTAAGCACTGGGCAAATAGCCAACTGGAATGAAATCTGTGATCTATTCCATGGAAGGACTTCAGCCTGACACACGGTGAAGAATCCCTATAAAAGGAGGAAGCAAGATTTTTCCACTCCTTGGTGGAAATCCATAGCACTTATATTTCACTGGTTATAATTTTCTCTTTATCGATATTAGCAGCTTATGTGGCCTAGAGGTACAATTCAGTATAGTTATTGTAGCCAAATACTGTGAAGGAACTAGAATGAGAAATTCTTTTCCCATTCTGCAGATACGACAAACAACAGCATAAAGAAATTGACCTCTCCAAATCTCTTGGGATAGTTTGCAGCGGAAGGGCTCCAGTTCCTTGGTTTTGCACTGGATGTACAAAAACCTGCTGCCTATCTCTAATAGATTCTGTCTTTGACATGATTCTCATAAGAGCTGTGGATTAAAAGAATTGGGAAGAAACTATCCTTCTGGTTCTATATTGCTAGCGAAGGTGTATGGCCTACTGGAAAGAATATAGGCCTGAGAGTCAGAAGATTTGGCTGCTACTTTTCTTGCCTGACTTTGGGCAAGTCACTTAAATTACCTTTGCATCCTTTTTCTCATCCGTAAAATGGGGATTAAATACGTTCTCCCTTAGGCTCTGAGTCCTCTGCGGGACACGAACTGTATGCAATCCCATTTGCTTGCATCTAGCACAGTGCTTGGCACAAAGTGCTTAACAAATACTGCCATTGTCATTATTACCAAAGACTGGCTCTGCTGAGAATTCTGTCCCACAAGGATAAGGTATATCTCGAGTCGCTTGGCTTTCCTGTGGAAAGGGTGGGCAATGTAGAGAATCTTTCTGCTAAGCTTTAAAGGATTGCATCACTGCACATGCTATTTTCGTTCCCTGAAGAGTGTATGCCCCAAAAGGTCAAAGGGCGTTTTTACAACGTCTCACATTGATTTTCAAAAGGCTGTCTATTAGATCACAGCATTGTAAACCTTGTAAATCATCATTAAAATTCTACAGGCACTAAGAATTAATGAATAACTATTTGAGTGATACTTTAACCAAACAGCCATATTTACTTAAATGAAATTGTACTGAGAAGGGAATGTGCAGTTGGAGTAAAAAAATGAAATGCACTTAACAGTGTATTATCTCTACTGCTATTTATGGCTTGTTGGCGAAGCCCAATCTTGTCATTTATTAGTCAACTGTTATGGGCAAGCTTTTAACCTTTATGCTGAAAGCACCTTTAAAGGCTGACAGAAGGGGATTGAATGTCTAAAACAAAGCCCGTAAAAAGCTGTGAGGTTTACATCAGGTTTTAAGCTTGAACTACTTGTGTATTGGAAGCAGTTAAATCATCATCATCACCCTCACAAACAAACTCTCGGTACAAGTGAAAAAGGCTTTGGGTGTGAGTAGACACAAAGCAGAATCATCTTTAGGACCAGTGTTAATGCTATTTGGTGACTTTTAAGATAATACAATGACACACCGTGTTATTTTATTGGCCAATCCCTTCTCCATGCTGCTTATGAGCAGAGTCGAAAAGGATTTCCATGGAGAGTCGTGGGAAGAGGATTGTACTTTCTGCTGACCCCATTTAGTCAAGCAACCCTTCTTCCCTGGTGCAGAGGGACTCCACCTGTTTCCACTTCAGGAGCTGCTAGCCGCTGGCATTGGCGGTCCTTTCTCCCTATTACAGATTGCTCTGAGTAAGCTTCCTTCATTTATGGGTCACCTGGGGGGGCAGAGGGGTGGGAAACCAGGCATGGTGCCAGGGGCTTGGGGCTTATGGAGTTAGCTCAGGCAATGAGCTGAGGAGAAATTTAGAGGAGACTACGCTCTTTTAACTTCTTTTAAGTGGAGTTTAATAAAGCTTCAGCACATGAAAGCTCCAATGCATAGACTGAAAATATTGCTCTCTCTCCCTGCCCCCCCTATATATATTTTTTTATATATATATATACCTCCCCCACCTCCAAAAGCCACACTTTCCCAGCTTGCCCCCTTCCTCCAGGGCCGCCCCTTGGTTGGCCCTTGCATCAAATTAAGATCCCTCATCCCCGTCCCTAAGCAGAATGAATAAACAGAGTGCTGACTTTATGCAATGCACTCTGCTAAGCGCTTGGGAGAATACAAATGAATCTGTAGCCATGATCCTTGAATTAAAGGAGCTTACAATCTTGTAGAGAGGCAGACGTTAAAATGTTACAGGTAAAGAAACTCATATCTATTGGACAGGTATTCACATGTATTCTCCCCCTTCTAGACTGTGAGCCCATTGTTGGGTAGGGATCGTTTCTATATGTTACTGACTTGTACTTCCCAAGCACTTAGTATAGTGCTCTATGCACGGTAAGCACTCAACAAATATGAATAAATGAATGAATGTACTCATCCAGGCATAGAAGTGCTGCAGTGGCAGTTGGGGACATAGAAGAAGAGGGATTAAACACAGAAGGTCTTTTGGAGGAAGTGAGATTTCAGAAGGGCTTTAAAAATGGGAAAAGCAGTGGTCTGCATGATGTGAAGAGGGAAGGAGTTTTAGGCAAGGAGGGAAGGGATGTGCAAGAGGCTTGTGATGGGAGATGTGAAAACCAGGCACAGTGAGTAGGTTGATTTAAGTGGTATGAAGCCTGTGGGTTGGCATTTAGTGGGAGGAGAGGATAAGCAAGAGGAAAAGGGCTGATTGAGTGCCTTAAAAATCAATTTTCAGTGTTTTCTGTTTGGTGCAGAAAGGACTGGACAACCATTGAAAATTTTTGAGTGGAGATACAGGCCCAGAACAATGTTTTGGAAAAATTATATACACCCACTTACTTTTATTTGCTCTCCAACTCTTTTCTTGATTCACAGTATTCAGGCTTTCAAGCCCTTCACTCCATTGAGACTGCACTCTCTAGTTCCCCATTGGTCTCTTTATAGCCAAATCAAAGGATTACACTCTGCCCTGATCCCCCTTGACCTCATCACAGCTGTTTTAGAGTCTGTGGGCTACTCCTTCCTACCTAAAATACCACCTGGACTTAATTTTCCTGAGTAGCAGTATGCCCTAATAGAAAAAAAACAAACCATGGGTCTGGGAATCAGCCCATTGTTGGGTAGGGACCGTCTCTATATGTTGCCAACTTGTACTTCCCAAGCGCTTACTACAGTGCTCTGCACACAGTAAGCACTCAATAAATACAATTGAATGAATGAATCCCAATCCCAAAATAATCTGAAGTGCTTAGTACAGTGCTTTGCACATAGTAAACATTCAATACAATTGAACGAAATAAGATTGAATTAAATCACTTGCCTGGTGTGTGATCTAGGGCAAGTCATTTAACTTCTCTGTGACACTCTTTCCTCAACTGAAAAATGGGAGATCCAGTCCCATTTCTCCAGCCTAGACTGTGAGCCCCATGTTTGACGAGGTCAATGTCCAACCGGAAGAACGTTTTACTCTGGTGCTTAGAACGGTGCTTGAATCACTCTTTGAACACAGTAAGAGCTCAATAAATACAATCGATTGAGTGAACCAGCACTTAGATGATGATGGCATTTATTAAGCGCTATGTGCAAAGCACTGTTCTAAGCTCTGGGGGAGATACAAGGTGATCAGGTTGTCCCACGGGGGCTCACAATCTTCATCCCCATTTTACAGATGAGGTAACAGGCACAGAGAAGTGAAGTGGCTTGCCCAAAGTCACACAGCTGACAATTGGCGTAGTCGAGATTTGAACTCATGACCTCTGACTCCAAAGCCCGTGCTCTTTCCACTGAGCCATGTTGCTTCTCTTAGATGTCATAATTAATAATACTAACAAGGTGGTTTCCTTTTTCCTGAGCTCTAAGTTTTATTTGCTGGCTCCCACTCTTTTCCCCCTCATTCAGCACTATGCTGGGTCCTCTTCTCTTGCCACACTCAAAGTCTGTACCCTCACACGTTTTCAACTACCATCTTTATGAGGATAATAATAATGCCTGTGATATTTGTTAAGCCCTATGTGCCATGCATTGTACCGAGCACTAAGATAGATACAGGATAATCAGGTTCCACATGGCGCTCAATTTAAGTAAGAGTGAGAACAAGTATTGAATCCCCATTTTGCAGATGAGGGAATCGAGGCACAGAAAACTTGGACTTGTGCAGGGGCACGCACAGATAAGTGGAGGATCAGAATTAGAACTCAGGTCCTCTTTCATCTGACCTGCAATCACATTTTTTTCCTCCAGGACATCTCTCCTTGGATGTTCTGTCATCAACCCAGGCTCAATCTCTCTAAAGCAAAGTTACTCATCTTTCCCCTAAACCCATGATCTTTATTAATTTTCCCATCTCAGTCAATAATAATAATAATGATGGCATTTGTTAAGCAGCAGCATGGCTTAGTGGTAAGAGCCTGGGCTTGGGAGTCAGAGGTCATGGGTTCTAATCCCAGCTCCCGCACATGTCAGCTGTGTGACTTTGGGCAAATCACTTAACTTCTCTGTGCCTCAGTTCCCTCATCTTTAAAATGGGGATTGAGACTGTGAGCCCCATGTGGGACAACCTGATTACCTTGTATCTACCCACCACTTAGAACAGTGCTTGGCACATAGTAAGCCCTTAACAAATACCAACATTATTGTTACAATTATTATTATGTGCCAAGCACTGTTCTAAGAGCTGAAGGATACAAGGTAATCAGGTTGTCCCACATGGGGCTCACAGTCTTAATCCCCATTTTACCGATGAGTTAATAACAGGCACAGAGAAGTTAAGTGACTTGCCCAAAGTCACACAGCTGACAAGTGGCAGAGTCAGAATTAGAACCCATGACCTCTGACTCCCAAGCCTGGGCTCTTTCCACTGAGCCAAGCTGCCTCTCTAACACCAACACCCTTCCTTACCCTAGAAGCCTGTAGCCTCGGTATTATTCTCAAGCCTTAGGAGAGGCAGTATGGCCTAGAGATTAAAGCACAGGCCTGGGGCTCAGAAGGACCTGGGTTCTAATCTCTGCTCAGTCACTTATCACTTGTGTTACATTGGTCGAGTCAATTTCTCTATGCTTCAGGTTACCCTCATCTGTAAAATGGGGAGTAAGACTATGAGCCCCATGAGGGACATGGATTGTGTCCAACCTGATTACCTTGTATCAACCCCCAGCACTTAAAACAGTTCCTGGCACATTAATTAAAAAAGAAAAAAAAAAAGACTTCATTTTCCATTTTCTTTCGATTCTCCATTGTTCTAATGACTTGATACCTGTCTACATGCTTTGTTTTGTTGTCTGTCTCCCCCTTCTAGACTGTGAGCCCATTGTTGGATAGGGACCATCTCTATATGTTACCAACTTGTACTTCCCAAGTGCTTAGAACACACAAGTGCTCAATAAATATGATTGAATGAATGAACGAATTCTCAACTTCAACACTGATAGTTCTTCTTACACAATCTCTACCAGGTCTGTCCCTTCTTCATCTCAGCAGACACCACTCTGGTGCAAACTGTTCATAAAATGGCTGGACTACTTTATAAGACATTGCTTGCTGGTATCATTGCCTCATTCCCATCTATATGGCATGTAGCTACACAGGTCATTTGAAGTCTTGACACACACTTCTCCCCTCAAAACCCTCCACATCACCTACTCACTTGAGTCTCCTCCTCCTCAATACATCGAAATTCACTTCAGCCCCTCTATACCACAATGTATAAATATGTAACTTGAGATGCTATTGCCTCCCCCATCTGTAATTGTATTTTATTGATGGTTCTGAGGTCAGGGGTCATGTCTAACATTATTGTACTTTCCCAAACACTTAGTACAGTGAGAGAAGCAGCGTGGCTCAGTGGAAAGAGCACAGGCTTTGGAGTCAGAGGTCATGGGTTCAAATCCTGGCTCCGCCACATGTCTGCTGTGTTACCTTGGGCATGTCACAACTTCTCTGAGCCTCAGTTACCTCATCTGTAAAATGGGGATTAAGACTGTAAGCCCCCCAGTGGGACAACCTGATCACCTTGTAACTCCCCAGTGCTTAGAACAGTGCTTTGCACATAGTAAGTGTGTAATAAATGCCATCATCATTATTATTATTATCCACCCCACCCCCCCGGAGCTTAGAACACTGCTTTGCACATAGTAAGCACTTAACAAATGCCATCATTATTATTATTACAGTGGTCTGTACATTATAAATGCTCAATATTTCATTGATCAATGCTTTCTACACTTTACATTTTGACCCCTCCAACCTATAATTTAGTTTTATGTCTGTCTCCCCGACTATATTACAAGATCCTTGAAGGCAGGGATCATGTTTACTACCTACATTTTACTCTTCCAGAGATTTTAATTCAGTGCCCCACACACAGTACACACTCACTGAATACTTTTGATTGATTTGTTAGTCCTTTTTCTATTAAGTAAATGACTGAGGCTCTTTTCTGGAAAAAAAAAAAAGCCCTTTTGATTTATTTCACTTTTTCACAATTAGGCTCACTGATATCTGCCATTTGATGATCCTATTTTGCCTCTGCTTTCACCTCCAAACAGGAGTGGCTGATTTAACTGTACTCCATTCAAGGCCTTTTATAGGACAGTCGATCTGCAAGACACCCAGCGGCCAATATCGTGGCTCTTCCTATACTGTCAGCAGACGATGCTGATGATAATGCACTATTTAATAAGTGCTTACTGTGTGTAAGCACTGTACTAAATGTTGGATTGGATGCAAGCAAATCGGGCTGGACACATTCCCTGTGCCACATAGGGCTCAGGGCCTTAATCCCCATTTTACAGATGAGGGAACTGAAGCCCAGAGAACTGAAGTGACTGCCCAAGGTCACACAGCAGACAAGTAGCAGAGCTGGGTCCTTCTGATCCTCAGGCCTGTGCTCTATTCACTAGGCCATTTTGTTTCCCAATCAAGTGGCCTAAATCCTGCGATTTCTAAAGTGAGGTTTAATCATGTCATTTATCCACACTGAATCCATGGCTAGGCTGTGAGCTGGTTGTGGACGGGGAATATGTCTACCAACTCTGTTACTGTGCACTGCACACAGTAAGCACTCAATAAATGCGATTGAATGAGTGAATGTTGCATTATATTCTTCCAAGTGCTTAGTACAGTGCTCCGCATACGGTAAGCACTCAAATATGAGCTGATTGACTAACCTGTATCCTTTCTGCAACTTGAAACTGACAGAGTGAGCCAATCAATGCCATCTGTGATAGAAGGTTGTCTTATGGACATCTATTAACAACTGAAATAAGACTAATTGTCATTTCATAAAAATCCCCATATATCCCTTAGCTTCTAAAGGAGCTATTATCTCCATCTTTGCTGTCCTGGATTGTTTTAGATTATATTATGTTAACGCAGTCCCTTGTTTAATCTTCTGTTTTGATAATTATTCCAATTATGCATCCTTTCATACTGCATTTTAAGTGTTTCTTTAAGGAAAGAAAGCACATTAAAACAAACCATTTTTATAGTGATTACCATCATTATCACTTTGTTTTCCAAGTAGTTTTTTCACTTCAAAAATATCGAAGTAGGAAATATATTACCTTCAAGCAACTTGAGAAAAGAGTTTCTCACTTCTGTAGTCCTTTATCTTGTGGGAGAAGAGGTCCTACTGCATTTCCACTCCAATGGAAAAGCAATTAAGACCTACTTAGCATTATTAATCAGTTTTCTACCATAGAGTTTAAAAATAAGAGGGCTTGAAAACATTCCTATGGAAATGCAGAATTAGCAGTTCTAATCCCAGCTCCACCACTTGTTAGCTGTGTGACTTTGGGCAAGTCACTTAACTTCTCTATGCCTCAGTTACCTCATCTGTAAAATGGGGATTAAGACTGTGAGCCCCACGTGGGACAACCTGATTACCTTGAATCTACCTCACACTTAGAACAGTACTTGGCACATAGTGAGCACTTAAATGTCATAGAGAAGCTGCATGGCTTAGTGGAATGAGCCTGGACTTGAGAGTCAGGGGTCGTGGGTTCCAATCCTGGCTCTGCCACTTGTCTGCCATGTGACCTTGGGCAACTCACTTCACTTCTCTATGCCTAAATTCCCTCTTCTGTAAAAGGGGGATTGAGACTGCGAGGCCCACATGGGACAACCTGATTATCTTGTACTTCCTCCAGCACTTAGAACACAGTGAGTGCTTACCAAATACCATCATTATTATTATGAAGAAACTGAAGCACAGAAGTTTCTTGTCCTAGGTCACAATAAACAAGGGGGAGAACCAAAATTACAACCCAGGTCCTCTGATTCCCAGTCCTGTGATCTTTCCACTAGGCAACACTGCTTACCATCTCTCCCAACTAACTCTAGTCCATTCCTCATTCGGCTGCCCTGATCATTTTTCTACAAAAACATGCAGGCTACATTTCCCCACTCCTCAAGAAGCTCCAGTGATTGCCCATCCGCCTCTGCAAACAAAAACTCCTCACTATTGGTTTTGAAAAGAACTTGTCCCCTCCTATCTCACAGGCCAGTCCACACACTCTACTTTTCCAATGCTAAACTTCTCACTGTACCTCAGCCTCCTTGATTTCACCACCAACTTTGCGCCTACCTCCTCTCTCTGGCCTGGAATGCCCTTCCTCCTTGAATCTAACAGACAATTAAAAGCCTTATTGAAGGCACATCTCCTCCAAGAGGCCTTCCTTTCCTCTTCTTCCTCTCCCTTCTATGTCACCCTGACTTCCTCCCTTGATTCACCCACCATCCCGCAGCCCCATCGCACTTTTGTACATATGCATGTTATATTTATATATGTATATATTATATATAATATATATATATATTTGTCTCCCACCTTCAGACTGTAAGCTCACTGTGGACAGGGAACGGATCTGTTTATTATATTGCACTCTCCCAAGCACTTAGTACAGTGCTCTGCACACAGCAAGTGCTCAATAAACACAATTGAATGAATTCATTCATTCATTCATATTTATTGAGCACTTACTGTGTGCAGAGCACTGTACTAAGCGCTTGGGAAGTACAAGTTGGCAACATACAGAGATGGTCCCTACCCAACAGTGGGCTCACAGTCTAGAAGATGAATTATGCTCTCCCCTGCATGATCTCAACTCTGTGGCAATAGAGTTTTGCTGTGTCAGGAAATCAAGGAAAAAGCTAAGGGGAGGGAGAGGCAGTAAGCTTCTTGAGGGGAAGGATTGTGTCTCACTCAGTTGTTCTCTCCCAAGTATAGTGCTCAAAACACAATAAGTAAAACTATTGGTTGCTTCAACAACTATCTGAATGGTATTTTGCCTCTCTCTGCCTTTGTAGACATCACACCTAGCTGCAAAATAGCATACCCAGTGTTGGAGTGTTATTGCTTGTGTTATAGTGTTATCCCATTGCAGGCACTTCCACTAGGATGATACTGCCTGGGAGATGGGATAAGATAAGAAGGTCTATCCCTACGTGCTACTATGAGATGCTGTTGCTTCTGAATGATTACCTAGACACATATTATTTAAGAATATGGTTGCTACTGTAAACCGAGATTCAACAGCTACCTACAGTGCAATATTAGGTAATATTAAGAATATCAAGATGCCTCTAGGAACTCATTTTCTAAGAGAGAAGTTTTGATTGAACTCACACCCTTGTCTGACTCCAGATATATTGTATATAACCCAGCACTTAAAACATTGCTTGGCATAATAGTCAAGTAGTACTTACTGAGTATTTACTGAGTGTAGAGCACTGCATTGAATACTTGGAAGGGGAGAGTACAGAGTTGTAAATATGAGCCTTACAATCTAATGGGGGAGAGAAGGTGCCATTGATATATCCTCGAAGGGAAATCCTGTAGGAAGGAGGAATACTGAGATAGAAGAGGAGGTGAGAGCTCAGGGATAGGGAGATAGATTTGGGAATTATAGAGGTAGAAATGGAGCCATAGGAGTAGATGAGTTCCCCAAATCAATCAATCAATCGTATTGAGCGCTTACTGTGTGCAGAGCACTGTCCTAAGCGCTTGGGAAGTACAAGTCGGCAACACATGGAGACAGTACCTACCCAACAGCGGGCTCAGAAATGAGTGTAAAGTGAGTCAGGAACCCAGAATGGGGTAGAGATGTGCATTCTTCTTCTATTGTTCTCTCTCAAACCTCAGTAAAATGTTCTCTACACAGCAACAGTTAGTAAACACTACGGACCAATTGATTTGACAGTGTTTTATTGAAGAGGAAAGATCTCTTTGAAAGGGGCCTCCAGGTCTGGTCCCTAAATGACCATCACTAGCTTCATCACAGGTTTCCCTCTTGCCAACCTCTCATCTTACTCCCTGAAGCAATGCTGCCTTGTGGAAAGGGCACAGGACTGGGAATCATACGGCCTGGGTTCTAATCCTGGTTCTGCCACTTGCCTGCTGTATGAGCTTGGGCAAATCATTCAACTTCTCTGAGCTTAGATTTTCTTATCTATAGAGTAGAAATTGGGTACCTCTTCTCAGACCTACTTGGACTGTAAGCCAATCAACTATATTCATTGAGCACTTCCTCTGTGCAGAGCACTGTACCGAGCACTAGGGAAAGTACAATATAACAGAATTGGTATATGTTTCCTACCACAAGGAGTTCACAATCTAGACGTGGACAATCTAGAGCCCTGTGGGGGACAGGGACTGTGTCTGAACTGGTTATCTTGTATCTGACCACTTAGTACAGTGTTGGGCATATAGAAAGTGCTTAAATGCTGCTCCTGTTATGCTTTATCATTAACTGAGCTAACTGTCCCCTAAAACAAGGAGTTCCTCCTTCCCTTATCTTTCCAGGGGAAAGAGGCCATGTCAAATTCTCACCTATGTATTCTTTCCCAGTGCTTAGTTACAATGCTGTGCACAAAGTACTTAATAAACATTATTACTACTAACAAGGGTTTTAGACATGCTAATAATCAAAATGATAATAATTATGGTATTTAAGTGCTACGTGTCAGGCCCTGTACTAAGCACTGAGGTGTATACAAGGAAATCAGGTTGGACACAGTCCCTGTCCCATGTGGGGCTTACAGTTTCAATCCCCATTTTAAAAATGAGATAACAGGCACAGAGAAGTTAAGTGACTTGCCCAAGGTCACACAGCAGACAAATAATGGAGCAGGGATTAGGACCCACAACTTCAGCTGCATACACTACGATGTTGTTATAGTTCATTGCTACCTAGTATTCTGTGAGCAAATATATATTTTTTTAACATTTGTAGTTGCTATTGGTTACAGCACTACTAGATTGAAGCCTTCCAGATTTGGTCTTCTAATGACCCTGATTTGAAGCAACAAGAGAAGCTACCACTATGCTTTTAATGAATAAATGAGAAGGTTGCTTTCAAAAATGACCTCACATCACAAAGCAAAAAAAAAATTAATAAATTAGGGCAGTCCTTCTATTCTCAGTTGGCCCTGCTATCCCAAACTAATAAACCTCTCTACTTGTGGGAGTTGAATCCTACTGTTGACTCATTTCCACTCTGCGCAGCACATGGTGAAAGAGTATTCCTAATTGTTTTGGAGTACTAAAGCAAAAGTCAAAATCTATTTGCTACAAGCAACAGCATCGTCTCAGGGACCTCCCTGAAGTTAATAAAACAGCTTGAGTGCTATTTTACAATTGTATCATTATAGTAGTCGACAGTATGATGGGTGGTTTAAGGGAAGATGACAATTCATTATGGCCTAGAGCACACAGTTTAGGCATTTTTTATTTTGAAGAGACTAGCCTGCAGGCTCTACTTCACTAAAATCTAGTGCAGTACCATTCCAAATAATGTTTTAGTTCTCTTGCTTCCAGAAGAGAAACTAGGACAGAGCATGACCGACTGCAGTGTGATACAATTAGAAGTTGCTTTTTCAAATTACCCCCTCAGAATTCTGCCTTTAGCTATATGTACAATTTTATGTCTCTATAGGTTCCTAGACACTCATCTATTTTATATATATTCTAAAGATGAATATATGCACTCTATTTGCATTCATACCATCTATCCACTATATTTTTTTTCTCTATATGCTTACATATACGCCCACAAACCACCTATTACGTATCTTTGTCCTATTTGCACATGCTGACAGATAAACTCTCCTCTGATGGTGAGTGTACAGTCTTGTGGATAGAGGAGTCCCCAGTTGAGAATGGTGGGCTTTCTGGCTACTGAAGGTCAGCCCTTGGGGGAAAAAAATCACCTTCCTGTATCCTTGGAAGAGTGTGACAGTCAAATGACAAATTGCCTCTCAGAATTACATACATCAGTAGTTTATTCCAAAACTGTCTGGTTGTTATTCTTTAGGGTAGGTCCTTTTCTAGTCTTTCCTAGTTCACTGGGAAACCTTCTTTTCCTTTTTTTTTTTTTTTTTTTTTTTAAAGAAATACCTTAGGTCTTTATTTACTGGTCCCTCCTTCTGCACAATTCCAATTCCCCTCCTTTAAGACTCATCTTGGATAACTAAATGGTTTAAAGATCAGGCTTCCAGTACTGCATAGCTGTTGAGTGTTATCACTGAGGTCCAAATTGATATGACAGAATTTATCAATAATAATTGTAATAATAATAAACAGCTCATTGTGGCCAGGGAATGTGCCTACCAACTGTTATGTTGTACTCAGCCAAGCGCTATTACAGTGTTGTAAACACACTAAGCACTCAAATGTGATTGGTAGTAGTGATATTTGTTAAATGCTTCTTTGAGCCAAGCACTATATGAACTGCTAGTAGATACAAGACGAGCAGGTCAGACAGCCCCAGTTCTACATTGGGCTTAAAGTCTAAAAAGGGGGAAAACAAGCATTTCATCCTGATTTTACAGATGAGAAAACAGATTTATAATAATAATGATGGCATTTGTTAAGCACTTACTATGTACGAAGTGCTGGGAGAATACAAGGTGATCAGGTTATCCCATGTGGGGCTCACAGTCTTAATCCCCATTTTCCAGATGAGGTAACTGAGGCTCAGAGAAGTTAAGTGAGTTTCCCAAAGTCCCACAGCTGAAAAATGGCAGAGCCGGGATTAGAATCCATGACCACTGATTCCCAAACCCAGGCTCATTCCACAGCCACGCTTCTCTAAAACAGGTGACCTGTCCAAGGTCATTTAGCTGACAACTGACAGAGCTGGGATTGATGATATTAAACTAATCAAACTTTTGTTATCCTCTTCAGTATATGTATGTATATATTGGGCACTGTGTTATTCCTTCCATTTAGCTGTTGAATAGAGTCAAGACCCAAGCAAAGGGACCCTTGTCTCTTCCAGAAGTAAAAATAGTCTTTTCTTTTGTTATATTTCCTAATAAAGCAATCCTCACCCTGTTCCAAGACTGGCTAATCTTTTGTTGGACACAGGTTCACATTCAATTTTTGGCCTTGAAACTTCATCTGATATATGGAGTGGTTGACACAAAGTATTTTGAGCCCAGAGTTTGGTGTGGTCGGCATGAGGGAGGGATGTGGATTCTACAGTAAGCTTAGAGGCTTTTGAAATGCTAATATACAAGAAAACAAAAAACTTTTCCAAAGTGCAACTCAAACTTTCATTTATAATTACTTCATCTTATGACTTTTTCCCCCAGGATAGTAGAATGCTACCAATGAGAATTTTAAAAATATTAGATAGAATTTGTGAAAATATCCTTTGAAGTAATTAATGCGTGAGGGTTTTTAAAATTTAGAATCATAAACTAGCTTTTATTTGGGGTGGAAAAACATGTGCATGTTTTTAGGACTTGAGCTGCTATTTCTCTGGCAGAAATTTCTTTAGAGTACATCCATGAAAGAGTAGTATTGACTGTTCATCTTTTAGTCGAAATCTGTGAACTAACTCTGGGAAGAGTTTGATTGCAAGAGAACAAGTGATCCTCAGGGTGGATTAAGCATTTAAGAAGCCATTTCCTTAGAGATTAAAAAATAACAAAGCTATGGATTCTATATGAAAGACATGGCAAAGGAAAAGAAAATCTAAACTATCGAAGAGAGACATTTCAGGTATCAAGCTGGACTTTGGTGTAATTAAATCATATTGGGGATCATTATAGCCTTTGGTAAGATATTTTCTTGATTATTTTTCTTCACCAATTTTGGGAAATGTTGTTTGCTCAATAGAAAAGTTCCACTGAAAAACTAGGAACAACTCCTACAAGTTTTCATGAGATTTGTACCCCTAAATCAAATACAATTTGACTGAGGTAGAAGAACTATCCATATAAGAGGGTGCAGAATTTGCCCCCCACCCTCCAAGTAATCCATCTCCCCATGAGATAGGCCCATCTACAAATAAATAATAATAATAATAATAATTTGTGGTATGTGTTAAGCCCTTGCCAGGCAATGTACTAAGCGTTGGGATGGACACAAGCAAATAGGGTTGGACACAATCCTTGTCCCACATGGGGCTCAATCCCAATTCCCATTTTACAGATAAGGTAACTAAGGCACAGAAAAATGAAGTGCCTTGCCCAAAGTTACCCAACAGATAAATGGCAGAGCTGGGATTAGAATCCAGGTCCTTTTGATTCCCAGGACTATGCTCTATCCACTTGGCTACACTACTTCTCCATTGATTCTGGAAGGAGAATCACTGATATTTGTGCATGGTATCTCACAGACTGAGGCAGATCCTCAGTGTCACAAGTGACACTCAGTTGCTTCAAGACAAATGCATTATCTCAGCCAGAAAATAGTGTTTTAGGTAAAGGCAGTTTTGAACACCGAAACATAATTAGCATTAGTCTTCACATGCACATCCTTTCATCTGCTATAGGCCTCAATCAGTGGTGTTTATTGCAGAGAGAAGATATTAAAATAAATTACAGGTAGGGGAAATAATAGATTATAAGGATAAGTACATAAGTGATTGTGGGCTGGGGTAGTTATCAAAGTGCCTAGGGGGTACACAAAGCCAAGCAATGCAGGAAATTAGGGCTTGGTCAGGGAAGGCTTCTTAGAGGACATGTGATTTTAGGAGGGTTTTGAAGGTGGGAAGAGTGTTGGACCATCAGGTATGAAGGAGAAAGACATTCCAATAAAGTAGAAGAATGTGGACAAGCGGAGAGTGATGGGATAAATGAGATGGAGGTACAGAGAGTAAGTTAGCATTAGAGGAGTGCAAATGCTAATTAGGTTGTAGAAGGAGAACAGGAGATTTTAAAGGTTTGCTTTTGACCAATCCACTGATGCACAATTATATAAGACACTATTGTTTCCAAGTTTAATAGCTTGTATTCCCATGCACCTAACAATTTAAATCATCAGTTGGCAAAATGATCTTATTAAGCAAGCAAATGAAAGCATGGGAGATGTGCTTCAGTATAAATTTTACATTTCCTATGGTCTATACTTTGTAGGCTACAGGGAGGCCTTGGAGAATTCCTTAACAAAAAGGCTTGGGTTAGCATTCAATGTTTTATTCAGAGCTGGGAAACCTTTTTCCCATGTGCCCTCAAAAATAACCAAAAGCACTTTTAGCCAACTTATGTTAAATAAATAGAAAGTGATTTCTACTTTACAGTCTTCATCATAAGGGACATTACTTTGATCTGCTTTTCCTTTTGAGCACTTCCCTTCACAATACATCTTGCATCGAGGCACTATTAGGATCAACATTTTGAGTAATTATTAACAAAGAAGCTTTTGCTTCTCAGTTACATAGAAAGTAAAGCTTTGGATCTGGGAAGTTTTCACACACGTTTGGGAAATGATGAATAAAACTCATTCCTCATCTGATCTTAAGCAGTACATCAAATAGTCCTTAAACCTCCTGTATTTTTCCACATTTGTCTTAAAGGCCGAGAACACAATCTCTCTGCCTATATTACCACTATGCTTCTTAAAATAGGTTGCTTTTCCATAGGCCAGGTATATCCCAAGTAACAACCACCCCATAATAATAATATTTGTTAATTGCTTGCTACATGTCAAGCACTGCACTAAGAACTAGGGAATAGTCATTTCCCACATTGGGCTCACAGTCTAAGAAGAAGGGAGACTAGGTATTGAATCCCTTTTTTGCAGATGAGGGAGGCACAGAGAAGTTAATTAGAAACATGAAGTCTGCATATAGCATTGGATATATGTAGATTCTCAGTTCGTGAATTTGCAGAGACCTGGCAATGAAGACTTATCTGTAGATGATCACTCACTATAGAGTGGCTTGGCAACCAGCCCAGTAATCCAGTAGAATTCCAAAAACATCGATAGTGTGTAGCTTAAAGCCATTGAAAAATTCTTCTACTTAAGGAACCTATGCTTACAAAATATTAGAGACAATATCCAATGATATTACAAGGCAAGGACCCCTTTTCCACCATCATCCTCAGAGCCTGGAACTCCCTCCCACTTCATATACCCCAACTCAAAACTTGTCCCACTTTGAGAGCATCATAGTAATTATAATGGTATTTGTTAAGCGCTTACTATGAGCCAAGCACTGTTCTAAGCGCTGGGGTAGATACAAGGTGATCAGGTTGCCTCATGTGGAGCTCACATTTTTAATCCCCATTTTACAGATGAGGTCACTGAGGCCCAGAGAAGTGAAGTGACTTGCCCAGGGTCGTACAGCTGATAAGTGTCAGAGTCAGGATTAGAACCCACGACCTCTGACTCCCAAGCCCAGGCTCTTTGCACTGAGCCACGCTACTTCTCTTATTAAGAGCGCATCTCCTCCAAAAGGCCTTCCACTATTAAGCTGTCTTTTCCTCAGCTCCATCTCCCTTCTGTGTTGTCTATGCACTTGGATCTGTGCCCTCTGACCATTTTTCTTGCTCCACACTCAGGCCCACAGCACTTGTATACACATCTATGATTTATTTATATTAATATGTCTCCCCACGTAAACTGTAAGCTCACTGTGGGCAGGGAGTCAGTCTACCAACTCTTTATGTATTGTACACTGGCAAGATCAGAGTAGAGTGTTCCACATACAATAAGCACTCAATGAGTACCATTGACTGACCACCTAGGAGATAGCAGTTAGGCGATAACTATCTGAAAATTCAAAGTTAGAGAGGGTTTCCAGAAGAGAGTGGTCCTTTTTTTTTTTTTTTTTTTTTTTTTTTTTTTTAAGACAGCCCAGAGATTGAGGAGGATGAGGCTGGGGGTAATGTGCTAAGTCTGACCAAGGAGAGAGGGGTCTCAGTGGACCACCTGTTGTCACTTGAGGATCATATCTCCAGGGGGTTTCTCCAGGATCCTAATAACCTTAGTCTTTAATTGCTGATGCAAAAAGACACAAGGTTGTAGTGGAGGTGAGTGGTTCGGGCTAGTGATGTAGATTTGGGAGCCATGATAAAAAATTAACACTACTCAGTTGACCAACACATTTTAAAGTCAAACTATAAATGCCTCTCCGTTTTCTAAACATTACTGACCTTAACCAAGGCATAGCCTCCCCTAGTTGGCACTACACTTTGATGGTATCTGTTAAGCATTTACTGTGTGTCAGGCACTAAGTGCTAGTGTATATCAGGTAGATAGTTCTGGTCACACCTGGGGCTCACAGTCTTAATCCCCAATTTACAGGTGAGGTAACTGAGGTCCAGAGAAATAACTTGCCAAAGGTCATATAGCAAACAAGTGGCAGAATCTGTCCCCCAGGCCCGTGCTCTATCTACTAAGCCACACTGCTTCTCTGGCTTGCATTATCAAGAGTAACTGTCACTTTACCCCTTCCCCTGGGGAGGAGCTCTGAGGAGTAAGACCACACCAGTTATAGGAACTTTGAGACTTTGTCCCCCTCTAAGTGTAACAGTAATAAAATCATGGTATTTGTTAAGCGCTTACTATACCAGGTTGAGATAGATACAAGGTAATTGGGTTGGATATGGTCCCTGTCCCACATGGGGCTCACAATCCCATTTTGCAGATGAGGTAACAGACACAGAGAAGTTAAGACTTCCCCAAAGTCCCACAGCAGACAAGTGGCAGACCTGGATTTAGAATCCAGGTCCTTCTGACTCTCAGGCCATGCTCTAGCCATTAGGCCACGCTTGTGACTAGCCTAACTGAACTAACACACTACTCTGGTTGCCTAGCTCCTCTAATTCTGCAATCCATGCTTATCAACTAGGTGGAAGAGAAAGGGAAGAGAGGATGGTGGATCAGGGCATGACAGTGGTGGCGCAAACCATTTAGGATCCAAAGGTAATAGTAGCAGAACTGGGACACACGGAGCCTTCCAGCACCATTGATTGAGCAAACTGGAACCTATAGAAGTGCTGGGAAGACAACCTGCATCGAGGATTAACTTCTTAGTTAAATTGTGCTTACTGTGTGCAGAGCACTGTGCTAAGTGCTTGGATCAATGACAGTCATCTGGCAGAAAGAGTGCTGACTCTAGGAAATACAAGCTTCAAAGGATGCTTTCTAGAAGCATCTTGGCATCTCTCCATATACCAGAATCCTTTGCTACACTACCCCATCTCCTTCATATTTTACCAGCGGTCACCCCAGTGACATAGTCTGGGTTCATCTGCTTGGAGTGATCCAGAGGTAAAGGAAATTCAGAAGCAAAATAATTTTTCTGGTAATAGTTGAATTGGTTAAAATGCTCACTATATACTAAGTACAGTACTAAATATTGGGGAAGATCAATGGTATTTTTCAAACCATGGGAAGAGCACAGTACTAAGCACATGGGAGAGTACAATAGAAGCTGGAAAACACTTTGTCCAGAATGAATTTACAGTCTAATACAAGACTGCCTGACAGTCTTTTCCCACAATCTAAGGAGGTGGAAAACATATACTTTATCAACGTTTCATAGGTGAGGATATGAGAGTATATGCACACAGTTAAATGACTTGTCCAAGGTCACACTGCAGGCCAATTGTGGAGCTGGGATTAAAATCCAAGTCCCCTGTCTCCCAGACCCATGCTCTTTCTGCTGGACCATGGCAGCAATAACATTGTGCACCTCAAAACTGGGCCAGAGACTTGACTTTACATATCACCTGAGAGACATCCAGAGAAGCAACGCAGAACAGTTAATGGTATATAAGGACCTAAACCATATCACGTTGCATACACTTAATTTAGGAATTATAATTATGATATTATTTTTAAAGCATTTGCTATGTGTCAAGCATCGTACTAAGTGCTGGGGTTAGGTAGAAAATAACCAAGGTCCCACATGGGGTTTACAGAGAGTACAGGTATTGAAGTCCCATTTTGCAGATGGACGAACTGAGGCATTGAGAATTTAAGCAACTTGCCCAAGGCCACACAGCAGGTTAGTGGTGGAGCCGGAATTAGAACCCAGATCCTCTGACTCTCAAGCCCATGCTCTTTCCACTAGGCCATGCTGCTGTTCAAGCTCAATCACATTTCTGGGTAAAAATGGCTCCAACTTCGTCCAAGTCAAGATCCTCCAGGATCCTTCCCACTTGAGAGATTTGGCTTCAGGCTGCACTAATGAGAAGGGTTCACATTCAAACAGTTGGTGGAGGGAGAGGGTAATGAGGCAGATGACAACTAGTAGAGTTGGTCACCATCCCTGTGAAATGCTGGGCGGGATAGTGACAGCCTGAATGACTAGTTGCATAGCAACCAGAAACAGGGAGTCTCATTTTTCCCAAGGCTTCACAGAGCCAAGGAGAAAGAAAAAAGAATCTGAACGCTGAAAATCCTTAAGGGGAGCAACTAGAACCATAAAAGATGGGAAGAGCTTTCCTTGAATAGAGCATGGCAGCCACTATGGTATAACTATTTGTCAACCTTTGTTGTTACAACCTAACATCTGCACTATGTTGTGGTCACCTGAAATGCAGATTGGTTTTGGATGTAAAATTCTTGCATAGACTTTGTGATGTGTTGCACCTATTACCCCAGCAGTAAATGAAGGCAACAACGAGGGAGTGAGACTACACAAGCTATCAGCCCAAGTGACTCCCACTGTGGTGTTTATTAGGCGCTTACTATGTGACAATGATTGTACTAAGCACTGGGGTAGATATGAGATAATCAGGTCAGATACAGTCCCTCTCCCACAGTCTAAGGAGAAAGAAGGGAGACATCCCCATTTAAAAGTAAGCCCAGAAGAGTTAATAGACTTGAAGGTCACACAGGAGGTAAGTGATGGAGCTAAGACTGTAGTCTAGGCCCGCTGATTCCCAGGCATGTGTTCTTTCACTAGACCATGCTGCTTTGTGCAGCTTCTTTGTCTCTCCAGTTGGATTGAGGCTCATGTGTTGCTCAGGAATTGAAACACCATTTTATATTGTGGGTCGAAAATATTGGTGTCTCATCCACACTTCCATTTCTGCAGTAAAGGCACATAGCAATCCCATCAGTCATGCAATCTTCCACTTGCAGAATGCTAAATATTTAATTTTTAAAACAGAACTAGAACTCAAAGATCTTCTCAGGCATCATCATTACTTTCCACAATATTACTTTGAAGTACTTTGAAAGCACTTTTATGGTGAGAACACAGTTGCAGGAGAAAATGAATTTCACTGAAGACTTTGGCAATTCATTGTCAGACAGAAGCAAAAGGAAAATTAAAGCTGAAAGAATGTTTCAGTTGGCAAGGGGAATGAATAGAAATATCCTAAGACAAAGTAATAGTAATTGTAAAAATAGCATTTACTGAGAGTGGTACACTGTACTAAGTACTTGGAAAAGTCTGAGAAACATGGGACGTGTTCAATGCCCACAAAGATTTTCACTCCAACAGGGAAAAAAGAGCTTGTGGAAACCAACACTATCCATTAGGATTAATTACATGTGTTGAGCATTTATTGTGTGCAGAGCACTTTAAGTGCATGGGACAGTACAGAGACCGTAGACATGTTCCTGGACCATAAGCAGTTTACAGTCTTGTTGGGGAAACTGACAATGTAAGTAAGCTACAGATATATAAATAAGGGTTATGATGCTAATAAAGAGTACACATCCAAGTGCCAGGGTGATGCTGAAGGAAGAGGGAGAAAGAAAATGAGAGTTTATTCAGAAAAGGCAACTTGGAGATGTGGCTTTTAATAACTGTTTGAAGGCAGGGAGTGATGGACTGTTGGATGTGAAGTATGTGAAGATGTTGGAGAAGCAACGTGGCTCAGTGGAAAGAGCCCGGGCTTTGGAGTCAGAGGTCATGGGTTCAAATCCCAGCTCCAACACTTTTCAGCTGTGTGACTTTGGGCAAGTCACTTCACTTCTCCAGGCCTCAGTTACCTCATCTGTAAAATGGGGATGAAGACTGTGAGCCCCCCGTGGGACAACCTGATCACCTTGTAACCTCCCTAGCACTTAGAACAGTGCTTTGCACCTAGTAAGCGCTTAATAAATGCTATCACTATTAAGTAGGAAGGAGTTCCAGGCCACAGGATGTGTGCTAGATGTCAGGTGTTGACACAGACAAGATCGAGGTAGAGTGAGTAGGCTTTAGGAGGAAATCAGAGAGGTTAGGTAGGAGGGAGCAAAGTTTTGGTGCTTCAAAGCCAGTGCTTAGGAGTTTGATTTGGAGATGGAAGGGCAGTCACTGGATGTTCTTGAGTAGGGATATGATGGCCTGAATTTTTTTTTATTAATTTTTTTAGGAAAGTGATCTGGGCAGCAGAGTGAAGTATAGACTTGAAGCAGGTAGACAGGAGGCAGTGGGGTCAGCAAGGAGGCTGATGTGATAGTTAAGGCAGGAGAGGATAACTGCTTGGATCCGTGCGGTAACAGTTTGAATAAAGGGGAAAGAATGGATGTTGGCGATGCTGAAAGGATAGAGCCTACAAGACATTCTGGTGACAGAATGAATATATGGGTTAATGATGGCATTTATTAAGAGTTTACTATGTGCAAAGCACTGTTCTAAGCGCTGGGAAGGTTACAAGGTGATCACGTTGTCCCGCAGGGGTTCACAGTCTTAATCCCCATTTTACAGATGAGGTAACAGGCACAGAGAAGTTAAGTGACTTGCCCAAAGCCACACAGTTGACAATTGGCGGAGCTGGGATTTGAACCCATGACCTCTGATTCCAAAGCCCATGCTCTTTCCACTGAGCCATGCTGCTTTAATAGAGGGAAGCAGCATGGCTAGTGGATAGAATACTGACAGTCAGAAGGCCCTGAGTTCTAATCCTGACTCTGCCACTTAATAATAATAATAATAATGATGGTATTTGTTAAGTGCTTACAATGTGCCAAGCACTGTCCTAAGCGCTGGGGTAGATACAAGGTAATCAGGTCATTCTACATGGGGTTCACAGTCTAAATCCCCATTTTACAGGTGAGGTAACTGAGGCACAGTGAAGTTAAGTGACTTGCCAAAAGTCACACAGCTGACAAGTGGCAGAGCCGGATTAGAACCCATGACCTCTGACTCACAAGCCTGTGCTGTTTTCACTATGCCATGCTGTGACCTTGGGTATGTCATTTAGTCATCAGTTACCTCATCTATAAAATGGGGAGACTGTGACCCCATGTGAAATAGGGACCCAGTCCAACCTGACTGCTTATCTTATATCTCCCCCAGAGCTTACTTCAGTGCCTGGCGGATAAAAAATAAATAAATAAAAATAAATAAAAATAAAAATTGGTTGCAGAGTTGTACATTTTTAGAAGTTATCATTGACATTACCAAATTGTCCACAGCCAACCCCACATTTCATTGTTCAAATTATCTCCTATTAAGATTTCTCTAGAGAATATTTTCTGAGACCTGCATCTGACAATGCAAAACAGTGATTTATTAGTTGATTCTGAGAATTGCAATACTGTATTAATCACTTTCTTATTAAGCATCCCAGAAATTACCTGTAAATAGGACAAATATTTCCTCCTACAAATTCATCCCCTACCTGCCAAGTATTTTGGTTCATGAGCAGTGTCAGTTCGGGTTTTTATACCTGTCTTCTTCAACATTTAGTTGAAATTTGTTGCTCTATAGCTTTGGAGAACTCATGTACTGCAGGAGGACTTGCCTGTCATTTTTGTGATGCTGAAGACGACAATGTACCTTGGGGGCATGAAAATAAATCCCGGCATGGCTGATTTACACTGACACAATGGCACATTTTCCACTTGGGGGGGGTGGGGGGCCCCGCAGGGGAGAAACAGTGAGAGGAAACATCTTCAGTGTCAATTTGAAATCAGCAGGCAAGCATCACGGTTCTGATTAATTCTATCAGATTCAGAGGCTGCTTCATTCCCAAGTATTTACTGTCAAATTAAAGGAATGCGATTTGTCCAGAGCACACTTTCCCTTTATTTATGCCTGTAGTACTGGGGGGGAGGGCATGCTGAGGAGAAGAGAGAGAGAAGAGATGTAATATGCTATTTTTTTTAATAGTTAGTATTGAAGTGATTCTAGAAGTACACATATAATATTTTGGTAGTGGAAACATCTGTAAACTTTAAATTTTAACCACTGAAGTTACTTACACTTTAATTTGAACAGAGGAAAAAGGATTTCAAGAATTTTTAAAATAATTTTACTACTCAAAATAAGGCTTTTGTCATAAAATACCTTCCCACATTAGGGTATTAACTAGGCTATTTTAAACTGCGTTTTTGCATCAATTCTTTGTATCTTTTGTACTTTGTTGGCTTGCGAATTGGATTTTTTTTTTTGTTTCCTTTGAGGAAGTGATACATTTTTTCAAGTTTAAATTCTATTTACCTTTCTTGAAATCAGGTGTTTTGAATGAGCTTTAGGTCTTTTAGTTAAGTTCAGAAATGATAGGTTTAGAATGAAGAATAAAGTATTTGTTCTCAAGAACCCCTAAAGCCCTTTCCCCTGCAGTAAACATGATCAGGTGGTGACTGCAGGTTTCTAAAACTGACAGTCACAAAGCCCTGCAAGTCAGGAACTAGAAAAGAATTATCATTCTGACCAACTCCCCAGCCCCTAGTCTAGTGCTTTGCACAATAAAGACATCTGAATGGAAGAGCATACATCTGCCAACCTCAAATCAACTATAATGGGTGGTGTATGTGAACAGAATAAGCAACAGCTGTTACCCAAACAGCCACTGAATGGAGAACTGAATTTGGGAAGCCAAAAGCTAGGAGAACAAAGGAAGCGTTTTGAAGGCACTACTGTTTCTGTTTTTGCAAAATGAAGCCTCAAACAAGGCTACTGTCTAGCTGAAAATTGGAGGTCATTTGCCAAGTACAGACCTGCATGGCACATTGCCGGTCTTATTTATTGAGTGCTTAGTATGTGCAGAGCAGTGTATTAAGTGCTTGGGGGAACACAATGGTATAACAGACATTCCCTACCCAGAATGAGCTTACAGTCTAGAAGGAGTAGATGTCTTTGAGGAAAAGTTTTGAATGAGAAAAAGGAAAAAGACGGGGGAAAAAAACCCTTCAAGCCCTACAATTTTTTAAGTACATCAATGGACAGTTGTTTTGTGTACACAACATGGCTGAGACTGTTGACATTGCATTGGTCTTTTCTCACACACACACACACACACACACACACACACACACACACCATTGGTGTCTTCTTCAAATGTTAAGAACTATATATCTATAATTACATTCACTGAATATTTTGCTTATATGTTATTAAATCACTTCTAGTGACTGGCAGCCATCACTTGGCATTATTCACTGCAGGAGAAAAGTCTTCAGAGGTCCTTGAAACCCCTGGATTCAATCTATCGCCAACCCAGGATTCTTTCCTTGTTTACTACTGCTACCAATTAATAGTATTTTTGAATGCTTACTGGGAGCAGAGCATGAAACTAAGCACATGGGAAAGTACAACATAACAGTATTAGTAATGTTCCCTTCGCAAAGCAAGCCTAGAGGGGGAGACAGACACTGATATCAATATAAATAAATGCTCTTAGCCTAAGTATCCTCAAAGGAAGTGGCCTTGGGGATCCTAGTCTCCAAGATAATTCCTGTCAGCCCAGGACTTCGGACATTGAGCCTCTCTTTTTCTCTCTGATCAGCTAATTTAGAGGGAAGTAAGTCAACATATACAAGTGAAAAACAGCAATAATCCTGTGTAAATAATCTATCTCCGGGATGAACTACTTTCTAGCCTTTAATGGTCCTTATCTTTGGGGCTAGAGTCCTTCCCAACTAAACCACTATTGGCTTCTCCCTTAATTTTCTTAGTCTATTTCTTAGCCTGCAGTTCTCTTCTCAGCATTCAACTTCCATACTTACTAATCTTGACACCAAAAGGGAACTCTGACCTTAATCCACACCCTGAAGACCTTCCTATCTCTTCTCTACTTAGATTCTTCTCCCTTGGAGAAGCAGCATGGCTCAGTGGAAAGAGCCCGGGCTTTGGAGTCAGAAGTCATGGGTTCAAATCCCAGCTCCGCCACTTGTCAGCTGAGTGACTTTGGGCAAGTCACTTCACTGGGCCTCAGTTACCTCATCTGTAAAATGAGGATTAAGATTGTGAGCCCCACATGGGACAACCTGATCATGTTGTATCCTCCCCAGCACTTAGAACAGTGCTTTGCACATAGTGAGTGCTTAAATACCAAAATTATTATTATTTGTTAAGCGCTTACTATGTTCCAAGCACTGTTTTAAGTGTGGGGGTAGATATGAGCTAATCAGATTGCACACAACCCATGCCCCACATGGGGCTCCAGGGTTATGCAGCAGACAAGCAACAGACCTAAGATGAAAAGCCAGGTCCTTCTGACTCCCAAGCTTGTGTTCTAGCCACTAGGTCATACTGCTTCTCATATTTCTTCCTTTTTTGTTAAATGCTTACTACATGGCAGGCTGAGCGTTGGGGCAGGCTCAGACTAATCCTCTGAACACATATTTGCTGTCCCAGGTAGGGCTCACAGTCTAAATCCCCACTTTACAGATGAGGTAACAGGCACAGAGAAGTTAAGCACCTTGCTCAAGGTCACACAGCAGAGAAGTGGAGAAACCAGGATTAGAACCCAGGTCTTTCTGACTGCAAGCCACTGTTACCAATTCCATAGCACAGTTCTCATTCCTAACATCTAGACTTGAAGGTTCATGGATTTAATGGAAAGAAATGATCAAAGGAGTAATTGTGGGTAAACAATCTATGAGAGAGGAGTTGACCCGAAAAGAAAGATGAAGGACCCTTAGATCCAAGCATATTTTGCACATACAAGACAGTCCTTTGTGTATATTATCCACTTTCACCTGATTTCCCTTTTAGTGTACTTGTTGCACAAAACAATAGCTAAATAGTTTTGAGAATTGCATCATTATTAAATGTTAGACTTTGGGAAGGGATCATCTACCAACTATTTGTCTCTCCCAAGAGCTTAGCACAGGGCTCTGCACACAGCAAGAGCTCAACACGTAGTTTTGATTCCTTGACTTCATTCCTGTTTAACAGGTTAGACAAGCTTCTAGAGGGCAGTGATTGTATCTAAGTCGGTGTTCTTTCCCTTCCCCAGTGTTTAGTAGAGTGCTCTTCACGCATTAAGTACTCAAATATCTTTGATTTCGATAGATGAAAATGCTATAATTGAATATGATGTGGTCACAATTGTTGGTAGAAGAACATTTAGATGTGCCTTTTCAGGGAGAAGAGTTAAAACCCTTCAGATTTCTCATTTCAATGTTTTCCCCTGCTTCTCTGACAAATCTCAAAATACCGCCTTCAGATTTTTAATGGATCTAATTCACTCTCAGAAATATCCAAGTCAAAGACAATCATCGAGAATCCCAATCAGCAGTTAAAGTACAGTCACACAGCATGACGTTCTTCTGTTGTGATTTGCAATTAATAACTTGAGTATAAAGGAAATGAGCAAATATCAGTGCCATCCAATGAAACACGATCTCGTTACTCTGTGTGGATTAGGGAACTTTAACAAATAAACGTTAGTTACTGCAATAAATGAAATCCAAATATAAAATAAAACAAAAGGTTAAAACAAATTCAGAATGAAAACATAGCCAGATTTCGAAGGCTAGGAGTCATAGCTAAAGAGTAACTTACATTTTATTGACAGCCAAATTATTTCCAGAGACATAAAACCTATAGAACAAATTGAAAGTGATTTCAGTGTTTTTACTCTTCCCCTGTTGATGTAAGTTTAACATTACAATTTAAGGTTTTACTCTGGCTCCTGTGTTCCGATGAGATGAGAGATGTTATTCAGCTCTGGAGGGCTTTTCATCTCAAATGGTCATACAACATTCCATTAACTTATTTTACTCTGTGTACAGTAATAATTTTCTCTGTCAATAAAGACCGTCCCCCCTTGTGAAATATGATATCTTCATCACGTTGCCTGGTAATGCTTCTCTGTAATTAACTAAGCCGGAATGTGAAACGCATTACTGATACTGTTTAAGAGTTTTGGGAATCTAACGTGATTATCAAGAAATTGAGATTGGCAAAATGCTACAGAGTTGGAGGGTTAAGGCAATTATACTTTCATAAGACACCAGGATAGTGTTTTCTGGGGGCTTTCAAGTCCAATCTATCTGGAAAATCAAGACTGAAAAATAAAGCTTGTACTGTCACTTTAATGTTTCAAACAAACATATCCACATGAACCATCCAGATGACTGAAGCCATTGGTAATTGGAGACCTGAATTCCCTAGTTTTGGGAATTTGAGTACACTCAATCTGAAGCTCAGCTCTTGTTTTTTCCTTTAATTCACCAAAAATAGTAAGCATATGATGGCTTGGAGAAGCAGCGTGGCTCAGTGTAAAGAGCCCGGGCTTTGGAGTCTGGGGTCATGGGTTCAAATCCCTGCTATGCCAATTGTCAGCTGTGTGACTTTGGGCAGGTCACTCAACTTCTCTGTGTCTCAGTTCCCTCATCTGTAAAATGGGGATTAAGACTGTGAGCCCCCCATGGGACAACCTAATCTCCTTGTAACCTCCCCAGTGCTTATAAAAGTGCATTGCACATAATAAGTGCTGAATGAATGCCATTATTATTATATTTTACATTAAAAAGCTATTTTAGTCATGTTTGCATTTAGCCTTAAACTACTGGTGACAAAATGGATCTTTTTGCATTTGGCCAACCAACCTGCTGTCACAAATATGGTATCAAAGAATAATTTGCTTTTTGCAGGTTATTAAAAATAAGGTAATAACGAGGATTTGCTTCCAAATAGCCTCTGACATTGCAACACAAAATTGGCATAAGATTCTTCAGCTTATCAGTACCTACAAATCTGTGCAATAAGGGCAAATCAAAAAAAAAAGCCAACAAAATTGTGTAGAGACATTGAGAAAATGTGTATGAGAAACATCTAGTGCTGGAAAATATCCACCTTGACTACGCTAATTTTTTTTCCAATCACTAAGAATAGGCGAATGTATGATAAGTCAAAATCATCCGAAGTGGAAGAGAATCTGTGGCAGCGAAATTCGAGTGGGGCTGCTAACACTGCTACTTATAATTTGGATCAAGGAATGATAAACAAAGATTGATGATAAAATATACTGCATTGAAAAACAAATTGATGCCTTTTTCAATTAAGTAGCATCATCCAAAATACGAGTGACTGACTGACTATCTTTTTGATACAAAGCATATAATTTGAAAATCAATGCTTTACCCGTGTATTTTTCCAAACCTCACATGGAAAATGTTGTTACTAAAAAGGTGTATTTAAATAGAAGAAATTTAAACCATTAGTTTGTTGGGTTTTTTTAAAATCCTCGCAAGACACTGACCCTTCCTGGGTAGAAACATCCAGTCTATGCTATATGCTCAACACAAAGCAGTAACAAATATTTCCTCCATACCACCCTGAACAAATCACCATAAAGGGGCTATAGACTGGATGCCCCTTTATGGTGATTTGTTTAGGGTGGTATGGAGGAAATATTTGTTACTACTTTGTGTTGTGCATACAGCAGAGAAGCAGCCTGGCTCAGTGCAAAGAGCATGGGCTTTGGAGTCAGAGGTCATGGGTTCAAATCCCAGCTCCACCAATTGTCAGCTGTGTGACTCTGGGCAAGTCACTTTACTTTTCTGGGCCTCAGTTCCCTCATCTGTAAAATGGGGATTAAGACTGTGAGCCCCCCGTGGAACAACCTGATCAACTTGTAACCTCCCCAGCACTTAGAACAGTGCTTTGTACATAGTAACTGCTTAATAAATGCTATCATTATTATTAATATTATTATTATTATTATTATTATTATATAGAAGCACACCACAGGGTCTCTCATTAGCACTAGGGGGCACTTCTGTTGGATCTGAAGGAGAGAGTCCTACTAAATGCGTAATTTAGATTATGAGGTACAGGGACTACCTAATTCCCCCCTGCATATTCTCTTCCAGAATTTAGTACGTTGCTCTGCACCCAATGAGAAATACCATTATTACAAAAGAAGAAAGCAATCTCTGCCTTCAAGTGGTTACAATTTAATACTCTTGGGGGCACATCTCCCCCAGGGGGCCTTCCCTGATTAAGCCCTTTCTTCTTCTCCAACTCCATGCTGCATTGCACTGCCCTGCTCCTTTAATTCACACACACACCTGAAATTTATTTATATTTAATATCCGTATCCCCCTCTAGACTAATCTCATCATTGGCAGGCAATGTGTCTGTTATATTCTTCCCCAAGTACTTAGTTCACTGCTCTGCACACAGTAAGTGCTCAGCAAATACAATTGACTGAATGCCTTAAAAGCAAGCAGAATAGCCTAGTGGAAAGAACATGGGCCTGGAAATCAGAGGACTTGGGTTCTAATCTAACTTCTAGACTGTGAGCCCACTGTTGGGTAGGGACCGTCTCTATATGTTGCCAACTTGTACTTCCCAAGCGCTTTGTACAGTGCTTTGCACACAGTAAGCGCTCAATAAATACAATTGAATGAATGAATAATCCTAGCTCTTCCAGTTGCCTGTCGTGTGACCTTGGGCAAATCACTTAAATTCTGTGCCTCAGTTTACTAATCTGTAAAATGGAGATTTGATGCCTCGTCTGCCCTCATATACCATGAAACCCACATGGGACAGGAATTGTATTTGGCCTGATCAACTTCTATCAACCCCAGAACTTAGAATACTGTTTGATGCATAGCTTGCACTTATCGTTAATGTAAGTTTTAGATAGCACAATGAATCCCCATTTTTCTCCAGCTAGTGAGACACATTCCTCCCCCCCACCACAACCTCTCTAAACCTTTCTAAACATGTCCCAATTTTTGACATGAGTCAGAACCTTTGTTAAAGCAAGATGCTTGGTTTTGGTTCCTGTATTTCAACCACGATGTGGAAGAATTAGAGAATGTCTAAAGAGAGAAACATTGGATGAACAGTTAATGAAATTAGGGTTCATTTTGAGAGTAAAAGAAAGGCTAAGGGTGATGTAATCATTATCTTCAATCTTAACACCTTCTTTTTTCCAGTGATAAATCATTTTTTAATCCTCATCTCCCATGGCCGACTCCATGATGTAGATCACTGTGACATAATATAATGAACCTAGACACAAAAAACCTCCTTCCTTCTAGCCTGCAGCATATTAAGTGAGAAATGTGCATGTTATTGTGTATCATCAGTAAAATCTATTATGACAGTTTCTAACACTTAATATCTCAGCAGAATTGAAATCAACAGGCAATGCATTTCATAGATAATCACATCTGTGTGAGCTTTAATTTCTCTTAGAAAGCCTGACAATTACTGCCCTTATGTATGGGAACTTTTGTTCAACAAAGGAGTAAAATTTGAATTATTTGCACCTACACAGATTCTAACACTTTCATTTGTCTTTACAAGTGCTTAGGAATTAGATACTCAGTGTTGGGATAGATATAGGATAATCAAGTCAGACCCAGTCCCTATGTGCGGGATGCTCACAGCCTAAAGAGGTGATGGAGAACAGCTATTAAACCCCATTTTACAGATGAGGAAATAGAAGCGCAGAAAAGCCAAGGGACTTTCTTCTCCAAAGTTACAGGGCAGGCAAGTGGCAGAGCAGGGATTAGAACTAGGTCCCTTGACCTCCAGGCCCAATCTCTTTCCTCTAGACCATGTCACTTTTCACTAGGACATGTCATGTCACTTGAAGCAACGTGGCTTAGTGGAAAAAGCACGTGTTTGGGAGCCAGAGGTCAAGGGTTCGAATCCCTGATCTGCCACTTGTCAGCTGTGTGACTTTGGGCAAGTCAGTTCACTTCTCTGGGCCTCAGTTTCCTCATCTGTAAAATGGGGACTAAGACCGTGAGCCCCACCTGATAAACTTATATCTATCCCAGCATTAGAACAGTGCTTGGCATATAGTAAGCGCTTAAATACCATTATTTATTCCAGTCTCTGAAGTACAATAATGTCGCTTCAAATATATGATAGCATACCTCATATAGGTCTTGAGTACAGAAAATAAAGACAACATTTTCCAAATGTGAAAAACTTCTAAATTGTTAGAGACCTTATTTTTTCACAACTCATACGGTTGATTTGTAATTTGTTTTAACTTAGTTCAATCGCACTATTTGCCCTTCAGCTCTGACTCTTGATTTGGGTCAGTCAGCCTGAACTACCAGTGAAGGGAACTATCCTCTTTCACTACTGGTAACCAAATATTTTCTTGCCCAATTCAGAAGGGTTGTTCCTAATCTACTACTTGAGATTAGAGTGCCAAGAATGTGAAATGGGTAGCAAGTTTCAAATTAAGAGGTATGAAAACTTTAGGATTAATTAGAAAAGTAGGTTGATTAACACTTCCCAAGAATGCTTCACAGAAAATGATTTTTTTTATTGATAAAAACCAAATGTTATCACTGAATTCTGCTACCCAGATCAGCACGCTGCCCAGCAGTGCCTTAAATTAAGAGATTATCTACCAAATTCCAAAGGCCTGATTTCCTTTGGGATACTGACGGATACGTGGAGGCCCATGTCACCAAGAGGCAAAGTATAAACTCTAAGTAACAGCTATTGGTGTTGAGATCTATCCAGACCAGTGGAATCTGACAACTTACTCTATGAGGATCACTGTATTAAATTCTTGAAAAAGCAAAATACAACAGGGTTGGTAGATACAACACCTATCAAATAAGGACTTTACAATCTATCCCTAACACAAACCATATTTGGCTTCTGGAAGTAAAATGATGGGGTGCAATGGTGGGTATGAGTGATTTAGAGATGTTGGTTTTATCCATGAGAGAGGATGACAAGAATGTGGTGAGGAGAAGGAAGACTAAGGTAAAGTCCCAGAGCATAAGAACTTCAGTTTCCAGGCCCTGTTCCTGAATAACCACAGCTTCCAGCATTAGCACATTTGGGGCAACCCATTTGATAATTTTCAGTGCATTCCTCAAAAAACATATGTTATTTTCTTGTAACTATTATTCTCTGCCTTTTCACTGGCATAACAATCACCTACTGGTTGCTTATAATTTCAGTATGCATTTTCTACATGTCAAATTCCATTCTCTTCAATTGAGGGGCATTAATAGTGGGTGAATATTAACATGGTAATAATGTAATAGAAAATACATTAGAATTATTTCCCAGAAAATTGGCAAAATGCAATATGGCTAATCAACTCTGGGAAAAATAATTTCTCCATAAAAAAAAAGTGTTTGTGTTTCACTGCTCTACACTTTCCATTTGGACCACACAGTGTTTCTTCATGATGGAAAAAGTAGCTATAATCAATATTATAATGGTTTCTCTCTTGCAAAATAAGATTCCAGAGGGTGTGCCGATGGGAATGCAACAGTGTTTTAAATACCTAATGCTGAACAAAGCCAACCAATATTTCTAACTCTTGGGACATCCACGGCTATTTAGATTACCCTAGTGCCACTGGATTTCCAAGGGAACATGGATGTTCTGCTCCAGATAGTTGTGGAATTGACTCATTCATTCACTCATTTATTGAACTCTTACTGAGTGCAGAGCATTGTATTAAGAGCTTGGGGAAGTACAATACAACAGTAAACAGACACATTCCCTGCTCACAACGAGCTTACAGTTTAATGGGGGGAGAAGGAAGACAATACAAGTTACAGATATGTACACAAGTGTCGTGGGGCTGGGAGATGGGGAAAGGACAAATGGGAGCAAGTCAGGAGAAGGGAGTGGGAAAAGAGGGAGGCTTATTCTGGGAAGGCCTCTTGAAGGAGATGTGCCTTCATTAAGGCTTTGAAATAGGGAAGAGGAATCGTCTGCTGAATTTGAGGAGGAAGGGCATTCCAGACCAGAGGCAGGACGTGGGCGAGGGGTCGGCTGCGAGACAGGTGAGATTGAGGCACAATAAGAAGGTTAGCATTAGAGGAGCAACATGTGTATGCTGGGCTGCAGAAAGAGTAACAAGGTAAGAAAGGAGGAAAGGATGGAAAAATGGAAAAAGGGGAAATACAAAGGGAATCACACCTGAAAGTGTCAGTTTTCTTAATAAATTAAGTGGCCAGGTCCCTGGGGGCAAGGGATAGAATAGGCAGGGGCCCAGGGGGCCTGCAGAAGGAGTTATATGTCTGGAACAAGTGGCAAGGTTTTCAGTAAGGGTGGAGAAAAGTTTGCCAGGCAGAGGATAGGGTAGAGTTAAAGCATGTAAGGATAAACTTGAAATAGACCAAATCGACCTGATATTTTGACTTCTACCAGCAGTAATCTGTGGCTCAAGCATAAGAGCAAAGGAGGGGAACAGTGCAGGTGATTCAGGGTTGTGGGTTAGTGGTACGAGATCAACGAAGGGATAGGAGTGCGAATGAGTTGAGTTCAGTAGAGTGGGTGGTGTCAAGAAGGGTGATATGGGCTTCGAAGGAAGGGAAAGAAAGGGATTGGAGGTGGAATGGTTAAAAGCTGCACTGCGGCACAAGGAGGAAGCCAACACCACCTCCTTTCCCAGGGGGCCTGGGGGAAGTGGGAGAAGTTGAGGCCCCCTCTGGAAAGAGCAGCGGGGGAAACTGTGTCAGCAGGGGAAAGCCAAGTTTCTGTGATGGTGAGGAAGAGTGACAGACAGGAGCAGGTCAAGGATGAAGGGAAGCTTCCCCATGGTGGAGAGGGGCTTCCACAGACCACACTTGGCTGAAGCTGTGGAAGGGGTTCTGGGGAGGGGAAAGTGTGAGGTTTTGGAGGGGAGTGAGTTCATGTGGGTTAGCATGCGGGGAGAGTGATGAGGGATGGCACTGGGACAGGATGACAGGGATGGAGTCGGGAGGAGGGGTGGAGTTAGATGGCAGAGAGGATGGGGAGATGTGGTGGGAGGGGAGAACTGGGATGGGGTCAGGTAGATTATATTTCATTCTCCCAAATACTTAATATGTGCTCTGAACAAAGTACCACTGATTGAATAGTATAGAGGTGGCCATTGAAACTTTACCACTAATTTTACAGCCCCTTCTGTT
The DNA here is from genome assembly GCF_015852505.1 of Tachyglossus aculeatus. Classification (NCBI taxonomy): domain Eukaryota; kingdom Metazoa; phylum Chordata; class Mammalia; order Monotremata; family Tachyglossidae; genus Tachyglossus; species Tachyglossus aculeatus. The sequence continues at coordinate 16,002,275 of NC_052081.1, forward strand.
TTAAATTTGGCTTTAAAAATCTCCAAGATCATTAAAATTATCCAAGATAGCTCAGGTCCTGCAGAATAATAATAATGATAGTATTTGTTAAGCACTTACTATGTGCCAGGCTATGTGCTGGGGTGGCTACAAGCAAATTGGGTTGGACACACTCCCTGTCCCCTGTAGGGCTCACAGTCTCAATCCCCACTTTACAGATGAGGTACCTGAGGCCTAGAGAAATAAAGTGACTTGCCCAAGGTCACACAGCAGAGACGTGGCAGAACTTGGATTAGAACCTATGACCTAATTCCTGGGCCAGTGCCCTATCTACTATGCCATGCTGCTCCTCAGAAGCCCATCTTGCCCCTTCCCCTTCTTCCCCCCCTACCATAATTTCACTGTGCTTTACCCTCTTCACCCCCATACTTCATCTCTAATTTTCTCTACCTCCAAGTCAGCTCTAGGGACCTAAAACCAAATGATAAGAGTTTATGAGTGGATGGAGAGCTAAGCAATGAGCCATACAGTGTGCTCTTGTAGCTCAGAGCTATTAGCAGTCGATTTCTCTCATCCCATAATGGGTTCTGCAAAGCATTAGAAAGCAGAGGGACAAATCCATATTGTTCTGAAGTAGTTGAACATACTGTGCCATTAAAAACGCCCAAGGTGATTGAGAGAGTGAGCCACCCCACTGTTCATTGTGATGCTTGTTGTCAAATGCATAAGATGATGATGGTATTTGTTAAGCGCTTACTATGTGCAAAGCACTGTTCTTGATTCTTATGCCACCTTTTCTGCAGAAAGTGAGCAGACAAAACTATCTGGTGTTTACAGAACATATTTTCTCACCCTGAACCTTGAAGTGTTAGCCGTTTGAGATAGGACACTTTACTCTGTTAGTTTTCATCCACTTTTCAGTGCAGGGAAGATTTCCTGAACTCTGTACAGAATAATTGGAATAATAGTTGTCATTTTTGAGGGTTTTGGGGCCATATGTCCCTATGTCAGAGAAGAATTTTACTCATTCTTACAAATAATTGGGAGGTGGAGAGCAGTGTTCAAAACAGCTCTCACTTCCTTTCAGTCACTAATTAGCTCTATTTTCCACCAGGCACTAATTCACATTTGGACTAAGGATCTGCTAAAATTCCCACAAATCAACTGACATTTTGCAACAGCTACTACACTTATTTTAGGAAAAAACAAAGTCACTATAAAACATACAAGTTCAATAGTTTTAGAGGAAAATACTTTGTCCTTGTAGCAATATTGAATACTTAACAGAGGATCTTCATATCCAGATATACACCCCTTACCCTAAAGTACTCAATTACCACAGAGATTTCCTCATGAAGGGAAACAATTAAGAAGGATCTTTGGAAAAGATGAATAATTGGGTACAACACAGCTTGCCTTAGATTCGGTATTGAAAAACTATCAACAAGTAAGCAATACCTCTGGTAGTTCGTCATCTATGGTATTTACTAAGTGTTTACTGTGTGCAGAGCACTGTACTAAGTACTCAAAAGAGTACAATGCAATAGAGTTGGTAGATATGCTCCCTGCACAGAGAAACCATGGATCTTCCATAAGCAAAGACTTGAAAGAAAAAACAGAATAAATCTGCATTTTTAAAAAAATTATTGCCCCAACAGTGAACTATACCATTCATCTCAGAATGCTCAGTAAAAGAAAATTCCAAACAACATGCAATCTAAGAGAAAAGCTCTCAAGTGAAGCAATTCCTACTAGAAGATTATAAAGCATAGTTATACTTTTTGCTACTTTGTTATGTAATGTGGTTTCTTTCCATGTCACTAAATTTTAGCGCTGATTTTCCTGTGGCAGTGAGATAGTCATTATGTAAGGGGCCGAGTTGATCAACTAATTTTTTCCCCCCAAAATTTTGCCTTTACTGCCTATGCTCCCAAGAGAATTTTTCATTCGGTTCACTCTGGTGAATTAGGGGGAGGTAGAATTGTTCTTGTAATGGCTCATCTTGCATTTAGCCCCATGTGACAAACACTGGGGCAACAGATTAAGAAAGGAAGAGTTCCCTGGATCAACAGAGCACAAATAACTGTGAAGACAACAGGCTAGATTAGACTAGAAGTTCTGAGGAAGTGGATCATCTGAAACTTACCCGAAGGCAAGCCTCCTGGAGTAGGAATTAGGAAGCTCTCAGTTCAGGGTGAGCGTTTGAGGTCTTAAGTGGGCTTTCAGATGTTTGCCCTTGCTACTTAGTTTGAGGTCTGGGAGCAGGTTGAAATCGATTTAAGGAATCTAAACACTTTGGGGGCTGCAGTGAGAAGCGGTGCCTGCTTCTCAAGGACTTGTCACCAGAACAAAAGACAAATTTGATTTATTTTTCCTTTTACAGCCTTTATGCATTAAGGCAAGTTAGAAACCAAGTAATATGTACATAGAATTGGACGTGATGGGGTATTTAATACCAACATACTTGCAATACCTCGCTCTCAAGTTTCTCCCCATCAGCTTCTTGCCCATGTTCTCCTTCTGGCCTAGGATTCCCACCCCCTTCATATTCACCAACAACTTCTCTTCCCACCTTCAAAGCCATCTTAAAGAGAAAAAAAAAAGCACACCTCATCCAGCAAGCCCTCCTGACTAGTGTCTTGATTCTCCACCCTATTTTCTTCCATATTGTATCAATTTTGAGCTCTAGTCCATACTACTTACCCCATTCCCACAGGATTTATATGTATATTTTTATACTCAGTGGCTTCTCCTACTGGCACTATTTTAGCACTTGCCATGCTAAAATAAGCACTCAATAAATACCTTTTATTGATGTCTGTTGCTACTGGTAGATGGTACGCTTCCAGGGGAATAGATCATATATACTTATGTACCATACTCTCCTAAACAGTTAGTACAGTACCCTGTGCAAAGGAAGCATTCAACACCACTGATTGATGCTTTATCACCATTTGTTATGTGCCAAGTAATGGAGGAGAGAAAACTAAAATACCAGTCTCTATTGTACATAGGAATCACAGCCTAAGGGGAGTGAGAACAGGTATTGAGTCCCCATTTTATAGAGCTGGAAGCAGATAGAAAGTTAAATAATTTGCCCCAAGTCACGCAGAAAGTGGCAGAGCTGGGATTAGAACCCAGATCCTCGCTCTTTCCACTAGGCTGTGCTGCTTCTCTAATATCACATGCCCCTGATGTTTTGTTGCCATGATGATCTTTTGTTCAAAGAAACAATAAAGCAATAATTATACCACATTTCGATTCATTTTGCATAGCCAGCAATATTTAAATCTGAAATGTCAATGCCTGTGTGATGGTGTAATTTTTGCATTTTTCCTTCTTGTGCGTATTTAAATTTATTAGGTTAAAAATAAATTGTTATGTCCCATTGCTTCAACAGATTTTGTATAATAATTTTCCTTTTTATATCACTTGCTAGTAAAGAATGCTGATTTAGTTTGTATTTGCATAACAAAATATTCAAAGGGTTTTTGGCTGCTTTCAGTGACTCTCAAAAGGAGAACTAGAGCCCCTGCAATATTTCCTTATTACTGCCTGTTTTCAGAGGATGATGAGTAAACTATGTAATATATTCTGACTTTCAGCTGGGGGTTAGAGGAAGAAAAAAATTGGTTTGGGGGAATGCTAGATCTTAAGTATGTACTATCTAATATTACAAAATGTGCTTTGGAAAGAAAAATATATTCAGTGTAAATTGAAATTTTCCAAGCTAAATATTCTATTCTTCCAGTAACACAGAGTGAATTCAGTGTCTCCAATCAGACTGTCTACCCCTAAAACTGTAAGTTTATTGTGGGCAGGGAATGTGTCTTTACCGTTATATTGCACTCTCCCAAACTCTTAGTAGAGTGTTCTCTGCACATAGTAAGGACTCAAACATGATTCAATGAACGTACTTCCTAATCTCTGGGACAACTAACTTCTAGTTTCTTTAAGACTGCAAACCAATTCTTCACTATAAGTATAGCTTAGCTCCCAAACACAGAATTACAGCACTTGTCTTCTGAAAATTAAGTCTCTCTGCATCTCAATTTTAGGACTCCAAAAGTTGTCAGTTGAGGATGCAGTTGTTTTACAGCAAACATGATGTCAATTACACCACTTAACCAGTAGCAGTTGCATCAAAATATTGCAAGTTACCTTCATTTTGGGGAAAATGTTTGGTTTTTTTTTTTTGAAGGTGTTTTCTGTATTTGTTTCAGTTATCTTAAATTCACTGATCGAATAGTGTGATAATCGTATTGCAATTGTGTGAATTTCATAAGCCTGATTATATTTTATAAACGTTTAATATTGAAACAAACATTTTTTCCTCTAAATAAATTGATATTCTTGAATCATAGTTTGGGAGGTGGGTTGATCTGAAATGTGACCCTGGTGAGAAGGATGGAGAAAGATGTGACAAATTGGGCAGAGTGCCAAAAGGTAAGAGGAAAATGCAGCAGGAAGGGTAAGACCCAAATTTCTGTATGTACACTTCATGATTCTCACCTCATCAAGATTCAACAGCATGGTTCTCTTCTAGGAAAGCCATGTCTTTGGAGCCACTCTGGACATTACGAAGAGGAAATGATTGATGATTTAAGGGACACGATCGCTTAGGGAATATCTAAATCCCCTAAAGAATGGTAGCATTGAAACAGCAAGTGACCCTCCATTAGAACACCAAAGGAAGGCATGAACAAACGAGGCAAAAAAGAGTCATATCCGTTGGGCTTTCTATCTCTTTCCACAGCATCATGAAACTGATGTGAATAAGATGATGGGTTTGATTGTTCTCATCCCTTTGAGATGGCAGTTTTCATTTACTCTATTATGAACGAGGTATTAGGATGAAGACCTCAGGAATCATCATCCTTTTGGACTTCCAATCATTGTCCCCAATAATATGAATCAGTCAGGAAGTGCTCTGAAATTATTATCATCCCTTAGCATCTGTAAGCTCCGTCCACAGAATCATAAACAGCTTTTTAGGAGGATGGCTGAACAGACATTTCCATGCCATGGTGCTTTACCTGCCACGTAGCACTGTATTGTAGAATTTGATGTGGTTATGGAAGAGAGAGGATGAGGTTCACTGCCTTTTTGATGGCCATATAAATCACTTTCATTTTTATTCTGCTTAATTTACCACCTCCATTGTTCTACTAGGGATTTGCTTTCTGATGATCATGCACCAGGATGTTCACCAGATGGATTTAGTGTTGCTCAAGTTTTATCTGCTCTACCCGAAGGGAACATGAAACCAGGGAGAGGAATCGCGCAATCACTGTCACGCGTCAAGGATACAGATAAGGGTCACATAATTTACATCCAGTTGGTGAGCAAGAATGTCAATAAATTCTAATGGGATGCTGTGGTACTTTTGTTAAATTGCTGTAATAAATTGCAAATCTCCTTTAAATCTAGGAGGCATCATGTGAGGGGGTGAGGAAATTGGTACAATCCAAAATCAACTTGAGGAAAATGCAATTTGGGGATGCTGGAGGAAGAATAATAGGTATTTTGTAAATTTGTTTGAAAATCCCTTTTAAAAACCAAACATTGATGAAAATCAGAACTGCTGTTAAGAGTAACATTTAATTTTCTTTAAGGAAATATTTCACTCAATGACATGGCAATTTCCCCCCATGCAGAATCAAGGTGATAATAGAAACAACGCCTATCATTTTTAATCATGTGCAAATAGCATTTCTTGATAATGATGACATCTGTTAAGCACTTACTATGTGCAAAGCACTGTTCTAAGCACTGGGAAGGATACAAGGTGATCAGATTGTCCCACATTGTGCTCATAGTCTTCATCCCCATTTTACAGATGAGGTAACTGAGGCACAGAGAAGTTAAGTGACTTGCCCAAAGTCACACAGCTGACAATTGGCAGAGCCAGAATTTGAACCCATGACCCCTGACTCTCAAGCCCGGGCTGTTTCCATTGAGCCATGCTGCTTCTTGCATGAAATAACCTGATGACAAGTTTTATATCAGCAAATTTTGGGGTGGGAACTATTTATACATGTTGGCACACGTGTTAAAGGGGGAAAGGGAATCATACTCGGAATCAGTTCATTAGAATGCATGTGTTCTGCCCTTTTGAGATGAGATTGCCATACAAAATAACTTGTGTCAGAAGTTCTATCAGTAATATTTGAGTCCTTCCTATGTTCAGAGCACCATACTAAGCACTTCAGAGAGTACAATACAACCAATTAAGCAGGAATTTACCCTGCCCATGATAAGTTTACATTCTAGAAGGCCTTTATTACAATCTCCTGAGTTGAGACATTTATAGGCCATTAAAGCTACAGTTTCTCAGTGGAGAGGAAGGTAGGGACAAACGCCAGTAGAACAAAACTAATCAGCATTCCGGAGATTCCATTATGAAGAGCTAAAGTAGCACTATTATCCCTTTTCAATCCTTTCAAATGTGAGGTAGAATTTATCCAAGATAATTGATTAATTACTTTGCCAATCCCAGTTGATTACAAAATGGTCATACTGATAATGATATTAAGTATTTTGGGCTTTTAACTTGCTAAGTGCTAAGTGCTAAGACAGTAGAAATGAGATATCACACAGTACTCTTAGCCTAAGGAGGAGAGTGGACAGATATTTTATTCCCATTCTACAGATGAGGAAATTGAGGCATAGAGAAGTTAAACAACTAGCTCAAGGTCACTCAGCAGGCTAGCAGCAGAGCTGGGATTAGAACCCAGGACTCCTGACTCACAGCCCTGTGTTTTTTCCACAAAGTCACTGCTTCCCAATAGAGACAGCCCAATCTTTAACAACCAGAGATAAGATGTCATATCTGTGCAGTAAATACACCAAGATACTTCAAGTGGCATTATTTAATCATAATTTAGGAAAGATTTACTGCCAAATAGGTGGGATAAGATGTAAAACGGATAATAAAAATCATTTTATTTATCACAAGGGTTATAGGGGAAGGGAAAACAATATAAAAATAATTCCACTGAATAGTTATGAAATACAAATCCAGCTTTGTCCTACATGGGACCCGTGACATTAGGGGCAGTGAGAAGAGGTATTCAAACTCCATTTTATAAGAGAGGACACAGAGGCACAGAAAACCCAAATGACTTGCCCAAGGTCACATAGCAGCTAAGTGGTGGAACTGGAATTAGAACCCAGAACTTCTGACTCCTGTCATTATGCTCTTCCAATAGGAAACACTGCTTCCTTAAGTTCCCCAATTTCTTCCTAGTTGCTATTGCAAATTTGAGTCAAGCTTTGTTGGGTACCAGTTGTTTATTCATTCTTAAAGTAGCCTTTGGTCAGCACAAATTCCTGGTAACCATTTACTAAGAAGAATGCTTCTCGACTTGACATATGGTATTTATTAATCACTGACTATGGTCCAGGCACTGTACTGGAGAAGCAGTGTGGCTCAGTGGAAAGAGTATGGGCTTGGGAGTCAGAGGTCATGGGTTCTAATCCCGCTGCACCACTTATCAGCTGTGTGACTTTGGGCAAGTCACTTAACTTCACTGTGCTTCAGTTACCTCATCTGTAAAATGGGAATTAAGACTGTGAGCCCCACGTGGGACAACCTGGTCACCTTGTATCCCCCCAGCACTTAGAACAGTGCTTTGCACATAGTAAGTGCTTAATAAATACCATTATTATTACTATTATTATTATTATTATTACGACTACTACTAAGCACTGGGGTAGATACAAGATAGGCTGGACATAATACATTTTCAACATGGGGCTCACAATCTTAAACCCCATTTTACAGATGAGGTAACTAAGGCACAGAGAAGTTAAATGATTTGCCCAAGATCATAACAATAGACAAGTGACAGAGCTGGGATTAGAACCCAAGTTCTCCAACTCTTTCCACTAGGCAACACTTCTTCTCTATGACATATAACAGAGTATCAGCTTTAAGCTGCTCTCCCCTTCTACCTGCTCTACTACATGCCAGTATACACACTTTGCTCCTCTAGCACCAAACTACTCACTATATCTCAATCTCATATTTCTGAACACTATCCCCTTGTCCATGTTGTCTCTCTGGCCCGGAAGTTCCTCCTTCACATACAACAGACCAATACTCTCCCCATCTTCAAACCCCTACAAAAACAAAACAAAAAAGACACCTCCTCCAAGAGGCCTTCCATGACTGACTCCTCACTTCACTTATTCTAATCCCTTCTTATCATTACACTTGGGTCCACATCCCTCAGGCATTTTGATTTTCATCCCACCCCCACAGCACCTATATACATATCCATCTGTAAATTATTTTAAAGTCCGTCTCTAGTTTGTAAGCTTCTTTTGGCCTGATATCACGTCCACCTACTCTATTGTATTGTGGTCTCCCAAGTGCTTAGTACAGTACAGTCAATACCACTGATATTTCCTAACAATTATTTGTTAAATTGTCCATTATTACTAATAACTTCATCTAAGTGCTTCATTACTAAAGAGCAACTTTATCACGCAGCATTTATGATTTTCTTCCGAATTCATCATTCTAAAGAGCCTTCATTTTATTTCCTTTGCATAAAAGAACACTTTGATCTTAGATCACGAACTTCCACCACGTTTGCCAAGTCAATTGAGAGGAAAAAATTCAAGCTACTTCTCTTCCTGCTTCTGGTAGAAAATGATCTAGTTTTAAGATAATATCAACAGTCACAACTTTTGCCAGTACAGTACTTACGTTCACTCCTACTGACGTGACGCATTTGGTGTCCAGAACTCAGTAAGGGTTCAAAATTACAGTGAAATCTCACACAAAGTCTTGGTAAGTCACTGTAAAACCATTTGAAAATGAGATCGAAGTGTATTTTGTCTATTCTTGCACCAAAGGTATATGAATCAGCAGCTATTTTAAAAATATAAAATCTGACTCTGCACTAGTTCTTCCCTGTGGGAGATAAATGGTTCATAAAATTCAAACAGAGAAAAGTTTTTAAAGCACACTTTTCAGAGTGGAATAGGCCTTTCATTCTGTGTGACGGCACTGGGGAAATGGATGATTCAAACAGGCAATTTAACAATTTAACAGGCACTAGGGTATACTACCACTTCACTGGAATTGGAAACATATCTAAAAAAAGATAGTTAAGTTTTTCCAACAGGCCCAACACTTTGTCCTTGAGAGACTTCATTTGACTCTTCTGGAACTTTCTGATATCAAAAAAGGCTTCCAAATCCTAAGGCCTGTTCTTTTCAAGCGACTAATTCTTAGCTGGTTAATCAAGGCCGCAAAATGTTAAGCAGTCAGTGAAGGTTTTGTGTAATTCTGTATTATTCATTATAGCAGAAAAGCAAACCAAGCATTTAATGTGGTGAATAGAGAACATTTAATTCCAGATATTGGACATTTAATTTCTCTGTGTTAATCTTCACTTGACTTATTAGGATTCAAGCCATCAGAAGGCAGCATGCTTGCATGTTTAAGGGTGTTTTAAAGTTAAAAAGAGTCAGTTCGGTCACTTGAACATTTGAAGGAGCCAGTTTCTATGGATGTGAAACCACAATGCTACAGTTGCAGATGGAGTATCCCAGAGTCAGGGGGAAGGACATTGTGTTTGTTTGGGAATATAGAGAAGAATTTGTGGTTTGGGGGGAGTGGAGATGTGTGTACAGTGATGGAAAAATGTCTTAGGGAGTTGAGTGAAGTATGAACTGGACTGAAGAGAGAGGGAGGCCAATGAAGAGGGGTGTAGTCTCAAACACTTGGATCAGAATGGTGACCATTTGGATGAAGAAGGGGCAATGGAAGCAAGAAATATTGTAGCCAAAGCAGATGGGATTTAGCACTAGGTTGTGAGTTGAAAGATTGAGAAGTCAACGATAATATATATCAAGGTGGTGGGTCTCTGGAACAGAGAGGATCATGGGGCTGTTGAACGATGGAAATAGATACTTTGGAAGGGAAGACTTCAGTTATCGAAATGCTGAGTTTAAGGAATCAGTGGGATTTCTGTGAGATGATATCAATCAATTGTATTTATTGATCACATATTGTGAGCAGAGCACTGTACCACTAACAACAATAATAATGGTTTTTGTTAAGTGCTTACTATGTGCTAGGCACTGAACCAAGCACTTGGGTGAACTAACCAGGTTGGACAGCGCTCAGTCTAAATCCACGTGTTCAGATAAGGGAACTGAGGCCCAGAGAAGTTAAGTGACTTGCCCAAGGTCACAGAGAAGACAAGTGGCAGAACCGGGATTAGAACCCAAGTCCTTCCGACTCCCTTGGCTTGTGCTCTATCCACTAGGCTATGCTGCTTCTCACGTGGTTGGGAAAGTACAACAGTTTTGGAGGATAGGAGGATATATTACCTGCCCACTTTGAGTTTACCATCTAGATGGGGATTCAGGTATTAAGTATTAAAAAAATTAAGGAGATATGCGTAAGTATTGTGGGGCAGAGGATAGGTGGCTATATGGTGCAAATCCAAGTGTAAGGGTGACAGAAGGGAGAGGGAGAAGAGGAAAAGATATCCTGGAGGCAAGAGGAAATGCAAGATCGCAGAGCTGGTGAATGATGGGGGCTTGTGAGAGTTTTGGGAATTATTCACATAGATTGAAGCCATGAGAGAAGATGAGCTGCCCAAATAAGATAATGTCATAGGGAACCCAGAAGTGAGCCTTGGGGCACTAATATTAGGTTAGGAGACATATGTCTAGATATTATATACATAGAATCTAGTGAATACTTTCCTACTGAGTAGGAATAGTATTTCTTTGTGGTGCTTACTGTGTGAAAAACATTACATTAAGTGTTGGGAAAACACATGATGCAATGGAAAGAGCAAGAGCTGTGCAGTCAGAGGTCATGGGTTCAAATCCATGTCAGCTGTGTGACTTTGGGCAAGTCACAACTTCTCTGTGCCTCAGCTACCTCATCTGTAAAATGGGGATTAAGGCTGTGATCCCCCCTGGGGACAATCTGATCACCTTGTAACCTCACCAGCACTTAGGACAGTGGTTTGCATATAATAAGTGTTTAATAAATGCCATTATCATTATTATTATTATTATTGGACTTGTTTTCCTGGCCCTCAAAGGGTCATACAATGTATGAGTTTCAAGCTGGAGTGTAACAGAGAGTGAAAGACACAGAGATGTACAGAGACAGCCTCTGTGTACAGGGCAAATCAAAAGGCATGGGTAATTGTATTAAGGGTTTGTGTTACAAAAAGCAAAGATAAAAATAAGTAAACATGTTTTTCCATAGTGTATTGCACAGTGTTTCTTGGTTTAGATGTCAAATTAGCAAAATGCCTAATACTTTGGAAAAATTAAAATGTGCTCCTCTAAAAGACTAGATATGTAAAATTGTAAGGAATGTCGACTCCATTATCTTCAAGATCAGCATCACAATAAATTGTTGCTTATTGTAGCCCACTGCAGCTGCCAGAATTTCTTTTGCAAGATGGTGTCCTGCCAAGGGGCATTGGAGCTAAAATTTCCAGGGTAAAATTCCCCCCTTGAATTTATACAAGTCTACTTAACAAGATAAAGTAATAGTAGAGGTTGTGGTAGTGTTAAGAACTTACCATGTGTCAAGCACTGGGGTACAATACCAACAGTTTGACACAGTCCCTGTCTCACTTAGGTTATACTATTCATTCAACTGTATTTATTGAACGCTTATTGCGTGCAGAGCACTGTACTAAGCACTTGGGAAGTGCAAGTCGGCAACATATAGAGACGGTCCCTACCCAACAATGGGCTCACAGTCAAGAAGTCTAACCAGTCTTTGGAGGCCCATGCTTTTTCCACCAGGCAATGTTTCTTTTTGAAAATTGTAGGAGTGAAGGAGGATCTTTAATCCCTCTCAAACTCAGCCTAGTTCTTGCCCCTTCCCTATATACAGGAATAGTTTCCTGGGAAGAAAGAGTGTGTTTGTGGTGGAGGGGCAGAAGGGAAGATGCAGAACATGCCAATTTCCAATAAATCTGAACTCATTAAAAAAAAATGCATACTCCTTCTTTAAAACAATCCTATCTCTTCAATGTTTAGATACGTACAATGTGGATAATCACTAATCTAAAATCTAATGTTCAAATTGGCAGTCACTAAATGGAGCATTTAGGCCAATAAAAATAGTATTTGAAACATAGTTCAAATACATAATTCAGACAATGGAAGTGCAAGTCATATTGAATTGGTGTGAACAGCCCCCTTTATATTATGCATCTGGTTAAGTCAAATATCCTGAGATAAATTCCTATTTAGGAGCAACATTCCCTCATAGAATTTACATAAACTCAAATGTACAAACTAGATTCACCACTATGTCTTCATTTTAACAAGTCAGTCTTCGCTAAGCCCTGCATGTCTCTTGAAAGGGAATCCTGCTCCTATGTCCAGATCTTTAGAGTGGTCATCAAATACTGAATCTATTGAACAGTGTAAGTGACTTTCCCCTTGGGGATGAAGACGACAGGTTGAGTAAATTATACTGATGTCTATTTACAATTGCAAGAGCCCGCTGTTTGGTAGGGACCGTCTCTATATGTTGCCAACTTGTACTTCCCAAGCGCTTAGTACAGTGCTCTGCACACAGTAAGTGCTCAATAAATACGATTGAATGAATGAAAAGAAGGTAAGATAGTTTTGGTAGGTATTAGAAGGCTTTGCAGATGTCACAGCCAACAATCTGCGACAGAAGTAATTCAGGTTAAGAAGAGTGGAGGTTGGGGGCAGAGAATGCCACTGTTTATTGTTGTATTATACTTTCCCAAGTGCTCAGTACAGTGTTCCGCACACAATAAGCACTCTAAATATAATTGAAAGAAATAGTCTCAAGGAAACTGTACATTTTGGGCAGTGATAAAATTCCCAATTTTCAAGTTGATTGAAGGATTTCATCTCAAGCTGCAGAAACCAACAGAAACATTACTGCTGTTAGTTAAGTCTTTACTCTTCCACACTCTAAGTGCTGGGTAGAAACATGATAATCAGGTCAGCCAGTCTCGGTCTCACATAGGGCTCACACTCTAAAAGGGACGGTGAACAGTTATGTAATCCCCACTTTACAGATGAGGAACTTAAAGCACAGAGCTGAGAAGTCATATGACTTATCCGAGGTCAAGGCAATTAGCCTGCATGAATTGCAGAAAAAAAAAATATTTGTCTCTAGAATCTGAGCAGAAGGATAAAGATCAATCATTAATAATTTGAAGTCATAAAAGCACCAGGAGAGGGGGAGTCTTAGTGCCAGTGCTTAGAACAGTGCAGCACTTAGAACAGTGCTTTGCACATAGTATGCACTTAATAAATGCCATTATTATTATTATTATTAGGAACTCAGAAGGAAAGACAGACCTTTTTTTTTTTTTAAAAAAAAAAAAAAAAGCAGGCAGGGGAGTAGAAAGCCCAGCCTGAATTGCATCAGGAGAGGAATGCTATTGCTCTCTTCTATCCATACAAGTGGAAACACAGAGCTTCTCAAGCCAATCATTATCTTGGGCCAAGGGAAGATAGGGTGTGCCTTCCAAATTAAAAACTGACTGAGCAAAAAAAGTAAAAAAACCACACCAGATGGAAACCCTGAATAGATAGCAGCAGTTAAACCATGGGACCTTTCCCCTGGAGCTAAGAAGTATGTTCTATGTATTCAGTTCTCCTGGAATCTAGGGTCCCTTGTCTCCCACTTGAAATATCCAGTTTTGCCTTTTTCATATCTTATTCTTCTACTACCGTAGGGGGAAAAAGAGATCAAAATGAATACACCATATTTTTATTTAAATAATAATAATAATAATAATGAGAAACCAGGTTGGGTGAATTTGAACCCACAGCAATTTTCCTAAGGTGGCAAACATCAAGCTTCTTATTTTTCATATACAGTTGATTATTGTGCAGGTGCCTGAGTTGTAACCAAATTTACCTATGTGAATTATCTTGCAAAGAATGGACCATAGCACTCTCCAGATGCTTTTCTTTTAATGGAGTTGAATGTCTCACTAAAGAATCATTATTGAGTATTCAGTAATGATTGAATTCTAAATATTCAGTCTAGAAATTGAGTATTTCTGGACTGTGAGCCCATTGTTGGGTAAGGACTGTCTCTATATGTTTACTGATTTGTATTTCCCAAGCTCTTAGTACTGTGCTCGGCACACAGTAAGCGATCAGTAAATATGATTGAATGAATTAATTCAACTTGTTCGCAAGCAAGCTCTTTGATGATGGCAACAATACAGGAGACTACACATGATATCTCTTTTCAGTATGGCCAGGTGTAGGGTAATAGGAAACAACCAAAAACCAAAATCTGAACAAACTATAAAAAAACAAAACTCAGAGTCATAGAAGTAGAAAACAGGAGAATAGAAATCTAGGCTTTCTCTTTTTGGAACAAAAATAATCTAGTACTTGTTCAACTCTTCATGCTGAGGTAACCTGGTTCAGTAAGTACTAAGCAACCTCTGCCAATTAAGATATTATAGAGCCCGTGGAGACAGGAGTCATTTATCAACTCTATTGCAGGGTATTATCCATAATGCTCTGCACAAAGTACTTTATGACTACTACTGATTGAGCCAAATAGTAAAGAACATTTTCATTTCCAGTCATTTCTCCTAATTTGCAGTCTTTGCACATAGTAAGTGCTTAACAAATGCCATCATTGTTATTATTATTTAAGCACTTACTATGAATAGAGCACTGTTCTAAGTACTTGGTAGAATACACAAAATTAGCATTTAACACAAAGATAATTGCTTGGGCCTGGAATCATACCTGCATTTTCCCCACACTTTCAATTCTTCACAATTTTCCTTGACATCCTAAGCCAAGCAAAAATCCTTTGAAGTGCACCATTTCAGCTGCTTCCTACAAACTAGATTTTCCCCTCCCTAAGTTAATGCTGTTTGCTTATCACTAAGAGAAATTGGAATTCAACGCCATTTACCAAGGAAACAATTCTGAATATTTGAAAAATTCAGATGGGGTATAATTCTTCTGATATTAAATATTGCTGCAGTAGTTAATTCTATACACCTTTAAGGTATTTACTCTAGTTAGTATCTGAAAGAAGAGTTATAGAGTCAGTGACTATTATCATTCATCTACTCAAATTATGATCAATTTTAAAGGATGGCCATATCTTCACTAGTAGCTATTACATACTATAATTGAAAAAGCTACATAAAAAATTCCAATTCCATCATCTGTAAAACACTCATCGTCCTCAGCATAGTATAGTTGCCTATAAAATTAAGTCCACCATCATTTTATAAAGTGAAAAGCATTAGTGATTCAAAGAAAAAAAGATTCATATCTTAAGATGTATAGTTCACTTGTAAACAATTTAAAGGTCAAGAGATAAGATACATGCAGATGCATTAAGCAAAAGCTCTATGGGTAAATTTATAATCCTTAGATGCTCAAGAGGCTAGTGATTGAAGAATCATCAACATTTTGAAATTCTGAGTTCACTTTGGAAGAGTGATTTGGCATCTCAAATATTTTACACCCAAAACAGTAGAATTGAAATTGAGATTTTTTGTGAATATTTTTGTGTTTTTTTTTGGAAAAAGGCTGTTCTAATTTGTATTTACTCATTTAGAACAGCTTAAAACATGGTTTGACTATTTATCCAAAAGAAAAAAAAATTAGAGTAAAAAATAATCAGGTGATTATTTTTGAAACAATTTTTAAACCAGTAACTTTCAATGTATTAAACTAACATTTCTCTAATAGAATTGCCAAGAAAATGGGTTTAATATCTCAGAGGATTACTTGAGTCTTAGTCATAAATAGTTCCATTCATGTACAACAAATCACAATTGCTTAATCCCCTTTGAAAGAGGTGTGACTGAATTTAGAGTCTTATGACATTTCATGTATAAGATAGAAGTTAAAATGCAGTAGCAGTTTCAACCCAAAGCATCACACATTGTGCCAAAAGTTTCCTGTCAATTTAGTGAAAAATAAGCATCATTCCTAGTTTGGAAGGGGAATATTTTTTAGGTGCTTAAACTGTAACTTACCAATAATGCAGAACACTCTCTTAAATGCTTATGACAATAAACAGAAATGAAATATTTGCACACTCTGTTACTTGGTCGATTAAACAACAGCCAAAGTTCTAGGTCATCCGTTGATTCTGACTGCAGTCAGCTTTACAAATCTTGTTATTCTCTAGCAGAACAGGATTTATTACTGTTTTAGTTTCTAATCTATTACTTAGAGTTTCAAAGTGAGAGTTACACTCACTCTATTTCCATTACTAGACAAATGATCACATGAATATAGTGATGGCCAGTTTCAGTATATGGGTTGATAATAACTAAAGTAATGAGTAAATTTGAAAGGAATATACTAATCCCTGGGGGGGGAGAGCGGGAGAAGAAAAGGGAGAAGAAAAGGGAGAAGAAAAGGGAGAAGAAAAGGGAGAAGAAAAGGGAGAAGAAAAGGGAGAAGAAAAGGGAGAAGAAAAGGGAGAAGAAAAGGGAGAAGAAAAGGGAGAAGAAAAGGGAGAAGAAAAGGGAGAAGAAAAGGGAGAGAGGGCAATGTGAACATATTGCCACCAAAATATGATGAACAAAATCCCAGTAGAAATTGTCTCCAGGGCCTAAGGTATTTATGTTCTCCTTCAGGATTCTCAAAAAGAAATCTCAACATGAAGTAGAAGTATGATTTGAAAATATTGGTGAAAGCTGAAATGCCACGGATGAGGGAAAATACAGCTTGAGGTGTATAAGACTAGGGAAATATAGGCAAGAGACCAATGGTGCATGGCAACATTTCTCCTTATACATCTGCAGCTATCATAAATGCAAATATAATAAAGGGTGATAGTTTGGAGTATCTTTACCTTGCAAATTCACAGTTCCCTAGAGTGATTGGGTTAGTAAAGAATTCACACTTTATATTTACATTAAACAAATTTTATGTTTTGATTAAACAAATGATGCTAATTTAAATGTATTCTTTCTGTAAATTTGGGCTACTACAAATATGTATTTTTAATGAACTAAATTGACTTGCCATCACTAATACGTCTATCTTGGTCTCTAAATGCTTTCTTTGGGCAATAATATCCCATATGCTTGACATTTTAATGACCTGCCTGCAGTGAACATGATGACATGGGTATTTAAAGAACGATAAATGCCTCCAAATCAAACAGCACAGAATTACCCTGTTAAGAAGGAGAAATGAGCAATAATCACTGAACCTTATGTTTTTCACGCTCAAGTGTTAGATCTGTGCCATTAGAGTTTTATTGATGCAAATTTGCATTTGTGTATATGTGGGGAAACATTTTAGTTGTAGGAGAAGAAAACGTATTTGGATTTTTTTCCTTTTAAAAGAAGGTCTAATGTTCTAAGAATGAGTTGACAAGAGTAATTATCCCAGTAATTCAGGACCCTAAAAATATAATTGAACTCAGTGGCTGTTTCAGGGGAAAGAATTACTATTTTCACATATTTTAATCAGTGTGCAGAGCACTGTACTGGGGAGAATACAATGCAACAGAGCTGGTTGATATGTTCCCTGCCCAAAATGAGCTTAGAGTTTAGAGGACAAACAACTACATCAGTAGTTGTCCAGACTTAAGAGCCTAACAGCTACAACTTCTCTAGAAATGAAGGTTACATTCTAGCCTATGAAACTCAACAGGGGTGTTGAAGTGATATTAACTGAGGGTGAAATGCTAGACTAAAATGGTAAGTCAGCAGGAAAAGTAAAGGGGAGGTCATGTCCCATCAGATAGTTTCTCCAGCTCAGAAACACAAGATGGTAGCATGTAGGAGGAGTTCCTGAGTCAAAGGACAAGGTCAAAAGAAAGGAAACCCGTTACAAGTGAATGCTTTTTGAGTCTCCAAACCAGGAAGAGTTATGGATCACGGCTTTTTGGTCAATTCACCATGAGGGCTTCTGGACAGAATCCGCTAGTGATGAAGAACTTCAATTCCCCAGATATCTCCTGGAAAAGTAATCTCATCCAAAGGCTAAGAGGAATTGGGATTCTTTAGCTGGAAGAAGCAAAAAGGAGCAACTAAATACCTCTCTTGAAGAAGAGCTTCTGTGAGGAACAGATTGTGTACCATAGGAAGGAAACATAGAAAATGAAGTTTCAATTGGACATGGAAGGCTTGACTGCCAGACTGATAAATCACTTAGAAGACACTATTGAAGAGGTGGCAAAGTTTCCATCCCAGATATCTTTAACAAATAATGAACAGAGCCACCAACTTGTTAACATCTTTGAAGGCAAGAGACTGGTCTAGATTGCTTTTCTGGTCGATAGTGTAAAGCCATGGGAAAGACAACAAATGGTTCCTGCTAAAGTTTGCCCACAATAAACGATTTCAGCTACATGTTAAGGGAGGTCTGACAATGGCATATCTTAGAAGTCTTAATATTGTTAATTGAGGCAAATATTAAGATAATTAGTGACAATAGTACTTTCCCCTAAAGAATTAAGGAAGCCAATATTCATTTTATTTTAAAATTTCCCAGGTATTTTTTCCTCAATTCTATGATTGCCAATGCTGATGTGGCTGGCCAGACAATCCTGGAGTCCCATAATTTTTTTTAAAGATATTTGTTCAGCACATACTATGTACCAGGCACTTAAATAAGCATGGAGATAGATACAAGCTAATCCAAGTGGATACAATCCAAGTTCCTCATTATCATCACTGGTATTTATCCAGTGCAGAGCACTGTATTACAAGCAGTCTTAATTTAGCATCACCTGTTAGAGCAGACTCTGCTTTAATGTCATTGAAATATTAAACTTTAAAAAGTGATTCACAATTCTCATTTTTTACCCCCCTCCCACCACAAGCATTAAACCAGTGGAAACTACTAAAATGTCTACCACTACATTGCTTTATACTTTCCCCAGCTGCTTAGTAGAGTGCTCAGTGAGTACCACTGATTGATGGCAGCGTGGCTCAGTGGAAAGAGCCCGGGCTTTGGAGTCAGAGGTCATGGGTTCAAATTCTGGCTCTGCCACTTGTCAGCTGTGTGACTTTGCACAAGTCACTGAACTTCTCTGTGCCTCAGTGACCTCATCTGTAAAATCGGGATGAGGACTGTGAGCCCCACGTGGGACAACCTGATCACCTTGTAACTTCCCCAGCGCTTAGAACAGTGTTTTGCACATAGTAAGCACTTAATAAATGCCATTATCATTATTATTATGAAGTGACTGGTTGAGGAACTGGAAACATTCTCCGATTCTTAGCCATTGTACAAGGGGCTCATCTCCAAGATCTTTCTCTATGGGAATTTCTCCTTAACTAGAATGATTGATGAGATCTCTCTCTTCCACCCTCCCCATGGGCCCCCAGAAAAGGCCTTGACTTCTTCCCGCTTGCTTCCAATCCCTAGAGTCTTTTTTCAGCCTGGCAGAGCATTTTCTCAGATACGATGCATCAAGTAAGAAATTAACATGCTGGATAAGTGTCCAATTTCTGACATTCCCAAAAATGGACCCAGCAATAACCATTTCTTGGAGCTACATACTTTACTACCAGAGGGGCAAAGCTGTCTTATGCAAATTAGAGGTGCCACCCCATATGTTCTTCATTGGGCTACTGTCTAAATTCTTCTGACCTCTGGGATTTGTTTCTCATCTGTTTTCCAAGCTGTTCTCTAGCAATGCAGGAAGTAAACTAATGGTAGTTACTGAGTGTAGAGTGCTGTACTAATCACTTGGGACTATGCAATACAAGTTGGTAGACATAGATCCCTGCCCTCAAGGGACTTACCATGTAGTGGGTACATTAAAATGAATTGCAGATGGGTAGGAGAGGCATCAGAGTATATGTGCATGTATATTAATTAATTCAATCATATTTATTGAGTGCTTACTATGTGCAGAACACTGTTCTAAGTGCTTGGGAAGTACAAGTTGGCAATATATAGAGACAGTCCCTACCCAACATCGGGCTCACAGTCTAGAAGGGGGAGATTAGACAACAAAACAAAACATGTAGATGTGTCAAAATTGTCAGAACAAATAGAATTATAACTATATGCACATCATTAACAAAATAAATAGAATAGTAAATATGTACAAGTAAAATAGAGTAATAAATCTGTACAAATATATACAAGTGCTGTGGTGAGGGGAATAATATATGTATATTCTAAACTGTGAGCCAGTTGTTGGGCAGGGACCATCTCTCTATGTTGCCAACTTGTACTTCCCAAGCACTTAGTACAGTGCTCTGCACAGAGTAAGAGCTCAATATGATTGAATTAATATATACACATATATATGTGCTGAGGATAGAGTGATTATCATAATTCTTAAGGGGCACTAGAGAGTGATTCATAAGGGATGGTAAATAGGGTTGGGTAAAGAGAAGAGGTGATTCAGGGTGGCCTCTTGGAGATGTGACTTTAGAAGGGTTTTGAAGGTGGGCAAAGTGCAGGCCTGTCACATATGAAGCGGGGGGGGGGGGGATTTCTAGGTAAAAGGGAGGATGTAAGCAATGGGTCAGCAGTACCAGTGAAGAGATCCAACACAGCAAGTAGGTTGGAGATAGAGGAGCAAAGTGTGTGGGTGGAATTCTAATGGAGATTAGCAAACCTTAGATATTGCAGTTGTAACCACTTACCCACCTCTTAAAAGGACACTTTGACTTCAGCATCTGCTGATTTATTTAATGAAGTCTGAATCCTCCTAAATGCTCCAGAGTACCAACTGATGCCACTTTGGAGCTCTAGCTAGTTAATTCTTTAAACGTCTTCTAACTTCAGGGTTGAACTAAGTTTATACAAGGTAACCATGCAAGCCTAAAATCTAGGTGGCAAACTTGTTGTGGGTAGGGAACATGTCTATAAACTCCATATTGTACTCTCCCGAGTGTTTTACACAGTAAATGCCCAATACATTCCGTTGGTTGATTGACGATGCCCACTGTTCAAGCAGAGAGGGACCAAATCGTCTGAAAATTCGTGGTATCAGTGGGTGGTTTGGTCAAAGATTGAATCATTCACAACTTATATAAGTGAAATTGACAGGACAACATGACCATTTGAACTTGAATTTTTAAAAATTGATTAGATTAGTCATTGAAGAATTCATTTTTTCAACTATTTGAGCGCTTACTGCATGAAGAGCACTGTACTAAACGAAAGTGCAATTCAGCAGTCAATAGAGACAATCCCTACCATCAACAGTCTCACAGTCTAGAAGGGGGGAAACAAGCAACAAAAAAAGTAGACAGGCATCAATAGCATATGCATGCCATATTTGCATATTACGAAGAACAGGATTTCTTTTCTTTTTTAAAATAGGCATGCCATTCAAACTGAAATTTATTACCAAGCAGAAGGTAATTGTAGTTCTTGTGTACATCCCAAACAAACCTCTCAAAGAATGATACAAATCACTAATGATTACTTCAATCTATCCTCTTCAAAGTTAATAAATGTTGTATTGAAAATCAGGCAAGGTACAATTATTTAAAAACTTATCCTTTTAAAAAATTAACAATTCATGAAGGATGAAGTTTTAAACATTAGTTTATGCACCATCAAAATGTGCAATACTGAGGTCCTTTGAGAAACAAAAAACAAGAAAACCTCTTGATAATAATAAACTTAATACAAATTAATTTTAATTTTCAGCCACATTTGACCAGGACTCTAGAAATGTACAAGTATGTGAGCAGCAATTCCTCTGGTGCCTTCTAAATGAGTTTCTAATTGCTAATTAGCTATTTTCTCACTTATGCTATTTAACGCATTTAGGCTTGTCTAGTAAGTAAAATGTAGTGACAAGGTAAGTGCTAAATAGTAAATGTGGTAATATACATGAGTGAGGAAAGATAGGAGGAAATGTGCATTAGACAAATTTGAATCTTTGATTCAAGAAGAAATGTCAGCAATTAACATTCCAGTTTCTTAAAAGGGCCAAATTCAATGATCAGGGCTTCATTAAGCACTAGCATTTCCCCTTTAAATTGTCCTCTATGCAAAATACAAGCATATTCTCCCCAGGTAGCATTATGTTTGTGAGTTGATCATAACATGACACTGTGGACCACTCTTTCAAGTATTTACCAGCCTGGACCAAGGAACTCTCTTAATACAAGCAAAGATTGTCAAACAGTGGAAAGAGCACGAGCTTTGGAGTCAGAGGTCATGGCTTTGAATCCCAGCTCTGCCAATTGTCAGCTGTGTGACTTTGGGCAAGTCACTTAACTGCTCTGTGCCTCAGTTCCCTCATCTGCAAAATGGGGATTAAGACTGTGAGCCCCCGTGGGACAACCTGATCACCTTGTAACCTCCCCAGTGCTTAGAACAGTGCTTTGCAAATAGTAAGTGCTTAATAAATTCATTATTATTATTATTATTATTAACAGCCCTCTATATGACTTCTGCTCTATGTCCTAGAACATTTGCTCTGCCCCATGAAAATCCACAAAACTACTGCAAAAGATTATGGAGGACAACATGGAACTGAATACCATCATGGACTTCTGCTACTTTGGAAAAATGCTGTATCAGGCAAATAGTTTAAAAAAAAAAAAATCAAGGCAGCCAGTAAATCCTTTGGGAGACTCAGAGAGGGTGATGAAAATTAGGTTTCAGACCAAAGACTATGAAGTGGAAGTGCAAAACCATGACTGGTCAGAAGCCATACACCTGTTTTGCACACAGTACATGTTTAATAAATGTCATTAATTGCCTTATAACATCAAAAAGGCAGGGTCATCAAAGTCCTTGATTGAAGCAGTATTGAAACTGTTACCTCAAGAGATCAACACTGGATTAGATTTATGAGAAGGGTGGTTTCTTATGGGGATATTTTTTTTCATTTGACATTAAAAGAAAAAAAAGATTGAGATTATGAAACAAGGATAAAGCAGTACTGTGGTCTTGGGGGCGTAGTTGGATGCCAGTCCACATTTGTCTTTCTAGTCAAGTGAACTCGTAAGTAAACTTCACTGTCAGTGGTGTCTGCATCAAATGAAAGGATGGGTGCAGACACACAATTCTCCTTGAAAGTGGGTTTCTCTTCTTTCCAAACCTCATGTTAGGGAAAGCCCACACTGGGGTACTCATCCCATGCCTAATAATGCACAGATTTACACAAGTTTTTTTCTCAAATGGTATTAGTTAAGCACTTACTATGTGCAGGCATTGTACTAAGTACAATTGTACTAAGACACAATCTCATCAGGTTGGACACAGTCCCTGTCCCACATGGGGTTCACAATCTTATTCCTCACTTTACAGCTAAGGGAACTGAGGCATGGACAAGTTAAGTGATTTGCCCAAGGTCACAGCTGACAAGTGGAAGACTTGGGTTTAGAATTATCAGTGGGTTTAGAACCCAGGTCTTCTGACTCCCATCTCTTTACACAATACTATTGGTAATTGTGGAGTAATTGTGGTGTTTGTTAAGCACTATGTGCCAAGCCCTGTAAGGACTACAGTAGAAATAAACAGTTCCAGTCCTACAAAGGGTTCACAGTTTAAACTGGGGGCGGGAGGGAGGAAAGAAAAGAGACAAGATAAGAGATAAAATGAGAGGAAATTGAGGCATAGAGAAATCATTTCCCCAGTAATAATAACGATGGCATCTGTTAAGTGCTTACTATGTGCCGAGCACCGTTCTAAGCGCTGGGGTAGATACACGGTGATCAGGTTGTCCCACGTGGGGCTCACAGTCTTAATGCCCATTTTACAGATGAGGTAACTGAGGCACAGAGAAGGCCCAAAATCACAGAGCTGCTCAGTGGTGGAGCCGGGATTAGAACCCACAACACCTGACTCCCAAGCCCGTGCTCTTTCCACTAAGCCATGCCGCTTCTCTTGATGTCACACAGCAGTCAAGCGGTAGAGCTGGGATTAGAACCCAAATCTCTGACTCCTAGTCCTGTGCAGAAGCATACATCAGAAGAATGATCCCTATTTCTGCCAGTTCTGTCCAAAACACAGTAACAAAATGGGTTCAATCAATCTTATTTGAACACACTTGGGAAAGCACAATACAACAGCATTTCTAGATACAGTCCCTGCTCAGGTTGTGGAAGACCTAAGCGTCATGGCAGTAGATTCTCCCCCTGAAAATGAAAGACATAAAATGGTCCAATCGGAAGTCGTGGTACGGATAACCTGCAGAAACAAATTGGCTGTACACCTAGTGGCTATGCATCACAACTTTATGCACAAGACTTTTTTGGCCAAAATGATTGTAACCTCCCATTATTCTCTGCCATAATCCTAGGACTCAGCAGGCAGTTGCCACTCATAGGCTTTGTTGCCCATTTTTAGGATTCCAGCTAAGCCTGACCAATACACCACATCTTAGTGATTCTTTAGTTCGAAATCTTCAATAAGGGATAACCAAGCCCCAGAGGACATAACCCCACTCCATTTCCTCATCACTTGAATATTTTAATATTAAATATCAATAAATTAAATAGTAAATAATATTAAATATTAATTAAATAATATTAAATATTTTAATATTTTGGAGGCCTTCCCAGACTGAGCCCCCTTCTTCCTCTCCCCTCCTCCCTCTCTCCATCCCCCCAACCTTACCTCCTTCCCTTGTCCACAGCACCTGTATATATGCATATGCTTGTACGTATTTATTACTCTATTTATTTTACTTGTACATATCTATTCTATTTATTTTATTTTGTTAATATGTTTTGTTTTGTTCTCTGTCTCCCCCTTCAAGACTGTGAGCCCACTGTTGGGTAGGGACTGTCTCTATATGTTGCCAACTTGTACTTCCCAAGCGCTTAGTACAGTGCTCTGTACACAGTAAGCGCTCAATAAATATGATTGATTTGAACAACAGTATAGAGAAGTATAAGAAATAAAACAACTCCAAGGAAGAGTGCACTTGGGGAATATTCGAATCAACATGCAATGGAATAGTCTGAGGGTTATTGAACACCATTCATTACCATAGTGAGTAAGACAAGGTTATTTAACACAGGTGTTTCCGTAATTGTGATGCATTAGGAAAATTAGCTGTGTTCAATGGCCTTCAAATTAGCTTTTCCAACTGTATATGACAGTATAATGTTTAATACCAAGGGCTTTTATGCTAAAAATGTACTAGCATATTAACCTTACATGGGTTATCTCTATCCAGATTTTTTTCAGAAGACTTATGCTTAAATGGCCTATTCCACTTTGACTTTTTTGGGGTTTTGTTAAGCATTTACTATATGCCAGGCACCATACTATGAACTGAAATAGATACAAGCTAGTCAGGTAGGAAACAGTCCATGTCCCACATTGGGCTCACAGTTTTAATCCATGTTTTAGAGATGAGGAAACTTAAGGAACAGAAACATTAAGTGCCTTGCCCAAGGTCACACAGCAGACAAATGGCAGAGCCAGGATTTACTCTACTAAGCGCTTAGTACAGTGCTCTGCACACAGTAAGCACTCAAATACGATTGAATGATTAAACCCAGGTCTCACTCTTTCCAATAAGTCACTCTGTGCTGAACCTTTGCTTCATGATACCAAGATTCCAATAGGAAAGGTCATAGATCTGAACCCCAGTTAATGCTTACACAGTTTAAGTTCTGGGTGTGTTCCTCTAAAGTAGGAAATTAAACCAATGTAGGAAGGATATATTAATTGGTCTGGGTAGGAAAGTCCCCTTTACATTTTGATTAGCATAATAAAATTCCCTGTTAAAGTATTTTCAAAAGGGATAAGGGAAGCATAAAGTTTGCCCATGGCCCCAAAGAAAACACTGTACACACATCTTTTGGGAGACACTAATTAAACTTACTTGCCCCCTTAGAATATTTTGGCATTGTTAAAAAAAAAAAAAAAAAGGCAGTGGGTTATGTACCCATGAAGATTTCAACTTCAGTTACTTCATCTGTGAAATGGTGATATTTTGAGTCCCAGGTAGGACATTGACCTGATTAATGTGTTCCTCCCCCAATTAACTTGCTCCTGCCCCAGCATTTAATACAGTGCCAAACACATAGTAAGCACTTACAAACCACCCCCAGGAAAAATAAATTCACCCACCATATCACCAGAATTAAGTGAAACAAGAATTTCTACTAAGGGGTTAGGACCAGGTGCCAGATTCTCAATCACAAGTATGCTGATTTTTGTTTTAGAAAGGAATGGAATCATAAACCCCCAGAAACACATCTTTATATCTCTGGCTAACATACCACCAATACTGGCTAAACAAAGAGAGAAAAAAACTCACCTCATGCCTGTTGGACCAGAGTGAAAGCTGAACAGGTGTTGTGATTCCCCTAGCAGCATCAAAGAACCCAGCAGAGGCAGAAAAAGAGAAGAGGGGTTTGAGCACTTTCTTATATAGGTTTAGCCCCACCCCTTGCTCATCCTAAAATCAAGCTTCCACACCTGGCAGGGAAGGCAAACTCTCCCAGAAGCTCCCAATGGCAAAATGGAGGCAATCAGCTCTTTGCTTCTTAGCACATGTAGCTAGTTTCCTCTTTTAGTTCTCTGAGATTCATTTCTAGTTTTCATCTGGCCCTCTGATTGAAGAGTTTGAAATCACACGTATCTTACCAAAGACTAGTTGAGTACCAGCTGTCTAACAAGATATCATTACATTGACACTAAAATGGCTTGAGTTTTTTTTCCCAATGAAAATGTGGTAACATATTATTGAAGAAACACACATGGTTCAGTGCAATATCTTGACAATCTGCAACTGAAGCAAGCAAATCACCATGTTGAAGTCTTCTTCAATTCCCTACTTGACTTTGTCCATTTTACTTGGGTGGAATGTTTACTTCATTTTTGCTGAGCAAAGAAACTACCAACATCTGAACAACTTATTTATCTTGTATTCTCTTTCACTTTTGCTGAACTTATTGATTGTATCTGTTCATCAACTAATAAGGCACAGGCTTCTCAAGAAGGAGACACAAATAGCTATCCTCTCCTGTGCATACAATCCCATATACACAGTGACAATTCAAGTGTCTAATAATGATGGCAATCATTTTATATTACCAAATCTAGGAGTGACAACAAAAGCAATAACTGATCAAATAGAAAATGTGCAAATTACTTTGATTTTCAAAAATTCACTCTGTGGTCAATACCCCCTGGTCATAATAGCCTATCTGTTTTGTTTTTTTTTTTAAAAATGATGGCAAGTTTTTTTCTGGAAATTCCCTTTGAGTGAAATTCCTGCAACTCGCCTGGACGTAAGCAAAAGTTTTTTGATTTTTCTAGTGTTTCCGTAGTGTTTTTTTCCTCTTTTAAAAATTCATTCATTCATTCAATCATATTTATTGAGCGCTTACTGTATGCAGAGCACTGTACTAAGCACTTGGGAAGTACAAGTCGGCGACATATAGAGACGGTCCCTACCCAACAGCGGGCTCACAGTCTAGAAGGGGAAGAATGAATATGAAGAGAGACACTAAAATGAAGCAGGGCACTATACAAACAAAAAATTGATATGAATGAGTGTTATTTGTGAATTCTTCTTTTATCTGGGGTGTAGTTGCTCTTCCAGCATTTTTTAATGACAAAATATTTAAATAATCACCTGACCAAAAATGCCACTGTGCATATATACCTGTATATACCTGCATATATGCATATATGTATGTATTTATTTATTTATTACTCTATTTATTTATTTTATTTGTACATATTTATTAAATTTATTTTATTTTGTTAATATGTTTTGTTGTGTTCTCTGTCTCTTCCTTCTAGACTGTGAGCCCACTGTTGGGTAGGAACTGTCTCTATGTGTTGCCGACTTGTAATTCCCAAGCACTTAGTACAGTGCTCTGCACACAGTAAGCGCCCAATAAATACGATTGAATGAATGAATGAATGCAAAGCACTGTTCTAAACGCTTCTAAGAGTACAGTACCACTGAATTGGTAGATACGATCCTTGCCCTCAAGGTGTTTACTGGGAAGACGGACACTAAAATAAATTGCAGATAGACGAAAATGGAAAATTGTAAGGATATATACATAAGTGTGAGCCCCTTTTAGACTGAGCCCACTGGTGGGTAGGGACTGTCTCTATATGTTGCCAACTTGTACTTCCCAAGCACGTAGTACAGTGCTCTGCACACATAAGCGCTCAATAAATACGATTGATGATGATGATGATAAGTGCAGTGGGGCTGAGGCTGGGGTGAATATCAAGTACTTAGGAGGTACTGATCCAAATACAGAGGGAGAAATGCAGAAGGGAGGGTAAGTCAGTGGAGTGGCGGGTTAGTCGGGGAAGGCCTCCTGGAGGATGTGATTTGAGAATAGCTTCGAAGGTGAGGAGAGTGTTGAAGGGGAAGGGAGTCCCAGACCAGAGGGAGGAAGTGGACAAGGGGTCAGAAAGATAAGAAAGATAAGGTTGAGATCTAGTTAGAAACAGCATGGCTCAGTGGAAAGATCACGGAGTCAGGCCATGGGTTCAAATCCCGGCTCTGCCACTTGTCAGCTGTGTGATTTGGGGCAAGTCACTTAACTTCTCTGGGCCTCAGTTACCTCATCTGTAAAATGGGGATTAACACTATGAGCCCCCTGATCACCTTATATCCCCCCAGCGCTTAGAACAGTGCTTTGTGCATAGTAAGTGCTTAATAAATGCCATCAGTATTATTGAAGCAGCGTGGCTCAGTGGAAAGATCACAGGCTTTGGAGTCAGAGGTCATGGGTTCAAATCCCAGCTCCAATTGTCAGGTGTGACTTTGGGCAAGTCACTTAACTTCTCTGTGCCTCAATTACCTCATCTGTAAAATGGGGATTAAGACTGTGAGCCCCCTGCAGGACAACCTGATCACCTTGTAACCTCCCCAGTGCTTAGAACAGTGCTTTGCACATAGTAAGTGCTTAATAAATGCCATTATTATTATTATTATTATCTGGTAAGTGGGTTACAGGGGCAAAGTATGTGGCTGGGTTGTTCGTAGCAGGAGATTAGTGAGGTAAAGTCAGAGAGGCAGAGCTGATTGAGGGCCATGAAGCCCACGGTAAGGAGTTTCTTGTTTCATGTGGAAATTGGTGGGCAACCATTGGAAGGCTTTTCAGGAGAGGGGAACTATGGACTGAACATTTATTTGCAAAAATGATTCAGGCAGCAGAATAATAATAATAACTGAGACACTGTAATAAGCACTGGGGTAAACGCAAGACAATCAGGTTGGACACAGATCATGTCCCACATGGCGCTCACATTTGTAATCCCCATTTTATAGATGAGGCCACTGAGGCACAGCGAAGTGAAGTGATTTGCTCAAGGTCCCACAGCAGACAAGTGGCGAAGCTGGGATTAGAACTCAGGCCTTTTACATTCCCAGGCCCATGCTCTATTCGCTAGCCCACACTGTCTCTGAAGTGGTGAAATACAGTTACCTAAAAAATGGTCAAAAGCAAGATTTCTATTTGTAAACTGTCCTAAATCCATCAACCGATCAATCAAGCTGTTTTTTTAATCACATACTGCAATCAGAGCATTGTTCTGATGGCTTGACAGAATACATCAGAAACAATAGAGATGGTCCCTGCTGTCTGAGTTTCCAAGGTAAAAGACATGAGATCCAGGTTCTATTCCCACTTCTAATACTGGTCTGCTGTGTGACCTCGGATATGCCACTTAACCTCCCTGGGCCTGAGTTTCCTTCAATCTCCATATGTCTCATGGAGTCAGCTTGGGACAGAACAAGAAGGAAGAAGTCTTAGGTCACTTTATAAAATGGAGACGTTATTGGTGTATATATCTGCTCCTGGTACCCACTCATGAGTAACCCAAGTGAGATGAACGGATATTAAAGATTTTCCATATGAGGTTGCATTCTTTGGTCCTGCCCTAATGGTTTGGGATGTAGTTCTGTTGTTGGGGATTGCGTCCCCCAGAATGGGATCCAATCCAGATGGATGCCAAACTTCGCTTTTGCCTGGAGTAGCAAAGAGTATGAGAACCCCTCTCTCCCATCACTTGGTTTAGTCTTATTATTTTGGACTGTCAACCTGGGATTCATTGCTATTTGCATTTACTTTTTCTTTCTCACTGTCCTGTCTTCCTTTCTCTCTCTTCTCTCTAGTCCTATCACATATTTTGAAACCACTGATGCCTCTACTTAGTACAGAAGGGAGGATTATTGTATTTTTTTTCAATTAATTGAAGTCTTGAATGCAGTGAGCGAGGAATGGCAATCCTTCCCAAGGAAGGAGCCTAGTTGGCTTATGTGATTCATAGAAAAGTAAGAAGTCAAGGGAATCAAGTATGAACAAATGTTCTTAAAAACAGCAGGCAGACTCGGTAATGGAGTGAAGTAAGAAGACGCTTATTGACACAAATAGTATGATTTGACATTGAGTAATATGGAAGAATATTGAATTTATGCTAACTGATTCTTTTCTCAAAGAGCTGTGTAATAGTTTGGAAAAATGCTGTTGATGCATGCTATAACAAATATACCTCAAGTTTACATGTACTATTCTTTTTGGGGGTTTTTGTATAATTGAGACAATAACCTGAATTGCTTCATATCTGTGAAATATCTCAGTAATCCAAAGAGCTCTCTATTAAAAATTGCCAGATGTGCATTTAGGTCACTTTTGTCAAGGAACCAAAACAAGTCATTTTAAATAAATGCATTTTAATGTTAGTAAATCCATTGATCGATATCCTTCACTCACTCCGAGGTCATGAGAGGACCATGAGAAGAGGTTGGAGAAGCAGTGTGGCTCAGTGGAAAGAGCCCGGGCTTTGGAATCAGAAGTCATGGGTTCAAATCCTGGCTCTGCCAAGTGTCAGCTGTGTGACTTTGGGCAAGTCACTTAACTTCTCTGTGCCTCAGTTAACTCATCTGTAAAATGGGGATGATGACTGTGAGCCCCCCGTGGGACAACCTGATCACCTTGTAATCTCCCCAATGCTTAGAACAGTGCTTTGCACATAGTAAGTGCCTAATAAATGCCATTAAAAAAATGAGATGAAAATGTTTAAAGGGTAAGAGATGTAGAATGACAGTTATTTTTAAACTTTTTTCCTGTTTTCTTTTAATGGTACTTTTTAAGCACTTACTATGTGCCAGGCACTGTTCTAAGCGCTGGGGTAGATACAAGATCATCAGGTTGGACATAATCCCTGTCACACATGGGGCTCCCAATCTGAACCCTATTTTACAGGTGAGTCAACGGGGCACAGAGAAGTGAAGTGACTTGCCCTAGGTCACACAGCAGAGCCGCTCTTACTTGTTCCTTTGTTCAACCTCCCTCATTCATTCATTCATTCAATCCTATTTATTGAGCGCTTACTGTGTGCAGAGCACTGTACTAAGCGCTTGGGAAGTCCAAGGTGGCAACATATAGAGACAGTCCCTACCCAACAGCAGGCTCACAGGCTAGAAGGGGGAGACAGACAACAAAACAAAACATATTAACCAAATTAAATAACATATAGAAACAGTCCCTACCCAACAGTGGGCTCACAGTCTAGAAGGGGGAGACAGACAACAAAACAAAACATATAAACCAAATAACATATAGGTGATGAATATGATGAAGGTGATGAAGGTGATGAATTCTCCCTCGCATTCTCACAGCACATATGTGTGTGTGTATATATATATATATATATATATATATATATATATATATATATGTAATTTGTTTATCTATTTATTTATTTGTAGCAATGGCTTTCTCCCCTTCTAGACTGTGAGCTTGTTGTGGGCAGTAATGTGTCTGTTTGTTGTTATATTGTATTCTCACAAGTGCTTAGTACAGTGCTTTACACACAGTAAGCGCTCAATAAATGCATTCGAATGAATGAATTTCATCCCCGTTTTACACTTGAGGGAACTGAGGCACAGATAAATTAAGTGACTAGCCCAAGGTCACACAACAAGTAAGGAACAGAGAGACAGGATTAACATTTAGGCTTCCTGAATGCTGGTCCTATGCTCTTTCCACTAGGTGCATTGCTTCTCAATCTCCCCTTTTTCTGTTTTTCCTATTTCCCTCTTTCCTTCCATTGTGCTTTCCCTTTTTCCCTTCCTTCTTTCCTCCTTCCATTAGAGATCTCTAGACAGCAAGGCTGCATTTAGTTTTCACAGATTGCTTCATTTATTCACTTTCATATATATATTGTTTGCTATTATATCTCACTCTTAACTATTGTATATTTATCAGTTTTTGACTATGGTGAGATGCCAAATAGACATTTAAAGAATCATCCCAATTTTATCCCCGGATTCCATTCAGTATGATTCAATTCTGGTATAGTTGATATATGAGCTGAAAATATGTAGTAGGCTCAGAAGAACTCATTAAATTCTTCATAATCACTTGCTTACTCTGAGAGAGTCTGCAGTCTCGAGACATTCAATATTCCCACATGTTTTCCATTTCAGTCTTATTTACTGACAGTAGATCACTGCACTGCGCAGATGGAATGAAAGCTTAAGAGACATTGAACTCGGTGACTTTTTCCAATGAATGTCAATTACTGAAACAGCTGTGGTAAATAACTTTGTACAGATCCACTGTGAACATATGGAATAAACACTCAAGTGCTAAACTGTTCTTTTTTTTTTCCCTATTTCTTAGGAGGAACATGGGGAAGGTGATGAATGCTTGAACAATGTGTTGATGACTGAAAGCATGAATGCATTTCATTAATGACCCATTCAAAGGGATATTACACGCCTTTAAAAATCAACAAAATCCTGCCTCTCTTCAACAATTACTTTTATTTGGTACTTATGATGAAGAATGTTTTTAAAAAACTGCTACAACAATACTAAACCCATAAATAATTCACCAAGGAAATAAATGTGCAGTGGCAAACATACTGTTATCTTTCAGATCATAACCAAGAAACTACCTGGAAGTCCTAGTAGCGGGCCTGAAAATTTAAGTCTTCCCTTGCTTTAACTGGTTACTGAAGTACTATTTGTTTTGTTTTGTTGTCTGCCTCCCCACTTCTAGACTGTGAGCCTGTTGTTGGGTAGGGTTGTCTCTGTTGCCGAATTGTGCTTTCCAAGCGCTTAGTACAGTGCTCTGAACACGGTAAGCGCTCAATAAATATGATTGAATCGGT
The DNA here is from genome assembly GCF_015852505.1 of Tachyglossus aculeatus. Lineage (NCBI taxonomy): Eukaryota > Metazoa > Chordata > Mammalia > Monotremata > Tachyglossidae > Tachyglossus > Tachyglossus aculeatus. Next base: position 16,035,299 of record NC_052081.1, read on the forward strand.
GAATGAATGATGAAGGGAGGGCCCTTTTCCTTCAGCTGGCACTTGATGAGCCCACGGTGATTTCCAGGTGGAAAAGAGAGACATAATCCAAACAAATAAAGGCCTCTGGTAAGTGGCTCACTGTGTTCCAAGCACTCTAGTAAATGCTGGGGTAGATAACAAGATTCTCTGGCAGGTATAGTCCCTGTCCCACATAATAATAATAATAACAATAATAATAATAGTATTTGTTAAGCACTTACTCTGTGCAAAGCACTGTTCTAAGCACGGGGGGTACAAGGTGATCAGGTTGTCCCAAGTGGGGCTCACAGTCTTAATCCCCGTTTTACAGATGAGGTAACTGAGGCACAGAGAAGTGAAGTGACTTGCCCAAAGTCACCCAGCTGACAGTTGGCAGAACCGGGATTTGAACCCATGACCTCTAACTCCCAAGCCCGTGCTCTTTCCACTGAGCCAGGACGCTTCTCAAAATACGGCTCACAGTCTAAGAAGGAGGGATAATGGGTACTTGCTAACCACTTTACTGATAAGGAAACTGAAGTAAACAGAAGGTAATTATCATCACATGAGTACATAGCAGGTTAAGTGGCAGAGCAGAGATAAGAACACTCTTTCCACTGGGCCAAGCTGCTTCGCTGAGCTGAACACTTGGATTTCCACAAATAATATAATAATAATAATGGCATTTATTAAGTGCTTCCTGTGTGAAAAGCACTGTTCTCAGCCCTGGGGAGGTTACAAGGTGATCAGGTTGCCCCACGGGGGGCTCACAATCTTCATCCCCATTTTACAGATGAGGGAACTGAGGCACAGAGAAGTTAAGTGACTTGCCCAAAGTCACACAGCTGACAATTGGCGGAGCCAGAATTTGAACCCACGACCTCTGACTCCAAAGCCCAGGCTCTTCCCACTGAGCCACGCTGCTTTGTGGAGGCTATGACTACATTCCATCCCCAACTGTAACCACCTCCATCACCAGCACTTCCAACACCACCAAAACCACCACACATGGTGGACAATCAGGGCCAGCCAGGCTTTAGAGTGAATGGCAGTGTGTATGAAATAATAAGAACGATGGCATTTATTAAGCGTTTACTATGTGCAAAGCACTGTTCTAAGCGCTGGGGAGGTTACAAGGTGATCAGGTTGTTCCAGGGGGGCTCACAGTCTTCATCCCCATTTTCCAGATGAGGGAACTCAGGCCCAGAGAAGTGCAGTGATTTGCCCAAAGTCACACAGCTGATAATTGGCAGAGCCGGGATTAGAACCCATGACCTCTGACTCCAAAGCCCAGGCTCTTCCCACTGAGCCACGCTGCTTCTCTAACCCAGCTCCGCACTCTACTGTCTGGATAAAGGCCTATAATCAGTCAGCCCATCAATCACATTTATCGAGCGCTTACTGTGTGCAGAGCACTGTACTAAGTGCTTGGCGGAGTATACGTTCCCTGCCCACAATGAGCCACATAATACTAGGTCACGGCTCCTCTGTGTGGGGCAGGAAAAACTGAGAGGTCCTCCTCTGGAGGGGTTATGCTCACTCAAGGCATTATCCTCTGTAACCCCTGACCCCTGAAGCCCCTCCAGCGACAGAGAAGAGGAGGAAGGGGATACTGGGTGGGGTGGTGTCAATAGTTGGTGGGGAGGGCCGGGCACAGAGACGCTTCTCGGGGAGGGGTAGAAACAGGGCTCACCAGAATCAATCAATCAATCAATTGTATTTATTGAGTGCTTACTGTGTGCAGAGCACTGTACTAAGCGCTTGGGAAGTACAAGTTGGCAACATATAGAGACAGTCCCTACCCAACAGTGGGCTCACAGTCTAGAAGGGGGAGACAGAGAACAAAACCAAACATATTAACAAAGTAAAATAAATAGAATAGATATGTACAAGTAAAATAAATAGAGTAATAAATATGTACAAACATATATACAGGTGCTGTGGGGAAGGGAAGGAGGTAAGGTGGGGGGATGGAGAGGGGGATAAGGGGGAGAGGAAGGAGGGGGCTCAGTCTGGGAAGGCCTCCTGGAGGAGGTAGCGCCTTGAAGGGAGGAAGAGAGCTAGCTTGAATGTCCTATGCTCCTTTGTCCCTCTTCCCTGGCTCTACCTTTTTCCTAGCCTAGCGACTGATGACATTCCAACCACTTGGACAATGGATGAGGCAAGGAATTATTTCAACAGTTTCTCCAATCACCCCTTAAGACTTTGCTAAATAAATGGGTCATAATTCAAAATGACGATAATCCTTCATGGAAGGATCTATCACAGGGCTTAGTACAGAGCCTTGCACATAGGAAGCACTTAAATACCACAGTTATTATTATGATTATCTTTCCCTTTTTGAGGAGTGTGCTGTTACATGTTCCTGTTGGACAAATGATAGGCTTGGGAAAACAGTTGCGAGCTGTGGCCTGGCCCAATCTGAAAAATCTGAATAATAATAATAATAATAATAGTGATAAGTGCTTACTGTTGCCTAGCACTGTATTAAGCGCCAGGGTGGATGTAACACGATAAGTTCTGACACAGTCCCTGCATGATATACTCTGTCTGGGAGTACGCCACAACTCGGAGATGAAAGTTTGGAAGGAGTGGAGAGAACCACTGCACTCCCACCTCTCACACCCCAGGAAGGTACGCAAGGTTCTTTGGACCCCTTAATGGTAAACTCAGAAAAAAAGGAATTTTGCAATAGGGAAACTGTAGTAAGTGCTTGGAAAGTACAATTCAGCAACAGAGACAATCCCTGCCCACAATGGGCTCACAGTCTAGAAGGGGGGAGACATATGTCATAGTTGGGAGACATGTTCTTTGCCCACAGTTAGCTTACAATCTAGTTGGGGAGACAGATATTAATACAAATAAAAGAATTTTGGATGCGTACCTAAGTGCTGTGGGATTGAGGCAGGTGCATAGAAAGGGGGCAAATCCAAGTGCAAAGACAACAAATGCAAATTGCTACAGCTTTTATATTATTGCAGTAATTTATCAAAGCTACCCTCTATTTTCACAACAATAATCTAAATCTATCACCTGAGTGTAACTACCCTGAACTACTCGTTTAAATCGGTATTTAAATGATTATCTGATCCTGTAGACCCTGACTTCATCTTCTAACCAAACCATCCAGAGAAAGATAGTTCACAGTGATGCAAAAAGGCAGAGCCTTATTTTAAATTGGAAATTACACAAACACTTGAAATCAGGTTCGCCCTAGATCACAAAAGAGATTATAGACCAGGGAGGGCAAATCTAATTGGCCCTTTCTTTGGAGATGTGGTTAACTGAATTAACCTTACATTGTCTCACCTGAGTCGATTACATCTTGGTGACCGAAAGCGCAATGCAAGTGACTAAAATGGAGGGCCCCAGGGTCACCGGGACATTTACACGAAAACTGAAAAGAGCTCTGGATAATCTGACTGCATGTACCTAGGATTTGGTTAAGTGAACCATCTACACTCTTCCGACAAGTGGAATTAAAGTTCAGATTGCTTTTACCAAGTCAGCGAAAGGAGAATAAATAGGTTTTCTGTTTGTTTGCATCAGGTTTCTTGAGGAATTCTAAAGTGATAGGTGGAAAATACAAAAATATTCTCTAGTTAACATTTTGTTCACAAGAACCGATCAGCATGCTTAGAAAGGACAGTGCTTCCAAAGGGATTGACAAACAGAAAAAGGTCAGAACACCATCAAAAACTGATTTTGGTAGACATTCGGTACTCCTAAGTGAATCCCAATGCATGGAATTTGCTATTATTGAACACAGCCTACCTCATGATGTGATTCAAAGGGTACACTGTCATCGACTGCCATCAGAGAAACAGTGTGGCTTAGTGGAAAGAGCCCAGGCTTGGGGGTCAGAGGTTGTGGGTTCTAATCCCAGCTCTTCCACATCAGCTATGTGACTTTAGGTGAGTCATTTAACTTCTCTGTGCCTCAGTTACCTCATCTGTAAAATGGGGATTAAGTCTGCGAGTCCCACATAGGACAACCTGATTACCTTGTATCTACCCCAGCACTTGGAACAGTGCTTGGCATGTAGTAAGTGCTTAACAAATACCATTACTGCTATTATTATTATTATCTATGCTATGGGTCCTGACCAAAATTTTGTTTAACGTGAAGCTATGATGAAATGGGACCATTTGTATAAAAATTCATCAATCAATCAATGGTATTTATTGAGTGCTTCCTCCCATACAACAGAGTTGGTAGACACTTTTCCTATCGGCTTACTATGTATCTCCAGCTTATTCACTGCACCACAAACTTGTCTATCTCCCTGTCAACCCCTTTTCCAGGTCCTCCTCCTAGCCTGGAACTCCCTCTACCCCATATATGTCAAGAGTACCATTCTCCAGAACTTCAGAGCATTACTAAGGTCACATCTCCTTCAAGAAACCTTCCCTGATTAAGCTCCCTTTTCCCAGGCTTAATCCACTCCCTCCTACCTCATCCGTGTAATTGAATCAGTGACCTTTAGGCATGTGATATTCACCCCACTCTCAACTTCCTAGCACTTTTGTACATCTCCTCAAATTATATATTATAAATTATTTATTTGACCGTACATCTCCCCCTCTAAACTATAAGCTTGTGGGAGGTATTGGGTCTGTGAACCCTAGTGTACTACATGCACTTAGTACAGTGTTCTGCACATAGGAAGTGACCAATAAATAGAGAAGCAGCGTGGCACAGCGGAAAGAGCGTGGGCTTGGGAGTCAAATGTCATGGGTTCTAATCCCGGCTCTGCTGCTTGTCAGCTGTGTGACTTTGGACAAGTCACTTCACTTCTCGGTGCCTCAGTTACCTTATCTGTAAAATGGGGATTAAGACTGTGAGCCCCACGTGGGACAACCTGAGCACCTTGTATTCCTCCTCCAGCTCTTAGAACAGTGCTTTGCACATAGTAAACACTTAACAAATGCCATCATTATTATTATGATTACCCTCGATTGATTGATTGATTGCCCACAGTGAGACATGATGAGGGTCCATGTGTAAAACGAAACTATTACTTGAATAATGGGAAAGTCACTGAAATTATTGATTCTTCAGTATCTTCGTCTGCAAATTGAGGATTAAATACCTGCTCTCCCTCCCCCTCACACTGTGAGTCCCATGTGGGACAGGGGCTATGTCCAATCTGTTTATCTTGTATACACCCCTGTATTTAGCACAGTGCTTGGAACATACTAAGTACCTAACAAATGCTACTATTAATAATAATAATCATTATTAATGCAGGTTTGTTTAACACAATTGGGATTAAGCCATATGTATTCAATTATATTTTAAGACTGTTGGCTAAGTTCCCAACAGCTCAGAATTCTATGAAAAGATGAATGCATGTGAGATATCTATGCATTTTCATAGAATGGATGGAATAGGGGCCAACTAAATATGTTCCTTTCTTTTATTACACAAAAGTGCATTTCTCAATGAATTTGCTCTCAAATCATTCCGGAGATCAGAGATGAATTTCCCCCCAGGAATAATTTTTGCTTTAGTTAATGTACTCTGTACATGAGTTATTACCGTGTTTACATTCACTTATAGTTATGTATTTCATATATAATGTGTATATGAGAAAAGCAGCTCATGCCTTTCCTCCTGTTAGCGAGGGTCTCTGCACCCAGTATGCTCTGTGCCCATTGGAACAGAAATGAGAGCTGCTCCCATGTGCTCTCAGACTCCTCCACTGTTGCTGAGAAAAGCATCCGTAGTAACCACGGTCTTCCAGCCGACCCCCGAAGGTCCCTGCTCCTGAAATGCTCTGTGCACACATGGGCTGGGGATAAAAGCTTCCGTTGCTCATTCTATCCCTTCTGTGTCACCCTGACTGGCTCTCTTTATTCATCCACCCTCCCAGCCCCACAACACTTAAGTAAATATCTTTCATTTATTTCATTTATATTAATGTCTGTCTCCCCCTCTAGACTGCAAGCTCCTTGTGGGCCGGGGATGTATCCATTTATTATTGAATTGTACTCTCCCAAGCCCTTAGTACAGTGTTCTGCACACAGTAGGCTCTCAGTAAATACAATTGACAGAGTGACTGACTAGGGATACAGAGAAGGTATCCCTAAAACCTTTGTTTTACACTTACCCAAGGAGAGCTGACAGGGGTCTAGGAATTCTTAAGGTGAGTTCAGGAGTTATTTAGGCTTAGAGAAGCAGTGTGGCTCAGTGGAAAGAGCCTGGGCTTTGGAGTCAGAGGTCATGGGTTCAAATCCCGGCTCCGCCAAGTGTCAGCTGTGTGACTTTGAGTAAGTCGCTTAACTTCTCTGTGCCTCAGTTACCTCATCTGTAAAATGGGGATTAAGACTGTGAGCCCCACGTGGGACAACCTGATCACCTTGTATCCCCCCAGTGCTTAGAACAGTGCTTTGCACATAGTAAGCGCTTAACAAATACCATCATTCTTATTATTGTTATTAGATGGTTGCACCTTCTATCCCAAAAGTAAAAAGCCCTTTTCCTGTCATGCTACCAGACCAACAGACTGGGCATAAAAGCTGCTTCTGTACACTCTCAGATTCCTCCCACATTGCCAAATGGGAAAATATGAATGTTCTCCCTACCTCTTAGCGTGAATCCCGCGTGAGATGGGAGTTTGTGTCTGATTGGATTGTCTTGCACCTAGCATAATACTTGCCACATAGTAAGTGCTAAATGAATGCCATCAATATTATATTTCTCATTAAAACATATTTGAGTTTATAGGAATACAGTGGTAGAAAAGTGATAGATTGTTAAATCATCAGAAATAGTATCATCAGAAATAAGCATCATTTAGTATCATTTAGTATTGCATCAATTAGTGAAATTACTGGGGTAATTGGCTGCCTTGTTATTCTATTCATAATTAGCAAGTGTTTGATCTTACGTTCAAAGGGCAATTATGAATAAAGGGTAGAACATGGTTACTTGATTCTTATTCTCTATATCCAGTTTATAAGAAACTGAAGTGATGAAAAGATACAAGTCATTGAAGTAGGGCAAACATATGGTAGAAAAAGATTAATTAACTATGCAAATTATTGAAGCAATACTTTCATTAATTCTTGGCTTTTTTTCATTTTAGCTACTTAACACACCTGCCATTCAGACAGCTAGAGATAGGCTCATCTCCTACAAAGAAATATGAATCAATAAAATGTCAGTTTTCTGTTAACCATCTTAATCAATTTCAATTACGCCTAAGCTGAACGGACCAAATAGGATTCTCTCCAGACCAAGAGGCAGTGACTTGGTAAAAAACAGAAGAAATAATAATCTATGCAAACTATGGTTTAATGTAAGAAATTAACCATGCCAGTTTATATTTACACATTTCCAAGATGATTCTTCCTTAATCATTCCTAGGTAGTTATTAGCCACTATTCTGCTGTTCCTTCAAATGGATGTGTTTCATCTTTTCTTTCAGTTATGAAAATTCCATACTGCTCTAAAAATTTATGTTTAGTAGTAATTTAAGCAATAGCCTTAATTATCAGCTATGATTTAAAAACTCTGAAACAAGCCAGTACATCAGGTCCTAGTGTATAAATGCATAGTGAGGAGCCATTAGCTACAGTTTAAGCAGGATAAAAAGCTTCTCTTGAAGGTCTTTTATTGCTCTGAAGTGGTTATTTATGGTGTAACTGGTGAGCTAGCCAAATGGAATAGGAGAAATAAGCACAGCAAAATTTCCTTTCATAACATTAGTTATAATCATATCAAATTCCCCTTAATGCTTCATCCATGAAAGACAAAATACAATACTAGAATACTCAAAATGAGAAACAGTTTGCAGTGGTCCTGGTTCTGTTCATTTTAAGAGAATTGTTTTATTGGAAAAATGATAGAAGAGAGCTGACTGTCAAAATAACCATCCAAAAGGGACTAGATCTCATCAAACGCATGAAATACGGTCTTCAATGGCACGGATGTCGTGTAATTTGCTTAATTACCAAAATGCGATCTATATCCCCCAGCAACATTTTGAGTGTCAGAGTATTCTAAATATGGTATGTATTAGGGGAATTTAAAAAGGAAAAGTGGGAAGATTTATCCTGAATTTAAATTTCTTTCCAGATGGGAAAAAAAAAAGAAATGAAAGCCTTTAAGGAATAATTCAAAACATGTCAAATAAACCAATTTGATAAAAGAACACATTTTAGACAGTCAAATCAGATCCGAATAGTCAGATAATGTTTTTAACTAAATATATGATGGGTGTAAACTCCTTAATGTACCCGTCTCCATTCATCAATACTTCCATGTGTATACCGTATGCATCAGAACATGTCACATCTAAACCAATTTTAAAAGGATGCATCTTAGGTAGTCCAATCAGGCCTGAAAGAGAGGGGAGAAAGGACTTTAAATAAATAAACAAGGGGCAGTAACTCCATAATATATATCTATTTCTACTGTATCAATACTTCAATGTGTGTATCATGCATATTTATACGTATTAATGCCTGGATACATAAATATTATCTACACATTTAAGACTGAATAGATACTAAATCCTGTTGATTCAACCTTCACAACATCACTGAGGTCTGCCCTTTCCTCTCCATCCAAACCGCTGCCTCGTTAATCAAAGAATTTATTATATCCCACCTCGATTAGTACTTGCTGATGCCTCCTCTCTCTCCCCGCTGCAGTCCATATTTCACTCTGCTGCCCGGATTATTTTTCTACAAAAAGTTCAGTTCACGTTCCCCCACTCTTCAAGGACCTCCAGTGGTTGCCTAACTGCATCAAACAGAAACTCCTCTTAAAGCATTCAATCATCTTGTTGCCTCTTACTTTACCTCCCTGATTTCTCACAACTACATTTGACTCTTCTAATGCCACCCTACTCATTATACTTCAGCTTTGTTTATCTCACTGCTGACCTCTCACCCATGTCCTGCTTCTGGCCTGGATTGCCTGCCCTCTTCAAATCCAGCAGACAATCACTCTTCTCACCTTCAAAGCCTTTATTATAGGCACATCTCCTCCAAAATGATTCCCTTGACTAAGCCCTCATTTCTTGTTCTCCCTTCCCCTTCTGCATCATCCTAGCACTTGGATTAGCTTCCTTCATTCTCTCCTCCCTCAGCCCCACAATGCTTATGTACATATCCACAATTTATTTACACAAATATCTATCTCCCCCTTTAGATTGTAAACTCATTGTGGGTAGGGAATGTGTCTACCAACTCTTAGCTATCTCCCAGTGTTATCAAAGTATGAAAAATTCAATGATCTATGGGAAAACTAAACCAGAGAAAATGATATTTTTTCATATGTTTGTACATATTTATTACTCTATTTATTTATTTATTTTACTTGTACATATCTATTCTATTTATTTTATTTTGTTAGTATGTTTGGTTTTGTTCTCTGTCTCCCCCCTCTAGACTGTGAGCCCACTGTTGGGTAGGGACTGTCTCTATATGTTGCCAACTTGTACTTCCCAAGCGCTTAGTACAGTGCTCTGCACACAGTAAGTGCTCAATAAATATGATTGACTGATTGATCTAATTGATCCTTGCTGCTAACCAACTACTGCAAAACTTCCAGGAGGACCATGCAGTTTTTTTTTCTTTTTACATTTTAGGTTGTCATTGCTACAAAAAATTACTTCAAGTTGTCATAGCAACTAAAGTTCTGCAATTTTGTAAAGTCAGGGGTCACTTTCAAGGTATTAGATCTATGATCTCTTTTGTTCCTTTGCTAATAAATAAATACGTTCAGCCTTGCACCTCTGCTGAGCTCTTGAGATAAGCCCAGGCTTGTGAAACTTTGGTGTAGAACCTGCCTGTAGAGCTCCTGATCTTCTCTCTTTAGGGCTAGAATAAGCATCATAAAACTTCATGTAGCACCTAGCTTTCATTTCTTTTTTTACAATGGTATTTAAATTTAGTTTGAAATGAACAGCCTGGGGTAAGAAGAATAAATTTGAATAACTTATTTCAAATGAACTCCATAATAAGAAAGTATGGAATGAACAATTCAGTAGTGACAGTTGTGGATCAGCCACAGTTCCTTAATATTTCAACTTTTTGCTTACAACATATGCTAGATATATATATTCAGGGTCGCCAACTCCAGAGGGATAGTGGATGAATATCCCTCCCGTGAGACTGACACCAAAAAGCTTAGCAAGTTCCTTGAGGGTAAGGAACACATCACTTTTATTTTACAGTTCTCAAGTGCCCAATACTGTGCATCACATCCAGTGAGTATTCAATTAATCCTCCACTTTCTTTTTCTTCTCCTCTTCCTCCTCCTCCTCCTCTTTTTCCTCTTCCTCTCTTTGCCCTACTCGTTCAAAGCCCCAACGAGTTCAAAGCCCCAATATCCAGCCCCAATTTTATTCATTCTTTTGCTAGCCATATCCTTAAATCCCAACCCTACATTGCGCTATCTGAAGTGGTCCCTATATAGACACTGAAAAGCTGGAAACCTTCTTATTCAATAATTTACAAAAAGCAAAGAGTGACACAGAATAAGGTTACAGTAAATACCCTCTAAATCATGTCCCTTTTTAATCTTTTATATTGTCTTGGCCAGATGTACAACAACAACAATAATAATAATGATAAAAAATACCTTGATGGTATTAGCACTTAAATAATGTATGATTAATGTTTGTTTTTGATATTGGGTTTTCATGGTGACAACCCAGAGGGTTTAGGAATCAAATCAAATAATTTTAAAGCACTATACTTCATTTTTTCCTGCTTCTAAAATTAAAAAAAGAACAGATGCAGAGTAAAACAGGGTATTCAGTGTATTATCTTTCATTTCTTATACCTGAAATGGAGATTCCTTATTTAAGAAATAAAACTTGGCTCAATTGAATGCCTCAGCTGAATCAGGCAAGGGGATTAAAAACTAGAGTTAAAGCATTGCAGCTCTGTGGCTATATACAGTTAGTTGCATACTAGGAAGTATTTTTAATTTCAAATCCTTTTTTGCAGTTATTGAAAAACAAAGAAAAGAAAATGAACTAGTCAAGGTAAAGTATGTGTGCAACCACTTCCTTTTAATGAAATAATTTTAAAAAATGAAACCCAAAGGTGAATAGCAACAATAAACATATTCCAAAGACATTCCAGAAATTGAAAAATGTGTTATAGAGATTATTTATAAATCTGGAGAATGTTTCAATTACATAGATTTTTACTGCTGAATGTCTTTTGGAAGGTCAGAGCTAAATTCTATATCAGACTTCAATTTGAATCACAATCAATCAATTAATCAATCAAAGGCATTTATTAACTGTTTACTATTTGCAGAGCACTGTATTAAGCACTTGGGAGAGTACAGTAGAATTAGCAGCAGAGAAACAGTGTGGCTCAGTGGGAAGAGCCTGGGCTTTGGAGTCAGAGGTCATGGGTTCAAATTCCGACTCCGCCAATTGTCAGCTGTGTGACTTTGGGCAAGTCACGTAACTTCCCTGGGCCTCAGTTCCCTCATCTGTAAAATGGGGATTAAGACTGTGAGCCCCACGTGGGACAACCTGATCACCTTGTAACCTCCCCAGTGCTTAGAACAGTGCACTTAATAAATGCCATCGTTATTATTATTATCAGGGGACAGATTGTAAACTGGCACAAGAGGAGGGGAGTGTCTGGCCTGGCCTGTAGTAGGAGATTAGTGAGGTGAGGTAGGATGGGGTGGACTGACCGAATGCATTAAAGCTGACGTCGAGGAGTTTCTATTTGAAGCAGAGGTGGACAGGTGACCACTGGAGGTTCTTGAGTACAGGAGGGACATGGACTGAATATTTCCTTAGAAAAATGATCCAGGCAGGAGAGTGAAATATGGACTGGAGTGTAGAGACAGAAGGCAGAGGTATCAGTGAGGAAGCAGATGCAGTAGTCAACGAGTGATAGGATAAGTGCATTCACCATCCCCAAGGGAACCATTTTTGTGTTTTCTTATCTCAAAGAGTATGAAAGTTTGCTTTTGTTAACTTCAGCTGTAGAAAGATGTAGGTGGCTGAAAAATTCAGGTTACTTTTATAGACAACACAGATATCTGTGAAGAGACAAAGCATACTGGGAAATGGTGGGATGTTTGTACCTTGCCATTATGTTACTTAGGGAATCGGGCAATGGGATTTCCAAGGTTTTTTTTCCATTATCGTTCTTTTGTTGATAAGTTTACAAAAATCAGCTATTTATTTCCTAGGGACTCTCTCAAATAAAACACAACATAGCATAATATCTTCCCAGATGGTAGATTTTTCCAGGAATTCTAGTCAAATGTATTATAACATTATGAAACCAGAGATTTTTATCAGAGAAGAAATATACAAAGAAGTTTTTCACTTAGAAACTTAGTGGAACATTTTACCCATAAGAATTCCATAAAGACACCTTGTCCTCTCAACTAACTCTAATACCTCAAATCTATCTTTGAATTAGTCTCAGGTAATCCAACTGGGGAATCATCTTTAGACCTGTAGCTTACTCTCTCGGAAAAACCCAAGGGATGGAAATACTTGACTCTTATTAACCTCTGTGCTGATAAGTAATTTTTTACAGATCTGTTATGTCCTACATTTATAAACGAATGTTCCCTTTTCTCCTAAGTGGTTCTTTAATTAGGTTAAAGAAGTTATAGTTCAGGCATCCAGAAAGTCAAAATCATTCCGGTGAATTTAAGAACTAATAATGTATCTAACAATCCTCACAGATGCGGATGATGATAAGATGACCACAATGCCTCATAAAAGGAAAACAATTTATGTTGGAATTCTTGTCTTCCAAACTAGATGATGAGTCCATCTACATAGTGAACCAGAACCCAGTTGATGCCCAACACAGGCTTGTGGAGGGGATAGAATTGCTTCAGCCCCTGAATCATGTGTAAGGTTGATGAATATCTCTGTTTTGTTTTGTTTTTTTTTCCCATATTCCTGCGGTAGTAGTACCATGCTGAGGCAGGCCCAGGTGTAGGCCTAGGTTGTGTGTGGAGTTTGAGGACTCAGTGACATCACACCTACGAACACAGAGCACAAACTACCTCAGATAAGGTAGACTTCCAGAATTTATCTTCTGGGTCTCTGCCGCAGCACAAGGGAGTCCATTTCCCTTAAATACTCTTTGCCTCAGTTACCTCATCTGTAAAATGGGGATTAAGTCTGTGAGCCCCATGAGGGACAGGGACTGTGTCCAACAGGATTACTTTGTATCTACCCCCAGTGCTTAGAATGGTGTTTGACACATAATAAACACTTAACAAATACCATCATCATTATTGGGCTTTTTTTTATTAGAAGGTCAACCCTAACTAAGACATTTCCTGACTAGGGCAGGGTGGAAGTAGGGTGGACAGCTTTGCCACTTAAAGAAATAGGTTCCCATGACGCCACATCTTTGGCCTTTCCAATTCAGACCACTTGTCAATTCAAAAATTGTCTAGGTGGCCTCCATGTATTTGGAACTACCCTTGCTAAGCTGGAAAACCTGGTCAATCTGTGGAAAAATACCATAAATAAAAATAACCAAACAAAAGGCAGGAGTCTAATTAAAGATCCATTTCTTTCCAATTAATTAAAATTCCTAAGGGCCTGCCATAAAATGATAATAGCAAAGGAAGTATTGACATTTTGCTTCTACTATGTATTTCAATGAGAACATAAAACATCAAGTACAGGTCACAACAGTTATTTAGGAACTATAACAATATTAATATCTCCTACACATTAAACATGTGGAATTTTCATTCATACTGGTTTTTGTCTGCAATTTCTAATAGCAGAGTCATAAAAAACCTGCTGCCCCTATTTCACATAACAAAATGGCAATAGCATACTAAGAAAAACTCCCAGATAACTTATCAACATGATCTCATAAAACAGGAAGCCATCATCAAAAGACAAATTTCTGACTGAACCCACAGCTTGAGCATAAATTCATGTAGATTTTTGGAGGCTTAATTTACACTTAATGTTTTCAGGAACGAGTGTAAAACAGGAAATCATATAGAATTTTAAAAAAACAACAACCAACCAACAAACATTCAATTTTCCCCCACCTTCCAGCAGGAGAACATTGGATATACATCCTCTAGAGTTTGACAACTAGACTAGATGGCCAAAGGGAAGAATGTTGTCAGGGCACTGAAGGTTGCTTTTTCCAGTGAGCTGGCATCAACAGGAGAAATGTCACAATCATTCAATCAATCGTATTTATTGAGGTTGTTACTTGCCCAAGGTCATACACCAGGCAAGCAGTGGAGCCAGGATTAGAACCCAGATCCTCTAACTCCTAGTCGATGCTGTTTCCACTTAGATTGCTATTAGATTGCATGCCCTATAGGACAGGTCGTTTCCTTTAAATTTAGGGTGCTCAGCATTCTGAGAGTCCTCTGATGTGGTAGCTTCTGATCTTTTCAGATTGAAGTTTTTTTCACAAAGGTGATTTCTGTTTCATCTTTCTCCTGGATTTTGCATTAGATATTTAACTAAATTTTTGGTTAGGTCTGATATATTTTACAGGCCTTTTATGAAACTTTGCAATGAAACAAATATTTTTTTTTTAAGATGCCAGGGAAGGTTTTCAGTCATGCTACCTTCAAACCCCGAAGGACCACTGTAAATGCTGTCACATGAAATAATATTGAAATATTGATTCTTGTTTATAACGAGCCTTTTCTCCCTTGGGGCAGAGAGGAACAAGCTGTCAGAAACCCATGGAGGATTTCTAACGGACTGTAGAGAGGCATGGTGTGACGACAGAGCCAAACGCTACATACGAGCTGGGAGTCTTCCAGTTTCCTAACTACGACCAGTAAGCTTCTGGGAGCTGTTTTGTTAACCGACTTGGAAATGAAAGAAAAATCGTGGGCCCTTTAAAGATGGCTGCCAGTCATCACCTGGGAATTCTTCAATTCAAAATATAAAAAAATCAGACAGGGAAGAAGGAAAGATCTGATAGTCTGTGCAATCAGGTTAGTGTCTTCCAGGCTGTAATAAAATTAAGTTCATTGAAGATGTATAGGTGTCTGCCTCAGCACTAGGAGTTCAAAGTGGATTCCAAAGTGGAGGTGTTCTGGATTCTAATCCTGCTGCGCTACTTGTCTGCTGTGTGACCCTGGGCTAGTCACTTCACTTCTCTGTGCCTCAGTTATCTCATCTGTAAAATGGGGATTGAGACTGTGAGCTCCAGGTGGGACAGGGACTGTGTCCTGCCCGATTTTCCTGTATCCACCCAGAGCTTAGTACAGTGCCTGGCACATAGTAAGCGCTTAACAAATACCATAATCATTCTTACTGCCTTACCTCCCCTGAGCATGCTTGCTCTAAAATCATGGTGCATCTTACTTAGGGAGGGGACTAGAAGTGATTATGTCCACAACCAGAACAGTGTCCACATGTGTATTCAACCCACTGTCAATGCATTCTTTCTCTTTAAAATAATAATAATAATGATGGTATTGGTTAAGTGCTTACTATGTGCCAAGCACTGTTCTAAGTACTGGGGGGATACAAGGTAATCAGGTTGTCCCACATGGATCTCACAGTCTTCATCCCCATTTTACAGATGAGGTAACTGAGGCCCAGAGAAGTGAAGTGAATTGCCCAAAGTCACACAGCTGACAAGTGGTGGAGTCAGGATTAGAACCCATGACCTCTGACTCCCAAGGCTGTGCTCTTTCCACTGAGCAACACTGCTTCTCTGGTATTTCTTAAACATTTACTCTGTGTAAAGCACTGTTTGAAACGCTGGGGTAGATGCAAGTTTATCCAATTGGACACAGTCTTAGTCCCACATGGGACTCACAGACTAAGCTGGAAGGAGATTCAATACCTGCGCTCCCTCCTACTTAGAAAAATGAACCCCCTGTGGGACCTGATTACTTTGTTATTCATCTCAGTGCTTAGTAAAGTACTTGGCACATAGTATTGCCTTTACAAATACCGCAGTTACTGTTATGATTATTATTACTAGTAGTAATACTAGTAGTAGTATGATTTAATCCTCACTTTATCGATAAGGTAACTGAGGCACAAGGAACCTAAGTGACTCACCCAAGGTCACGCAACAATTGGTACAGGCAGCAATAGAACCCAGGTATTCTGACTCTCAGACCTGTGTACTTTCCACTAGGTGACCCTATTTCTCTGTACTGTACTGTGCTACAATTTTAACTGAAGCATAGTTTGGTCTACCCCAGACTGTTCTAACATGCTTCTCGAAGATATTGAACCAAGGTTGAGTGATTCAGGCTCCCATGGCTTCCAAAAGTGGTAGGTAGTGAAGTAAATTAATAATGGACACTTTCTTCAATAGTTGAGCTAGGAGTGATTAGTGAGTCCCCCAATGATGGAGACTCTCTGAAGGCAGTCAAATGAGTCCTGACTATTTAATGGCATTTTTTTTTATTGAGTTTTCACTTAGGGAAGAGTGCTGTACTATACTTTTTGGGGAGATGATGCAATTGGTAGGTTAGTTCTCCTTGCGATTCTTTTTACCTCCACCTTTCTCTGCTTTGGCTCTGACTGCTAATGTATCCAGAGCAATGATATTTCCCTAACCCTCTTCAGCTGTCTTTCTTTTTTCTTTTGACCTTTCTGAAATTCTCTACCAACCTTCTCAGCTTATTGGTTGCATTTGCCAATCTGTTTCTATTCCTCTTCCCTTCTGTCAGCAATACGCTCTGGATTATATGGCCTTCAACTCCTTCGCTGAAAAGGGTGATTTAAAGAGAAACAATGTGTGACTCTGGTGTGTTCACACCCCTAATTGCAATTATACAATCTGTGTACTTTGTTAATGGAGTTAATTGGCTAGCAAGAGAAGCAGCTGTAATATAATTATTTCTGAGAGAAAGATCCATGCTACAGCCGAAATCCTGCAGCTTATTTATTAATAGAGTAGAAGGTTGGGAAAAATCAGTCAGCTTGACTAAGAGAAGAGCACAAACTTCTTGTACAATTAGTTTCTTTATGCATGTCATTAGGTTTTTCCTAAGATGGATCTTCTGCCAGAGCAAATAAACCCTTGAGTCTTATTAGATGCTGTGAATAACAACTAACTCCTTTTTTTACATGGTCTTTAAGTATCAGTAAATGATGCTTCTTTTCTATAAGATCATTACTCTGCATCTATTGGGTTTATTGTGGTGCTTAATTCACCTAGGAAGTTTGCTGGTTAGTAAGTTGGTCTATTTTGTTTTACCATTATATTACCTCTATTACACTATCAATGAAACAAGCATTAATGTTTAATGAATTTCTTTACTGATCCATGCATTCTATATCACTGAAGATATTTGTCAATATTTCTTTATTAGAAATAAAAATCATTCGAATGGAGTAGCTCATTGCTTTCCACTACCTGTGAGTTATTGTAGTATTTATTTCCCCCACTAGATCACAAATTCTCTGAGGGAAGAGTTTGTGTCTACTAATGGTATTATATTCTCTCAAGCAGCTAGTACAGTGCTGTACACTGAATAAGCACTCAGTAAATCCTATTCATTGATCTATTGATCAGGCGTGGCATTCTAAAAAATATGTCAAAAATGACAGCAGAAACAAATGTTAAAGAAGCAGTGTGGCCTATTGGATAAAGCAGAAGCCTGGGAGTCAGAAAAGACCTGAATTATTTCCATCTCTGTCACTTGTCTGCTGTGTGACCTTGGATAAATCACTTCACTACTCCGTGCCTCAGGGACCTCATCTGTGATATGGGGATTAAGACTGTGAGCCCCATGTGGGACAGGGACTGTGTCCCACCTGATTTTGCTTGTAACTATCCCAGTGCTTAGTACAGTGCCTGGCACGTAGTAAGCACATAACAAATACCATAAAAAAATTGTGGAAGATTTTGTCGAACTTTTAAACTACTTGCCATAATGTTTATCACCTTCAAGTATTAAACAAATAGGATAACACTTTTAAAGAATAAGACACCATTAAAGCCAAAAAAAAATTGTACCGATGACCTAGTATGTGCTTAACACTTTCTAGGCACTTGGATAGAGTGTCATTCCCATTGTTGGGCAGGGTCCGTCACTATATGTTGCCAACTTGTACTTCCCAAGCGCTTAGTACAGTGCTCTGAACACAGTAAGTGCTCAATAAATACAATTGAATGAATATAACTCATATATTCACTTTCTTTGCGTTATCTAAAAGACAGTTGCATTCAGAGGAAATGTTTAAAAGTAAAACATAATATTTTTTTAAATGAACTTTCATTAATGTGAAATAATAATGAGTGACAAGTGGAATAAAAAGGAAGTTGCAGAAAAGAAAAGAGGGATGTTCAGGTAGAGTTGGATGAGAATACAGTGAGAATCAAATAGGAGGTAAGACACATTCTAACATTTCCTAAGTAAAAACTAAAGAATCTGTTTAGCTCCTCATCCATCTCTTTTGATCCTGAGAATGACTTGTAGCCTGTGATAATCAATTAGCCCCTGAATCCTAAACAGGCTCTCTTTCATATATTTGAGAATTTGTATTTGTCTCCCATTGGACTGGAGGCAATAGGAGGAATTGTAACTTCCATTAATTATGTGTTTCAAAGATCTCTACACACTACACTCAAGATATTAATATTAATTAATTTCAATATTATTAATATTATCAATATGAATATTACTTAATACTGACCACGATGGTGATGATGATGCTAATAGCCTTTACTAGGTGTCCTTCAAACTCCTTTTGGAATCAGCTACTTTCCCATTTGTGCTCGACTGCAATAATTTGTACTTTTAGCATTTCTACCTGATAAACACAGAAAGGCAGTTGTGAAAGGAAAGATTGGATGGAGAATATTTCCGCATCTTGAATTCAGAAATGGAGTTTTTGCCTAGAGTGGAAGTCACAGTGAGAAGGCTCTGCTTCCTGCCTAATCTGAATGTTTCTAGCAATTAAATGTTAATTCCATTTTATAAGCCCTTATGGAAAACTAACATAAGCTGTTTATACTGTGTGCTCTTTGAATATTTTAATCCATATTTGAAATACAACATTGGCATCCGACAACATTCCTTTTCAGTTGAATAACCCCAGTTTTGATAGTCCAAATCCAATTTTCCAGGTCTCTATTAATTTTCAAATTCTTTTGAACTCTCCCCAATTTCTCCACTTAAAATGCAGTCATGGACTTGGAATTCCCAGATGTATCATGTTTACTGCCCATTTTCATTGGCTAATTGCCCAACGCTGCACTCATTTGGCCAGAAATCCATTAAGCTCAAGGGAGATATTTTACATTGTAGGTAACCAAGAATGACATTCCAGCTTTGGAAATCCATAGACATACACTGACTATCCTATGACTACTAAAATATGTAACTTAATTTGTCTTCAAATATTTCTATAGCAGATTTTCTTGGCTTTGTAATATTATTGCCTATGATTTATTTATATATGGATATATTGCATATCACTGGCTATCATTTATTCATATAAAAGGTATGCTACATATTACTAGCTGTTATTTATTCATATAATGATATATTACAAAGTGTCACTATTTTCCATCTTACCGAAAGCAAGTGTGGTGCGAATTCCCCTCCAAAATGTGCGGGGAGGGAAATTCTAAAGACCGGACACTCTTGCACATGATATCCTACATATCGGATGTTAAAAACAGATGGTCTTATATAGCATTAGCATTAATAGGATACTATGAGTTAGTTCAACGGCATCAAGGAAATGCTTCAGGTAGAGGCTGAATGTGTGAGGAAAATGGACCAATAGTGAGATAAATAATTTGAGAATATTTTTAAGAAACTATGAACAGGGAGTACAGTCAGTCAGTCATCACTTACTGTGTGCAGCTCACTGTACTAAGCACTTGAGAGAGTGCAGAGTTGGTAGAAACGTTCCCTGCCCACAAAGCTTACAGTTTAGAGGGGCATGCAGACATTAAATTAAATGAATTACAGATATAAATGGCAGACAGAGGAAACGCTTTCAAGACATAATCAATCAGTCAACCAAGGTATTCACTGAGGGCTTACTATGTGCAGAGGAGGTTGCAGATTACAGAGGGAGACAGACATTAAAATAAATTACAGGTAAGGGAAGTAGTCTAGTATAAGGACGTTTGATTTTCAAAGTGCTTAAGGCGTGTACAGTCAAGTGCATAGTCAACAGAGAGGAGAGGGTGGAAAGGTGAAATGAAGACTTAGGGTTATGAAGGTGGCAAGAGTTTTTCTGTGGAGTATTGGATATGAAAGCTGATGGAGTTCCCGGCCCAGAGGAAGGATATGGGCAAGGGGTCGGCAGTGGACTAGATCATCATCATCATCAATCGTATTTATTGAGCGCTTACTGTGTGCAGAGCACTGTACTAGGTGCTTGGGAAGTACAAGTTGGCAACATATAGAGACAGTCCCTACCCAACAGTACGCTCACAGTCTAAAAGGAGTCAGAAGGTTTGCTGCCATTTGTCTGCTGCATGGGGTTAGGGCATGGGCCTGGGAGTTGTCATCATCATCATCATCAATCGTATTTATTGAGAGCTTACTGTGTGCAGAGCACTGTACTAAGCGCTTGGGAAGTACAAGTTGGCAACATATAGAGACAATCCCTACTGAACAGTAGGCTCACAGCCTAAAAGGAGTCACAGGGTTTGCTGCCATTTGTCTGCTGCATGGGGTTGGGGCACGGGCCTGGGAGTCACAAGGTTTGCTGCCATTCATCTGCTGCATGGGGTTAGGGCACGGGCCTGGGAGTCATCATCATCATAATCAATCGTATTTATTGAGCGCTTACTGTGTGCAGAGCACTGTACTAGGCGCTTGGGAAGTACAAGTTGGCAACATATAGAGACAGTCCCTACCCAACAGTAGGCTCACAGTCTAAAAGGAGTCACAAGGTTTGCTGCCATTTGTCTGCTGCATGGGGTTGGGGCATGGGCCTGGCAATCACAAGGTTTGCTGCCACTTGTCTGCTGCATGGGGTTAGGGCACGGACCTGGGAGTCATCATCATCATCATCATCAATCATATTTATTGAGCGCTTACTGTGTGCAGAGCACTGCACTAAGCGCTTGGGAAGTACAAGTTGGCAACGTATAGAGACAGTCCCTACCCAACAGTAGGCTTACAGTCTAAAAGGAGTCCAAGGTTTGCTGCCATTTGTCTGCTGCATGGGGTTGGGGCATGGGCCTGACAATCACAAGGTTTGCTGCCACTTGTCTGCTGCATGGGGTTGGGGCACGGGCCTGGGAGTCATCATCATCATCAATCGTATTTATTGAGCGCTTACTGTGTGCAGAGCACTGCACTAAGCGCTTGGGAAGTACAAGTTGGCAACATATAGAGACAGTCCCTACCCAACAGTAGGCTCACAGTCTAAAAGGAGTCACAAGGTTTGCTGCCACTTGTCTGCTGCATGGGGTTGGGGCACGGGCCTGGAAGTCATCATCATCATCATCATCAATCATATTTATTGAGCACTTACTGTGTGCAGAGCACTGCACTAAGCGCTTGGGAAGTACAAGTTGGCAACGTATAGAGACAGTCCCTACCCAACAGTAGGCTCACAGTCTAAAAGGAGTCACAAGGTTTGCTGCCATTTGTCTGCTGCATGGGGTTGGGGCACGGGCCTGGCAGTCACAAGGTTTGCTGCCACTTGTCTGCTGCATGGGGTTGGGGCACGGGGCTGGGAGTCATCATCATCATAATCACTCGTATTTATTGAGCGCCTACTGTGTGCAGAGCACTGTACTAGGTGCTTGGGAAGTACAAGTTGGCAACATATAGAGACAGTGTCTACCCAACAGTGGGCTCACAGTCTAAAAGGAGTCACAAGGTTTGCTGCCATTTGTCTGCTGCATGGGGTTGGGGCACGGGCCTGGGAGTCACAAGGTTTGCTGCCATTCGTCTGCTGCATGGGGTTAGGGCACGGGCCTGGGAGTCATCATCCTCATCATCAATCATATTTATTGAGCACTTACTGTGTGCAGAGCACTGCACTAAGCGCTTGGGAAGTACAAGTTGGCAACGTATAGAGACAATCCCTACCCAACAGTAGGCTCACAGTCTAAAAGGAGTCACAGGGTTTGCTGCCATTTGTTTGCTGCATGGGGTTGGGGCACAGGCCTGGGAGTCACAAGGTTTGCTGCCACTTGTCTGCTGCATGGGGTTGGGGAATGGGCCTTGGAGTCATTATCATCAATCGTATTTATTGAGCGCTTAACTGTGTGCAGAGCACTGTACTAAGCGCTTGGGAAGTACAAGTTGGCAACATATAGAGACAATCCCTACCGAACAGTAGGCTCACAGTCTAAAAGGAGTCACAGGGTTTGCTGCCATTTGTTTGCTGCATGGGGTTGGGGCACGGGCCTGGGAGTCACAAGGTTTGCTGCCACTTGTCTGCTGCATGGGGTTGGGGCATGGGCCTGGGAGTCATCATCATCAATCGTATTTATTGAGCGCTTACTGTGTGCAGAGCACTGTACTAAGCGCTTGGGAAGTACAAGTTGGCAACATATAGAGACAATCCCTACCGAACAGTAGGCTCACAGTCTAAAAGGAGTCACAGGGTTTGCTGCCATTTGTCTGCTGCATGGGGTTGGGGCACGGGCCTGTCAGTCACAAGGTTTGCTGCCATTTGTCTGCTGCATAGGGTTAGGGCACGGGCCTGGGAGTCATCATCATCATCATCATCAATCGTATTTATTGTGCGCTTACTGTGTGCAGAGCACTGTCCCAGGCGCTTGGGAAGTACAAGTTGGCAACATATAGAGACAGTCCCTACCCAACAGTAGGCTCACATTCTAAAAGGAGTCACAAGGTTTGCTGCCATTTGTCTGCTGCATGGGGTTGGGGCACGGGCTTGGGAGTCACAAGGTTTGCTGCCACTTGTCTGCTGCATGGGGTTGGGGCACGGGCCTGGGGGTCATCATCATCATCTCACTAGATGAGACCGAGGTACAGAAAGTAGGTTCACATTAGAAGAGCAGAGCATGCAGATTTCGTTGTTGAGGGAGATCATCAAGGTAAGGCATTTCTCCTTGATCTGGAAGTGGATGGGCCACCAGTAGAGGTTTTTTGAGGAGTAGGTATATAGGGGCTAAATGGGTTTTCAGAAAACTGATCTAGACAGCCAGGTAAAGTTTGGATGGAGACGAGAAACAAGGGAGAGTAGTCAGGAGTTTGATGCAGTAGTCAAGGCAGGAACGATAAGCGCTTGGATCAGTGTGGTAGTAGTAGTTTCATGATGAAGCTAGAGTTCAAATAGGTGAAACAGCCACGCATAGTTGGAAAACATAGCAGAAGGCACCTGGTATCAGGTATTTTGGGTAGGAAGAGAAGGTGTTTTCCACTTCCAAAATTAATAAGGAAGTGTTCACCACAGTGAATAAGGGAATATCAACCAGACATCGACCCCATCAGGTTCAGTTACATATGCCGAAGAATAAATCTCAACAGCAGTAGCATTAACTTTGAACTCAAAGAGTTTTGTGTGTCTGTATATAGCAAGATTCATAATTTCATAACAAATATATTCGTAAATTAATTCTAACTCAGGTATGACATGCATACCTGAGTTAGAATTAATTTCAAAATGAAACTGAGAGAAGTGTGTCTAGGAATAATTTTAAAGTACCCATTTCATGTAAGAATTAATACCCATTTTAGATATGGAAGGAGCTTGGCCAATTGGAAAGATCACAAGATTCAGAGTTAGAAAACATGGGTTCTAATCCTGGCTCTGACACTTGTTTGCTGTGTTAGCGCCATGCCTCTGTTTCCTCATCTGTAAAATGGGAATTAAATTCCTCTTGTCTCGTTCGGAGAGATAATAAACCTTACATGGGGCAGAACATTCATCTGATTACATTGTTCCTAAGAACCTAGGACTTTGTACAGTGCTTAGCATACGGAAAGTGCTTAACAAATACCACAGTTATTATTAAGAAGTGACCTATAAGTACATCTTTAACAAATTTCTTCAATCTCATTTTTAAAAAGTTACAATTTTTTTGTTTATGGTATTTGTTATGCACTTACTATGTGCCAGGCATTGTTCTATATGCTGGGTCGGAATTGTGTTAGAAAGATTGGACACAGTCCCTGTCTCACATGGGGGTCCCAGTCTTAATCCCCATTTCACAGATGAGATAACTGAAGCCCACAGAAGTGAAGTGACTAGCCCAAGATCTCACACAGCAGAAAAGCAGCAGTTAGGATTAGAATCCAGGTCCTTCTGACTCTCAGCCCCTTGCTTTAACCATTAGGCCATGCTACTTCCCTGATTTTATGTCAGGAAACATAAAGCTACCAACTTGGTTGTATTGTACTCTCAAGAGCTTACTACAGTGTTCTTCACACAGTAAGCACTCAATAAATGTGATTGACTGATAAAGCATTGAAAGTCATCTGTTTCTATATCTTCAAATGAGTACCTTAATTCAAAGGTGTGATATTTATTTCTAACTTTCTGGAGAAATCATTTTAAGAAGAGATTCTATATGCATGAACACCAAGTGATCTATTACATTATTTTCCTACATATTACAGGATTTACTCTTGTGAAAATAAATTATTTGGAAGAAGGGAATATTGATTTTTGATGAAGCACGAAGGCTGATCTAACCCAGGAATGTAACATTCAGTTTTACAAGTTGCCCTCCATAGACTTGGTGCAAAGCTTTTTTCTTCCCCCTGAGATGCATAAGGACTTGATTTGAGTTTTGAGCTGCTCAGGTACGTTTGGTTCCGCTATAATGAGCATTGCAATGAAGACTCCCTGGTGATTCATCATAGTTTAGTTTCAGCTGCACACTATCCCTGCATTGCCAAAGTTTTGGATACCTTCTTAAGAGACTGATTGCTAACATAAAAGGAAACCACAGGGAGCCAAGCTCTGGTTTCTTAGTTCCAATTCCTGTAAAGGAGCTGTTTCTTGTTATATGATAGGGTTTTGTTTGTTTTTAGTTTCCCATGTGTTGCCTTTTTTAAAAGTATGAAAATAGCTGTGATTTTCTGACAATATCTTCGATCAAATGATCTAAAAGGTTTCATAGAGAAATCAGTGAACTTATCAAGTAATTAAACAATCATATTTATTGATCCCTACTGTGAGCAAAACATCATAGTAAGTGCTCGGGAGAGTTCAATAAACATATCTGGTAGATCTATGGGGGAGAGAAAAAAATCTGGAACTTTGGTATTGTGTGTCCGTTGACACACTGCGACTGAATGTCACACATTCACAGACTTTGAGACTGAAAGTCATGGGCCGAACTGTGGTTCAAGAGGAGGATACGGGGAGATTGGGCAACTCTGGAGATGAATTCCCTGTCTTTGCCTTTGGGGTTCCACAGAAAAGGAGCTATCCGCTATTTGCAAATATGGCAGTGGTGGAGGAATTCCAAGTTGACAAATTTCCTCAATGTTTAGCAACCCAGAATGGGTTCTTCTCTGCGTTTGGGATTGCTCCAGACAGACTTTAAAAGTCCCCTCCCTGAAATTTAACAACCCTCACCAAGCTCCTGCTACCAACAACTTCACTTTACAGTTAATCACCCCAAAGGCAAGAGGATCTCTGGGATTCTGGGAAGCCAGCACACTCATATATTTAGAAGACTGGTGGAATTGACCAGTTTCCCCTTCTCCTCTATATTCTTACAGTAGCCAATCGCTTCTCTAAGTCTGGTCATTTTCCTACCTAAACACAAACATGCTAGCTCTAATACAACTGTCTTTAATATGAATTTCTACAGCACACATACGTAAATAAGCAATTGTAGTTATGGTTAGGACTTTAAAAAAGAAATTATACTAGGATTATACGTAGCCCTTTACTCAATAGTCCCTAAATCACTATACAAAAGTGTTTCACTTTCACCACCTAACCCAGAGTGTATCTTTCACTTATGGATCTCAACTGTGTTGTTGGCAACAAGAAATTGGAGCATTGCTCAGCAGCTCTCCTGGTTCATACTCTGAACTTTTAGCAAAAAGACCAAAGGAGGAATCAATTGTGCTGTCCCAAAACCTAAATGCTCCATCCTTTTTGCCGCTTTTTAAAATCAACATTTCTCTTTTTCATTCCACTGGCTAGGCTACCCCACTTTCCTTTTCTCTTCAACGGTTCTCCTTCTTGATCACCAGGAGAAAATGTACAGTAAAATAAAAGTTCTCCTGGCTGAAGTCAGGTTTTGTGACCTCCTCTCTGACCAGAGTGCTTTATGACCCTGTAAATAAGCTTTGCTTTTGAAAAAAAAAAAGGCTTCCCAGGATTTTCTATTGTTTCAGCCCATACTCTTGCTTTTATCCATTTTCTTTTTTGCCCTGCCCAGGAAACCGTATTGCTCTGAGCAGTGATTCAGTGACTGCATTTCTCGACTTCTCTGGTTGTAATCTTTGCCTGCCATCTGATGCTGAATACAGTCCTCAGGTCATGTTAGTGAAACTGCTCAAACAATTGGATCAATTAATTGATCGTTTTTATTGAGTGCTAACTGTGTGCAGAGCACTGTAGTAAGCATTTGGGAGAGTACAATATACCAGACATTCTCTGCCCATGAAAAGCTTACAATATAGAACGGGAGGCAGACATTAATATAAACAAATAAATTATCGATATGAACAAAAGTGCTGTGGGGCTGGGAGGAGGGATGAATAATGGGAGCAAGTCAGGGTGATGACAAAGGGAGTGGGAGAAAAGGAAAAGAGGGCTTAGTCAGGGAAGGCCTCTTGGAGGAGATATGCCTAAGCAGCATGGCTCAGTGGAAAGAGCCCGGGCTTTGGAGTCAGAGGTCATGGATTCAAATCCCTGCTCCACCAATTGTCAGCTGTGTGACTTTGGGCAAGTCACTTAACTTCTCTTCACCTCAGTTCCCTCATCTGTAAAATGGGGATTAAGACTGGGAGCCCCCCGTGGGACAACACGATCACTGTGTAACCTCCCCAGCTCTTAGAACAGTGCTTTGCACATAGTAAGTGCTTAATAAATGCTATTATTATTATTATTAATAATAAGGCTTTGAAGGAGGGAAGAATAATTATCTGCTGGATATGAAGAGGAAGGGTATTTAAGCACAGAGGCAGGGCGTGGTTGAGAGGTCGGGGTGAGATAGACAAGATCGAGGTACAGTGAGCAATAATTATAATAATGACATTTGTTAAATGCGTAACTATGTTCCAGGCACTCTTCTAAGTACTGGGGTGGATACAAGCAGGTTGGGTTGGACACAGTCCCTGTCCCACCTGGGGCTCACAGTCTCATTCTCCATTTTACAGATGAAGAAATTGGGGCCCAGATAAGTGAAGTGGCATTCCCAAGGTCACACAGCAGACAGGTGGCAGAGCCAGGATTAGAACCCATGACCTTCTTACTCCCAGGCTAATGCTGAATACTATGCTGAACTTTAAAATTTTCTATTCACTGGTCATCCATTCATCTTTGTGGCCAAGTGGAATGAGCATGGCACTAAGTGATGAGATCTTGGCTTCATTGACACCTCCAACCCTAGTTCCACCTCTAAAAGGGGTCAATACACTTCCACAACCATCGCTGCTACTAGTTACATATTTGCCATCATTAACTAGTGTCACATGAGACCCAAGCGACTCCACTTTGGCTGAACCATTATTTCAGTGCAAGTCAGGGAAATGCGGAAGAAGCTCGATGTATGGGAGAGTCAGAGAATGTGGGAGTGTCTGTGCATGCCATGCCTAAGGTCCTTTGTCTGTGAACAGACAGAAGAGTCTGTCTTCTAAACTGTGAGCCTGTTGTTGGGTAGGGATTGCCTCTATTTGTTGCCAAACTGTACTTTCCAGGTACAGTGCTCTGTACACAGTAAGTGCTCAATAAATACAATTGAATGAATGAACCCCCCCCCCCAACACACACACATTTGAATAATACACAGAATATGGGAGGGGTTGTAAAGGACCAACACCTGCTGCAGCCTGGTCATGGTGGAATGGGTTTGGCGAAAGAAACCAACAGGCATCCATCCTTGTTTTCTACTAGGTATGATACCTCAACTCTCGGGGGAAGATTTGCCATGTTCCAGCACAACAGACGGTCCACAAACTGACCCGGAGAGATTCCCGAAATGCCGGTGACACTTGGTGGGTCTCCATGGGCAGCATCGCAGTGCTGTGCCCGTCCCAGATCAGTCCTTGTGTCATTCATGGAGAAGCAGCGTGGCTCAGTGGAAAAGAGCATGGGCTTTGGAGTCAGAGGTCATGGGTTCAAATCCCAGCTCCACCACTTGTCAGCTGTGTGACTTTGGGCAAGTCACTTCACTTCTCTGGGCCTCAGTTCCCTCATCTGTAAAATGGGGATGAAGACTGTGAGCCCCCCATGGGACAACCTAATCTCCTTGTAATCTCCCCAGCGCTTAGAAAAGTGCTTTGCACATAGTAAGCGCTTAATAAATGCCATCATAAATGCCATCATATTCCTGGAGACCTGAGTTGATTGTTGCCAACTTGTACTTCCCAAGCGCTTAGTACAGTGCTCTGCACACAGCAAGCACTCAATAAATACGATTGAATGAATGAATTCCAAAGATGGGTAGTGATTTTGGAGCACGCAGTTCCATAATAGAGGGCAAGCAGATTTTAGCGTGCTTGTTTGCGGTTGTCATTTATTCTGTATTCTGTGTTTGGCTGGTATAATAAAACGCGGTTGTTAAAGCAAATGACTGGTCTGAACTTTGTGCTCTTCTTTCTGGCCATATCCTGAACCCACCTACCCAGGTCAGTGCACAGACTATTGTGGGTGACAATTAGACAGGTTTCCAAGGCACAATCAATGTCACGCCAGGCCATTACAGCTTCTCTTTCCTTGTTCTAATTTTCTCTAGACTGCAATTCCCTCTCTAGGCTGTAAAGTCATTGTAGGATGGGAACATGTCAGTCAACTCTGTTGTATTGTACTCTCTAAGCACTTAGTACAGTGCTCTACACATAGTAATATCTCAGTAACTTCCACTGCTGATGGCTCTGAACTCAACATTACCTAACCCTGGATAATGCCAGCTCTTCTACTGGCTTACTGTGTGACCTTTGACAGGTCCCTTACGGTCTTTGTGTTTGGGTTTCTTCATCTATAAATGGGAATAAAACATACAGTCTCTATATTTCTTAGACTTGGAGTCTGTGTGGGGCAGAGACTGCCTGATTTAATAATTTTTTTCTGGCCTAGTCTGCGAACTATAGGTGCCCCCAAAACCTTTCTGCTGTGTATCTTCGACTAGGCAGAAAGTGCCAATGGGGAAATTTCTTAAGCTGCAGAGATATAATAATAGTTGTGGTATTTGTTAAGTACTTACTATGCGCCAGACAGGGTACTAAGTACTGGGGTGGATTTTTGGACACGGTCTCTGTCCCATGTGGGGCACATAGTCTTAATGCCCATTTTACAGCTGAGGTAACTGACTCACACAGAAGTGCAATGACTTGCCCAAGGTCACACAGCAGAAGAGTTGCAGAGTCAGGTTTAGAACTCAGGTCTGTCTAAGACCCAGGCCTGTGCTTGTGACTTTACATGACAACCCTGGGCTTCTTGGAGCCCGTTGAAATGCCTGCCCTATCTAAGAAATAAATATGCCTACCCTGTTCAAGAGAAAATGCAGCTTTCAAACAGATGTTCTTTAAAATAAAATAAAAAATCTGAAAATCCATGTTTACTTCTTTTACTATATAATCTGCATTGGATAATGCAATGATTAAGTCCTTGACTGATTTGCAAAAGGCTGCTGACATAAACTGTCAGTAATTTCTCAGTTGATTTATGATCTACAAAATCACCTACAGGGTAACACAGCACCATGCATTATTAAAGATATATTTCCCCAACTTTTCAAAGACAAGTTTTCCATGAAATCCTAAACCCTCCTGACATTCTAGCTGTACGCTGCATTTTTTTCATTTCACTTCTGTAAGTTTTCCCATCTTTTGTTCTATTAGGAAAGTTACTGCTTCTCAAGTTATACTGGAATAATTAGAAATAAACTGTTTATTAACAGCATTTGCTAGCTGACCACTTCTAGGCAGGAATGACAGAAAACACAAAAATGAAAATGAGGGATATCACCACCCCATTCCTACCACAGTCACCATCTTCAATTCCACTCCCAAACTGTTTACCTTCTCACTGAGGCCAGCCTCTTACTGTCAGCTGGCATCTTTCGAATTAGTCCCCCAGCTGCGCGGAACTGCACAATATCTTAGGTGATTAAAGTTCTAAGGGCTATTCTGATCCAATGAAAAGAAATCCAATTTAATTCGATGGAATGCAATTAATCAACCTTCTCGGGATTACAGTCGTTCAAAGCTTCGGTCCCGTGACTTTGAACCAAGCACTTTGGCAAGGCTAATCAAGCAATCTGCTGAGGCCAATCTCCAACGGTCTCTGAGTCCCTCCGTATCCTTGCTTGGAGGGTTTGATTAGGGGATCAGACACCTTCAGGGAGTTTTGGACTGGTCCAATAGACTGGGATGGGTCCAGCAGACCTTCCTAACTCTCCTAAGAGTGGACCAACTGGAAGGCATTCGCTAGCAATAAATCATATTTATTGAGTGCTTACTGCACTAAGGGCTTGGGAGAGTACCACATAACGGAGTTGGTAGAAACGTTCCCAGCCCACAGTGAGCTTTCAGTGTGGTGGGGGAGACAGATGTTCATCTAGATAAATAAATGACTGATAGAGACATAAGGGTTGCGTGGGGGCTGCAGTCTACCAATTCAAGATTCTTAATAATAAAAATAAAGAAAAATGAATTATGGTATTTGTTAAACACTTACTATGTGCCACACATTGTACTAAGCATTGGGGTGGGTATGAGAAAATCAGGATGGACACAGTCCCTGTCCCACATGGGACTCACAGTCTCAATCCCCATTTTAAAGGTGAGGTAACAAGCATAGATAAGTGAAATGACTTGGTCAAGGTCACACAGACAACAGGTTGTGGAGCTGGGATTAGAAACCATGACTTTATGACTCCCAAGCCCTTTCTCTATCCACTCCGCCATACTGCTTCCCCACAGTAACTGTGGTATTTGTTAAGTGCTTATTATGTTCTAGGCACTGTCCTAAGTGCTGGGGTAGATACAAGATAATTGGGTTGGACACAGTCCCGATCCCACATAGGGCTCAGAGTCTTAATCCTCATTTTACAGATGAGGGAACTGAGGCACAGAGAAATCAATTGGTTTGCCCAAAGTCCCACTGCAAGCAAGTGGCGCAGCAGGATTAGAACCCAAGTCCTTCTGACGTGCAGGCCTGTGTGCTATCTATTAGGCCATGCTGATAGTGGTGGTCGCTGACAATGGGTCACTTTCGGTATGGTCATGTTTAGTCCAACTATCAGCAATTCTATCCGACATTACTCAGTCACTTTTCTGCCTTTTTTTCCACTTTGAAAAAAGTACTAGGTACTCTGAAAAAAGTACAGATTACAATATGAATTATTACAAATACAGAGGAAGCAGTGTGGCGTAGTGAAAGGGCAGAAGATCTGGACTCTAATCCCGGCTCCATTACTTGCCTGTTGCAGTTAATTTCTCTGTGCCTCAGTTTCTTCAACTGTAAAATGGGGGTTCAACACCATTCACCCTTCTATTTAGACTGTAAGTCCCATGTGGGACAGGGACTTTTTCAGAACTGATTACACCCCAGTGTTTGCCACATAGTAGGGCATTAGCAAATACCATTCGTATTATTATGACTGTAGAGAGAAGTTAAATGCAGATAGATTTACTGATCGCTAAGAATAATCTGAATAATCCTTTTCTCTTCTTCTCCAGTCGAGTAATAGCACACTTTCCAACATTCCAAGCATGTCCCCCTCTAAACTGTAATTTCACTGTGGGCAGGGAACCTACCAATTCCATTATAGTGTACTCTTCCACCTCTTAGTACAGTGTTCTGCACACCATAAACACTCAATAAATACTGTTAATTAATTGCTTGATCCATGTATGACTTCTGTGTTTCCTCACCCTTGGCTCCAAAAAGATAATCCATAAATATGATGGGATGTATCATTTTCAATATGTGGGAGTGGCTAGGGCCACAAGCCTGTGAATGGTCTAGACTATTGTGAAGGGCTAGTGTCACCATCTAAAACTTGCCCTGAGACCGTGCTGAATGTAGCAAAGAATACAAATGTTCCACTTCTAACTGGTAAAACTGAGTAAGGAAGTAGAATCTGCGAAGCAGCAATGTGGCTCAGTGGAAGAGCACGGGCTTTGGAGTCAGAGGTCACGAGTTCAAATCCTGGCTCTGCCAATTGTCAGCTATGTGACTTCAGGCAAGTCACTTAACTTCTCTGTGCCTCAGTTACCTCATCTGTAAAATGGGGCTTAAGACTGGGAGCCCCCCGGGGGACAACCTGATCACCTTGTAACCTCCCCAGTGCTTAGAACAGTGCTTTGCACATATTAAGTGCTTAATAAATGCCATTATTATTATTATTAATCTAATAAACTAAACATACACAGGGTTGGAAAATAGGGAGGATATATAGGAATGTTGCTTAGTGGAAAGAGCACAGGCTTGGGAGTCAGAGGTCGTGAGTTCTAGTCCCACCTCCGCCACTTGTCAGCAGTGTGACCTTGGGCAAGTCACTTCACTTCTCTGCAATTCAGTTACCTCATCTGTAACATGGGGATTAAGACTGTAAACCCCAAGTGGGACAACCTAATTACCCTGCATCTATTCCAGTTCTTAGAACAGTGCTTGGCTAAAAGTAAGCATGAAATACCATCATTATTATTATTATTATTATCATTATATTCCATAACCTCCTGACCACATGAGTATGGAAATCATTTAACTCTCTCCTTAGGTTTTACAGTTTTTCAAGGTTCTCAATGCAAGTTATTTTCCTTCCCACCCTTGACTATACTGACTGCTTGATCCCCATAATCTAAAGATGAACCCTCTGGAGTTTTTCTCCAGGGTTCAAGTAAGTAATGATTTATGATGATTTATTTCCCTTGAGTCATGCCCTAGGTGATGCACAATTATATTAAAAAAGTATTACTATATATGATGAAAGACTGAATTTCATGAACCAGGACTGGAAATTTAAATCATATTAACTGCTTAAAAAGTGCCTGCATTTATATATAAAAATGTTTGAATTATGTAGTAAGGATTTAAAATAATGGGCTGATCATCTTTAATTTCGACTGGTATTTATTGTCAGAATATTAATCATGATGAACTCATTTGGTATTAATGTGGATGTCATAACTAGTTCTTTGGGATTTGCGCAGTTATTCAGTATTGATTAATTGCACCATTATATTAAGGGTTACCGCTTTTCCTAATGCTTTCTACTTGACAAAAAGGTTGAGTTGCATTTTTGCAGGCAGGCAACAGAACAGGTACATCTGTCTTCCTTCCACTGAGTCAAAGTTAATCCTTTTGTTCACATCTCCTGTGGGTACTTTAGCCCATTTTTCTCTATTTTTATTTAAAATCCCAATACACCATCCTGATTGAAGTACCATCTTTGAAAGATCAGTCATTTAATATAGGTGATGGTAATGATATTTAATATAGATGAGAATTAGATTCCCGCAGGATAAGTTGTTTCCAGAAAAAAAGAAGAACTTGAATCCACCAGCCAACCCACATTTGTAGATTTTACAAAAAGCATTTGATGTAATCAGAAAGCTTGGGCTCTGGCAGATACTAAACAATGGTAAATATCGATAGATTTTTAACAATATGTAATGGTACTCCATAATGGCAGTATTTTTGCTGTTGGAGTTGATATGCCTTATTATCTCCCAATTACCAATGGAGAATAGAAAAATAATTGCACTAGGGTGTTCTGTTTAATTCACTCTACTCTGCCATTCTCTACAGCAGAGGAGCTGGATACTGATGTTGGAATATTCTATCCTCTGGAAAATTATTCTAACTCAACAGACAATGGATACCGGATCAGAATCAACAATGTTCTTGGATGCCTATTGGGAAAAGGTGTGGAAATCCACCCACCCTTAACCTTAAAGCAACTACATATTTGGACACAGACATTTAGTTGCATACCCAGAAAGAAAAACAAAAATTAGGAAGGCCAGATCAGACTAGAATACTCAGACTTCAAGAATCATTCCGGATGTAATGAATAGACAGACTTCCGTAAATATGCAAAATTCAAAACTTCCAAAGGAACCCTCAGTGTTCTGTGACACAAAAGCTGGATCTCAACTACAGCTGGTAGAGAATGAGTCAACAGGAGGATGGGAAGAAGAAGAGGTCTGGAAGGCCCTTACCTTGAATTTGATATCTCTCCCTGACTTCTTGTTGGGACTCATTTGTAAAAGCATTCTGGAAAATGTAGTAGTCCTCTGGTCTCTAAGAAGTGTCACTCTTGGAAATACATATCAGGTGATACAAGAATAAGCTTTTACTTCCCCTTTATCAATCTCTAATCTTAGTTCCATCTCCTAAGGGGCCTGTAGACTTAATAATAATGAAAATAATTATAATAATGATATTAAGGGCTTATGTGTCAACCACTGTACTAGGCTCTGGAGCAGTTATAAGCTAATCCGGTTGGTTACAGTCTCCGTTCCACATGGGGCTCACAGTCTTAATCCACCTTTTACAGATGAAGTAACTGAAGTACAGGGAGGTTAGTGACTTGCCCCAGGTTATCCAGCAGACAAGTAATGGGGTCAGATTAGAACCCAGGTCCTTTGAACTCTCTGGCCTGTGCTCTATCCACTAGGGAATGATGCTTTCCATCTCTCCCAATAATTCACCAAGAGGCCTTCTATGACTAATCCCTCATTTCCCCCATTCCCTCTCCCTTGTTTGTCACCTAAGCACTTGGATCTGTGTGTTTTAAGAACCTGATATTCATCCCACCTTCAGTCCCCCAGCAATTATGTACATATATGTAATTAATTTTAATGTTTGTCCCCCTCTCTAGACTGTGAACTCTTTCTGGGCAGAGAATCGTTCTACCAATTTTTGTCTTGCACTTTCCCAACCACTTTATACAGTGCTCAGCACACATGGATTGACTAGATGATAGATATATCATTTTAACTTGCAAAACTAAATGACTTAGATTGCTGCTAGTGCAGTATTGGAATTGTCCAAGGAGACCTCTTCTCCAAACCAAATCTTTTCTGGGTCATATTTTCTTGAATACACTGAGAAATGGTATTCTGAGACATGTACAAATGGTTGAATGGTTGCCACCATGCTACTTACTGCTTCAAGGTTTCAGGTCAAGGAATTACTACCTCTCGAGCATCAAAGAAATCACTTAAACTAATTCATCAGAAATACAATCAATTCACTTTGAATGTCTTGCTCTGGTAGTTGACTCTGTGCTCTCAATGTTTGTACTTACCTGGGGCTCCAGATTAAGTGGACTCAAAGTTCCAACTTGAGTGGGAAGGTCATGTTTTGCATTCTGCAGGAAAAAGGAGAATGAACAAAATGTTCTCCTTGCTTCTCCTCTTCTTTCTACTGTTCCTCCTCCTCTACTTCTTCTGACTACCCCTGTTTCTACTCCTATTTCTTCTCCTCCCATTCCCCCTCTTTCATCCCTTCTTCCCCCTCTTCCTCCTTCATGTCTTCCTTCTCCTCAATCAATCAATCGTATTTATTGAGCACTTATTGTGTGCAGAGCACTGTACTAAGTGCTTGGGAAGTACAAGTTGACAACATATAGAGACAGGCCCTACCCAACAGTGGGCTCACAGTCTAGAAGTAATAATGATGGCATTTATTAAGCGCTTACTATGTGCAAAGCACTGTTCTAAGCACTGGGGAGGTTACAAGGTGACCAGGTTGTCCCACAAGAGGCTCACAGTCTTAATCCCCATTTTACAGATGAGGGAACAGAGGCCCAGAGAAGTTAAGTGTCTTGCCCAAAATTACACAGCTGACCATAGGCGGAGCTGGGATTTGAAGCCATGAACTCTGACTCCAAAGCCTGGGCTCTTTCCGCTGAGCCACGCTGCTTCCCAGATTCTTGGTTGGCAATAACAACAGCAGCCTCTGCTGCTGCCATTTCCATCACCACCTTGACCAAACTGGCTTTTTCAGGCCACTGTAAGGAGTTTCCACCCCAACCAGAATCATGCCAATGTGGGCACACCTGGAACTTCCATCACCAATTCAAAAGTGCTAGCTCTGCTGTCTCTGAGAGGTCAAAACACTCGATTGTTGCTGATTGTTCTCCCCCTTCTAGACTGTGAGCCCACTGTTGGGTAGGGACCGTCTCTATATGTTGCCAACTTGTACTTCCCAAGCGCTTAGTACAGTGCTCTGCACACAGTAAGCGCTCAATAAATACGATTGAATGAATGACAGCACCTGCACCACTGCTACCACTTTGGTGGAGATGATTCCAGACTGAGCCCCCTCCTTCCTCTCCCCCTCCCCATCCCCCCCACCTTACCTCCTTCCCCTCCCCACAGCACCTATATATATGTATACATGTACATATGTTTGTACATATTTATTACTCTAGATATTTTACTTATACAT
Source organism: Tachyglossus aculeatus (assembly GCF_015852505.1). Classification (NCBI taxonomy): domain Eukaryota; kingdom Metazoa; phylum Chordata; class Mammalia; order Monotremata; family Tachyglossidae; genus Tachyglossus; species Tachyglossus aculeatus. The sequence goes on from NC_052081.1 coordinate 16,071,768, forward strand.
ATTTATTCTATTTATTTTATTTTGTTAATATGTTTTGTTTTGTTGTCTGTCTCCCCCTTCTAGCCTGTGAGCCCGCTGTTGGGTAGGGACCATCTCTATATGTTGCCAACTTGTACTTCCCAAGCACTTAGTACAGTGCTCTGCACACAGTAAGTGCTCAATAAATACGATTGAATGAATGAATGAATGATTCCATGGTCCAGGCAGAATTGGTCCACTTCTGCTTCTGGTGGATGAGGTTTGACACCTTTTTGGATTTGTTCTGAAGTGGTGGTAGAAAATCTTCTGAATTTGCTTGTCTAGGCTACAGAGAGGAGAAGCAAAAGCAATATCAAGTGAATCTTCCTTCCCCTCCCCACCATTACCTCTGTCTGCCTCTTACTCTCTCTATTTTTCCCCCTTTCCCAGGCTCTTTTTTTGCTCCCCTTCCACCATCTTGGCTCCAACTTACCTTATGTCCTGGTGTTTAGTCCATAGTCATGTCTTTGGGGGCTTTCTGGGTTGACACTTCTAGGGGAGAGATGATTTCCTGGTTCAGCAACTATGAATGAGACAGGGGTACTTCTTTAAGTCACAAAATAATGGGAGGAGAGGAAAGAGAGATGGCTCCATCTTCTTCTAGGCAAACAAGGCTTTCCCTTGGGCAGAATTGGTTGGGTTCAAAAGAAGCAGCATGGCTCAGTGGAAAGAGCACGGGCTTGGGAGCCAAAAGTCATGGGTTCTAATCCCAGCTCTGCCATATGTCTGCTCTGTGACCTTGGGCAAATCACTTAACTTCTCTGAGCCTCAGTTACCTCATCTGTAAAATGGAGATTAAGACTGTGAGCCCCATGTGGAACAACATGATCACCTTGTATCCCACCCCCAGTGCTTAGAACAGTGCTTTGCAGATAGTAAGCGCTTAACAAATGCCATTATTATTATTATTAAGAAGATCAGGTGCCATAGATAAATTTTTATTAAACACTAAAATTGGTGCCAGTGATGCATGTCTATGCTACCTTTTGATCAAATAGTCACCCTTCTAAAATTAAAATAAACATTCAGTCCTCGTATCTTTTTTGTAAGAATCTACAACTTAACCATCTTTTAGCTATAATCTAACCAAAAAATATCCACCATGAAAAGTGGCTAAACTTTAATTTTCTTTATGTCTGTCATAGCGAGCACATCTGTGGATTACTTTCACATATGTAACATAAATGCCTTTCAGTTTTTGGTGACTAGATGTGAGGATTCTATGCCAGTAGCATGCCTTAAAGGTAGAGGGTCAGTGGAAGAGCTGATTGCTATGACTTTATTTATACATCAAAGAAAACATGTCCAGGGCTTAAATCAGATAGGCTGTATGACCTTATTATCATGTGGGCTAGGTGGAAATACCTTAGGGGTAGTGATGGAAATCGTGGAAAGATCTAATGGGTTTTTTTTGGTGGACTATTATAAGAAATAGCAATGGCTGCATTAACACTGGGCTCGCATCTAGAATTCTCTCTGATGTTGAAGAAAGATAATTGATTTACAATCCAGGACAAAGCCTTTAGTAGCAGAATTCCATCACCATTTTCTTTTCTAACCTGTAACTTCTAACTCTCCTACAAGGATGGCAACCCACGTCTTTTATTGTTAGTATATCCTGATCATTGCATCTCCATACTTCGTTATATTATTTCTTTTGTCTCATAAGGAACATCTTGTTTAGGCCTAACCCAACTGAAATAGCCTTGTGAGCCCTAATTCTAGAAGGAAGAATTGAAAATTCATGTCAATATAAATGCACCCTATATCTATTTCTTACATTTATATCTTCTTTCTCCCACTGACCCAAACACAAACAATTACACACATGGGAACACAAGCTATTACGCACATGGAAACACTGTTTCTCCACATGTATCACTCCTTAAGTCTAAGTCATCTTATTTCAGAACTAAATGAAATCTATTTATTCTTATCCTTCAACTATTTCTCTCCTAACAATAGAAAATTACTGCATTTGCATTTTTTAGCATACTGCAAGAATACACTAAGTGTCAACTTAGGGCAACCCATGACTCCTTTAGAGGGTCTTCTAATTAGGGTGATTAGGAATACATCTTGGACCCCATTGTTTTAATGCCACTTTTATCATGGATAACTTACCTTTCTGAATAAATGACCAAGCATTGCTTAACTTAAACTTAGGATCAAGGAATTTTGTGACTAATTTAAGACGTCATGTTTTTAGGAATTCCCTTGAAAAGTATTTACTTTATCTAGACAGCTAATAAGTTTGAAACACACTATGTTAGATTTTATTGGATTTTATGCCATCCTTCCTTTTAGTGATTTGATTTGTCCCGGGAAATAAAAACAATGCACAAAAGTCACCATTTGAGCAGTATGGACAATTTTGTTTTTCACATTGTTGTTTTCAACACTTGAAAAGCCAGCTCTGCGGCAAGACCTCTTTACTTAAAGGCAGTAGAGTAAAACATTTCTCCCCTAACTCTTAATTCATATTTGGAATTTGCCAGTTTCTTACAATTGGCAAGTAGCCAAATTTATTTTATAATTTCATTGTCAGGTAATACATTCAGCTTGGATATATCAGTATGCTTCAACAGAAGGAAATATCTATCAAGGTACCACCTGCTTTTTGCTCTGAGTGATCATTACAGTCAAATCACCAAGGTCTTCAACTTGCTGTCGTTTACTAGCTATTGATTTGTAATCCTAAATGCGGAAAAGGAAATAAAGACTATTAAGATGGACATTTAAGCTTGTTCTAAAGCTTAAAGCACTTGGTGTCTGTGCTAGTAATCTAACCTTGCTTTTTTCTTTATAAATTTCTTATTCAGGCAATGGGACCACAAAAAAGCATACCAAAGTCCTAACCTATTTTATGCTGAAAACATGATGCCTTGGACATTTAGAAGACTTGGAACATGAATATGGAAAGACAAATTGTAAACCAAATCACACCTATCCTGTTTATATTTTCTAACATTCCCCTTAGTTAAGGTTTCAATGATCCAATTTTAATTGCATATGATCATTTATTCTAGTCTATATTCTGACAAAATTTTCCCTCTTTGAGAATAGAAATATATGTAAATAAGAGGGCTCATGTCAACTTGGAAGAGAGGTCCACAACTTAATCCAGGGAAAGAAAAATAGTTAGTTCCTCCATCCTTCTGCATCACTCAGCTGAGAAAACCTTGGTAGCAGAATTGCTTGAATGATCTTTTATCGAGCCACCTTGGATGAAAAGGGAAGTAGCAAGATCGTTGTCTTTGAGAAAATCTTGTGTTCTATTGATGTTAATCTACTCTCCATAGTTGATAGGTCTTTGTATCAACTAGTATATGCTTGGATAAGATCTCACTGCGAGTGGTATTATCTTCCAGTGTGAACACAAGAATTAAAATCTATTCAGGGCAAAGTTTACTATTGCTGAGAATTGTTCAGTACCTCTCTTTCATCTAGGTTTTATCAATATTTTCTTTTTTGAGATTTCATTTTTCACTCAAGGGTTCAAATACTGAAAGTGATTGCAAAGGCAGACAGACTGCTTTGACATCAAAATAATTAAGTTGAAACTCAGTCAATTCTCTTTCTGCTCAGAGGTTTGATGTTTTAGCCAACTAATTGATTAACTTGAATTCAAACAGTCTCATATAACACATGACTCTTCCAGTATTAATTTTGAAACTAATGAAATGTTTATTTCTGTGCAAACTACAGCTTCTGGTTTTACCTTAATCCTTTATGTGGTGTGGGTCAGTGATTTACAACACAAAACCTGGAAGTTTGGGAACCTACCTAATGAAAAGGCCAATGCTTTTGAAACTCAAGAATTTCAATTCTGTATGAATAAGATCTGATTTTCTATAAGTTCCTTAACCTCTCTGTGTTGAGCTGAATGAGGAATCTTACTGTTCTCCATCGCTGGTCAGTTTAGTTGGGCTCCTCTTGAAAAATCTAGAGAAGAGCACTGTCAATCATGCCTTCCCAGACTCACAATATGGATTCAAATTACAAACATTGTAATAATGATGGTGATCATGATGATGATGATATGTAATAATAAAATAGTATTTGTTAAGCCCGTACTGTGTGTCAGACACTGTTCTAAGCTCTAGTGTGGATACCAGGTAATCAGGTTGGACACAGTCCATGTCCAACATGGGGCTCACCGTCTATGTTGGAACGAGAACAGGCATTGAATCCTCATTTTACAGCTGAGGAAACTGAGGAACAGAGAAGCTAAGTAACTTGCCCAAGGTCACACAGCAGGGGAGTGGCAAAATCGATATTAAGACCCAGGTCCTCTGACTCCCAGGCATGGGTTCTTTCCACTAGGACATGCTGTCTTGACAGTGTATTAGATTCCTAATATGCTAAATATTAATTTATTAATATTATTAGTATTAAATATATAATAAATTCAGGGAAGAACATCAAGACCTCTATAAGGCACTGTAGGCCTTATAAGATCAGTTGACACTACCAGTGAATTTAGAATCTAGCAGCTACCAAAACCATTAAGCTGCTCCAGGACATTTATCATTTAGTTCTACAATCATATGTCTGGCTGCATCAGAACTGGATGGGCCTTCACATTCATTCTGGCTATGTGGTCTAATGAATGAAGCATGGACTTGGGAGTCAGAATGACCTGTGTTCTAGTCCTGGCTCTGCCATTTGTCTGCTATGTGCCTTGGGCAAGTCACCTAGCTTCTTTGTGCCTCAATTCCCTCATGCGTAAAATGGGGATTATGCCCCATGCGGGACAGGTGTCCAACCTGATTGCTTTGTTTCTACCCCAGCACTTAGAACCTTGCCTAGCACATAATAAGTGCTTAACAAAAGCCATAAAAAAGTAAAGAGATTTGTGTAACCAAGATTTTTCCATGGTCGGGGGAAAACAGCACCTGTCATTTCAAGACTGATGAATCTGAGATTGCACTGTGCTTATCCATCAGGAGACAATGTAACCAAGTGACCTTGACCGTGACCTTGAGAGCCATATTGAGGAGCTGTTGGAAGTGAGCATCACGCCACCTAAAAGTTGAAGGCAGAAAACTTTGCCTAGTTGTTCCTTCCGGAGAATTCCTGGAAGCTTGCCCCAGTTGACAGGCACTGCATTCATTCATTCATTCATTCAATCATATTTATTGAGTGCTTACTGTGTGCAGAGCACTGTACTATGCACTTGGAAAGTACAATTTGGCAACAGAGACAATCCCTTCCCAATAATGGGCTCACAGTCTGCATGCCCTCAGATTCACTTTTACATGTAGCATTGTCTTTTGTTTCTGAAAAAATGCTAATGTCAGTATAATCTTATTTGTGCACGTGGATTATGGCTTTATAAAACTATCACTCTCTTCTACATGGTTTGTATACAAAGATAGTCTTGGCTGGGCTGATGTATTTGCTGTTTGCCAAGGATTTTTGTGTCGGCAAGCCTGCTTCTTGGTAGCTCAGTCTTTTTTATCATCATAATAATGATTATTATTGTTATAATTATATTTGTTAAGTGCATACAGTTCTCTAGACTGTAAGCTCATTGTGGGCAGGGAGTGTGTGTGTTTACTGCTATATTGTCCTCTCTCGAGTGCTTAGTACAGTGTCCTGCACCCCTCTCCGTGTTTACTTTGAACTTCCATGTTATCTTTCAGCTCAACCCCTAATGGGGAATTCCAAGCTGTTAAGCGTCCATCATACCATAAAGGATGAAAGATCAATCTTCCCTTTCCCCTTGACAAAATAGGGGCAAGAATTCACTTATTGTTCTCCACCTTTTCTAAGGCTGTCCCTTTACTTGTCCTGACACAGTGGTGAGAGGCGGAATTCACTGAGTTACTCTATTAACGAGGCAGCATTAAAAGTATATAGAACATGACAACCCTATTCAACAGAGAACTGATAACACACGGCGATAATTGAGCTTTTGTAATTATTGAAGAAATGATGGAATATACTATGTTACGAAAAGTGCAGAAGTGAAGACTGTTATTTCTATGCAGGCAAAAACGTTTCTAGAATCCCTGGGACCAGTCCCCATCTATTTGAGGAATAATCAAAATTATATCTATCTGTTCCTAAGGTATTGTATTCTTTTAGACTGGCCATTAATGAAAGTGAGAAATGAACGTTGAGGATTGGACAGGCAGGAAAGTAAATGAACTATCTTATCTACAGATGCAGTGAAGCATTGAAATGTAATCTACACGGAGATGAACATTTCATCTTGAGTAGACAGGCTTATCTGAGTTGTTCTGTGTAAATCCAATTGATACCTGGCAGAGTTTCTACTCTCTGTTGTTTTACATCATTGTCAAACCTAGAAAAACCATTAATGTTGCAGTGTTTACATAAATTAATCGAATCACAATTTTTCCAATATTAAAATAAAGTATGTTATTGAACATTCTTCATTTAATCTGATTGATAGCAATAGTCATTCTGCATAGCAACACTATTAACTGCCAGAGCATCCAAATACATCCTATCCCTTTTCAATGTGGTTAATGTTATCTTTCCCTAAGCAGAAAAATCCTCTTTTAGAAATCCATTCAGCCTGTGAAAGTATGACCACAGAATTAATGAGAACTTTCTCATGATGCAAATATCTTGTCCTCATTTTATAGAACAACTTTTTGAAAAGGCAAATTCTATTTAGTTCATAGGTTTCTAGCCCAGAAGCTTTACTATTGCTGCATTATTTAGGAAACTGAAAAGAAAATATAATTTGTTTCTTCCAGTGCTTTTGGCCTCTTCCATGCTCTTGTACCTCTCTATCCCCAGTGAGAAAAGCACTGTGATAAGCAACATATCAGCAGTAGTAGCAGTAGCAGAAACAGCGTGGCTTAGTGAGAAGCAGCATGGCTAGTGGAAAGGGCCCGGCCTTGGGAGTCAGAGGTCGTTGGTTCTAATCTTGGCTCTGCCGCTTGTCTGCTTTGGGACCTTGGGCAAGTCACATAACTTCCCTGTGCCTCAGTTATCTCATCTGTAAAATGAGGATTAAGACTGTGGGCCCCACATGGGACAACCTGATTACCTTGTATCTACCTCCAGGGCTTAAAACCGTGTTTGGCACATTAGTAAGCGCTTAACACAAGCCATCGTTATTACTATTATTAGTAGTAGGTCCATGAAACACGTATGGCCATTGAACAAAGATTGGCCTGGGGGTCAGGAGACTTTAGTTCTAGTCTTTTTCTGCCACTTGCCTGAGGTGTGACCTCAGGTAGTTACTTAACGTCTCTGTGCCTCAGTTTCCTCTTCTACAAAATGGAAAAAAATAGCTTTTCTCCCTCTCTCTTTTAGACTGTTAGCCCCACGTAAGAAAGGGACTGTGACCCACCTGATGATCTTGTATCTACCAAAGTGTCTGGCACGTCGTAATTACTTGATAGATTTCATCATTATTATCAAATTGCACTGAAATCATGTTTAAAAGAAGAGGGAGTGGTACAGAACCTTACAGATTTCTTATGTTTACCCAAATCATATATTCACAATTTGAATGGCCCAAATTAGAATGTGAAATAGCAACTTTAAAAACAAAACCAGCCTACCTTTCGCTTAAGATTCTTTCCCCAAGTGGCTATGGTCTTCCCATCTCAAGCACTTATTTATAATAGGATTTGTGTTTCCCATACCTATGATAATTATATATGAGGCCCAATCAGTTTAGAACAAGTCATAGGTCTTTTAGATGTCATTGCTTGGAGTACATGTCTGCATAATAAGCAGGTTCTTGTCTTTTCCAATCACAAGACAACCTAGGGATCAATAGGCTGTTGTCCACATCAAAATGAGTCTTGAAACTAGGAAGGACATTTACATTTCACTGCTTAACACTGCCAGATATACTTTATCCTCTCACCCTGACTATTAGTAGTTGAAGTTGATTTCTAAAGCAAGATCTAGGCGTAAAACTGGTTGACTGGTTTTTACTACTAACTTCAAAAGTATCTCAGTTAATTCCCTGCCCAAAGAATCAAATGTTCCCTCTTTAGCTCAAATAGGATAAAGGCAAAGCTCAGTTATTTTTTTCTCCTCCAGCTTCCGTCATCAGGCTTCTTACTTCAGCTGATTTCTAAAATTAGCTAATTTATGGATAACACCGTATCTCCCTTTGCACTCTTTCTGTCGTCCTCCCTTCAGTTTATTTAATTTACAAGACAAAGTCATATCTGCTCTCCAGAGCACACCACTCCTTCTACACCCACTCCACTGACCCAAATAACTCTATTGCTTTCCCTTAACATTCCACATTAAATTACATGGTCTTTTCTTGCATCTCTTTTTTGAATCCTTTATTCAATATCTTGTTATTTCACATTCCTTCACTTCTGAAAGTAGAGGGAGAGAAATGGAGACTTGTACTAAAAGGAAAATTTAACTAGCTTCTATGATCTGTCACCATGTTCCTTAATTAGTCATTTAATGAGCCAGACAGCTAATTGCTTTTTACCTGGTACAAGAATAATAACTTGGAAGCATCTTTTTCCGGTGGAAAGAAGACAGGTCTTGGAGTCAGAGGACCTGGGTTCTAATCCCAATCCACCACTTGCCTGCTGTGTGACCTTTGACAAGACACTTAACTTCCCTGTGCCTCAGTTTCTTCAACTGTAAAATGGGGATTCAATATCTGTGTTCTCTCCTACTCAGACTGTGAGATCCATGTGGGACAGGCACTGTTTCTGGCCATAATATCTTGTATCTACTCCAGTGCTTAGTGAAACACTTAACAAATATGACTATTACTATCATTTCCATTATTATTATTGCCATTAACCTGGGAAGAAACTTGAATTCTAGTGTGGAGGACAAGGTGACAGAAGGGACAATTCATGACTGCCTGAAAGGTGGTATGGTAATTCAAGGCACATAGGAAGTCAACAGGAGAGTTTGAAGTTTAACTAAGGACACAATTATTAGATACCAGGAATAACTGAGACCTATCATGGGAGCACTGATCCATGAAGTGCTAAACAGCAGGGCTATTTTGTTCAGAAAAAACAGGCAGGAAAAAAGAGAGGAAATGCTAGTTTGGAAATTCATTCATTCATTCAATCATATTTATTGAGCGCTTACCGTGTGCAGAGCACTGTACTAAGCGTTTGGGAAGCACAAGTCGGCAACATATAGAGATGATTACTACCCAACAACAGGCTCACAGTCTAGAAGGGGGAGACAAACAACAAAACAAACCATGTAGACAGGGGTCAAAATCGCCAGAACAAATAGAATTAAAGCTATATGCACATCATTAACAAATAAATACAATAGTAAATATGTACAAGTAAAATAGAGTAATAAATCTGTCCAAATATATATACAAGTGCTGTGGGGAGGGGAAGGAGGTAGGAAATCAAGGATATCAGTAAATTTTTAGTGCCTGAGAAAACAGAAGGAGGTCTCCATGTAATATGTACCTAGGTTAAAATTAACCTGAACAGAATGATGGTAATTACATACTAGGAGCCTATGAAATTTCCTAAGCAGTTGGAGAAATATTTTGGTAACACAATAATCCAGAGTATTTATAGAGTGCTTATTGTGTAAAGAACTCCCTGGTAAGTACTTGGTAGAATCCAATAGAAGAAGAGGAAATGATTCCTGCTATCAGTGAACTTAGAGTTTAATAGAGGAAATGGTTAATTCTTGATTTTCAAAAAAGAAGAAGAGGTTCTTAAATATCAGAGAATGCAGTTTGGTATGTACGTAAGTTCAGAGGGAGGCCGTGAGTGTAAGGGAACTGAAATGGTGCAAAATGGGTTAAGATGGGGGGAATGTGACTTAGGGTGAAGAAAATCAATCAGAGAATGTCTCATGAATGAGGTGGGTTTCTGAAGCCCATTGAAGATGGGGAGAGTAGTGATAGATTGGATTTGAAAGAGGGAGGGGGAATTTCAAACAGATGGAAGGATACGAACCAGTGTTCAGAGGTGGGAGAATCTATTCATTCATTCAATCATATTTATTGAGCGCTTACTGTGTGCAGAGCACTGTACTAAGAATCTAGCACAAGTTCAGGGAGAAAGTGAGATTGGGAGGGGACAAAACAATCAAATGCCCCCTATTTAAGAACTCTGGGTATACTGATGGCACATCATTGCCGAGTTAACCAGAATTCAGCCACTGAAAAAGCAACATGAACATTTGAAACCCGATATGGATTTAGGGATTTCACTGGCCTACTTTGAGTCTGAGTTAGTCCAGTGGCCAGCACACATTAAGTGCCTAATAAATACCATTGATGGATTGAGTTAATTTAGATGGAAACCCTTAAATTTTGAGGAGCCTCTGTTGTAGGAGACCACTCTGGCTCAGATCGGGTAGTGAATTGCACTCCCCTAAACCTAATCAGGACCCCCACATGGTGACCTGTCCACCCAGGGCTGGAAACTGTTCCAATCTGACCTCTTCAGGTGTCTGCAAGTCTCTACTTAGGAACCCCCTGGAGATCCTCATACGATTTTGGATCCAGAACAGGAAACTCTGTGGAGTTGGTGGCAAGATGTAGGGAATGGCTAAATCTCCCATCTTATTTCTCTGCAGCAGCTAATGCCGAGAAAGGTTTTCAGGATGGACTTGTTTGTTTTGCACTAGTTCATTGTGCCACCGGGTGAAACCCTTCCAGATGATATGATAAGCAAGTGGTTTACAATGACTATTGATTGAATGTCTTCATAATTTCGATCACCATTCATTCATTCATTCATTCCGTAAACTATATTGAGCACTTACTACATGTAAAGCACTGTAGCAAGTACTTGGGTGAGTCAGTAGAACTACCCACATCGAGTTTACAGTCTACTTACTTGTCTTATTAGTGATGTCACAGGCACATCTCTCCTGGAGCGCCCCACCTCCGTCTGAAATTGTTCTGGTAGTGTATCCATAGAGTTTTCTTGGTAAAAATCTGGAAGTGGTTTACCATTACCTCCTTCCACGCAATCAACCAGAGTCTCTGCCCTCGATGGTTTCCCTGCTGCTGCTGCCCAGCACAGGGTAGTTTTGACTTGTAGCAGATTGCCTGCCACTCACTAGCCACTGCCCAAGCTAGGAATGGAATGGAGAGGCCTCTGTTTGACCCTCCCTCCCATAGTTGAAACTGGTAGAGTACTGGAAACTCCCCAGGAGTGACCCTGAGAGGGGGTCTAATTACTAGGTTACTACTAATTGTAGATTACTAGAATCAAGGTTTGCATCCAGACCTGGTCCGCCTGGGCTCTGGACTGGTGAGTAGACCAGGAAAAGCAGAAAAAAAATTTCAACTCCTCACCAGACCACGGACCCTCTGGTCCAGAACAGGAAGCAGATAGAGGAGATGAAGAAAATGACAAATTTTTTAAAAAATCTAAAAAAAACAACAAAAAATAAATCCCCCAGAGCCAGTTTTTATCCTGCCTCACACGTTTTGCCTTTTGTTCTCTTCTCCTTCACTTTCTGGTATCTGCTCATTCTAATTGTAATTTTGTAGTCTAAGAGTTAGGAGCTTATTCTTTTCTCTAAATCCTAGAAATTTGACACTTGGTCTTAGCAACTGTCTAATCTATTTACTATGTTCACGCCAATCCTTTCCATACCTTGTAGATTTCAGGCTCTATTCTGAGTCATCTGTGCCTTGATAATTTATGTTATGTCATTGAAAATGGCACTCTGGCAAAGATAACTTCCTCTTAGAAAGGTAAGTGTCCTATTGGAGAAAGTATCTATTATTCTTGCCATCTATAGTCCCTCCTTTCATCTTCATTCTTATTATTTTCTCAGTGACCTTATTCCTATTCTACTTGGAAAGAGCACGGGCATAGGAGTCAAGGAATCTGAGTTCTAATCCTGACTCTGTCATTTGCCTGTTTGGGCAAGTCACTTAATTTATCTGTGCCTCAATTTCCTCATATGTTAAATCAATATTATTAAATGAAAATTAAACACCTGGTTTCCTCCTCCTTAGACTGTGAGCCCCAGGAGAAGCAGTGTGGTTCAGTGGAAAGAGCCCGGGCTTGGGAGTCAGAGGTCATGGGTTCTAATCCCAGCTCTGACACATCGGCTGTGTGACTTTGGACAAGTCACTTCACTTCTCTGTGCCTCAGTTGCCTCATCTGTAAAATGGGGATAAAATTGTGAGCCCCACGTGGGACAACCTGACTACCCTGTATCCCCCCAGTGCTTAGAACAGTGCTTTGCACATAGTAAGTGCTTAACAAATAGCATCATCATTATGAAGGACAGGGATAGCGTCCAAGCTGATCAGCCTATACCTATCCCAGCACTATGTACAATGCTTGGCACCTAGTAAGTGTTTAACAAATGCCAGTCATTATTATTATTAAGATAATAATAATAATAATGATATTTGTTAAGCACTTACTATGTGTGAAGCACTGTTCTAAGCGCTGGGGGGTTACAAAGTGATCAGGGTGTCCCACGTGGGACAGTCTTAATCGACATTTTACAGATGAGATAACTGAGGCACAGAGAAGTTAAGTTCTTGCCCAAGGTCACACAGCTGACAAGTGGCTGAGCTGGAATTCGAATCCATGACCTCTGACTCCAAAGCTCGTGCTCTTTCCACTGAGCCACGCTGTTTCTCAAAATAATGATGGCATTTTTTAAGCACTTACTATGTGCAAAACGCTGTTCTAAGAACTGGGGAGGTTACAAGGTGATCAGGTTGCCCCACGGGGGGCTCACAGTCTTAATCTCAATTTTACAGATGAGGTAACTGAGGCACAGAGAACTTAAGTGACTTGCCCAAAGTCACAGAGCTGACATTTGGCAAAGCAGGGATTTGAACCCATGACCTCTGACGCCAAATCTCATGCTCTTTCCACTGAGCCATGCCATCTGAGGCAACTCTTTCTGCCTCAGCTTGGTGTAGTGAGAGGCTGGCTTTAAACAAAGTAGTGGATATCACACTTCCTACAGAAAGACCCAGAAGGAAAAAAGAAAAAAGAACTTGATTGGTCTTCAGACATAGGGATTACTTGAAATAAGGACACACTTGGAAAGGTGATTAAAATTGGCAAGATTAACTCAATGAAACATTTTTAATTTCAACGAGGTCTTATTGGAGGGATTACAGAAGAACTCCCAAATCCACCATAAGTTTCTAAAATGCCTGAGAAAAGTGATAAACCTCCTGTGTATCAATTGTCATTTTCACGTTGTTTTCTTCTTCAACCTCACTCTGAATCATTTCACTTCTCCATGTGGGAGGAATTAGGCTAAATATAGGTGAGAAAATATATGAAAAAACCCATCCAAATCCTTTCCATAATTAAGGCTGCAACATGGCTAAAAAAATTAATTTGGAAATAGATGAGCAGCCTACCTTAGGGAAATTTGAAAAAGGTCAAATAAAGACTGGATATTAAAATCCTTTTCTTCCAAACTCCATTCTATGTTGGACTATGTTGCTCTACTGGAATTAGAGTTCAAAAGAAATGAGAGAATTGAGCATATGGAACAATGATTTAAATTCTGAATATAATATCAATTACACAAAGCTATGTGACAGGCATTTCAATATTTATGAATCACTATGGTGTCAAACGGCACAAAAACACCTCCCCTATTTCTCCATTCTTATAATGCATCTGACTGTGAATACGATATTCCCAGCATAAAATGAAAGTGACTCAGAGATTGAGAAAAAAAAAACACTTTCAACACAAAAGGAAATGGTTTGGCAGCAACTCCCAGATCCTCCTTTTCGTATCCTAAACACAAATGCTATTTGTTAAGTTCTTACTCTGTGCCAGACACTGTTCTAGGCTTCGGGTAGATACAAGCTAATCGGGCTGGACACAGTTCATGTCTTACTGTGGGGCTCACAGTCTTAATCCCCATTTTACAGGTGAGGTAACTTGAAGCACAAAGAAATTAGGTGATTTGCCCAAGGTCACACAGTAGACATGTGGCAGAGCCAGGATTAAACCCCAGGTCCTTCTGACAGGTTCCTGCAGAAAACAAAATGATTCCATGACTACTTTAAAGTGTCTAACAGATGTAGTAGAACAAATTATCATTTTGATCATTGCAAATCATTTGGTCACACTTTTATTTGGTTTTCTTGGGTGTTGGCTACTGAAATAATTAGTTTATGAAAACGAACATGGCAGTTCAGCCACTGGAAAGTTCGCTCAAGACCAGACCTACATGATTTAAGGTGAATACAAGCTATTCCTCCTTATAGCTGTTTGCACTGCTAAGTATATGGTCTGGAATTCTCCCCTCCAAGAGAGCCTGGTTGGAAGGGAGAATGCTAAGGGTCAACTCCCCATTAACTTGTCTACCTTATCTATAAAAAAGAATGCATGTAGTTAGGGCCTTCAGAGGTACAAAAGAGAAAATATACCCGATCGAAATAGAACCATCTGTGGAATGAAATTAAACCTACCTTGTTTGTTTACTCCCAACATGGAATTAATTCTGTCATGCTCATGCATGCATATAATAATGCAAATAACTTTACAGTTCATGTTGTCATTACAATACTCCAAAGTTCAAAGAACCTTGCTATTGTATAGTAAAATAGACAACGTAAATGTTCAACTCTTTGCTGACAGATTCCATACAGTACACTTGATTGGCTTGGTACAGAAACAGAATCTAGTTTGATCTATGCCTGCTTCACCAGCAGGAAATAATTAGATATCAATAGAGAAGAAGTGAAGTGTAGCTGGGTTTTTAACTGGAGATTATTAATCCCCCTTCCTTCTTATATTTACTGTGATTTCAAATTCAAGTCACTATGCTTAGACAAGTTCTTTTGAAAAGTGATACTATGAAAAATTTAGACTCAGATACTTGAAACTAAACAATTACAGTTTGTCGCTATGAAAGCTGTTTCTCTTTAAAAAGTCACAATGGTATAGTTTTAATTATACAAATTCAACAGTATTAACCTTTTATCCCACAAAAAATAGCCCCTAGTTGTTATAGATTTTTTAAAGAACTTAGTAAGTCATTATTTTCTACACATTCACATTCTAAATTGACAATTATTCATAAATTTTGAACACTTTAATCCCAGCTATAATAGAAAATGCTTCATTAATGCAAAGCCATGCTGAAAAAATAGGTTATGAATTTTATAAACAATGATTAGAACAAAACTAAACTCCATCTAATTGATTTAACTGAAAGTTCTGCCTATCTGAATTTGCCACTGCATAAGATATTGAGAAACAGTAAATTTCTTAGGGAATTAATTCATATTTTAGAAGCCTTAAATAATCCATCTTTTTTTAATGGTACTTGTTAAGTACTTAATAAGCACTGGGGTGGATATAAAGTAATCAGTTGGATGCAGTCCCCATCCCACATTAGGCTCACAGTCTTTAATTCCCATTTTATGGATGAGATTAACTGAAGCACAAAGAAGTTAAGTGACTTGCCCAAAGTGACACAACAGACAAGTGATGGAGCCAGGGTTCATTTAAAAAAAAATACTTATCAGATGCCTCGGAATATATTGTTGTTCAACAACAATGTTCATGCATTTTTCCTGGTTTGATATGGCCACCACCCTTCCATCTTTGAGTTGTCAGCAGGAATGCATCAAATGGAATGAATTTGCAGTGTCATCTTTTTTTTAACCTGAAAAACTCAGGGAGTTTCAATATAATTGCCCATCAGAGACTTGCATTTCCCTACTATTCTCACAAGTTTTGTACTCGATCTCTTTTCTGTCAAGAAAACATTACATTAAAGCTATGTAAAATGTTAGCCCAGTCCCAGTTCTGTAAGTAGCCATATTCCCTGGCTCTTGATGGCTTGTTTTATTTCCAGACCCTACCCCCATATCCTAAACCTCTTTTCCAGTTCCCCCAAGCTCGTTTCCACTCAATTTCACTCTGTAACTTCCATTTCACCCTCCACAGCTTCAAAGCCACCGCAGCCACTGAAGACCTCCTCACAGACCTCCTTCCACAAAGCCCACCTGACACCAGGGAGTTCAAGATGCCCAGGGTGGGAAAGCTGAAAGCCAGGACAGAACCAAGGCAGGCTGGGCGCCTCACAGGTAGAGGAGAACCAAGAAAGGAGAGTGTCATATTTTCTCCTCCTCCTCCTTCTTCACTGTCATTGGTTTCTCATCCCCAACCACAAGAACAGTGTTTTGCACATAGTAAGTGCTTACTAAATCAATCAATCGTATTTATTGAGCGCTTACTATGTGCAGAGCACTGTACTAAGCGCTAAGTACAAAGCTCCACAGCTTTGAAGCTGTGGAGGGTGAAATGGAAGTTACAGAGTGAAATTGAGTGGAAATGAGCTTGGGGGAACTGGAAAAGAGGTTTAGGATATGGGGGTTGGGTCTGGAAATAAAACAAGCCATCAAGAGTCAGGGAATATGGCTACTTACAGAACTGGGACTGGGCTAATAAATGACATCATTATTATTCCATTCCGCAACTTTCCACTTCCTGAAGGATTGTCAGGTGCAGAGGTGGCAGCAGACATGAGGTTCACTGCATCAGAGCAGTAGAAAAATAAATTCATTATAAAATCTGATTTAAAAAAGGGGACCACTGGGGACAAGGGAGACAGAGGGAAGGAGATGAAGAAATCCCTAGAAATGGGGAGGGTTGAGTCAGGAAGGGTGATTCCCTGGCAAATTTGCTTAAGAGAAGATTTCATTTACTATCAATTTGAAAAGAAGTTATGTCCACTCCATGGACGTAGACCTCTAAAGATATCTTTGAGGTGACTCTCAGCTCATTATTACCTTATTTATTAGCTTAAAAGAGCTTATTTAATTTAGTAATAGGAATAGCACTCATTGTGGTATGCCATTCAATTTAAAGTACATTTGAGAGCCTATTATTTGCAGAACTCTGCATTAAGTTCTTGGGACAGTACAAGAGAAGCAAAAATCACAGTCCCTACCCTTTAAGACTTTACACGCCAATGGGAGAGACAGACAGAGAGAAGCCATTTATAGATAACTGGAGCAGAAGAAAGTAGAAAAACAAAACTGACCGATGCAAAAGTTTAAGAAGCCAAATAGATGGATAAATAACTAATGTAATGAGATCGAAGTATTAAGCTTGGCTGTTGGTTGACTTGTATTAGGATGGTGGAAATTAATCAAGGAAAGCTTACTGGAGGAAGTGGAGTGTCAGAAGGGCTTTGAACCAATCAATCATATTTTTGGAGACCTGTGGTCTGGCAGGATTAAAGGGGCAGGGGGTTCCAGGAAAAGGGAAAGCTACGAGCAGAGGATTTCAGGCAGGAGGGTTGAGAGCAAAATCAACTTCGAAGGTTCACGTAGGAAGAGGTGAGAAAGCATATGCAGAAGGAAAGAGCTGGTAGAGAATCTTGACTCAAGTGATAAGGAGGTTCTGATAAATGTCAAGGTAATGAGTAGCCATCAGGAGTCTTTAGGAGCGTAGAGAAGACAGAAATGTGCTGAACATTTTAGAGGATGATGCAGGCAATAGGATGCAATGAAAAGGGGTGG
The DNA here is from genome assembly GCF_015852505.1 of Tachyglossus aculeatus. Lineage (NCBI taxonomy): Eukaryota > Metazoa > Chordata > Mammalia > Monotremata > Tachyglossidae > Tachyglossus > Tachyglossus aculeatus. The sequence goes on from NC_052081.1 coordinate 16,089,241, forward strand.
AAGACAGGCTGGAAGACAGAGAGGAGGCTCTTACAGTAAGTGGTCAATAAATATGATTGAATGAATGAAAAAATGAATAATACTGAGATCATGAGAGGTATTGAATCAGAATGGCTATTAGTTGGAGATCAAGGGGTAGATCCAAGACATAGTTTGGAGGATCAGGAGATTAATGACATATTGAATGTGAAAGATAAAAATCAGTGAGGAGGCGAGGATGACATCGGGGTTGTGGATTTCTGATAAATAATTTAACTGGCAATTACATTTTCACCCTTCAGAATTTGTCATATTTCAGTGCCCGTATATCAGGGATAGCACTTTTTTATGACTCTGGCTTACATAATTGATCCAAACCCAAAAGAAAAAAAGATATAACTACATTTTCCAGTGCATAAAGTGCATGTTTTAAAAGCCAATATATAGTCTGAGAGGATGCTTCCTGGATAGTGCTACCTCTGAATATGTTTGTACCCAGTGTTTTTTAAATAAATGGAGTAGAAGATGCAATACTTAAAATAGGAAACACGGAAACACAGGGAGCATAGGAAGGAATAAATCTGGGGTGTTAGTAAATCATGGAAAGTGACTACAGCTCCAGTTTCACAGTACAGAGTGGGAAGTTCATTCTGCAGTAGGCTCAGCAGAACAACATTTGGCAGCTCCCATCATTTAAGCAAATGTGGCAGAGTCAAATAAAGAAAAAAAAAGATGGAAAATCTTCCTCATTTCAGTAAGTACAGACATGTCCTAGATTAATTATTAAATTAGTATAATGGTAGAATGAATTGGATCAATTATCTAGTAGTTCACTTGCATTTCTGCTATTTGATACATAACACACCATTGGCACCTTCTCATTTCATGAGTCATGCTGTAGAAATTTGAGGTTGAAAAAAGAAAATCCTGGGCCATCAATTCTTACAAGATTGCATTTTAAGAGAGGAAATGCAATTTCTTTGCAGTTTAAATTATCTGTTAATTCAGTGACTATGAAGTTATTTTAATTGATTTCATCTCAGCAAAGTAGAAAATTAGGAACTAATTATGTAACTATGGAAAAAATGATATACTGTATTATAAAGCAAGAGACAGATACAATTATACACTATAAGGCTAATGCAATTTATTTGCAGATAAATCTTTTAAAATAAGTTTCAATTTCCACAAGAAGAGACCTTAAACTGCCAGGGTAGCAGACTGGGGTGTGCGACACATTCAGGGAATTTAAAAATGCTGTTTCCTTTCCTTTTGGGTTAGGCAGAATATGATCTCTCTGGTCTCTCTAGGGAATGAATGAAAAGTTACCATTATTTTACTCAACAAGTTTAATGGAGAAAGGAGAAGAAAGGAGAGAAGACACAATGAATACTGCACAAGGAAGAGAGGCAGGTAGGGGAAGGAAGAAGAGAACTAATAGGAGAAAGCAGTTGGAGTGACAGCAGAGGAGGGAGAGGAGCATTCGAGGAACAGTGTGAAAGAGTAGTGTACTGGACTGGTTTCATCAACAGTAGTAAGTTAGGAACAAAAGGATTGCTTTCAATTTAGAAGCTCAGATCCTCTCTCTTCCTCCTCCAAAGCCCTGACTTGCATCCCTGGATAACAGTAAACCATTAGGTTTTATAATTTTCATCTTCAAAAATAGAAGAAGAAGAAAAAAGAAAGAAGGAAGAAGAAAGAAGAAGAAGAATGAGATTTGTTAAGCTCTTACTATCTGCCAAGCACTCACTGTTCTGAACACTGCAGTAGATACAAGGTAATCAGGTTGTCCCAAGGTGACTCACAGTCTTAATCCCCATTTTACAGATGAGGTAACTGAGGCAGAGGGGAGTTAAGTGCCTTGCCCAAGGTCACTCAGCAGACAGGTGGCAGAGCCAGGATTAGAACCCAAATCCTCTGATTCCCAAACCTGTGCTTTTCCCACTAAGCCATGCTGCTGGGCTATTAATATGAAGATGCAGTCACTCATTCATTCTTTCATTCAGTCATATTTACTAAGTACTTACTGTGTGCAGAGCACTGTACTAAGCACTTGGGGAGGTACATTACAACAATAAACACTGACAATACCTGCACAAAATGAGTACACAATCTGGGGGTTGGGGGATCCCTTCAAAAATAATGGGAGGAAATGTGCTGCCCATCACCTTTTACACTCTACAAATATGAAATCTCCTTAGCTATTTCTTGCCAAGGAATTCTAAGCAGCAACATTGTCATTTTATAGCAATTAACTAGTGCATCTGACTCCTTGCTGATCTCCTCTTCTCCCATCAGGCCCGACTCCACTTTGCTGCCCAGATCATTTTTCCCCAAATCTATTAGGTACATGTTTCCCCACTCTTCAAGAAACTCCAGTGGTTGCCCATCCATCTCCACATTAAACTGAAACTCCTCCTCATCTTTGAATTGTACTCTCCCAAAAACTTAGTAGAGTATTCTGTATATGGGAAGAGCTCAACAAATACCATGGAATAATTAATTAATGACTATGACGAGAAGCAACATGGCCTAGATGAAAGAGCATGGGCATGGGACTCAGAGGACCTGGATTCTAATGCTGGCTCCACTACTGGTCTGCTGGGTGACCTTGGGGAGGTCACTTAATCTCTCTGTACCTTATCTATAAAATGGGGAATTCATTCATTCATTCAATCGTATTTATTGAGCACTTACTGTGTGCACAGCTCTGTACTAAGTACTTGGGAAGTACAAGTTGGCAACATATAGAGACAGTCCCTACCCAACAGTGGGCTCACAGTCCAGAAGACTCTTTCATTCATTCATTCAATGTAGTCAATGTAGTCGTACATCAGTTTATGATGTAAAAAGGAGTAATAAAGAAGGAGGGGATAAAAGGGGAGGGCAAGAGGAATGGGGGCATGGAGACAGGATGGAAGGAAAGAAGAAAGGGAGCATGTGGGATATGGACTGTGTCCAACCTCATTATCTTGTATCTATTCCAGTGCTTAGCAGAGTGCTGAACACATAGTAAGCACTAAATATCATGAGAGAGAGAGAAAGATAAAGACAGAGACAGAAAAAGAGAGAGATGTAAATTGTAGCATGGCCATTTCTCTAGTTTCATACCACCTGTCTCCATGTTTTGTTTTGTTGTCTGTCTCCCCCTTCTAGACTGTGAGCCCATTGTTGGGTAGGGACCGTCTCTATATGTTGCTGACTTCTACTTCCCAAGCACTTAGTACAGTGCTCTGCACATAGTAAGTGCTCAATAAATACGAATGAATGAATGAATGAATGAATAAATACCAGAAAAGACCCATTTGCACGTGACTTGTCCCCTCTGTGGGATGAACATAATACCTGGAAGTTTTAGGAGCCTGTTGTTGGGTAGGGACCATCTCTATATGTTGCTGATTTGTACTTCCCAAGCAGTTAGTACAGTACTCTGCACACAGTAAGCACTCAATAAATATGATTGAATGAATGAATACTCTTCCTCCCACCACCACAATCTGCAAGTTGGACATGGCACTCATTTTCCAAGGAACCTGGGAAGGGAATGCAATTGTAAAGAAGCAAATGAGAGTGTCTGGCATTCACAAGGAAAAATGCTATAAGGTGGGGTGAAGGAAGCACACACTTCAGCAAAATGATAGCAAATAGACCCACAGAACATTGTACTGCACAATCAGCAAAACAACTACAATGTCACATACATCAAAACGACTGGTATTCCCGAGTGTTGTCAACTTTAAACAAGGACAATTTGGGCTCCTCCCTTAAAAAAGAGGGCTTTCATGACTTTTTTGTTTCTGTTGAATTTTATAGAGAAGCACCGTGGCTAAGTGGAAAGAGCATGGGCTTTGGAGTCAGTGATCATGGGTTCAAATCCCAGCTCTACCACTTGTCAGCTGTGTGACCTTGGGAAAGTCACTTAACTTCTCTGGGCCTCAGTTTCCTCAGCTGTAAAATGGGGATTAAGACTGTGAGCGCCCCATGGGACAACCTTGTATCTCCCCCAGCGCTTAGAACAGTGCTTTGCACATAGTAAGTGTTTAATAGATGCCATTGTTATTATTAATATTATAGTCCAACAATGAATGATCTGCAAGGATCAGGACATTTTTCTTCAACTTGCTTTAGTTCTGATTCTGGCCCAGTGTCACTCACAGGTATGTATGTGTTTTATAAAGATTATGTTCTGTTAATGATGTTGAACTCCTGGAAGGATTTCCTTCTAATGTGCAGCCACATTCATAGATTGCATACAATCTGCAGCTGGGACGAACATGATCCTTTTATCGATGACTGCTGTCTAGACTTGTTAGTGTCTGATGACACCGAACACAAAAAGAAATAATCAATTTCCCTTTAGGGACATTCTGGAGTATGTGGCAAGTTATATTCTTTTAAAGAAAAATAGGAACCTTATGTTCTGGGAGGGAGACTGAAGATATTTCAAAGTAATTCCCTGATTTTTAAGATGCTGGCAAAATACTCTTATGCTGATCTTTAATCTGTAGTTAAAATGCTTGTTAACATAATAATTTTGGCCAGGAAATCTGATGCGTGAAGTGATCTATCAATACTGTGGTTCTATTATGATGCTCTGTGAATTTTACAAATTACTTCAGGAATATATTTTAGAAAACTAAACTGGAATATTTCAGGAACCTGGGCCACCATTCTGAGACCTTTTTTTTTTTTTTTTAATGTGGGGAACCTTGAAAAAAAAGGTAAATTCCCAAAGGACTCATGCTCCCTTTCTTCTTTCCTTCCATCCTCTCTTCATGCCCCCATTCCTCTTATCCTCCCCTATTATCGCCTCCTTCTTTACCACTCCTTTTCACATCATATAGGAACTTCAGCCTCTGGAGTACCACAAGATTAGGATGACAGTTAACTAAATCTGGGTTAGAGCTCTTCAGCCTGCCTCAGGCACCCCCCTTCACATTCTTACGGCACTTCAGGTATCCTGAATTCGGTATCCATTTGTGAAGGAAGGAAGAAGCCCAGGATCTTGAAGAAGAAGCAAAAGACAAGAAGGGGTCAGTGGAGAGGCATGTTGCATCTGAGCAAAATTCAGAAAGGAACCTTATCCCTCCAGCTATTTTTGTAGAGGCTGATCAATCCATCTATCATATTTATTGATCACTTCCTTTGTGACGAGTACTATCCTAAGCGCTTGGGAGAGAACAATACAACAGAGTTGGTAGACAAGTTCCCTGATGATGGTGATGATGATTACAATAGATTTAATAAAACAATATGAGACCGACTGCAATTTGGCTGTAAACTTAACATTGTGAAATTTTCTCGATCTGCGGCATCTCCTTTAATATGAAATGGGATCATTCTATTTGTGCCATTTGAGTCACTCGAACATGGTGGGGATAGAGAGAAAATAGCTGAAACACAATCCCTTATAGAACTGAACATAGCTAGCATTATTATGATAATATTGAGTTTTACGGTACAGTTAAAAGGGCCAACAGGTATTACAACAGGCTTTAAACATTCTTCAGAGGTAATCTATTTGTATGACAACCATACAATTTTCATTAAGGTGCAATCTCAGATACTGCATATCTGCATCTATTTTTTTGGAATACTTCGGGCTCTCAAACTTCAAGTTTTGCTTAAGGAATAGAACAAATAATGCAGAGTCAAATTTGATAAACAAAACAAATCTGAAGTTGAATCCTATAATATTGAAGATCCACTGTGATTGTTCTATACCTTAGTTTTTTGGTGGGGTTTTCCCCTAGGAGATGTCAACCAAGGTGTCCTCTAATCTAATTGTTTATTCCCTTGAATAGTTGAGACTGCTTATATTTATTTCATTTTTAAGTGCCTATTAACATTATTATGGGTGTCTTACTGTGCTGGCTATTGCCTAGAAAATTAGAAAAGTTCACATTATTGAATTCCCATTATCCAAGGGTGAGATTATAAAATGTTTACTGGTTAACGTATTATTGCTCTTTATTTTTCTCTCATTTGAATTCCGAGTGTAGTTGTGAGAATATGCTTCTTGAGTTTACCATTAGTTTTTGGTTTATTTTATCAATCAATGAACTAATAGTACTGTGTCCAACTTAATTTGCTGAACCTACCCCAGTGCTCAGTACAGCGCCTGACACATAGTAAGTGCTTAACAAATACCATCAACATCATCATAAAGAGATTATCAAGGAGGAGATCAGGAGTTTGAGGAGTGAATAGTACTATTTTCTCTGGCTAAGAATAGAACAAACATTTCTGAACCCACATTTTAAATGGTGGTAAATATGGTCAGGGAACGTGTCTACCATCTCTGTTGTATTTTAGTCTCTCAAGCATTTAGTACAGTGCTCTGCATAGAGTAAGTGCTCAATAAATGTAAATGATTGATTGAAGTAACCTTACTCTAATCAATGAAAAATTTGTAATCAGTTCTTGGGTTTATGATCTGATAAGATGGCTAGAAGTCATTTCTTTGAGGTCCAAAGGTCACCTTATTTGGTCTCCTGTGTTACTATCTCTTCATAGGATGTTCCTGACTGGCCCAGGAGCCTGCCTGTTGGATGATTCATATCTGTGTTCTTTCATTCCTCCTTAAAAAGGTCACGTTCCAAAATATATTGCCCAGTTTGGTATTTGCTGAGTGCTTACCGCATGCTTTGTGCTTTGCCAAGTGATTGAGAAATACAATGGAGAGAATATAACAGAGGGAGTATAATATAGCAGATAATTTATCTTTTTGCTCAGCCACTACAGTTCTAAGAGAACTAGGGATCTTTGGTTCCAAACTAGTATTTCTAGCTTGAAGGTGCTTTTGCATTAGTAGAGTAGGTTAATCTGATTCCAACGTCCATTATAGATTATTTCCTTAGTATTCTTCCTCTTCCTTCTCTTCTCCCACCAAACGGTTCATGTTTCATTCTCCTACATGAATAGGCTATTTAACATTTCTCAGTTCTATAGTTTTATCCTCTCTCCTCATCACTACCTTGCTCTTTCCTCTCTCCTTGTCTTCAGTAGATCTGGGGGGTTTTGCAAGAAGAGAAAGAAAGAGAAGAAAGAAAACTGGGTCATAAGGATATGAAATTCTTTATGAGAAAAAGTTGTGCAAACAGAAACTATCAATAGACTTGCGAATGGTTTAAATGAATTCAGCACTGTGTCTCATGATGAGCTATTTGAAGGGAACCCTAAGGATATTAGAAGAAAACATCCTCAACCATGTGGTTAGTTGGAAATTTAAACAGCAAAATCCACACTGTTTTTTTTTCAGTCATTTTTGGTGCCACTGCAGCAGGAAGCTCATTGGAATAAATGCTATATATGTCATTTCTCATTTTTATATATACATTCATTTATATATACAGTAAGTGATCCCGTTTCTAGATTGTGAGCCCATTTTTGGGTAGGGATGGCCTCTAAATGTTGCTGATTTGTACTTCCCGAGCACTTAGTACAGTGCTCTGCATACAGTCAGCACTCAATAAATACGATTGAATGAATGAATGAATGAATGAATAAATACAGTTGAATGATTGATTGATGCCAGTCTGGCACAGGATACCTGATGCAAGAAAACAAGGATGAGCTGCTGCTAATCATGTAAGAATACTGAAATGTAAGAGTCTCACTCTGAGACAGAACTAGTAAAAAACAGCACCAAAACCAGTAATTTTGCCAGCACAGGGCAATTGTGCAGAATATTATTGATTGGCAAGTGCTCTAATTTTCCTATCAGTTTGGACAAAAATGATTTACATGTGCATTTTTCAAGAATTTCAACTCTGTACTTACATTAAGTGTAATGTAAGAGAAGCAGCATGGCTCAGTGGAAACAGCACGGGCTTGGGAGTCAGAGGTCATGGGTTCTAATCCCAGCTTCACCACGTCTGCTGTGTGACATTGGTCAAGTCACTTAACTTCTCTGAGCCTCAGTTACCTCACCTATAAAATGGGGATTAAGGCTGTGAGCCCTACATGGGACAACTTGGTCACCTTGTATTCCCCCCCCAACACTTAGAACAGTGCTTTGCACATAGTAAGCACTTAACAAATGCCATCCTTATTATTATTATTTTTGTAGAATTCCTCATGAAGGCTGAACTCTTCATGGAAATATATTTCCTTTCATAAAAAAGAGAAAGAGAATGTTATTTATTTGAATACTGGTCTCAAATAAATTTAAGGATTTTTACTGTAAGAGAAAGAATGGAATATGTTTTGCACGTAATACTATAAAGGATGCCATTAGAGACAACTTGTAAAAATATTATTTATCTTAAAAATGGTTGTTTAGTTGTGTTTTCTTACTTTCTTTTTGCCGAAGTTGTTTTTATGGTAGAAATACCTTTCTAAATTGTCCTACTGGCTTTTTTATGAATTTTTCTCAATAGAAATAAAATACCGACCCTTCCTTGAGTCACTGAATACCCAATGTGTATCACAGATACTCTAATGATTAGTAAATTATTCATCTTAGCTCTAACAGCCTTTGCTCTTAATAATTATTTAGATAGCAGGGGTGAGTTTAATCTTCATTTATTGGGTCGCTGTGGGTGCCTAGCTGTGTAAATTTTTTGGTCGTTTCTATATTCTCATGTCACAATTTTCTAGGATTGAAGCAATTGCAATAAGAAATTTCTGGACATTTTGGCTGCTTCTGCACTAGCAAAGTCAAGTTCAGAACTAAGTGGTTATCTCGTAACTGTCCAGTCGACATTTGATTTTGCTAGTGTAGGATTAATTCAATCAATCATTCATTTTCTTTTAGAGTTTACTGGTTGCCCAGCACTGTACTAAGAAAGCACTTGGGAAAATACAATACATTTAGATGTACATTATAATTCATCCCCCAACAAACCTCTTAAATATTCTCCTCCTCCATTCAATCACATCTTCCTTCTCAATAGTATATTTTTCTCCCCTCCCCTCCCTTCATCAAGATCGGTTTCCTGACTTCATTTTGCCTACAAGAAAACCAGCATACACAGGTCAGCCCCATGATAGCATAATGAAATGGGAAATTAAATTTTTTGATATGAACAGAAAATTCAGAAATTATAATTAATTGAAGCAAAAAAACCTCAATTGCCAGTTGATTGCTTAGTTGATTGCTACAGTAGACATAACCATACATGCAAGAAGCCCTGAGATTTTTAAATGAGAAATAAGAGTACCAAACTAGCGGCAGAAAGTGCTTTTGAGAGCTTTAATTGATGGTCTTTCACAATCAAATTTCATGGTTTAACAAACTCTATTTCATGGAATCATCATGGGAAATTCAGTTGGACCCCCTATTCTTTGTTGATGGGTTGTCAGTGTCAAAACAAGATACAAAATCCTGACCATAGGCTTAAAAGCACACAATCAGCTCTCGCCCAACTATTGCATCTCAATTTTCTTCTCCTAATACACCCCAGCTCCCACTCTTCATTCTTCTTAAGTGTGAGCCCACTGTGGGAAGGGATTGTCTCTATTTGTTGCTGAATTGTACTTCTTCAAGTGCTTAGTACAGTGCTCTGCACATAGTAAGCACTCAATAAATACAATTGAATAATAGACGCACTTAACCAAATTCTCATCTCTAGCTGGCCTCTTGCTAATGTTTTCCCTCCTTTTTTTCTTTTTTCTTTTTTTTTCCCAATGGTATTAGTCAAGGACTTATTAAGTGCCAGGCACTGTACTAAGTGCTTGGGTAGAAACAGGAGATTCAGGTTGGAAACAGTCCATGTCCCACATGGGGCTTACCATTTTATGCACCATTGAATATAATAATTCTATTAGGTTTGCAAATGTTAAGGCTAAGAGGCCTTTTCCAGTTCTTTGCAGGAATCAAAAAGTAGGAAAAAACGAAGACCAGAAACAAAAACCTCCCCAATCTTTCCACAGGGCAGTAAGTACACAACTGTCCTCTTCTCTGCTTGATGGACTAGATCAAAAAACAGCAAGAACCTTAGAGTAAAGCCTAGGCAGCAAAAAGCAAATATTTCAGAAGGCAGCACTGCTTTATCAGGCTTCTACAGCTAGGAAGATGTGAATCAATCAATCAATTGTATTTATTGAGAGCTTACTGTGTGCAGAGCACTGTACTAAGCGCTTGGGAAGTACAAGTTGGCAACATATAGAGATGGTCCCTACCCAACAGTGGGCTCACAGTCTAGAAGGGTTCTAAATCTGACTTTACCACTTGTCTGATATGTGCCCTTGGCAAGTCACTTCGCTTCTCTGCGCCTTCATCTGTATAATGGGGATTAAGACTGTGAGCCCCATGTGACTTAGCAGTGTGGCTCAGTGGAAGGAACACGGGCTTGGGAGTCAGAGGTCATATGCTCAAATCCCGGCTCCGCCAACCATCAACTGTGTGACTTTGGACAAGTCACTTGACTTCTCTGTGCCTCAGTTACCTTATCTGTAAAATGGGGATTAAGACTGTGAGCCCCACGTGGGACAACCTGATCACCTTGTATCCCCCCCCAGCGCTTAGAACAGTGCTTTGCACATAGTAAGTGCTTAACAAATGCCATCATCATTATTATTAAAGTGGTAAGTGCCTAAAAAAATGCTATTGAAAAAGGCAAAATGTTGTGGTTAGAGATGGATAGGGCAAGCTTGAATAAAATAGAATGGCATGATGGTGAGGAGCATTTTTGAAAGAATGAATGGACAGGAAAAAGAGTGAAGGGATTGTAAAGAGGTAGATTCTAAAGTGCTAATTAGTGTTTCAAATTCCCTTTAGGAGTGAAAACACCTTGTTCTAAATCCCATAATCTGGTAAAAATTGACTAGTACTTCCTGAGTGCTTAGTACAGTGCTCCGCACACAGTAAGCACTCAATAAATACAATTGAATAAATAAATAAAATCAAAGAAATAAAAATGCAACTGAAAAAAGGCAAGCATTTTTCAAGGACTCATTTAGTTCATAAAATATTCTGAGAAACACATGTTCAAATAATCTAATGTATATTTAACATGTTTCATTAAAACATATAGTTTGGAACAGCTAGTGGATTAGGAAAATATGCAGGAATTAGATTTAGTTAGGTGAAAGACTGTTTAGAGAACTGGAGGAATTTATTTTTTATCTTTTTTTCTTCCAACATTAAACTACAAATAAGTCAATACATCATTCTGCTGTCCAGATTGTTTTTTTTTTTAAAAAACTGTCTTCTGTCTGTGCTTTTCCACTTATCAATTTTTACCCATTCTTCCCCATCAGATAGATTCTCTTGCCCTTGATCTGAATAGCTGGCTGTGAGAGAGAGCATGAAGAGACATTTCTCTTTGAAAGAGAAATGTTTCCCTTTGCTGTTTTCTACTTCCCACTTTGGGTCCAGAACCAGAGGTGATGAGAAGCAGGGATATGATGTGGTTTCCCCTCATTCATTCATTCAATCATATTTATTGAGTGCTTTCTGTGTGCAGAGCACTGTACCAAGTGCAGAATACTGGGATGCAGCTACTTCTGCCACAATCTGATGGTCACAATACAAAAATTTCATTGGGCAACAGAAACAGAGATAGGTTTTAGGGCCTTGGTAGTTCAAGCTGATCTGAAATCAATCAACCAGTAAATGGCATTCATTAATAATAATAATAATAATGACATTTATTAAGCGCTTACTATGTGCAAAGTACTGTTCTAAGTGCTGGGGAGGTTACAAGGTAATCAGGTTGTCCCATGTGGGAATCACAGTCTTAATCCCCATTTTACAAATGAGGGAACTGAGGCACAGAGAAGTGAAGTGACTTGCCCAAAGTCACACAGCTGACAATTGGTGGAGCCGGGATTTGTACCCATGACCTCTGACTCCAAAGCCCGGGCTCTTTCCACTGAGCCACGCTGCTTCTCCAAGTGTGTTGTGTTCACTGGGTATACAGAGCATTGTACTAAGCACGTAGCCCTTACTAAAACTGCATTAAAGTTGCTTAAAACCCTGAAGAGAAATGGGCTGTCATGTTCCCTCAAATTCACAGCCTTACAAACAACTACATTTGCTTAGGGAACACTAAGGAAGTGGTTAGCCAGGCTTGCCAATGAATGATATTTTCTAGGGTGCAATTAGAAAAGATATTTTTCTCAACAACGCCTGGTACAGGAGCTATTTAAATCTGAATAATCCATAAGTGCTATCATCCAGAATCACTTGAAAAGTCATTTTGAATTTTATTCCATTTCTTACCTTCCCTTTTTGGAGTGTTTTCTTGAAATGTGATTCCAAATGAAGGCTAACTGAAAAGGCCACAGAGAGATAAAGCATTCTTTCTCATTTCCAGAGTTAACCACTGAAGAGCTCCAAGTCACCTTCCCAATATATGGTTCTTCCCACAGCATTTCTCTAAGTCAAAGGTCCTGTCCAAATGTGGTGACTTCATGTGGTGACTGTCCTTTGGCTCTTTCAGACTCGAGATTCATTCTCACTGGAAGAAGATGCTTTCGCCTTGATTGCATCTTGGTTGGAATCTTATCTAGCTTTTCCCTCTCTTTTGGGTCTTGACTAGGCCATTCATTAGCTGATGTTAAGGGAGCCAATTGAATGAACTAGAGGATTCCCATACCTGTGCTCTTTCCACACTACCTTGCACAGAGCAAGTCAGTTTAGACTTTACACACACTTGGGTCCAGGCTGTGTTCACTTCTGGGAGTCCTAGGCAAAGTCAGGAATCAAATCAAGCAAAACCACAGTAGGTGCTCAATAAATTCAATTGATTGAATGAATGAACATATACCTTATACCATTATATTATGTTGCAAATTTCAATTCTGTCCTCATCTTTCCAGACTGAAGAGTCCCAACATTTTCAGCAATTCTTAAAATGGAAGTTTCTTTCCAACATTTTCAGCAATTCTTAAAATGGAAGTTTCTTTCCAGAGTCTTGCCCTTCTCATTACCTTTCTCTAGCTCTATAATGGCCTTGGATAATTCTGTCCACACTTTAGTTTGTCTGGTGCTATAGTTGGTAGGCTCTTGGCCACACTAGTGGAGTGAACGTTCAGGAGGAACAGTTTCTCCATTCCACCTTATTTAAAAATATGCCCATATTACATGCCAGCACACTGAGTTGAACTTTGCAATAATCAACGCTTCAGAATACCCTGGGAAACTTTAAGATCCAACCCTCCAGCGGCCGAGAGGGCTGCTCACTTTATTCAATGGTGATCTTGCTGGGCCTTTATTTCAAATATCAGACTCTAGTTTTCCTATTGTTGTTTGAGGAGTAGTATTGTAGTTCTCTTATCCCCTCCAAGCTTGTGTGGACTGTTTTTCTGTTCCTCCAACAAATGTGTCCTGACAATGTGACTATAAAAGGCATCATTCTACAGACTGCAACTATCCACAAACTGAAATCAAACAGCATGTTAAACTGATTTTTACAGGGAGAGTACAAAAGTATATCAAGAAAACTATTTGGTTTCAGAAAACTGCATTTGCTATCAAAAAAACTGTGTTTCACCCCAAACTAAAACGAGATGATAGTTCCTTTGGGCTGATTCAGCATGTCATTTCACTTCTCAGCATGTTCCATCACAGGGGGTGACTGACAGTCTTGTCTGATGTATCGCATCTCACCACAGAGTATCTTGTTCCATCATATTAAAATAAAATCTTGTTCTGAAGGAGGTAATTAGGATCACTGTTTCTTTTGGGGAAAAAAATGAATAAATTGTGAAATCTCTAAAACTAGAGTTGATAATCAGTGTTTTCAGTCATCTGTCAATGAATTAATAGAGCTTGGTGTATGGATCATCTCATGTACAAAAATTGGATTTTATTTCCAGACTTCTACTGTAAAAAGAAGCTTCCATGAAATGCATGGGCATTTCTCTTCAGAAAATACCCTGACTTTATGTAACTCCTACTTTTTGAAAATGCATCCTAAAGACTCATTTATTATTGGTGAAATTACATATCAATTATCAATTCAAATCTGTTTCCCCCTGACTTGCTCCCTTTATTAATCCTCCTCCTAGCCTCACAGCACTTATGTACATATCTGTAATGTATTTATTTATATTAATGCCTGTCTGCCCCTCTAGACTGTAAGCTCACTGTGGGCAGGCAATGTGTCTGTTTATAGTTATATTGCATTCTCCCAAGTACTTAGTACAGTGCTCTGTTCACAGTAAGCCCTCCAAAGTATTGTACACTCAGTAAATACCACTGATTGATTGATTGCATTGGGTTTCCAACACAGTGGTCTCCAGAGTTGGCTTGGTTGCTCCGGGTTAACCAACTTTATGGTCAATCCATAAAGTTAGGAGTACTTGGTTTTAAAGGACAGCTTACCTTGAGACATTATGGTATATATTATGCATTTTAGCTTCCATGAGGAAACAGTGCCTCAAAATGTCCTAAAACTGCTACCTTCTGTCAAATGAGTAGCATACCAGAGTAATCATCTACAAAACGTTATTTGCTGACCACTTGTCACTTCATTTTCTATTTCTGTCATTCCCAAATGAGTGTCTTAACTTCTTCATTTCTTTTGCTCTTCCAGGATGCTGCATCAGAAGCCCTACTCTAGTACCTGCCTTACTATCTTATTATTGAATAGCAGGAATAATTGCAACTTGCTGATCTGAATGAACTTCTGTTTCTTGTAATCAAGATTGGGTTGCATGAAACACTGTTTAAAACATTTGTTTTGAAAAGTGTTTAAAAATTCGTCAAAAAATTCTAATCATCTTGTCCTAGGTTCAAAATAAAACTGAAAAATGAACAAAAATAAGACTTTTGGTAGTCTCCTATGATTTTTTCATTGATATACTTGCCACCTTTTGAGCTTCTATTTTAGCTTTCCATGCCAATTTACAGTGAGACAGAGATGGCACTTCTGAAGTCCAGAATTACCAGACTGTACAGTCATGAGTTATTAGGTTTTTGGTAATTAACTCTTCTTCATCTTAAAGATAGAGCTGGATTTTTGTGATGGAATATTTGTTTGATTATGATGATAATATATTATTATGCTGTAGTATAGAATAAGATCCTTAATAACAAGGACCATATCTCTTAATTTCATTTTACTCATTCAAACAATTATAACAGTGCTCTTAATTTATTAGGTACTCAAAATATACCATGGATTAACAACAACAATGACAGCAACAGTCATTATAATGATAATAGTGATACTAATATAGGGTGATGGGAGAAAAACCAGTCTAAACTGATAAATCCTAGTCACAAGAGAGAGAAAATATATATTTGAACAAACTAAATAATATTTTTGATCCAGTAAAGCATCTTTAAAAACTTTTGGTTTTCTATGAAAGTTTTTATTGTACTAAATATAGTTTTAAAATTTAATAGTTCCTGAAAGCATGCTCTGAAATCCTTATCCTCCAAAGATGGTACTAAACCAACTTACAATAATATCTTTTATGAAAAGTTCCATTTAGCAGCTGATCATCACACAAAACACAGCCAAATAATATTTTGAAGTCTTAGAGGGACCAATAAAGAACCAAGACTGGATTTCAATGATGAAGAACAAGTCACGTTTCCCTGAAGTACAGCTGAAATCTAGTTTTCTATTCCTTGCTTTCTTCAGCATCAAAAAATGATAGAGTGGGAGAAACACCAGACATTAGATAACAGACTCTGAGAAATCAAGGGTTTTAGCACTTTGAATGGTATTCTATATACAGTAAGCACTCAATAAATATCATTGATTGATAGAGCAGACAGAGAAAAAAGCTCATAATATATCCTTGATTTTATGCATATATAAATATGTGTATATGTGCATACACATATATATTTGTAAATATATAAATATATATGTATGATATTTTTAAGTGCTTACTTTGTGGCATGCACTGTACTAAGTTCTGGGATAGAAACAAGCTAATTAGTTGTTATATCCAATATCTCCGATATAACAACAGCAATATATCCAAGTTAACAAGCTGTTATATCTAAAATGTCCATATAATAATAATTATTGTGGTATTTGTTAAGTACTTACTTTGTGCCAGATACTGCACTAACTGCTGGGATGGATACAACCAAATTAGGTTGGACACTACATCTAAATATTTGAAAAGCAGTGTGGCTCAGTGGAAAGAGCCCGGGCTTGGAAGTCAGAGGTCATGGGTTTGAATCCTGGCTCCACCACTTGTCAGCTGTGTGACCTTGGGCAAACCACTTCACTTCTCTGTGCCTCAGTTTCCTCATCTGTAAAATGGGGATTAAAACTGTGAGCCCAACATGGGACAATCCCATCACCTTCTATACCTCAGTGCTTAGAACAGTGTTTTGCACATAGTAAGCGCTTAACAAATACCATCATCATTATTATTATTATTATTATTATTAGACATGTATCTATCTACATATAGAGGTAGATCTATTTAGCTATAGCTAAAGAAATATCTAAAATATTTAGCTATACCTAAAATAACATGTTTTCTTTTGTTTTTCTTAGCACTATAAATTATGTTTCTTCTGTATAGTTAATCTTCCTGGAAATCAGATCTTATTATTCAGCAAGTGAATTATACCTCCATTATTTTTGAACTGCAAGGTTGGATGTTCAAGCGCTTTATAGAGTGTCTGGAATTTCTACTTCAAGAGTATTCAAAATGCAAATCTATTTTGTACATGACTCCTTGGGCTAAAGCTACTCCAATCCTTTTTTTTCCCCTCGCTATGATTATTATAGTAGCAGGGAGAAAAGGGAACAGAACCATCAAGTCAAGGGCCGGGAGAAAATTATGTGGTTGTGAAAAGCTTCCCTCATATAAATCTTAATAATTTTTGCAATTATGTTTGCTAAATTTTTAATGACCCTCAAACCTCCTTGCAGAATATCCAAGATGGTGGATGACATTTATGACTAGGTAGGCTGGTGGTCATTAAATTGTGGTGCTTTTCTTGGCCAATAAAAATGAAGAACCCAATAAAACTGTAAGAAAGGAAAGATGCATTGTAAAATGGTTCATCCTTCATCACGGACTTCCTTGTCTGACTTGTTTGTTAACTACACTGAGCCTGAAATAAGGCAGAAATAAAATCGCAAAAATGATCCAGCTTCATCTGACTCAAGTCATTCGGAAGACTAAGAATTATGGATCAAGTCTTCATCTCTGTTGCGTGTTTCCCGTATTCTGACTTCAGGAGTTAAAAGTTATTTTCCAAAGACTCAGTTTGCAGTTAAATCATGTATCAGCAACATTGTACGGTTGAATATTACTGCCAGATTTAGACAGAAAATAAAACTTGTGGAAGATAATGCAGTTATCTCAGTCACGTTTCTATTTCTCTGCAATGGAGAGTTGCGTAATTGTGACAGAGGAAGTTTGCTGATGAATAAAAATAAAATCAAAGACCTTGATGTAAATGAAACTCTTAAAAATCTAATATTTACATCACTAGTCACCCCAGATAAATAATCTTCCCTATTTGTTACTGTCCCTTTTCTCAGTGAAACTACTTACATGTGAAGGGATTCACATCCCACTTTGACCTTACACTGTCTTGGCAATTTCATTAATTATGCCCTAGTTCTTTGCTTTCAATTACTCTGAAAAATTTCATATTTAAAGAATGCTGAAATACATGCTAGGACGTTTTTTCTTACCTAATGAGACTCACAAAATGACACGATCTTGTGATATCATTAGAGGTATTAGCTTTTTTTTCCTTCTACTTAGTGGTAAGTCATGTGAAACACGCTAATAACTGTGGAGTCTTCTTTCGATACTCAATCAATATTTGATCTTAGGAAAGAATTTGTAGAATGCATTTATACTTTTTCTTCTCCCTCCTCATTACAGATAATCAAAGTTCATGCTATTGGGGAGAAAGTGTAATGTTTAGTGTAATGTTTGCCTGAATAATCACTATTTGAATCATTTGGTATCACATTCCATTTTCTCAAAAAAGACAACCAAGGAGGCTACAACCTGCACATACTGTACCCTCCCAAACACTTAGTACAGTGTTTTGCATGGAGTAAATAGTACATATGACTGATTGATTGAGCAGTGTTTCCGCTTAAGGCCTCACTCTGTATGTGAGCAACAGAATATCAATCAATCAATCAATCAATCATATTTATTGAGCGCTTACTGTGTGCAGAGCACTGTACTAAGTGCTTGGGAAGTACAAGTTGGCAACACATAGAGACGGTCCCTACCCAACAGCAGGCTCACAGTCTAGAAGGGGGTGACAGAGAACAAACCCAAACATATTAACAAAATAAAATAAATAGAATACATATCTACAAGTAAAATAAATAGAGTAATGAATCCATATAATAGAATAGATATGTACAAGTAAAATAAAGTAATAAATCTGTATAAACATATATACATATATACAGGTGCTGTGGGGAAGGGAAGGAGGTAAGGCGGGAGGGATAGAGAGTGAGAGGAGGGGGAGAGGAAGGAGGGGGCTCAGTGTGGGAAGGCCTCCTGGAGGAGGTGAGCTCTCAGCAGGGCCTTGAAGGGAGGAAGAGAGCGAGCTTGGCAGATGGGCAGAGGGAGGGCATTCCAGGCCAGGGGGTGTATGGCAGTTGTGTAGCGGGCCAAAAGCGAGGAAAATTGAGGAGCTGGATGTTCCCCAATACTGCAGGTGCGAGGTCCAATTTTTCTGCATAAAACCAAGTAACTAAGCAGAAGCCATCACGAGGCAAAAATTACAGGGTTCTGCTGAAGGTAGCCAGCCGAGACTAGATGGCTCCATCTTCAGGCCTCCTAAAGATGATTTCTTCCTTTGTCACTGGCCGGCATTGACTGAAAATGTTTGTCTGCGGGGTGTGATGAAACCAATCCAATAATCTGTTTTTAACGCCCAACTCCTCCTCTAGACTCCTTGTGGGCAGGGGTCCCATCGACCAACTCTGTTGGAGTGTACCCCCCCGAGCGTTTTGTAAGGGGCTCGCCACAAAGCAAGCGAGCGCTCAGTACATAGATAGATAACCATCGCTAGATAAGCAGTATGGCATAGCCCCCCACAGCACCTGTATATATGTATATATGTTTGTACATATTTATTACTCTATTTATTTTACTTGGACATATCTATTCTATTTATTTTATTTTGTTAGTATGTTTGGTTTTGTTCTCTGTCTCCCCCTTTTAGACTGTGAGCCCACTGTTGGGTAGGGACTGTCTCTATATGTTGCCAAATTGTACTTCCCAAGCGCTTAGTACAGCGCTCTGCACACAGTAAGCGCTCAATAAATACGATTGATGATTGATGATAGGGCACGGGCCTGGGAGTCACAAAGTTTGCTGCCATTTGTCTGCTGCGTGACCCCGGGCGAGTCACTCAACTCCTCTGTGCCTCAGTCATCTATCCTGCGCAGAGCACTGTGCTAAGCACTTGGGAAGGACAAGACGGCAACATACAGAGACGGTACAACAACGGGCTCATTATTATTATTATTATTCTGCATTCATTCAATCACATTTATTGAGCGCTTATTCTGCACAGAGCACTGCGCTAAGTGCTTGGGAAGGACAAGCCCGCAACATACAGAGACAATCCAAAAACGGGCTCATTATTATTATTATTATTATTATTATTATTATTCATTCATTCTACCGTACTTACCGAGCGCTTGGGAAGGACAAGCCGGCAACATATAGAGAAGGTCCAACAACGGGCTCATTATTATTATTATTCATTCATTCATTCAATCGTATTTATTGTTGAGCGCTTATTCTGTGCAGAGCACTGTGCTAAGCGCTTGGGAAAGAAAAGCCGGCAACATAAAGAGACGGTCCAACAACGGGCTCATTATTATTATTATTATTTATTCATTCATTCACTCAATCGTATTTACTGAGCGCTTGGGAAGGACAAACCGGCAACATATAGAGACAGTCCAACAATTGGCTCGTTATTATTATTATCATTCATTCATTCAATCATATTTATTGAGCGCTTCCTGTGTGCAGAGCACTGTGCTAAGCGCTTGGGAAGGGCAAGATGGCAACATACAGAGATGGTCCAACTAGCGGGCTCATTATTATTATTATTATTATTATTATCATTCATTCAATTGTATTTATTGAGCGCTTATTCTGCGCAGAGCTCTGTATTAAGCGCTTGGGAAGGACAAGCCGGCAACATATAGAGACGGTCCAACAATGGGCTCATTATTCTTATTATTATTCTTTCATTCATTCAATCATATTTACTGAGCGCTTATTGTGTGCAGAGCACTGTATTAAGTGCTTGGGAAGGGTCCAACAATGGGCTCATTATTATTATTATTATTATTATTCATTCAGTCGTATTTATTGAGCACTTACTATGTGCAGAGCACTGTACTAAGCGCTTGGGAAGGACAAGCCGGCAACATATAGAGATGGTCCAACAACGGGCTCATTATTATTATTATGATTCATTCATTCATTCATTCAATCGTATTTATTGAGCCCTTACTATGTGCAGAGCTCTGTACTAAGCACTTGGGAAGGACAAGCCGGCAACATACAGAGACGGTCCAACAACGGCCTCATCATTATTATTATGATTATTCATTCATTCAATCATATTTATTGAGTGCTAATTCTGCACAGAGCACTGTGCTAAGTGCTTGGGAAGGACAAGCAGGCAACATATAGAGACGGTCCAACAACGGGCTCATTATTATTGATAGTGTCTTTTGAAATCAGTGCTCATTTTAGACACTGGAAAAAATTCTTTTTTTTTTTGTTATTTGTGCATGGCAAAAATCAATGGGGTTTATGGTAAGGCAGTCTCCTAACAGGGAGGAAGGAAAATAGCCAAAGAAAATTAAAAAAGAGAAACAAAACTTGCAATCCATAGTTTCAGGGAGAAGAATCAATTATTTGTGTCATATTATAGACCCTACGTTTTTCTATGATAAGAATTGGGCTCTAGTAAATTTGGTAGACTAGCCACCTATATCTCAGTTGCTGTAGCCTTTTAAAGGGTTCAGATCTCTTTGAACCTTATTAGGGGATTATGTTCTGGAAGAACTTCTTAAATAAAATACATTATAGTGTGTATGCGTATGTGTGAAGCTGTGGCTCACCTTCATTGTTGGAGATGACACTCGGGGTGATAATAATAATAATTTTGGTATTTGTGAAGTGCTTACTATGTGCAAAGCACTGTTCTAAGCGCTGGGGAGGGTACAAGGTGATCAGGTTGTCCCATGTGGGACTCACAGTCTTAATCCTCATTTTACAGATGAGGTAACTGAGGCCCAGAGAAGGTAAGTGACTTGCCCAAAGTCACACAGCTGACAAGTGGTGGAGCTGGGATTTGAACCCATGACCCCTGACTCCCAAGCCCATGCTCTTTCCTTTGAGCCATGCTGCTTCTCTATATGATAGAGGTGTGATGTGTTAATCTATGTCTCACACGTTAGCAATAACGGCTTCCTGGCAACTTAGATTTTACTGATTGTTCCAGTTTGAAACACTGATTTTCAATCGAACCTTTCTGCCCCCTCCATGGACAATTGGCCTCAGGCAGGATCTGACTGGTAAGTAAATCAGCCTGTTCAGGGTTCACTGCACCTAGTTGGAGGAAAAATCTGCATGTTGAATCCTATTCCCCATGGCAGTGACACAATTCCCTCTGGATGAACAGCAAAAGAGGAACAGCAGAGATGGAGCACATGAGGAGGCTCATTTCACACACCTGGCATGCCTGACCCTTCTTACTGACTCTTCTCATATCCACCCTCACAGAGTGTCCCCCCTAAGCCACCACTAAAAGCTCTTTCCCTCAGATGACTCAACTATCAATCATATTTACTGAGCACTGATTGTGTGCAGAGCACTGTACTAAGTGAAATACCAGAGTTGGTAGGTATGTCCTCTGACTACAATTTATACGTAGTCTAGATTGGAGATATACATTAATATAAATAAATTATGGACATGTACCTAAGTGCTGTGGGGCTGACAGAGGGGTATAGAGGGAGAAAATCCAAGTACAAGGTGACACAGAAGGGAGAGGAGACAGGAAATGAAGGCTCATTCAGGGAAGGTCTCTTGAAGGAGTTGTGCCTTCAATAAGGCTTTGAAGATGGGGAAAGTAGTTACCTGTCAGATACGAAGAGGGAGGATGTTCCAGGCCAGAGGCAGGATGTGGGCAAAAAGTTGGCGGTTGCTCCTCTCTGAGTGGCATATGCAGGCGGTAGCTTCAGTCTCTAGAAGAATCAAAATTATGCTGTGGTTTGTATTCCTGTATATCTGCTCCCAAAGAGCAAGGAATATTGTCAAAGAACTCGACAGGTGACCTTAAGAGAGAACACTCCACTGCATGTGTTAAAGTCTAATTTATAATGTCATATGGGGTCCAAAATCCTTTTTTAATAGCCTTTCAATGGCAATATATTTTTCAAATGGTCAAGTGTTAGTACTGATTACTTGAGGTACATTAGGTCAAACACTACAAAGGTAATGTCCATTTATTCCCTTGAGCCTGATATTGCAAGGCTTCCCAAGGCTCTGAAATCTACAATTATTATAGTAATAGCTAGAATGGCTATGTTGTCCATGTATGAAAATAGAATGACCTGCAAATTGGCTTTTTTAGAGCTTCTATTATGTAGCTTGAAAGAATGTTTATAATTTCCAAGCATAAGTGCCAGCCGCACTAAGACTTGACTTGTCTTTCTCCATGAAAACATTCACCATTTAACTTTTAGTTCTCATTCATGAAAATCTGTATTGTAGTCCGCTTGGAAGCTGTCTTTCATAATGGGTTTATTTGCAGAGATTAACATTTTATTCAGTACCAAGGAACAAAAAGTAATTTAGAATGAGGTAAGTTGACAAACATTTCTTCCAAGACCACTTGACCCTTCTTCAGTTACTCAGTTTTTCTGATAAATTTATCCTTTCCTTTTCCTCCCTCATCATGGCATTACTTTACCATCTCAAGATTCCTGTTTTTTTCCCTTTCAATTCAAAAATAGCTGCTAGATCTTGCTCCTTTCTCTTCCCATCCTCAATTACCAACTCCAAGTCCTGCAACTTTCCTGAGTCACTTTATTCTCCGTAGAGCTCTTTAACCACATTTTCCAAAGCACTAACTAGAACATAAACTCCAGAGTAATTTATGCTATCAAATTATCTAAAAAAAAACTGTCGTTAAAAATTATATCTTAGGCCATATCGTTTCTATATTTCGTCTGGGAGACTTATGGTTTTTAATGCTTTTTCTTTGCCTTGGGAAATTTTGTTTTGGTTTTTTTTTTTTGTATGAATCAGTCAGCTAGGTTTATGGTCTAAATCAAACAGATAAAGAGGTTCAGAGGTTGTTTGAAAAAATGAACCCCCCACTGTAACTCAATCAGGTAAGAGGGATGGGTATCTGAAAATTGATTCACTAGGACCTGCAAGTGGCTACAGATCATCTAGTTAACACCCCTAGGTATTAAACAGCCAAGGTATTGAGCAGAGCCAAAATCTTTTTGTTATTATTCACGTGTGAATCCACTGCCTTTGTGAATTAACGCTCAAGGTAAGAGCTGTATTTTGTGGCTTTCTTACCACTTGCTTTGGTAGGCATCAATCCAGAGTCCTGCTTCTTTTCAAAGCTTCTCTTGGATGTATGTCCCTGGCTTGGGGATTTTATGGGCTGACTCTTTGTAGAAAACTTCCCTGATGTTACAGCTGATCTTATTTTTGAAATTGTGGGGTTGGGTGTCAATTAGAAATCTATTTCTTCTCAGTATAATATGAAAGCAAGTTCAGGAATAAAGCCATCAAACTGGAAAAGGGCTACTACCCTTCATCTTACTGAGAGAAGGAAAATTCTCTGTAAAATCAGACCAGGTCTACGATTGAAGATCCTCATAAAAACAAAAAGAGATAATAAACAGAACACCTAATAGATAATTTATAAGTATAGTCCTTGCTCTAAATTATCCAGCCTGTGCTTTAAAACATGTTTTAGGTTGACAACTGATCTGAAGAAACCTACTGTTACTTATCGGTCCATTTCTGGAGAACACTACACACAACTTAGGTTGCATGCAACTAAGAATAAAAACAAAAGTCACTAAAATAAGCTATTAAGGCTGCACACTGATCCATAAGACAAAAATAGACAAAGTTATTAAAAAAATCGAGATATTCATCCTATCCCCATCTCCCCAGAAGTTATGCACATAACCATCTGTAACGTATTTTACTCTGTCTCCCATTCTAATCTATAAAGCCCTTATGGGCAGGGAGCATCTATTCTTCTTATTTTATTCTGTGCTCTCCTAATCACTGTACTGTGCCCAGCACAGAGTAAGCACACAATAAACACCATTTATTAATAATGATGACATTTGTTAAGCACTTACTATGTGCAAAGCACTGTTCTAAGTGCTGGGGAGGTTACAAGGTGATCAGGTTGTCCCACGGGGTGCTCACAGTCTTAATCCCCATTTTACAGATGAAGCCCAGAGAAGTGAAGTGACTTGCCCAAAGTCACACAGCTGATAATTGGGGAAGCCAGGATTTGAACCCATGACCTCTGACTCTAAAGCCTGTGCTCTTTTCACTGAGCCATGCTGCTTCTCTGATTATTGATTGACTAGTTGGTCCAATTTGTTGAAAAGTGATAGACAGCATGGAGTTTTCACACCATCAAATTCAGGACAAACTGATGAGCAAAGTTGCCATTTCCTGGTTCCTATCATTTTATTTAAATTGTATTTGTTAAGTGCTCACTATGTGCCCAGCGCTGTACTAAGTCCTAGGGTAGAAACAAAATAATCAGGTTGGACTCAGTCCATGTCCCATATGGGGCTCATACTCTTAATTTCCATTTCACAGATGAGGTAACTGAGGCACAAGAAAGTTGAGTGACTTGCCCAAGGTCACACAGGTGACAAGTGGAAGAGGCAGGATTGGTACCAAAGTCTTCTGTGCTTAGAACAGTGCTTTGCACATAGTAAGCGCTTAACAAATACCATCATCATTATTATTATTATTATTATTATTATTATTATTATTATCATTCTGACTCTCAGGCCATCCTCTTCCCACTAGCCCAGACTGCTTCTCTGTGGATCTATCACAGACGTCACATCTTACTTCTGGAAGAGTTCCTTCAATGCTACGTAGGTGGCAAACTCAAACTTTAAGGGGCAAGCCACATTTATCAACAATAAGATCTCAGAAAACAGTTCATCAGCAACAGAGTAACATCCTTCACATCACTTGTCATCTGGAAACACGTCTCCCAACTGTTATATTGGAATTTCCCAAATGCTTAGTACAGTGAGTACTTGATAAATGCCACTGATAGATTGATTATTCCTTACGGAAGACACAGAGAATGGATGGAAGTACGGATACTCAACTGAATCCAAGACCCAAGTGGTCAGTCCCCAGTAGCAATGGGGGCCTGACTGTTACAGATCAGACTAGAAATTACCTCTCCAACGACTATTAATCGGGTTCATCTTTGAATTTTGTACTTTCAATCACTCCAAATTGTTTGTAATTTATTTCTGATTTCCATGTATCTGTTTTCCCCCTCTTGGATTGTGAGCCCTGTCTGGAACAGGAACGGTGTATGAATTTTTGGTTTTGAATAATGATAATAATAATAATTATGGTACTTGTCAAGTGCTTACTATGTGCCAAGTACTGTTCTAAGCGCTGGGGTAGATACAAGTTCATCAGGTTTGACACAGTCCCTGTCCCACACAGGGCTCACACTCTTAATCTCCACTTTATAGATGACTTAACAGAGGCCCAGAGAAGTATAGTGACTTGCCCAAGGTCACACAGCAGACATGTGGCAGAGCCAGGATTAGAACCCACGACCTTCTAGCTCTCAGGCCTGTGCTCTGTCCACTAAGCCATGCTAGAATCTACCCAAGGGTAGAAATTAGGCCCTTAAAATAGTCTAATCATCATCACCAGATGATTTATGATGACCCATGAAAAGGGTGGACAGAAGAAACCCTTTGGAAGCACAATGAAGCAAAAAATCAAATGATGTGGAATAGCCATAAGGATGCACACTCCAACCAGCAAGGCACTCAGGATTGAATCACTTGACACTACCCCTTGGAGAAGATTGTGATAAAAGGATTCAGAAAAGACAATGGGATCAGATTAATGATTAGCAAAATTGCTTTACAAGAACATGAAGTGGAAGAGATTTCTGGTCATGCTTCTCTCTTAAAAGTCCAATTTGCACACCCTAATCATACCCTCCATAGGGCAATCTGCAAAACTAATAAGGATGTCCTTGGACACCAAGTCAGATAGTAAAAGGAGAGAGGGAAGGGGAGGGAGGTAGAGAGAAAAAAGTCCTTAAAGATTAAAGTATCATTATTTACCCAACTATCTCATCCATGGATGTGATCATATCTAAGAATTTGCTTCACATTTGCTGTCCCATTCCATATTATGCACCTGCATTTGACACTTAACAGTGCCTGTGCCTGACTCTTGATTTTCCAATCATGCTTCGTATGAGCCAAATCTGGCATGACTGCACACGTTACACAAGTTGTTTTACAATACTTATTTGCTACAGTTATTGCCCATTTTCCTCCCATATCCTACCCAGAAAAGCTAAGGATTATTCACCTTAATGCAATGAGGATTGATTCAGTCCGGCTAAGTATCTCTGTTATAGGGTGTTATTGTTGGCAGTTCTCTCTCTACACACACACACACACACACACACACACACACACTCACAAATTTTAAAAATTCACGCTATCTAAATACTGCCTTGCTATTCTATGCCCTATTCTAATTTTCCTCAGAAAGCAGTAATAGAAAATTCCCTTGCTATTGAATGGGAAAACATGTGGATTAAAATTATGTTTTAGAAATGGTGCATCATGCACACAATAGCCAACAATGGGGATGCTTTTTAATTGTTCACACTTCAGCCTCTGATAAAAGCTCCGATTTCAGCATATAAAGCTATGTAGTGATGCATGATAAAGAAAACAGATACTTTTTTCTTTGCATACACCTGGAGTACTACTGAGAGGAAGAAACTAAAAGGCATAGTTGTCTTTTGATATTTTCCTTTTAAGGATAGTTGGCTCCATATGCTACAAGTTCCCAAGACAAAATAAAACTGCACTCTCAGAATTCTTATGACCGACTGTTGATATTTTCTCCTCCGGGAAGTTAATAAGAGGCATAATGAAGGTGGAGGTCATACATCCAAGAGAGCAGCCTCAGCTATCCTGTGATTTTTTTTAAGATAATATCTTAGGCACCTAAGATGGTTGTTACCATGGAAGCCACAGTTACAGCATGTCAGAACTGGTCCCATCATCTTCTGCTGCAGAAAAAGTCAGGAGGCATTGCCACACTAAATCAGAAGTTGGGGTTGGATAAGTGACTTCCCACTGTGCTCATAACCTGGGAGTGGCCATGGCAAGAAGTCAACAACAAATAGTCAGAAATGTGATGCCTTCACATCTCTGTTTCATTGGTGTTCAAATGCTCAGTCCCTGAGACCACAGTCCTTGATGAAACCAATCACTAACAGGAGAGGAGGCTGCTGGATCAGCCTGATCCTTTATGTTTGAAAGGAGACCTGTGATTGTGATAAATAAGTACTTTTCCCACTGACCCACTCAAGTAATAGGATTGACCCACTAACGTAACCATTTAATTTGGTTACCCTACACCAGGATCGTGGCTTATGATGGAGCATCTTCAATATAGCGATCTGTATGTCAGGATGCTCCATTCCAGCAAAAATCTGGTAGACAGCATACTTTTGTAGCAAGGCTCGTGTTTCAGCAGCATGGCTCAGTGGAAAGAGCACAGGCTTTGGAGTCAGAGGTCATGGGTTCAAATCCCGGCTCTGCCAAATGTCAGCTGTGTGACTTTGGGCAATTCACTTAACTTCTCTGTGCCTCAGTTACCTCATCTGTAAAATGGGGATTAAGACTGTGAGCCCCCCGTGAGACAACCTGATCACTTTGTAACCTCTCCAGCACTTAGAAGAGTGCTTTGCATATAGTAAGCACTTAATAAATGTCATTATTATTATTTTATAGGCAAAGAAATCCCAACTCCCTAGTGCTTCCCATACTTCTCCCCTTTGGTCTAGTCCATCAAATAGTCTTTCAAGCTAAGCAAATTTCTCCTTTCTTTTGCATGCTAGAGCATCTCTTCTCAGGTAAACACTTCTCCAAAGAAATTCCTCCAGGGCTCATTTCTCAAAGTAAATTCCTCCAGGAATCTCTTCTCAAAGGAAATTCCTCTCCTGATGATGCTAACAGAACTGATTCCTCCACTTACATTGTTCTGATGTGGGAACATGTTCCTTGAGCTATCTCTGTTTGGACATAGTATGCATGACTCTTCTCCAAGATCAATTCCAGAGATGATCAGGTTGTCCACTCTAGATTGACAATGCAGGCTCAGGCCATGATATCTTGCTGCGATGATTCTGCAGCTGCCATGTTGTGTGCCCAGTGCCCCCCTAGACCTTTGGTAAAATGAATGAAGGAGTAGTATGAAAAAAGTTTGACAGGAAATCATTCAGTCAGTCAGTCAATCGCATTTATTCATCCATTACTAACTAGAATGTGTAATCACATTTCAGAGGACCAATGAAAAGTATGAAAAACGTTGATCAATCATCGTTATTGAGCACTTAATGTGTGCAGAACACTCTATTAAGCACTTGGAAGAGTACAATATAATCATATAATAGACACATTCCCTGAGCTCTAGGAGCTTACAGTCTAGAAGGGGAAGTTATCTGATACACTTTGCTGATTCTCACCTTGTTAATGATATGTAATTCATCCATCACTCACTAGAATCTATAACCATATCACAATATCATTTCATTTTACGGACTCCATATTGTTGAAATAATTATTTATTTTCATAAATTGCAACGTGTAATAGATTTTTTTACCTTGTATTTTTAATAGAACAATACCCTGCTGAGCTATTTTCTATAGGAATAAAGGACAACAGCATATGCT
Organism: Tachyglossus aculeatus; assembly: GCF_015852505.1. Lineage (NCBI taxonomy): Eukaryota > Metazoa > Chordata > Mammalia > Monotremata > Tachyglossidae > Tachyglossus > Tachyglossus aculeatus. The sequence goes on from NC_052081.1 coordinate 16,118,136, forward strand.
TCAGGAAACTACATATTGCTCACTAGTAAAGAACCACACAATCTATTTTGCAGCTGTAAATTTTACCTGATATATGGAGATACTGGATTTTGACAACTAAATATCAAATGCAGAATTCTGGCCAACTGCTTGCCTTCTAAATACAAGTAAGTACTATTTTCCACTGTCCACTCCCTGACAAAGAGCCCTTTTCAACAATAGTGTTGGCTTTATTTCTGCTGTTTGTCTACTCCTACAGTTAATACAGTACTTTTTCATGTTCACTGGAGTATTTCTAAAGCAGGACAGATTCAAGCCTAGCTTCACTCCCAACTGTGTTAAATGTGGGTGTTCAGTGATAGATGGAGGAACTAAACGTGGCTTAGGAGCTTCAACTGCAACTAGCAATTCATTTCATGCTTTTCCCTGTGAGTCTTTTGATGGTTAAACAGTGAAGTATATATATACTTTATATATAAAGTTATATATAACTACTATAACTACAAAGTCTACTATTCCAGAGTCAGTGCCACAATTCCATCAGATTTCAGTGTACTCAATGGGCATGAAAAAATGTTTTTTTCTGAATGTTTCCAGATTCCTTTTGTAGTAATGTCACATTTCCATAGAAAACTTCCATCTACTAAGCACGTTAGATATTTTAAGAATTTGTTCAGATTGAATTACAAGGAAGGATACACTTTGTCAAACTAATGGATCATTCAGTTGACTATTCTGTCTTCAACAGAATCACCAAAGAATGCTTGGATAAATTACAGAAAAATGTAATTTTTCTTGGTTGAATTCTCCCTAATATTTCCATTGTTTATGTTTTTCAGTATACAATCCAAACAAATGACCAACAATGGTATACATATTCTTAATTGATTTGGACGTGTAGCAAAATAATAGATTCATAGATGGATATTATGATACATTTCTTTACATGAATCTTTGCTAGCAAAATTACTATTATCTCTGTCAATGATAAGTATTCAAAATTAACCATTCAACTGCATCATTGAAAATATTCCCCTCTAGTAGGCCTTCCACAAGTACAGTCAGTCCAAGGACACTGTTGTTTTAGAATATGGACAATGTAGATTGTACCATTTATTTTATTTTTCTATGATATACACTGTGAGATTTTATGCAAATATTTCCAGGATGTATGATCTGTAGTTTTATACATCCTAATTTCAATTTTTACTTTGCATTAGGCTTTGAAAAATGTGGACCTGAAAGAGCAAATTGAATTAAGTATCAAAAATGTTAGCCAAATTATCTTTTTTTTCTGTCATCTAAAGACAAAAGGAGTTCTGTGGAATTATAAAACACAGAATATAATTTAGTATGACTCTGACCCCCAATATCTAAGGCCTATTTCAGTGACTTGGTGGAATGAATTTAGAAAAGTCCTTTGTGTCACTGATCAAAATACTGTTTGGGTAAATTCAATGGCCAAATGCAAATGAAAAAAAGAGTTCACCCTCTTCCGCAATTACTGGTAAAGTCAGGATTTAGATCATTTAAATCATCAAATCATTATATATTTTAAATCATGCTTCTTATGATACTAAACAGGCGAAGGTAGTCCACATTTTGAACTAGCAATAAAGCTCAGAGTATTTTGGTATACTAAATTGTCCAGCAAAAACTGGTATATTATGGGGAATCCAGGTAAGCACAGATTCCAAAAAAGTGATTTGAAAATCCTAGTAGACATCAAGCTCATTATGAGTTAGTAATGTACTGTTAATAATGTTAGTAATATACTCTTGATATTGAAAAGTCATCATTTCAATAGTTATATCCAGGAATGAATTTCCATATCATTCTTTGAATTAATTTGACCCCATCTGTGTCCTTTCTTTGTCAAGTTTGGGACACAACATTTTGAAAAGAATGCACAGAAACTGGAGATACCCAGAGATAATCAAGAAAAATGACTAAAGAGATGGGGTAGATTATATGAAAATAAATTAAAGGAATAGTAATGGTTTAACCCCCACAAGTTCTCATAGAAGGTGATTTATTAACTGTCTTCAAGTAAATGAAGGATTTTTTTTCCTCAAGATGATGTTGATAAATTGTGATCCTCCACAGAGGAACTAACAAGTAGAAATGAATTTAAATTACAGCGAGAGAGTTTAGCTATAGTGAAAAAACTTTATGGCTATAAAGGTTATTAAATAGTAGAGGAGGCGGTCAGAGGAGAGAGTGGAATTTTCATGTTAAAGAAAACAAAGTGGTAGACAGCCACCTGTCCTGGAGGGTTGGGAGATAGAGGGCCGATGAGAAGAGCTCTTGTGTGCTTCATGTTATATGAATCTCTGATTTGATAAAGTGGTTATGGAAAATTAAACTCCATTAAGCTTTACTGGTATGCTAACCTAAACAAGTATCACAGAATATTAGGCGTCTTTTAATGACAGTCTCCCAACAAAGACCATTTAAAAGTGTCTAATTCAGCAACACATTCTTGAAAGTGCTTTTAACAATTACTGGGTGATGGACTTTTCATTTAGTGAAGTGTTTTCTAACTTGTGGCAGTGTGATGGAGAGTAAAGGGCATTATGTGATTACTATTAAAAAAAACTTCACAAAGTAGTTGTTTGATTATGAAGATTCAGTGAAGCTCAACTTACTGCAACTGCTTAGTGTCATCAGTGACTTTTTTCATTACTTGCTGGATTTCTTCATCCATTTGCTTTCTCCATTTTAGCCCATATATTGTCATTCTTTGCAGTTTAATGACGTGGTAACTATTTTGGTTCTCATTGCTTCTCCAGAACAGTTAGCTCAGAGCTTCTTTTGTGAGTCACATCCTCATTCTCTTTTTGGTGTTATGGTCTTACCCTGGCTGCACCTAACAAGAAATCCAAGCTTGAAAAAGGAGCCAGAAGTGGAAGGTGGTTGGAGCTGGGAAGATTTAGGCAAACTCCTGCCTGTTCTCAATCAGTTGCCAAAGTAGTCCTAGCATGGGATGAAACAGGAAGACACCCTCTTAATAAAATAGAAAAATAATAAGGGAGGTATTAAGGGAGAAAGGAGGGAGAACAAACAGAAGGAAATAGAAACAGAAGAGGATGGAAAAGAAATACAAAAAGATCTACAAAGCAGGAGGTGAAAAAGAGGATGCGGGCAAACAGAATCCCCCCTCTGCAAAAGAAAAGGAAATGTGTGAATAGACCAAGGAAAAGCACACACACACACAAACACAAACACAGCATAGACACAAGGTTCAAATGCCTGAAATCAGGAAGGAAGGATGGGTGGAGCAATGGATGTATAAGAAACAGTAAGCAACAGAGGGAGTTGGAAGGCAGGTCATTGTCCAGGACAGGCAATTTGATAGTTTAAGCATACTGAGGAAGTGGGAGAGGTTACTGTTACTGGTTTGTGATGGGAGAGGTGATAGAAGAATTTCTGAATTTCAGAATCAGTCTTTAATATTTAGCATATTTACAATTTTACCTCAGATAGTCCTACTCTTGGGAAGGTCTGTTCGGAGGATTGGTTAAATGAGAGTTAGTGAAATGTTTTGCCCTAGGGGAAAAACCTCACTGAATTGGCTAATTCTTTAGGGAATAGTAAATAATTTTCCTGTTCTCTTTTCTAATCTCTATTAAAATTGTGGATTTTGAAGCATGTGATCAATATTAGGCAAAAAAGTTACTTTTGCCAAATGTTATGTAAAACTTTACTGGTTATTCCTCACATGGTCTTTAGTTGATAAATAGGCTGAAAAAATAGTGGTATTTAGATATTTGTTACTTGTACATTTACTATTCATTTCGTTAATGATGTACATAAACTTGTACTTCCCAAGCGCTTAGTACAGTGCTCTGCACACAGTAAGCACTCAATAAATGATTGAATGAATGAATCTAGCTTTACTTCTATTTATTCTGATGACTTGACACCTGTCCACATGTTTTGTTTTGTTGTCTGTCTCCCCCTTCTAGACTGTGAGCCTGTTGTTGGGTAGGGATCATCTCTATATGTTGCCAATTTGTACTTCCCAAGTGCTTAGTACAGTGCTTTGCACACAGTAAGCGCTCAATAAATACGATTGAATGAATGAATGAATGAAGTCCAAACCAAATTTTTGGACAGCTGGTGAATTAAATTGATGTTATCACATTCATCTTGGACAGCTGATTGATTCCATTAGATTTTAGGTTCCTTGAGGTGGGGACTGGTCCTTTTCCTTCTATTATATTCTCAAGGGTACTATGATACTGGAAATAATGGTGATCTAAATGATTATCATGGTAGCTAATTCCATATGTTAGACCATCATCAAGTGAACTTGGAAAAGCTGTATGAATAGCAATGTCGCCTAGTAGATAGAGCACCTGGGCTCTAACTCCACTTCCACCACTGGTCAGTTGTGTGACCGAGGGCAAGTCACTTGACTTCTCTGTGCCTCAGTTACCTCATTTGTAAAGTGAAGAATAAGACGTTGAGTCCCAGGTGGGACCTGGACTGTGTCTGACCTGGTTAGCTTGCATCTACCTCAGCGCTTAGAAGAGTAACTGCCTAGGCGCTTAACAAATGCCAGTTTTATTTTAAAGCCATTTAGTGCTTAAGTAAGGGCTTCTTTGGCTCGACTTCAACTCTGACAGAAAAGTAGGGCTGAGGTAGTGGAGATTTTTAGCTCCTCGTGGGCAGGGATCGTGCCCACTAATTCTATTTTACTGGACTCCCTGAAGTACAGGGTCTGCTTACATTAAGCATTCGGTAACTACAATTGACTGTGGAAAAAAAAAGGGAGGAAAGGAGGGTTTCGAAAGTGTCATCATTTCCCTTCCTTAGGTGCTTCTTCTGCCATACTTCCTATCCTACAACCTATCCAGTGAGGACTCACACCCCCTTCTTAAGCTTCACACCCCCTTCTTTCTTACTCTAGCAGCAACCAATCAATCACTTAATGGCACTTCCTGAGTGCTTGTTGTGTTCACAACACCGTACTCCGTGCTTGGGAGGGTAGAATTCAGTAAAGTTGGTAGTCACGTTCCCTGCCTACAATGAGCTTCCAGTCTAGAGAGGGAGACAGACATTAATATAAAGAAATTAGAGACACACTTATAGGAGCTGTTGGGCTGAAGATGGGGTGAATACCAACTACCTCCACCTCCCCCTGGAGCTCCGCCGGAGCTCTCTGAAGTGTTTCTAGCCTGGCCTATTCTTATTCTCCATGGCAATGAGATAGGGTTGCTCTACTGAGACACAGCTAGAGATGTGCAATATGAGAGAAGCAACATGGCTAAGTGGAAAAAATGTGGGCTTGGGAGTCAGAGGTCATGGGTTTTCCACTTGTCAGCTGTGTGACTTTGGGCAAGCCACTTAATTTCTCTGGGCCTCAGTTACCTCATCTGTAAAATGGGGATTAAGACTGTGAGCCTCACATGGGACAACCTGATCACCTTGTATCCCCCCCAGTGCTTAGAACAGTGCTTTGCACATAGGAAGCACTTAAATACCATCATCATTATTATTATATGGGGAGATGGTAAGAAAACAATGAAAAAGATTAGAAGCAGAGTTTGGGTGCTGCTACAGTCTTTTTAAGCATGGCCTCTGAATACCACCTCTCATGGCTACAATCCAGAGCAGGGTAGACATTTCTCTCCACTGCCTTTGAACCCTAAATGGGGGCAAGAACTCTCAAGGTAGCAGCAATGACCTTGTGCCAGATATGGGAAGTTGACTGGTGAGAGGAAAACCCCTGGCAATTTGGTAGTGGCAAGAGCCATTAAAATGACTGCTGCTTCTAAATTCCCAGAAGTAGAGGAAGCATATTTGGTCAACCACAAGGTGATATCTGTGCAGATAGCAACCTGACCTATTCCTTAGAGTGCAGGACCACAGTTGGGTATTTTTGGTGTTTTAAATAGCTCTCTTAATATGCCTTATCTATGGAAGCAACATGACCTAGCAGAAAGAGCACAGGCCTGGGAGTTGGAGGACCTGGGTCCACCACATACTGGCTGCGTGACCTTGGGCAAGTCACTTAACTTCTCAGTGATTCAGTTACCTCACCTGTAAAACAGGGATTGAGACTGTGAGCCCCTTATGAGCCCCCTGTGAGGGACTGAGTCCAACCTGATTACCTTGTATCTCCCCCAGCCCCTAGCACACAGTAAGCACTTAACAAGTAATAATAATAATAATAATAATAATGGCATTTATTAAGTGCTTACCATGTGAAAAGCACTGTTCTAAGCACTGGGGTAGATATAAGGTAATCAAGTTGTCCCACATGGGGCTCACAGACTTAATCCCCATCCTGGCTCTGCCACTTGTTGGCTGTATGACTTTGGGCAAGTCATTTAACTTCTCTGTGCCTCAGGTACCTCATCTGGAAAATGGGGATTAAGTGTGTGAGCCCCACATGGGACAACTTGATTACCTTGTATCTACCCCAGCGCTTAGAACAGTGCTTTGCACATGGTAAGCACTTAATAAATGCCATTATTATTATTATTATTATTATTACTTGTTAACAGGCACAGAGAAGTTAAAAGACTTACCCAAAGTCACACAGCTGACAAGAGGCGGAGCTGGGATTTGAACCCATGACTTCTGACTCCAAAGCCCGGGCTCTTTCCACTGAACCACGCTGCTTCTCTATACCATAACATAATGATCATGATTATTATAGCAATATAATCTTCATATATATAAACATAGTGTATATGTTTACTTTCTGTTACGGATAAAAATGAATACCTCCACTGAGATCTAAATGCTCATATTCATTGTCATGTCTTCATTCATGGTATTCACAGCATTTGGCATGTGGCAACCATGGTATTTCCCAAAGTACAAGGAATGGAGGCTGCAGTGAAAATATGTGTTTAAATCCTGCTACTCTGATTTTTATTTAAGGCAGTTGATAACAAGAGGAAGATGGGTTCCAGCAGCATGTCTTCAAAATGAAGTGTTAAATTCATATAATTAGAGGGAATCTTACCTTTCAGTGCCTCAGAAAGACTTAAAATTCACAGCCAACTCTCCACTGGGAAAAGATACTGACAAGGGAAGAGATAAATTTACAGGAAGTAGTCCATAAGAAAATAAATGGGAAATGAAACGTTCCTATGGGGTAAAATGTGAACATTCTTGTTTGGGTGCTTTATGTCTTGAGATGAATTATAGATTAATGACTAAACACTGAGTTCAATGTACATCAAATACATAATGAAAGGAGCTGAGCGTAATTAGAACATTTATGTAATTCACATTTCACTTACCATATCCTGCATCATATGATAGAAAATTCATGCCTTTTGTTCATGTTTCATCATTTTATATAAAAAATTCAAACAATAAGGCATGCTTCCAACTTACATTTCTAGTACACTTTAGGTAATTTGTCTAAGCATCGAAAATATGCTGTTGGTGTTATAAAAAAACTGCCTTAGTGTTCGAGGAAGTCACCTGCTGTTTTCTACTGATTGTGGCATTTTTCATGCACTGCAGTCACTAGACTGAAACTGTTGTTATGAGCCATGTGTTTTGTGGACAACTGCTTTCACCCAAGGTCATACATTTATAATGATTTAATGGTTTCAACTTGTAAGTTGCCAATTTTTTAAAAAATATTGAAAAACCCATCTTAACGCCAGTCACCATGAATTTATCCATCCTAATATTGTGTCCCTTAAAGCTCATTATTTTAAACAATGCAATTTTGATAGGATTTCAGGTTTAGTAATATCATTTTCCCAATCACTCATAGACATTCCTTCCAGGAAATGAAATAATTTTCAAATTGAAACATGAATTTTTTCATTCTTTTTATCAGATTATGACGTGAGAACAATTTGACATGCTCACTGATGATTCAAATTTAAATCCAGTAATAAAACAACAAAAGTTATATTGCAGCTGGTGCATTGTAGAGCTTATTGCTGCACAGCCTAATGCTGAACATAGCTACAAAATAAAAAGCTTAATATATTACTTAAGTTGAATAGTTCAGGTAGAACTACAAACTAACTGCATTTGAGTTGGGTAGATCACACAAGGACATTGTTTTGCAGGTTCAGAAGATTAAACTCATGTTCTGATTGATAAAATAATCTAAATCAGAGGGAGCATGATCAGCCTGGTGGTATTAAGAAAACAACCGGACAGAAAAGATGACAAATTAGGAAATACTTGAACAATGGGCTAAGGAAGGGACAATCAAAATAACCAAAAATGGTTCAAACTTTGAAGATTTATATTGTGTGTGTTTGTGTATGTATTTTGGAATGGGCTGCATTTCACAACAGCCGATTAGTTTTGTTGTTGTTGATGGGTAGTGGAATTACAGGGAAAGAAACTGGGGAGGAGGAGCAGGAGGAGGAGTAGAAGAAGAAGAATTGGGAGGGCTGGGATTTGAACCCATGATCTCTGACTCCAAAACCCGGGCTCTGTCCACTGAGCCATGCTGCTTCTCCAAAAGATTCTTTGCAAATTCTTTGCTCTCAAGAAGCTTACAGGTTAACTCTAAATTTACTTATTATATGACATAATTGTATTTGCTCGATCACATGGGGAAGAATTTCACTCGATCACATGGGAAAGAATAATAGCTGGGCAAGTACAAGGAAGTAGAGTTATATTTGAGTAATGTGATCAGGGTCAAAGCAAATTTTACCGAGGTTCTTTTGCAAATAAATTTTGAAAAATATAATATGGCAGATATATAACTTGGGTAGTCGGAAATGTTGGTTTCACATCAGTTTTTCCACCCAAATCTACATAGCAGTGGCATCAGCATCATTTTACATATAAAGGATTACTATATAAGAAAACATATACACATTAGGCATATGTATGTGTATTACGCATAGTTTCTAATACATTTGGAAACAACTATTGGTTATTAATTACATCCAAATTGAATTCTCCAGCTACATAAGTATAATATTATGAATTATTTTAAGAAGAATTCAATTGGTTACCTTGGTGATACCTGCATTTTTATCCTGCCCATATGGATTTAATCATCAAAGTATATTAAGTTATCCTAATTTGCTTCATAGTTTGACAAATGCCTGAATGTAGTTTTAGGTGTGCATGTGTACATGCATATGAACATCTCCTATATTCAGGCAGTAATTTCACCTTTTACTAGAATTAATTTTTTCTGATTTTAAAAGGAGATAAACCTGAATCTCAAAACGTGCATATTGATTTTTTTTCACATCTGAGAGTAAATCACTGTTCTAATGACATGTAGCATTTTGGAAATTGAACAGATGCCATTAAAAAGTGTTATCCCCAGTAAAATACCCCAAAACAATAAGATATTAACTTCATTTTACTGTCATTCAATTCTGCACTTCATTTTCTAATAATCAGAGAATTTCTCTTCATCTATCATTCACATTTCTTATAGGTATTCCATGACTATGTCCTAAGAGAAGATCAAATTTGAAAAATTGCACTGTTTCTTACCTGCCCTGTAGAAACAACCAACTCCAACCCAATGAACAAGGTGGAAAATATTGACATTCAGCGTTGCTTAAGGAAACACGACACCACCAAGGATGGTTTGACAGAACCAATCCAGAATTTCTTTTTCAATGGAAGAGAGACATCATCTTTACTTTGCAGCTTGACCAGTAAAAATTTGATATCTCTGTCTGCCAGTGATGTATCATGAATGATAAGCTAAACATTTTGCATCATCAGGGGTGAGATTACAAAGCTGAGCAGATCAATTCATCAATTGGTGGTATTTTACTGAGTGCTTACTTTACTAGCAACACCATACTAAGCACTTTGGAGGGTATAATGCAACAGAGTTGGTAGGCAAGGTTCAAGGAGATTACAATCTAGTGGGGTTATGCTTATTTCCCCCAATGTAATGGCTTTTATGCATCATTGATGAAGTTATACACAGTATTACAGCATCACTAAGGAATGCAAACAGTCTCATCATGGACAAGAGTCAAAAGTCTGCAGAACACCCCTCTCTGTGGTCTGCAACTAAGGGAGTCAAGAACTGTCTTCTGCGTATAACTCCATAAAATAAGGCTTTTCCTTTCCTGTGTTGTGTTCCTCTGCTTAATCAAATCATCACAGAAAGAACAATTTTACGTGGTGGAAGTAAAAGCAATTTGGGAATATCTAAACCAACATTAATCCTTAACTGCCCAACATATTAGCCTAGGCATCCCCCTTTCACATGATATGGAAAGTTAATTTCTTGCATTTACGTTTTATAAGCCAGTGCCTTCATTCCTATATTTTAAATACTTCTGTTTCCTTTAATACATTTTTTTAAAAAAGAATAAATCATTCCTTATGTTAGTCTTACAGATTTCCAATATATAATTCAGGGCATTTGAAAAACACCAACTTCAGGTAACTATTTTTTTTTTTTTGCTTCAGTCAATTGTATTTATTGAGAGCTTACATTGTGCACAGCACTGTACTAAGCACTTCCCATTTATACAAGAGCTGTGAACATGATGACTGATGATTCAGAGAAGCAGCATGGCTCAGTGGAAAGAGCATGGGCTTTGGAGTCAAAGACCACAGGTTCAAATCCCACTCCACTAATTGTCAGCTGTGTGACTTTGGACAAGTCACTTAACTTCTCTGTGCCTCAGTTCCCTCATCTGTAAAATGGGGATTAAGACTGTGAGCCCCACATGGGACAACCTGATAATAATAATAACAATAATAATAATAATAATAGCATTTATTAATCACTTACTATGTGCAAAGCACTTGTATCCCCCCAGCACTTAGAACAGTGCTTTGCACATAATAAGTGCTTAACAAATACCATCTTATTATTATGATGATGATGATGATGATTGGGGAGCATGTTCTCTGAATTCCATTTAGGAAAGGAGTTTTAGCTCTATTAATTATAATGCTTGGAGCTGGCTGCTTAAATAAAAACCTCTCAGGGTTTCCATGCCAATTTTTGTCTTTAGGGGGTTTTAAATGGCATAAAAAGTTGCCCCAAACAGAACTTGAAAGGTTGTTAATTGGGAAGAAATATCAGAAAAAATAAATATAAATATGTACTGTTTAAGGCTATTTTTGTCTGTTCCCTATTCAGAAAGTTATTGAATTTAATTACAAATAAAAATAATTCACCTAAATGAAATAAATACAAGCCATTATACAGTACTGATTATGCCATTGGGATTGCAAACAACCTCCCCAAAATTGCATATTAGAACCCAACCCATTAGATTTTAAATGGCTCTGAAGGAGCCATTACGGCCTATCAAATCAGGCGTCTATTTTAAGTACCCTTGAATTAGATTTCTGAAGTGTTTTTATATTTTTATAACTTTTTTGGGAATTATTTTTTTCTAACACCCGAATGATATATTTGCCGAGTTTTGAAGACTAAAATTATACAAAATTATTAAACCGAACTTTTAACTTTGGAACACAAGAAACATAATTCACTTCCATTAAACTATAGCCCTCATACAAGGCAAAATTAAAATGAAAGAAGGTTGAAATTAAATGCAATATTATTTCTGTATATTCAATTCCTTTCAAGCAATTAACAAACCCTATTTTTCTTTTTTTTTTAGTTTGTGGAGCACATACACTCAAACCACTATGTTGAAATTGAGTGGATAATCAAGGCAATTATTGATATAATACCTCCTTTAAAGGTTGTTTTTGTTGAAAATCAAGAACTCTGAGATAAGTTTTCTTCAATTGTAATTCTGCCGTTTCTCCAATTCGCAATGTTATCATAGGCCTAACATTAGAGCGGAACTGAGGTTTATAGGATTTGTACAACTTTACTGGGCTCTAGGAAAATTCAAGTATTAAAATTGAAAGATTGAGATCTATGATCAGAAATTAGGAAAAAGCTCTGGTACTTCGCATTTTGCTCAGAGAAAAGCGCTCCTAACAGAATGATGGAAACCATGTTTAGCCAGGTTTGGTCTCCCATGGTGAGAGGTAATTTATAACTTTAGAGTCTTTCTTAACAGTAGCTCCCTCCTACTTCTGCTGATAGCCCATGCTTTCCAAGTGGCAAAGATTACTACTCTGCTAAAGTGGTTAACCAACAGTTCTAACCACAAACATTGCTTTAACAGCAGCATAATCTCCTAATCCGATCAGGAAACAGAAATCTGAATAAACCACCAGTCTTTATTTTCCATGTGGTTTTGTAAATGCTCCTTCTGGCACAGCCCCTTAGATAAGCAGTTTTTCAGATCAACCGCACTGCAAATTTGCTTCATTGCAAAACTTTGACACTGAAGGTACTCATTTTATTACATTAAATATCCTCATGAATGTCCTGCCCTCCCTCTTCATATCTGATAGATGATCACTCCCCCACCACTGAGATCTTATTGAGAAGCAGTGTGGCTCAGTGGAAATGCACAGGTTTTGGGAGTCAGAGGTCATGGGTTCTAATCCTGGCTCCACCACTTAGCTGTGTGACTTTGGGCAGGTCACTTAATTTCTCTGGGCCTCAGTTCCCTCATCTGTAAAATGGGGACTAAGACTTTGAGCCCCACATAGGACAACCTGATTGCTCAGAATCCCCCCTAGCACTTAGAACAGTGCTTGGCACATAGTAAGCACTTAACAAATACCATCACTATTATTAAAATCACATCTCTTCTAAGAGGGCCTTCCTTAAACCCTACAGTTCTCTCCCAAGTGCTTAGTACAGTGCTCTTCACGTATTAAGGGCTCAATAAATGTAATTGATTACGTACATACCCATAACTTATTCATTTATATTAATGTCTGTCTCCCCTGCTAGACTGTAAACTCACTGTGGAAGGGGAACATGTCTTCCAACTCCATGTTGCACTCTCCCAAGTGCTTAGTACAGTGCACTTAACATAGCAAAAACCCAAATATGATTCCTTGCAGGCAGGGAATGTTAAATTGCTGTGTTATACTCTCCTAAATGCTTAGTTCCATGCCTTCCACACAGTAGGCACTCAATAAATATTCATTCATTCAATCATTTATTGAGCACTTACTGTGTGCAGAGCACTGTACTAAGCACTTGGGAAGTACAAACCAGCAACATATAGAGACGGTCCCTACCCAACAATGGGCTCTGACTGGCTGATTGATTTTCCACTGCTATACTGATAGAAGACACGTGGCTCAATGGAAAGAGCACAGGCTTTGGAGTCAGAGGTCATGGGTTTGAATCCCCACTCTGCCAATTGTCAACTGTGTGACTTTGGGCAAGTCACTTAACTTCTCTGTGCCTCAGTTACCTCATCTGTAAAATGGGGATGAAGACTGTGAGCTCCCTGTGGGACAACCTGATCACCTGTAACCTCCCCAGCGCTTAGAACAGTGCTTTGCACATAGTAAGCACTTAACAAATGTCATCATTATTATTCAATGTTCATTGGAAGTACCTTGCATAAAATCACCCCACAAATCCATGACAGAGACAGAATTAGACTTCAAGGTAATGGGGATACCTCAATCCCCCTGATCCACTCATCCTCAAACAGTATGTCAACAGTTCCATAAAGTCACTTTCTGGAATCATCTCTCAGTGGCCCCACTTCAAGGAAAAGTTGTGGTCAGATTTAACACTAGAAAAGACTGGTAAAATAAGTTGTCTTCCAAAATCTGCATACAGTGATTCAGATCCCAGACATTTAACTTGTTTGAAATAGTGAATAGTGCATTTTTCATGCTTTAGAATAGCATCATATATGCACATCCTTAGCAAAGATCATTGACTAAAGCAATCCATGTACTTGGCAGTCTGGTAAATTCTATCTTCAAGCTGCTATAAGCAACATGAAATGGAGAACAGGGAATTAATCAGGTCACGTGTTCACTGTCTTTTCCAAATATATTCAAAATTCATTCTTATACCAATGAAGAGAAGCATTGTAGCTTACTGCAAAGAGCACAGGCCTGGGAATCAGAGGACTTGGTTTTTAATCCGGGCTCTGTCAATTGCTTGCTGTGTGACCTTGGGCAAGTCATTTAACTTTCCATACCTCAGTTCTCTTCTTCTCCCTCTTTCTTAGAGTGTGAGCCCCATGCAGAACAGGTGCTCTGTCCAACTTAATTCACTTGTATCTACCTCAGCACTTAGAATTGTGCTTGACACATAGTGCCTTAACATTTACCATTCAAAAAATTCCCATTTGACTAACATTTCAGAATGTGTGAGATCACCAGAACGTATTAAAACTCAACAGATAAGGAAGAGCAACTAGCCAGATTGTCATGAAAAAGAATAATGAGCTTTCTCCAGGTAAAATCTCTCTTTTTGGGGGAGAAATTGTGTTTTCCTTCTCAGGTATGAGTACAAACCTTTTTCAGAATTTGTTTCATAAAAGAAACAAAAACTACAGCATTTTTTGTTTCAAAAGTATGACAAGCTTTGTGGAATTTGTGTTATCACTGGGAGCTAGTCTGACCCTGCATATACAATGAATCACACTTCCCATTCTTTGTGTCCGTGGATTAAACGCTAGTATGATTTATAGACTGCCTTTCCCACATATAGATGCACTGTATTTCAATCTCTCCGGTTTGAGATTCAGTTGTTCAGTTTCCCTCCTATTTGTATTTCACAACTAACCTTCCAAACTGCCTTATTGATGCTTCTTCACGAAGCAGAAAACTGGGCAAACTCTTGGCCTCTTAATTTATCTTCATCATCTGAGTAGGGGTATGTAAACAATGCAGCCCATTATGTAGCTCTGGGAAAACTATGTAAATATAGACTGCAGGAAATCATCATGCAGCTAGTATTTAGAGAAAATATGTAAATATTTTATGGATTAAATCATTGCGTTTTTATGTAATTGCTAGTATTAGTAATTGTATCTGTGCATTTGGAAACAAGCATTGCAGTAAAACAAAAATTCAGAACAAAGCTTTGTGAAGCTGGAACGATGCTGTTTATTTATCAGTTACGAATTGATGATAACTAAGGATTTTAGTGTTCAGTATCTTCCAGTCACCTTCCCAAGTAGCGTGGTAAGGAACAATCAATCAATCAGTCGATCAATAGCATTTATTGAGCAACTAATCTCTGTAAAGTACTGGACAAAGTGCTTGGGAGAGTCCAGTAGAGTTAGTTTTGAGTCATTCATTCAACTCATTCAGTCGTATTTATTGAGCGCTTACTGTGTGCAGAGCACTGTACTAAGTGCTTGGAAAGTACAATTTGGGAACATAGTATATATGAGAAGCAGCGTGGCTCAGTGGAAAGAGCATGGGCTGTGGTGTCAGTGTTCACGGGTTCAAATCCTGACTCTGCCACCTGTCAGCTGTGTGACTTTGGGCAAGTCACTTAACTTCTCTGGGCCTCAGTTACCTCATCTGTAAAATGGGGATTAAAACTATGAGCATCCCCGGGACAACCTGATCACCTTGTAACCTCCCCAGCGCTTAGAACAGTGCTTTGCACATAGTAAGTTCTTAACAAATACCATCATTATTATTATTATTATATATGATCCCTCCCTTCAAGGTTCTTGCAGTCCAGCTAGAGAGACGCACAGTAAAATCGATTATCAATAGGAAGAATTAGTAGTATATGAGGGCTACATTTTTTCCTTAATTTTAGAAACATTTATTAATTTGTGAATGTATATTTGGGGTTTAAGCTGTGTTTGGCAGTTTCACACTCCAGAAAGGCCCTCCTGGCCAAATGCATACATCTGCCTCAACTACTGTTACATTTCTATCGTACATGTAACAAATCTGCCTGAACAGTGGTGATAATAATATTAATAATAATAATAAATTATGGTATTTGTTAAGGGCTTTCTATCTGCCAAGCACTGTTCTAACTACTGGGGTAGATACGAGTCAGTCGGGTTGGACGGAGTTCCTGTCCCACATGGTGCTCACATTATTAATCCCCTTTTTACAGAGGCCTAGAGAAGTTAAACGACTTGTCCAAGGTCACATAGCAGATATGTGAACCCCGTCCTTTTAACTTCCAGGCCCATGTACTTTCCACTAAGCCACGCTGCTAATTGTGGCATTTGCCAAATAAGGGGCTTGGCAGTCAGAGGATGTGGATTCGAATCCCACTCCACCACTTCTCTGCTGTGTGACCTTAGGCAAGCTACTTCACTTCTCTGTGCCTCAGTTCCCTCCTCTGTAAAATGGAGATTAAGACTGTGAGCCCCACTTGGGACAACCTGATTACCTTATATCTACCCCAGCGCTTAGTACAGTGCTCTGCACACAGTACAGTGCTCTGCTCAGTGAATACGAATGAAAGAAAAAGAAAAGGCTGGGCACAGTCCCTGTCGCACATGAGACTCACAGCCTAAGAGGGAGGGAGAACAGGTATTGAATCCCAATTTTACAGAGGAGGAAACTGAGACAAGAGGCAGATTTTAGTGCAGAATGTAGGCCCATGCTCTTTCCAATGGGCTATACTACTTCCCAGTAATGGCACCCCGCTCTACCAGTAGCGCTGGGTCAAATCCCTTCGGAAAAAAAAAAACAAAAAGCAGACAAATGAGTGAATGCAAGCATGTGCCTCTTTCTATTACCATCTATCTATTTTCAAAACTTCAGTCTACGCAATAATGATCAAGGACCCACAGGCAAATCAGTTAACCATGCTATTTACATCTACTGTGTGTGTAGCGCTGTGCTAGACATTTTAAAGAATGAAACAGAACCAAAAGACACATTTAAGCGCTTAGTACAGTACCCTGCACACAGTAAGCACTCAATAAATATGATTGAATGAACGAATTGCCTGCCTTAAGGAGCAATGGATTAGGGATAGGCAGACAAAAATAAACAATGTAAGGGTTTCTTTATAATGAATAATTCCACTCTGCCTAGTCACCAAGACCACTGGATATTCTCTTACCTCTGTTCCTACCAGACACTGACTGCTGATTGGAGAGTAATTTTTTTTTGTTTATCTTCAACTTTTCAGAGGCCTGAAAGGAAACAAATATTCTCTTGGTATAATGTGCACACTAGGACTGAGAACAATAAAATGAAGTAATTCAATGAAGTAAACATTGTCCTATATTTATTAATACTGTACTACACTTAGAAACCACTGCATTTGTTTCTGGAAAATGATCATTAGTGTGAAATTGCCAATGCCTGAGTTCTATTAGAGGAGCTATTATTTGTAGCAGTAGGAATGGGAGAGAAGACTACACATTCAATATTTATCTTGATTTATATTGTCCCCCTGAAGTCCACAGGAGAATTCCATTCAATCTGAACTAATGTTGTGTACTGCTATTTCCTTGCACTGAGTGTGACCTGCATATTCCAATTTGCTCTTGCAGAAATGACAATATCCACAGCAACCTAAGCCAACCCTCACCAATTCCCATTCAACCTATCCTCTTAATAGCTCAAAGAGAAAAGAGTGAAACAGTATTCCTTTAATCGAGGGCAGAATTGATTCAAATGGCTTCCTCCAGGAAGCCTTTCTAGATTAAAAGCCCAATCACATAAATAAGCATTCACCATTAACACTCGGGTATTTTACTCTT
The DNA here is from genome assembly GCF_015852505.1 of Tachyglossus aculeatus. NCBI lineage: Eukaryota > Metazoa > Chordata > Mammalia > Monotremata > Tachyglossidae > Tachyglossus > Tachyglossus aculeatus. The sequence goes on from NC_052081.1 coordinate 16,135,604, forward strand.
CTTCTCAGCTCTTATATTGCTATGAATATTTCTATTTGAATATTCAATCTACCAATCAATCAGTGATATCTGTTGAGCTCCTACTGTGCGCAGAACACTGACAGAGCATTGGCTGGAGAGTCAGAAGGACCTGGGTTCTAATCCTGGTTCTGCCACATGCCTGCTGTGTGACCTTGGGAAAGTCACTTAACTTCTCTGTTCCTCACTTCCCTCATCTGCAAAAAATCGGGATTAAGAGTGTGATGACCATGTGGGACAGGGACTGTGTCCAACCTGATTGACTTGTAACTACCTCAGCACTTAGAGCAGTGCTTGGCACATGGTAAAGTGCTTAAAAAGGACTATAATTATGATTACTATTGCTTGAGAGAGAACCTCCCTTTTCTCATCTGTGAAACAGGATTTCAGTAACTTCTCCCTCCTACTCTGTTAACCTCATATGGGACCTGATTATTTTGTAGCTACCCCAGTTCTTAGTACAGTGCTTAGCATATATCATCATCAACAAAGGTATTTATCGAGTGCTTACTGTGTGCAGAGAACTGTACTAAGCACTTGGGAGAGTACAGTGTAACACAGACTGCCCAAAAGAAGCTTACAGTCTAGAGGGATATAATAATATAATAATTATAATAATGGTATTTATTAAGCGCTTACTATATGCCAAGCACTCTTCTAAGCACTGGTGTAGAGACAAGGTAATCAGGTTGTCCCACGTGGGGCTCACAATCTTAATCCCCATTTTACAGATGAGGGAACCGAGGCACAGAGAAGTGAAGTGACTTGCCTGAGGTCACACAGCAGTCAAGTGGTGGAGCCGGGATTAGAACTCATGTCTTCTGACTCCCAAGCCCGGGATCTTTCCACTCTTTCCACTAAGCCATGCTGTTTCTCTCCATAATAAGTGCATAACAAATAACACAATTAATATTATAATTATGATTATTGTTGTTATTATTTCAACAGAGTTGGTAGACTTGGTCCCTGCCCATAAGGTACTTCAATTATTCAGTAATTTCTTCCTGTGTTGGTACAGCTACATGGTATATCCTTGTTCTAGCATCTACAAAAACATTCTTAAGATCATTCTGCCTGTCTGCCTTCCTTCCTTATTAGATCATAAACCCTTTGTCAGCAGGAAACACATGCTCTGCTTCTCCACACACTATCAGTGCTCAGTAAAGTGCAAAGTACAGTAGATGAACAACAGATTCCATTTAATGAGTGACTGATTGATACAGAGAATAAGTTGGGTTGAAAGGCAACTGATTCTTTCCTCTACAGCCCTCGAGAGTGAACTGATGCTTCTCTGGGAGTTGTGGACAGGGATAAATTCGGCCACTGGACTTCGACAAAATATTCCTTTTTCTGATTTCTTTCATCTAGCTCTGAAGGAGGAAAAAGTTAATGAAAGCTGAATATCACATTAAGATTGGTGTGAAAATATTCTGATTTACATTATTATTATACCATAGTTAAAGTTAAGTGCTACATGTCTGAATCTCATTCCTAGATTTAGTTTTGAAGGTGGCTGGAATGTATTTGATTCATTCATTCATTCAATCATATTTATTGAGCATTTACTGTGTGCAGAGCACTGTACTAAGCGCTTGGGAAGTACAAGTTGGCAACATATAGAGACGTTCCCTACCCAACAGTGGGTTCACAGTCTAGAAGGGGGAGACAGACAACAAAACAAAACATATTAACAAAATAAAATGAATAGAATAAATATGTACAAATAAAATAGATTAATAAATATGTACAAACATATATACATATATACAGGTGCTGTGGGGAGGGGAAGGAGGTAAGGCAGGGGGGATGGGGAGGGGGAGGAGGGGGAGAGGAAGGAGGGGGCTCAGTCTGGGAAGGCCTCCTGGAGGAGGTGAGCTCTCAGGAGGACCTTGAAGGAAGGAAGAGAGCTAGCTTGGCAGATGGGTAGAGGGAGGGCATTCCAGGCCCGGGGGATGACGTGGGCCGGGGGTCGGCGGCGGAACAGGCAAGAATGAGGCACGGTGAGGAGATTAGCGGCGGAGGAGCGGAGGGTGCGGGCTGGGCTGGAGAAGGAGAGAAGGGAGGTGAGGTAGGAGGGGGCGAGGTGATGGACAGCCTTGAAGCCGAGGGTGAGGTTGTTTTGATTACATTTATGAAAGACTTGGTCAGTGACAGTTGGCTATGATTTCTGGGTATTAGCAGCCCAGGGTAACCTGGGGCAAGAGGGCATGGCCAAAATAGTGAGATTTCTGCTCCTCTTCCTAACACTGCTGAGTATTGAGAGTCTTGGGGAGAGTGATAGAAGAAGTATCAAGGGAGACTCTGCTTCTATCTCTTTCAGTCAGAGGTATTTATTGTGCCCTAATGTGTGCTGAGCTTGGGAGAGCACAATATAACAGAGTTGGTAGACAGGCTCCCTGCCCACAAGGAGTATATAGTCTTTAGAGGGAGACAGGCATTAAAATAAATTTCAGAAAACGTACATGAGAGTTTTTCTCACACCCTTCCCATCCCAGAAAACCTCTAGGTCTGGCATCCAGGATTTTACTGGTACATTCTGGATCAGGGACTAGAAAATAGATTGAGTCTTTCCCACATTAGGAATGTCCAACAGCCTGGTCTCATAGCTGAGTTCAAAACAGCGATCAATGTGTCTTCTTACCAGATCTAGACAACTAAGGTGAAAACACAGATAGAAGGCCAATATTGGGGTGGGGACCTTCCAGGTTTATCATACTGGATGCTCTATGTGCAGATAGCTAACCTTACAACAGATTTAAAATGTGAGCAAATAGCACAGAGCTCTCATCCCCAGGTGACTTGGCTAATAGGTGTGGATACTGCTGAACTGAAGAAACTGAAGGAGACAGAGAAGAAAAAGCAGTATTCCTTAGTGGAAAGACCACGAGTCTAGGAGTCAGAGGACCTGGATTTTAATCCTGGCTCTGCTCTTTGACTCCTGGGTGACCTTGACCAAGTCACTTCACTTCCCTGCCTCAGTTACTTCATCTGTAAAATGGAGATTAAATCTTCCTCCCTCCAATTTAGACTGTGAGCCTCATTTGGGACATAGGGAGGGTCCAACCTGATTATCTTGTTTCTACCCCAGTGCTTAATGCAGTGTTTGGCACATATCAAGTGCTTAACAAGTACTATAACAGAAAAACCAAAAAAATCCCCAAATTGCCCCACCAGATTGCATATTTCTTGAGGAGTAGGTAACATGTGTACCAACTCTTGAGTTGTTCTCACCCAAGCACTTAGTACAGTGCTCTGCACACAGTAAATGCTCTATGAATTCCATTAATTGACTGATTATAGTACTGTACTTAGTACAGTGCTCTATGCACCCAGTAAGAGCTCGAGAAATACCATTGATCGATGATTGATTTATTAAGAAAAAATGATGGTATCAGTTAAGCTCTTACTATGTGCCAAGCACTGTTCTATGAGCTGGGGTGGATATCATCAATCGTATTTATTGAGCGCTTACTGTGTGCAGAGCACTGTACTAAGCGCTTGGATATAAGGTAATCAGGTTGGACACACTCCCTTTCCCACATAGGGCTCACACTCTTAATCCCCATTTTACAGATAACTTAACAGAGGCCCAGAGAAGTTAAGTGACTTGCCAGAGGTCACACAGCACCAGGGTTAGAACCCATGTCCTCTGACTCCCAAGCCCATGCTCTTGACATTAGGCACACTGGTTCTCATAATTATGCTGCTTCTCATTATTTATGTATTTACTAAGTACAGTGCTCGGCACACACAGTAAATGCTCAATAAATACCATCGAGTGATGACTGATTAAGTACTGTATTGTACTCTCCCACACGCGTACTTAGTACAGTGTTCTGCACACAGTAAGCATTCAATAAATACCATCGATGGATTGAATTGCCACAAACCTCTGGCAGAACCCAGATTGCCTGCAAATACCGAAAAAGTCATGGATTATCACCACCACCCTGTGTTGGTAGAGAGCAACAGTATTCCTCTCCTAGCCCTGGAAATGAATTCCGCCTGGGAAAAGACACATGAATCTTCCTCTTTCCTAAGAGCCCATTTGGGTACAGACCGGGATGCTGCTCTCACTGTGACTGCTGGGAGTGTTTAACTGTATTACTTGGGCTGTAAAGGGAGGATCAGGTTAATTAAGTTCAAATATATTTGCAAAACAGCCAAACCCCTTTTTGGACTCCTTCCTTAATAGTTCTACATTATTTCTAAAAAATAAGCACAAGCATTCTTATTTGATCCCAAGAGCTAATTTAAAAAAATCCCAATCGTTTTCATTAGTTTTTTTCTTAGTATTCAATTATTAATCTATATTTACACATTTTTCATTATAGGGTGGGGGGGGTCTTAATGGTAGCTAGTTATTTTCCAGGCTTTTAAAGATGTAATGCTTATGAACTTTATGTACTAGAAATGTTTTACATGTACATAATCTCTGATGAAATCGGTAAGAACTGGAGATGAGGTTGGTAAAATCCCACATGCTGGTGTAAGAAAGTGCAGGGTTAAATTTGTTACTTTTTAAAAGGTATTTTTAAGTGCTTACTATATGATAGACACTATACTAAGTGCTGGGATAGATACAAGATAATCAGGATAGACACAGTCCATGTCCCACATGGCACTGATACACTTAATCCCCATTTTACAGATGAGGGAACTGAGCTTTAGGGAAGTTAAATGACTTGACCAAGGTCACGCAGAAGACAAGAAGCAAAGCCAGGATTAGAACCCAAGTTCTTCGAATTCCCAAGATTGTGCTCTAACCACTAGGTCATGCTGCTTCCCATGGTTGTGTTACTTATGGTATGGAAGCAGCGTTACTCAGTGGAAAGAGCACAGGCTTTGGAGTCAGAGATCATGGGTTCAAATCCTGGCTCCGCCACTTAGCTGTGTGACTTTGAGCAAGTCACTTAACTTCTCTGTGCCTCAGTTACCTCATCTGTAAAATGGGAATGAAGACTGTGAGCCCCACGTGGGACAACCCGATCACCTTGTAACCTCCCCAGTGCTTAGAACAGTGCTTGGCACACAGTAAGCACTTAATAAATGCCATTATGATGATTTACTCAGAATGGAGGAATTATTAAAATTATAATTAACATACATTATTGACATTATCACTTCTCTGTAGGAGTAGGAAGTCCATATATATATGAATGGTGTGTCAGACATGTGTGATATATTGTATTCTCCCCAAGTGCTTAGCACACTGCAAGAACTCAATAAATATGCCTGTTTACTTGTTTTGATGTCTGTCTCCCCACCTCTAGACTGTAAGCCCATTGTGGGCAGGGACTGTCTCTTTTTATTGGTGTATTGTATTTTCCAAGTGCTTAGTACAGTGCTCTGTACACAATAAGCGCTCAATAAATATGATCGAGTGAATGCATGATTGAATGAATTGAACTCATCGTAGTTTCCCAAGCGCTTAGTAAAGTGCTCTGCACACAACAAACACTCAATCAGTACTATTGAATGATTGCCACATTTTGTCTCTGACACACCACTTAAAGGAATCAAGCATCTTCAATTCTTTTAGAAAATGTTTAGATCTTTCCCCTGCTGCTTCCCCTGGCTAGAGTTTAATTTTTGTCCTCCCCCACAACATTAGCATGTAAGCTCTTCGAGGACAGGTATCAAGTCAACCATCTCTATCCAACATAAAGAAAGCGGGCTATAGTTACTGTTCAACTAATTCTAGCTGCCTTCTTGTGGTCTTGAGTTTTCTCTTTGTGGTCTTACTGGTGCTGTAGTTAGAATAACTATTTGAGTGTGAACCTTCCTTTAAAGCTGTTAGTTCCTGCCTTCAATGATTTACATAAGTCAATCTCAGGAATAGTACAATAAAGATATCGGCTTGGCTATGGTTAGGTCTGAGCTGATTAATTGTGGGATTTGCCATTCAGATTTTGGGATTAAAAAAATCATTAGCATATCTAATAAGGAAGTAAGGGCCAAAAAATGTTAATAAATAAAAAAAACCCTGTGATCGAGCTGAGGTACGTGCTTTATACCACTTTTAGTTGTGACCATCAAAGGAAGTCCTTAGAGCATTACGTTCTCATTACATTCAGTATGTGAATTCAGGGAACATACAGATGGTGAACATCAGCTACAAGAAAGAACCCCCAGGCTATCCAACTAAGCTCACATCCAGGGACAAAAGATTTACAGAGAACCACTTTGAAGATGTCCAGTGGAAACTAGTCAAAATATCAATTAAAAGCTGCTCAACCAGGGATAAATCACTCTTGGAACTCATCAAACACGACTTTATATACACACATACACATCTACACATCAATTAATCAATCGATCACATTTATCGGGTGCTTACTGTGTGCAGAGCTCTGAACTCAACTGAGCACTTAGGAGAGTAATAATAATACTGATGGCATTTATTAAGTGCTTACTATGTGCAAAGCACTGTTCTAAGCCCTGGGGATTTGCAAGGTGATCAGGTTATCCCACGGGGGCCTCACAGTCTTAATTCCCATTTTACAGATGAGGTAACTGAGGAACAGAGAAGTTAAGTGACTTGCTCAAAGTCACACAGCTGACACTTAATGGAGCTGGGATTTGAACCCGTGACCTCTGATTCCAAAACCCGGGCTGAGCCACGCTGCTTCTCGTACAACATACAACGTAACAGAGTTGGTAGACACACTCCCTGCCCATAAATATCTTACAGTCTACACACACACACAAGCTCTCAAACTCTAGGCAAGTCTACAGGGAAGTTACTGGCTGAAACTGCGCTGTTTTGTGCTCTGCATCCATGAATGAAAAGTCACCCTAAGCCCCCAAATCTAGTTTTCTTTAAATGCCTTGGCCTGGTGATGGCACTCTTGAAAGTTCAAAATTGTTCACTCCTTTAAACTACCCTGCAATAGGAAGTGGAAAAATTATTTAGTGCTAGCAATCATCAACCTCAGTTCATTTCAGCTTAGCTACCATCATATTAGATTCCCTAAGGTCCTTGTAATTCTCAACAATAATATGAGAAATTGCTATTTGTTCATTAGTAAATCTTGCCATCTTCTTTATTCTCTACCTAATCCAATTTAATATATTTGCAGGAGGCGTTCAACTGTGCCTAGAATATCAATGCTATCATTTTCATTTTTGAAGCTTCCAATAATTCTTTTAAAACTTGAAAATTCAAGTGAAACACTTGCACCAGTTGTTTTGTTATTCCTGACCTTCGTATTTAAATCACACTTTACTTTTATGCAAAAGATGATTATGAAAACTATAATCTCAGTAATAGGAAATATATATATTCACATGAATAATTATGAAAAGTGAAAAGATTACAAAGGGAAAAACCTTCAGACAATCTCAGATGCTATAATGCTTGAGTGAAATATTTTCTTACATTGGTTTGCCATTGTACCTCAGACTTTCTAAGATCTGAAGACACTAACTGTATCTGAGAATCTGAAGTTAGTTCTGTCTGGGATTTATGCCAGTCCATATCCCTGCATTACTACTGCCTAAAAGGAGAATTTAACTGGTTCTACCGCACTGAGTTATATCAGAATAAAACAAACAAAAAATGGTAATTCAGTATAGGCAGTTTCTGAGTGCAAATTCCTGTAGAATTTCATGTATCTGGAAAATAGATTTAATGGATTTTTTTCCACATCCAAAGGGAATTACCATCCATTTCCCACACCTTCTTGTTCCTGTTTTCTTTTTAGAAATGCTCACAGGACATTTCTAGGAGTTGCAGTCATTTACCTAGGGAAATATATTTTTACTTTGTAAAAACATTCTTAAACCAAAGGGAACACTCCATCTCAAACAAATCCTTTTTCTTTAATTAGAATCTGTTAATTATAAATATTGATTTTTCCACCCCACTTTACTTTATATCAGAAGCCCAGAATGAAAATGTCTGTCTAATGGAGACTCATTACTCACGATTAATTTCTATGGTCATGTTTTATCACATCCACATACACTTCTCTTTTACTTTGATTTAAGTAGATTTTAGAGAAGCAGCGTTGCTCAGTGGAAAGAGCACGGGCTTTGGTGGCAGGGGTCATGGGTTCAAATCCTGGCTCTGCCAATTGTCAGCTGTGTGACTTTGGGCAAGTCACTTAACTTCTCTGGGCCTCAGTTCCCGCATCTGCAAAATGGGGATGAAGACTGTGAGCCCCATGTGGGACAACTTGATCTCCTTGTAACCTCCCCAGTGCTTAGAACAGTGCTTTGCACATAGTAAACACTTAATAAATGCCATCATTATTATTTTTATTATTTAAAAAAAGCAGAAGATATATCAGCCAATTTATAATCTGTAATCTCAAAATTAGATTTTCTTTCTCTATTGTTAATACCTTGAGTTTTCCGTGCAAAATAAGATTCTTATTCAGGAGTACATATTGGTAGAAAAATCAGAATTTAGTGGGAACTAGCAAGATATTTGCTTTTTAATTAAACTATTTGGGCAGTTTAGGGATATTTGCGGATCCTAGTTGCTACAGCAAGTGCTGCAGCAGCCAGTTTTCTGCTTTCTTTCCGGGTATTTTGATTTCTCGTTCTTTTCCTGTCACCAGCTATTCTCCTCACACCATCTCACTCTTACTTTAAATTTCCAAGACCCAGTACAGTGTGTCACTGAGAAAGTCTTTCCTATCTGTTGACTGCACTTTGCTTGTCTTTAGCTCCTTGATTCCACCCAAAGAATCCTACATTCCCTTTTCAGAATGTCCCCACCAGAAATAAATTCATATGCAATGTCTAATTGCATTCAAAGAACAATCAGAACAAAAATAGGCAAAACAAGTTTGCTTTCAAACTGTTCCCAGACTAAATTTCATGTCATCCTGCCAAGTGAAGAATTTGTGTCCCATTTACTTGGCTTGGGGAAATGTCAGCAATGAAAAATACCTTCTATTTCACTTTTAATGTCCCCTTCTTGGATGCTAACGACGTGCCAGATATTGGAAAGAAAAGATATTTAAAGGCACAATCATCTGGAATAATGTTAAAGGAAAATAGGAATCATCCACCATGGTCCAACTCATTTGTCATTTCATTCATTCATTCATTCAATCATATTTATTGAGCGCTTACTGTTTGCAGAGCACTGTACTAAGTGCTAGGCAAGTACAAGTTGGCAACTTACAGAGACGGTCCCTACGCAACAACAGGCTCATCGTCTAGAAGGGGTAGACAGGTTTATTAGCCTCCTACCTATCAGCCTATCAGTCTCCTTGCTCACCTTCTGTGGCAGATTCTCCCCAACTTCAGTCTACCTCATGAAGTAGTATACAATCTCCTCCCTGAAACATCGCTGGATACACATTATCTACTACTGCAAAATCTCTAATGGCTACTAAATTCTTCTGTATCATGCAGAAAATCTTTCCCATTGTCTTAGGCACAATCATCTGGAATAATGTTAATTGAAAATGGGAATCATCCACCATGGTCCAACTCATTTGTCATTTCATTCATTCATTCATTCAATTGTATTTATTGAGCGCTTACTGTTTGCAGAGCACTGTACTAAGTGCTTGGCAAGTACAAGTTGGCAACTTACAGAGACGGTCCCTACCCAACAACAGACTCACTGTCTAGAAGGGGTAGACAGGTTTATTAGCTTCCTACCTATCAGCCTATCAGTTTCCTTACTCACCTTCTGTGGCAGATTCTCCCCAACTTTAGTCTACCTCATGAAGTAGTATACAATCACCTCCCTGAAACATCGCTGGATACACATTATCCACTACTGCAAAATCTCTAATGGCTACTAAATTCTTCTGTATCATGCAAAAAATCCCATTGTCTTTAAGGCTCTTCAGCCCTTTTCCATGTCAACTTCTTTCTACTTTCAGCTAAGGTTCTTCTCTCCTCCCAAATTTACAACTGCACCTCGCTCTCCCACCTCTTACTCTTTAGTCCTGGTGTCTCCCAGCCTAGAAATAATAGTAAAGGTGCTTGTAAAGCACTGACTGTGCACCAGGCACTGTTCTAAATGCTGGGGTAGATACAAGTTAATCAGGTTGGACGCAGTCCCCGTCCCATAGTGGGCTCACACTCTTAATCCCCACTTTTTACAGATGAGGGAATTGAGGAACAGAGAAGCTAAGTAACTTGCCCAAGGTCATACAGCAAATATGAGAAGGAGCCAACATTAGAACCCAGGTCCTTCTGATTCCCACGCCTGTACTGTATCCACTAAACCATGCTGTTTCTCAGAGACAACCCTCTCTGCTCCCAAATCCACCAGGCCATGATGCCCTTCACTGCAAAACTCTCCTAAAATATCAATCCTCCAACAACATGGCACAATGACAACTTTACATCACGTTTCTCATATCGGGGTACCATTTTATTTGCAAATTATGCACATGGATGCTTTTTCCTCCTCTCTTCTCTCCATCACTTCTCCAATATGTATCTTCCCTTCCTCAATGGGACACAGTGAAAATTAATTTTACTTGGGTAAAGCACTTTGAACTCTTTAGAGAGAAAGAGATATAAAAATGGAAAATATAAATAAGTCTTAAAGAGGCCCTTCATGGTTACTTTTAATTAAGTCAATCACTCTATTAGTATTCACCTCTTTCTTTCTGCTTCTCTATAAAAGAAAGAACTCAAGGGATAAGACAACTTTTCAAGCCTCTGAGTAATTGTTTTTCTTTCTTTCCTTCAGTTTGGAAAGAACCCAAAAGAATTATGTTGACACAGTTCTACCTCCTTCTCCAGTAACGGTTTCATTGCTAGCACACATGCAGAAAATGAAATAAAGAGCCAGCACAGAGACTATGCTAGATCAAGTTACAGATTGTTTTCAATTTCATCAAAACTTGAGGTCTGTATATCATTATCAAGATGATTTACATTCATATCTATATTCTAAATTTGGGAAAATACTGACACTGATTTGGATTCATTCTCACTATTTTTGATATGATGTTGGCTTAAAGTTTTGTTTTTTTCATTTTTTCTCTGGAAAAGTCACTTGACTATCAAGTGGAATGGATAATTTTATCTTGACATTAGAAATCAGATGATCCCTAGGGATCAGATTATCCCATTTCATCAATCAATCAATCATATTTATTGAGTGCTTACTATGTGCAGAGCACTGTACTAAGCACCTGGGAAGTACGAGTTGGCAACATATAGAGACAGTCCCTACCCAACAGTGGGCTCACAGTCTAGAAAAGGGACAGGCTTGGCTTGGGGAAAGACAGGGAAACAAAAGACAAGGATATCAAGTGCTTAACAAATACCATTATTATTATTATTATAGGGGAGACAAACTTTAATTAGTTTTGTGTGGTGCTTGAATCCTAACTTCGCTATGAAACAAAGGAGATAATAAGATTGAGGGGGAAACTCTAAAACATTGAAAAAAATAATCCAAATATTCAAGAAAGTTGACAAATGAAACTATTTTGATCATGAAATTAAACATCTCTCTTTTGTCTTGACTTGATCAAAACAAAGCCAACACAATAGCCTTCTGCTGTGATGAAATGCATGCAGCCTCACAGTAAATACAGTAAAAACAGTGCTTACTATGTGCAGAGCACTATATTAAGTGCTTGGGAGAGTCAATAGAATAGAGTTAGTTGATATGTTCCCTTCCCACAGTAAGCTTACATCCATCCATGCATTTCACATTTCATACAGAGATCAGTTAAGTCTCTGTTTACGGATTTGACACTCTTCCAACATTGCTAAAATCATTTCAAGTTAATTGTATATATTCAATGCTAATGCCATCCCTAGCTAACCTATACCTTGAAAAGAAATGATGGAAATCTGTATTCTGACCCTCCTGCTTAAAGCACCTAGATGACCTATATCTAAATCATATGGGAAAGACTGTTAAGGTTGAATAGTTATTCCTTGGTTTCATTTTAAATGGGCTCAAAATGGAGGTTTATTCCATCAAGAGAAAACAGCTTTGAACTACTTACTTTTTTCAGAGGCTTTCTATTCCGGTTGCCAGGAAACCATGCTTTATCACTGTTTCTATGATATTCAGTAATATCCACTGGAAACCTATTGTTTCTGTTTTTCTCCTTCTTCTATGCTCTGTCCGCTATTTAAAGCAAGATAAATATGGGACCTGGTAGTTTTCAGATCTCTCCTCTAGATCACTAACTACTAGCTAGCCTGCGACTGGACCATTTTCTGTTAATACGACCCTATTTCTCTGCAGCTTCCTTCTAGTTTCCTGCTCTGTCAGTAATTATTGGAATATACCATCCATGCCCGCTCTTTACTTCCAGTTCAACAGGGCTACAAAATTTTCTTATATTTTATATTAAAATTGCATTACCAGGTGAATGTTTCAGGAAGCTTTACAATATTTTATCCAGATGTCTTATAGTTTGATTTTTAATCAGTGAAATTAACCTGTATGTCTCATTTTCAATGTTTTCACGAAAGAATTATGTCTTAAATAACTGATGAATCAATAGAGCAATCTAAGCCTCTGGGCAAGTGCAATCAACGTTGATGTCAAAATCCCTGTCTTGCCTTCTAGGAGTTTACAGTCTAACAGTGGAGCTAAATTGGAAGGTAGGTTGTAAACTTCTCGAGGGTAGGAATCACATCTACCCATTCGATTTTACTCCCTCAATCATTTATTAGAGTGCTCTGCACACATTAAGTGCTCTATAAATACCACTAATAAGAAACATTTTTGGAGGAAGAGGTGCTTAAATTGTAAACTGTGCAAACGCATTTGAACAGCACTTCACGTGCTGAGACGATCATTGGAGGATGTGACCTAGGGAACAATAAAATTCATCAGGGCAAGCTTCTGGGAGGAGGAGGTGATATTTCAGAACAGCTTTGGAGAAGAGGAGATGTAAGATCTGGCACACTCAAAGAGGGTTGGAATTGCAAGAAATCAGAAGGGAGGGAAGTTGGGGTCAGCTCAAGAGATTGGAGATTGAGGTTCACTGAGCTGAATTTGAGTGGATCAGAGTGTACAAATTCTGCCGGGACCTCTATGATCATCAGTATACCGTGTGAGTTGGTTCGTAGGGAGAACAGAGGTGTCTGCGCCTTCAACCATTTGGTGAGTCAACCCTGAGAATTATTTTCTTACGTAGCTTAGTAAAGGTTGGAGGTTCTTCTCCATGTTACTGTGAAAATCAGGGGAAAACCAAAAAAAACAAAACACACCAAAAAGCCCCAAGAAACAAATAGCAATAATAGCAATTTAAACCTCAGAATTGTCATCTCCACGATTAGGCTAACCAGAGCTGGAAAGGAGGACAACCGGGTCAGAGCATGTGCAGCGAAAGCCTACTGTTTCCAAGGACAGTAGAGTCACGGGATCATTTCTACTCAAATCCAGAGGTTAACAGCTTTGTTTTAATGGTATTTGTTAAGCTCTTACTATGTGCCCAGCACTGTACTAAGTGCTGGAGTGGATACAAGCAAATCGGGTTGGACTTAGTCCCTGTCCCACATGAGGCTCCAATCCCCATTTAGAGATGAGGTAACAGGTACAGAGTGAAGTGGCTTGTCCAATCAAGGTCACACAGCAGAAGTGGCTCAGTGGAAAGAGCCCAGTCTTGGAACTTTGAGGTCATGGGTTGAAATCCCGGTTCTGCTGCTTGTCAGCTGTGTGACTTTGGGCAAGTCACAACTTCTCTGTGCCTCAGTTTCATCATCTGTAAAATGGGGATTAAGATTGTGAGCTCCACATGGGACAACCTGATCACCTTGTATCCTCCCCAATGCTTAGAACAGTGCTTTGCACATAGTAAGCACTTAACAAATACCAAAATTATTAATTATTATTAGAAGTGTGGCAGAGATTAAACATAGGTCTACAGACCCATGCTCTTTCCACTAGTCCACACTGCTTCTTGAGTCTTTGCTGGTTTGCAATCCCCATCAAAGTGTAAACAGTTAACAAGAGACACAATTCTTTTCATATAGCTTTAGATACACACTACCCCTAGTGAATATATTCACAATCCCCCATGGATTCTCTACCTCATTCACTGTAATTTACTTGTATTCTTGAAACACATTTAGAGGGAGTTTTTGGCTCCCTAGTTGGATTCATTTTTCTTAGTTTAGTTTCAAAAATACAATTCTCTCTCCTACTGACAGGTCAGGAAAACCCACACCAGTTTTAAGTAATGGTCACTAGAAAAAATCGCTGCTACAACCATATTTTCCAAAATATTGACCTGCTGGGGAAGTGTTAATGCCAAATGTTTAGCTGAGTCAGGGGTTGGTCATACTTCGGTGCAGGAGAGCCAAATAAAATGAAATCTTTCAGCTGCTGGTGTATAAAGACCTAATCATGCAATTGATGAGCCCCTCATGTGACACATGATGCTATTATGCATATGGAGCTGTGTGATGATTCATTCCTTTGTATTTATTGAGTGTTTACTGTGTTGCAGATCACTGTACTAAGTGCTTGGAAAGTACTGTATAGCAAAAAGAGAGACAATCCCTGCACACAGTGAGCTCACAGTCAAAGAGGGGCAGAGACAGACATCAACATCAGTAAACAGACATCAATATCAATAAATAAAATTACAGCTATATACATAAACACCATATCAATAAATAAAATTACAGCTATATACATAAGCGCCGTTAGGCAGGGAAAGGGGAAAAAAGCAAAGAGACAGAGTCAGGATTCGCAGAAGGGAGAGGGAGATAAAGAAAAGTGGTGCTTATCCTGGGAAGGCCTCTTGGAAAAGAAGGGCCTTCAGTAAGGCTTTGAAGAGGGTGAGAATAATTGCAGATTTGAAGAGGGAAGGCAGAGGCATGGCAGAGGTGGGATGTGGGCCAGGGGTCGACGGCGATACAGGCGAGAAAGAGTCACAGTGAGAAGATTAGCACCAGAGGAATGAAGTCTGAGGGCTGGGTTGTAGGAGGAGAGAAGGGAGGTGAGATAGGAGGGGGCAAGTTGATGGAGTGCTTTAAACCCAATAGTGAGGAGTTTTTGTTTGATTCAGAGGTGGATAGGCAACCACTGGAGTTTTTTGAGGATGCGGGTGGCACGCCCTGAGTGTGTTTGTAGAAAGATAATTTGGGCAGCGGGGAGAATTACGGATTGGAGTGGGGAGAGGCAGGAGGTTGGGAGGTCAGAAAGGAGGCTGATGCAGTAATTTAGGCCGGATAGGATGAGTGATTGTACTAACGTGGTAGCAGTTTGGATGGAGAGGAAAGCACTGATATTGGCGATGTGATGATGTCATTGCTTTGCATGATTGTTCCATATAAATAGCAATTTCTGCCATCAGGGATTTTTTTTTTCCATAACAACTGACCACCTACTGCTTGCAAAGCCCTGTAATATGCACTTGGGAATTTAGGAAGGAGCAAGTGGCACATCTGCTGTTCCTGTTCCCAAGAGACCACCCCTCTGCATTTTGAAAGCCCTATGAAAATCACATCTCTACAGGGAGATTTTCTCTGCTCATCTCCCATTTCCCCATCCTATTTCCCCACCCTCACTGAATCACCTATTCACTTAACTCCACACACTCTATGCACCTAGATAGTCACTCAACTCCTAGCCTTCACAGCACTTATGTATTTAAACTCTATTTCTTCCTCCCTACCGCAAATGTATTTTAGTGCGGGGTTTCCCCACTAGATTGTATAATAATAATAATGGCATTTATTAAGCGCTTACTATGTGCAAGGCACTGTTCTAAGCTTTGGGGAGGATACAAGGTGATCAGGTTGTCCCATGTGGGGCTCACAGTCTTCATCCTCATTTTACAGATGAGGTAACAGGTACAGAGAAGTTAAGTGACTTGCCCAAAGTCACACAGTTGACAATTGGTGGAGCCAGAATTTGAACCCATGTATTTGTATTATACTATGCTATCATATTCTAATGAAACAAATATATTATTAAGAGGAGAATATAACTAGCTTATAGTTTACATGAGTTAATACTGATTAGAAGCAAGATCAGTTTTTAAAGTGCTTAAAGAAACTATAACCACATGAAAAGCATTCAATAACTTTTTTTCATTTTTTTTCTCCCCAGCATCCAGTTTTTGATGCATTTTTTTCCCCCTCTGATGTCTCAAAAAGTCTCCCTGGACTGAAAAAATTGGATATAGCTTCCTGGTCCAAGAGATCCATGTTGCCAAATTGACACTAATAGCTAAAGTCTCTGAAAATCTCTAGTCAGGATGCTTTCAAACTAAAGTACTCTCCACTTCATTGTTGCATGCTATTTGGAGATTTGACAGCAGAACTAAATTAAATGTCTGGACTTCATCAAATAGGTAAATGAGGTCTACAGCCATTCTCTGCCAACCACATGCAGTCTGCCTAAATCTTTCCAAGCCCGTGGCTTGGGAAAGGCCAGAAAAGCTCAATCCTAGCCAGTTCCTTCAGAATTCAACAAACATCAATCAATCGATCATATTGATTGAGCACTTACTGTGTGCAGAGCACTGTAAGCATTTGGGAGAGTACAATACAGCAGAGTTGGTAAACATGTTCCCTACCCACAATGAGCGTACAGTCTAAAGATAGAGTCAGTCAGTCAGTGGTGTTTATTAAGGGCTTCCAGTTTCCAGTTCTTTCTCTACAATTTTTTCCTGAATGTTCCTCCCTCTCTCTATCCTTAACCACAACTCCAGATTGCTGCAACACCGTGTACCCATTTCTCTGACTCTACTTTCTCCCCACGTCAATCAATTTTATGTACAATCACCTGAATCATCCTAAAATTCTAGTTAGAATGGATTACTTCCTCAAAGGCCTCCACAACCTATTTATTATTCATGATACTGCTACTACTACTAAAAATAATAATACTTGTTAAGTGCTTGCCATGTGCGGAGCACTGTTCTAAATTCTGGGGTGGTAATAAATAAATAATGATGGCAAGTCAATTCTCTATGCCTCAGTTACCTCATCTGTAAAAATGGACATTAAATCCTACTCCTTCTACTTAGACTGCAAGTCCCATGACAGTGTCCAATCTGATCAATAAATATAATATATATATTTATTAATATGTTAATAAATATAATACTAGATAACATATCAGCGTGGCTCAGTGAAAAGAGCATGGGCTTTGGAGTCAGAGATCACGGGTTCAAATCCCAGTTCTGGCAATTGTCACCTATGTGACTTTGGGCAAGTCACAACTTCTCTGTGCCTCAGTTATCTCATCTGTAAAATGGGGATGAAGACTGTGAGCCCCCCATGGGACAACCTGATCACCTTGTAACCTCCCCAGTGCTTAGAACAGTGCTTTGTACATAGTAAGCCCTTAATAAATGCCATTGTTATTATTATTATTATTATTATTATTAATTGGCTGCCCCAAAAGGGGTCTTATTAGAGAACACATCTGTCAATCAATCTGCAAAAAATTGTGGCAGTAGCTGAAACTTTTGCCAGGGATTTCATTTTTTAAAACGTCCTATAATCCCTGGAGAAAATGTCATATTTTTGTTTTAAAATGTGGAAAATTAAAAAAATTTGCAGTGCATCTGCCAAACTAGCTCTCTTCTTCCCTTCAAAGCCCTACTGAGAGCTCACCTCCTCCAGGAGGCCCCCTTTTTCCTCTCCTCCTTCCCATCCACCCCCGCCCTTCCTCCTTCCCCTCCCCACAGCACCTGTATATATGTTTGTACAGATTTATTACTCTATTTACATATTTAGTACATTTTGTACGTATTTAGTATTCTATTTATTTTGTTAATGATGTGCACTTAGCTTTATTTCTATTTGTTCTGATGACACCCGTCCACATGTTTTGTTTTGTTGTCCGTCTCCCCCTTCTAGACTGTGAGGTCATTGTTGGGTCGGGACCATCTCTGTATGTCGCAAACTTGTACTTCCCAAGTGCTTCGTACAGTGCTCTGCACATAGTAAGCTCTCAATAACTATGAATGAATGAATGAATGAACTGAGTTCGGGTGCGGAATGGGGAGGATTCCTTAGGAAAGTTCAGATTCAAAGCTCTTTCTCGGTGTGATGAGGCGATCTTGGTTGTGGCATACAGACTTGACTGGCAATTTCCTGTTTTGTAAATAAAAAACTGGCTCCAGGGGCAGATAATGTTGAGAGGTGAGGGGAGATAAATGGCCATGGTGGCGCACAGCGGAGGTAGGGGTAAAGTCCAACCCTGTTTGCTTTCTCAGTTCTGCCTCCTTTTGGCTAGCACAAGTGAAAACAACAATCACAGGGCTTGGGAAATCACTGAATCAGTCCGCTATGCCCGCTCCTTGGCTAGTAATAAAAATAATGATGGTATTTGTTTAGCACTTAACTAAGTCCCCAAGCACTGTCCTAAGAGCTGGGAAAGATGTAAATAACCAAGTCAGACAGCCCCTGTTCCACATCACAATCATAATCATAACTGTGGCATTTGTGATGTTTGTTAAGTGCTTACTATGTGCCAAGCACTGCTCTGAGCACTGGGAAAGATACAAAATAACTGTCAGACACAATCCCTGTCCCACACAGGGCTCACAGTGTAAGTAGGAAGAGAACAGGTTTTGAATGCCCATTTTGCAGATACGGTAACAGGCCCAGAGGAGTTACGTGACTTGCCCAAGTCACACAGCAGGCAGGTGGTGGAGTCTGGATTAGAACCCAGGTCCACGCTCCTTCTGCTAGCTTCACAAGGGGTTCACCATCTATGAATCTTTAAAAGATTGTCCAAAGGGCAGCATTGCTGACCAGACAGGTGTAGTTCCTTTTTGGAACCTTAGTGAAAACAAGGGGATTTAGAACAAGGACACAGAGTGCTGAGAGTAAACGAAGATGCATCTCCTCCCGAGTTAACTGTTTTAGAAGACCTACAAGAGTTGCAATTCTTAGTCTAGTCATTGAAAGCACCAGTGCTCTTATAATTCATTCAGTCAATCATATTTATTGAGCGCTTACTATGTGCAGAGCACTGTACTAAGTGCTTGGGAAGTACAAGTTGGCAACATTTAGAGACGGTCCCCACCCAACAACGGGCTCACAGTCTATAAGCAATATGTCACTGAAGAAATGCCTTACTCATGGTAATATGAAAAGATGAAGCCATCTTGCTCATTATGGAGGTAAAGGGATGAGGGAAAGTAGTTCATACTTAATAAAAATATACGTGAAGAGAAGAGTAGTTCATATTTAATTAAAATGTCTGTGACGATGAGTAAGCCAGAAAATTCGAGGATGCAAAGACTGATATTGAGAACAGGAATGTCCACAAGGAACATAAAGATCATGGTGATTTCTATAGAGAATGTATTTAAATTTACACTCATACTATATGGTTCTGAATTAGCTGCTCGAGGACACTGATACCATGCATCTCAACCAGTTTCTACTACTTCTTTCCCTATTCTTTCTCAGTGAAATGAGTTCGCAATCTGCATATTCCAGGAGATTGAAAAATCAAGGAAAGAAGTTAAGAGAAATGTTTTATAGAGTGAGAAATATATTATCTAATTTAAATAAATAAAGCACATATTTCTGAAACATACACACTCTTGTCTCCCACATCAAGAATTAAGATTTGGTAGATCTTCTGAGTTACAGTTATTAATAGGAATAATTTAGTACAAAGGATGCTTGTTTATTTTTATTATAATAAAATCAATGATCTTTTCAGCTTCAATGAGTACAAAAACTTCCTGCAGACAGCTAATTAGTGTTCTCTGATTTGAAGATACAAATATTTCTCTTATTGAGATGTTGTTCCTCCAAAATGTATCTAACATATGACACTAAGCACTTCTGTACATCAGAGGATTGGGTTTTAACTTGACTAAAATACGAATCACTAAAACTTGTAAACGAGCAATGTTCTCATAAACAAATTATCCCAGTAATTCTAGCCTGAAACTACTTACTCTTCACCGACATTATAGAACCCAAATCACTCTGATAGAAAGAGTATTATTTTTAAGGAAATGTCAATTATTTCAGCTGAAGAAACTGTACTGAGCACTTGGGAGTGTACAATATAACAACAGACACATTCCCACCCACAACAAGCTCACAGTCAGGGCTATGTAGTAAGTTTATTCCTGCTCAATCTCGTGTTTTCTACTATGCTGGAGGAAACAACAAGATTTATTGGTGTCAAAATACGACCGACCAGGTAATCATTCTAACACAACAGCTAATAATAACAATAATGATAATGATGCCCGTAGTAACAACAATGATAATGATAGCGGTACTTGTTAAGCACTTACTATGTGCCAAGCACTGTACTAAGCACTAGGGTAGATACAAGGTAATCAGGTCCCACGTGGAGCTCACAGTCTAAGTAAGAGAGAGAGCAGGTATTGACTCTCCATTTTGCAGATGAGGGAATGGAGGCCCAGAGAAGTTAAGTGACTTACCTCAGGTCACACAGCAGATATGTGGCAGAGCTGGGATTTCTACCCAGTTCATTTGATTCCCAGGCCTAAGCTCTTTCCACAAGACCACGCTCCTTCCTGGGCCCTATTCTGGGCTGGTGGAAAATTCCTAGAGCGAAAGTACCACAGGTTCCTAGGGGCTCTCTGAGTTTTCAAGATCCCCATACATTTCTTTCAATATCAGAGAAACAGCATGGCCCATGGAAAGAGCACTGCCTGGGATTCATAAGGAACTGGGTTCTAATTCTGGTTCAGCCACTTCTCTGCTGTGTGACCTTGGGCAACTCACTTGACTTCTCTATGCCTCAGTTACTTCATCCATAAAATGTGGATGTAGACTGTAAACCCCATATGGGACATAGACTGTGTCCAATCTTATGATCTTTTATCTACCAAAGTGGTTAGTGCAATGCCTGACACAGAGTAAGTCTTAACAAGTATCACTAAAAAAACAAACAAAAAAACAACAAGAGTGGTACACCGGTAGCATAAGTACCCATTTAGAAGTCCTCCACAACTACCTGGAAGTCTGTGATTAAGGACACAGGACACCCTACTCCAGGGTGATTGATTCAGATTCAGGTGTCTGTCACAAAGTGCATTTTCACCACATGCTCAGACAGCGGAGAATAACAAAAAGCTGTATGGAAGATCTGTGATCACTTGAATCATTCAGTTTAGGATGTATCTGTTGCCTAGAAGGCAGAAGAAGCAACGTGGCCTAGTGGATACAGCAAGGGCCTGGGAATCAGAAGCAACTTGGTTCTTATCCCAGTTCTGCCACGGGCCTGTTGCATGACTGTGGGCAAGTCACTTTAACTTCCCCGTGTCTCAGTTACCTCATCTGTAAAATGGGGATTATGACTGTGAACCCCACGCGGGACTTGGACTGCTTCCAACCTGATTTAGCTTGCTTCTATCCCAGCACTTAGTACAGTGCCCGGCAAAAAATAAATGCTTAACAAACACCATAAGTATATGTGTATATATATATATATATATATATATGTATGATGATCCCTGGTATCTGTCACAATAATGTGTGTGTATATATGTAAATACCTGGGATCATCACTGAAGAATGGCCGAGCAGAAATGTGACTCTCCCAGATGAATGTCTATTAGTTCAAGATTTCGGAGAGCAGAATTCCTGCCTCATCTTTTCCAGTAACAAATTCCATGTAACGACCATTGCATAAGTGAGGTATTTCAAACTCTTGGTTATGGTAGGGACCCCAATGTCCAACTTTTACAATCAATCAGCAGCATGGCACGGTGGATAAAGCAAAGGGCTTGGGAATCAGAAGATCATGGGTTCTAATCCTGGCTCCACCACAAGTCCGCTGAGTGATCTTGGGCAAGTCACTTCACTTCTCTGGGCCTCAGTTACCTCATCTGTGAATGGGGATTGAGATTGTGAGCCCCACATGGGACAGGGACTATATCCAACCCAATTTGCTTGTATCCACCCCAGCACTTAGTACAGTGCTTGGCTCCTAGTATGCACTTAAATACCATTATTATTATTGTTATTATTATTATTATTATTATTATTACCTATTGAGTGCTTATTGTGTGCAAAGCCCTGTACTAAGCACTTGAGAAAGCACAATACAAGAGAGTTGGTAGACATGTTCCCTGTTTACAATTAGCTTACAAGACTGAATATGTTCGATATTTTATGAGAGACATGAAAACACCTGTTGAAACGAATTACTCTCACTTCATTAATTAGGCTCCACTGCCTTTCCTTGATTCCTTTTGAAAGGAGGGCTGAGATTCTGAGAATCCTGGACTACTTTTTTTTCCAAAATTTCCTTCTCACCTGACATAATTCGCCTCTTCATTATTTCTTTTATCTCAAGAAAGGTAAAAACCGAAGTTAAGGCAACACATTTTCCCTCATTACTGAACCATTTTGAACTTCTAGAACTTGTTCAAGACAGTTTAGTACATTAAAATTTCAAACAAAAACTTCTGACAAGATGTCTAAATAGTGGTAAATAAGGTGACATCTGAAAATAGTATATAGTTTCATTTCTGTCATTAAAAGATTTAAGGCGTATCCTGCACAAATGATTCATCTGGAAATCAAAGGAATCCTTTTCCTTTTTACAGTCTATTACTCAAAATTTCCACAGCAGCATTGCTCATGTGACAAACAAAAGATTATCTCCCTTAATTCCTTCCAGCTGTGATTCTTACATGCTGTTTCCAAAAATAAGTACTAGAAGAAACTTCATATCTTATGTAATATAGTTTTTAAGCAATAGACCAAGTCTACACAGGCAAAGTATTAAAACATTTGAGATCAACAATTATTTTTTGATCTGAATTATACCAGTTATTCAGGTTTGAATCTGTTTCGAGCAATACATTTTGAGCCTTATTATCAACAGTATACTTGTGCAATATAATTCCATATCAATATTTTCTCATTTTGCAAAAACTGGATTTTAGTCCCATTATTTCTATAACCCCAATTCTATCCAGACTTTCTGTGTAGTTTTCTTTGCCATTTGAATCTTTTGATGGTACAGTTACCCATACCACTACCTCTATTTGACTAAACCTAATACACTTAACTGATAGCAACTCAATCACTATGTCATCGGAAAAAAAATGATTCACAGAAAGTGAAATATAAGTAGAACCAGATGCAGACTCTCTCTGGGCATATGGACATTTATAATTACTCCTTTCTTCTGGCCTACAAACTAATTCCTATCCACTTAACACATTAATGTATGAGGTAATTTTATTATATTTCTATTAGAGTCTTGAGTACATTAATTATTTTTAATTAAAAAAAACAGTAATGTTGGGTTGAGAAACTGATAATAAAGGACAATATTTTTGAGATCTACAAAAATGGGAGCAGGGAGTGATTTCATATATGTAAAAAGAATATAAGGATTACTAGGCATAAAATGTTTATGAAATTCAATCTATGGGGATTATTTTGCAATAATGTGGTGGTCCAAAGGCCTATCAGAGGGGCCTAGTGGAAAGGTAATGGGCTGGAAGACAGGACACCAGGGTTTATGGCTTAGTTTTACCTCCTACTTGGTAGTGACCCCGAAGAAGCTTCTTCATTTATTTAATGGGGACAATAATATGTTCCTTTCCACAGTGCTCTTTTTCACCTAGGAATATTGTGAAGATAAATGTACAAGTACTTGGGGAAAGCACTATACAAAGACAGCAAATCATAACATTTTCTGCTCATGCTGCTTCAGTGAAAGGATTGTTGTCCTTCCTGGGCTTTTCTCCATTGCTCAAATTTTGGGAAAAAGAAAATTGCCTCTCAATAGCAAAATATATAATAAAAATGTCATGAAAATTTTATTCGCTATGCTAATGTTCTATTACCCCAACAGAGTTCTCAGCCCCAGCTGTAGACTAAGAAGCAGCATAGCCCAGAGGTTAGAGAAAGAAGTTCTTTAACCAATGGCATCTTTTTTATTCACTGTTTGACCTGAAGATGCTTATCTTCACATCTCCTATGCCTATTTGATTTTTGTAATAATAATAATAATAATAATAATGACATTTATTAAGCACTTACTATGTGCAAAGCACTGTTCCAAGTACTGGGGAGGTTACAAGGTGATCAGATTGTCCCAAGGGGAGCTCACAATCTTAATCCCCATTTTACAGATGAGGTATAGGAGAGACAAAGAAGTTAAGTGACTGGCCCAGTCACACAGCTGATAATTGGTGGAGCCAGGATTTGAACCCATGACCCCTGACTCCAAAGCCAATGCTCTTTCCACTGAGCCACACTGCTTCCCCATTTTTATGCTCAAAGGGAAATAATTTGTTCCCCTTTTGCCTGCTATAAGGCTTTAAAAAGAGAAAAAGAGTGGCCTAGTGAAAAAGAGGACTTTCATGTTAATTCTAGTCCTTCTGTTTATCTTCTGTATGACCTTGGGCAAGTCACTTAACTTTTCAGTGCCTCCATTTTTTCATTCGTAAAATGGACATGAGATACCTGTTCTCCCTTCTACTGAGACCTTGAGCCTCATGGGAAGCAATGACTTTGAATGATGGGTTACGTTGTATTTTCCCCAGGGCTTGGCACAAAGTAAGTGCTTAACAGAAAACACACACAAAAAAGACAAGATTTATCTAAACTGGCAATTCATCTGGATAACTTCAGCCTAGAGTCAATCAATCCTATTTATTGAGCATTTATCATTCACATTGGTGTTCGGATGAATAGCACTTTCTCCAAAAGAAGGCACAGCTGTTTTTGGTCTAGAACAGTCTAGACTAGAACAGTCTAGTCAAGAACAGTCTAGAACAGTTCAAGTCTAGAACAGTGGTTTCCCTATTTCAGTAGGAATATTTTAAAGGTTTACGAGGTTCTTTATCTCTGCATATCAAAAGAGAACATGTTACACATTTGTTATCACATCTACAAACTCTGTTGCATTGTACTTTCCCAAGCATTTAGTACAGTGCTCTGCACACAGTAAGCTCTCAATAAACACCATTGATTGGTTGAGTAAATGTGTATTTTATAATATGTATAAAGTAGATTTTGAGTCAGCGTTAGAGTAGGGAGTTTTGGGGTGGGCAGCAACTCTTGTTAGGAGTGGCAATAAGGCAGCCAAGGCAAAGTGGGGTTTGACTCCGGGCATATTATCCACAATAAAAAATGGATGAAAAGACTTTCTGTGCTGTTTTCATTTCTGGGATCAGTGGGGTAGATTTTAGGGAAGGGACTGGCACAAGCATTCAGGAACCACCATGGATCTGTCCCCAAACTTCCAGGGGTCCTGGAAAATCAGTCAGTGTGCCAGAGTTCCCTGTGTCCTGGGATTTGGGGGACACCAGGAGGAGAATCTCATAGCTGCAGGAATGCCGCAGAGGGGGCTGAACCCCCAGGGGATGGGGCTGAGAAGTACACAGCCCCTACACAAGTTCAGAGCTGTGACAGTCTGAATCCCCACAATGGTGGGATCTACAGATTTCTCCACAGTACCTTCCATGACACGGCCAAAGATGAAGCTTCAGCACAGCAACTACGGTCAAGGATAAGGCCTGGATCCCACTGCTAAAGGAAGAGATGCTTTGACTTTCCCCTGCAGCTTAACAACCCCAAAGTGGATATCTCCTCAGGCTATGAATCCCATGCTGCGGTCTGTCTGGTTGCATGATCCCATCCCATGAGTGCCTTAAATCCCTGGGACATCCAGAAAAATCCTTCTATCATCCTTCCCTGTGGTGGAAAGGGCCAGGCCCTCATCCTCAGGGTCCTATGCAGTGGCCATCTTCATGACCTCTCTGGTACGAGTGCCATCAATGTCCCATGTGATGACCAATTTGGAATCTCGCATCCACCTCGGCTTTATGCCACCTGAGATGGTTGCATACCTTGCTTACCATCTAAATCCAGCTCTGCTTCTCCCTAACCTGGACCACTCCTGGTTAGTCTTAAACTAGTCAAGGAAAACTAACCAACATGCACTCACATTGTATCTGCACTCTTTCACCCTCCTGCCTTATTTTCTTTCTTTACTGCCAAACATTTGCACTTAATCTGACCCCCAAGCACTTAGGAATTCATCTTTTCTTCCCCGCAGAATTTATGTCCACATCCTTATATTTGGTTACTTCCGCTGTCTGAGAAGCAGCTAGGCCTAATGGAAAGATCATGGGCCTGGGAATCAAAGGACCTGAGTTCCAAACCTGGCTCCATCAGTTTTCTGCTGTGTGACCTTGGGCAAATCACTTAACTTCACTGTGCTTCAGTTACCTTAGCTGTAAAATGGAGATTAAGACAGTGAGCCCCATGCAGGACATGGACTGTAACCAACATATGTATCTTATGCTTTCCCATATTAATTGCTTAACAAACATCATTTAAATATACATGGATCCATATAGATAGATAGATAGATAGATAGATAGATAGATATGGTTTTAATGGCTGCCTCCACACTAGGTTGTAAATTCTTTGAAGGCAGGGATAAGGTCTAAGCTACTGTAATTACCCAAAGTGTAGTACAGTGCTACACACACAGTAAGCACTCAATAACTATCACTGAAGACAATAATAAAGATAGCCATCATATTTTATTTGTCCCCAATACACTGCATTTGTAAAATAACTTGACAAGAATTTGGAATCTTTTAAAATAGTGGTCAATCTGAGATGCCTACCCTAGGAAAGGACAGTTGGGGACAAATATCCCGGTGACCTTCCTAGGTGCAGATAGCAAAACAAACATGCCTAGAAACTTACTTTTTATCATTATTTCCAACTTTACCTTGCTCTACATCCTAATTTTGTTGTGTTCCCAATTTTTCTTCCATAATCTTGATTTCTCTAAGGTCCTTGCATCGCCTTTTCTTTTAAAAACTCAATTTCGTTCATGCTGTAGTTTTTGATTTAGTTTGTCCCAAGCCTTTAGAAACAAATTTTAATTACAGATTCATCAATAAGAATGCCTCAGTTCATGGTCTCTCGGCAATGTTCATCTGTAATAATGAAAATAAATTCTGTTTTCCTTGCAATATATTTTCTATACTAAAAGAATATAAATGAGTTGTGTTTTTTTTTTCTGAAGTACATGAAAGATGTTTTGTTATCAGCATGGTATAGTGGATAGAGCCCAGGCCTGGGATTCAGAAGATAATGGATTCTAATCCTGGCTCTGCCACTTGTCTGCTGTGTGACTTGGGGCAAGTCACTTCACTTCTCTGGGCCTCAGTTCCCTCAACTGTTAAATGGGGTTTGAGACTGTGAGCCCCACATGGGACAGGGATTGTGTCCAACCCAATTTGCTTGTATCCACCCCCAGTGCTTAGTACAGTGCCTGGTACATAGTAAGCCCTTAACAAATACCATAGTTAATATCATTATTATTATCAATTAATTATTCCACTTTTTATTATATTTGTTATTATTAATAATAATAATAATGGCATTTGTTAAGCGCTTACTATGTGCAAAGCACTGTTCTAAGCGCTGGGGGGATACAAGGTGATCAGGTTGTCCCACGTGGGGCTCACAGTCTTCATCCCCATTTTACAGATGAGGTAATGGAGGCCCAAGGACACACAGCTGACATGTGGTGGAGCCAGAATTTGAACCCATGACCTCTGTTAAGCACTTACTATGTGTCAACACTTAGTATAGTGCCTGGCAAATAGCCTTTAACTAATGTTATTTAAAAAAAAGTTAATCAATCAATTGTATTCCTTGAGTGTTTACTGTTTGCAATACAACACCTTATTTCCCTAGAGGGGAAAACAGACATTCCTGTAAATGAGTAAGTTACAGATATACACCTAAGTTCTGTGGGACTGAGGGTAAGGTGAAATATCCAGTGCCCAAAGGGTACAGATCTGAGTGTACAGATGATGCAGAAAGGAGATAGAATTGAGGACAAAAAGGGCTTAATCAGGGAAACTCTGTTGGAGAAGATGTGACCCCATTAAGGCTCTGAAAGTGGGGAGAACGGTGGTCTGGATTATAGTGATGGGGAAAAAGTTCCAGGACAGAAGGAGGATGTGGGAAAGGGGCCATTGGTGAGGTGAACAAGCTGGCAAGAGGAAGAGCAGTCTGGGTTGTAGGAGAAGATGAGAAAAGTGAGGTCAGAGAGGGTAGGATGCCTTAAAGCCGACGGTATTTATTTTATTTTGTTGGTATGTTTGGTTTTGTTCTCTGTCTCCCCCCTTTTAGACTGTGAGCCCACTGTTGGGTAGGGACTGTCTCTATGTGTTGCCAATTTGTACTTCCCAAGTGCTTAGTACAGTGCTCTGCACATAGTAAGCGCTCAATAAATACAATTGATGATGATGATGATAAGGAGCTTCTGTTTGATGTGGAAGATTACTTAGAGAAATAATCTGGGCAGCGGAATGAAGTATGGACTGGAGTGGGGAGAAACAGGAGGCAGGGAGGTCAACAAGGAGGCAGTTGTAATAGTCAAGATGGGATAGAATAAGTACTTAGATCTGCATTAGTAGCAGTTTGGGTGGAGAGAAAAGGGTGAATTTTAGAAATGTTGCGAATTTGGAACCATCAGGATTTCTAAAATTCACCCTTTTCTCGGCTCTGATACGTTTTATTCTCCCAAGCACTTAGTATGGTGCTCTGAACGCAGTATACGTTCATTTAATATGACTGATGCTAAATGCCAGGCAACTATGGTATTTAATTGTGATATGTGAACTGGCTCAGATTTCAATTACTCATTTTTGGATTTAAGCATTATAAAATAAGCGTACATTTTCAGGCCATATTTTGGAAAATGCAAGCCTAAAAATCTGTTACTGAGGGAAAAGAAGATGTGGAGATATGGATGATTATGGCTGGATATATTTACTGATCAAATTCCCAACATAATTATTTAATGCTCCACTTTGCTTAGGCAGGTTCAGTACCTGTGAGCAGGTGAACCATCTGCTGGGAAAATAGGTCTTACTGGTACCATCTATTGGGAAAATTATGTCATTTAAATATGTTTTAGCAAACAATTGTTTAATTGGATAGCACCCAATAATCTAAGAATAGACTTCTTTTGAGGATGGAACAGCGTGAGGATGCTATATGATGAAAAATACTGCTTTTAGACTTTGAGAGATGGCTAAATGTTTCACAAATATTTCCAAACAGTGATTGCTGATTCTGTTTCCACTTAAGCTTGTCTTTTGGCCGGGTATTTTTTTACAAGATTTTAATGGTTGTTCCTAAAATCAGCTTGCAGTAGGATACGCCAATATTGGACTCCCCCTCCCCTCCTCCCCGCCCCCCCCGCAAAAAAATCACAGAAATAAAACAAAACTTCACCAGAACCTACGACATAATCAGGTTAAGTTTCTGAGAAAACTATCCTCTTTTCTATGATTTTCCAGTGTCATTAGTCATTGTCAATTTGATTAGAAAAGACATTTAAACATCACATTAAAAAAAAAACTTTAGCATAAATCCTTGAGCCCTGGACAATTTCCAGGTTTAGGCATTATAAATTGTATACTTTAGTGGTGTGATAATTTTCAATTATTTGGGCTTCAGCTCAAACTCCTTTAAATAGTGCCTAGCAGGTTCTAGATTATTTTTTCCCCAAGGTCATTTGTGGGCACAGTTTAGACACACGATTCAAAAGATTAAATGATGGTTCCAGGGTTGCCGCTGATTTTTCTACTGAGTGCTACTGTTTCTAGCTTGGGATTAGCTCACATATCATTTACCGATAAAAGACAGACCATTTCAAGAATGCTGTGTTTAATAGTCACGGAAGAAACACGTATAGGTAGAGTACCTCTAATCTTTTACTTTGCTTCCTCAACCTGGTAAACAACCATCAGAATCTAGGGTCACATCTCCTCCAAGAGGTCTTCCCCAATTAAGCCCTCTTTTCCCCAAGTCTGTCTCCCTTCTCCCTTCTCCCTCACCTCAGGATCTGGATCTGTGCCCTTTGGGTATTCGGATTCCACCCTCAGCCCCTCAACAATTATGTATCTATATATGAATTATTCATTTATATTAATGTCTGCCTCCCCTTAAAAACTGTAAGCATGTATGGAAAACGTCTATCAGGTCTCTTCTATTGTAATAATAATAATTATAATTGTGGTATTTGCTAAGTGCTTTCTATGCCCTGTTCTAAGCACTGGGGTAGATATAAAGTAATCAGGTTGTTCCACGTGGGGCTCACAGTCTCAATCCCAGTTTTACAGATGAGGTAACTGAGGCACAGAAAAGTTAAGTGATTTGCCCAAAGTCACATAACTGATTAATGGCGGAACCGGAATTAGAACCCATGACCTCTGATTCCCAAGCCTGGGCTCTTTCCACTAAGCCATGCTGCTTCTCACGCTGGACTTTTCCAAGCCCTTAGTACAGTGTTCTGCCCACAGTAACTGCTCAATTAATGCCATTGATCGGTTGGTTGATTATGGTTGATTTGTGTGTGTCAATCCAAAACGTCCCATTTTTCAATGTAGTCTGATTTGTGAAATCCACGTAGCTCTGTCCATTCTCCCCTTTAGCTTTGGGGAGAATCCAGCTGCCTCTCCATTCTCCCCTTCAGATTTAGGGAGAATCCACCAACCTTTCCATTCTCCCCTGAAGATCTAAACAGACACTCACTGGATTGCATTAGGGGACCAATACCACAATGATGATACTGACTTTTGCAAAGGGCTATGCCTTATTCTTGAAACAAGGCGTTCATGACATTCACGATAAACTTATCATTACTGTTCTTATCGTCATGATGGCTCAGCATCCACCTTAAGAGCTAGATTCTGTTATTCCCCATTCGTCTACGACATAGGGGTTAGCATTTTAAAGCTCATTTTATACTTTTGTCCCTTGGAATCTGACATTTCCATTCAGAGTTCCAATTTGGATTCTCTTTCGAAGGCCTTGTCAGTTGAAGTGGTGATGCACTGAACTCATGGAAAGTACTTTTCCTGCTGAGAGCTTTCAGCGGCACAGGTAGCCTCGAAGAATGTATAGAAAATTGCCTTTAGAATAAGGATATTATAGTTCCCTGAAGAGATGAATCACATAGAAACTAGAGAAAACAATGTCACGCAGAAAAGGAAACCTTTTTAGCACTTGCCACTTATGTCACCACTAAATAAATTAAAAAAGGTAAAATCAAAAACATTTAGAGAAATCTCAGCATATGGTAAGCAAACATCCACAAGACAGAGAAGTAAACGGAAGGTTTATGTATAGCTTCCCGACAGAAGGCAACGCAATTCAGTGATGAGAAATGTTCAGCATGGAAACTTTGGTTGCCAATCAGGTAGCCTGTTGAAAATACACTAGATTCAGAGACAAGGAAAGTCACCTCTAAAAGTGTGGCACACTGGGTTCTCTTTCAATCCTGACTCTTCTTCCGGCTCCCTTGTCCGTTTGGTCCGTATCCCTTGTGAAATTTAGCCCCAGTCCAAAAGGCAGGACAGGTTAACCAGAGATGAGGTCTTGGAAGACAGTCAGTTCAGCAGTGCTGAGGCAATAATGCTCACTGCAATGCAACTTTGCTGTGCAGAATGTGTGAAGAGAATGGATGACAGCAAGATGTCCAAGCAGCTGCTACATAGTGGAACGTTATGGGGCATAACTAAGCAGCAGGAGCAGACAAATGAGGTAATGAAGCATGATCTCCATCATTGTAGTATATACCACTGGGTCACTGGAGAGACGGCTGCTGCATATGGAGCAGTCTGCCGTGACAATGAGGAGACGTTTCGTAAGGCTTCCAGGGGATTGAATCAATCAATCAATCAATCAATCGTATTTATTGAGCGCTTACTATGTGCAGAGCACTGTACTAAGCACTTGGGAAGTACAAATTGGCAACACATAGAGACAGTCCCTACCCAACAGTGGGCTCACAGTCTAAAAGGGGGAGACAGAACAGAACCAAACATACCAACAAAATAAAATAAATAGGATAGAAATGTACAAGTAAAATAAATAAATAAATAAATAGGGTAATAAATATGTACAACCATATATACATATATACAGGTGCAGTGGGGAAGGGAAGGAGGTAAGATGGGGGGATGGAGAGGGGGACGAGGGGGAGCGGAAGGAAGGGGCTCAGTCTGGGAAGGCCTTCTGGAGGAGGTGAGCTCTCAGCAGGGCCTTGAAGGGAGGAAGAGAGCTAGCTTGGCGGATGGGCAGAGGGAGGGCATTCCAGGCCTGGGGGATGACGTGGGCCAGGGGTCGACGGCGGGACAGGCGAGAACAAGGTACAGTGAGGAGATTAACGGTGGAGGAGCGGAGGTTGCGGGCTGGGCAGTAGAAGGAGAGAAGGGAGGTGAGGTAGGAGGGTCTTGAAAGACCAAGAGTTAGTCTCTGCAGCAGCGGCAGATCCCAAAGGTGGCAAATGCATCACTGTAGCAAACGATAATCTCTCAGGCACATTTTGTGGAATATGGTGACCGTTGCACATAAACCCATTAAGCCACCTGATGCACTCATTGCCGGGATTTCACCTTCAGGGGTGACACCTAGAAGTTGAACGATTTCACCGTAGTCATGAGTCATGAACTTAGCCTCCAGACCCTAGTCCAGAGCCCAGACGCCCATGCTACATAGTAGATTAGATAATGCAGTTGTCATTTAAGGCACATAAGTCATGCTATTTTATAAAACTTCAGAAGTGTGGCTTATTTGTAGCAAAATAAAATAATTCTAATGAGCCTCTTTGGTATCAGAAGCAGCATGGCTTAGTGCCAAGAGTACGAACTTGGGATCAGAGGACATGGGTTGTAATACTGGCTCCTCCACTTGACTGCTGTGGGACCTTAGGCAAGTCTCTTAACTTTTCTGTGCTTCAGTTACCTCATCTGTAAAATGGGGATTAAAAGTGTGAGACCCACATGGGACAACCTGATTACTCTGCATCTACCCTGGTGCTTAGAACAGTTCTTGGCACATAAGCATTTACCGAATACCAGAATTATTATTATTATAAAATGCAGTTGCCTGGCATTTATGGAGTTACAGATATCCTCATTTGTGAATTCAATTGTATTTATTGAGCACTGCACTAAGCACTTGGGAGAGTACAATATAACAATAAATAGACACATCTCTTACCCATAACCAGCTTACAGACTAGAAGGTCCTAATAAACTCACGTATTTGTCTGCTCGGTATATTTATTTTGATCACTCTGGTTGCAAATAGATTTATGATAGTCTACTCTGATAGATTGTAAGCTACTTTCATTCATTCATTCATTCAATCATATTTATTGAGCGCTTACTGTGTGCAGAGCACTGTACTAAGCGCTTGGGAAGTACAAGTTGGCAACATATAGAGACGGTCCCTACCCAACAGTGGGCTCACTGTCTAGAGAAAGTAATTACTTGTGGGCAAGTAATGGGTCACTTCTTTATTTTGCTTTTCCCAAGTACCTAGTACAGTGCACTGTACCAAATAGTTGCTCACTAAATGATGCTTTTACTATTACCATTGCTACTATAAAAAAGTGAAATTACCATGAAGATAACAGATAAGACTAACAATATACCTTATATGGACAGTGTAATTGGGGCCTCAGCATATTTTAAACCACTATGATAATGAGGCAATCAAATACAAAGGTGTTAGCAAATTCAGATCATGGAAAACATTTGTCTAACAAATTAGATACTATTAAAAGAAAAGTTTTGCATTAAAATGATCCACCTTCCTATTATATTTTCCCAAACCATTTACATACAGTTGTATTATATCATGAGCAGACTGAACCTGGGAGGTTCAGAAATACATGTTTTTTAATTAAATATATTTATCATCCATTGGTTTGCTGACCCAAATGATCACTCAGAGGTTTTTCTTCAGTTGCACTTTTTCAGTAAAAAGTTTTCTAATTAGAGAGTTTTTGCATGAAAAAGAAGGGAGCTAGCTTCCTATGACATGCAGCAAGGAAATGGTTAGATACAGAAAATATATGCTGAGTGACTACTGTACAAAGCCCAGTGAGGAAGTCCATTTTTGAGACCAGTGCATTAGTTTCCAAGTGTGAAATTACTACTTTGATGCCATTTGTGGGCCATCCTAATGATACGCCATTTGGTAATAATGAATTCCGTCAGATTTAATGGATATATAATTAATGCTAAGATACCACTGATGGCACTCCATGTCTCCAAAGGAGGTAATGCTTTGGAAGCAACAAGCAGTTTCACCTGAAAAATGCTCAAGGCAGGACAGAAATTCAGGATAGCAGTACTGGCTTGGACTGGTTATTTTGGTTTACTTTGAAGGCTAGATTTAATTAATGTCCATTATGAGATTTGTCTTGAGATTGCTCTGATGAATAAAGATTTAGTGAGCTTCATGTGTTGTTTTGCTTGAGCAGAACACAGAATTCAGGAGGAAACTTGCCAAATCAAAAATAAGAATGTAAAGGCTATTGTCTTTTTAAAGTGTGAAAATAATTGGATCCTCATGTTTGGCATGTATCTGTCTCCATGATATTCTGAGAAATACAAGAGCAAATGAAAGCTCAACTGAACTGCCTAGATTCAAAAAATTGTATGTGTTTTTAATCAGTGTTGAACCGTAGTCTCTCTTGAAAATGGCCATTTTTTTGCGGGGGGAAGTTAGAGTTGGATTGCGGCAGGACTTTTTTTTTTACCTTTTTAATGGTATTTGTTAAGAGCTTACTTTGTGCCAAGGACTATACTAAGCACTGTGGTTGATACAAACTAATCAAGTTGGACACAGTCCATGTCCCACACAGGGCTCACGGTCTTAATCTCCATTTTACAGATGAGGTAACAGACATGGAGAAGTCAAATGACTTGCCCAGGGTTACACAGTAGACAAGTGAGAAGCATTGTGGCCTAATGGAAAGGGCACGAGCCTCAAAGTCAGAGGGCCTGGTTTCTAATCCTGGCTTTGCCTCATGTCTGCCATGTGACCTTGGGTAAGTCATTAAGTTCTCTGTGTCTTAGTTACCCCATCTGTGAAACGGGGTAACTCTCCTACTCTTACCTGGGTCAGATATTACTGTTCCCATTTCACAGATATGGAAATTTAGGCTTTGAGCTTAAGGGACTTGTCCAAGGTCACACAGCAGGTCAATAGAAGAACTGGGAGTAGAAACAGCTTCTTAGACCCCCCAGACTTGAACTCTTCCCATGACGCCATGCTCTGTCACTTCTAGACTGTAAGCCCGTTGTTGGGTAGGGACCGTCTCTATATGTTGCCGATTTGTACTTCCCAAGCGCTCAGTACAGTGCTCTGCACACAGTAAGCGCTCAATAAATACGATTGAATGAATGAATGAATGTCACTTAGTAAATAAGTGAACAAGAAGGGGAAACTGCATAAAACAAGATCACATTTTAGTGAAAAATGGAATTATTCCCTTTTTTTAATACGGCATTTGTTAAGCACTTAATATGTGCCAGATATTGTATTAAGTGCTGGGGTGGATACAAGCTAATCAGGGTGGACATAGTTCTTGTCCCATGCGGGGGGCTCATGGTCTTAATCCCCATTTTTAGATGAGGTAACTGAGTCACAGAGAAATTAAGTGCCCAAGGTCACTCAGTGGACAAGTGGCAGGGTTGGAATTAGAAGCCAGGTCCTCTGACATCTAGGTCCACCCACCAGGCCACACTGCTTCTAAAAAAAAAGTGTAGAAAACATTGAGGTTTTTCATACAATCTTTCAAAGCCCCTTCAGCCCTCACTAAATTGTGACATTTTCTCTTTAAAACAACTTGAAAGCAATTCAGTTTTCTTACACTGTCTCAAGTGTTAAGGTTAAAAAGTCTAAATGGCTTCATTCTCAAATCACTCCTTTTTTCTCTCTTTCTAGCCTGATCCTGTCCCCGTTCCTTTACCCTCCAAAGCAACCTTCTTCAATCTCTGAATCCTTTCTTAAATCTCTATGTTAAGCTTCCTCACCTTCAAGTATTTCTCGGAAAATGCTTTAAGAACTAAGCTCCTGACTCTCATTCGATCCTCTCCCTCAGTAGCTCCCGTTTCTTATGTTGTCAACAACTTGTGTTTTGACTTTGGTCAGGGACAGTTGCTGACTATCAAGGGAAATAACCGTATTAGTTAATCGAAACAGAATTACACTTACCCAGGTAGAGACATTTGCATCCTTCTTTAGACCAGCCCAAATGGAACACACAGGGATCAAGTAACGGGTGCCAAATTCAGACCGTTTGCTAGCTGTGGATGAGTTTTCTTTGAAGCAGTCGGATGACCAAACGTCACGACCTAAATTAGTCCCTAGTTTAGCGTTTTATGTCACTTCACAAGGACGGAAATGAAAAATGAGACATAGCTCATGTAAGCTCAGAGGAAAATTACCACTTCACCTTGTGCAGGTCATTGGTAAGGAGAAAATCCGAGAAGATAAATCTTCTCGCCCACTGGCAGGTCTGCCTATCATCTGGGGACGAGGTATCTTACAGTGAGAGGGTAAGCACTGTGGCAGTTTTCCTCAGGTTATACCCAAACAAAAACTGTTCTTATTTTCTAGGTTTTTTTTAAAGTCCTTAGGGAAATACAGCCACAAAAGCACTGTAGAAGTGGCTAGGCGCGCCTTCCGAATGATGGTAAGATATGCATTAATATGTTTGGAAAATGTACTTCTGAAAGTGTTCATCGGAAAAGGCAATCCTGTTCATTTCTCGAGATCTGTGCAGGAATGATGGAGTGATTTTTGAATTGCAGATTGATGTTAATTTATGTATCACTTTGGGAGGAGCAAAGAGCAGTGCCATTTCCATCTCCTGACCCCAAGGTCAAACAGCTTATATATTAAAAAATAGAGTAAAATTCTCAGTATTAGTACTTTATTTTAAGAGAGGCAAAACATTTCCTGAACGTTTATCATAATATCCAAGGATGGTAAGGAGATGCAAGTTGTGTCCTTTCCATATTGTTATGGCTGAAACTCAAGGGAAAAATGTAACCCTGTTCCATACGGGGAAAGCGGGCAAGAAGAAGAAAATTACAATCAAGAGTCAAGGAGGCTACTTCTCCATCCAAGTTCTATCCATTACTTCACTTTACTAAT
Source organism: Tachyglossus aculeatus (assembly GCF_015852505.1). Lineage (NCBI taxonomy): Eukaryota > Metazoa > Chordata > Mammalia > Monotremata > Tachyglossidae > Tachyglossus > Tachyglossus aculeatus. The sequence goes on from NC_052081.1 coordinate 16,172,513, forward strand.
ACATAGTTTTGAATGTTCCCCACCAGGAGAAGAACCTCCATTCACTACAGTGGCATTTAACAGTAGCTCGGTGTGTGCTTTTGATTAAAAATTCTTCTTTTGATAGAAAAGCTAGCCTATCATTATTGATCATCATGCTGCTCTGCGTAAAGGGTAACACCATGGATAGACAAGCCTGACAAAGCCATTCAAGGCCATTAGGAAATGAGATAATAATGACCCAAAGTGGACCATTAGTAGAAGCTAGTCTTGCGTTTGGACATATCCTGCTGCAAGAAAAATCCAATTAATTGAAATGGCAAATTTAGCAGATGGAAGTTGTATTAACAAAGGACAAAAGTGGTTTAGCTCCAATTCACACACTTTGCAGCTAACGCTATAACAGATTACACCAATTTGCTTTCTGTCTCCAGTTGAGGCATTCTTTACTGGTTTGAGGGGACTGCCACAAATGCTACTGGGGGCTTCTGGGTCCCACCAAGAATGCCAAGTGAAGAACACTCCATGAAATTGGAGAAGCAGCGTGGCTGAATGGGTAGAGCCTGAGCCTGGGAATCAGAAGGACTTGGGTTCCAATACTGACTCTGACACATGTCTGTTGTGTGGCCTTGAGCAAGTCATTTCACATCCCTGTGCCTCAGTTACCACATCTCTAAAGTGGGTATTAAAACTGTAAATCCAATTTGGGACATGGACTGTATCCAATCTGATTAGTTTATATCTAACCCCAGAGCTTAATAGAGTGCCTGGCATATTGTAAGTGCTTAAATACGATTTAAAAAATTGAAGAAATCCCTGTTAAAGTATCCCTTTGAACAGTTGGTGTGTGGTTGATTGTAATTGACTACGATGGCTGAGTCAGCATAAAGCCTGTGTATGGAGAGGATTTACTTTCATTCAAAATATCCATTTCTGACCAGAATTTTTCAGAGAAAGGTTAACGGTGCCAAAACAGCATGTGGGGAGTAAACACCTATCTTCCTGGAGTAACAGTTATGAGCTTCATAACACTAATCCTGCTCCAGTACACAAGCTTGGCTTCAGAATGCGGCATCTGCTTGATTGATGGGTATAGTGTTTTGGCTTTTTCTCCTTTGGTCTGTTTTCAGCAACCCTGTCACCCCAGCCATCTACAGGGTACTTAATTCTCAGAGTCAGGCAGCCTAGCAGCAAGATAAGGAGGCTAGTGGGAGCCACCCAGACTGCTGGACACCTACTATTAATTGGGCAATTGTAGAAACCAGGCCAGACAGATTCCTGAGCCACACAGCTACCTAGCCAAAGATCTTTGTGTGCATTCATGCAAACCAGAAGCTTTCATCCAAACCCGCAAAGCAAAAATTATTACAGAAAGCTGCAAATCATTTGATTCTCACTGTTTTCCCCTTGAAGATCTAGGTAGTAGATAATGGGAGATTTCATTTATTTGAAATATCACAATGCTACATTTTTCTCTAATGAGATACCTTACTTTAGAAGTTGTAGGTCTCCTAATGATTTGATTGTCCAATCTTCCATACATCCAATAATAATAACTGTGATAACTGTTAAGTGCTTACTATATGTCAATTACTGTACTAAGTGCTAAGATAGATACAAAATCAGCAGGTCCCACCTGGGACTCTAAGACTAAACAGGATGGAGAACAGGTTTGAATCCCACTTTTGCATATGAGGGAACTGAGGCACAGAAAAGTTAAGTGACTTGCCTGAGGTCACACAGCAGATGAGTGATAGAGTCCAGATTAGAACCCGGGTCCTTTGTCTCCTAGGATCGTGCTGCTCTTTACCCTAGGCCACGCTGCCTTCTCATCTGTGTCGCATGGGCCCATCAGAGGAGATACATCAGGTTCATGAGAATTCAACCAGCTTGTTTCATTTCACCATTGGGCACCCATTTATATATATATATTGTTCATCTCATTTCCTCTAGAAAATGTGTATTCTGATGAGCCTTGTTTCACTAATGAGGTGACTACATTCAAAAGCCTGATGTTTGCGATCCTGCCTCACTAATTTGATGTTGATGTAATTATAGAATGTATTAAAGACGTCATCATCATCATCAAATGCCATCAAGTCGTTCCCAATTCATAGTGACTTTATGGATTTAACCATAAGGTTTTCTTGGTGGAACCACTGCCTTCTTGCACACCATAAAAGCTTAAATCTCTGCTGGTGTCGTTGATCAGCAATTTAATCACTGAATCATCTGCCTTTGACTCTTTCCCAAGCCACTTTTGTCCAGCACAGGTGAATCAACTTGTCTGATGCTTCAGCTTAGACCTTCCCATTAAGGGTAACCCTGATGAGAGGATCTCTCTCAGTGGTATAGCACTATGCTTCATTGGCGTATGCAAACTCTCTTGCCATAATAAGGTCTTGATTCATAAGGGGGATAAAGCAAATACTGTGCGCTAAACACTGGGTCATATACATGGTCATGACTTCATAAATAGTTACTGACCCACATGGTGCTCTTATCTGCACTCTGAGGCCCGGGGATATCTGGAGACGTTCTCAGAGATACACAGTAGACCAGTGGCAGAGTTTAGGCTTGAATCCAGGTCTTCTAATGCCCAGTCCCATGGCATTACCTAATATTGTACTACAATGGCTTTCCAGATTATCAGCTGTCTGAATCTTGATTCTGTGTTGACCCAAATTCTGACCAGATCTCCCAAAAAACATGCTAAGTTTTTTTTCCTCTTTTTTTGTTCATTTGGTTTTGATACTTTGTCTATCCTGCCAGTATTGGGTAGCATCCTTTCTCTGGAACAGAATTCAGCTAAGGATTTCAGCACTGTATTGTCCATGGAGACCCTTAGTTGTGCATAGGGTCTTTAAAGGTGTGGACTGGTGCTAAACTTGGTCTTCAAACTACTTGTTATTTCATCATGTTTTGCTGATTCTCAGACATTGTTTAAAATTATCTGCAAATTTTTGGGTGAGTGATCTGACAGCTTATCAGCTTGTAGGAGATCCAGTATGATTAATTCAAGGATGTTCCATGTTACTTTCAGTGGCTGAATTGAACAGTTTCCCAGAAGATCATAAGATTCTAATCCTACTTTCCCAATTCTATGCTGTGCCCTCCAGCTTGATTATATTGAACAAGACTGAACCCAATCCTTGTCTCTGTGCTTACTAGAATGATTTTGGATCGTCTCAGGGAAATCAAACTTTTTCGATTGGTGACATAACCTAGCTTGCCGATGATGTCAAAATGTTTCTGTAAAGTCTATGAGCACCCTTAAAAATTTTGAAGTTGTTTTCATATCTTATTTTCAGCAGTGAATATTCTCGTTGTTCCCCATTGTGATCTGAATCCAATTGCCATTCTGGGCACACAAGGTAAAGTGCCCTTCTGCAATTGACAATCAGTCAATGGAGAACAGTGCTATCTCCTGATAATTTCCCCATTCAGCTTTCTTCCCTTGGTTCTTTAAAGTGATTAAAATGGCAGCATTTTCCAAAGCTTAAAAGTGTTCCCTCAGCACTCATATGCTGAGGAAAATCCTGGGTAAGCTGGAATAGACTAGATTGCCTCCCTGTTAAGATTTTCTGGGAATTGAAGGCATAGTTAAAGTTGGTCCTCAGCTGTTTCTCCGTGGAGAATGCCTCAGCATTCATGTATTTTTGAAAATGGCAACACAGCCAGTTTGATAGTTTTTTAGAGGGTATTTTTTATTCTAAGCTTCTAGAGGGCAGGGATCATATCTACCAATTCTACTGTATTCTCCCAAGTGCTGAGTACAGTTGTCACTAAAGACTGAGTGCTCTTCACAGATCATTGATTGATCACATTGTCACTCAGGAACTCTTTTTTATAGTTTTAGTAAGATGATAAGCTATCATCAAATAGTCAACATGAATGTTGCAATTTTATCGTGGCCTAGTGAAAAGAATATGAGCTTGAGCCTGGGGATGTGCATTCTAATTCTGGTTCTTCCACTTTCCGGCTGTCCGATTCTGGGCAAATCAGTTAACAACTCCATGCCTCATTTTCCCCATCTGTAAAAAGGGAATTAAATATCAGCTGATCTTCCATCTTCAACTTATCCTCATATGAGATAGGGATGTATCAGATCTCATTGCATTTACCCCAGTCTTGGCACGGTGCTCTGCACTTAGAAAGCACTTAACCAAAACCACCATTATTGTGAATGATGATAATAATAATAAAGACGGCATTAATAGTATGTTATCAAGCATGACTGAGGAAGAGCTCCTCACTAGCTGATTCTTGGATTTTCCAAATGTCAATAAGGAAAGAGTCCTGAAGCAGTGGTACAGACTGCCCATTATAATCATCAGATTAGCTGCCTAACATGTTTTATGCAAAGGAAAAATCCTGCTAATGAGTACTGGCAGGGAATTGTGCCTATGACAAATATTGCCAAGTGAGAAGTCCCTCCACTGCCACTGCTGCTGCCCTTTCCTCAGCTCTGTGTACATTCCATTTCCAGGCTAGTTGGCAAAATCTATTCACAGCATCGAAGCATGATGACCAAATGTAGCACAGTTTTTAAGAGGAATATGAGAAGCGACGTGGCCTAGTGGATAGAGCGTAAGCCGGGGATTCAGAAGTATTTGGGTTCTAATCCTGCTACTTGTATGCAGTGTGACCTTGGACAAGTCACTTATCTGTGCCTCAGTTCTGTCATCTGCAAAATGTGGATTAAGACTGTGAGCCCCACGTGGGACAGGGATGGTGTCCTACCTGACAACCTTGTATGTACCCCACTTTTTAGCAGTGCCTGGAACATAGTAAGTGCTTAACAAATACCATTAACAACAACAACAACAATATTCTTCCACATCTCCCACTTCATCACAGCCACTTTCCCTACTCTCACTCCACTCTCTCCCAGCTAAGGTTAGGATCAGGCTAAGAATCAGGCTGACCAAAAATATCATTCCTGAAAGTGTAATTCTGAACACTGAAATGTTATTATAAATTGGAGGTCTTCCGCAAGACATTTATGAGATAGTATCTGTCTATCAAGTGACTGAGCAAAGAGCCTTATCAGCTTTCAAAACAAATTTGATTCAATGTCAAAAAACATGAGAATGTTCCAATTAGCATATCAGTGTAATTGAGACTATCAATGTGTTCAATAGAACAATATTCAAAATTCTTTGAGAGGCTATGCCTAGAAAATATGCCGTAAACTAGATAAACATAAACATAAGCATTAACATAAACTCGGTGGCATAAACTAAAATATGCCATAAACTAGATTAGAAAACATTCAGAGCAGAATCAAAAGGCATTGACACTTGTAAAACTAGAATATTTTCAATTTAGAACTATGCGTTTAGCTATTAGTTTAGGGTGGCATTCTCTGAAGAAAGGAAACAGTATAATATCCAATTATGACGGTAAAGGAACATACATTGACTTGACTATTTGAAGAAATTAGAAAACCAATTACAGAAGTGGTAATGTAAGAAAGTGTCTTCTCTTCAGCCTATATTTTGTTATACCAAATCAGTTGTTTTAGAGAAAGAGCAGAAAAATAAAAAAGAGAAAACATGTCACTCAGGATTCTATCCCCAGTATTCGGCAGAGTTTTTTTATTCCCAATTCTAGGCCACGCACACTTTCATTTTGTTTGTATTATAAAGTCAAACTGTGTGTATGCCCAGAAACTGTATTAGACACCTCATAACGTTCGATTAAAGCAACAGAAACCTCAGGTACATACTATTCCTCTGTAACTAATATCTCCAGGCATATGATGATTTAAAAGTTACAACACTCAGCTGTTCCTTTCTGTAAGGGATATTGTCTCTCAAACTGGAGGAAATCCTGTTTTATCTAAATGACATTGTGTGGTATACTTCATAGTAATGGATAAAAACTGAAGTGCCCTAAATATGTTATGATGTATGACATGCTTTTCTCATATTAGGTAGCATAAGGTAATATATAGAGAAAAGCATTTTGGATAGTCTTCAATTTCCTTAAGATTTTCTATCAATCTATCTATCTTTCTATCTATCTCACCGTACACATACACCAAATTAACATTATATATATTTAGGGGTATGAATGAAGATTTTGTACCACATTTCCAAATGGCACCTTGGCAAATGGGCATTCTTTCATTCTTCCTTATCAATTAAGAAATCAATCAAAGGTATATTTTCAGTGCTTACAATATAGCAGACTTGGTAGACAAGTTCCCTGAGCTTACAGTCTTAGATGGAGATAAGAGCATGGGCTTGGGAGTCAGAGGTCGTGGGTTCTAATCTCAGGCCCACCACTTGTCAGCTGGGTGACTTTGGGCAAGTCACTTAACTTCTCTGTGCCTCAGTTATCTCATCTGTAAAATGGGGATTATGACAGTGAGCCCCAAGTGGGACAACCTGATTGCCTTGTATCCCCCCACCCAGTGCTTAGAAGAGTGCTCGGCACATAGTAAGCGCTTAACAAATACCATCATCATTATTGTTATTATTATTATTATTACATAAGTGATGTGGGGCTGAGAGTGGGGAAAATAAAGGAGGGAAATCCAAATGCAGGTAAGATGGGTAGAAGTGAAAACTATGACAATCAAATATTACAAAGCCTACCCTCTAGCACTTTCCTGGTGCAATTAAGCAGTGCTATTTAGTGATGACTTGCTGTGTGCACAATACTGCACAAAGTCCCTGGAGAAATATAATAAAATAGATTTGGAAGACATGAACCCTGCCTACGAGGAGCTTACACCCAGAGGGGGAGGCAGACAGTTAAAATATATTACAGATGATAGAAAGTAGTAGAGAAAAGTAGTAGAGAATAATAATATGGTCATAAGTGCTGTGAGGCTAGGGTGATTGTCGAAGTGCTTAAGGAATAATAATAATAATAATAATTTTGGTATTTGTTAAGTGCTTACTATGTGCCAAGCACTGTTCTAAGTGCTGGGGGAGATACAAGGTAATCAGGTTGTCCCACATTCATTCATTCATTCAATTGTATTTATTGAGTACTTACTGTGTGCACAGCACTGTACTAAGCACTTGGGAAGTACATGTTGGCAACACATAAGAGATGATCCCTACCCAACAGTGGGCTCAGGGGTCACAGTCTTCATCCCCATTTTCCAGATGAGGTAACTGAGGCACGGAGAAGTTAAGTGACTTACCCAATGTCTCACAGCTGATGTGGCAGAATTGGGGTTAGAACCCATGACAGTGCTAAGCGCTTAGTACAGTGCTCTGCACACAGTAAGCGCTCAATAAATACGATTGATTGATTGACCTCTGACTCCCAAGCCCACACTCTTTCCACTGAGCCACGCTGTTTCTCTGCAGCAAAAAGTGCATAAGCAACACAGAAGGGAAGGTGAAAGGGGATTGAGGGCTTAGTCAGAAAATAACTCTTGGAAGAGAATTTTTTTAGAGGGTTGGGATTCAAGCAAAAAAATTGATCAGTGGTATTTACTGAGAACTTACTATGTGCAGAGCACTGTATTGTATTCTTGGGAGAATACAACGAACTTAGCAGACACAGTCACTGTCCATAACAAGCTTGAGACAAGTTTACAGTCTAGAGGAAGGTAGGGAGAGTGGTGGTCTGTGAGATATTAAAGGGGAAAGAGATCCAGGCCTGAGGGTGGATGTAGGCAAGGATGGGAATAGGGTAGATGTGATTGGGGTACAGGGAATAGGCTGCAATTAGAGAAGTGTAGTGGGAAGGTTAGGTTTTAGTATGAGATTAGTGAGGGATGGTTGGAGAGAGAGCTGATTAAGTGTCTTAAAGCCAAAGGTAAGGCTTCCTTGTTTGATGCAGAGTTGGTTGGACAATCGTTAGCAGTTTTTGAAGAATGGGGAGATATGGAATGAATCTTTTTCAATTTTAGAAAAATGATTCAGGCAGCAGAGTGAAGTATGGACCGGAGGGGGAGAGGTGGGAGGGAGGGATGTCAGCAAGGAGGCTGATGCAGTGATCAGGACAAAAAATAAGTGATTAAAGGTAAGTGTGGTAGCAATTAAGCACAGATTCTCAATCAGTCATTTACTGAGTGCTTAATGTGTGCAGAGCATTGTACTAAGCACTCCATTTGAAGGCTATGATGATGAATTCACACAAACAGATGTCCTGTTTGGCAATGAAATGAGGAAAACATCTAAGTATTCCCCAGGAAATGCAGAAAGGATGAGAAATACTAATCAGAGAGAATTCCTGAATTATCAGAATTAAGGGAGGACAGAAAAACTGCTAGAATGCCAACCCATAAATAGGAGTGTAAGAAAGTAGACCTTGAGTTGTCTCGCATTCAAAGAGAGAACTACCCTGCCAACTTGAGTTTACACAGATACCCCTATATGGTTTTAAGACAAATCATTTCCCTCATTATTCTAAGCAATTGCATATAATAAGCACAAACTGCTTGCTTGTTACTATCCTGCAAAAGGATGTCACAATCTGTGCTTGTCAGTAGATCTTAATTTAATGGCAAATTATTTTTCTCATAGTTCATCTTTTTCTGCAATGCCTGTACTTGGTTGCACTCCATATTTTCTAATGCTTAAATAACAGATTGATAAAATGAATGAAAATACTGTGTTAGTGTGGGACTGGGGATCAGTATTTTAAACCTGGCTCCATCATTTGCATGCTGTGTGATACTGTGTGAAAAGTCAGTCGATTTCCCTCAGCCTCAGTTTCCTCTTTTGTAAAATGAGATTTAATTCCTAGTCTCCTTCCTACTTAGACAATGTGAGACAGGACTGTGTCACATTCCTAGGGTTTACTATAGTGCCTGGCACAAAGTAAGCACTTAACAATATTATTATTAATTATTATTATTAATAGAATCATATTTATTGAGCACTTATTGTTCAAAGCACTGTACTAAGTGCTTGGGAGAGTACAGTATAAGAACAGACACATTCCTGCCCACAGCGGTCCTAGAAAAGTGAATTATTGTAAACCTAAAAGGGTACCAGGCAGAAGGCTTTTGCTTGAAACACTCTCAGTTCAGGAAACAAAACATTTAGGAATAAAGGGAAAATACTGTAGAAATGATTCTTATACTGAAGTAGTTCCACTCAGAGCCATATGCATCAATATATTTCCTGAGTAAATGTTTGGCGGCAGTTTAAGGATTTTCTTTTTCTCCTCAGCTCTGTCCATGTCTGAAATCAGGTCAGTGATTTCAAAGGGTATTATACCCAAGAAACAAATTACAGGATCAGTCTCATGTTATTCAGCAATGTCAAAAGGACCCTCCATTTAGTTCAATAGCCATGACTGCACTGTTTGGTAATATGAATAGTTTTATTCTTAGCATTTGAACAGTCTACCTACCAACATTACACAGAAGATTAATTTTATTGATAATATATTTCATCCTCAATATAACATCACCACTTGGAGGAAAGAATTGAAAATGCCTGTAGGGCTTGATCCCTGGCTCTTATGGTATTTCAAACTTATTTAGAATTTCAACCGGAGTCAGGAAAAGGTCTCAGGAGCAAATAAATAAAAATGGCATATGGTATCAAAACCCACAGTCATTTAATTATACATAGTCAATATGAGACTCAGTTCTAGTGAGATAAATATTTATGAATACAGTCTTAAAGCATTTTGAATGAGGATGATTATATTCAACAATAAATCTCATTAAATGCAATGTAAAATTTTGAATGTTTACAATAATAATGATGGTATTTGTTAAGCGCTATGTGCTAAGGACTGATCTAACAGCTGTAGGGTACATACAAGGTAATCAGGTTGTCCCACCTGGGGCTCTGCAGACTTAATCCCCATTTTACAGATGAAGGAACTGAGGCACAGAGAAGTCAAGTGATTTGCCCAATGAGTAGGGGTCACAGCCACCCCTCAGCCCACGTCTAGGCGGCTGCTTTCATTTGGACTCATGTCCACCTCGCCGGATGGGACACCTGAGGGTTAATTGTGTATCCTATTGTTGGCAGAAAATGCACAAAAATGTCTACCATTTTCACACATCAAGATGTTCTGGACACCCTAGACTGTAAGCTCATTGTGGTCAGGGAATACGTCCACCAACTCTGTTGTGCTGTAGTCTGTTGTGCTTGAGAAGCAGCATGGCTCAGTGGAAAGAGCACGGGCCCTGGAGTCAGAGGTCATGGGTTCAAATCCCAGCTTCACCAATTGTCAGCTGTGTGACTTTGGGCAAGTCACTTAAATTCTCTGTGCCTCAGTTACCTCATCTGTAAAATGGGGATAAAGACTGTGAACCCCCTGTGAGAAAACCTGATCACCGTGTAACCTCCCCAGTGCTTAGAACAGTGCTTTGCACATAGTAAGCGCTTAATAAATGCCGTTATTATTATTATTATTATTACTCTCCCAAGTGCTTCATGTAGTGCTCTGCATACACTGAGCACTCAAGAAATAATAATACCAATAACAAACTTTTTCACATCAGAAGGATAGCATGTAAGTGTATTGACAAACCCCATGAGACGTAGAAAAGATCAAATGTGTTAGAGAAAAGAGACAGATTTCACTTTGTAGGTTAATGTTTAACTTTGTTGCCAACAGAGAAGCAGCGTGGCTCAGTGGAAAGAGCCCGGGCTTTGGAGTCAGAGGTCGTGGGTTCGAATCCTGGCTCCGCCACATGTCTACAGTGTGACCTTGGGCAAGTCACTTCACTTCTCGGAGCCTCAGTTACCTCATCTGGAAAATGGGGATGATGACCGTGAGCCCCACATGGGACAACCTGATCACCTTGTATCCCCCCAACGCTTAGAACAGTGCTTTGCACATAGTAAGTGCTTAACAAATGCCATTATTATTATTGTTATTTGTTCTCAGCTTTTGTTTAAAATGATTTCCTTTATTTAGTAAAAATAATAATGATCGTGGTATTTGTTAAGCACTTACTACATGCTGTGTATTGTATAAAGGGCTTGGGTAGATATAAGCAAATTAGGTTGGACATTTTCCCTGAGCCGTATGGGGCTCAGTCTTAATCCCCATTTTTCTGATGAGGTAACTGAGGCACAGAGAAGTTAAGTGACCAGCCCAAGGTCACACAGCAGACACGTGGAAGAGTGGAATTTAGAATCCAGGCCTGTACTCTTATCCACGAGGCCATACTGATTCTCTAAGTTGACAGTATCAAACAGGCACTCCCCAAAATTATTCACCCAGTTGCTTATCTCCCTTGCTTCTTGAGGATTACTCACCCATACTTTGTCAGCAATGATATACATAGATTCTCTCAACACTGTGATTGTAACCTCCTCAATCTACACTTGTAAAATCTCATCAGCCTGTTTCTTTTTGGCTGTCCCATTAGTAGTGTATACATTCTGCCATCTGTCCCAATTAGCTTTAGCTTTTGCTGGAATAAGCACCCTTTGTTTGATGATCTAAGAAAATCTGAATAAAGGATTTTTCTCAAGTTTATGTAGTGAAGCCAAAGCAGGAAACAGAATGCAGGTCTACACCACCAAATTGAGAAAAGGTAATTATCTCCTTGAAGACAGAGATCTAGATTTTTAGTTCTATTTTGTTTATTTTTTAATGGTATTTGTTAAGCACTTACTATGTGTCAAACACTCTTTTAGGTGCTGGGGTAAGTACAAGTTAGGTTAGACTGGTCCCTGTCCCACAGTAGGCTCAGACTCTCAGTAGGAGGGAGGCCAGCAATTGAATCAATATTTCACAGATTGGGAAACTGAGGCCTGGAGAAGTGAAATGACTTGCCGAAGGTCACACAACAGGCAAGTGATAAAGCTGCCATTAGGATCCAAGTCCTCTGACTCTCAAACTAGCGCCCTTTCCACTAAGCCATACTGCTTCTCACTCGGTGCTCAGTTTAGTGACCACCTGAATTTAATTTAAATTAATTTAAATGGAATGGAACTTAAAGCAGCATGGCTCAGTGGAAAGAGCCTGGGCTTTGGAGTCAGAGGTCATGGGTTCAAATCCCAGCTCCGCCAACTGTCAGCTGCGTGACTTTGGGCAAGTCACTTCACTTCTCTGGGCCTCAGTTCCCTCATCTGTAAAATGAGGATGAAGACTGTGAGCCCCATGTGGGACAACCTGATAATAATAATAATAATGGCATTTATTAAGCACTTACTATGTGCAAAGCACTGTTCTAAGCACTGGGGAGGTTACAAGGTGATCAGGTTGTCCCACAGGGGGCTCACAGTCTTAATTCCCATTTTCCAGATGAGGTAACTGAGGCACCGAGAAGTGAAGTGACTTGCCCAAAGTCACGCAGCTGACAGTTGGCGGAGCTGGGATTTGAACCCATGACCTCTGACTCCAAAGCCCGGGCTCTTTCCACTGAGCCATGCTGCTTCTTGTAATCTGATCACCTTGTAACCTCCCCAGTGCTTGGAACAGTGCTAAGCACTTACTATGTGCAAAGTAAATGCCATCATAAATAAGATAAATGGAAGTGTAATTATTATCATAATCGTCCTCATCTACAAAGCAGTTATTGAGCGTTGAAAACCTGCGACAGCATATTCCGTAGCCTCAATCAGCTTATAATAGGCAACATTTTTGGTGATCCTAACATAGTTATATAGTTAGCAGTGTTGACTTTTATTTTGTTGGTACCTTACATACAAAAAAAAAAAAATCTCAAAAATTCTAAAAACAAGAAAAGCCCTAATTCCTTCTTGTTGTGGACAAAAAATCAATTATGTGCCCCCCTTTTTGTTGGTATTTCAACCTTCTTTAACCTTCATATATTCCTGATATGGAAACGTGAAGATCAAAACATTCTTTGTGGGAATGAAACTCGAGTCAAACGCTTCCAAAATTAATTTTGTGCAGAAGAAAATATATATTTGTAACTAATGGCACCATAAATGGAAAAAAAGAAAACTTTGGCAGGCAATGGTCCAAAAAATATCATTTCAGCTCTAGATGAAAGAAGTTTTGAATATTAGTATTTGCCCAACATTGAATTTCAATTATGCATTTTTTTCCAGACGAAAGAAGGTGCTGTCTAGATCACAGTGATTTGGAGTAGATTTATCATTTTTCTGCCCTAGGCACTGAGATCACTGATTTCCCTTAGTCTAGTTAATGTAAAATTTTAAATAATTATGAAATTGCCATTCATAATAAAAATATGTTTACTCTAGAGGCATATGCTCTAGAAAATATTCCTGTGATTATGAATCACTTTTCCGATTCAGCACTAACTCATTACATGAAAAAAATATATGGTTAGGCACAGCCTTCACTCAGAAAACTCTATATTATGGCTTTCATTGACAACACCAAAATGAAAGCAATCACCATATTCTGCTACCAACACAGCACACTGTTCGATACATCGTAATACAATGAGATTGAAATCAGATTAAACAAGAAAGATCTGCCTGACTTTTGGTAGAGTGCAATTAACAGCGTGGAATAATGGTTTAACAAGCTCCACATACCAAGTTACAAAGAAAGAGACACAGAATGAAATACTTTTGTAAATAAAATGTGATTTAGCAGTTGACAGGAGACTTAGTAGTTCACTTAGCAGTATTCCAGATCTATGTGGTGGAAAGGGTTTGGGAGAGAAGTTACTTTTTCTGTGAGATGACTTTGAGAAGATCAAAATTCCAAGAAGTCGATTCAAAATAGACACAGGCATTGCATGGAACGATTGCGTGAATGCAACAAGGATATATCATAGTGTGAACACAATGCAGCCCTTCATCAGTCCCCTCTACCACACTTTCAGTCACAGCTAAGGTCTCATCAACAACAACAGCACCTTTGAAAACAAAGGACACCTAAATTATAGTGTGAATTCATGGCTCTCACCATTACTATCATCAGTGTTTTTTTTTTTTTACTGAGCTTTGTTAATTTCCAGTGTCTTAAAACAACTAAAAGAAACTGAGTCAAAGAGAACAGGAAGGACTTTTTAACAAATCACTGAATGTTGAGCTTTTTCAGAATGCAACCTGCAAGATTACAGGTATATGTTCTCCCAAATCAAAGTTCTAATCTAAACATAATTTAGAAAACATATTTTAATTTGTGGACCATCTTTCCATTTTTGAACTACTGTAAAACACTCCCATGATAAATTATGAATCTAATAGAATAAAAATAAGCAGAGGGGAGAAAGGGTGGAAGAGCTTGCAATATGCTATTTTACCCTCAGATGCATGAGTCCCGCAATGAAAAATGCATGCTCTAGATATTCCATATTTTTTTCAATCATACTGTGTGAATTTCTAAAATATTCACCAAAAAAGTTATAAAATGATTATGTAAAGAAATGACCATGGATACAACAACATAAAGTTAGGTTTGAGATTGTTCAGCTAAAACTGAAATAGAATTTGCCTGGTCATAGACAACACATTTGTTTAGTCATGAAGAAAAACAAATCCTCATTAAAGAGATCTATTTCCCCTTAGGCTGGTGATGAGTGAGCTAGTTGATTTTCTTTAAAGTTATACAGTAGATTCATGTTGCTTCTGTACTGTCTGAGGACTCCAATAAAACATGGAGATTAAAAATAATGAAGGGAATCAAAGACCTGTAACCCTGGAAAGCACTTTGAGAAATGACTTGGTCCAAGACCCCTGCCTCCAGTTCGGTGAATAAATATACCACCTGGTGATGCACAGAATTTCTATCTGTTTTCTAAACTTCAGCAGTGCAAAAATCAGGGGCTCAGAGGATGAGTTGGGTCCACCATTTTGGCACTATCTCTGGTGCAAGGAGAGGGCTGAGGCAATTATGGCTCCCCACCCTGCTCAAAAACTATAGTAATGAAGCTAATTCATTCATTCATTCATTCAGTCGTATTTATTGAGCGCTTACTGTGTGCAGAGCACTGTACTAAGCGCTTGGGAAGTACAAGTCGGCAACACATAGAGACGGTCCCTACCCAACAGCGGGCTCACAGTCTAGAAGGGGGAGACAGACAACAAAACAAAACATATTAACAAAATAAAATAAATAGAATAAACATGTACAAATAAAATAAATAGAGTAATAAGTGTTGTCACCACAGGACTAAGGCATGAAGCGGGTAACCATGGCTCCATCCACTTTCACCACAGCTATCACCGGGACACTACCCTGGTAGCTATCCCTTGACCAGTTACCCCAGGCAGTTTGGCTCCACTGTTCCAACCGTCACCTTACTAATAGATTGTCTCCGCCCATCCTGGCTCCACCAATTGTCAGCTGTGTGACTTTGGGCAAATCACTTAACCTCTCTGTGCCTCAGTTACCTCATCTGTAATAGGGGGATTAAGACTGTGAGCCCGCTGTGGGACAACCTGATCACCTTGTAACCTCCCCAGCACTTAGAACAGTGCTTTGCACATAGTAAGTGCTTTATAAATGCCATTATTATTATTAGGGCAGCAGTGTGGCCATCTTTGAAAGTAGCCATGTGGTGGTCATATTTAAGAACAGCCATGTGATGGCTTTCTTTGTGAATATCCATGGAGTGGCCATCTTTGAGAGTAGCCGTGAGGTGGCCATATTTGAGAACGGGCAGAGGTGTGGCCCTCCTGGAAAGATCTCAAACCATTTGAACCCTGAAGTGATGATTTTCTTCTGTTAGCTTTCCAAACTGGTCTTGGCAACTCTTGCTGCATCTCTCCTGCTCTACTATTGCAGGAGCTGGTGCTGTTTTTACTTACTGATGTTACTGCCCATGGGGAAAATTAACTGGGTGAGCTCAAGAGAGACTCAAAGTACACACATGAAAGAGAGATTAATTTTTTCTCTGTCAGTCTTTCTGTCTCTCTCACACACACATTATATATATATTTATGATATATATATATATATATATATAATATATTTTTCAGCTATTTTCAAACCACCTTTGGCATCTCTACGAGTCTGTATCAATTATAACACAATCTTCAATAAAATACGACTCTAGTCACCTATGTCATTTCCTTTTATCTGATATCATCATCACAATCACTGTAATTTTCAGAGAACTGAATACGATTGATGATGATTAGCGATTTTCAATGCTTTAGAGGTTTGGCTCATGTCTTAATGGATTGTCATAGATGAGAAGCAGCATGGCTCAGTGGAAAGAGCATGGACTTTGGAGTCAGAGGTAATGGGTTCAAATCCCAGCTCCGCCACTTGTCAGCTTTGTGACTTCAGGTAAGTCACTAGACTTCCATGTGCCTCAGTTACCTCATCTGTAAAATGGGGATTAAGACTGTGAGCCCCCTGTGGGACAACCTGATCACCTTGTAACCTCCCCAGTGCTTAGAACAGTGCTTTGCACATAGTAAGTGCTTAATAAATGCCATTATTATTATTATATAGAGAACCCATCCAGAAATAGCTCTTGCCTGTCATACATAATGTTGTTTTGTGACTTTTTAAATTAGGAATTTCGATGAAAAGTGTCAAATGGTCACTATTAATCAAGGCATTTAGCTCTCAGTATGGCTTAAATAGCTTTTAAAATGCTAGATCATTTCTTATCAATTGTCGACATTTTGTAAATGTTTGGAAACCAGTTAATTCTCTTGTTAAAATTGGCCCTGAATTTGGAAGAATTGAAAACAGTTATCTAACAGTCATCATGCTTATTGATGGAGTCTTAAAAAAAATCATTTCAAAGCAGAAATCAAATGAAAAGGTGAAAATACTTGAAAATAAAACAGATGGTCCCAGGGTAGATTTTCAGGTTTCAGGTTTTATGCCTTCAGAAAACAAACACTAAGTCTGGAATAAATAAGCAACATGAAAGAGATACTGACACCAGCAAGGGAGATTCTTGGAGGATATTCCCATCTGGCCATAGAGAACGAATTAGCAATTTCCTCTCAGAACTCAGTAAAAGCTAAAATGACACTCTCAATCGTCTGAGAAAAAAATAGGTTGATACCAACACAATAGCTATAAAATCTGCTTAGAAAACAGAACCTATGTTTAACAAGAACCCTAGAAAATATTTTCACATGCTTGCATGTTTGGAAGTCAACCACAAAATATTCCACATACTAAAATGAGGATTGCACCTGCCAGGTTTTTGAGAGCTTCCCAAATTCACTGTTCAGCTGGCTTGCAATGGAAGAGACCTAAATTGCATAGAGTGTGAAGTAATATTACTTTGAAAATGTGGCATCAAGAGATGTGGAATTCAAAAGAAGAAAGAAGTTGGGACATAAACCAATGGCATTAATTGACTGCTTTCTGTGCTCAAAGCACTATACTAAGTGCTTAGGGGAGTTTGAAGCAGAGGGCCTAATGGATAGAGCACACCTGGGAGTCAAAAGACCTGGGTTCTAATCCTCTTTTCAAACTATTATAAAATAAAATAGAAGAATATGATCCATTGCTTATAACTCTAAGAAGTCATTCACAAAATCTATAAAAAGTATTTGTAGAAAAGGAAGGAGAATCTGTTTTTTTTCCCCTCTTAGCATTTCATTATGAAAAGCAAGTTTCATTATATTCCAGGTTTTATTATGTTGCACTTACACATCTCCAATTCGACTGCAAATTCAGCTCCTTGAAGGCAGGGATCATATGTACCTACCAACACTGTTGTACTGCAATTTCCGAAGCAGTTAATACAGTACTCTGTATGCACTGAGCACTTCATAAATACCATCATTTGATCCCTGTGCGGTTTGTCTGCTGATAAAATGTTGCCTAAAGTATTACAAAAGAAAATATCCAGATTGCATTGGTTATTTTCATGATGAGTCTCTCTGCAGAGAAACAAATGTACAAAAGTTGTGTGTGAAGGGAAGATTTTATGAATGAACTTTTCATGCACTGGCTATGTTTCGGCAAGAAGCAGTCTTGTCTAGTGGATAGAAGAAGGACCTGGGTTCTAATCCAGGCTCTGCCACTTGTCTGCTCTATGACCTTGAGTAAATTAACTTCTCTGTGCCTCATTCATCTCATCTGTAAAATGGAGATAATGACTAAGAGCCCCATGTGGGACATGGACTGTGTCCGACCTTATTATCTTGTATCTACCCCAGCACCTAGAACACTAATTGGCATATAGTAAGTACTTAAACACCAGTAAAAAATGTGGGATGAAAATATTGAAATGCATGTTGCTTTGGAAATACCATACTCTTCTCTTGGTCTCACATGCTTCTTTTGGACAAACAAATGAAAATGTAGTTGACTAACATTCATGTGAATTTAAATATATTTCTCTTGCTTCTTCAATGGATTGTAGTGTATACTTATGATAATAATAATAATAATGGCATTTATTAAGTGCTTACCATGTGCCAAGCACTGTTCTAAGCAATGGGGAGATTACAAGGTGAACAGGTTGTCCCATGGAGGGCTCACAGTCTTAATCCCCATTTTACAGATGAGGGAACTGAGGCCCAGAGAAGTTAAATGACTTGCCCAAAGTCACATAGCTGACAATGGGCGGAGTTGGGATTTGAACCCATGACCTCTGACTTCAAAGCCCGGGCTCTTTCCACTGAGCCACACTGCTTCTCTGTTGTAAGATACATACTTATCTATCTTTATAGTTCTAGCTCTCTCTCTATATATGAAATAAAAGATAAAATGTTAAATATTCAAAACTAAATTCAACTTTTGCTTTCATTAATCTTTATTGTGTATCCATTAGAGAGTGAAATTTTTGAAGCAGAGTAAAAAACCTGAGACCAGGATATATTCAAGGAAGTTATAAGTTTAAAAGTTCTCTTGAAAACTTTTTTTAAGGTTAGATAATATTATACTTTATATAACGCGTTATTATATATTATATTATGAATGAGAATGGTTAGGATCATATATATCATATGTATTACATGCAATATTATATATAGCTATAACTATATGCAGCATCAACCTCTTTGCTGACCTCCCTGCCTATCTCTATGCAGCGCAGTTGATTTTTAATAATGACAATAAAAACAATAACTGTGGTATTTCTCAAGCGCTTACTATATACCAGGCATTGTACTCAGCCCTGAAATACATGCCTCCCAGAGACGATTTCTCACAGCTATCCTCTCAAACAAAACTACCCTGCTTACCTACATTCTCTATGGCCACAAGATGTAGATCCCAGAAACACCAATATTCACTCAATCAGTGGTCTTTTTTGGGTGCTTACTCTGTGGAGAGCACGTAGAAGCAGCGTGGCTCAGTGGAAAGAGCACAGGCTTTGGAGTCAGAGGTCATGGGTTCAAATCCCAGCTCTGCCACTTAGCTGTGTGACTTTGGGCAAGTCACTTAACTTCTCTGTGCCTCAGCTATCTCATCTGTAAAATGGGAATTAAGACTGTAAGCTCCCTGTGGGACAACCTGATTACCTGGTAATCTCCCCTGCACTTAGAACAGTGCTTTGCACATAGTAAGCGCTTAATAAGTGTCATTATTATTATATTCAGCTTCTTGATCAGCTTCAGTCACTTTGGCAATGAGACATCATATTTAATAACATAGCCATATGGAACTTTAGGTAACATGATTGTGTAACGCAGTTCAATATGTTGAATGTATAAATTATGCTATCATGGGAGAAGTTTATAAAATCCATAACAACTTTAAAAGCATATTTCATAAAGTATGTATTAATTTCTAATTTATTTTTCATTACATGAAGGAAGGAAAATGATTGAAAAGCAAAAAAAAAAAGAAATATTATTCACTCTGACCTACATTTACAATTAATGCTCATGTTGTACTATTTACATTTATTTGAAAACCTTTGAATCGATAAAAATGCCAAAATCAGAAGCTGTTCTGGTCCTGTTCTATGTTGTAAATCATCCTCTGAATAATAAACAATAGTATTGGGATTGAAAAAAGAATACCTTTAAGTGAATTTTGCCCAACAAAAAAAAAATTACACTCATATTTCACATTTTTTTTAAATAGTTGTTTGATTTCCCTATTTCTGTACTGAAGCAGGAAACAGCAGAGAAATCTATGCTTTTTTTCATCAAATACTCATACCTAAAACAATATTTATTCTTGACCTTTATTTAGATAACTCTTCATTCTTTTGTATTCCCCTCTGGCCCTTTTGTGAAAAGAAATCTAGTGATCCCTCATTCAAATGAAAAAAAACCCAAATGATATCATTCTCTTTCAATAAAAAGAGAATCATTTTATTCTAATCAATCATATTATTCCAATGATCTATGAAGGAGAAGGAAATATAGAGATCAGACTAGAATAAAGAACATAGAAAGACAGTTGTCCCAGGAGACTGGTGTTTTGGGGAATTGAATACTGGCATAGAGGATTCCAGGAACATTTTTAGTTAAATGGCCTAAATTTTTCGTGAGTTCTTCTCATGTCATTTTTCAATGTGCATCCTCTAGGCTGCAAGCTCTCCTCTAGACTGTCAACTTTTTGTGAGCAGGGAATATTTCTGGTATATTGTTGTGCTGTGCTCTCCCAAGCACTTAGTATGGTGTTGTGCACACAGTAAGTGCTCAATAAATATAATTGATTGGTTCTTTACAACTCTCTGGCTTTGGACTGCTGTGGCCTGAGGTAAGTCACTCAACCTTTTTTGTCTCAATTTCCTCATAAAAAAGTGTTCTACAAAGATGGAGAGAGTGGAACTTTCAGCCTGCTTTCAGGGTACAACGAGAAATAAATCTGAGTCAGACATACACCGTGCCCATTTGCACTCTTTAAGAGTGAAATCCCATCATACTTGGCATCCACTCCAAAACTAGGTGATTTTTTTTATGATATTTGTTAAAGCCTTATTAAGTGCCAAGCACTGAACAAAGTGCTGGGGTAGAATATAATCAGGTTTAGACATATCCCACATGGGTTCCATAGTCTTAATCCTCCTTTATACTGTAAGTTAATTATGGGCAGGGACACGTCTGCTAATTCTGTTGTTTTGTACTCTCCCAAGCACTTAGTACGGTGATCTGTGCATAGTAAGTGCACGGTAAATACCACTGATTGAGTGATTTACAGATGAGGTAACTGGGCCCAGAGAAGTAAAGTGGCTTGCCCGAAGTCACACAGCAGACAATTGGTGGAATCGGGATTAGAACCCAGGTCCTCCGACTCCCAGGCCTCTGAGTTTTTTCAATCAATCAATCAATCATATTTATTGAGCACTTACTGTGTGCAGAGCACTGTACTAAGCGCTTGGGAAGTACAAGTTGGCAACATATAGAGACGGTCCCTACCCAACAGTTTGCTCACTGTTCCATTAAATCATACTGCTTCTCTGCCACCTAAATTATCTTTCTCAGTTATCTTTATAAACCGTCTCACAATAACAGCTACTGATTATGAGCAAAAATCATTCTAATGAAATAAATACTGATTTAAAACCATGGCAATCACTACCGAGATAGGGTAGACAGATTAGATTGCTTCCAGTCGTTACTATTTCAATGTTTGAAGATGACTTTTGCTCAAAGCAGCATCCCATCCCCTTTTGGGTATGTATCATGGAACCTTCTTTATAGATGACTCTAATTAAACTGGTCTAGCTAATGGCTTCCCTGATATACGAAGCCTATTTTCTTCCATTCCAACATTCTCTGTTATAAAAACTTTCTCGAAGACTCTGATATTAAGGAAAAGCCAGCGTTACGGTAAATATAGATGGTAACCTTTGACATTCCAGATACAAGCTTTTTTTTCATCATTTGGAGGACTCTTACCAGCAAATGGAAGAAACTATTTTCATAATGTCTGGCAGCCACTCTGTGGGGTGAGAACATCCGCTGGTTTTGAAGAGTTACGGATTTATACATTTAATAGGGAAACTAATATTGGTTTATTAAAAATGCATTTTTGCTCTGTTCATTCTGTCGAAGGACAGATGTGAAACAGATGCATCTTTATGCAGTACTCGGAGGCTTAAAAAGTTGCAGATTATTTGGACAATCTTGTAATTCTTTCGTGCAGAGTAATATTGCAAATGAAAAATGGATGTCAGATGTTCAAAAGTAACCTCTTGGAATTTCAGCAGCTTGAGATTGAAAAAAAAGAAAAAAATATAGGACAGTATTTTTCAACCTAGCCTAACTCCTATTTGGCAAACCTCTCTATATCCTTCTCTTCTTCCTATAACTGAAATAGTTCATATGGCTGTTAGATTAATGTTCATAAAACCTTCATAATTGATAATAACCATGGCATTCATTAAACGCTTACTAGGTGACAAGAACTGTATTTAGTGCTGGGCTAGATATGTGATAATCAGGTAGAACATATTCCCTGGCCCATAATCTAAGTAGGAGAGAGAATAAGTAATGAATCCTCATTTCTCAGATGAGGAAACTAAGGCACAGAGAAGCTAAGTAGCCTGTCCAAGGCCACACATCAGGCAAGCGGCAGAGCTGGGATTAGAACCCAGGTCCTGACTCCCAGGATTATATATGTGAGGCACCAGGGCACATGGTGACCATTTGACATCCTTTATGGGATAGTGCCCTAGATAGAAATGTAGTTGATGTAAATAATTGCTCAGCAACATGGCCCGTGGATAGACTACCAGATTGGGGGTCAGAAGGATTTGGGTTCTAATCCTGACTCTACCATTTGATGGCTGTGTGACCTTGGGCAGGTAGAGAAGCAGTGTGGTTCAGTGAGAAGAGCCCTGGCTTGGGAGTCAGAGGTCATGGGTTCGAATCCCAGCTCCACCACTTGTCAACTTTGTGATTTTGGGCAAGTCATTTAGCTTCCCTGTGCCTTAGTTACCTCATCTGTAAAATGGGGATTAATAGTGTGAGCCCCACACGGGATAACCTGACTACCTTTTACCCCCTCAGAGTTTAGAACAGTGCTTGGCACATAGTAAGCACCTAACAAATACCATCATTATTATTATTACTTCACTTCTCTGTACCTCAGTTAACTCATCTGTAAAATGGGGATTAAGAATGTGAGCTCCATGCGGGACAGGGACTGCGTCCAACCTGAGAAACTTGCATCTGTTCCAGAGCTTAATACAATGCCTGGAACATAGTAAGCACTTCAATACCATCAAAAAAGCCACATGTCCCTTTGTTCTTCACTGGTTTTCAGGGGTCTTTCCTGGCAAATGGGCCTAGCTCTGCCTGGGAAAAAGTAGAAATGGTTAGTTGTGATAAATGCTGGGAATTGCCCTACTGAAAAGACCAGTATGGGCTGGTGGAAATTGCGCAGCCCTGGGAGCCAGAGGAGGCTCTTCCACTTCCCTGCTGAGTGACGTGGAAGTCACTTAACGTCTCTATTCCTCATCTGTAAAATGAGGATTCAGTACCTTTCTCCTTCCTATTTAGACTGTGGTTCACTTAGGACAGGAACTATCCTGTACCCACATGTTTAGATCTTGATGCATAATAAACACGTAAATAGAATGATGATTATAATAATAATAATAAGAAGAAGAACAATGGTAAGAATAAGAAAAATATCCTTGCTTCTAACATCAATGATAACAAGGGGACTATACATCTCCACTTCACCTCTTCCTGACACTATGGATTCTGGAAATCCCTGTAGGCCTGGGACAAGCACACTGAAGCTGAATGAAGGTCTTCCTGGTTTAAAAGTCCCCAAAGTGTAGTTCAAGTTAAAATGCCTCTGGGGGCTCCCACTGTATTTCTGAGGAAGGATTTACAAAGTTGAAGGACCAAATAGGATGGGCTATTTACCATCCCTTGGTTGGCAGAAAAGAACCCAACTAGAGGATTTAAAGCAGACCGTGGTGCTGAGAATCTGAGCACGAAGATGGCATATAAACTCTGGATTCAGGGTCCCTAAAATTTCATCTTTGAGATGAATCATCTTTCGTGCCCATCCACACTGCCAGAATTTGATCACTGTTCAACCTTTTATTCCCTCTTGGCTCGGAAGACAGGCCCCGGTTTTTCCTATCCTTGTTCTTTTTGTTCTTTTTTTTTCCTTGTTTGATTGTTTCTTCAATGAAAAAGCCGGTCAGCGCATTGTTCAGCCAGGTTTTTCATTTTGTTTCATCCCTACTTATCAACAAAAGCTTTCTTCTCTCTGTTTTCTTGCTATCTAAGCGCCTATCTCCCCAATCAATTGGCATTGAATGCTGGTCTAGAAAACCCTTTAAACACAATTGAAGAAGTCATATCAAATAAGACAACATTAAGTACTAAATCCACCATTACAGGTTTTAATTCTAAAGGCTCTTCCTGTGTTGAAACATCAAATAAAACCGAGTTGGAAAGGGCTTATTTGGCTGCTACTTCTCTATTGCTTCTCGATAAAGTCAAGCCAAAAAAAAAAAAAGCAAGAACTAAAAGAAAAATAGCACTTAGAGAACTAGTTTTTGGTTTCTTTTTTGAAATCATGAAACTTAAAATCACATCATTGCTTCTTTTTACTTAAACATATAATTGCACACAAAATTTTGAATGGGTATCAGCAACAAATGTTGCCCAGCACTACAGTAAATTTTTAATATGATTTTGATAGACTGAAAAGACAATGAATCAATTTATCAACCACCTGGGAATTTAAAGAACAGGAGAAGACCTCTGCTGCCAGCATGCCATCTATGTGACTACAATTGATGGTGCTAACAAACTGATACCACCATCTCTTCAGAGGTCAAGGTTACACAGGAGGAGATGATTAAAGGGCTCATACTAAAAATCCTTGAAAGCACACCTTAATTCTTAATATTCTCCTGAAACACCTGGTACTGCTCTTCTAACAGTGGACATTCATAAATGCTGTTGATAGATATACTAATCATCTGTACCTAAATTTTCATAGAAAAAAATGTGCATTGATATAGTGAAGGCAGTGGAGAGAAGGAAAAAAGAAAACGTGGAAGATCATATTTAAGATCAATTCTGCTATTGGATTAGCTTAAATTGTTCACTTACAGTGATGTTTGTGTGCCCCACGTGGGCACATTACAGTCTATATGGGAAGACAGTCTCAATCCCCATTTTACAGATAAGGCAACTGAGGCACAGAGAAGTGAAGTGACTTGTCCAAGGCTACACAGGAGACAAGTGGAAGAGCAGGGATTAGAACCCAAGACCTCCTGACTGCCAAGCCCATACTCTATCCACTCCACCTGCTAGAGAAGCAGCATGGCTCAGTGGAAAGAACCCCGGCTTTGGAGTCAGAGGTCACGGGTTCAAATCCCGGCTCCAACACTTGTCAGCTATGGTACTTTGGGCAAGTCACTTCACTTCTCTGTGCATCAGTTACCACAACTGTAAAATGGGGATTAAGACTGTAAGCCCCCTGTGGGACAACCTGATCACCTTGTATTCCCCCAGTGCTTAGAACAGTGCTTTGCACAGAGTAAGCACTTAACAAATACCATCATCATCATCATTATTATTATTACTATTACACTATGCTGCTTCTCATTGTAATTAAGCACATAATCAAGGGTATTTTTTGCATTCCTATATTGTGCAAGGCACTTTTGTAAACGTTTAGCCATCTTTCTCCAATTATTCCCACTGCAACTCACCAGCCTCCCCTCTTGCAGACCTGCATTCCTCTCCCCGGAGCCTCCATTCTCTTCAGCCTTCCCAGGCTCCACCAATGCCACCAGGCTCCAATGACTCCAGCAACCCACCTCCTTCCACTCCCCATTCTGTCTACTTCCACCACCTTTTCCAGCTGCCTCTCCTACGGTCAGAATGAATAGGCACCCTGCCAAATTCCGTGAAATCCTGGGGAAGAGAGGGATTAGAAATCTAGTCAGGCTCGCAGTGCTAACTCTGCATGACTGACTCACCGTGCTAACTCACCACTAGAGAATTAGATTCTCAAACTGAGTAATGGCCAAAGTCAGTATCGCAGTAGGAATGGATATCAACGGAGAGATACTGGGGATAAGAGTTTGCCACTGAAGACCCAGAGATCATAGCCGAAATATACAGAACTGTCTTGCTGACTCGGCTAGGGCTCTTGCTGGAGAAGAGACAGAGAAAGGCTTTGGACTGAAATATCCCAAATCAACCTCCTTTACCACAGGTAGAGCTTAAGCAGAAGAAATGAACTCACTGCATGAAAACCTTCTTTTAGCATAGATCCAGGGAGAAATCGATTTAGCTGTGGCCTGTGCCAAAGCAACACACAAACTGAAGCATTTCCCTGAGCCATTCCTGAGAACAACTCAGCTAATCCAAGAGACTGGTTGAGCTTTTCTACTACAGGCAGAGGAAGCACTTTCCTCCCTGAATCTTGTAGTTTTTCTTACCCTTTCTTTCCCTTCCTATTTCTGGTGATGGGATTTTTGTTAGTCCTCTTGGAAAGACTTTTAAAAGCACATAGCTTTAGTTGTGACTTTATAATCTAAGAGAAGCAGCATGACTCAATGGAAAGAGCACGGGCTTTGGAGTCAGAGGTCATGAGCTCAAATCTCGGCTCTGCCAATTGTCTGCTGTGTGACTTTGGGCAAGTTACTTCACTTCTCTGGGTCTCAGTTACCTCATCTGTAAAATGGGGATTAAGATTGTGAGCCCCCCGTGGGACAACCTTATCACCTTTAACCTCCCCAGTGCTTAGAACAGTGCTTTGCACATAAGTACTTAATACATGCCATTATTATTATTATTATTAATAAATGAATTATAGATATATACATATGTGCCGTGGGGAGGGGAGGAAGGATGAATGAAGGGAACAAATCAGGGTGATGCAGAAGGGAGTGGGAGAAGAGGAGGGGAGGGCTTAGTCAGGGAAGGTTTCTTGCCATAGATGTGCCTTTAATAAGGCTTTGAAATCGGGGAGAGCAATCATCTGTCTGATATGAGGAGGGAGGGCATTTCCAGGCCAGAGGTTGGATGTGAGTGAGAGGTTGGTGGCTAGCTAGGTGAGATACAACTGTGGAGCATAATCTATTAAAGGATGGTTGTAAATGCTGACCCATCTATAACAATGCACAACGTTTCTGGTGCACAGAATGTGTCTG
Source organism: Tachyglossus aculeatus (assembly GCF_015852505.1). Classification (NCBI taxonomy): domain Eukaryota; kingdom Metazoa; phylum Chordata; class Mammalia; order Monotremata; family Tachyglossidae; genus Tachyglossus; species Tachyglossus aculeatus. Next base: position 16,199,349 of record NC_052081.1, read on the forward strand.
TCATATTGTGCTTTTCTAAAATGCTCAGCTCCAGAAAGCACTCAATAAATGTGTTTTGACTTATTAAATAACGTTAGGCTAAATAAGAGAATGTTTTTAAAACAACTAATTATGGGTGATCTTTCTGTTTCTGCATTTACTGAGTAGGAGGAGGAGGAGACTCATGTTCCACTCTCCGACCTTGGGCAAGGCACTTAACTTTTCCATGCCTTCATTTCCTAATCTGTACAATGAGGATTAAATACTGATTTCCCCTTATCATTATTATAATTATTAAAGTAATAATAACATTTGTTAAGCACTTTCTACGTGCCAAGCTCTGTACTGAACTCTGGGGCAGACACAAGTTAATCAGCCAAAGTAGGAGGAAGAAGAGGTACAGAAATCCCATTTTGCCAGATAAGGGAACTGAGTCACAGGAAAATGATTTATCCAAGGTCTCTCAGCACGTAAGTGTCAGTTCTGGGATTAGAATCCAGGTCTTCCGACTCCCAGGCCTAGCTGTCCTGCTGCCCTTTATTGTGAGCCCAAGATAGGAGAGGGATTTTGAATCTTCCCCAGTGATTAGCACAATGTTTGGCATACAGTAAGTGTGAAATAAATGCCATAATAATCCTTGCACTGGGTTTACTTTTATTCATAAGGCCCAAACTTGGAGATATTCTGGAAATGTAAATTCCTACTCTGGGTTCTGGTCATCCATAGGGCTGGCTGGAACTGTTTCCACTGAAGTTCTTAATTGAAACACTTTAGTCAAAGATTCTGTTGGGCTGAAATATTCACCAAGTCAATCTCCAGTTACAGAAGATGACAGACAATGCTTGCCCTTTTTAGGTGTTAATTACTGCATTCCTTCATTATTCGCTAGTTTGATTTCTTAATATTTCTACTGAGCTTAAAAACTTTGTGTTGCACTTGTATTTTACCATAATATTTACAGTAAAGACAGTTTGAATTTTAATAACAAAAGATTCCCACCAATTCCTTTCTTCTACCATCCATCTTCAGAAGCACGGTAATCACAGCTTCTTAGTGAATAGGTCAAGTTGGTTTCCTCCCACTTCATTTTCTGTACATAAAGCTCTTCTGCCCTTCTGGTCTTGCCGCTGTAACAATTTTAGCACCCTATCATGCCTCTTTGCTCTCTTTCCCAATCAATGATAAAGTGCAAAAATAAAAGAGAATCAACCTAGGAGAAGACTTAGGTTATTAGTAGGACTTTTCAAAGTGTCCAGAAATCCCAGATACATGTGACTGAAGTGAACCCAGTGGGGTTTCTAGTCTGTGTTTATGCGTGCCTAAGAGAGTGTGTGCACATGGGTGTGTGATTCCTTTCTCCTACTCATTCAATTCATTCAATCATATTTATTGAGCACTTACTGTGTGCAGAGCACTGAAGTAAGCACTTGGGAAGTATAAGTTGGCCACATATAGAGACAGTCCCTACCCAACAGCAGGCTCACAGTCTCATTAGTCTCTCTAAAGGTGTGCAGTCTGGGGGTCTGTGGAAAATAGTCCAATCGTTGGCAGTGCTTAATGAAGCTTTTCTGTGGCTTTGACAATGAGCTTTGCCAACGGTGTCATGATCAGAGACTACATGTCCAGAAAGCAAAGGTCTGTGAATCTGCATTAACTGGCGGCAACGAATAATGCCTCTGAAGCCACTGAGATCTGAGAGCTGCAGGTTTCTCAGGGCTCTCATCTGCCTTTGGAGATGGTGATGAATGTCATTGTTTTCCACATGGGAGGGCAGAGTATTGTTCCGCAGGATGTGAGCGATGGCCTTTTTAATGAATGTATTTAAACTTTTCCGGAAAGTTTTATAGTTTGCCCTATAGCCATCTGGACTCCGAGTTTTATTTCTTTTAAATTACTTGATCATTGCTTCCACTTCCAACACCACAGGGGCACGCGGGGTTTCTGACTAAGCTTCTGAGAGCCCAGGAAGTTCTGCATTAATCAAAAATTGGCATGTTCTGACTGATAAACTTTCAGGGGAGTTTTGTTCCATGTAGAGGGTTTGATAATATTTGGAAACAGCATCTGTTAGCTCTTTTGCTTTGTTTGTTTCTTTGTTGAGCTCAGGGTGTTGGATCTCTGTCATTATCCTTGAGGCTTTTTGTTTTCTTAATTGAAAGGCCAACAGCTGGCTCTCTTTATCATCCTGCTTTCCCTACATGTTTTTAAAGCATTCTCAAGCACTGCATTTCAAAAGGAAACATGCAGCAACTAGTTCCTGGAAAATATATTTCTACAGGAAAAAAAAACCAAGTACTTAAGGATATCAATATGTGCATTAATATTAAGTAATAGTGGTAATAACATTGGTTGAGACCTATTTGGTGCAGAGCAATCTTATAGGGAATGACGAACTACGGAATAACAAAAGTGGTTCAATTCCTTGCCCACAAGGTGCTTATACCCTAACAGGGGAGGTAAACATCAAAACATTAAAATAGTTCACTGCAAATGGTCACGGTAAACAACTGATTACACATATATGCCCGAGTGATACACATACACATATTGATGTGATTTCCTCAAATGTTAAATAGCTCTGGGTTCTGACATTCAAATAAATAGTCCAAAGATTTCCCAGTGAATGCAATGAAAGCAGTATGATTTTTCAAAGATGAATCATATTCTGGGAGTAATGAAAATTTTTCCTACCACTTGGAAATCTAATTTCAGTTTTAATAATGTGGTTTGCAACTCAGATATATGGTCAAAATGAGTGGAATTATTTTAATGAGATCAATTCTGCCTAGTACATAAGTAAAGAATGGGCTGTCAGTCAATGACATCTAGGGGCAGGATGGATTTAAATTATGTTTGCCCACTTAGAATAATTTCTCTAAAGACTCTAAAGATTTAACATCTAAAATAAGTTATATATTTTAATGCACATTATCAGGTTGAACAAAAGTATTTCATTTGGCTTTTAAAATGTTATTTATAACTCACCAGATAAGCTCACGTAACCCAAATAAATAGTACATTGTAATATGCTGACTGACCGCCATTTCCACTCAGAAATATAAAGACCCCTCCAACAGAAAATTTCTTAATGGATGATCTTTTCAAAGTGCAAGGAAATACAGATTTGTAGGTTTTCTTGCATGCAAACATTCAGTTAGAAAGTTAATGTAATTCATCCTAAACATTTAGATCTATGCCCATTTCATTGTGAAAAATGCCAGATCACATATTTTTTATTTTTATTTTTCAGGCAATCAATGATTTTGTTATGCTCTCTAAAAATAACCATCATTGGGACCCTTTGTTTTGAAATGGGAGTATATTTTGATTAATAGATATTATATGATTCTTTGTTTTGTTTAAATAATGTAGATCATAAAATGTACAAATGCCAACTCCATAGTTGGAGGTAGAGAGGATCAGACATTATCCTTCACACTTTACATATAAGGAAACTGAGGCATAGAGAACAGCATGGCCTAGCAAATAGAGGACAGGTCTGAGAGTCAGAAGGACCTGGGTTTTAATTCCAGCTCTGCCACTTGTCTGCTGTGTGGCCCTGGGCAAATCACTTCACTTTCTTGTGCCTCGGTACCTCAACTGTAAAATGGGTATTGAAACTGTGAACCCCAGTGGGGGCATGGACTGTGTCCAACCTGATTACTTTGTATCTTCCAGTGCTTATAACAGTTCATGACATGTAGTAAGTACTTAACAATTACCATAAAAAAAAGAGAGGTTCAATGACTTGTTCAATCTCATAAAGCCTGTCTACTTGCTTTGTTTTGTTTTATCTGGTTCCCCACTTCTAGACTGTGAGCCCATTGTTAGGTAGGGATTGTCTCTTTTTTTTTTTTTTTTAACCAAATGGTACTTTCCAAGTTTTTAGTACAGTGCTCTGCACAGAGTAAGCCCTCAATAAATATGAATGAATGAATGAATATAGCAGGGTAATAGCAGAGCTGAGATTTGAACCTAGAACTGTTGACTCACAGCCCCAAGCTCTTTCCACTAGCCAATCTACACAAAAGCCTTATAAGATTTGTTCAAACGTGCTGATTTCTTCATCTTTTTTCTATCTTCTCTTTTTCAGATTCAGAGTAGTGTTAAGTGGCTCTAAGGAGCTTCCTAAAGCCGTCCACATCTTGATTCATCTTGTTTCTATTTTCAGATCTGTTTTCCACATTTGAAAAGTATACTCTCCTCTTGCCCCAAGAAGTCAATTTATCATGATAATGTCTGCACACTTCTTTTTAAAGTCCTTCCTTAAAGTTTTAGTATAATAGCCCAATGTCTTAGGGGCTACATGGTATACAATAGAATAGAGAAATGCCTATTCACTGTTTAGATTGGGGATCACAGTTGTATTATGGTTACATCTCCTCCAAGAGGCATTCCTCAATTAAGCCTTCTTTTCCCCAGCTCACTCTCCATTGTACCTCATCTTTGCACTTGGCTCTGTGACTTCTGGGCATTGATATTCGTCCCACACATTTACTGAGCACACAGATAGTGTTCTATAAATTCATCGTTCAATCGTATTTATTGAGCACTTACTGTGTGCAGAACACTGTACTAAGTGCTTGGGAAGTGAAAGTCGGCAACATATAGAGACGGTCCTTACCCAACATGGGGCTCACAGACTAGAAGTGGGAGACAGACAATAAAATGAATTGAATGAATGCCTCCAGGGACAGTATGTGGGCACTGCATTGACCTTTCCAATCACATATGAGCTTGTGGGTGAATTTCCAGATCAGTGGTGCCTTCTTAGAACATAAAATACAACTGTGTATCAGTACTATACACAGTACTGACTATGATATATGTATCTCGGATTCATTTCCATGTAGTTGCTGCACATTGTGATCAATTACCTGCTGGTTTGAATATTGTGCTAGAAAGAGTTGGAAGAGATTAGCTGGGTGTGCAAGATCTGAGGAACTGGTTGTTGCCTATTAGGCAGATTCAGAACCAGCTGCAAGCCAAATTAGAGCCTGGTGGAATTTTATGAAGTCCCCCAGGTATAGTTGGGAAGATAAATGTCATGGGTATGTGTTTTTCTTGCAGTTGCATCCAAATAGCTCACGAACGAGGTTTAATGTTGGAAAAAATCTGGGTCTGGCTGAAGGTTTAGGATGGTAAGATAGCTCTGGAAGCCTTTGAGAGGAATGGAGGGAACTAGGCTGAAATTGGGGTAGTGATGGGGAGATCTGATAATAATAATAAATTATTATGGTACATGTTAAGTGCTTACTTTGTGCCAAGCATTGTTCACACTGGGGTAGTTACAATTGTGTTAAGTTGGACACAGATCCTGTCCCACAAGGAGCTCACACTCTCAATCCCCATTTTACAGATGAGGTAACTGAGGTCTAGAGATGTTAAGTGACTTATCCAAGGTTACACAACAGACATGTTGCAGAACAGGGATTAGAACCCAGGTCCTTCTGACTCCCAGGCTGAGACTGTATCCACTAACTGGGGAGAAGCCCATCCTTGAGGTCATCAAAGCTAGGCTTTTCCAGGCTGCACCTCTCTTTGGTACTTTTCCTCTTCACCCCAGTGAGCCTCCCCACCCACCTAGATTGTAAACTCCTTGAGGGCAGAAATTGTGTCTACCTACTCTCCCAAGTCCTTAGTATAATATTCTGCACACAGTAAGCACTCAAGACAGAACAATGATTGACTGAGTGATGGGCTAACCCAATTCATTCATTCATTTAATCGTATTTATTGAGCGCTTACTGTGTGCAGAGCACCCAGAATATCGGTATATGCGCAGCAGTAGAAGTTCAATAAGAATTTAGATGATAATAGTGCACTATAACTGAATCATTTTCAACTAGTTAAACATGAAGCATTTGAGTATATATTTTAGAAAAATCAATTTTTTGAAACACAAATTCCTGGCAAAAAAAGTCAATAATCCATTCAAAGAAGCAGATATTTAAAATTAACTGAGAGAGTGAGATGGCTAAACTCTTTGAAATCTATCGAACATATTTTGGTATTTTTTTTTAAGCATAAAGCCCTTAAGGCTTTGCTACGAGGTTTAAAGTCCTATTTATTTTACTATTCATTCATTCAATCATATTTACTGAGCGCTTACTCTGTGCAGAGCATTGTATTAAGCGCTTGGGAAGTACAAATTGGCAACATATAAAGACAGTCTCTACCCAACAATGGGCTCACTATTATAAACAAATCTGCAAAAAATCTGTGAAAGTCTGGTAGGGATGCTCAAACCTCAGCTTTTTGGAACATTATAGACTGACAGCCTCTAATGGTGGCTTAAATATCACCTAAATTAGATTACAACCTAGCCCGTTGGCAAACTGGAAAACCAATTTGTGCAGTTATTACTCGTAATTATTGACAGGATTAACCATTTTTAATTCTGTTCCCTGATTAGTACTTGATTAGTTTATCTGATTAAATGTAAAGACCTTTTTTTTTTTTGCTTTAGGATACTCGCTGTTAGAAAAATAAATAAGCACTGTATAAGAAGATGCTGGCAGGGAAATAAAGTGGAACGCTTTCCTAATGAAGCCATTTATTCACCTGATAATGTCCGTCTAACCAAAGGTTTATTATAACTGGAAGGGAAATGGGTATATTTCAGCAAGAAAGCTGCTCTCTAGTATTTTGGGATACTGGAGGTGATGGTTAGTCAAAATATTCCATTATCAAAGAATTAGAACTGAAGAGTCAGGGCTGTCCTGGGGATTATACTTCCCAAGCACTTAGTACAGTGCTCTGCACACAGTGAGCGCTCAATAAATACGATTGAATGAATGAATGAATCATACTAATAATGATGGTATTTATTGAGTGCTTGCTGTTTGTCAAACGCTATTCTAAGTGTTGGGGTAAATACAAGATCATCAGGTTGGACACAGTCCCTGCCCAACATGAGGTTCATAGTCTTCATCCCCATTTTACAGATGAGGTAAGTAAGGTCACACAGCAGACAAGTGGCAAAAGTGGGATTAGAAGCCCAGACCATGCTGCTTCCCCCTCATAGTGTTATACACAGCCCTCTGAGAGGACTTCACAGAAATTATACAAACAGCTCGTGAGAAACGGCATAACCTAGTGGAAAAAGCATGGATCTGGAAATCACAAGTCATAAATTCTAAAACTGGATCCACCAGGCGCCTGCCGTGTGACCTTGGGCAAGTCACCTAACTTCTCAGAGCCTCATTTTTTTAATCTGTAAAATGGAGATGCAATACCTGTTCTCCCTCCTGCTTAGACTTAAAGCCCCAAGTAGGACGGGGCTTGTGTTCAACTTGATTATCTTCTATCTACTATAGTGCTCAGCACATAGTAAGCACTAAACAAATATAATTACTATTCATAATAATAATAATGGTATTTGTGAAGTACTTACTACGTGCCAAGCACTGTTCTAAGTGCTGGGGCAGATACAAGATTGTGAGGTTGTCCCAAGTGGGGCTCACAGCTTAATCTCCATTTTATAGATGAGATAACTAAGGCACAAGCCCATGCTCTTTCCACTAAGCCATGCTGCTTCTCTACATGAGCAGCATGACTCAGTGGAGGAGAGCATGGGCTTTGGAGTCAGAGGTCATGGGTTCAAATTCCGACTCCACCAACTGTCAGCTGTGTGACTTTGGGCAAGTCACTTAACTTCTCTGGGCCTCAGTTACCTCATCTGTAAAGTGGGGATTAAATCTGTGAGTCCCCTGTGGGACAACCTGATCACCTTGTAACCTCCCCAGCGCTTAGAACAGTGTGTTGCACATAGTAAGTGCTTAGCAATTACCATCATCATCATTATTATTATTATTATTATTATTGAATACAGGCCCTATAGAATCCTGCTAATCTGAGAAAGGTCTGCAATGAAGAAATTCCCTGGATAGGAGTCCTGAAAATCTTATTTTATTGGTACAGGATGCTTCAATAGCCTTCTTAGGCTTCTCTATAGAGAAGTCATGTGGAAAACTCCAGAGGAAGTCTGGAAGTGAATACAAATCGGCTTTAATATCTCTAATTTGAGGGGAGACTGGGAGATTCTGATGTGTGTAAACTCTCCTGCTGGGATGAGGCATTTCTCAGAAATTTAGTCCAAAAAGAAGAAGCCTAAGGGTGAGGATTTGAGTGCCCACTATAAAATCCTCCCATTTTGAGGTATAAAGTGCCTAGCCCTACATTCACCCATCCCAACCCCCTCTATATCAGTCCTGGTGTGGTGCTGGATGGCCAGTGTATTATCAGTTTCCTGAAAGCAGGCACGCATTGCTTCAAATTTTCTTATAACAATAATAATAATGATATCATATTTGTTAAGTGCTTAATTAGATGCCAGGCAAAGAACTAAGTGCTGAGGTGGACACAGTCCCTGTCCCATATGGGGCTCACAGTCTTAATCCCCATTTTACAGATGAGGTAACGGAGGCCCAGAGAAGTGAAGCGACTTGCACAAAGTCACACAGCAGACAAGTGCCGGTGTCAGAATTAGAACCCAAGTCCTTCTGATTTTTTATATTTTACACCTGAAATTTCGTGTTTCCTCTACGTGTAGGAAGACACCAAACTAAGACTATTATTCTGCATCTATATTGTTACACTACGCACTTGTTTTTTTCACTGCCTTTGTATGTCACTGCTATTCACTATTTGATTACATTCTAATTGCTGACTAGCTTTACGCCATATTTGGTGGTATTTTGCATTTGTATTACAAAAATGACATCCTGAATTACACTGATAAAATAATAATCCCATATTGTGCTGGAGGAAATGGGTTCAACATTCAGGTTGGCAATCATGAAGTACTAGATACAGTTAAACAAAATGTAAGTATTAGACACATTCACGGAGGTACAGTAACATTCAGAGTTCACTCATTCATTCGATCATATTATACTATGATCCAGGAACTGTAATAAGCACTGGGTTAGATACATGCTACATAAGGCTCACAGCCTTAATCACCATTTTGCAGATGAGGGCGCTGAGGGAGAAGGGCAATTTATGGTGAACATTTCCAATCTGCAAACCCATCCTTTTCTTTCCTTCCATGCCCCACCTACTGTCTGAAAAACTCCTTCCATCAGGGGCATTTCCCAAACACAGCACTGTATTACATACTTAGGAGAATGCAACAAAGTAGAGGTGATCTCTGCCCATGCTTGGGAGCCAGAAGTCATGGGTTCTAATCCCGGCTCCATCACTTGTCGGCTGTGTGACTTTGGGCAAGTCACTTAACTTCTCTTGGCCTCAGTTCCCTCATCTGTAAAATGGGGATTATGACTGTGAGCCTCACATGGGACAACCTGATCACCTTGTATCCTCCCGAACAGTGCTTTGCACATAGTAAGCGCTTAACAAATGCCATCATTATTAACAAATCTAATGTGATTGTGGTATTTATGAGCTTACTGTTTGCCAAACACTGGCCTATTCTGAGGTAGATACAATGCAATCAGATCTGACATTGCCTGCCCCTGTCCCATATGGGTCTTACGATCTCAGTGGCAGGGAGAAAAGGGATTTTATCTTATTTTACAGATGAGGAAACTGAGGCACAGAGAAGTGCCTTGTCCAAGGCCACAAAGGGGGCAAGAACCCAGCTCTTCTCCTCATCAAAACAGTGAAGATCATCTTTAATTGGCTGTATTAAGAAATTAGTAAGAATTTTGTGGCTCAGCCTAAATTCTCTTTTGGCCACTAACTGTGGCCCTGGGGTAGATACAAGATAATCACGTTGTCCTCCGTGCCTTTCCCACATGGGTTCCCAGTCTAAGAGTGAGGGAGAATCGGTATTTTAACTAATGAGGGGAACAGAGGCTCAGAGAAGTTAAATGATCACCCAAGGTCACACAGCCGACGTGGCAGAGCCAAGATTAAGAGTCATGTCTCCTGATTCCCAGGCCCTTGCTCTTCCCATTAGATGCTGCTGCTTTAAAAATGAATATTTTACATCACTGTAAGCTGGGTATGGGCGGGGAATGTACCTGCTAATCCTCCTTAGTGTACTCTCCCAATTGCTTAATACAAACAGTAAGTGCACAATCAATACCATTGATTGATTACTGATTTCCCACTATCCAATTGCCTATCAAATCCTTCAAAGACCTCTATTTTATTTGTGCGATACCTTCAAGTTTAAAAAAATAATTTTCTCTTATCTAATTGAATAAGCTTTATTTGTCTACTAAGTATGCTATGCAAACAGAGATTAGTTCTCTATGGAAGAACGTGTTTGTATTGTAGGTGGATTAATAATGTTTTAATAAAGACTTTCCTTCAGATTTTCACATTACAGTTGACCATTCTAATGTGACAGTTATGTTCTCAAGAGAGCTTGCTATCAGAGAAATTGTGGTTGACCAACTATTTTATAAATGAGAATAAAGGGATCAGTGGCTGTGCAGGGAGAGTGGGAGGGAGGGAGGAAGGTAAAGAAAACAAGCAGATGCAGTCAAGCAGAAAACAAGGCCTGGTTTGGGCAGGGATTGTCTCTCTTTATTGTTGAATTGTACTTTCCAAGTGCTTAGTACAGTGCTGTGCACACAGTAAGCGCTTATGAATGACAAGCCGATTACCACATCAGCAGATTGAAGAGTTCAGAGCCATATCTGGAAGTCACAGACAATGCATTCCATGATTGCCCCCATTATTTTGAAGCCTTTGACATTGTCAAAGAAGACTGTAAGCTCCTTGTGGGCAGAGAATGTGTCTACCAACTCTGTTATATTGCCCTCTCCCAAGAGCTTAGGACAGCCTTGCTCACTGTAAGAGCTTAATGAATATTATTGATTAATTATTATTTATTACATTCACTGATTTTCCACTATTCAAATGCATATCCAACATTTCATAAACCTCCAACTGATTTATGAAGCACCATTTCCCCCAGCTCAAAGCATGCCATTTTTAAAATATTGTGTTTCTCTAAAAGCTCCCTGATTCTGATATTGATTATAGGTTGGACTACTTGGAGAAGCAGTGTGGCTCAGTGGAAAGAGCCCGGGCTTGGGAGTCAGAAGTCATGAGTTCGAATCTGGGCTCTGCCACTTGTCAGCTGTGTGACTCTGGGCAGGCCACTTCACTTCTCTGGGCCTCAGTTACCTCATCTGTAAAATGGGGATTAGGACTGTGAGCCTCACGTGGAACAACTTGATTACCTTGTATCTACCCCAGCACTTAGAACAGTGCTTGGCATATAGTAAGTGCTTAACAAATACCAAAATTATTATTATTACTTTAAGTAATGAGTGTTGTTCGCAAAACTCATATCTTAAGGAGATGACAAAAAAGGGCAGATTTTTTTTGCCTGACATCCAAAGTAATTGCCTTAATTTCTTTCATTTTCCGGGAATGACCTGACTTTTGAAGTTTCACGAGAATCAGAATCCCAAACCATTGACCAAAACTGATATAATCATTTAATACGATAGTCAACACTGATTGTTGTGTTGCTCTATTTAGTGAAACGAACAGAGGAAAATTGTTCTGTCTGATCCTAATGTGAAACACCATCCAAATTCAGGGACTTGGTTGTGAAGGAGGGATTAGGAAGCAGATATTAAACTAAATATTTTAGTCAAAGTGGTAAAGTGGTGGACCACTGCAGAAAGTAAAAATAATGGAAGAGAAGTAAATAAAGTATTGTAAGAGAGAGAGAGACAACTCAATAGTGGATAAATCAGAAAAATCAACTACCCACTCTTTTCAGCTATGCATTATTCATTTGCTTTGACACAGTGCCATTTTTGAAGGATGGCCTAAGAGTTCAAATTTCAGAAAAGAAAAGAAAAAAAAATACCCACCCAACTTTGTGAAGGTAGTCATTATCTATGTCAGATTTTGATGGACAGTGAAAGATCGCAGCTGTGTTTCCGCATTTAAACAATGCAAAAATTTCATATTTAAGCACACTAATTGCAATGTGCAAATCATAGGATCACTGCTAGATCAAGGCCACAGTCTGAAACATTCTCTAACTCCCATGTCCTCATACATATTCAGTATGATACAAGCAACAATCTTCAAGCACGACTACAGAATTTTGATTTTGTTTGGTGCAATGGATCTGTCTACATATTTAAAGAAGCTTTACCCGTTAGTCTGCAAATAATCAACATAGCTATTGATATGTTTCAAATATTTTTGTTGTTTGGGGAATTTTTTGTATTCAAGACCAACCTAATGTAACGGCTGAAATGACATTTTACAATAATCATAAAAGGTTATTCACGGGAAAATTCTCCTCATTTTGCAACTTTTGCCCTTCTCAAGTCACACCAAATAAGTCTACATAAAGAACCCAATGCCTTTTTTTATAACACCTTTAATAAATGTAAATATCTCGAGGTGTTTGTTGACCTCCATCTGTCAGTGCATTCCGATGGTAAGCAAGTAATCATTTCTTATTTGCACAGAAAGTATGCTGAGATATAGTGCAATGTATTACAGTCAAGTAATTTTGGAATTATTTTGAACTTCATTTATTAAGGAAATGTCAGTCATCATAAGTCATTTTTCAAAAGTTGAGAATAGCTAGACACACTGCCTGCTGTATTTCATATCTCTTTCCATATAATGTCTACCTTCTATCCTTACTTTTGCAATGATATTTTGTGTTCAATTTGTTTATGTCTCTTCCCCATTAGACTGCAAACTCCTTGAGAACAGGGGCAATGTCTATCTAACACTTGTAATGTTCACTTTGAGGCATTTTATCCCACTCTCAGCCCTACAGCATCATCATCGACCCATACTGAGCGCTGACTCATTGGAAAGTACAGCGCTGTGCCCACAGAAAGTGCTCAATAAATGATTGAACGAATGAACACAAAGCACTATAGTAAGCACTTGGGTGAGTACAATATGACAGAGTTGGTAGAAACGTTCTCAGCCTGTAATAAATTTACAGTCTGGAGCATACACAGCATTTGTTTATGTATCTGTAATGTATTTATTGGTAGTAATGTCTGTCTCCCCATCTAGACAGAAAGCTCCTTGTAGGCAGGGAATATATTTACCAACTTTGTTTCATTGTACCTTCCCAAGTGCTTAATTCAATGTGCAGCCCAAAGTAAGCACTTAATGAACACTTTTGATCGATTGATTGATAGTAGGTGTGCAACAGTCTTTTCCCTATACAATAGTACTTATGTTCTTGAAGAACTTCCTGTTATAGGAAAGAGTGCTAGCAACAGTGAATTCATTGCAAAAGAATGGGTTAAAAGATGGTTTGAAGATACACCTATAACATCCAGTTTTCAAAACAAATTTCTGCATTACAGTTATTATTATTATTACTAGGGACAAAACATGCCCTAGTGTATAGAGCATTGTCCTGGAAGCTAGAAGGAACTGGGTTCTAAATCACAGCTCCCCTACTTGTCTGCTATGTGATCTTGGACAAATCGCTTACATTCTCTGGGCCTCACTTATGTCATCTGTAAAGCGGATTCTAAGACTGTGAGCCCCAGGTGGGACCTGGAATGTGTCCAATCCAATTAGCTTGTATCTACCCCAGTGCTTAGAACGGTGCTTGACACATAGTAAGCACTTAACAGATACCATTATTATTAGCACTATTAGCAGAATGCTGTACACCCTTGCCACTCATTGTTCTTTACCATAGCATTCATTCATTCATTCAATTGTATTTATTGAGCACTTACTGTGTGCAGGGCACTGTACTAAGCACTTGGGAAGTACAAGTTGGCAACATATAGAGACGGTCCCTACCCAACAGTGGGCTCCCAGCCTAGAAGGGGACACACACCAAATAATGTATTGGTATTTGTTAAGCGCTTACTATGTGTAAAACCCTGTTCTAAGTGCTGGTGAGATTACAAGACGATCAGGTTGTCCCACGGGGGGGCCACTGTCTTAATCCCCATTTTACAGATGAGGTAACTGAGGCACAGAGAAGTTAAGTGGCTTGCCCAAAGTCACACAGCTGACAAGTGATGGAGACAGGATTAGAACCCATGACCTCTGACTCCCAAGGCCGGGCTCCTTCCACTGAGCCATGCTGCTTCTCACAGTACAGTGTTCAGCAAACAGTAAGCACTCAATAAACATGATGGAATGAATAAATGTGGTTCCTCTTGAGCAGACTGAGGAGTGGACTTGGGGGTGGGTCCTAGGCTGACCTCAGATTTCATCCTTTGACTGGCAGATGTCAATCATAAGGAATGCTTCTGCCCAATTTCTCATTATAATCAAACCCCTCTACTAAGGATTGGTAGATCTGATAGAATGACTAGACATGTTCATCACCCAGATGCATTCATAATCCAATCAAATGACTGTGTACAAATTGTGGTGCCCCTCCAACAATCCCCAGACACATCTGTAATCCAATCAAACTCCTCTGTGCACATAGCTGATGGTCCTGGGAGTCAGAAGGATCTGTGTTCTAATCCCCATTCCACCATTTGTCATCTTGAGAAAGTCACTTCACTTCTCTGTGCCTCAGTTACCTCATCTGTAAAGTGGAGATTGAGACTGTCAGCCCCATGTGAGACAGGGATTGTGTCGAGTCTGGCTTACATCCATGCTGGTGCTTAGTACAGTGCTTGATACATACTAAGCACTTAAATACCACAGTTAGTACTATTATTAATAGCAGCATCAAGTCTTGACTAATTATTACTATTACTCTTATTTATTGAGGACTGTGAGCAAAGCACTATACTAACTTCTTGGGAGAGTACAATAACATCAAACATAGTCCTTGCCCAAACCAAGCTCACAGTCTAGAGGGGGAGATGGACATTAATATAAATAAATGGATGTATAAATAAAACTAATGCTACATGCATATGCCCAACCATTTCTTTTTTCTCCTAAACTGCTTCCACCAATGTATAGATCAATAATATTTACTGAGCAGCTACTAAGTACAATGGATCATACTAGGAAGCATTTTGGAGAGTTCAATAAAGTTTAAACATGCCACACTATCAATCTTTCAGAGGTAACATGAAAAATTTATTCAAAGGAAATAAATATAAAATAATGGAATGATGGATAGGTGCATAAATAATTGATTAAAGAGGAATGTTCATGACAAGAGTGCTATATGGGGAAGAGTTCATCAGTGTCGAGAGGATAGTTGGAAAGATCTAACTTGGGAAGGAGGAAGATTTTAAGAGAATAAGAGAATGCCTCTTGGAGGAGATGGGGAAAGCAGTGATCTGGTGGATTTATGAGGGAAGGGAATTCCAGGTAAAGGGAGGGCATGAAAAAGTGCCCAGAACTGGGAGAAGTGAAAGGAGGGAAAGTGAGAAGGCTCTCTTGGGAGTAGTAAGGGAATGGAGGAGTCAAATGAGTAAGGAGAGAAATGATGGACAGTTTTAAAGCCAGTGGCCTGGAATGTTTTTCTTGATGTGTAGGCGATTGTGTAGTCATGGAAGGTTTTTGAGGAGGGGTGAGATGTGACCAGAATGTTTGAAGTGCTTGAGCTGGGCCATGGAGAATAGTATAGACTGAGGAGAGGAAAGACTGAAGGAAGGAGACCAAAAAGGATGCTGATGGGGTCATCAAATTCAAAGTTTGAACCTCACTAATGTCCAGTTGGGTGAAAAACAAGGCCTGGGTCCAAGAAATATTGTAGTTATATGTTGCCAACTTGTACTTCCCAAGCGCTTAGTACAGTGCTCTGCACACAGTAAGTGCTCAATAAATACGATTGAATGAATGAATGAATTAAAGGACCAGATAGATTAGTGACATAATGAATGTGAGCATTTAAAGACAGTGAAGAATAAATGATAGTAATGACAATAACAATAATAATGGCATTTATTAGGCACTTACTATGTGCAAAGCACTGTTCTAAGTACTGGGGAGGTTACAGGGTGATCAGGTTGTCACAGTCTTAATCCCCATTTCACAGATGAGGTAATTGAGGCACAGAGAAGTTAAGTGACTTGCCCAAAGTCACACAGCAGACAATTGGTGGAGTGGGGATTTGAACCTATGACCTCTGACTCCAAAGCCCGGGCTCTTTCCACTGAGCCAGGCTGCCTCTCTGGCAGCAGATGGTGAAGAAAAAAGAAGGGGGGTATAGGATGGAAGACACAGAATTCAGTTTTAGATGTAGCCAGGTAAAGAAGGAAGATGAGGAATTGTATTTTAGACTTGTATGGTTTAAGGGGCTGGGAAGATATGCATGTAGTAATGACCTGGAAGCAAGAGGAAATGTGAAATTGTGATGCTGGAGAGAGACTGTTGTGGGTGGAACAATTTTGGGTGGGGATATTCAATTCTGGGTTGAATCAGCAATTAGCTCACAATTGATCTCCAGAATGAATGTATTAGTGGTCGTTCATAGCATGGGTTTGACTGTGCTTCATTGCATTATAATAAAAATGTGAAATGAAAACACGTATTGCAGCAGAATTCTTGATGTTCTTTTTTCTGTGCTCTTTTTAATATCTTATGTGGCTCTCCTTTTTTAATTAGTTATTGACTCTTGTTAATGTTTAAAGTTAAACAATTTGATGTTACAGATATATAGATCTGTGTTCCTAAAATCCATTTTTTTAAGTCTCTTTCCTTTTATTGTAGTGTCCTTCCATACTATGAACTTCTTTTGAAACTGTTTCACTGAGTGAGTGACTCTCAGTGTACTGGGTCAGTTAAATATTTTAATTATGAAACTTCTTCAGGGCAATCTTGGTGCTTAATGATTTCATCTTGTTATTCAGTGAGTAAGAACTGCTTGAACATAAAGAAATTAAATTCATTCCAATTTGGATGCCAACGTATCAGCAGGATACGTTACCTCAATATGCCATGTTGCATTATTTCTATAGATAATAAACTATAAAGATATTTAGAAAATGGTTACCTAACAAAAAATGTGTCCCATCTCTCAAGGGAGACAAATATCTCAAGGCTGGAAAGTTTCTGTCCCATGCTTTGGTTCAGCAGAATGCACAAAAATTTAAGTGCTGTACAAAAAATTGAGGTTTTTTTTTCTTTCATTTATTTCAACAAATAAAATAGGTACCTGACTTTGGATCAAAATATTCTTGCCAGAAACATATTGAGCTAAAATATTTCAATCACCTTAAGATACAGCGGTGGGGACTGATGCTCATGGATCAGAGATAAGTAGAGAAGCAGCGTGGCTCAGTGGAAAGAGCACGGGCTTTGGAGTCAGAGGTCATGGGTTCGAATCCTGGCTCTGCCACGTCTGCTGTGTAACCTTGGGCAAGTCACTTAACTTCTCTGAGCCTCAGTTACCTCATCTGTAAAATGGGGATTAAGACTGTGAGCCCCAACGTGGGACAACTTGATCACCTTGTATCCCCCCCAGCGCTTAGAACAGTGCTCTGCACATAGCAAGGGCTTAATAAATGCCATTATTATTATTATAAGTACTTTCTAGATGTCCCTGATCAGCACCTGTCCTAATCAAACCAAATGGAGACCAATATAGCAGCATGAAAAATCTTCACAAAAGAGTTTGTCCATATATAGAATTTTGCAGAGACAGAGAGAGAGAGAGCTATTACCCAACCTGAATCCATCTTTCCATGAGGTACACTGGCATGCTCTAGATGTCTGCTTGCCCTCGATCGAGGGGGAGATCCAGAGGTTATCAGGGGAATTCTCAGATTAAAAGTCATGTGTGCAAGTGTGAGCTCAGCTTCTTCTTGTTAATTAGTTAGTTGGTTTCTATCTCCTAATAAGCTGATTTCCTACTTTCCTGCTATCACTGGCTAGAAAACTATGAATGCTTAGCAACCAGATTATCAGTATGTAACTGTGGCCATGGCCTAGCTATAAAATAATCAGTTTGGACTCAGTTCCTGCCCCACATAAGTGCTCACAGTCTTAACCCCCACTTTACAAATGAGGTATCTGAAGCACAGAGAAGTTAAGTAACTTGCTCAAAATTGCACAGCAAACAAGTGGTGGAGTTGGGATTAGAACTCAGATCCACTGACTCAGAGGTCCAAGCTCTTTGCACGAGGCACACTGTTTCTCAATATAATGTAATATTATCATTATATGGTATTGGTTAAGTGCATACTATGTGCAAATCATTGTACATAGTCCCTGTCCCACATGGGCTCACAGACTAAGGAGAAGGGAGAACAGCTATTCAATCCCCATTTTACAAATGAGGAAACAAAGGCATAGATAAGTTAAGCGGCAGGCAAAAGATCAGAATTAAAGAAAAAGATATTAGAGTCATCTACAAACTGGTAATAACTGAGCCTTGGAGTGGATCAACTCCCTGAGAAAGTGTGTGGAGAACAGAAGAGAAGAAGACACAGAGCAGAGTCTCTGGACTACTCACATTATGCTTATGGATAAGAGCTATGAACTTTCTGTGTGCTCTTGGTGAGCACCTGTTCATTCATTCAATCCTATTTATTGAGCTCTTACTGTCTGCAAAGCACTGTACTAGGCACTTGGGAGAGTACAGTATAACACCAAAAAAAGACTCATTCCCTGCCCACAACGAGCTCAGAGTCTAGTTTTTTTTAATGGCATTTATTAGGCATTTACTATGTGCAAGGCACTGTTCTAAGCTCTGGGGAGGTTGCAAGGTGATCAGGTTGTCCCACTGGGGGTTCAAAGTCTTAATCCCCACTTTACAGTTGAGGTAACTGTGGCACAGAGAAGTTAAGTGACTTGCCAAAAGTCACACAGCTGATAAGTGGCGGAGCCAGGATTTGAACTCATGACCTCTGACTCCAAACCCGGGCTCTTTCCACTGAGCCATGCTGCTTCTCTGTTCTAATCAATCCCCAGTTCTGGGCTCATAGGGTTCAGCTGCAAATTCAATGGACACCAAAAAGAATTGTACAAACCAAATGGAGACTGATAGAGCAATATGAGAAATCTTCACTAAAGAGCTTAGGCGCATACATAATTATACAGACAGACAAAAGGAATATTACACTGCAACAGTAAAGTATTTGATCACCCTAGTTCATCCCTCTACCCTACCATGTGCCATCCCTATGACTGAAGGGGAAAGACACCGAGTTAGTTCTAGGGGCCAAATACAGAGAAGACCTGATGTTCTGTTCTGCAAATGATTCCCTGGTTTAGTGATTACGTATCAGATTTTAAAATTGAAATGGACCATTTCAATTTCAGAGAAGCAGCATGGTTCAGTGGAAAGAGCTTGGGCTCGGGAGTCAGAGGTCGTGGGTTCTAATCCCTGTTCTGCCGCTTGTCATCTGTGTGACTTGGGGCAAGTCACAACTTCTCTATGCCTCAGCTCCCTCATCTGTAAAATGGGGATTAAGACTGTGAGCCTCACGTGGGACAACCTTGATTACTTTGTATCCCCCCAGTGCTTAAAACAGTGCTTGGCACATAGTAAGCGCTTAACAAATAACATTATTATTATTATCATTACTATTAAATTAATGACTCATATAAGCCTTAGACTGTGAACCCCATACGAGAGAGGGACTGTATTCAATCTGATTGCATTGTATCCAACCCACAAGATGCACCTCATAAGCACTTAAATGCCACAATTCACGATCATTACCTGATGGCATATCTCTCTCCTATGAATCGACATCTTTTCGTGGCAGGAGGGTTTGTGTACACTGATGAAGCTTAGAGCTAGGCCACATAGGGCTACCCACGATGAAAGGGTCTAAGCCAAAGCATCAGAGAAAGTTGATTCACCTGTGCTGGGTAGTAGCAACATTGGAAAGAGTTAAAGGCAGATGATCAAGTGATCAAAACCTTGATTGAAGACAACAGGAGAGACTCAAGTTTTGACTGAGTGGAAGAAGGTAATGGTAATACACTTCGGTGTCTTTACCGGGAAAACTCTATGGATACACATACTGGAATGACTATGACAGAAGAAGGGAAGTTCTGAAGAGGGTGTGTACATGAAGTCACTATGGACCGGGAACAACCCAACAGCATTTGCAGGAGAAGAAGATGGTTTATCTGATTATATCTTCATTTGGAGGCATGCAGCCTAAATATTTCCATTAGCCTTTTTTTCCCCCAACAAAGAGAACACTGAGAAAATACGCCAATCATCAGTATTATTCAGAACCAGAATCAGGTGTTGCAAGCACCAAACTCTACAACACAAGGGACAATCTCAGTGTTGTCTGATGTGGTCAAGAATGACAGTCCCAAAAAGTGCTCTTCACATATTCTTCACATATACATATATGTCTCAGCAGCGTGGCTCAGTGGAAAGAGCATGGGCTTTGGAGTCAGAGGTCATGGGTTCAAATCCCAGCTCCGCCAATTATCAGCTGTGTGACTTTGGGCAAGTCACTTAACTTCTCTGTGCCTCAGTTACCTCATCTGTAAAATAGGGATTAAGACTGTGAGCCCCCTGTGGGACAACCTGATCACCTTGTAACCACCCCAGCACTTAGAACAGTGCTTTGCACATAGTAGGCACATAATAAATGCCATCATTATTCCCCCTTCTAGACTGTGAGCCTGTTGTTGGGTAGGGACCGTCTCTATATGTTGCCAACTTGTACTTCCCAAGCACTTAGTACAGTGCTCTGCACACAGTAAGCGCTCAATACGATTGAATGAATGAATATACTTTCAACTGAAAATGTGCTTTATCAGCAGGAAAGGAAAATTACACGTTTTCTTTCACACCCAAATATTTTCCCCTAACTGCAGGGACATATTGAGTGTGAGGATGACTGTTTGTGGCATTTTATTAAAGGGAGAAAATAGGGAAATATATCAGAGGGTTACTTTGGAAAACTAAATTAGTGGCATTCTCACATCAATCTTGTCTTAATACATGGATGATACCATCGTAACATCCCAGGAGAAGCTGGTGAAACTGTTTTTTCCTGGCATCCTCATAAATCCTCCATTGCAGCAGCTAAAAGCAGAGCTGAAAGCTTTAGTTTATTTTCTATAATCAGAGTGAAAGTCATTTTTCCCCCAACATGAAATGTGATCAACATTGATAGAGCAACTGGAGCTGTTCCCCTTCAAACTGAGAAAGTGGGACATTTTCCTGGTAAACCCAGAGCCTGATCTACATCATCATCACAGGGAAGCAGCATGGCTCACTGGAAATAGCACAGGCTTTGGAGTCAGAGGTCATGGGTTCAAATCTACACTCCACCACTTGTCAGCTGTGTGACTTTGGGCAAGTCACTTCACTTCTCTGTGCCTCAGTTACCTCATCTGTAAAATGGGGATTAAGACTGTGAGCCCCATGTGGGACAACCTGATCACCTTGTAGCCTCCCCAGTGCTTTGAACAGTGCTTTGCATATAGTAAGCACTTAATAAATGCTATTATTATTATCAGGCATTTCTGCCTCATTGCTGGTGACAATAGCTGCAAAAAACTCCAGGTTTCTATGACTGGGAGAACACAGTGGTGGATTTTCCCATCATTTCCTGTTCCCTGACCAACTTGCACATCCCCAGTCCTCTTTCCAATCACTAGGAGCTACGGCAATCCAGGGGCTATGGATCCAAAGGTCACAGTTCCACCTTCAGAATGAATAGTATTTTTTAAACAACCTTCCACTTTAATTTGCAGTAATTATTTGTACCATGGACATACAGAGTATCTTACTTCAAAGCAACTTGATTCTCTCCATCTTCCCCTCTCAATACTATTAACTGATTGACCGATTATTCATTCATTAATTCAATCGTATTTATTGAGCACAGAGCACTGTACTAAGTGCTTGGGAAGTACAAGTTGGCAACATATGGTTACATTACTATAGACTCAAACTAGGTTTAATATTGGCAGTCTTTGGTCACAAGTACCCAATTGTCCATGTTTGGCTATCTGCTATTCTCAACACACAAGCAGAAAAATATTCTATTTCTCTTGAGTCACTATTTTGGATACTGAAGACTGGGAGAAGGGCTGCTTTGGAAATAATTTTTGCTTTCCTGGCAAACACTCAGGAGTTCTAGAAGTGAGCTACTAAGCTCACTACTACTAAGCTACTACTGAGCTACTAAGTGATCCAGGGGACCAATTACTAGACCCCATTATTTTAAATGGTATTTTTGAGAAGCAGAATGGCATAGTGGATAGAGCATGGGACCGGGTGTCAGAAGGTCATGGGTTCTAATACTGGCTCCACTACCTGTCTGCTGTGTGACCATGGGCAAGTCACTTTACTTCTCTGTGCCTCAGTTACCTCAACTCTAAAATGGGAGTTGAAATTGTGAGCCCCACATTGGACAGGACTGTGTCCAACCCAATTTGCTCTAAAAAAAATGCCTGAATTATTATTATTATTATGTGCCAGGCACTGTTCTAAGCACTGATGTAGATACAAGGCAATCCAGTTGGACACAGTCCCTGTCCCACATGAGACTCACGGTCTTAATACCCATTTTACAGATGAAGTAACTGAAGTACAGAGAAGTTAGTCAATTGTATTCATTACAAGAATAAGAGTAAGAGTAAGCACTTACTGTTTACAGAGCACTGTACTAAGCATTTGGGAAAGTACAATACAACAATAAACAGGCACGTTGCTTTCCCACAGTGAGCTTAAGTGACTTGCCCTAGGTTCACAGCAGACAAGTGGTGGAGCTATGATTAAAAACCAGGTCCTTCTGACTCTAAGTTCCTTGCTTCAATCACCAGGCCAAGCTCTTTCTTATGACTAGACAGATTCCATGAGGAGATTCAGGAGATCCCTGAGTCAGGATATTTACCTCAGATCAGCTCCACAGAGTGATAAGGATCATTACTTCCATGATGGGTCCCCAGAAAGTTGATACTCAATTCTAACAGTCCTTTCTTCCTTGAGGGAAGAGGAAGAACTGCCAGAACGTAGACCAAAGATAATTTTTAAACCAAGTTTAATATGTTCCAAATTAAGTCTATTCCCTTTTTTCCCCCCCAACAATGACAATGAAGAAATCATTATTATCTAACAGTATATATTGGGAGGGTTCCTCAACCTAGATAATGGACAGTGATGAGGCATTTTTCTTTGGGAGATAGGAACTGGAGTGGTTTAGCTACATAACTCCAAACCAGGAGCAAGATCAGCAATTCTATGGTTGGGAACATCAAAGGAAAATATGAGATTATAAATTTCAACCAGGATCCTGCTGGCCTCCTTGACCACATCCAAACAAAATTTCCAGACAAGACAAGATCAAAATCAAGATTTAACCAGTACCACAAATTGGTTATTATCACAATGAAAACACCAACTTTTTTTTCAGTGAAAAAAGCTGATGATCTAATTAACAGAGGCTGGATACCATACGATTTCTCCATGCGACTGCCAGAGAAACTCCAACTACCTGCATTTCTCTCTCTTTCCTGAGGAGAACCTGGCCCCACCACCAGGGAATGGAAATTTCCCACTATTGCAGAGGAGCCAATCTTCCCCCAGAAAGTGCCAAATAACCTAGGTCTGGGACAGTTAGTCTTCCTGCAAGGTCGAACATAACTTTCTGGTATGCAGCCTCTAATGTCAATCCAAAGCATATCCAAATAATTAGCTAAAATTTGTCCCTTTGAATAGTCCCCACATGCCTCGTTCTTATCTTCCATATAATATAGAAGCTTCTCATTTTATCTGTACTCTCTAGAAAAGCTGTCCATGAGGCACTCTTCTGTTCACAATAATCTCAATGTATCATAGACCCATTTTTCCCCTTTTGGGACTCCTTTTGAAATCACTGAAACATGATACCACAATGAAAGAAACACCCAGTGAGGCAGTGAGAGGAATATCAATTCAGTTAACCCCAAAGCCCTTTTTTCAGGGTCATGTAAATTATGGCTGAGGTAGCAGAGCATAATCCACAGATGATAATGATGGCATGAATTTGTTTCTTCAAAACTGAGAATATGAAAGTGATTTAAATATGAAACTGTAATTTCAAGTCTTACATTCTCTTTATGCACATAAGATTCTTTATATGGAACAAGTTTAACATTTCTAATGGCCATAGGTTGGAAATGTTGTTTTATATTTTACCTGTTTATATATGTACATAAAACATGGTATTTTTATGCGCTCTTAATTCTTCTGAACATAATTTTTTTGATGCAAATCAAGATGAACTCATGTTCAAGTAGAGTAGAAAGCAACTGTGTTTGTGAAATCCCTTATCAAATAACTGGAACCCAACAGAGAAACAATCAGCATGTACTGACAGTGTCTACAGCTGGAATTGATATTTTGCCCAAATGAATTTTCCGTAGAAGCTGCCATTTAAATCACACTTCTGATGGGAATAAACCTGAGGCTTAGTAGCAATCTCTCAGTGGAAGTAACCTCACACAATAAAGATGTCGAGACTTCATTTTCAATGTATATTTTCCTCAAATTTTTATTACATCATAACTCTGGGAAATTTCATACTGATTATAACAAACTTCTGCTGAAAAATCACTGGGTGGAAAAATTACTTAATTGCTTCATTATAAGAGGGTCCCATTGTGAATTTTTTCCCCCATCTCTATACAGAGAAATCATTTCAGAAAAGTTGACATTGGACTTTCAGAGCACAGCTCAAATTGGGAGCTGCAGGTAAGCAGACCTGGGGATGGAATATTTGGTTTCCTTTACAGGCTTTTTAATTAACACGTTCAGTTTATATCAGCCTGCTACTCCCTGAGGTGATGCCTTGGGCAGCAAAATGATGAATTTATTCTCTCAATTTCTCTGTGAAGCACAGGAGCATTTTTAATTGTTGATCCTTGTGGAGAGAAGATTGATATGAAAAGAAAATCAGAATTGTTAACCACTACCTCTTTTCTAAAAAGGGCTTCCCATTTATCATTAACTACACCAAAGCCTGGCAGATTAGTTTTATTTAAAGATTATTTGCATTTAAATTGTAGGGATCTATTGAGATATACTCATTCTAAGACTGAGGGTAAAACGCTAAAGCCACCAGTGGCTATAGGTTTTTTTTTTAAAATGTATAATTTTGTTTGTTTTATATATATATATATATATATATATATATATATATATATAGCCCTCCAAAGTCATCTGAAACAGAAAAGCAAGCTTAGTCCGGAAAATGCAGCTGAATTTCTCAGCTAGTAGCAATCTGCAGGATCAAGGATTATAAAAGAGGAAGATATTTTTAGTCTCTTTAGTTAGAGACTAAGATGTAGCCAAGAAGAATAACAGTGCTTGGGCTGACTGACAAATCAGGAACAAAAGGAAAGTTTCCTTTTTTCCCCCCTGTAAACAAATTTGCAAGCACCTCTTTCTTTAGGTATCAAACTGATCTAACTGACTTTCAGAAAGGGAAGAGGGACTCAGAGTAGAGATTGAACTTAGGTGATTTTGAACTCCGTCCATTCAATTTTCCTATAATCAATATGAGTTGGGTTTGAAACAATAAATTAAGCTTACTTGAACTTTCCCCATTTTTCTTTCCTTAGTCCCATGAGACTCTTGAGAAATCATGACTCATGTTCAATTAGAGTAGAAAGCAACTGTGTTTGTGAAATCCCTTATCAAATAACTGGAACCCAATAGAGAAAAAAAACAACAACATGTACTGACGGTGTCTACAGCTGGAACTGATATTTTGCCCAAATGAATTTTCCATAGAAGCTGCCATTTAAATCACACTTCTGATGAGGATAAACCTGAGACTTAGCAGCAATCTCACACTTATGGTGTTTTGACTCTCCATTTGAAAGATACAAATGTCATTCTCCCTGATAATAGAGCACATTTCAAGATTTTTCCAATCCATTTCTGGCCCTATTACCCTCCCTTACTGATACAGGGTACTCCTCAGTGAGAGACTAAGGGGAGAGAAGTCAGGGCTGAAACTGCTCCCAGAGACCAGCTGAAAAGTACTAGAACTCTGGAACCCTTCAGGAAGCAAAGAGTTACACACAATGTAAAACTCTTGTCTTGTCTTCAGAACCCTAATCTCTAGGTCAAGAGCCCCCTTGCATGTTACTGATCAAGAGACTCATACCACAATGACTGCTAGTAAAGCCCCATTAGATTTTTTTAGTATTTTCCAAGTTACCTAACACCATTAGCACTGATTGGAATCTCAATATCCATACCTGCGGATCAACCAATTGCATTTAATCAATCCCATTTATTTTGCCTACCATACACAGAGTACTGTACTAAGCACTACTAAGGGAAAAAGGGATGGTGGGTGAGAGAGTGAGACAATTGTGAGAAAAGAGATTTCAAAGATGAGTTGGAATATGCTCATACTTTATACATCTTATATTTTTCCCCTATATATATATTTATATAGCATTATAATTGGCATTTAAAACATTCACTTAACATTTTAAGTACTTTCTAACTACAACTTTATAAAGACCATTTGCTATAAATAACCTTTCAGAGGCACGTTATTGTAATGGATGTTAAATTAATGGCCTATAATAGAACAATCATCTGAAGTTCTTGAATCACTCAGAGAGGAGCTCTAGATTCTGATATATGTCCTCTACAAGCAAGCATAAGAAATCCTAAGAGGGATTATGAATTGTTTGGCAGAATCTGCCAAGTCAAAGGATAAAAAAAATCAACCTCAAGATAAACAAGATTATACCACTATCTTCCCTCTTAGTAAACATGGCCAACAATCTCCTTCAGTGATCTAGAACTGACTGAGGGATGAATTCTGCTAAGCAGTTCCATCCAGTGACAGAAAAGACAAGCCAAATATTTCCCTTGATGAAACAGCAAGCTGGGTGTCAACATTCATTCATTCAATCGTATTTATTGAGGGCTTACTGTGTGCAGAGCACTGTACTAAGCACTTGGGAAGTAGAAGTTGGCAACATATAAAGATGGTCCCTACCCAACAACGGGCTCACAGCATCAGGAATTGAACATTTATAGGGCAATCATAATGTTACATTTCCTTTATGACTGTAAAATCTACACATTCATTCTAAGGTACTTATTGAGTGCTTACTGTGTGCAAAGCACTGTACTAAGATGCTGGGAGAATACATTAGTAACCAGCTGGTTTGCTTACGAAAGCTGTACCAATTGACCAACACATCTCTGACGTACTACACTTTTTTATGGTATTTGTTAAGTGCTTACTGTGTGCCAGGCACTCTACTAAGCACTTTGGTAGATACAAGCTTATCATGGTGGACACAGTCCCTGCCCCAGATCGGGCTCACAGTCCTAATCCCCACTTTACAGATAACTGAGATGTGAAATGACTAGCCCAAGGTCACACAACAGAGAAGTGGCATAGCTAGGATTAGAATCCAGGTCCTTTCGACTCCCAGGCCTGTGCTCTATCCACTAGGCCGTGCTGCTTCTCAACCTACTTCACATGATAGGCCAGTATCAAAAACAATGAGGACCTGGAAAAAAGTAAAATCGATATACTGGGAGTGAAGCAACTCAATCAATGGAACACATGTACCGTACCTTGGTTTGAGCATCCAGCAATTTCAAACAATACTTTTCTTCAATCAGTCAGTTAGTGGTATTTTTTTAGTTCTTAATCTAGGTAGGGCACTATACTAAGAGTATGGGAGAGTATGGCAGAGTATACATGATCTCTGCCTTCCAAGAGTTTACAGACCAGAAAAGAGAAATACGTTAAAATAAAACCTTAGTAACAACACATCACAGTTTCATTTCAACTTGGCCTTTACAATTTGGATTTCAGCTTTACTCAGTCACCCAAGTGAAAAAAAATGTATACATATATATATATATATATATATATATATATATATATATATATATATATATCAGGAATGAGGGTGGGGAGATGGCAATCCCACCCACTCAAAGACCAAAACTGGAACTCATTAAAAAGCTCACTCCACTTTCAGTACCCTAAAGCCCAGGCTCCCTTTCATCTTTCCATTGACATATTCTCTTACTAGGGCCTCAAATTCAATTCAATCATATTTGCCGGGTGCTTATTATGTGCAGAACACTGAACTAAGTGCTTGGAAAAGAATACAACAATAAACATTGGCATTCCCTGCCCACAGTGAGGTTACAATCTAGGTGGGGGGAGACAGAGCAATACAAATAAATAAAATTGCAGATATGTACATAGTGCTGGGAGGGAGGTAGATCAAATGGAGAAATCCAGGATGACTCAGGAGTGAGCTCTTTAATGCTAGAGGTCACTCGTGTCTGCACTCTGAAGCTGGTGAAGGTGGAGTTGCTTCCCTGTTTTGGAACATATTCACAGAGCTTTGCAATCACCCTGAAACAGGGCCATAGATTTGTGTCAGGCCAGATCCTCTTCTCTCCCCCTAGAAGCATATCAGGTCACCAAAGGAAGGTTTAATCAATCAGTAGTATTGATTGAGTGCTTTCTGTGTGCAGGAAACTGTATTAAGTGCTTGGGATACTACAACAGCTGATAGATGTGATCCCTGCTTGCCAGGAGCTTACAGTCTATGGGGAGACAGAGAGACATTAAAGTTAGATGTCAGGAGAATTATCCATTTGAAGGACGGTGGAGAAAGCCTTCAGTAATTCCAGGAGACTATGTGTAAATGGTATCTATTGAATGCTTACTGCATACAGAATACTGAACAAAGTGCCCGGGACAGGACAATATAATAGTATAGCAAGACAATAAATATGAAAAGTATATGTTATTATGAGAAGAATGACATAGTATAAATTATTTCACTAAACTATCATAGATTTCCGTTCCGGAGTCTAAGCAAGAAGCTCTTTGCATTCAAAAAACAGAATTAAGCCACAGGAGACATAGATTCTGAGGTTAAAAATCTCTCCTCTCTAAGAAAAGGCTGGAAGACTAGATAGAAATGAAATTATTGTACTCTTCATGGATATTTGTTTTTCTTTAGATTTTTAAAGACTTTCTCCAAAATTGAAAGTTACTGTCCAATTCATAAAACCTTAAAATCTTCGAGGAAAGTTAAGATTTCTGAATAGTAATAATAATAATAATAATAATGATGATGGCATTTGTTAAGCACTTACTATGCACAAAGCACCGTTCTAAGCGCTGGGGAGGATACAAGGTGATCAGGTTGTCCCATGTGGGGCTCACAATCTTAATTCCCATTTTACAGATGAATCCTTCTTGATACATAATTGACAGTTACTGTTACAGTCATAGCGAATTGCTCTGGTCATAAAGTGTGTTATTGTTTTCACAATGGGCCATAACCTATTTATAATGAATCAAAGGTAATGCTGTAGGGGAGGAAGTGAAGTTTTTAAGGAAACATTTTTGCTTAAAAATATGATTGATTAATCATATTTATTAAGCATTTGCTGTATGCATCCTTTGCTCTCCCATTCTCCCATCCCAGCCCCACAGCATTTACGCATATATCTTTAATTTTATTCATTTGTTTTGATGCCTGTCTTGCCTCCTCTAGACTGTGACCTCGTTTTGGGCAGGGAATGTCATCGTTTACTGTTGTATTGTACTTTCCCAAGTGCTTAGTGCAGTGCTCTGCACACAGTAAGGGCTTAATATAGATTGAATGAATAAATGAATTGACTGTGTGCAGAGCACTGTATTTACCACTTGGGAGAGTACAATATGACAGTATAACAGACACATTTCCTGCTCACTGCACAAAGCACTTGGGAGAGGACAATATAGCGGAGTTGGTGGACCTGTTCCCTGCTCACCATCCATTTGAGGAACTTGGATTGGAATGGGAAGCTGCAGCTACAAGGGGAAAAAAACTTTTTAGTATAGGAGAGACAAGAATTTTAGAAGACTCAAGGAAAGGAAATGGCAGAGAGTAAGTTCAAAATATCTCTAGAATCTGCTCTTTCCAGTTCATCCAAACTACTACCCATGCACTTCAACATTTCCTGCCTTGGTACTGCATCAGGCTCCTAGTTGAGTTTACTGCATCCATATTTTAGTGCATATTTCACTGCTGCCTGGATCATTTTTCTAGAAAATCTTTCCATCCACATCTCCCTACTCTATCCACCTCAGCATCAAACAGAAACTCCTCACCACTGACTCTAAGGTGCTCAATCAGTGTTTTTTCCCCCTCTTACAGTACCTGGCTGATTTCCAAGTACAACCAAGCCAGCACACTTCACTCCTCCAGCACAAACATACTTGTTGAAACTCTATCTTCTCTGACTCACAACTT
This sequence comes from Tachyglossus aculeatus, assembly GCF_015852505.1. Lineage (NCBI taxonomy): Eukaryota > Metazoa > Chordata > Mammalia > Monotremata > Tachyglossidae > Tachyglossus > Tachyglossus aculeatus. The sequence continues at coordinate 16,229,403 of NC_052081.1, forward strand.
TTTCCTCATCTGGAACTCCACCTCTATCATATTTGTCAGACTACTACTTTCCCGGACTTCAAAGCCCCACTAAAATCATATCTCTAAGAAGGCTTTCAAGCTAAACTCTCATTTTCCATGTCCACCCTCCTTTCTGCATTGCCTATGCACCTGGATCTGTACACCAGGAGCAATTGAGATTCACCTGATTTATGTACACGTCTTTATACTCTGGCATTTCCCCATCTGTAATTTAAATATTCATTCATTCATTCAATCGTATTTATTGAGCACACTTACTGTGTGCAGAGCACTGTGCTAAGCGCTTGGGAAGTACAAGTTGGCAACATATAGAGACGGTCCCTACCCAACAACAGGCTCACAGTCTAAATATCTGCCTCCCCATCTTGGCTGTAAGCTTCTTGCGGGCAAGGATCATGTCTACCAACTCTTTTGGATTGTATTCTCTCAAGCACACAGTACAGGACTCTGCAAACAGCAAGTGCTCAGTGAATAACACTGATGGATTGATTGATATTGATTGAATGAGGGATTTGGGAAGGGTAGGGTGGGGAGGCAAGGAAGATGTAAGGAAGAGTTCTCTAGAAGTGGGAAGGGTTGGGACCCAGAGAACAGAGAGTGTGGAAGACTGTGGAAACAGATGGGAGGTTACTTCAGAAGCAGCTGGAAACGGGGATCAATCAGTGTTATGAAGCAGCGTGGCTCAGAAGAAAGAGCACAGGCTTTGGAGTCAGAGGTCATGGGTTCAAATCCCTGCTCCTCCACTTGTCAGCTGTGTGACCTTGGGCAAGTCACTTAAATTCTCTGAGCCTCAGTTACATCATCTGTAAAATGGGGATTACAACTGTGAGTTCCCGTGGGACAACCTGATCATCTTGTAACCTCCCCAGTGCTTAGAACAGTGCTTTGCACATAGTAAGTGCTTAATAAATTCCATTATTATTATTATTGAGCAGAGCTCCGTATGGAGCATTTGTGAGAATACAATATGCCACTTAGTTCCCTGCCCACAAGGAACTTTCAACCTGTAGAAAGAAAATCTGGGTATTTCAGTGATGCCTCATATTATGACAGAGTTTAGCTAGGGCAAGTACAAGGGAGTTTACTTTGGGGCAGAAACACATCATACACATAAAAATTAAGAATAGGCAAAACACCATATCCAGGGATATGAAGATTTCCATAGATGAACAAGTGCATAATAATATAATAATGATGGCTTTTATTAAGCGCTTACTATGTGCAAAGCACTCTTCTAAGCACTGGGGAGGTTACAAAGTGATCACGTTGTCTCATGGGGGGCTCACAGTCTTCATCCCCATTTTACAGATGAGGTAACTGAAGCACAGAGAAGTGAAGTGCCTTGCCCAAAGTCACACAGCAGACAATTGGCAGAGCCTGGATTTGACCCCATGACCTCTGACTCCAGTGTGCTTCCTATATGTTCATCTATTATATTACTAGAAGTAGACACATGAAGATTTAAAAATAATCCTTTCTCTCTGCTTAGAGTTAGTTTGGTTTCCTCCTAACGATACCTGTAAGGGCAGGTTGAAAATGTCCTCAAAGTAGAGGGAAGACTTGGGCTCAGACAGGAGCACCTGGAATTTATGGGCAGGGCAACCCAGATCAAAACAAAGTGGCTAATTATCATCCAGGAACCAGGGATAACGTGGACAAAACACTTAGGTCATTCCAACTGAAAACACGTTTTGTGGGTAATATACCAGATAATTGCCTTCCCACTCCCCCTCGTTTTACCTGTGTAGGAATAGCCTAATGGTGATTTAACACTGAGGCAATCTCCCAAGGGAGGTTGTTAAACTTCTATCCTCGGAGCCTTTAAAAATAGGAGAGACATTGCCTGCCTTGCATGGTTGAGGAATTTAACTGCCTAAAGCTAAAAGCTGGACCAGTGAAAATCCAGAGAGATTTTACAAGGTGGTGGCTGAATCCAGATCTTGAAAAAAAGAGGAGATATTATTTTGGGAGAGTAAAATAAGAATCATCACTGTTCCCAAATATCGTACTTGTTATTTCAAGATGCCCGCAAAAGGAAATAGCTGATTTTCACAATTGGTTGGGGCATCTGAAAATAGCTGCGATCATTGAGTATTTACTGAGTTTGAGCATGTTCACTCATTTCAAAATGCAGAATTGCTTTTGTTCAGTAATCCAGAGAAGGATCATGTCTACCAAATCTCTATTTTTTGCTCTCCCAAGTGCTTAGTGCAGTGCTTTGCACACAGTAAGTACCCAGTAAGTGGTTAATCATCCAGTGATTGATTGATTGATTGGAGAATGACTGTTGAAACTGTTGGCTGTTCAAACCAATGTTTGGAATGTGTATGTGCTTGTTGAATTTGGGGAAGTAGATGACCCTTATGCTATTTCAGATACAAAACCCATTAATGAAGACACATGGGTCATCCCAACTTCCTTTGGGGGCAATGGAGAAAAACTGCTGGGTGAGGCACTGTTGTGTGTCCATGAAATGAGTTGCTCCCTTGGTAGTGATGTATGGAGCATGGACTTGAAGTTTTGGCCTAAGGATCCTCCCATCTTCCTTCCCTTATCTCAACCTCCTGCCTTAATCTGAAGGTGGTTGGGCCAGGGAACTAATAATAATGCTGAGAATAATAAATATAATATTGATAATAACTGTGGTATTTGTTAAGTGCTTATTATGTTCCAGTGACTTTTCCATTACTTTAGAGGATAGCGCTCAATAAGTATGATTGAATGAATGAAGGAAGGAAGGAAAGTGAGAGAGGTGGGATTAGAACCCATGTCCTTCTGATACCCAGCCCGTGCTCTATTCATTTGGATATGCTGTTTCTTGGACATTTCCACAGAGTCAAGTTCTCTTGCAGTCTTTCTCTCTCATCCACCCTCTCTGGTTGACACCTCCGCAGAGTTACACTCGAAAAAAAAAAAATGCAGTGTAATTCCTGTGTCCTCAAGTATACTTGAATGATATCAATGGAGAGAGAACCTATCTGGGTTTAAGTGACCTCATTACACTTCCCCCTGAAAAAACAAGAAATTAGAAATGTAACTTGGAACAATAAACAGAGCCACAATGTTTTAAAAGGGTCAAGGTATATATCTAACTAATAAAGCCAGGTATCTTTCCTTTGTAAGTAGTTAAGAGTTAAAACAAATTTTTCATTGTCACATTTTTCATTCTCTGGGGATTTTTTTAATGTTTACATACCATACTGTGATCTGTCAGCCGCTCTGGTAGAAAGCACTGAACTGTTGAGCTGAGAAAAGCATTATGGAAAAACATCGTTCCCATAATATCCTGAGAGCTTACATCTTATTATCTCCCCCTTCTTTGTCATTTAACTAAGGCAACTATGCAAATGGTCTTTCTTGCTTACCTTCCACATCATCATTATCCTTCTTTCTCAGTACCCAAGCACAGCTTGATTTTTTTTACAGATTCAAGTTGAATCTTCTTGGCTGAAAGTTTCACTTGTCAAGCCTCATCATGGTGGAAAAGATTTCTGTTCCAGGTTTTCTAGAAGTTCTATTCCCATTCAGCAAATACTAGGTGAAATCAATCTAATCCAAGCAGAACCTCACCAAAATGTCTTAAATCAAACCATATACCTACACATAGTCATGCATGCCCTTTTGAAACTTAATTGTGTGCTAAGATGTTCAGAAAAGAAAATGGTTCTCATGTCCTAGAGGCCTTTCATCTCAACACTATTTTTACATACACAATGGATACGAAGATGGAGAATCCAATTATATTTCTTGCCTGCTTAGTGGCTCTGAACTGGACAATATTTTCAAGGATATTATAAACATTGTTTTACCACATCTTTGGTAAAACTTTTCTAAAAAGGTTAACAGTCCCTTGATGAATTGCGGATACTTAGTAGTCATATCATGTTCAAACAGTGACATTTGTATTCGTATTTGTTTTTCTCCTTGAGAGCAGGGATCATGTATACTAATTTCTACTGTGCTCTTCCAACAGCTTAGTAAGTGATCTGCACACAGTAGATGCTCAATATATGTGATTGATGGATTTTGATATGAAAATTAAATCAGGAAAGCTTTCTTTCCAGATAATAATGATTATGTGTTAGAAAATGACTAACTGGCACATAGTAAGCCCTTAAATACCATTAAGAAAAAACTCCCATCTCAGACTCAGAAGAATCAGATGTGTTGAAATACATCAACTCACCAAGTAGAGACTGTAGAATTCCCATTTGAGTGAAAATGAAGTGCAGATGCCCAGACAAATTTGAAAGGACAAAAAAGCATGGAACCTTGGCCTGTTGCAGAGAACATAAATCATATATCAATCAATGGTATTTATTGAGTATTTACTGTGTGCAGTACATGACCTTCATAAGAAGTTGAATTTTGTGAATCAAAGAGTGATGTATGAATATCTATTTTGATGAGATGTATTTGGTCTACTTGAGCCTTAATGAAGAAATCTGACTAAACCAATAGAAACATATTTACAGCAAGGAAATAGATAGTATATATATATACACATCATTAAAAATAATTGTTTTAGAAACTTATTTTCTACATCACAATAGTATTTTTGCAACAGTAGTTCTTTTTACAATGACAAAAATAGAAACCCAGAGGTACTTATCCAAATATACTTTCCTTATGGATGTGAGAGGCAAAATATATTTCTATACAAATAATAGCTAAAGGCACTAAGGGAGATGAATTTATGAAAAAGCTTGAGAAAAATATTTAGGAAGCATTAAGGCCTTATATACCCACTCCTTTATAGAACTCATTCACTCCCATGGCTTCAACTATCACCTCTATGAGGTTGATTCCCAAATCGACATCTCCAGTCCTGATCTCTCTCTTTCTCTATAACCTCATATTGACTCCTGCCTTCAGGACATCTCTAACTGGATGCCCTGCTGACACAAATGTCACATGTGTAAAACAGAATTTCTCAGCTTTTCACCTAAAACTCATACTCCCCCTGAGTTTCTTATCACTGCAGAGAGCACCACCCTTCTCCCTGTCTCCCAAGCCTGTAATCTTGGCATTACCCTTGACTCATCTCTCTCATTCAGCCCACACAGTCAGTCATCAAATCCTGTCGGTTCTATCTTCATAGATCTCTAAAATCTGACTCTTCTCCCCATTTACAGTGATCAAAGTACTTATATCCTGTTTTGACTATCACATCAGCCTCCTTGCTGATTTCCCTGCCTCCTGACTCTCCCCACTCTATTCTAGTCCATACTTCACTCTGCTGCCCAGATTATTTTTCTAAGAAAACCTTTTAGTCCAGGTTTTTCCACTTCTCAGGAATCTCCAGTGGTTGCCCATCCACCTCAGCAACAAACATTCTCCTTACCGTTGACTTAAAAGCATCTATCACCTTGCTCCCTCTTATTTTATCTCATTGATTTCCTAGTTTAGCCCAGCAGGTTCACTTTGTTCCTCTAACGTCAACCTACTCACTGTCCCTCATCTTCATCTATCTCAGTGCACACTCCTCGCCCATGCCCTGCCTTTGACCTGGAACCAATCCTCCTTTCATATCTGACAGACCATCACTCTCTTCACCTGGCAAGCCTCATTAAAATCACATGTACTCCAAAAAACTTCCCTAAACTCTCACTCCCTCTACTCACGCTCCCCACTGCGTCATCCTTGTACTTGGATTTTACACTCTTTAATCACCCCACTTTCACTACCACAGATACGTAATTGCAATTTATTTTGTGTCTGTCTCCCTTTCTAGAATGTGAACTTCTTGAAGTCAGGGAACATGGTTACCAGCCTGATTTACCCCAGAGCTTAGAACAGTTCTTAGCGCATAGTAAGTGCTCAACAAATTCCACAATTATATTGTACGTTCCCAAACCCCTAGTACAGTGTTCTGCACACAGTAAGTGCCCAATAAATATGATTGATTGGTTATTTATCAAGGGCTTACTATATAGTAGACATTAGTGTGAATACAGAATAATCCAACTGAGCATAATCAAAGAACTACATATGTTCATGTTTTATGGGGAGGGCAATCTGATATTCGATCTCCACTTTACAGATATAGAAATTGAGGTAAAGAGAAGTTCAGTGAATTACTCAAGTTAGGTAATTATTTCTTAAATAAGTAAGCCGGAGGATGTTGGACCTAGGATTAATACCTAGGACTGTGACTCTCAGGCCTGTACTGGTTCTTTAGCCTGAATTTGGGTTCTTTAGTCTGCACCCAAATCATTTCCCCAAAGCCTTGAGGTTGCCATGACACAAAGCACATGGTGATAGATTTCTGGCAATCTGGCAATCAAGTTTAGCACTTGCAATTTTAAATCTCGTTAGTTCTAAATATCATTGAATAATCTTCTGATTTTGTATTTGTTACTATTTTTGATTTGTAATATTCATTTAGTCTAGAATTCAGTCATCATTGAAGATCTGGTTCTATTAAGATTACTACTACAATTACTGGGGTCTTTGAAGGCAACCATTTGAGTTGCAGCTTTCTTGGACTGTTATAAATACGGAACAGCTAATGTTGGTTGTGTTATGTCATGAAGTTTCCTGATCCAATCACAAGAGGCAACAGTTTTGGAGTCTCTAACAGTGACCCAGAAAAGAACCTATGGATTTTTAAAAGTTCATGACCCATAAATTAATCAATAAGTGATTTATTGAGCACTTACTGGGCACAGAACATCATACTGATCAACTGGGAGAGTACAATACAGCAGAGTTGGTAGACACATCCCTTGCCCACAAGAAGCTGACTGTCTGGAGAGAAGCAGTTTAGAGTAGATTGAATCAGCTATTACAAAAGAGTTTAAATGGGCCAAAATTCTGCAGTCATAGATGAGAATGTATGGTGTAATTAAATTATGGCCATGGTTGAAGATGAAATTAATACTTCGTGTCAAAGCAATATTAAAAATAATATGAAGAGCACTACTGTAGACAATTCATTTTTAGTTTACCATAAAGTTCTAAGTTATGCCTTTATGGGTCTCCGGAATTAATATTCTACATGCTTTCTTGTAGGTTTCAGGACCATTACCATCGGAAAATATGTGATGCTGATTTTCTGGGTTTTTTCTCCAGATTCTACCTCCTAGGGAAAACTCCTCATACTTCATCTTCATCTCCTCTGCTTCAGTGCCACCATATGGGCCTGTTTTAAACTTTCTCTTCAAAGATTCTTTACATTTTTTCTATTCAACATGTCCTGTCCTAGGAAGTTTCTCTTCACTATTAGCATAACTAATTTTGGATAGAAATACATTTATAATTACCATCAGTGTTCTTAAGTTGTGCAATGTGATACCTCTGATATGAAAAACCTCAAAATGAGCATCCTAGTTTGCCATGAAATCCAATGAAATGCAATCCAATTTAATGCCATGCCAGTTGTGCATCTCTGTATCAAAGAGCCAAGTCTGCTTGAGGGAATAATCAATCCTGAATCATTTCCATTTCCCATTCACTCCAATCCCAGATGGACTGGCTAATTGTAATTTTTGATATGATGTTTCCCGACTGACAGGGGTGCTGCAGAGTTGGTCATGTGACCAGAATACCTCTATCCTGATTGTTATCCTGAGGGTCTGCCCAATTACTGCACTGCCCAGGAGTAGTGGGAGTTGAGAGAGAGTCATGAAGTACTCCAGATGGGCAATGTGGATGAAGAACAGGAGTGGGATCGGGTAAGATGCAAGTATGGCCGAAGGGAATATCCATGGTGGGGATCCTGGGAAGACCCATGATATGTAATGGCTCGGAAAACTTTACTGGCCTTCCTCAGTGCTTTCCTCCAAAGCTTAGTTTGCCCCGTTCAGAGCCAGGTTGGATGAAAGTGTCCATAAACTATGATGTGCCCTGTAACAGACGATCTGTTAGATTGTACTCTCCCAAGTGCTTAATAGAGTGCTCTGCACACAGTGAACTGTCAATAAACATGATTAATCACGTGCTTGATTTACACCAACTGTGTTATAAGGGTAATGGGTTTGGGGGCTCTTTTGTCACTTGAAATTCTGAATAGCCCAAGTGAAATAAAAAGGTTTCTGTCTCTGCTATCAGATAGTTGTCGCCCTGGGGTAAATCAATCACTTCACCACCCTTTTGGGGCACAAAAGACTAATTGTATTTTGGAACAGAAAGGAAAAATGCAGAGAGCAGAAATTAATCAAAATAGGATACACAAACTTGCAGTGACAAAAATCTATTTTTTGAGAGGAACTGGACTCTCCAGAAAATATATCAAACTTCACAACTAAATGGGTTTTATAAAATATTGATTTGAAAGAAATTTCTAATGTTTAGAGCAGTAAACTAAGGCTTCCTCTGCAGATAGAAAAGTCTTTCCCCTCACACCCAAATCCAAAACCCTACTTATTCAATGGTGCCCTGCTATACACATCCATGTCTTCTCTCATGCATGTACAGAAATGCTGGTGTCACTGCTACCACTTGTCTGCTGTGTGACCTTGAGCAAATCACTTAACTTCTCTGTGCCTCAGTTTCTTCATCTGTAAAATGAGGATTAAGACTGTAGGTCCTATATGGGGCAGGGACTGTGTCCACCCCAGTTATCTTGTATGTACCCCAGAACTCAGTCATGCCTGGCACATATTAAGAGCTTAACAAATACCATAAAAAAGATCAAATAATACTTTAGTGAAACAGAGAGCACAGCAACAAGAAAACTGCCTCATTTTCCTGTAGTTCGCTGCCCTCAAAGAATTTTCCCTGTGGCTTAGTTGGAAAGAACACAGGTTTGGGAGTCAGAGGTCATAGGTTCTAATCCCAGCTCTGCTGCTTATCAGCTGTGTGATTTTGGGCAAGTCACTTATCTTCTCTGTGCCTCAGTTACCTCATCTTTAAAATGGGGATTAAGACTGTGAGCCCCATGTGGGACAACCTGATTACCTTGTAGTTAAACAAGTACTTACAACAGTGCTGGCCCATAGTAAGTGCTTGAATACCATCATTATCATTATTCTTGCTTCTTTTTCTATTTGCCACTTAGCACCTGGGAACAACAGTTAATTTTCAAATCTCTGTTTTCTCCAGAACAGTGGTCATTGGGGACAGTGTCTCTCCCTGCAGGCTATAAACTCCTTGTGGACAGGGGATTATGTCTAAGTGCTAAGCGTACTTAGTGTCCTACATGCTTAGTACAATGCCCTGATGTTTGGTAGTGGCTACCTCATCCCCCCATAAGCACTAGGGCCTGGTGGGATAGAGGTAATTAGAAAGGGACATGAGAGGAGATAGTAGATTTCCCTCACCCCCTTTCAGGTTTTCCATGATCTCCTCTCTTTCATTTCCCTTTCCCAGTCTCCAGTCTTTCCCAGCCTCCACTTCCTCATCACTTTTTTCTTTCCCCCTTTGCAGTTTTCCTCACAACCCTTGATTTAATTCCCATCCCACTCTTCTCCTTGCACATTCCACTTGGAACCCCCACAAAACATGGTTATTTTACATAAAGATAAAACAGATCTTGGGGTAGGTACTGCTTTACAATCCACTGCACAAATAGTGGATTGTAGGTGGGTAAGGACAGAAAAATCTGCCTTATTTTATGCTGTGCTGGGTATTCTACACTATATCAAGCCAGATAGATTGCTAAATGATTGGCCCGTGACTGACAGCAAACATCAAATGTTCTTGGGCTGGTGTTTGGCTATTTCTGAATGATGGATACCCACAAACCTGGATGATTATTCACTGTTTTCATTTCTCTGTGAAATTCATGTCAGCTTCCCCTTCCTGTTGCCCATGGATCAGTGAGCCTCAAAGAAAAAAACATCTTTCCCTTTATTTCTGAATGAACAGCTTCCTGATTGTGTGTAATGCAGAGAGCATTCCTCCTACCCAAAATTACCACTCAATTGTGACCTTTTTTTTTTTTATTCAAAATTGAGCACACGACTGCTTCCTTTAATCCCTCTGGGTCTACCCTGGATCATGACAAAGCTGAAGAATTTGTGGTACCGAACATCAAATTGTATTTCCTGGGGTATTTGCACATGGTTTATAAATTGCTGTTCACTGAAGCTTTGATCTAAAATTGAACAAGATAAAGGATGAAGAAGGGGAGTTCAGCCTGAAGAAAGAAAGGGAATGATCTGACAATTCTCTCACCTTTCACCACCCAGAGGGCCTAGCAATGAGTTTTCCGAGACATGGAGGGTTACACATCTTCTAGATTGGCCCTCCAAAGAACCAAGTCAAAGGCAACTCTTGGAGGTTTCTGGTTGGGGGAATGCGGTGCTGGAAAAGATGGAAGTCCAAGACCAAAGAGGAAGAAAAGTATAGATGCCATAAAAAAATCTTCCCTAAATGATTTTTTTTTAATCAAGGATTGTGACCAAATTTGGGTTAACAACCACTACTAATAATAACAATGGCTGGGTATTTATTAAGTGCTATGTGCTTAACTGTGTTAAGCAATGGAGTAGATACAATCACACACTCCCTGTCTCACAAGAAGCTCTCAGTCTAAGGGGAAATGAGATCAATTCCCATTTTCAACAATGAAGAAACTGGCTCAGAGAAGTTCAGTAACTTGTCCGAGGTCACACAGCAGACAAATGATGGAACTAGGATTAGAACCCAAGTCTCCTGATGGTTCCATAATGGAAATGGCACATTTTGAGCTATGGCATGTTAATCAGGCAAAATCCTTCAAGATGATTCAAGAAATGAGCAGTTTATACCAGTTCCTGATAAACTGTCTTCCACTCCTTTATACATACACATTCACACATATCCACAAACACTCAAATTCATGCCCGTTGTTGGGTAGGGACCGTCTCTACATGTTACCGACTTGTACTTCCCAAGCACTTAGTACAGTGCTTTGCTCACAGTAAGTGCTCAATAAATATGATTGAATGAATGAATATCTCTCAGAGTAAAAGTGAGGTCTAGGATACAGGATCTAATCCAGGATTCTTTTAAAAGTACTTCAGTTGTCTTCAATAAAGTGGTAGGAGAATGGATCTAGATCAGCCATGAGGGGAAGGGGGAGAGAGGAAAAAAAAAAAAAAAAAATCACACTACTTTTTCTAATCACTTGAGTGATTCCAAATTAAATGCTAGACCCAGAAGAGCAAGTCATAGGCTTTCAGAGGAGTTTTTTTTTCCCCTCTGAAAGAGGTGAATGAGTCTTTGGGTTTTTAATTATCTACCCCATGAAACACCTCCACTAGAGCAGATAATTGAAAAGGTACAGTAAGTTTTGTGGTGACAATTTTAAATTGATCCTTTGTTTTCTAGAACTAAAATATCGGTCTGGGCACTGAGGACTTTTTCCACTTTCAGGAAAATATGGTCTTGTTTGCTAACCATCCTCTGAACCTATAAATAAAAAGAATGTATTTGTGATATAACATTAACCAGTTAGTACAGTGCCCTGTGCACAGTAATAGCTCAATAAATACCACTGTGATTGATTCTTCAATATTTCCCTCATTTTTATGAGGACAAACATGGTACATTTTATTTTCCCCAATTCCAACTTCAATCACTAGCAATTTTTGGTAGGCTTTAGTTCTTCATTTTTTAAGATTTTTCATCCTCTTCCTTTCATCTAACAGAACAACCTTCCCCAGATCATTGCCTTCTAGGACTTTTTCCCAGATGTTTTCTTTTCTGCTGGGGAAAGTAAATGGTGAATGAGGTTAATAGTAGTACTTTCATTCCTGGTATTTGTAAAGTGCTTGCTATAGGCCAAGCATCATGCTAATTTGCAAGGGTATATAGGCAACAACCAGATTGCAGTTGCTGCGCAACAGGGACTTCACAGTCTAAGGGACAACAGGAATTTAAGTCCCATTATTCAGATTTAAAAAATTAAGGCACAGAAAAGTTAAGTGATTTGTCCAAAATCACATAGCAGGCAAGTGGGAGAGCCAAAATCCCAGCCCTGTGTCCAGTGTTTCTCAAATAGATTGGTAGCAATAGTATTTATTGAGCAGCCATTTGGTGCAGTGATATTAATCATGGGGAAATGCAGAATATGTGGATTACAAGTTACTTCTTGTAACATCTTTACAGGGAATTTACACTCCAATGAAGGAGACAGACATAAAAAAATATTTTCAGAGTGGTCAAAATAGTTAATACAGAGTTACCTGAAAATCTATGCCTGATGCTTTCACCTTAGAATAGAGCTGAAATCCTAATGATCAATTTACTCTTTTCACTCATTCAGAACAATTTTCATCAGTACTTTAAACACATTTTCTGGGAGAAAATGTCCTTCAACATCCTAGAATTTATGCTTCTGGACTCACTGTGTACCCTGACCCGGCACATAGCTCTGACCTGTGAATTGTTAAAAAACAACAACAACAACAAAAAAAACACCGCAAAAACCTCATCATTTCCAATGTCTTCAGCCCAGGTTTGGGAATAAGGTTGAAGTGGGGGAATCAAGATGTAGACACATGCATCACATACACACCACACACACACACACACAAAGGTTTGGAGAGAAAAAATAATTTGCATTAGATTTCTAGCTTCAAACCCCAACAGTGTGTTTCTCTATTTTATTGGATTATTTATTTTCACATCTGGACACCTGAGGAAACATTTTTCTTTATAATACATTTTGTTGAGAAGATTGTTTTTCCTTAACTACAAATCACTCAGAAGTTAAATCCACACACCACAGAAACGTGCTATTTTTGATCCCTACTTAAAAAAGTTCTCATGGGGATGGAGCGGCCTCTTTATGCAAATAGACTAATATGTTTAGGTCACTTCAATCTGGAGGAAGAATAGCAGTAGTAGTGGTAGCATTAGTACCATGCATTAAGTATTTACTTTATGTAGAGCACTAAACTAAACACTGGGCAACAACTCAGAGGTGGGGATTAGACATAGTCCCTGAGTCTCAAGGAGCTCAGATTTTAAGCATTTAAAAGGGGGAAGAAGAGGTTGGATGCATACAAATCAGGAGTGATGAAACAATTAATCACAAAATACAAGGACAAATACACAAAAGAGAAACAAAAATCAGCAGGGACCTTCCTGATTAAGTTCCCTTTTCCCAGCTCTCTCTCCCTTCTCCACTGTGGGAAGGACATGAGTCTGTTCATTCTTATATTCTACTCTCCCAAGTGCTTAGTACAGTGCTCTGCACACAGAAAGCACTCAAATACAGATGAATATCATCTATGCACTGAGATCTGGGATCTTGGGACATTTGATATTCACCCCACCTTCAGTGCCACAGCACTTAAGTACATATCTATACATTATGTATTATAAATTACTCAGATTAACACCTGTTGACCTCTAGACTGTAAGCTCAGTGCGGGCAGGGAACGGGTCTACCAACTCTGTTGTACTGTAGTTTCCCAAGCACTTAGTACAGTGCTCTGCACACAAACACTCAATAAATATCAATGATGATGAGGATTGATCAGGGCTGTGGTGACCGGAGGAGCAAAATTTCAGGATCCTCGGGGCTCAGAGTTCAGGGCAGAGTGGAGCCACAGCAACTGCTACAGCAGTACGAATTTGGTGGAGATCTCATGCTGTGGATGCTGATCTTTTTCCCACTGGGGTGGTGGTGGGCATGTTGGGATAGAGGCTCCGAGATGTTGTGGAAGAGAGCTGGGCCTGTTTCCTGGAGAGGCAATGTGACTAACTTGGCACATTTGGAAACAGGGGCCCTAAGCAACTGAAGGGAAAGTGGTAGCCACTGGTTGTTTCACTTGGCCACAGTGGAGAGCGTCAAAAGCAGGCAGCATTAATCTCCAGTCCAAAGTCCCTCCTTTCAGTTTGATGCCATGTTATCTCTCTCAAGTGCTTAACACAGTGCTCTGCATACAGTATGCACTCAATAAATACAATATCAACCAAATTTATTGAGTGCTTACTGCATGAGGAGCACCATACTAATCACTTGAGGAAGTACAATACAAGAGCAGACCCATTCTTTACCCACAATGAGTTAACAGGACTCAGCACATAGTAAGCACTAAACAAATACCGTAATTATTATTACCGTCTTCAATGCCAGGCCATGTTGCCCTTCAATCATGGCTATCATTCTTTGTACGTGCCTATGTTCTATCCAGAAGACCGCACTGCTTCTCGTGGTTACTGCTCACTGTTTATATCCCTAGATATATCAGTAATCTGGCTAACATCAATCAATAAAACAATGGTATCTGTCGAAGGCTTGCTGTGTGTAGCATAGGCACTTGGAGAGTACAATTTAACAGAGTTGGTGGACATGTTTCCTGCCCACAAGGAGCTCTCGGTCTATCAACAAGAGCTACGATGTTGTGTAGTTTATAGTTTACTGGTGCAAGATAACATAGCAGCCGGGGAAAACAAGAAAATTCTGCATATAGATGTAGATGATGAGTCCTTGTAAAGCAACATTGATTTATAAGGCAAGCTTTTCTATAGATGATATGGGAAATAAACTTAAATGGTCATTTACTCAGTCACAACACTGCTTATGTGTATCTAAATTGTTACCAAACCTAACGTCCTTAGCAGGCTTAGCAAGGAGGTGCAGAAATCGCATGCTCCTCCCAAGAGACAAAATTGATTAGAATATAAAAGATGCAGTTTTTCATGTGGAGAGTTTCTGATCTTTTTCTCTTGATGATACAGGTAATAAGCCAAAAGAATGATTTATACAGTACAATGACTTCTCTGATACCAAGGCACTTTGATTCAATAAACCTAAGAAAAAGATTAGAATGGTAAATTTCAGTTGGGTTTAGTTTTCCTCAGAATCTTTGTCTTGAATCCACATCGGTTAAATACTTCTGTACCAGTTAAATAGTGTTTTTCTCTTCAATATATTTTATCTTTCAAGAGGAATATTATCAAATGTATCAATGGAAAGTGCCTGGGCTCGGGAGTCAGAGGTCATGGGTTCAAATTCCGGCTCTGCTAATTTTCAGCTGTGTGACTTTGGGCAAGTCACTTCTCTGTGCCTCAGTTACCTCATCTGGAAAATGGGGTTGAAGACTGTGAGCCCCAATGTGGGACAACCTGATCACCCTGTAACCTCTCCAGCACTTAGAACAGTGCTTTGCACATAGTAAGTGCTTAATAAATGTCATTATTATATGAGAAGCAGTGTGGCTCAGTGGAAAGAGCACGGGCTTTGGAGTCAGAGGTCAGGGGTTCAAATCCCAGGTTCCACCAATTGTCAGCTGTGTGACTTTGGCCAAGTCACTTAACTTCTCTGTGCCACAGTTACCTCATCTGTAAAAATGGAGATTATGACTGTGAGCCCCCTGTGGGACAACCTGATCACCTTGTAACCTCCCCAGTGCTTTGCACATAGTAAGTGCTCTATAAATGCCATCATTATTATTATTATTATTATTATTATTATGGTATCAAAACGATGGGAAATTGATACTTTTTTACATCATGTTTGGGAAGAAAGTTAGGGTACGGATAGTGTTAAAGATTTCATTATACACGCAACACCTTCATGATGAAAGGTTCCAACTAATTATCTTGTATCTACCCCAGTGCTTAGTACAGTGCCTGGCACATAGTATGCATTTAACACATAAGATTAAAAATAAAAAAAATACAAAACCTCAAAGGGAATCACTGGCATGGATGATTCAACTGATTATGCTGATGGTTGAGTTATTCCAAACATTTTTATCCCACTCAGAATATATACTATTAATGCTAATTTCTCAGCCTTCAATCTAGTGTCTTCTGAATGCTGTTTATCCAGGCAATTAATTAACGATCTGTTTTTCCTCTTCATCTTCAAAATGTCTTCAGTTGTCCCTGCCCTTAGAGTTTACAATTAAGTGGGGTAGATAAGATCTAAATGGATGAGAATGTATTGGGTAGAAGGAAATTAATAGTTAAAGGAGTCAAAGAGTCAGTGTGAACACTATGCATCTCTGGATAAATCAATTACACATGAGAACTAAAAACATGAATATACAAATCAATCATTTATTGAGCACTTACTGTGTTCAGAGCACTGTCCCGAACACCTGGAAGAGCATAACAGAGTTGGTAGACACATTCCACACTCACAGTGAGCTTACTCAATCATATTTATTGAGCACTTACTGTGTGCAGAGCACTTGTTCTAAGCACTTGGGAAGGACAACCTGATCACCTTGTAACCTCCCCAGCACTTAGAACAGTGCTTTGCACATAGTAGGCACTTAATAAATGCCATCATTATTATTATTACAATTCAGCAACAGATAGAGACAATCCCTGCCCACAACAGGCTCACAGTCTAGAAAGGAGGAGACAGACATCACAGAGGGATGCAGAGGAGCCCTGAGGGACAGAAGGATTGGCATAGTCCACAGAAAGATCCAATATGTGTCAGTAAAATCCATGCTAAGAGTACAAGGTGGTCTAGGAATACAGTCTAAACTGCTTTCTTCCTCTTAAAAAATGTAGCAGTTTATCAACTTCTGTTGAATCCTAAATGATTCACTTCAGTAGCATTCTATATGGAGCTCAACTTATGACCTAAACTTTACATCCTCTAGACAGTAAGCTCGCTGCAGCAGAGAACGTGTCTGTGACATTGCCCTTTTCCAAGCTCTTAGTAAAGTGTTCGGCACATAATGAGCATTCAGTAGATACAATTTTTGATGATCCATGACTCAGGTTATATTGATAGAAAAACATGCAGATTGAACTCAAAAACATTATGTGAGAAGCCCACCAATCCTTAACTTTAGACACAACCTTAGGAAATACAGATTGGCTTACTGCATAATTTTGTTGGGCATCAAAACACTAAATAAGAAAACCCTTTAAACTTCTTGGAAAGTCTGTCTTCCAAAACTTGCCCACTTTTCACTATCCAATGGAAAAAATGTAATAGACTCAATCCTTGGAACAAAGGGACTCCAGGAGCATTGAGATGGATGAAATGGGTACACTGAACTTGGGCCCCTGCTCCTCTTCAGAACTTTTATTTGGAAGGCCTCTGCAAGACTTCACTAAATTGGTCCTCTATAATTAAAATGGATTTTCCATGCTTAATCAAAGTCAGTGTAAAGTTTGTTTTCTGGGAGACATACATTTAAATGTTTGTCACATGATAATAAATGAAGCTGTAATTTTTTAAGTCTTTAAACTGAGGAAGGCCAAGGGATCAGGAATTGAGAAGCAACAGTTTTCACACATGATATTATGACTGCACAACTCCCTATGAATTTTATTTCCTGTGTTTTATGCCATATTTTAATTGGACCTTTGTGACCTTGTAGAACCCCCATCACAACTCTCATTTAATACTGTATTTGAATGAGAATAAGTTTTCCATTTAATAATTTGGAAAAATTCAAACTACTGTACAGAAAATAAAGCCTTGCAAAGAAAAATGACAAAAAAAAGATAATCACCAATGAACATTTGATGGTTTTCCTGAGGGAAAAAAAAAATCTTCATGGGAATAGTTCCAATTGACGGAGTACTTTCAAACATGACGGTGGTAAGATTGAGCTAAAAGAAAGCATTCGTCTCATCCTTCATGTATTACCATGAAAGAACATGAGCATGCTTTTAAATGTCTAATCCAAGTCTTTTCTAGGCAAGAAGCTTATCTCTGGGCCCCGTCATTTTTCACATTTTTATAAAATCAGCAGCTGCTCAGAATACAGTATGTATATGCTGTATGCAAATGTGTTTCCAATTATCAGTGTGCAGCACTGCAGTCCAAAGAATACAGATTAGCTCTCAAGAAAGAGGTCTGATAGAGCAGAGAATGAGGAGGCAAAAAAATTCTGATGCTAGTTTTGAAACTCACTGTCTTTGTTGTGGGCTGATGGTTAAATTAATTTGGAAGACTACATCGGTACAGAGTCATCACAAAATTCTCTCAACATATTATGAACCAAGCTCAGAATTCTTCATCTTGGTAAAAGGGATCATGTCTATAAACTCTACTGTATTGTAGCCTCCCAAGTGCTTAATTATAGTGCTGTGCACATAGTAAGAATTCAATAAATACCACTAATTGATAGGTGATAGCAGTCTTGGGCTAAGATATAGAAATTTGTACGATGTTCACATTGTATAGTCATGCCTCAATCCATATGCCCTATTCATTGCTTGGCATTTAGTAAGGGCTTCATGCCATTATTATAACAAAATAAATGAATAATAAAATAATGTTGAAAACAAAGGTGAAATCACTTATTTCACCTTTAATCAGAGAAGCAGTGTGGCTCAGTGGAAAGAGCACGGGCTTGGGAGTCAGAGATCATGGGTTCTAGTCCTAGCTCCCCCACATGTCTGCTGTGTGATTGTGGGCAAGTCACTTAATTTCTCAGTCTCAGTTACCTCACCTTTAAAATGGGGATTAAGTTTATGAGCCCCACATGGGACAACCTGATCACCTTGTATCCTCCCAGTGACTAGAACAGTGCTTAACAAATGCCATTGTTATTATTATTATTATTATTTTTAACTATTATCGGTACTAAATACTCTCAGGAAAAAAAAGTCTTAAATCAAAATATTATGCAATTGTTTCTGTGTGATTGATGGTAAATAGTAACCTTTTTTAGTACTGAATGGTCCTCCTCTCTCCTTCTGCCTCTCCTTCGTACTCTCCTGGTTGCCCCTGTTCTGACATGTGGCCAGTTTAAATCACTTGGTTATCAGCTGGACCATTGTGTCACCAGCAAAAACGCATTACAGATCCTGTCTTCTCAGCCCAAACTCCACTCTGTTCACAGGTACCCATCAGTACCCAGGCCACCTGGCCCTCCTCCTTTCTGAATCTCTCGCCCTCAAATCCTGGTTCATGGTCTCACTTAGCTCCTGTCTCTGTCCCAGCTCTGTAACTCCTGTCACTCCTTTTCAGACCTCTGCAGCCCTGATATTCTCTTCTTGGTGTCTTCACTACTATCCATTCTTTCCAAACCTGTTTCCTTGCTGCCATTCTCTATGACCTGTTCTCTTCTCCCAGCCCCATCCCTCATCTCCTCTTCATTCCACGCTTCACCATGTTCAAAATCCACATGATTCTTTGGTCCCTCCAAACCCCCATGTTCAAAATCCACATGACTCTTTGGTCCCTCCAAACCCTAATTCTCATTCATTCTTCCCTGATTGATTCCACTCTCCTGGGTTCCTACTTCTATCCCGGTGTCAGGAGTCTAGGCAACTCAAAATTCCAGAGTGCTTATGGAGTTTTAAAAAAAAAAAAATCATTCAATCATATTTGAGTACTTACTGTGTGCAGAACACTGTACTAAGCGCTTGGGAAGTACAAGTTGGCAACATATAGAGATGGTCCCTACCCAACAACAAGATGGAAATCTATTAGCTCTATTCACAGTTCACTGAAACTCTGATCCACACTGTGCGGCTGAGGAAGGAGGGTCCAGATGCCAGAATCCCTTTCACATGGTTATTAGGCCAGCATTTAGAACTGTGCTTGGCACAAAATAAGCACTTAAATACCATAATTGTTATTATTATTATTAGATCTCCTTACCTTCAACAGCACTCATACATAGCAGAATAAATTTCTTTGTCCCTTCATTACCCTCACAATGAAGTACCACCAAACTCCAATGAAAAAAGCAGCCAGTGCTTTGAACAGTGCTTGGCACATAGTAAGGCTTAATACCATAAGTCTTCAGGGCTTTGCTCACTAGCCTAAATATGTTATCTGTACACATATATAATGGTCATAGCTTAATTTAAAATAGCATTGATTTATATATAATTCTGCATTTTTTTCTTTCAGGTTGTTTTTACTTGCCTAGGTCTTCCTAAAACGACATCTGTTTAAGGATAGCCCAGGAGGTAATTTGCCAACAGATGGTTTTGATCTATTCAAGTCCTTAGAGGACCCAAAGGTCTCTAAATTATTTGTTACTCTAATGTTTGTAATTTATCACTGTAATTTTTTCAAGGTAGAACCCTTTTCAATGACTCCATGTAGCTGTACTTAAGGACCAATTTAATGCAATCCTGGACATTTTGTCTATTTGACATATGGTCCAATATTTCTTTTAGGCTACAAATAATGATTCTCAGGGATTCCTCATTGGAAATATGATTCTGCATTCATGCCAGATAGAGTGACAATAGCATAAACTTTCATACCCCATCATTTCAGCAGATTGTACATATTTAAGAATGGCACTCAAAGCACAGGAAGTTAATTTCAGACGACCTTTGAAACATTCTGTTATCAACTGCTCCTCAATGTTCCTTGAAGATGATGGTGGTGGTATTTTGTAAATGCTGACGATACATATGTCAAGTACTGTACTTGACTTATGTTTTTACAACACGATTAAATCAGACACAGTCCCTGTCCTAAGCACTGTTAGACCAGTATTTTTTCACTATTCCACAGAAGAGTAAACTGATACATAAAATCAAGCATTTGAAGTGCTTACTGTGTGTCCAGGGCTGTACTAAATGCTTGGAAGAGGACAACATCACAGAGTTGGAAAACACATTCCCTACCCACAAGGAGTTTATAATCTAGAGAAGTTAATTGACATGTTCGAGGTAACACAGCATAGCAGCCACAAGAAAGACCTGGGTCCAAGTACAGTAATCAGGAAACGAGCTGCCACTAATGATGGGCTAGATCAAAGATGACTAAAATGATGGTGGTATATGTTAAGTGCTTACTGTGTGCCAGGCACTTTGCTACGAGCTAGGGTAGGTATAAGAATCAGATCAGATAACAGTCCCTGCCTGATATGAGTTTCACAGGCTAAAGGGGAGAGAGAATAGGTGTTTTATCCCTTTTACAGATGAGGCGACTCAGGAACAGAGAGGGCAAATGACTTACCCAAGATCACCCATTTGCCAAGTGCTGGAGCCAGGATTAGAACCCAGGTCTCCTGCCTAAACCCCCCAGATTAAGACCCTCCAAGCCAAGTCTCCCTTTTCCTCTTCTCCATTGCCCCAGTTCCCTCCATCTGCTCTACCCTCCTCCCCGTCCCACAGCACTTGGGCGTGTAGGTACATAGTTATTATTCTGTTTATTTTATTAATGATATGTATATATCTATAATTCAAATTTATATATATTGCTGCCTGTTTCCTTGTACCGATTTGGTTTTGTTGTCTGTCTCCCCCCTTTCTAGACTCTGAGCCTGTTGTCTCTGTTGTTGAATTGTACTTTCCAAGGGCTTAGTGCAGTGCTCTGCACACAGTAAGTGTGCAATAAATACGATTGAATGACTTCTGTCAATAGCGTTATTGGAGTACACAGTGAGCAGCACTGTCCTACATGCTTGCAGAATTTCAGAAGATGTCATAACTGACCAATAGTCTAATGGGGCAGGCACAATCAGCAACACGTACAAAAAGCAAGGGGCTCAGGCACTAAGTCAATGTAAGGGCATACATAAATAAATTTTTTTTTAAAAAAGACATCAAAAATAAGGACCTGCATTCCAGTACCCAATGAGCTCAGTTTCACAACCTTGGGAAATGTCTTTCTTCTCATGGAGACAAAGTAGGAGGTGGAAAATACAGAGATTACTACAAGTTAGAAGGAACACACTGGATTCTGTCAGATCACTATGTGTATTGAAGGAAGAGAAAATGCGGTTTGATAAGACTACACAAATCAAGGGAATTGTAAACACACTTTATTCTCTATATTATAGCTTTGTATATTATATACATGTGTAGATATACACAAACAATGCAATATAGGGAAGAAAGAAGTGTATTTACAATATCCTTTATTCATACAGTCATACACACACATGCCCAGATTAACAGGTGGTTGTTCAGTGTCATTCACACTCTTATCCCTATCATCCTGTTTCTTCGGAGCACTAAAGAGTAGGCAATTATAGGAGCAGTTTTCAGCTAAAAGTTTGAATTGCAAGGGCAGTGGAAGAGCTCACAAGATTGAGAATGAAAAGTAAAATGAAATGAAAATGAAATCCTCTTCTGTGGTCAAAGAAGGCTTATGAAGTCGATGAATATTCACTCAGTCATATTTATAATAATAATACAATAATAATAATAGTGGTATTTAAGCACTTACTATGTGCCAAGCACTGTACTAAGCGCTGAGGTGGATACAAGCAAATCAAGTTGGACACAATTCCTGTCCCACGTGGATCTCACAGACTCAATCCTTATTTTACAGATGAGTTAACTGAGGCCCAGAGAAGTGAAGTGACTCGCGTAAGGTCACACAGCAAACAAGTGGTGGAGGCGGAATTAGAACCCATGACTTCCAGGCCCGAAGTCTATCCACTATGCCGTACTCTGTGCAGAGCACTGTACTAAGCACTTGGAAGAATACAATACAACAATAAGTAGACATTTCCAAGACAAGCTGACAGTCTAGATCAGGGGAGACAGACATTAATATGAATAAATAATTTACAGACATGTAGTAAGTGCTGTGGGGCTGGGAGGGGGAGCATGTCAGGGTGCCACAGAAAAGAGTGGGAGAAGAGAAATGGAGGACTTAGAGAAGGCCTCTTGTGGGATATGTGCTCTCAATAAGGCTGTGAAGACGGTACAGTAATTGTCTATGAAATCTATTCAGCCCACGTATTGAAATTATTTACGGATCCAGTGAATACTGTGTACATCTTATGCCTAACATCAAATATTAAGATGCATGGAGGACTATCGGTAGAGTGCTTGTTCCCAAGGTGAGTGATACAGAACTAGGATGGCAATGCTGACAGCGATTTAATTGTACTTAATGGTGCTGATATTGTACATTGTGGAATACGCAATATCTGCAGTAAAGTTGATAAGGCATCGGCTCTTTCTCTTTGAAGCCGACACGAAAACAGGCACTACGGTACTTTGCTGTAACTGATTGAACTGTCATTCCTGACCATGGGATGTCCTGGTGACGGGGGCTTAGCGTGACACGGTGGGAAGATATTTTTATTATGATGAGTTGCTTGCTGACTCTTTTAGAAAAGGAAACTCCACTACTGATCAACATCTTTGACAAATGTCAGGTTAGGGAGCGCCCTCAATGGCAAGCTGAAACGGAGAGATCAGGAAGAATTGTAATCAACACAAGAGGCCAGGTTAATGGGTAGCCAAGTGGGGTGAATAAAAGGGGGCCAATAATAAAATATGGAGGGATTTTAAGTTGGGTGTTATTAATAATAATAACTATTATTATTATATATTAATAATAATAATAAGGATGCTTGTATGTGTTAAACATTTACTATGTACTATAAGCCCTGGGGTAGATACAAGATAATTAGGTTGGCACGTAGGAAGCATTTAATAAATCACAGTTTTTCATCATCACTTCTGGTGCTGAAGTAGAGAAGTAACATACCACACTTTCTAACTATCCAGTTTGGGTCGTTTTCCTCCCCCTGAAATACCCCAACCAAGGTAAACAGCCACAACTGGTATTGAAAATAAAACGTGTCCAAAGTATAGAGCGTTCTTTGATCATGGTAACAACTAAAAATAAATCTGTTTCAAGAGGTCTAGCCCTAGCTTGGCTTATGATATTACCACTTCAACCATAACTTTTTCATTTGTTAAGCACTTACTAGGTGCCAGGCACTGTACTTGGGGTGGGGGCAGTTACAAGCTAATCAGGTTGGATGCAGTACACATCCCAGGTGGGGCTCACAGTCTCAATCCCCATTTTATAGATGATGTAATTGAGGCACAGAGAAGTGAAGTGGCTCGTCCAAGGTCACACAGCAGACAAATATTGGAGCTGGGATTGGAGCCCAGGTCCTTTTCCACTAGGTTAGGTTGATTCTCTATTGAACTCTCCCTTTCACTCCAAAGGCCCATTTTAAACTCCTCAGCAAGAAACCTGTGGTTTTCTGAGGTCATTCTTCATCTGTGACTTACAACTATTCCTATTTTGTTTCCTTGGTGCTGAGTCCCAAGAGGATGAGACTTGCTGCCCAATAAAACCATTTTACTGCTTTACTTTTAACCTATTTCAAGACCCCTGCTGGTTGGCACAATCATCTTTTCCTCCATCTCTTTTGGCTCAATTGGCTTTTCCCTGTTAATCCAGGAGTGACAACTAAATGATTGAAGCATCCTACTAATTATTTTAGGTAACACGTGTCTCTCCATGCTAATGAGATGGACTTCTCAAGAACTTCCCATGTAACAAATAAGTAATCCACTTAAGGCAGTCTCCTTTCCTGAAATGTTCTTCTTCCCCATGACATCCCACTCCTAATTGCTCTTCTATCAGTAACTAGTTTTGTTTTCTCAGAGCACTCCTAATTTTCAATTGTCAAAGTTTTTTCTCCCAAACAAATCAATAATTCATAAGTACTTGGGAGAGTTCAATATAATGAATGGTGGACATATTCTCTGACACATCTTCTCTCTGGGAAGCAACGTAGTTAATAGGGAAGAACATGTGGCTGGAAGTCAGGAGGCTTGGGCTCTAGTCCTATGTCCCCTGGAATGTGTACAATTGGGCAAGTCACTTAAACTGAGGTGCAGAAAAATTATCTATAAAATGGGGATTAATCATCTGTTCTCTCTCCCACTTTGATTGTGAAACTGATTCTCATATCCACCCCACAAAGTGCTTAACAAATGCCATGATGAATATATTTGTGCCATTACAAAGTGAAATTCATAGGATCACAGGAAGAGAGAACGAAAATATTCGAGTGCAATATGATTTGATTAAATTATCCACAGCCATCCAGGAATGAATGCAACAGATAGAGTCAATGTAATAGAGGAATAGAGAATCAAAAATAAAACTCTTACCTGGATGGCACCCACTTCTCTCTCCAGGATAAGGAGATACAGTATCACTCTCTGGATGGTGATTTCTTCATATTAGCTTGTGGAGAATAATTTTATTCAATCTCAACATACTCCCAGCCTGCATGATGCACAGTGAGGCAGATCTAAGAGAAAGAGGGAGTAGGTGAAACCTCTTCCTTGAAAGGAAAATTAAAAAAAATCATTGTGCGCAAGACTCATGGGCATTTCAAATGCCCTTGGCCTGCCAGGAGCTCTAATATGTTGAGGAATAAACATCTAAAGAACAAACATTGCATCTACCAACTGTATTGTAGTACCGCAAGCCCGCAATGCAGTGTTTTGCCCTCAGTAAGTGCTCATTAAATACCACTGATTGATTGCTTGATTGATTGGATGGCAGTTACCTCACAACACCTGGTTCTGTGGGGGAGAAGGGCAGTGCATGTGAGTTGGTTATCAGGGAGAAGGAAAGAAGAGTCTGGAAAGTTCTTGAAAATCCGTTCAGTACTCTGAGGCAGTTCTCTGTAATTGTCCAAGGTTCTGAGGTGATCTTTTGAAATGGCCCGGTACCCTGTGGTGATTCTCTAGGTGGGAGATAGCCTGACCCAATCCAGGTCTCACTGGGAGAACCTGGATCTTGGAATCAAGTCTTCCTGGCCCAAGGAGCCACTCACCCTAGGGTCAGGAAAGCTGGCCCCTGCACAATTAACAAAACAGTTCTAAATTGGTAACACTGTTAGAATCACAAGCAGCTGGCCCATCTCTGAGACCTCAATCAATCAGTGGCATTTACTGAGCACTTACCATCTGAAATGTTTGGGAAAATAGAAAGCTATAGGGATGGTAGGTACTATCCTTGTCATTGAGGAACTTACATACTATCTTACAATCTCATTCCCATGTTCACCTCTTTCAACCTGAGATAGAAGGTTCTTGGAGTATGGTACTATCACCCTGGGAGCCATGCGTCAGGGAATTGGGCTAATTGTTTGTAGAACTTTCTAATAGAGGGCATGAGAATAACCTGAATGAATTAAATTACCCAGAAAAAAACAATTCCAATGGGAGGAAAGTTAAAGAAACAATTCTAACAGAACCCAACTATCCATAGTTGATAATGGAGCATTCATTAACTCAAGCTATGATCTTATTTATGATGAATTGTGAGCTGATGAAATATACTGGACAATCTCTTTTGGTGAACAGTGGAAAGGAATGAAATATTTTGATTTAGTCACGAAAGATTGAGCTTTGAGCACAAACAGCAGGAATGTACCTCAAACCTCAACTGTAGGCACCAATTTCCAAAGATAAAATGCATTTCCATCTCTGGCACATCCAGTCTTTGTTCTTCTCTGTTTTGCAGTACATTTTCCAGTTACTGCTAATTGTTCTGATTTTTTTTTCCTAATCCATACGCTCAGCCTGAAGAGTCAAGCCTAAATGTAATGCAAATTGATTCCTCATGTGACTGTCCTTGAATGCCAATTAAACATGGAAGGAGTAGCCATCAGTAAAAATGCAAATGGCTAGGTTGAATCAAGTTCTGATGGTTCCTGGAGAAAAAGAAAATATACATCTTGGGTTGGCATTAAAGCTCGGCCAATTTTATGTTTGTTTTTGTTACTGTTAGAATTGATTAGTCTTTCCCCTTCAAGGTCTGTAGTATTGTTCTCACTACTGAGGCTTGGAATTTATAATTTGCTCTGCGGGAGATGTTTATTGCTGTATCCACCGCACACTACAATAGAGTTACTGCTTACTGGGATTTTCTATGAGACTCAACACTGAATTTAACATTGCTGTGAGTCGTGCATATAACTCTCTTCCTGTCCGGATTACAAAGTGCCCCTCGGTCATTCCCAGCAAAGGAACTCTCTTCATCTTTATCATTCATTTTTTATGAAAAGGGTCCACATTTGTTTTGCATTAATTATTTATTGAACAGTTTCAGAGTCGTTCCAATGAGTCAAAGTGGGAAAAAGGTCAAAAGAAAAAATTTCCAAGGTAATGTCATGACTGCTAAAGGATATCAGACCTTCACCCTGTGCTATTATTATTTATTTGCTGGTAGGCTTTAGATAGAGCCTGCTAGAGTCTATTGCTCACAGACCACCACTTTTCTCCCTACCAATGACCTCTCGAAGAGTTCTGCTAGCCCTGGGGCAAGAGAATGTGGATATTTCAGCCCACACCATCAATGCTACTGTTGAAAATACTTCAGTGCTTGCAATACTGGTAGTTGTACCTACTATTCCCCCTCTTAACCACTGTGGTCAGAAAAAGGCTCCACTGAATGGAAGGGAGCCATAAAAAGTGCTCTTTGCATGGGGATAATAAAAATTATTAATGTTAATGATAATAATGTTCATAATAATGGCTCTTGGAAAGTGTTTATTATGTATCAAATAATAATAATAATAATGTCATTTGTTAAGCACTTACTATGTGCAAAGCACTGTTCTAAGCTCTGGGGAGGATACAAGGTGATCAGGTTGTCCCAAGGGGGGTTCACAGTCTCAATCCCCATTTTACAGATGAGGGAATTGAGGCCCAGAGAAGTTAAGTGACTTGCCCAAAGTCACACAGCTGGCAAGTGGCGGAGTCAGAATTTGAACCCATGACCTCTGACTCTAAAGCCCGGGCTCTTTCCACTGAGCCCCGCTGCTTCTCATATACTGTGATAACTGCTAAAGTAGACACTATCTAATCAGATTGGATACCAACCCCTTATTCTACTTGGGACACATGGACTAAGGGAGAGGGAGAACAAGCATTTAATCCATGGGACATATTATTAATTATAATAAATAATAATAACAATAATAATTATGGTATCTGTTAAGTGCTTACTATGTGTCAAGGACTGTTCTAAGTGCTGGGGTATTAAAAAGGTAATCAGGTTGTCTCACGTGGGGCTGACAGTCTTAATCCCCATTTTGCAGATGAGGTCACTGAGGCCCAGAGAAGTTAAGTGACTTGCCCAAAGTCACACAGCTGATGAGTGGCAGAGCCAGGATTAGAACCCATGACCTCTGACTCCCAAGCCCGTGTTCTTTCCACTAAGCCACGCTATACATATACTAAATATACATTTGGGACATTTTGGATTCATTCTTTCATAGTATTTTTCCCAGATCAGATTAGGTACTAGCTCAGATTTATTGTTTCATTTCAACAGAAGTAGCTCCATTGTCTTAGAGTAGAATTTTATAGAAAGGTCTTTAATGAAAAGCCTGGGGCCCAGGAGTAATATTGCTGCATATTTGAGAAACTAAACCTATAAATAAATGTATGCTGCTAAATCGATTAAAATTAACCCTCAGTTGAGGTTTCTAAAAGTTTTGGGACATCTCTTATTTCAATTTTTCCTTACACATCCATTTATAAAGAAAACTGAAATCAGGGAGCTGAAAGTGATAAGGTCATGGGAAACAATTGATGGTTGTGTCCCAAAAGAAAGCAGGTAATCCATTTCTGCAGATAGCCCAGCATAGAGTGCTGCTCCTGGAAAAGTACTTCCCAAGTGCTTAGTACAGCACTCTGAACACAGTAAGCGCTCAATAAATATGATTGAATGAATGAATGAATGTAGGAGCAGAAGTTCCGTAATGACTGTGAAACAGAGAAGCAAAAGTGAAAACAGTGCCGGAACCAACCTTCAATCAATGGTAATAATAATGATGGTATTTGTTAAGTGCTTACTATGTGCAAAACACTGTTCTAAGCGCTGGGGGGATACAAGGTGATCAGATTGTCCCACGTGGGGCTCACAGTCTTAATCCCCATTTTACAGATGAGGGAACTGAGGCCCAGAGAAGTTAAGTGACTTGCCCAAAGTCACAGAGCTGACAATTGGCGTAGCTGGGATTTGAACCCGTGACCTCTGACTCCAAAGCCCGGGTTCTTTCCACTGAGTCATGCTGCTTCTCTAATGGTAATGACTGTGTAATTACTGTGCTGTGTGCCGAGCACTGTTATTAAATGATTGGGAAGTACAGTGTGACAGAGTTGGTGGAGGTGACCCCTGTCCATGAGGAGCTTAAGGTGTCCCAGGGGAGACAGGCATTAAAATAGAATGGGAATAGGAGAAATAGAGTATAAGAATATCTGTAGAAAATTTGTATTTACATTTAGGGTAGGGACCGTCTCTATACGTTGCTGACTTGTACTTCCCAAGTGCTTAGTACAGTGTTCTGCACACAGTAAGCACTCAATAAATACGATCAAATGAATGAAAGAACGTTTGCAGAGTTGGTGGACATGATCCCTGCCTACAACAAATTTACAATATGGAGGTGGAGATACATTAATGTAAATATATAATTCATAATAGGTAATTTATAGATACATGCATAAGTGTTGAGAAGCAGCGTGGCTGCTGTGGAAAGAGCACGGGCTTGGGAGTCAGAGGTCATGGGTTTGAATCCCGGCTCTGCCACATGTCTGCTGTGTGACCTTGGGCAAGTCACTTAACTTCTCTGAGCCTCAGTTACCTCATCTGTAAAATGGGGATAATGACTGTGAGCCCCACATGGGACAACTTGATCACCTTGTATTCCCCCCTGCGCTTAGAACAGTGCTCTGTACATAGCGCTTAAAAATGCCATCATTATTATTATATCTGTAATTTTACTTATTTATATTAATGTCTGTCTCCCCCTCCAGACTGTGAGCTCACTGTGGGCAGGGAATGTGTCTGTTATTTTGTTGTACTGTACTCTCCCAAATGCTTAGTACAGTGCTCTACATACAGTAAGTTCTCCATAAATAGGATTGATTGATTGAGCTTATTCAGTGCTCAGCTCTACTAAATAAATCCAGATGTCACTTCCCTGAGCCGAGTACCTGCGGTATTAAAAGCACTGAATTAGTAAGCTAACCTGATCGCCTCTTTGTTATTTCGGTTTGAATGAGCTCAGAATAGAAACAGACACTTAGAAAATGATGTTCTTTGGAAGGCAGAATGCTTTTCTGGTCTCTGTGGGTTTAGGACAGGTTTTCACAGTGAGAGGGAAACAGAGAATTGAGGCAATTATCATTTCAGGAAAAGGTCTTTCTTCGTTTGTTGTTTTTCTCCTGAAATACCAGACTGCCTGCCTGAATGCAGAGCCCTCCTTCTGGGATTTCTCCGCCCCAGAAAAGCTGAATGATTCTCCATTTTCTTTTATCAACAGAGAGCTTTCTGTATATAGATTGAGGTGACCAGATAGCTGGTGGGTGGGATGGCCATATACTGGAGTTTGGTTTGAACCTACTGGTAACAACACCTCAAAATAACTAAGGACGCTGCTCAGAGAAGGAACAGCCTAAATTCTTTACTTCAGCAAACTCCTGCTACGGTGCTACAGATTATCTCCTTCCCTCCGTCCCTCCACGTTTCCTTATTTCTGCTCTTGTTTTATCAACAGGGATAGGCAGGATAGTTTTAGCAGGGACCCTGCCCCAGCATACAGTCCTCAGCTTTCTATAAATGGAAAAGGATGAACCTACACAGGAAAGAAGGCCCAAAATTTACATGTCCCTTGTTCACAGTATCATAATAATGTCAGCAGGATTGGCTACCAGCATTTTGCTGCCAGTGATCTGTCAAGAAGCCACCAGAACAGAGTCCTTGGAAATGGGTAGAGAAACCCCAGCTGAACCACAGGTTTTTGTGGGTTAAAGAGGGTGAAGTGACGTTCATTTGGTGATACTTCTGTACTGCCGGCCTTCCTTCAATATCTCCCCCTCCTCACTTGCTTCCAACCTGACCATTCAATCTTCAGAAAGCTGGTGTCTCTGCCCCAGTTTCTCCCACTTCTGGAGGAGGTGGAGGAAATCAGAAAGAAAAAGGAGAGGAGGCATGAAACCATCTTCCACTAATCCCCCTCTAATGCCCCAGGAGTATGCCCTTCTGCCGCTACAAAATTTTTGAGCTATTTAATCAATTGCAACCTCCGGTAGCACTTTGTACGTATATTAGATTTCTTAGGCAGGAACCCATCTACATAGTCTCATTTTCATTTTCCTTCTATTTATACTTAATTTAGTGTATGTCTTCCCCGCTAGATTCCAACCTGCATGAGGCAAGAACCATATCTACTCATTCGATTATATTCTCCCAAATACATAGTACTTGATGATCTTGGCACCATAAGCTGCTCAGGAATACTATCGATTGACTGTTGTCACCATGTTTGTTTGACTGACAGATTGCACGCAGCCCTTTCAACCCATTTTGAGCCCTATCACATTATCCTGATTAGGTCCTGAGTCCTCTCAGGAGAATCTTCAAAGAGCAACTGGGTGGGAAATTGCACTGGGGGTGCAAGGAAAGGGGCATTAGCTCCTGGCAATCAGGATAGTTTCATACATTTGATCAGATTTATTGAGCACTTATTGTGTGCAGAACACTATACTAAGCAATTTTATAAGGGTTGCTGCTTCTACTACTTCTGCTTGCCCCTGGGGTAAACATGAGAGTTACTTTAAGACCCATTTTCCTTAACAAAAAATTGCCAAGCCGACTTCCCTACAACACAAGCCAACGGAAATTCCAAAACCCAAAAAAGCGTTAGTAGAGCAGAGAGGTAATAATGATTGTGGTATCTGTTAGAAGCTCAGTATGTGCCAAGTATTCTTCTAAGCACCAGGGTAGGTACAAGATAATCAGGTCTGATGCAGACTTTGATCTACACAGGGGTCACACTCTAAGGGGGAGGGAGAATGGGTAATAAATCTCCAATGCACAGAAAAGGAAACTAAGGTCCAATTTGCACAGTATGCCAGAGGTAGTTGGTAGATGT
The DNA here is from genome assembly GCF_015852505.1 of Tachyglossus aculeatus. NCBI lineage: Eukaryota > Metazoa > Chordata > Mammalia > Monotremata > Tachyglossidae > Tachyglossus > Tachyglossus aculeatus. Next base: position 16,260,920 of record NC_052081.1, read on the forward strand.
CAATGATATCTCGTTCCCCTTCTACTTTCTGTAGAACATGTGGCCTCCATCCTTCATCACTACCTCACAAGGATTTCCATCAGAAGCTCTTTCCCTTCTAAATACAGTACAGTCAATGACCTGGGAGAATGAACATCTCCCGGAATCTTTCACAGCCTTATTAGTTTGTTCGCACCTGGACTTTGTTATTATTGTTAGCTCCTTGAAGCCAGGCCACTGTTCTCCCTCAGGTCTGTAAACGGTTGAATTGTTTATCATCACAATCATGGAATTCATTGTTGCTATGGTAACAGTGGAGAACGATAAAAAACAAAATACGTTTCTCACAGCCTCCTCCATTCCACTCCCTGAAGCCGTTGGAACAGTAATTGCACTGGGAACCTGAGCATTGGATGGTTCAGGAAGGGTACTTGGATTAAACAAGCAGAGAAGCAGCGTGGCTCAGTGGAAAGAGCATGGGCTTTGGAGTCAGAGGTAAGGGGTTCAAATCCCAGCTCCACCAATTGTCAGCTGTGTGACTTTGGGCAAGTCACTTAACTTCTCTGTGCCTCAGTTCCCTCATCTGTAAAATGGGGATTAAGACTGTGAGCCCCACGTGGGACAACCAGATCACCTTGTATCTCCCCAGTGCTTAGAACAGTGCTTTGCACATAGTAAGCACTTAACAAATACTATCATTATTAACCATTGTTTTCTTTTGTTTTGCTGGACTGTTTAGAAAAATGACAAGGTGATAAACATTTGATAGTTCTCTATTTGGTATGTATTGAGGATAACAATCAATTAAATGTATTTATTGAAAGCTTGCTGTGCGTAGAACTCTGTACTAAACTCTTGGAAGAGCCCAGTACAGGGTAGCTAGCCTAGAAGCAAATTATTTCAGTAAATGGATAGCTGGTTGCTGCAAACCGCATTAGGTTAATATATTTCTTTGCGAGAAGCTCTGTGTGGCCCAGAACATGTTGCAGAGACTTTCAGAAGCCCTATATCCTGTCCATAAAATATTTAGACCCCTAGGGAGGCAACAGAGAGCTTGTAGCTAGGGACAGTATGCTTTGAGCATTGATGAATATGACGCTCCACCTCTACAGGAACACTGGCATCGTTGTTTTGTAGAAACCGTTACTTACCTTGATCCATAATCCAACATTATTATTCTTGGGCAACCACTGAAGGTTCTTAAAGAGTGGGAAGATGTGGACTGAACTATTTTATAGAAAATGATCCAGGCAGCGGAATGAAGTTTGGACCGGAATGGGGAGAGATAAGAGGCAGGGAGATCAGCAGGAAGACTCATATGGTAATGAAGGTGGGATAGGAAAAATGCTTGGATCAGTGTAGTATCACTTTAGATAGAGCGGAAAAGGTGGATTTTAGCAATGATGGGAAAGTACGACCAACAGGATTTGGTGACAGCTCCAATATGCGGGTTGAATAAGACAGATTAATCAAGGATAATGCCAAGGTTATAGGCTTGTGCAACAAGGAGAGAGGGTTGAATGAGATAGGTGAGTTGAGGATAATGCCAAGTATATGGGCTTGGGAAATAGGGAGGATAGTGGAATTGTCTACAGTGATGGGAAAGATGGGGGAAGAGGGGTTTGGATGGGATGATAAAGGGTTCTGTTTTGGACATATTTAGTTTGAGGTGTTGGAGGGACATCCAGAGAGAGATCTCCTGGAGGCAGAGAAGGAAAGAGGTCAGGGCTGGAGAGTTAAATTTGAGAATCAGCGGTATTTACTGAGAGCTAACTGTAGGTTGATCACTGTACTAAGCACTTGGAAGAGTACACTAGAGCAAGTTGGCACGATCTCTCTTCTCAAGGAGTTACAATCAAGTGATTTTACCACCCAGTAGGACATTAGAAAAGCAGCATGGCTCAGTGGAAAGAGCACAGGTTTGGAGCCAGAGGTCATAGGTTCAAATCCCAGCTCTGCCAATTGTCAGCTGTGTGACTTTGGGCAAGTCACTTAACTTCTCTGTGCCTCAGGTTCCTCATCTGTAAAATGGGGATTAAGACTGTGAGCCCCATATGGGACAACCTGATTACCTTGTAGCCCTCCAAAGCTTAGAACAGTGCTTTGCACATAGCGCTTAACAAATTCCATTATTATTATTATGGTGCTTAGCACACAGTAAGTGTTTAATAAATGCCATAACCAAACCATATATTTTCACCTGTTTTCTACTCTACATCTCTTCTATGGTGTGGGGTTTATTTTCCTGAGGTATGTTTCTTTCCTTCTATTTCTAGTCTCAAGGTACAACAGACATATTTTGTATTGGACAGGAACAGCAAGCTACAGAGCTATGTATGAAAACAGTTGCTAGCAGGCACAACATACCAAAGTCCGCCCTGGAATACATCACAGACTTTGTTATCCCCAAAGAAGTTGTTGTTTGTTTGTGTGTTTTTCTTCATTTATTCCCACTGAGAGAGAAGGAGCAGCTGAGGTTGTGGGTTGTTGCTTTAACTTGGATTTCATCAATAGAATTGCTGGACCTGCCAATCCCCGGAGAAACAAACTGACAGTTTGGGTCCATTTTCCTATTCTTTGATTTCTTTTCTTTTGTTGTGATCTCTTAAAAATGGCTGGGGTGTATTATTGATTTGAAGTTGGAACGTTAAAAGGCTGCCCAGGAAAGTAAAGCGTGCTAAGATTGGAAAACAATGAAATGCTCAATACTGTGGTACGTTATATCAGTAACTGAGTTTGGTAGATGTCGAGCAAATAAGTTCTTGCAATTCTTAGATACAATGAAATATATTGCAGAATTGTCCTTTCCAAGTGCTTAGTATAGTGCTCTGCACACGGTAAGCGCTCAATAAATTTGATAGAATGGATGAACGAACGAATGATTGAATATATTGGGCAAATACTATTCTCCACAGAGACGGATCATTTAGGAACCTCAAGAAAAGCCATCCTCCTACCACAGTCCCTGAGGCAATGGCAGTTGAGGGTGTTTGCTTGTTAGAGTTTCAATTTTAAATTTCTGGTTTGTAAAGGACAAGCTCTATTATCTGTCACTTTACCAACAGCAAGCTCTGGTGAATTAACACTGTTGATAAGTCCCCAAATCAGAGCACCCTTCCTTGATTACATAGATTTATATCTGATCGCAATTTTAAAAGATGATATTACACATTGTAAAATGCTTCCCATGTGACCAAATGTGGCTGGAAAGCAGCCCGGTCTTGTGGAAAAAGCACGGGCTTGGGCGTCAAAGGACTCGGGTTCTAATTTCAGTTCTGCCACTTGCCTGCTCTGTGACCCTGGGCAAGTCACTTTACTTCTCTGTCCCTCAGTTTACTCATCTGTAAAATGGGGATTAAATATCACTTCTCTCTCCTGTTTAGACTGTGAGCCCCATGTAGGATAGGGACTATGTCAATCAATGGTATTTATTGAGTTCTTACTGTGTGCTGAGCACATAGTAAGCACTTGGGGGAATACAATATAACAGAGTTGGTAGACACATTCCCTGCCCACATTGAGCCTGCAACCTATCATCCCGTCTGCTTATCGGGGTCTAGTCTAGTGCTTAGTACATTGTAAGAACTTAATATATGCCACAGTTATTATTATCAAGATCAATGTTGTAGCAATAACATTATTCTGGGTAAAATATTCAGGTGATGCAGGTTCTGCTTTTGTTTACTTGTAGAGAGAGAATTTGTTCATTTAACTTCAGTTTTTTTGTTAAAGGGCTCGATTCAAAGTGACTATTAATGGTTTGCACTTGTGCCATTTCATTGACAAGGGAACAGGAAAGGCTGGTTTAAGTCTGAGGAGAAGAAAAACTGTCCTCATAGCAGCTGGTCATAGAGAAGGATGACTCCCTCAAGAACAATAAAAATCCTCTGTCTGACAGCAGAACCGAAAAGGTGGGAACAAAACAAACAGCCCTGCTAACAGGAGCTGTCACCATGATTAATGCTGATGAGCAGTAATTAATGTGGATTCTTTCAAGCAAAGCCCCCAGCTCCCAGTGAGATAGATGAGAAAGAGCAAGTTTTATTTTTACATGAAGCACTATGCAGAGAAAAACAGGCCAGTTTTCTTCACATAATCCAGGGTTGAGAGGCCACATAATGTAAAATGATTTCCACAAGAAGAACTCATTTCAACTGAACGTACACATGCTTCTCAACTTTGAGTGGTAACATTATAAAAACGGGATATTTAGTCCTGAGTGACCAAGGACAGAGCTGAACAGAACTGGATGTCTGGGCACAGTTTTCAGCTCAAACGTCCTCGCTTTATCAACACCAGAGGACCTCAGGGTGGGTGTGTATGAGATAGTCCCAAATGGAGTCTCCTGATCTTTTTTGCTGGTCTCACCCAGTCATCCCAGGCAGGAGAAGTGGGTTTTTGGATAGTCAGAGTGAGACATAGTTCCTTTTGGAAAAGCCCTTGGAAAAGTGTCATTACCAGGTAAAGGGATGCAGACTTCTGCCCATCCAACTATGAGCTTGTTTGGTGGCTGGGAAGGGGGAGAGTACACTCACGGATAATGAAGCTCGCCTTATAGCCCCTCGTTCAAGGTCTGTGTCCTTTTTCAATGAATATTTCTAAAGAGGGGATAGGGAAAAGTGGCATTCAGAAGTAGAAAAAGGCTATGAGAAAAGCAGCGGGGCTCAGTGGAATGAGCACGGGCTTTGGAGTCAGAGGTCATGGGTTCAAATCCCGGCTCTGCCGATTCTCAGCTGTGTGACTTTGGGCAAGTCACTTAACTTCTCTGGGCCTCAGTTACCTCATCTGTAAAATGGGGATTAAGAACGTGAACTCCCAGTGGGACAGCCTGATCGCCTTGTAACCTCCCCAGTGCTTAGAACGTGCATAGTAAGCACTTAATAAATGCCATTATTATTATTATTGCCAAAAAAAAAATCTCCAGGAAGATCAGCATGGCCTAGTGGAAAAAGCATGGACTGTAAGCTCATTGCAGGCAGGGAATGCTTCTTTTTATTATTGTATTGTACTCGTCCAAGCACTTAGTATAGTACTCTGAACACATTAAGTGCTCAATAAATATGATTGAATGAGTGTCCGAGGACCTGGGTTCTAATTCCAGTTCTGCCACCTGTCTCCTGTGTGACCTTGGACAAGTCACTTAACTTCTCTGTGCCCTAATTTTCTCAATCAATCAATCATATTTTTTGAGAATTTACTATACACAGAGTTCTGCACCAAATATTTGGGAGAGTATGATATAACAGAATTAGCTGATCTGTCCCTGCTCACAATGAATTTAGGGATTCAATACTAATCCTTCCTCCAATTTAAATTGTAAGCCCCACATGGGATTAGGTCTGTGCCCAACCAACTTTACTTGTATTTATGCCAGAGGTTAGAGCAGTGTTTGACATGTAGTAAACACTTCTCAGATACCATTATTATACATTGACAATGGCTCATGGAAAAGATGGCGCATGTTTGTTATGGCTTTGAAAGGGTACAAGCGCTTTATAAACGTTCTCACATAAAATATTTTGATTGATTCCATTTCCAGTCTCTCTGGGTAGAACTTGAATTCTTGTTGCAGTACAGAAAAATAATCTGAATCTGTTAAAGGGGCTAGGAACAGTAATAGGTTTTCTCAGTAAAGTGGCTCTCATCTGGAGTGTAAAGTGGAGCTCCTCTCTCTTAGCTTAATGAGTTTAATAAAACTTAATGAAACATCTTCGAACCTAATGAAGCACTTTAAAATGCAAAACAAAGGAAAAATAAAGGGAGGTCTACTCTGGCCAACCGTGAAATGGATCAGGTCAGCAGAATGGGAATGGGAGGAAGCTCTGGTTCTACTCTGCTAACTCCGTGAGTTCCTTGTCTGGAGTTTCATTGTCCATTATAGATAATTTTTTTTAAAGATCTTTCTTCTCTAGGGACCTATCAGCCTGTAGAAAGCTTCGTCTAAAATTAGTACATTTAACCAAACTTCAGAAAGAAGATATTTCTTAATACTATTTTGATAATAGTATTTCTACTATTTTCTACTTTTATTCTACTTTTTTCTATTCTTCTACTTTCCACTTTTGATATCCTTGTGCCTTGTATTTATAGGTGTTGGGATTTTGTGGATTGCAGAATTGGAGTCTTGAAAAAGGCACTAGGATATCAAAAGTAGAAATTTTTAGATAGAACTAATTTTCAAAAGAGTAACATGGAATTTCCCATTATGTGTGCTTTCGTAGATTGCCAAATTGGAATCTTAAAGACACTGATATCAGAAGTAGAAATTAGTATTTAGCTAGAACTAAATTTCAAAAGGAGCAATATGGAATTTCCCAGATTATATAACCAGTGTCTGAAAAACCCAAGTATATTCTAAATTCCAGATCGTACAGAAGAAAAAAAAGACTTTAATCATTCCATCAATCAATCACATTTATCAAGTGCTTACAGGGTACAGAGCACTATGCTAAGCACTTAGGTGACTGTAAAGGAGTAGGTAAAATAAACTGATTGGATTGAAGGTCTGTCCTATTTAGGTCTAAAGCAATGAGCCTCTGATTTGTGCTCTCCTGGAAAAGGGAAAGGCGCATTTGTAAAAGCCCTAGCTAATTTAATGTGTTCTGCAGAGGCTCAGTAGATTTGTACTCTCAAGCAGACCACCATGCCTTGGAATCGGAATTTTTGCTAAATAACAGCCAAATCATACACTGATATATGCTAGTGTTTAAGCAGCCTCAACCACTTCAACGGAATTGAATCCTATATAGGTAGAAGTGATTGGTTTAAGAACAGTAAGAGAGAACCGCGGGAATACCCACGGCCTAGTGGGTAGAGAGTGGGCTTGAGAAGCAGAAGGACCTGGGTTCTAATCCTGGCTCTGCTACTTGTCTGCTGGGTGTCCTTGGGCAAGTTACTTCACTTCTCTGTGACTAAGATACCTCATCTGTACAATGGCTGTTAACACTGTGAGCCCCATGTGGGACAACGTCTGGGTCCAACCCGATTTGCTTGTATCCATCCCTGTGCTTAGGGAATGTGTCACCGAATGTGTCCGTTTATTGTTCTATTGTACTATCCCAAGTGTTTAGTACAGTGCTCTGTAAACCGTAAGTGCTCAATAAACTCAATTAAATGAATGTAGTGAATACAGTACCTGGCACCTAGTAAGAGCTTAAAAAATACCAGAATTATTATTATTATTGCTCCTGTACTTAGTGCAGTGCTAAGTAAGCACTTCCTTAACAAATACTACTCTTGTTATTGTCATTATTATTATTATCATTTTCATTATCATTATTTAATTATCAGTATTTTTGCTGTTGGTAGAATTCAGGTCACCATTCTGAGAACTCTGCTTGGTTGACAAACGGCTTCTGGTAAACATCTGACAGTTGGCTCCTAGGCATAGTATTCAACAAGAAGCTGAGGGCACAAGGGATGCACAGGAAACTTACACCCTTTAAATCTTAATGTGGCCGCCTCACTTCGGCTTTCTGAAGCCTCGTCGCTCAGAGCAGTGGGACTGAGACCAAGATAACCATGTAAATCAGGGCCCTTCACTTGCCTTCCTGCTCTTCAGCATACCCGACCAGCCTTCTTGTAGATTGCTGTCACTGCTCCTGACAAGAGGATCCCTGGATTTTTACTGCAAGAGCCGGACTGAGGTTTCTTTTCAGGGAGATGAGGGAATGCAGCTTTCCCCATCCTGTCTGTCACCATGTCCATACTGCAGAATCCGGCTTCGACAAGTAAGAGGCACAAGAGTGTGGAGTATGAGAGAGGAAAAGAGAGGGAAGAGACTGAGAGAGACAGGAGGAGGCAAAGAAGCAGCGTGGCTCAGTGGAAAGAGCATGGGTCATGGGTTCAAATCCCTCCTGAGCACCCTCCTTCCTCCCCCTCCCCATAGCCCTGCCTTACCTCCTTCCCCTCCCCACAGCACCTGTATATATGTTTGTACGTATTTATTACTCTATTTATTTTACTTGTACATATGTATTCTATTTATTTTATTTTGTTAATATGTTTTGTTGTCTGTCTCCCCCTTCTAGACTGTGAGCCCGCTGTTGGGTAGGGACCGTCTCTATATGTTGCCAACTTGTACTTCCCAAGCGCTTAGTACAGTGCTCTGCACACAGTAAGCGTTCAATAAATACGACTGAATGAATGAATGAATGAATCCCACTTCTGCCAATTGTCAGCTGTGTGATTATAAGCAAGTCACTCAACTTCTCTGTGCCTCAGTTACCTCATCTGTAAAATGGGGATTAAGACTGTGAGCCCCCGTGGGACAACCTGGTCACCTTGTAACCTCCCCAGTGCTTAGAAAAGTGCTTCTCACATAGTAAGCCCTTAATAAATGCCATTAAAAAATGGGCAAAGAGGGAGGAAAGGAAAAGAGAGATAACTGGAACAGTAGGTGACAAAGAGCAAAAGAACTGAGGAGAGAAAGAATCGACTGAAACAGCATGGTCTAGTGGAAAGAGTATAATCTTGAGAGTCAGAGGATCTGGGTTCTAATTCCAGTTTCACCGCTTACCTGCTGTGTGACCTTGGACTAGTCACTTAAATTATCTGTGCCTCAATTTCCTCAACTTCAAAATGGGGATTTTTACCCGTTCTCCCTCCTATTTAGACTATGAATTCCATGTGGGACAGGGACAGTGTCTTACCTGATTGAATTGTATCTACCCCAGCACTTAGAACAACGCTTGACACATAATAACATTGTCGGCATTTGTCAAATATCATATTAAAAAAACACTGACGTAAAGACAGAAAAAGAAGCAAAGGGATAAGAAAATAGCTTGAGAGTAAGAGTGACTGATAAAAGGAATAAAAGGACAATGGAGAAAAGCAGGATCAGATCAGAATGAAGAGTGACACAAAGACCTCAACAGCTGAAAAAGAAAGAAAGGGAGGGACATCAGTTCTGGAGGAACTGAAAGAAAAAGAGAAATGTAGAGAAGCTCCAAACTGAAATGATGTACAAAGAGAGGGTTGGAAAACAAGATACAGAAGAACAAAAAAAGGAAAAAAGTAAATACGGACACATTTAAACAGAATGAGAAAGAAGTGCCTCTTCCCTCTCCTGTTTGTTACATGTCTCTGTAAAGATTGCCCCATTGGATGGTAAACTCCATGAGGTCAGGGACTCTGTCTGTTGTTATGTTCTTGCAACTGCTTAGGCTAATGTTCAACACAGAGTGATCCCTATGTGGAGAAGCAGCATGGCTCAGTGGAAAGAGCAAGGGCTTGGGAGTCAGAGGTCATGGGTTCAACTCTTGACTCTGCCGCTTGTCAGCTGTGTGACCTTGGGCAAATCACTTAACTTCTCTGTGCTTCAGTCACCTCATCTGTAAAATGGGGATTAAGATTGTGAGCTCCGCATGGGACAACCTGATCACCTTGTGTCCTCCCAAGCACTTAGAACAGTGCTTTGAACATAGGAAGTGCTTAATACCAAAATTATTATTATTATTACATAAATACTTTTTATTCACAAATGCCTAAATAGACCAGCACACAGGTTGAAGGAGAAAGAGAGTAACGGTGACAGAGAGAGGGGAAGACAGAAAAGGAAAGAGAGAGAGAGAGAGAGAGAGAGAGAGAGAGAGAGAGAGAGAGAGAGAGAGAGAGAGAGAGAGAGAGAGAGAGAGAGAGAGAGAGAGAGAGAGAGAGAGAGAGAGAGAACAAGACAGAGAAGCAGCGTGGTTCAGTGGAAAGAGCCCGGGCTTTGGAGTCAGAGGTTATGGGTTCAAATCCTGGCTCTGCCAATTGTCAGCTGTGTGACTTTGGGCAAGTCAAACTTCTCTGGGCCTCAGTTACCTCATCTGTAAAATGGGGATTAAGACTGTGAGCCTGCTGTGGGACAAACTGATCACCTTGTAACCTCCTCAGCACTTAGAACAGTGCTTTGCACACAGTAAGCGCTTAATAAATGCCATCATCAGCGCTTAGAAAAGTGCTTTGCACATAGTAAGCACTTAATAAATGCCATCATTAACAAGAGAGAGAGTGAGTGAGAGGGAAAGAGACAAGGAGATAAAGGAGATGCAGTCTTTATCTTACCCAAGCAAAGACCAGGTATTAACAGTGCTTTGCACATAGTAAGCGCTTAATAAATGCTGTCATCATTAATAGACCACTGAGGATAGGCACACTATGAGAAAGACAGCCCAGACACTCTGAGTTTTAGGGAGCCCTTACTCTAGTGGAATGAATTTTTCCATTTTCCAGAAATTAAATGTCTTTAATTCATAGGAAATTAATTTTTTTTTGTAAGTAAAATCATTTTTTGCACATTTAGCTTTCATTTTAAAAAAAGATTTGTCAGTGGTGGAAAGGTGAAAGAACCTTCTTATTTTGGGTGAGAAATGAAATAAAATGTTATATAGTTTATATATTCCTAATCTCAAGGAATACTGAGCACATTTTCATATTCATTCATTGATTTATTCAATCGTATTTATTGAGCGCTTACTGTATGCAGAGCACTGTACTAAGCACTTGGGAAGTACAAGTTGGCAACATATAGAGACGGTCCCTACCCAACAACATGCTCATAGTCTAGAAGGGGGAGAAAGACAACAAAACAAAACATATTAACAAAATAAAATAAATAGAATATATCATAAAGATAAGATCCTTTGGGCTAAGGGAATTTTAAATGATAAATTTATATTTTTATGAAAACTAAAACAAGGATACTAAATGCTTTTTGGCAAAAGGACATGCACTGTATGCATTTGGGAAGATTTACACCACTAGTTAGCTCAAAGTTTAATTAGAAGTCTAATTAAGAAACAAAGAAACCCAAAGCAGTCATCAAAGATTTGCTCTAAAGAAGGTATTCAGAGAATATAAGGAAACCTAATTAGGTTGGAGTATGTGCTCATGTAATAGGCTTGGAGTAATAATGCTTGAAAGACTTTTAAATTACCTTTACTTTTTCCTTGGTCAATAATTAAACATATATGAAAGTAAAAGTTACACAAATATGAATTTTATAGATAAAGGGCAGATTCTGAAATTATCCACCAGGGAAATCTGCTTAGCTCTGAAAACTGGTGATAACATATGTTGCATCTAAAGTTTCTAAACATTTCTTTAAGTTTGAAGCCGAGCAGATTTGTGCATTACTGGCTGACTCCTTGCAGATACAAATAATGAGGCATTTTATTCCAGTGACCTTTTGAACAGTGCTTTGCACGTAGTAAGTACTTAACAAATACCAAAATTATTATTATTACATAAATACTTTTTATTCACAAATGCCTAAATAGACCAACACACAGGTTGAAGGAGAAAGAGAGTAACAGTGACAGAGAGAGAGAAAGACAGAAAAGGAGAGAAAGAGAGAGAGAGAGAGAGAGAGAGACAGAGAGACAGAGAGAGAGAGAGAGAGAGAGAGAGACAGAGAGAATGAGACAGAGAGTGAGAGGGAAAGAGACAAGGAGATAAAGGAGATACATGACTGGAATAAAATGAGGCATTTTATTCCAGTGACCTTATTGCAAAACCTTCCTTGTTAATGAGGCTTATTTTTATGTTTCAGAAGAAAAGTCAAGAATGTAAGCGACTTGATTTGAAGGGAGATCAATTCTTAAACCTACCATATTAGTTATTCACGTGACTCACACATTGGTTCTGCTTTCCCCATCGGATTGTAAACTCACTGCAAGCAGGGGCCTTGCCTTTGAGCTTTTTATAACTCCCTCCTTCTCCTAGTAGAGTACTCTGCCTGGAGTAGCTGTCCATTAAACTGCTTTGAAAAGCAGAGTGATGTACAGGACATGCTGAGAGTCAGAATACCTCGGTCCTAATCCCAGCTCTGTCACCTATCTTCTGTGTTCATGAACAAGTCACTAAAGCATTCTGTACCTCAGTTTCCTTCTCTGCAAAATGGGGATTCAATGCCTGTCCTCCTTCCTACTTTGAAAGGGAGCCCCTTGTGGGACAGGGACAGTGTCAGACCTGGTTAACTTTAATCTACTGCACCAAGTATGTGCTTGCCACAAAGTAAGCTCTTAAGAAAAATCATTATTCATATTTTTTTCTTATAAATTAGAGGCCACAACAATTTGTGGTTAAGCTGTGCTATCCCCTGCAGAGCTAGAGAAGCAGTGTTGCTTAGTGGAAAGAGCAAGGGCCTGAGACTAAGAGGATATGGGATTAAAACCTTGGGTTTCAATCTCATATCGCATTTCCCCCACTTGTATGCTGTGTGACCTTGGGTAAGTCACTTAACTTTGTTTTTCCTCAGTTACTTCATCTATAAAATGGGGATTAAGACTGTGAGCCACATGTGGAATGTGGACGGTGTCCAACCTGATTAGCTTGTATCTCATCAAGTACAGTGCTTAGTACAGTGCCTAGTATCTAGTAAGCACTGAACACATACCATAAAAAAAAGAAAAAAAAACCTAACCAGGGCTGATGTCAACCGGAAGATCTCTCAGAAGCAACTCTAACTTCCTACAAAATACAAAAGCACAGAGCAATCTTTTTCAGACAACTAGTTACTCAATCTAAGATAATAGTGATCATTATTGATCATATATGTTAATAATAATCATAATAATGGCATTTGTTAAGCACTTACTATGTACAAAGCACTATTCTAAACACTGGAGATTACAAGGTGATCAGGTTGTCCCTTGGGGGGCTCACAGTCTTAATCCCCATTTTACAGATGAGGTAACTGAGGCACAAGAAGTTAAGTGACTTGCCCAAAGTCACACAGCTGACAATTGGCAGAGTCGGGGTTTGAACCCATGACCTCTGACTCCAAAGCCCGGGCTCTTTCCACTGAGCCACGCTGCTTCTCTTAAGCAGCTAAGTACCCACTCTATGCCAAACACTGGATTAGATTTAACACAGTCAGATTAGACACAGAACCTGCCATACACAGTCAAAGGGAGAGGGAGAACAGATATTGAATTCCCATTTTACGGATGAGGAAACTGAGGATCAAAAAAGTGACATCTCCAAGGTCACAAACAGAAAGCAATCAATCAATTGAATTTATTAAGTATGTACTATGTGCAGAGCACTTTACTAAGCACTTGGGGGAGTACAACACAACAGAATTAGCAGACACATTCCCTGCCCATAATAGGCTTAAATTCTAGAGAAGTGGCAGAGCTCTATTAAACTCACGTCCTCTAACTCCCAGACGTATCCATCAGTCAGTTAACCCTATTTATTGGGTGCTTACTGTGTGCACAGAACTGTACTAAGTGCTTGGGAGAGTATAACACAACAATATAACATATTCCTTGCCCACATGAGCTTACATTTCAGAGGGCCCAGAGAGAAAATCCCAGGAGCCTGGATCTTCTCCAAGCTATTCCCAAGACACAATGACACCGGAGCAGTCAGTTCACTGACTAGTCGAACTGTTTGGAAAACCCAGAGAAATGTGCTAAAAACCATGGCTATTCACAGGGAAAAAACCCTGAAGTCCTAGGCTTTTGGCCTAAAACATATGGATGATTAGTCCCATTTTTTGTGGCTAGTGAAGAGCAGTTTGTCTCACATGGGTTTCATTAGGTTGTTTATAGACTAGTCTGGATGTAGGGTGGCACTGCTGTGATAATAGTCTTATGGTCCCTGGACGTGGAAGGCTCTGAGCAGTAGTGTTTGGTTTTTATTTGATGTGTGGACATGCCATTGGGAGTGGAGTAATGAGGGGGTCTGGGAGTTAGGGGAGAAAAGAAGGGAAAAGAAAAGAAGAGGGGAGAAGAAAGGGAAGACATAGGGGAAAGGAGGAGAGGGAGGAGTCAAGGAACCTGAGTTCTAATGTGACTCTATCCTTGACTGCTGTGTCACTTATAGCAATTATTTCACCTCTTGTGCCTCCGTTTCATCAGCTCTAAAATGGGGATTCAATATCTACATGTCATCATCCTGAGACACAGATGGTGTCTGACCTGATTATCTTGTATCTATTCTGGCATTTAGTACAGTGCTTTGCACAGGAAAAATCCCATTGTTATTATTAGTATTATTATTTGCAGCAGTATAATTTGTTATTATTATTTTGAAGGGGGAGGTAGTTCCTGGTTACCGCTCCTCTTCCTTCCCTGATTCTTTTGACTCTTATCTGGGCAGGGAGGTCTGAGACCAGAGCTCAGGGAAAAGGAAAAGAATCATTCAGTGCTTAGTATAGTGCCTGGCACATAGTAAGAACTTAACAAATACCATAATAATTATTATTATCCAGTGCTCAGGGGCTGGTCGGCATATCCAACTCAATGCAATGCTGTCTGTCACTCTTCTCATTCATTCATTCAATCTTATTTATTGAGCTCTTACTTTAAGCGCCTGAGTAGGATAGAGCACTGAATAGGCACACTCCCTGACCTCCATGGGGCTGTGCCCCCTTCTCACTTGGGTCCGATGGATGAAGCCACAGATTCAGATTCCCCCAACGCAAGAGCTGCGTGGTTGTATGGTCCTTTGTCTGAGGCTTTTGGGGAGACAGACTTGATCCGTGATTACCGGTGGCTGGACTTTCCCTGGACCCTTTAGCTAGCTGATGATCCCTCCTTCCACAACTTGGATGCAGGGGCAGGGGGAATTGACTCTGCCTAGAGAGAACTAGGAAAGTGGCTAGTTCATCTAGGCCAGACCCAAGACAGATTACCTAACTGAAGCACCATCTTTCCACCCAGCCATGGCATCTCCAGTCCAGCTATCAGCACAGCCACTGTTTGCTGGTGGCAGTGAGTCCGCAGCGGGGAGCGAACCCTCTTGGAACCAGAAAAAGGACCAGAAAACTCTTACAAGTGTCCAGGAGAAAGGCCTCAACTTCCTTGCAGAGGGTGGAGAGTCGAATCGCCAGGTCAGCTTCACTTCTGGCCCCTTTTTGACCTCCAAGAATTATCTGCATCTTTTGCATTATCTCTTCTCCCTGCGTTAAGTGCTTTGCACACAGTAAGCACTCAATAAATACAATTGAATGAATTAAGGCGGCAGTCAGTCCTGCTAGAATGCATGTTTTTACTTCATGTTTCCAGTAAAATGTGATGACAGTAACCTCGTCTCTAGACTGTAAGTTCATCTGTAGACTGCAAGCTTGTCCTTAGAATGTAAACTCTTTGTGGGCAGGAACTGCGTCTGCTTATTGTTATATTGTACTCTCCCAAGAGCTCAGTACAGTGCTCGGCACACAGTAAGCACTCAATAAATTCAGTTTGACTGACAGAATGGAATGTTCTTCCATATAAGCTCCTAAAGGGCAGGGATCGTGTGGGCCAACTCCATTTTATTGTATTCTCCCAAGTGCTTAATACAGTGGTCTACACACTAACTGCCATTGGCTGATTGACTGATTTCCTCTGTGTGGATATAATGCAATGTCACTGATACAGATGAGTTACTGTAAAGTAGTGATTCAATACCTGTTCACCCTCCTAGTTGGGTCGTGACCCCCACCGTGAACACACAGCACAATGCTTTTCACTGAATAAGCACTTAATACCACAATTACAGTTATCATTATTATTATCAATAATCAGGAAAATGGTTATGCTCCTGAACACGCTGCTCCAGAAGAAGCATGGCTCAGCGGAAAGAGCACGGGCTTTGGAGTCAGAGGTCATGGGTTCAAATCCCAGCTCTGCCACTTGTCAGCTGTGTGATTTTGGGCTAGTCACTTCACTTCTCTGTGCCTCAGTTACCTTATCTGTAAAATGGGGATTAAGACTGTGAGCCCCCCTTGGGACAACCTGATCACCTTGTAACTCTCTAGAGCTTAGAACAGTGCTTTGCACATAGTAAATGCTTAATAAATCCCATCATCATCATCATCATCAACACAAATCAAATACAGTGTGAGTATCACAACATGAGGTTTCTTTAAAGTCAGGTGTGTTGAGGACATAGCCCTGTGTTCCGGAAGAATAATCACTACATGGGCTTTCTTCACCAACCTCATCAGCTCAGCAAAAGTCCTGCACTGTTAAAATCAGGTGGAAAGACTAAACTACCCATACAAGGGCATCTGAAATTGTATTTGATTATGTCTGGCTGTGCATCAGCAAGGAGAATTTTGAAAAGTGTCGAGAGTTGAGAATAAAGCAAATATACTTTTCTCCCCCAAGAGAAGACATTAACAATGGGTAATTTCAGAAAATCGAGAAAGCATGACAATGAATGGCTTCTTTCCTCAGATGGATTTTTTCCTGCAGTTGCCCATGCTTTAAAAAGACTCTTAAGGAACTTAAAAAAAAGAGGCCTTTGTACCAAGGAGGATTTAATTGGTACTACAAAATTAGTACAAGGATAACCCTGGGATTGCTATGAATATATATGAAGCATGATAAGGCAAACGGGGTTACGCTTTTCCAGTTGCACAATTGTAAAGTTCTGCTATGATTTAGTCATAGTGATGTTGGGACATGTTCGTTAGTTGACCTAGTTTTGGCCCTATTAATCTGTAGGTTACAAGATATACCCTGAAAATATGATCACAATATTAAGGTGCCATTTTATGTAATTGTGATTAACTGAAATTTAAAGTGGTAAATTTATTGATTTGGCATTAGACTTCTGTTCCAAGTACAGAAGAAATAAAATGAAGCTGAGAACATGAAGTTGATGTTCAACAACTTATATGTTGATTTTAAGATCCTAGAAAGTAAGAATCATGAAATAATAACAGTGATAATGATGATAATAATGATAGTAATAAAAATAATGATAGTGGCATTTGCTGTCCTCCAGTCACTGTACTAAATTCTGGAGTAGATACAAGAAAATCAGGTTGGACACAGTCCCTGTCTCTCTGATTTTACTGATGAGGCAACTGAAACACAGAGAAGTTAATTGACTTGCCCAAGGTCGTGCAGCAGACAGAGTCTGGATTAGAACCCAGCTCCTTCCTACTCCAAGGCCTGTGTTCTCACCATGAGGCCACACTCTTTCTTTCTGATAATGCAATACCATGAATAGGGTGGGTGTTCAAAACTTTTTTTTGCCAAATGAATGAATGACCTGCAAGGGTAGTAGCAGTAATAATAATAGTAGTAGTACAATAGTAGTATAGAACTAGGATTAGAAGTATTTATCAGACAACCC
The DNA here is from genome assembly GCF_015852505.1 of Tachyglossus aculeatus. Lineage (NCBI taxonomy): Eukaryota > Metazoa > Chordata > Mammalia > Monotremata > Tachyglossidae > Tachyglossus > Tachyglossus aculeatus. The sequence goes on from NC_052081.1 coordinate 16,277,963, forward strand.
TTTCTCTCTTTTTTTTTTTGTTGAATGAATAATAATAATAATAATAATAATAATATTAATGGCATTTATTAAGCACTTACTATGTGCAAAGCAATGTTCAAAGCACTGGGGAAGTTACAAGGTGATCAGGGTGTCCCATGGGGGGCTCACAGTCTTAATCCCCATTTTACAGATGAGGCAACTGAGGCACAGAGAAGTTAAGTGACTTGCCCAAAGTCACACAGCTGACAATTGGCAGAGCTGGGATTTGAACCCATGACTTCGGACTCCAAAGCCTGTGCTCTTTCCACTGAGCCATGCTGCTTCTCTACGACCTACAGTTGTAATTGGCTCAGTGGAAAGAGCCCGGGCTTTGGAGTCGGAGGTCATGGGTTCAAATTCCGGCCCTGCCAATTGTCAGCTGTGTGACTTTGGGTAAGTCACTTAACTTCTCTGGGCCTCAGTCACCTCATCTGTAAAATGGGGATTAAAACTGTGAGCTCCCCCGTGGGACAACCTGATCATTTTGTAACCTCCCCAGAGCTTAGAACAGTGCTTTGCACATAGTAAGTGCTTAATAAATGCCATTATTATTAGTAGTAGTAATTACATTACATTACATTACAGTACATTACATTAATAATAATAATGTAATAGTAGTAATTATAGTAGTAGCAGTAATAGAATTAGTAGCAAAAGTAGTAGCATTTATTGAGTACTTGGTGCAGTGAACTGTACTAGATGCTTGGGGAATACAGAAAAATCATCCTGCATGTTCCCTGCCCACAAGGACTTGAAATTCTAACAGGCGAGAAATCCGTAAACACATTAGGAACTAGAATGATCAAAATAAATAAAGCAGATATCTGAATGTAGATATATGAATGATAAAGAGAGTGTAGATAAATTCATGCTTTAGAATTGACTGAATATATGCTTTGGTTCAGGGTTCTGGAAAATTACTCAGAGAAGCCTTTTTGGAGGAGGTGGGATTGTAAGAGGAATCTGAATGTGGAGCGAGTTTTGGTCTGTATGACATAATAGGGGAGGCGTTCCAAGTGAGGAGAACAATGTAAGTGAAGGAAGAGAGGTAGGAGAATCGAAAGTGAGGTATTGAGTTGGGTAATATTAGGAAAAAAAGAATAAGAATGGTATTTGTTATGCGCTGGCTATATGTTAAACACTCTTCTAAGTGCTGGGGTAGATACAAACTAATCAAGTTGGACACAGTCCTTGTCCCCCATAGGACTCACACTCTTAATAACCATTTTACAGATGAGGGAACTGAGGTCCAGAGAAGTGATTTGCCAAGGTCACAGACCTGACAAGTGGTGGAGCTAGGATTAGAACCCAGGTCCTTCTGACTCCCAAGCCCTGGCTCTATCCATTAGGCCATGCTTCCAGAACAGAGTCACAACATTGATAAACTCTATTAAGAAAAGAAAACATTATACCTGTGTCTGGCTAGATTCATTTCAGTACTATTCAAATCGGGTGAAGAAATCACCAAAGAGAATTTCAACTCCCAGGATGGCGGTGGTTCCAAACCTGAAAAAAGTAATTTGAGCATCTAGAATTGGAAAAGGAAGTGACAGTATTGTACCTCTACTCAGAGAGTGTTTGAAATTTTTCAGTTTGAAGCTACTAATGATATTTTCCCCTTTCCAAATGAAAGGCAAAATTGAAACTCTAAACCCCAAATAATAGTGTATCTCATTGATTGCAATACTGTCCGACAGTGGAAGTTAAAAATGTATGGATGATGGCCTTTATGCAAATTTGCTTATGTTGTACTGAGCATTGGCTTTTTTTCTCCAAGTTCACACTAGTAATGCAATAAACATATCAAAAGTAGCATCCAGATAAGGGCTTAGCATAGAGCTAGGATTAGAACCCATGACCTTCTGACTCCAAAACATCTGCTAAACCACGCTGCTTCTCATGCAACCAAGGTTGTGGATTTTGCTGTAGAGGTGCAGTCCTCCAAATTATAAGCTTCGTAAGAGCAGAGAACATGTCTACCAAGGCTGTTATATTATTCTCTCCCAAGTGCTTAGTATAGTGTTCTGCCCACAGTAAGCTCTCAATAAATGCTACTAATTGATTACTGGGAGAACATTTGTCCAGCCCACTGGAAATTGCCTCCAGATCATCATTTGAAAATCTTGGAGACAGACATTTATTTTGTTCTAGAGGTACTTATACAAGAAGACATGAGATGGTTAAGATCTACTTCAGACAGTTACTACTGTACCATGGATTGAGATTTAGTCTGTTCTAGAACATCCTACACATTTAAAAAAAAAGATTTTAGGTGGCAATCAAAGCACACACTGTCACTGAATTCAGCTACCAAGGCAGTTCACTATCTGATGATGCCCAGCAAGAAGAACACTTAGGAAAAATAAATTAATGAGGTTAACATGCCATTTGGAAAAAAGCCGACTACATTTTATGACAATAGAGAAGTTGCATTCGAAACTGATCCCAGAAAGCTGCGGTGGTTATGACGCTAACCCATATACACCGTGACTTTCCACAGAAATTAACTCAAGCTTCTCAGTTTCCTCTCTTGTAACTCACCAACTATTTTAAAAATCTAACAGTTAAAAGTAAGCACCAATAATGAGGTCCTGAAACACACTTAGCTCAATTGCATCAAGCACTCACTGAAGCAAAGCTTTGCTGAACAGATGATTGTCTAGATTTGCCTTCAAAATAAATCCAGTTTTGAACCTTCCCCTTCCTGTTCAAATATGAGCCGATTGTCCAGCCAGTAAACTGTGTCTGAATTGATATCCTTGTATTTTCACTTAAAATGGTGCTTCTTACATTCATGAATACAAGTCCTGATTTGAATAGAATGAATGATAGAAAGATACTGAAATCATTGCAACAGGACATTTGAAAGTAGGTTTCAAGAGGCATGCATTAGCACAGCAGAAGACAATCTTCCCACCCCCTTAGTGGGGAATGAATTATTGGTTATCTATAGATATTTTCATTCATTCATTCATTCAATTGTATTTATTGAGTGCTTACTGTGTGCAGAGCACTGTGCTAAGTGCTTGAGAGAGTACATTACAATAAACAATCACATTCCCTGCCCCAAATGAGCTACAAGTCCAACATGTATCAGTAATCTTAAAGAATGAGCAATAGCTTTATACTTATTCATATGTGTTTATGCCAAGAATAAAAAAAGATTCCGTTATCTGGGAAAACCGACAAATCATACTTTCAAATCTCCATTTCACTTTGATGTTTAATCCCAAAGGTGTTCTCAGACAATAATAATAATTATGGAATTTGTTAAATGCTTACTATGAACCAAACTCTGTACTAAGCACTATGATACACCATACGCAAAGCAGTAAAAAATGAAGTGATATATTTGGAATTATGTGACATCATCCTACAACCTAGATCATTCAGACCAGCAGCAGTCCTTTGTCTGTTCCCAAGATTTTTCTCTAAATCACTGTTACATTAAAAAAATGTTTGCAAAATACATTCTCTGATTTTCTGATTTTCAAATTCTCTGAATTTGCTAGATTACTAATAGCAAGTGATATTTTTCACTATAAAAATGAGATTTGCATTACATGCAAAGTTAAAAGAGTCTAAATGAAGGTATTTGAAATGAGTGGATCACAATTTTGGGTTGGAGAGAGATTTTTCAGTGTGTTTTGTGATAAGCCCTGTCTACTAATTTTCGTGGCAAACAACTGTATTTTCCACAGTATTTTAGAATTCAAATGGGCAATTTGTTGGGGAAGAGAAAGCAGAAGAAGGGGGGAAAGGACATTTTCTATTTATAAGAGTAGAATTGTTTGTAATAGTAATAGTAGGCAAAACTGAAATTTACCAAATATCTCCAGATATAATAGTGTTAATAGCATTAAACTATGAATAATTACTGTTCCACTGCACTGCATATCATCTGAATTTTAGGTCTTTTTTTTCCATTTTTCCTTAACCAACTACTCAAAGAAGCAGCAATGAGCAAATTTTAACCACTTTTCCAAGTCACCTCCCACCACTTAGTGGAGGTGAGCTCGTTGTGGCCAGGAAAAGTGTCAGTTCATTGTTATATTGTACTCTCCCAAGTGCTTAGTACAGTGCAAAAGCACACAGTAAGTGCTCAATAAAAATGATTGAATGAATGAAGATGCTGCTAACTCTACTGAATTGTACTCCTCTAAGTGTTTAGTACAGTGCCCTGAAACAATAAGCACACAATAGATACCATTGACTGACTGATTGAAATGACCCAAAGGGAGAAGGAGGAAGAAAAGCAAGGAGTCTAGATGTCACTACTGGATAATTAAGAATTGATTGGATTTGTTTGGAATAACAAAGATATATTGCAATTTCTGACTCCAAACAAAGAAGAGGGTGTTACTTGGTTTGAAGAAGAATCATTTGGAAAATTTACTTAGAATGTTACAGGAATACAGATGAGCTAGTTAGTACAAGAGTTTAAATTGCTAAATTATAAATCTGAATGCTTCAAGGAAATGAATGATCAAATATATTAGTTAAATAAACATGAAGATAATATTGCATCTGGGGCTTATGCTATTCAAAATCAAAACATAAATGCAATGAAGTTGGATGAGACATTTTATGAAATAAATAAAATGTTTCTTTAATTGTATATATTCCCCAAAATGTGCTTCCAGAAGAACGGATTGGTACATATCACTGACTTTAAGGTTTTAAAGATGAATTTCTTTATAGAAATATTTCTTTGCACCAAAGTCAGTCTGGTATTCTCCAGGGAAATTACGAAGAATAGTTAATGAATTTTTGAAAACTATTCACAGTGCCAAACAAGGATGCTAATTGGGAAAAAAAAATAGATATCTCCCATCACTGACTAAATCTAAATGTGACATCAGACTTGAACACTGGATGACCATAGAAGAGCCCATTATTTTAAGGCTTCTTGACAAAGTTATTCAAATTACAGTAATTTGGATCATGGACTCCCATTTTGATTTTAGACACATACGTTCAAGTGAAGTCAAGAGGAGTTGCATATATCTTGAGTGCTTCATTCATTCAATCATATTTATTGAGCATTTACTATGTGCAGGGCACTGTACTAAGCACCAGGGAAGTACAAGTTGGCAACATATAGAGACAGTACCTACCCAACAACGGGCTCACATCCTAGAATGCTATGCTCTTCTAGTTTCTATCACTTTTAGGATATATATCAATGTCTACCTCTGTAGACTGCGAGCTTGCTGTGGGCAGGGAACAGAGAGGGTGGATTCAAGTAGATCTGGTTGGATACAGTCCCTGTCCCTCATGGGTTCACAGTCTCATTCCCCATTTTACAGATGAGGTAACTGAGGCTCAGAGAAGTGAAGCTACTTGCCCAAGGTCACACAGCAGACTAGTTGCTGTGGGCAGAGAATATGTCCGCTTATTGTTGGAGCGTACTCTCCCAAGTGCTTAGTACAGTGCTCTGCACACGGTAAGCACTTAATAATTGATTGATTGAATGAACGAATGGAGTCGGGGCTAGAACTCACGACCTTCGGACTCCCAGGTGTGTGCTCTATCCACAATGCCATGCTGCTTCTCATGTCTAGCAATTCAATTAAACTATACATTTCCAACCACTTAGGACAGTATTGTGCACACAGTAATTGTTCAATAAATACCATCAACTGCATAAATTAGTGCTCCTTTTCTCAATCTTCTACCTGAATGTAGGCATATTGACTTTTTGTATCTTTGGGGAAGCCAAACTATTCTAATTCTAAAAGAGAGAATGATTTTGAGAGAGAATGAATCTGACTTAGGGAGTGATGGGCTGATTAGTCTTCCAGACGGCTCCTCAACTCCAACAAGAAGTTAAAATGGCTAGAGGGATTACAAGTTAAAGGAATTGAACTACAATTCCCAATGAACAAAGGGCTCGCTTTTCACTAGAATTAAGCCATGCTTCCCAGAGAGTAAAGTTGGGGTTGTTTCCTGGGTGGAAACAGGAAACAGAAGATACTCTCAGAATTCCTTATGAAGTTCTGCTTGAAATTTCTCAATACTCTGCCTCCTGTGTATGATGCTAGTAGTTGATCTCCACCTTGGTCCCTAGAATAGGCCTTATGAGACCCATCAATCAATCAATCAATCAGGGGTCTTTATTGAGAGCTCACTGTGTCCAGAGCACTGTACTAAGTTTTTGGGAAAGGTCGATATAACAGAGTTGATTGACGCGATCCCAGCACACAAGGAGCACACAACCTACAGGACAGAGAAGATGATAAGATTATCTGTGCATGCTTTGTGGGAAAGTGTAGACAAGGCAAATAAAGTACTAAACTTTGTGAAATTTCCTAGTAGTTTCTCTAAATTCCAATCCTCCTCACAGGAGCATCAAGCAAAATACCGAGCTGAGGTATTTTCTCTCAAAACGTTGGCTGAAAGTAGTTTCACCTGCTCCAAAGGACTCAAAGAGGGTCACAATTAAAGGCCTGAACAGATTTATGAACACTCCCATTTTCCCAGCTCTTTCCTGATATATTTTGGAAAATGATGCTTATCCAAACTACTTAGGCAAGATTACCCAAGTCTGCTAAATTGGATTATTTTAAAGAAGCTATACCTCCAGAAATGATTCACAAATGTAGTCTGTAGAAATATAACGATGCTGCTGATTGAAAAAAAAAGGAGAGACTGCTCAAGCTAAAGGAATGAGTTTGGTTTTCCCTTATGGAAAATCCAGAAATTTTACAGGAGAATCCAATTTGGTTCAGCGGGGTGGACTTTCCTGGGTTGACAATAAAACCTTTCTCTAGATCTCAACTGAACTATATGAAAAGGGAACTCAATAGAAAAAAAAAGGAATCTCACAGCATTTCTTTTTAATAACTGTTCAGCTACAAAATTTTATTGGTCTCCTTTTATGTTCCCTCTAGAGGATGTAATGCACCAAAAGCATTGCCACGGAACATATAAAATTACAAATGAAATTTATTGTAAAAAGTAGAATGTCTTCTAGACGGGTGTCAGTATTTATTTCATTCATAAACCCAAACTGCAAGTATAATATATTCATTGTCAGCAAGTTCATGTGTGTAAATTGCCATCCAACGTTATTGACTGATATAAGACAGATATTGAAAAGACAATTTAAATGTACTCTTCCAAACATAAACTGTTCCACAAAAGCACTGTAAAAACTCCTTCAAGGTTTTGTGTTGTGCTTGACATCTATGGTTAACTACATAATTTGGTTGTGTCATAATCCATCGTGTTTGGCAATTTGGCATTAAAGGCCTGCAAAGCGGATTGAATCCTCACCACCTCACTGGTAGACAGCTTGAGTCTGTGACGGAGCAAGCAAGAGAAAAGGTCTAGACGCCGTTGACCAGGTGGAGAGAGTTTATTTACACGGTCCCGTATCTCCAGCAGCTGCAAAAGTGCCGAGTCCTGGGATCCCTGAGTATAGGGGTAGTCCAACTGTAAGATCAAGTCCCGGATTGCTTCTGGGTCAAAGTGCATGCTGTAGCCGAACACTTGGATGTTGTTGATTTTCATGTAGCCCAGGTTCCGTGAAGGGTCGATAAATTCCAGGGGTTCGTAGTAGATGCTCTCGTTGCCGTTGGGGCCATTGGACTTGATGCGACTCCTCAGGTAGATGTGAACCGTTTCGAAAAACGTCTTCCACTTGTTCCCGAGAGTCAGCGTCCAGTTATAACACTGAAGGGGTAAGTCCAACTTAGTCCTCTCCCAGTCGGGGAAAGAGTTCTCATTCACAGGCATGAACCAGCTCTCAGAGTGGCTGCCCCCGAAAGGATTGACGTAAACCGCCAGCACCGGCTCCAGGGTGCTGTTCTTCGTCAGGCAGATCTGCAGGGAGAGGCCCAGGATCATGTGGACGAGGCTGGATTTGTACTTGTTGCTCTTCAGGGTGAGGAGCATGCGTTTGCGCCACGAGGGGTCGAACCAGCTGTTGAGGCGCATGTCGTTGCTGATGAAGATGGCGTGGACCTCTATCCTCCGGTCGGTCTTCTGCAGCAGATATTTCATCTCCAGGTCCTGCAGATCCGTCTCAAACCCGATGTAGTGCTCCGTGGAGTCGGCCACTTCTGGCTTGCAGGCCCCCTGGCTCAACATGTAGCCAGTGTTGCAGTTCCCGCAGCGGGTGCGGTTGTCCGGCGCGCAGGTCAGACAGGCGGACCCGTCTCCCACGAGGCAGGGCAGGAACCCTTGGCAGGCCACCTGGTCATTCGGGCACGTGCAGGAATGTGTCTCCTCAGAAAAGCTGCCCAGGAGACCGTTCTCATTGCAATAGAGAAAAGACTGGATGCGGTTGAGCCAATAGGTGGAAGATCTGCAAAGAGAAACGGATAAATGCACCGTTACGGAGTCAGATTGGCATCCCTCGGCCTGCGACGGAGGGCACTGTGATTTCTCGGCGTGGAGCGGCTCGGCTTAGCGGAAAGAGCCCGGGCTGGGGAGCCAGAGGTCGTGGGTTCTAATCCCGACTCCGCCACTGGTCAGCTGTGTGATTTTGGGCAGGTCACTTCACTTCTCTGGGCCTCAGTACCTCATCTATAAAATGGGGATGAAGGCCGTGAGTCCCATGTGGGATAAACTAATTTCCTTGAATCTACCCCAGTGTTTAGAACAGGGCTTGGCATGTAGTAAGCACTTAACAAATACCAACATTATTATTATTATTATTCTCCACCCCCATTAAGGAGGCAGGAAACCAAGTAGGGCCAGCTGTAGTCTGCAGGGCTGTGTGACAAGCACTATTAGGGAGAGTTTACAGTGTGCATGGTAATCTGCAAAAGTTGATCTATTCGAGTCAAGCCGTGCATAGAGGTCTATTCCCAAAACACTATCTGAGCAAGAAATGACTCAGAGTCATCACGGCCAATTTCAAAGCTGACAGCTAGGAAAAATGAGAAGCCGTTTCACAGGGGCAAAATCAGAAATGAGAATAAGGGGGGTGTTTTAGAGAAGTGTCCTAAACATATGCGGTGCGAACAAATGCTCGCCATTCGCTCAATTAAGCTTACCTTCAGGAAGAGTTCATAAGGAAAGTTAGAAGCCGTTATAGTAAGGAGAAGAATGATAAAGAATTAAATTTGTAGTCAATACTTTTAACCTGGAGGTTTCTGAAATGAAATGAATTGACGGTGGTCCAATGTAGCTAGAATCATATTTGGGTCTCTGGGGAACTTCCAAACAATAATCTCCCTTATCTGTTCCCCAGAAAGATTATTTGAAAAAAGTGACCAAAAAAACCCCAAACTAAAATACACTTTTGATAAGGGAGAATTGATTTAATATATCAGATCTGATTTACGACTATTATTTTCAAATTTTTAAAACAAGTTAATCAGGGTTCCACTCTAATAACTGAGAAATCAATCAAGCTGCAATTTCTTATTCTTTCAAACAATTTAAAAATGAAATTTGGATCATTGCACTAAGCACAGGATTAATACAATCAGCTCAGTTCTAGTGTTTAGGTTTACTCTTCATTAGTAAATTACACACTGTTGGGTAAAGACTATATAACAAATCATTCAAAATAAAGTAAAAAAATCAAGTAATCATCTGAAGCTTACAAAAATATTTTAACAGGCAATATAAAGTGTGAGCAAGTTCCATCAAGTTTTTGGAAATGGCATCTTTTTTCACGAACCAATTAGCTTTGTGGAATCCTTATGGATTTGGATATTTGCATCTTTAATTTTAGCTATTTTAATGTAAGCAACTTGCCTTAGGGACACTTTGGTTTGGTTATTTGGGACCAATGTGTGGGGAGGCACAGTAAAAAAAAAATTGACTTTGCTCAGCCAGACTTTGGGAAAATGAGGGTTTTTTGCGGTTTTTTTGAAGTGGTGGATTTAGGCACTTACTATGTACCAGGCACTGTACTGAGCACTAGGGAAGATCCAAGCTGATCAGGTTGGACTGTCACTAAGTGCTGGGGTAGATGCAAGCTGATCAGTTTCGATCCAATCCATGTCCCACATGGAGCCCTCTGTCTTAATCCCCATTTTACAGAAGGTCACTGAGACACAAAATTAAATGATTCACCCAAGGTCACATGGCAGATAAGGGGTGGAGCTGGGATTAGAAACCAGATCCATCTGATTCCCAGGCCTATGCTCTATAATAATAATAATGGCATTTATTAAGTGCTTACTATGTGCAAAACACTGTTCAAAGCTCTGGGCAGGTTACGAGGTGATCAGGTCATCTCACGGGGGGCTCACAGTCTTAATCCCCATTTTACAGATGAGGTAACTGAGGACCAGAGAAGTGAAGTGACTTGCCCAAAGTCACACAGCTGACAATTGGTATAGCGGGATTTGAACCCATGACCTCTGATTCCAAAGCCCAGGCTCTTTCCACTGAGCCACGCTGCTTCTCATGGTTTAGGTTTAAATAAAATGAACACTGTTATCACCCCAAAGGGTTCATTGTGTCCTTGAGGAATTTCTGTCCAGAGAGTGGCTTTTCATTGCAGGTTAATCAGGTACTTTGATTGTGTATCTAGACGGCGGTTGACAGGATATTTCAAGGTTAACAAAACATTATCATAACATCTGCTTGGGATGAGTCAAGGGAGACTCTAACTATGCAAGAGGGAGGGGGGGTAAAAAAAGAAGAGAAAAACAATTCAATCACACTGCTCTAAGGCAAATCATTTTTCCAGAAGAACAAATGAGATTTTAAGCTTGAATGCGGCTGGCGAAGGTTATTCAAACCATTTTTCCTTCAGAACGTGCAAGGAAAAGAGTTCTGCTTTCTCTTTTTCATCAAGTAATGTTTCTGCTTAAGAAGTATGTGCGTGTCACAATATGGGATATTTGCCAGAATTCAAACTATATCACAGTGAAATTTCTATACCTTACCATAGTGAAAATTGGAATTGATCACACAGTGAACTCTTTGAAGAAACCCTGTCTGGCAAGGGAATATTTCAGTGCTCTGCATAAAGGAAGTGCTCGGTCAATGCTCTCCCTGGTGATGACGATGGTGAAAAATGAGGCAGATGTTAGTCACGATAGCAAGAGAGATAGCAATACTGGCAAGAGCTCAGGCGTCAGAGGACTAGGGATTTTATCCCAGCTCTGCCACTTACCTCCTGTGTGACCTTGGACAAGTCACTTGACTTTATGTAGCATAAAAAAAAACATTTTTTGATCAATTCTTCCTCCTACTGGGCGAGTGAGAACATAAATCATCTCTCTTTTCCAAAAGGTATGCTAAGGTTGCGTCCTTGAAAATACCCTCTTTACTGGTCTTCACCACCCTTTCACTGGTCCCAAGTTTCCCCTGCCCATTGCTCACCCACTAGACTTATGTTAGCCTCTGGAAGCTTCCAGAAACGCCCCCCTCTCCCGTCTCTTGCTCCTGATGACCTTGACAACAGCACTGTTCCCTTTTTTAACTCTACCTCCTGTATCTTCTCTGGCATCTCTAAAAGAGGAGCTTTAACACCTGCTTTCATTCATTCATTTCATTCAATCGTATTTATTGAGTGCTTACGATGTGCAGAGCACTGTACTAAGCACTTGGGAAGTCCAAGTTGGCAACATAGATATTCCCTACCCAACAGCAGGCTCACAGTCTAGAAGGGGGAGACAGACAACAAAACAGAACATATTAACAAAATATAATAAATAGAATAAATATGTACAAGTAAAATAGAATAATAAATATGTACAAACATATATTCATATATACAGGTGATGTACATATTACAGCGCCAGGCCCATAGGAAGCTCCTAACAAATGCAATGATGATTATTATAAGTAATGAAGAATCACAATTATTATTACTTAAACCTTCTCTTACATCTGCAGGCATATCCCAGACACTCCCTCTCCACCCCCACACTCCCCGCAGGGGAGGGAAACTGAGGCCCCCTATCCTTGCCTCTGACCCTCTACATTCTCATTTACTGCTCATTATGGGCAGGGAATGTGTCTGTTTACTGTTGTACTGTACTCTCCCAAGTGCTTAGTACAGTGCTCTGCACACAGTAGGTGCTCAGTAAATACAATTTGAGTAAATACAACTTTCATTCATTCATTCAATCATATTTATTGAGCGCTTACTGTGTGCAGAGCACTGTACTAAGCACTTGGGAAGTACAAGTTGGCAACAACTGAATGAAGACAGTTGTTCCCATTCTTCTTCTCTCTGTTACTGCCATCAGTCAACCAATGATATTTACTAAATGCTTATGGTGTGCAGAGCACTGTACTAAGCACTTGGGAGAGGACAATACAACAGAGTTGGTAGACCTGTTCCCTGACAATAAGGAGTTTATTGTTTTAGAGTTTTACATTCTTTACAGCCTAAAGTTGTCATCTTTAATCATTTACTTTCTCATAGTTGTTTCCCCTCCGTCTTCAAACACACTCAAGTCTTATGTAAAAGTGATTGTGCTTACGATGTGCAGAGCACTGTACTAAGCGCTTGGGAAGTCCAAGTTGGCAACATATAGAGATGGTCCCTACCCAACAGCGGGCTCACAGTCTAGAAGGGGGAGACAGACAACAAAACAAAACATATTAACAAAATAAAATAAATAGAATAAATATGTCTTACTGTAAAAGCCTTCTCCAGATCATTCCATCTCTCCTTCTCTCATTCTTCCCCAAAGCCCTTGAATGAGTGACACTCATCCAATTCCAACATTCATCTCCAACACCACAGTCTGGTTTCTGTCCCTACATTCCACTCAGACCGCTCTCCTGAAGCTCACAATGACCTATTTTTTTTTTTCAGGAAATTGGATGTTGCTGGGAATGATATTCAGGTATGATAGAGTGGGAGAAAGAGGAGAAGAAGTGAATGAAACTATTAAAAATTAATCACTTCTCTCTAATTCATCGGTAACTATTTTAGGATCTGAAAGCTGTGTGGAGAAGGAGTTGTGAAATCTGCTATCAGCTAGGATCAAGGAAAAAGATTTGGTGGCCATAAAAAGCTACAACACCCTATTAGCGAGCAGTAGTGCATTTTTTTCTCCAATACCCCTAGGGTCTGGAAACTTCTCACAAAGATCTCAGCACCCAAACTATTTTTTCAGCTTTCCATGCATAACAAACCACTTTCTCTGCTTTCTACCAACACCCACCCTAGAGTATGAGAACGATGAAGAGCCATCTTCAATCTGCTGGATCATTAACATTTCCTTCAAGAAACTAGGCATGCAAATGCAGGAGCTAATTACCCTTGGGATTTCTACCTTCCAGATATGAAAGTTGTTCATTAGGGAAAAGTGAAGAGAAGCTGCTGAACTTGAGCACAAACAGAAAGAAATCTGACATCTCACAATTTGAGAGGATTGCTGATGGCAGGATCTTTGAATTGTAGATGTGTCAAAATGTAGCTTTCATTTGCTAGAGAAGCAGCATGGCTTAATGGTAGGAGCACAGGCTTTGGTTCAAATCCTGCCTCCGCCAATTGTCAGATGCGTGACTTTGGGCAAGTCACTTAAACGTCTCTGTGCCTCAGTTCTCTCATCTGTAAAATGGGGATGAAAACTGTAAGCCCCACGTGGGACAATCTGATCACCTTTTATCCTCCCCAGCACTTAGAAAACTGCTTTGCAAAAGGTAAGCACTTAAAAAATGCCATCATTATTAATATTTTGTCCTGATTTTATTTCATTTATAGATGGCTTGTGTTTTGAATTATGGATCCGTGGAATGACTTGCAAAAAAAGTGAATATTGTAATCTTTCCTTACGAACCTTCATCAAATTGTTCAGGAGTATGATGCTGTGTGACAAGAATAAAGAGTACACACATTTTTATCATCTGGTGCTTTTATCCAATTTATAACTTGTCAGTAGAAGGTTCTCCTTCGTTGTTTGGTACCTTGAACTTTCATTTCACTGATAACTGATTTCAATTCCCCCACCCACAAAACACATCTAAGTTTCTCTTCAAGTTTCAGAACCTGCTTGAACTTTGCTAGAGTACAAATAGAATACTTGTACTTGAAAATACTTGAGAAGCAGCATGGCTGATGACAAGCAGTGTGGCTCAGTAAAAAGAGCCCGGACTTTGGAGTCAGAGGTCATGGGTTCAAATCCCAGCTCTGCCAATTGTCAGCTGTGTGACTGGGCAAGTCACTTAACTTCTCTATGCCTCAGTTACCTCATCTGTAAAATGGGGATTAAGACTGTGTGCCTCCCCCATGGGACAACCTGATTACCTTGTAACCTCCCCAGTGCTTAGAACAGTGCTTTGCACATAGTAAGCACTTAACAAATGTCATTATTATTATAAAGCAGAAACAAAAATGTTGAAAATTATGCTTGTGAAAGCCTTCAGTGTTTTGTTTTAATGTCCATGAAAAAACTCTTTATTTTTTGTTTAAACTTATCAGAGATATTGTAAGTATCCTGCATTGAGAAGTAGCATGGCTTCATGGAAAGAGCCCGCACTTGGGATCAGAGGTTGTGGGTTCTAACCCCGGCTCTGCTGCTTGTCAGCTATGTGACCTTGGGCAAGTCACTTAACTTCTTTGTGCCTCAGTTACCTCATCTGTAAAATGGGGATGAAGACTGTGAGCCCTACATGGGACAACCTGATTACCTTGTTTCTACCCCAGCACTTAGAACAGTGCTTGGCACCTAATAAGTGCTTAACAAATATCAATATTATTATTATTATGGCATATATGAAAAAATGAAAAGTTTCAGTCAAAAAGAGCCTACCAAATATATTTCTATTCTTTCTTCCTCTTTTTCACATCATTATTTTTTTGGAAAGCTCTTTTATAAATCAATAGGTTTATTTATCACTTACTATGTTGCAGAGCACTGTACTAAGTGCTTTGGAGACTGATCGGGAAAGAGCAATAGAAATATCAAGAAGCTGCCAATTCAGTGAGGGAGGCAGACATACACTTATTTATAGTTTGGAGGAAAGTGGAATGGAGAGATGGACAAGTGAAGAAATAAGTGCTGAAACAATAGGGTCCTTAAATCGGTTGATGGTATTTATTGAGTGCTTACAGTGTGCAGAACTATGTACTGTTAAGGGCATGGGTCTGTTTATTCTTATATTGTACTCTCCCAAATGCTTAATACAGTGCTCAGCACACAGTAAGTGCTCAGTAAATATGATTGAATGAATGAATGAATGAATGAATGAAGAACTACGGCTCTGAAGACAAAGTGTTGTGAAGATGTGAAGGTATGGTTTGAAGAGGAGAACACTGTACAAAGAAGTGGTTCATGCCGACTGAGAAGAAAATGTATTTTCAGCCAAATTATACCCCACCTAGAATCAGCACAGGGCTATGAATTAAGAGAAGCAGCATGGTTCAGTGGAAAGAGCACGGGCTTTGGAGTCAGAGGTCATGGGTTCAAATCCCAGCTCTGCCAACTGTCAGCTGTGTGACTTTGGGCAGGTCACTTAACTTCTCTGGGCTTCAGTTACCTCATCTGTAAAATGGGGATTAAGACTGCGAGCCCCTTGTGGGACAACCTGATCACCTTGTAACCTCCCCAGGGCTTAGAACAGTGCTTTGCACATAGTGAGCACTTAATAAATGCCATCATTATTATTATTATAATTATGAATTGTGAATATTCTAATGGAAGATCTACCGCAACTGTGAATCCCTACTTTCAGAAAAGAATCAGATGATTAAGAAAAAATGTTTCCTACGGAGAACACTGTTCAGTTATGGGTGGATAGATTAAGATGTAGAATATAAAAATCAAGGTAGACAGTGGATTTGGAGAGAGAATGAGACTGATAGCCACAGAACAGCAAGGTTCCCATCGAAGTTGTTAGAAAATACATTAGTGGTTTCTGCACAAATATGAAATCTGGACCCACCTGAGACGGCACATAAAGCTTCTCAGGCAGTTTCAAAAAGATTCACAGAAAATATGTACTGCACTGTGACTTTGTTGTTCATGACACAGGTTTACAGGTTTATGGCTAATTGAGAGATCATCCATATATAGAGATGTTGGATGGAAGATAAAGAGAAACTAATGGCAATAAAGAAAAGGTTTTTCAGGTGAACGAATGCTGGGGTAGAAATTCTGTGACAGTTGCTTCAAGGGGCAAAAAAGATACTTCCAGGGAGACTAACTTTATACGTAGATGGTGTCGAATGAGTTATTGATAGCGCATCACTCTTTTTGTTGGAGTGTTCTGTTGTGCCCTAAAGGAATCAGTCTTTGGTGAGAACTATGTAATTTCTAAGCACCCATATGTTCTGTTGGAGGAGGCGAGGGAATTACGTAGAACCAAAAGGGAATAATGATATATTCCTGATTTTACAGCAGGAAGGGCCGATCTCTTGGAGAGTTTTGCAGAAACACCTAGCTCTGTGACTCTGGGACTGGCCAACAGTGGCAAACTTTGCTCTGAGCTTTGGCCTGAGACATGTAGCATGTCATCTTTTGTTAATTAATCTTTCTGGGAAAGATTAATTGAGGTAATAAGGGGCAGGCTGTATGCTTTGTAATATTTTCTTGTGGTGAGTAGCCTCCACATGAATCTCCTCATTCTTTTTAATTGTATCTCTATTGAAAACGTTGTTTATTTAGTATATGTTTTGAGTTGGAATTTTGCAATTCTTCAAAAGTCTCAGACAGAGGTCCCTTTCCCATTCTGGCCAGATGATACATCTGCTTTATTTGTTTTGAGTGCCTCATTTTGTTCTTTCTAGGTACTTTAAGATGGGCTCTGTTTCACAAAATTCATACCCTCATGAAAAGTCTTCTACTGTATCATCATCATTCCACATAAACTCTGACAACACACACTTTCTCCTTATATATATATATATTAATTAGGACCAGGGTTCTAAACCCAGCCCTGCCACTTGCCTGCTGTGTAACCTTGGGCAAATCACTTAGCTTCTCCGTGCCTCAGCTCCCTCATATGTAAAATGGGGATTAAGACTATGAGCTCTATGTGGGACAGGGACCGTTTCCAACCCAATTATCTTGTATCTTACACCAGTGCTTATGACAGTTCCTGGCTCATAGTAAGCACTTTACAAGCACCACAATGAATATTATTATTATTGTAATTACCATATACTCATAAATCTCTCTCCTTTTTATACTTTATCTGCTCTGCAGATAAACAAGACTTTATTATTCAGAACCTCTGCCAAGTGTGGTTATTAGCTCATGAAAACTAAGTATATTTTGAAATAATATTACAATAAAAGGATAACAGGCGTTTTCCTGCCTATGCAGTTTTGAATGTTTCTTTATCTTTCCTCTGAACATCTGCCACCAACCAGCCGAAATAGAGCAGATGTTCATCATTCAGTGAGGTGAATAAGGGGTGGTGCGTGGGTGAGGAAAAAGCCAAAAGTTTCATCAGGTTAAAATGCTTACCGAAACCATTCTATTTTGTGTGCAAATTGTTCAATTCATATTCTTAAATAACTATATGATATATAAATCAGCAATTATATCTGAATGCTACATTTTATGAATACACGACATTGCCAACACAAAGTACACAAAGTGAACTGCCCTCAATGTCACAGAGAGATATAACTAAATAAAACGTAAAGAAACATGTCGGTGACAAATAGGTTGTTTGCATTAAACAAAGAGTAAATTAAAGATGTAACAGAACAATTTATACACTTTCAGTTACATTCAGTGATTATATTCATTCAGTTATTATAGAAGCTTGTGAACTAACTCTATGAGGAAACAAGTATCTTTTAGGTGGTGTTTGATGCAGTTGATCTATTGCCTTGTTTAGAAATCCATCTCACTGGATGACCTAGGCCCAAACTAATTGGATTCAGTTGGTGCAAAGAGTAAGTTTTATTTGGCTGCTGAAAGCTTCTAAATTTAAATAAATGAAGGAGATGAAAGAAGATTCTGTACTTTGGCATGAAACTCAGCAAACAGCATCATCCTATGGCCCAATAAGACTCTATGCTCCTTATAGGCAGGGATAATATCTACCATCTCTGTTGTACTGTAGTCTCCCAAATCCTTATTCCAGTGCTCTGCACAAAGTAAACTGTTAAAAAAAATTCTACTGATTGATTGACTGGCTCCCATAATCCAGAAGAGCAGTGCCAGGAGAAGCAGTGTGGCCTAGGGGATAGAGCATGGGCTTGGGAGTCAAAAGGACCTGAGTTCTAATTCCGGCTTCACTGCTTGTCCGCTCTGTGACCTTGAGCAAATCACTTAACTTCTCTTTGCCTCAGTTACCTTGTCTGTAAAATAGTGATTAAGACTGTGAGTCCCATGTGGGACAGTGACTGTTCAACCTGATTTACTTGTATCCACCCCAGGGCTTAGACCAATTCCTGGCACTTAGTAAGTGCTTAACAAATACCACAATTATTATTTTTATTATTATTCCAATGTTGGAGAGACACTTTGAGGGATATGTGCCAGGAATACTGGGAAAATGGAGGGCTGTGATTTTTCAGAAGTGTGGAGGGGGCATTTTCCCCACAATTTCAATTCAACATTTTTTGTTACCTCACTGAATTTATATTCAACATGCTATTTTAGACTGATTTTTCAGAAGTGTGGAGGGTCATTTTTCCCACAATTTCAATTCAACATTTTATGTTACCTCACTGAATTTATATTCAACATGCTATTTTAGACTGATTTTCTTTCTAAAACCCTTTACAACCTAAATGAAAAAAAATCATTTCTCCTGATAGCTTTTGAAGGAAGTACATTACATGTTTTAAAATATTAATAATGGATTATTCAAAATACTAGTGAATGATTTAGAACCATTCATGGGTTTTGATCTATATGGATTCATTCTAAATTTTAGGACTGGATCTGTGTTTACTGAAATAATCAAGAAATAATAATCTAATACTTTATTTAAAGGAAAGAAATAGAAGTCAGCTATGAGGCTAACACTCGAAGACTTCTTCCGCGTTGACCCTCTGTGAATATGTGTTGAGCCTCTGGGAGTTTATGATATTGGGCTTTTACCTTTATAGCAAATTCAATGACTGTTATGTAAAATAAGTCATTTCAGGCAGCAGTTGCATTTTTTAGCCTCAAGGCTAAAAAGTATACTTGTGCCAATTTCATCCCTCTAGATGAAATGCACATATGTGATATTTAGTATTTTGGCTTTAGAACATTCCAAGTTCAACACACTTAAAATCTCTGCTAGAAGCTAACATTTTTTCATAGAGCATTTTGGTATTTAAAGGTCACAGGTTTTTGGGGGGGTTTGGTTTGGTTTTCAGTCAAGATGTACTTTTACTTTTTATGATTCCTGCCTGTTAGAATAATAATAGGGCTATTAGTTAAGTGCTTGTCATGTGCGAGGCACCATTCTAAGCACTGGGGTAGAATAAAGATAATTAAGTCAAGGGGAAACAGCATGGCCTTGTGGAAAGAGCTTGAACCTTGGAGTCAGAGCATCTGGGTTCTAATCCTGGCTCTGCCATTTGTCTGCTGTGTGACCTTGGGCAAGTCCCCTAATTTCTCTGTGTCTGTTTCTTCAATTGTGCAGTGATGATTTGTTACCTCTCTTCCCTCTTACTTAAACCATTAGTCCCACATGGAACAGGGACTGTGTCCAACCTGATTAACTTTTACCTATGCCAGAACTTAGTCCAGTGCTGGACAAGACATTAAGCACTTAGTAAATGCCACAGTACAAAAACATGGTCTTCATCCTGTGTGTTGCTCTCAATCTGAGAGGGAAGGAGTAAAGATGTTTCATCCCCACTTACAAATGAGGAACAGGCACAGAGAAGTTAAGTAAGTTAAGAATTTACTATTCTATTTACTTTATTTTGTTAATATGTTTTGTTTTGTTGTCTGTCCCCCCCCTTCTAGACTGGGAGCCCACTGTTGGGTAGGGACCATCTCTATATGTTGCCAACTTGTATTTCCCAAGTGCTTAGTACAGTGCTCTGCACACAGTACGCGCTCAATAAATACAATTGAATGAATGAATGAATGAAAGTGGCTTGCCCAAAGTCACACAGCAAGTAATTGGCAGACCTGGGATTAGAACCCGGGTCCCAACTCCTCCCAGGCCCAGGTTCTTTCCACTAGTCCATGCTGCTTTTCAAAACTAGCATCCCTATTCTCTAGTTCTCCTCTTCACTGATACAGTAATCAAAATAGTCTGTTACAAATAGATTTGCAACAATAGCAGTCCCTAAGGGCATTCAAGTTACACAAGGCACTTGTCCAATTCAAAACTTTAGGGCAAAGAAAATTCAGACTCATTCAACGGTAATATATTTCTGCTTCTTAAAAAGTAAGTGAAATCAGTAAAACGGTGAATCAGAAATGACTGCTTAAAATCTGAAGTTGGAATGGATAGTCTAGGATATTCAAATGAAAATCAAGAAATGGATGAAAAGAAATATTGAGATAAAGGGAACCAATGATATTAAAGGGAAAGTGGGGTTTAAAAATCAATCCATAGAATTTCTGGAGTGCTTACTCTGTACACTAAAATCAATCCATTGAATTTCTTAAGTGCTTACTCTTAACACTCTGTCTGCCCTCCAGGAACTTGCAATCTAGTGGGGCAGAAAGACACAGGAAATAAATTAGATAGGGAAAAAAAAGTGTAAAGGTATGTACATGGAAATGCTGCAGTGGAAATAAGTGGGGAAATAGAATGGGGACAGTAAAAATTGATCAGGGAAAGCCTCCTGAAAAAGTTGTGATTTCAAAAAGGTCTTGAAGGTGGGGAGAACATAAGAGGTCAGGGATGAGCAAGATGAGAATGAGGTACAATGAGAATAACTGTGGGAGAGGAGTGAGCATAAGTAGTAGAGATAAAGCTGAGTGCCTCAAAGGCTTCCATGATGGACTGGCATATTTTGTGCTATGATATGTTAATCAAGCAAAATCTGTCAAGATGATTGGATAAATGACCAGCTTATATTCATTCATTCAATCGTATTTATTATATCATCTCCTGGTCAATTGTCTTTGCAGTTAAAATTACTAAGCAGTTTAAATTACTAAGTCACCCAGTCATACGACCAAGAGGCAGCACTGAGGAGGTGGGACTTTCATCTAGAGCTGGCCCCCATGACATAGGCAGAGAGACAGAGTCTGTCTGCAGATGCCTGTGGATTGTAGAGGTGGGGAGTGGACCAGGGGACTTGAGCCCTGCTAGGTGACCTCTTCCCTGGTCTGTAATATGTGGTTTCCCCTGGGGCTGACCCCAGCCTGGGCCAGGACAACCAGTGCTCTCTCCTGTCAGGGCACTGCCACTGTCGGCACGTCTCCAATTTAAAAGTTTAGGGTAAAGAAAATTCAGACCCATTCATCAATAATATATTTCTGTGTATTAAAAAGTAAGTTAAATAAGTAAAATGGTGAATATGTAATGGGAAGTTGGACCATATATGACCATGTCACATTTCCCCACCCTGGCTTCCACAGCCAACCTGAACAGAGAAGAGATGGAGGAAAAAGCAAATCACCTTAGGAGCGGAGATACAGAAAAGGACAGAGAGGCCTCTGTGAGGAAGGGGGAGACACACCATGTCAAAATCCCCCTGTCCGGGCCCCTGAAAAGAGAGAGAGGCATTCCAGGAGGGATTTGTGGGTGAGGGAGAGGTGACTGTGGGGCGAGAACAAGAGGGCATCAGATTGTGTCATATGACTGGCATATGTCAAACATCGGGAACACAGCACCATGTTGGATCCTAGTTCAAACTCTTTTACTCGGAATTGATAAATTTGACAGGTAGCCCAGATATGCTCGTAATCCAACCAAATGCCTCTGTGAAACCCCTTTCAAATTTGGCAATAGGAAGAGTAAAAATAATAATAACTGTTGCAATTGTTAAGTGCTTACTATGTGCTAAGCATCAACCAGCTTCAGTTGCGTCAGTTAAAGCTGATGGTCAGCAACTTCTATATAAGTCAGAAATCTTGGCTTGCTGTGGAACAGATTGATACAATTCAAGAATCTGAAATATGCTAATGCTTGGAACCCGTTCCCACCTCCTGATCAGGGCTGGACAATCACCATTTTAGCATTCTAGCCCTTGCAAGAGAGTAGCAAAAGTTCATAAATATTTCTGGGGCCTTTTCCAATTGTTGCTTTTCTTGCGGCAGCCTGAAGCTATGAAAGTTGCTTTGCAGTGCCTTCCGTACGAAATGACACTCCTCAAATGTCTCTGAAAAATGATTCATGGAGTGATTTCTAATGCAGTTTATTACCAAGTAATTCATTTTAGCAACTGATCTAATCAAGTGCACACCCTGCTTCCCATCCTACATTCTGAAAGAACTTGGTCACAACCTACCACAGTTTATGTGGGTGAACAGTTGAAAAAATATATCTCGCAGGCAAGATCCCAGTATCAGCTGGAATACCACATATTTCCTCTCAGTACTCGTAATTCAAGTCTTCCCATTATTATCAGCATGAGATAAGGTATTGTTTTCTCAGCATTAAGAAAATGTCAGGATTCTTATCCTGCTAAAACTAGGACTCCAACTTCAGAGTACTTTAGGAAATTAGTTATTTTTATGGACCAATAAATATCCACCCAAATGGAAATAGAACCCATGAAACTTTGATAGCCCGAAACATTGAGGTCTAATTGAATGGTTTAATGCCTGAATATTTCTTTTAATATATTTTATCTTGTAAGGCACACATAATAAAAATTAATTGCTTTAACAATAAAAACATACATAAAGCATTAACATGAATGATGAATACAGTTCACTAAGAAAACTATAAGACATAATAATCTAGAATTTAGTGTTATATAGCGCTTTGATTTACAGGGTTCTAGGAGGCCAAAATTTACATCCATCATAACTGGTGGAATCCAGGGTGAGATCATGAATCTGTGAAATTCGTGAACATAATTACATCTACAAATTTTGAACTACTTATATTCCTGAAACTGCCACATACAAGCCACATCCTCATTAAATATGGAATGTGCAATGGAAACTAAATGAGATTATAAACTTAAAATATCCTGCCATTTCACACGATGAAATATTTGAAGCACTCTTGGTGAATATTTTCAAATTTCATATGAATGTTGCCATCTTGCGAACCTTGATTCACACTAACTCTCTTAAGACTGAGAATATCCTTGTCATTTCTCCAAGTACAAGAAGAGTTTAGGTTCACATAGAAATGATGTGAAACCCGCTAGAAAGATATACCAGGAGGGAAGGAGTAACTAAAAAGAATAACTGATAGGGGAAAAAAAAAATTCAACCTTTGCTAAACTTTATCACCACCTCTCAGGATTCACAGAAACTCGGCAGGTATTGGTAGAGCTGTCTTAGTGTCTCATTAGAATGGCTTTGTATAGAAACAGCAGACTTCTATAAATGAGGAGGAGGTAGAGTAAACACTGCCACAGTTATTTTGCTGGTTTCGATTCCTTCAGATAACTGACACTAAAATTTAAACCACCCAATAATTAAAAAGGAATTCTTTTTTCCCAAGGAAATGTTAGTAGTTTTATTACCTATCATGTAAAATGAGCATGAGGAGATATGCTTTTCTGGCTAACTACGTGTAAAGAAGCATTGAACTACTACTATGCAGTGCTATATTATTTACCGGCTCTAGGGATACTGATAATGCATTCAGTCAGTAATTTCAGCAGTATGTGCTATTAGCATCCATTAAAAGAACAGGTGCAGTTTTTGAACACTGAGGGCAACAAACCAATCTGTATTTGAAGCAACAAGACTTGTGTAAAAAATGAATGAGTTAATAAGCTGGAGACTTTTAAACTGTAGCTGATGTTAGAAAATAAAAGTTGTTTTTTGCTACTTCAGTAGCAGGCTTTCTGATACCTCCCATGTTTCTTCTCTCGTCTAAAAGTAAAGCATCCTGACCTAAAAGATTTCTGAGAAAATGGCTACTTCAAAATCTGATACCGTGATGGAG
Organism: Tachyglossus aculeatus; assembly: GCF_015852505.1. Lineage (NCBI taxonomy): Eukaryota > Metazoa > Chordata > Mammalia > Monotremata > Tachyglossidae > Tachyglossus > Tachyglossus aculeatus. Next base: position 16,301,849 of record NC_052081.1, read on the forward strand.
AATAGTGATGCATTCACTATTATTTCAAAAAGTGATGCAAGATGAACTGAATATAAAAAAAGATAAGAAAGTGGGATGAATAGGGCTCAATTATTCAATGATATTTTGTAAAAATACTATTATTTTGAGAAGACCTGCAGCTCATGTTTATGCATGTGTAGGGGTGTTTGAATCCATATTTATCTTCAATTTAGGAATACAATCTACTTCAGGTGTGCTTGAAAAGACCTATCTATGACTGACACTCCATTTCACACTATATGCACATAATTATTATCCTTTTCTGTTCTGATGTATTTGTCACACATTAGAAATAACACTGTTTTCTAAACTCTCTCTTCCACTTAAGTTCTTTCTTGTGTGTTGCTTAAAGAGAATCACCCTTTCCTTATCGACATAGGTCAGCTTGTTCTAGGTGTTGGAGTTTACCTTAATCCAAGGTTTAATCACCGTGTTTGTGGCTGACTCCTACTTGGGTTGTCATACTTTAAAAGTCTGTAGTACAATTTGAAGCTTAAACTCCTGTGTGAGCATAATGGTCAGTAGTGGGATGCTGAGGAGAATAACATTTTTCATCATCATCATCATCTCGACCTTCAGAATTTACCAAGTATCTACCATGTGCCAAGCACTGAACAAGGCACTTGGGAGCACACAATGGATGGAGAAGAAATAGCTACAGCACTTGAGGAGCTTATATTCTATCACTAAATCAAAGACTTTTAGTCAGCTCTAAGTAAACTATTTAACCTCATCTCCAGTGGCCCTGATAAATGAAGAGACCCTCATCCTCATCGCAAGAAGGGAGTACAGTGGAAAAGCCAACAACAGTACAGTTCTCTGTACACACTAAGTGCTCAACAGATACCACTGATTGATTATAGTGTCTTTATAATAATTATGGTGTTTGTTAAGTGCTTACTATGTGGCAAGCACTGTTCTAAGGGCTGGAATAGTTACCAGGTATTCAGGTTGTCCCACGTGGGGCTCACAGTCTTAATCCCCATTTTACAGATGAGCTGAGGCACCGAGAATTAAGTGACTTGCCCAAGGTCACGCAGCAGACAAGTGGCAGAGCCAGGATTAGAACCCACGTCCTCAGATTCCCAAGCCCGTGCTCTTGCCACTAGGCCATACTGCTTCAGACCTAGCTCTACAGGGAATTAGCTAGGAAAGAAGACTTCACTTAGAGAGCCAAAAGACTGGGAAATCTCAGAAAGAACTGTAGGCTGGAATGGAGAGCAGTTTCATAGACTCCCAAATACAGGACACAGATCACCTAAAAACAAGGATGGGGCATTAAGCAGTAGGAAGAAGAAGAGGATCAAAAGCTCTGAGAATTTATTGAGCACTTACTGTGTAGAGGTCACTGTGCTAAGTGCTTGGGACACTGTGATACAATAGTGTTGGTAGACACTTCTCATATTGTCCCAAGTGCTGAGAAGAGGGATTTGCACACAGTAAGTGCTCAATAAATACTTCTGACTGATTGACTGAATAGATGATATCTTTCCTCCATTTGAAGCAGACCACATGAACTTAATGAGTTTTCTAGAATATTCCCATTGAAGGTAGATGCTTCCTTCTGACCTTGTATAATTCAAAAAATTGCATTTATTGAGTACTTACTGTGTACTGAACCTTGTACTGAGCACTTAAGGAGGACAATAAAAGTAAGGCACGTTCCCTGCCCTCTGGCTGCTAATGGTATGACAAAAACATTCACTATGGGGTAAACCATCTGGAATATTTTAGCTAAGTGATATATATGATATACAGATTCATTTTCTTCCAAAAAGGAGCCAGTATAGTATCAGCATATTTGATAGTTTGCCTGTCACTCTGACAAGTATGTTTTTATTATTCCTTATTCCTTTCTGCAGCTTTTATACCATACTCCTTCTGAAGTTGCATAGGTAACTACTGTACTCTCCAAGTGCTTAGAACAGTACTCTGACACAAAGTGCTCAGTAAATATGATTGAATACTGTGATCCTGGTCAAATGTGATTCCTGTCTGGACACTCCTCCCATAGCAGGGAATGTGTCTGTTAATTGTTATATTGTACTTTCCTAGGCTAGTACAGTGCTTTGTACACAGTAAGCACTCAGTAAATATAATTGAATGAATCATTAAGTTAAGGTCCTACAGAGCATAGAGAAGGGAAAATATTAAGACTTGACCTTAGCTACAAATTTTAAGACTGTCATTACAGCTGCTACCTTGCCATGAAAGATGGTAAACCACCTGGAACTGATGGCATTCTGACAGAAATTTACAAGCAAGCAATAGGTTCAGTGTTTAGACATCTGTTCAAGACTTTTGTCAACGTATTATTCACCAAAGAAATGCCACAGGATTTTAAAAACACCACCATAAATACCACCTTTGAGAACAAAGATGAGAGAGCTGACTGTTATGAACTACAGGGATATATCTACAACTATCAATAACTTAGTCAGAACTCTTCTGAACAGGTTACTGAATAGCTGTTGTGTGCCTTACCTCAATTGCAATGTGACTTCAGACCAAAATGCAGTAAAAGACGACCAGATAAATGATAAGGAATAGATGAAATAGAGGAATATTCTACTGGGAGTCAGAAGGATCTGGGTTCCAATGCCGGCTCTGCCGCTTGTCTGCTGTGTGACCTTGGGTAAGTCACTTCATTTCTCTGCACCTCAGTTACCTCAAGTGTAAAATGGGGATTAGGACTGTGAACCTCATGTGGGAGAGATACTGTGTCCAACTTAATTAGCTTGTATCACCCCAAGTGTTAAGGACAGTGCGTGACACATAATAAGCACTTAAACATTATCATATAAGAACATGTTCATAAGTGCTGAGGAATCGGGCTGGATAACCAAGTGCCTAAAGCGTAAAGAGTCAAATGCATATGCAGTGCAGACATGAGGACAGATAGGGGATATTCAGTTGTATTTACTGAGCATTTACTGTGAGCAAAGCTCTGTAATAAGCACCAGAGAAGGCCTCTTTGGAAGAAATCAATATATTTATTGAGTGCTTACCAGGTGCAAGCACTGTACTAAACACTTGGGAGAGTACAATACAACAATATAAAAGCCACATTCTTTATCCACAAGGAGCTTATAGTCCAGAGGGTGAGACAGGCATTAATATAAATAAATTAAAGATATGTACATAAGTGCTGTGGGGCTGGGAGGGGAGATGATTAAAAGGAGGAAGTCAGGGCAACGCAGAAGGGAGGGCGCAGCAGGAATAGCTTCTTGGAGTAGATGTGCCTTCAAGAAGGCTTTGAAGAAGAGGAGAGTAACTCTGTTGGATTTGAGGAAGGAGGGCACTACAGGCCATAGGGAGAAGGGAGAGAGTGGCTCGAATGTCTTCAAGCCAGTGGTTAAGAGTATCTGTTTACGACAGAGGTGAATGGACAACCATTGAGATTTTTGATCAGTGAGGAATATGGAATGACGGTTTTCTTGGGAAAAAAATGATCCAGGATGAAGAGTGAAATATAGACTGGAAAGGAGAGGGACCGGAGACCAGGAGGTCAACAAAGAGGCAGTAGTTAAGGTGGGCTATGAATAGTGCTTGGATGAGCATGGTAGCAATTTGGATTTTAGCCATGTTTGAAGGTAGAACCATCAGGATTTTATGTCATTGAATGTGCAAGGCTGTATGAGTGAGATATGTCGAGGTTAGTGCCAATTTTAGGGGTATGAGGTTAGTGGTGCTGTCTACAGTGATAGGGAAGTAAGGTAGAGGCTGGAATTAAGTGGGAAGATGAGGAATTCTGTTTTGCACATGTTAAGAGAGGAGTTGGAGGACACTCAGGATAGGACAGGGTTGGTGAAGCAAAGGTTAGGTAATATTTCCAGGAAAGGGGGGTGGTTCACAGTGCTGGAGAGGAGAAAGATCAAGGAAAATTAGGATGGAATAGGGTCCACTGGATTTAACAAAAAGAGGTCCAACTACTCCATTTTACAAAGGGCCATCTCCATGGTGGGAAGGAGGCAGAAGCCAGATTTCAGGGAGTCAGGGAAAGAGTTGGAGGAGAGGAAGGAGATGCAGTGAGTAGACAACTTCATTTCAGGAGGTGATTAACCAGTTTTCTCGTTATCTGTTTTCTTTAAGGATTATTCCTTCCTTGTCCACATATTGCTTATTTTACTGCTCATTAAAACCTCACAAGGAGACTAGAATACGAAAGATGAGTGAAATTCAAATCTAACCTTTTTGCTCTTCTCCTAACATTTAGGTGATGGAGATGGTTAAATCCCTCTACTAAAATTAGGTTTTAGGTTTATCTGTGGATTTCATTTATCCATGCTTTCTCTTGACCTATATGGTTCAGATAATTGAGAGTTGGCTATATATAGAATACAAGTGTGCTTCTAAAATGAAATTGGGTTTACACTCATAGAATCTCACATCCAGCCTTTAGTGGAGGAGAAGCCGGGCTAGTTGGGATTTTTGGAGCATCAAGCAGTTGTGGGGATTTACTATACATTCTCAGAAGGCCTGACCCATTGCTTCTTTTAGTATTAATACCTCAGTGCATACTATTTCCAGTACGTAAACATAGTAAGAGTAGCAATCATACAATCAATAATATTTGTTGAGCATCTACTGTGTGCATAGCATCATACTGACCACCTGAAGGAGTACAATCCAATTAGTAGGTATGATTCCTGCCATTAAAGATTTTATAAACTAGTAGGGGAGTCAGACATTCAGTTTACAGATAGGAGGAAGAATTTGGGTTAGTACTAAAGTCACGGGGCATGCAGAATGGCTACTAATTTGCCACAGAGGCTGGGAGAACTAAAGTACATAGAGGTGCAGAAGTGCTGAACATCAGTAGGAGAATATAAACAGGGAAGAGTAGAAATTAATTGGTGAAGTCTCCTGGAGGAGATGGGATTTTGGAAGGACTTGGAAAATGGGACAGCTGAGTTTGTTTTTTTCAAAAACAACTTTACAAATGTAAACTTAAATTTGTAAATTACTATTTATTCATTTCTTCAATCATCTTTATTGAGTGCTCACTGTATCCAGAACACTGTACTAAGCACTAGTAAGAGTAAACAATACAAGAGGAAACCTGTCTACCAACTCTGTTGGATTGTACTGTCCAAAATGCTTAGTACAGTGCTCTGCACCAAGTGCTCGATAAATAACATTGATTGATTAATTGAAGGAAGAGGGCATTCTAGCTACAGGGGACGGGCAAGAAGAAGAGGTCAATTGTGGGCAAAGTTAGAACATGTGAGAAGGGTTGTGCAGAATTTTTTTTACGATCGGGGCAACTGTGTGAAGTATGGACTGAAGACGGGAGAGGTCAGAAGCAAGGAGGAAGCAAGGAGGCTGATAACTACTTCACATGGACCAGTTTAGACCAGCATGATAGCAGTTTGGTCAGGAAAGCTGGGCTAGAATCTGGAGAAGTGAAAATCAAACTGAGGGATTTGGTCACTAGTGAGGGCCTGAATAATAATAATAATAATAATAATGGTATTTGTTAAGCACTTACTATGAGCCAAGCACTGTTCTAAACACTGGGGTAGATACAAGGTAATCAGGTTGTCCCACATGGTGCTCACAGTCTTAATCCCCACTTTACAGATGAGGTCACTGAGGCACAGAGAGGTTGAGTGGCTTGCCCAAGGTAACACAGCAGATAAGTGGCAGAGCTGGGATTAGAACCCATGTCCTCTGACTCCCAAGCCCGTTCTCTTTCCATTAAGACATGCTGTTGTTCAGAATCAGTAGTCACATTAGGCTGTGATACACATCAAAAAGTTTGGGGAGTTTGGACAGGAATGAGAGGAAGGAAATGAGGTGATAGGTGGCAGGTGATGCTGTTTTTTGCTTCATTAGGACTGAGAATGAATAAAATTTTATAAACAATTGGAAAGGTTAGAGCCAGTTTCTGGAGGGTCTATTCTCTCTACTTTCAAAAGCCTCGTCACAGCTGAATTGGTCTTTTTCCCATTTCATTAATGATGAAATGGGCTGTACAATAAAATGACTAATCAAAGGCAACTCATTTCTTCTGGGGATAAAACCATGTTTTGTTTTTTGTTTTTTTCCACAACATTGTCAATTATCATTTATTTGTTTTTCTAAAACAAAGAGGCATACACTCATCACAACCACCTACAAATGCACACCTATCCATTTTTTATCCTAACTGAATCACTGAGTTGAGTTCCTAAATACTTAAATTTATATTTCATTAAATTTGGCCCCCAAGGGATTGAGGCACTCATTAGTGCCTCTATCACTATTTCAAGTTCCAAACTGGAAATTTGTAATGCTGGGATTTGTTGGAACAATGAGTTTTTAATGAGGTTTGCTTCATTAAAAAGGTTCTTTTCTTTGGAAAGCTGATGGGAATTTTCCTCGCTCTGAATCTACGGGTCTCCTTGTTTGAGCCATTAGCTAGAAGTCCTGAACATCTCCTCCTCAAATATAGCTGCGGAACTTGGGGTCCCTGCTGATATGGTGACTTACTCTAATGGACTTGGGTCCCTCAATGAAAAAGCAAATGAATGGAAATTAAAATGAGAAGACAAAGGAGGATCAAATCAAAAGAATGACCTCCAGAGAGATTTCTGGACTAACATACTGTAACTGTCAATTGTGTTGAGAACCATGAAACTGTATGGAGGTTTCTGCAAATAAAGCCTCAATTTACATTTGTCTTTCTATTTGCACTTGATTTGCGGAGGTTTGGAAATTAACCTCTGTTCATTTATTTTGTTTTTTACCCAGTCCTACCCAAATAACTTATGTTTCTCTAGTTTTATCTGTCTGGAGAAACTGGTTTCACAACAACTCTACTAAACTTTGCACCTCTAAATAAAAGAGAACATGTTGACAATATGAAAGCAGATTTTTTTTCCCCAGCTATTTAGTCACATATTCACAGCTCTAAGTTTCAGTGCTAACCACTGCCAATGCCTTCTGTCATAACGAATCAGGTTAGAGACCTACTCTCCTCCTACCCTGCTGCTTCTGAAAAGGACACTACTCAAAGAAAAACAGGTCAGACTTTTTGTAAATTTGGGTGGAGGCTAACAGAAAGCCAGTTTATTTTACGGTATTAGAAACCAGATTGAAGATCATCAAGGAGCAAGTTGGAGATGGGGAAGTAGAAACAGTGGATTTGAACAGTTTGGACAGGAATGGAAGGAGGCATGTGGGACCATCAGTGGATGGGACAGGGGGATGCAGAGAAGGTTTTTTTTTTAGAGCCAGGAGCATATTTGAAGGCAGAAGGTAAGCAGCCATTACAAAGTGAGTAGTTGAAGACGGTGATCAAGAAGAGAAAAGAGCAGGGATGGGATCAGAGGTGCAGGTGGAAGGAGTAGATTTTTGAAGGCAATCTGGCAACTTCCTCTTGAGAGATGGTCAAGAAGGATGAGAGAGTGGATGAGGGGACAGAAGTTACCTGGGTAGGTAAAGAGGAAGTTTGAGGGCTCCTTATGGTTAATAATTTCAATTTTTAGAAGGGAGGGGAGGTAAGTAGGGGACTCTGGGAGTTTCAGGAGAGAGTTAAAAGTCTGAAATTCTTTGTAGGGTCAAAAGGCATAAGGGAGGAGATGTTTTGCTGAGTGGAGGAAATCTCAGAGTCAGGGAGGGTCGGATGAATATGAGAGGGCAGAAGTCAGTCTGGTACCCTGGGTCAGATGAATGTGAGAGGGTACCGGAATGATACCTGGATTCCCAAGAAGAACAGTCTCTGGCATGCGTGTATGAGTACAGAAAGCATGCTGAAGTTTGATGGTGCAAAATCGCCAGAGCGTTAGGGGGGTTCATTCAGTTCAGTGGAGAGGATGGAGGTGAGGGCATATATTTGGGCATTCCGGATCAATCATTCGATCAGTTGTATATATAAAGCACTCACTGTGTGCAAACACAGTGCATGGGAGAGTGCGATATAACAGAGTTGGTAAACATGTTCCCTGCCCACAAGGATCATACAGTCTAAAGGAGGGATAAGAAAGTTTGGATGGGAGGCTAAATCAGGCATGATAACGTGAATAATAGTGACGGCATTTGTTAAGCTCTTACTAAATGTGAAACCCTGTTCTAAGTGCTGGGGGCATACAAGGTGATCAGGTTGTTCCAGGTGGGGCTCACAGTCCTAATTCCCATTTTACACATGAGGTAACAGGCTCAGAGAAGTTAAGTGACTTGCCCAAAGTCACGCAGCTGACAAATGGCGGAGCCGGGATTAGAACCCATGACCCCTGACTCCCAAGCCCTGGCTCTTTCCACGGAGCCACGCTGCTTCTGATGTCTCAGTTACCTCATCTGTTAAATGGGATAAAGACTGTGAGCTCCACGAGAAACAGGTACTGTGCCCACCTGATTATCTTGTATCTACCCCACTGCTTAGAACAATGCCTAGCATATGGTAAGCACTAAACCAATATCATTAAAAAATGCTGTATTGTATTCTGCCAAGTGCTTACTAAAATGCTCTGTGCACAGTAAGGACTCCATAAATGATAACACTAATAATAATTACAACAATTAATAATAATATTTAAATGCCTACTATGTGTCAAGCCCTATACTAAATGATTGGGGACATTCAATGAAATCATTGATTGACTGTCTCTCCATCACTAGCTAAAATTGGAGGATAAGAACTCTTTAGTTAATTTTAAAGGAAAATATGAATTGTTTTAAATGACAAGAAAAATCAGATGGAGAGAGGTCTAAAAGGGTGGAAAGGTGTTTTCAGAGGAATTGGCCTGCTGCAAAGAATATTATGAATACAAGCAGAAGGCTATTGTTCCATTTAAGCTGGAAACATTTTTCACAAAGGCTAAAAAGCACTACCACTACCACCAAAGTTTCTACTTTTGCAGAGATTCAACTGCGTATATAATATTTTGATAGCATAAACTAAACCTTAGTTTAGTGATGCTTAATGCAAGAGTGTGTAGCACAAAAATGAATTTCATATTTTTCCATAGGTTTGGGGAAGAATCTAATTTATAACATCTAAGTCTATAGCTGTTCATTATGTATTTGCAGGTAAGCCATGCCTCTGTTATATACTGCTGCATTATCATTATTGTTTTTATGATTATTCTTACCATTGCCACTGCTGGTTAGCATTAACTCTAATGGATAGAAGGCTTTTAATAGGAATATAGTCTAGTTGAAGTAACTTTCTCACTTAAAAGCTTCAAAGACATCGATTCTTATTTTTAGATTTATAGGTTTACAGGAATTTAGTAATAAAATGCATTCATAGATATCTTATGTAGACATGGAAACTTTTCCCCAGACCTTATTTATTTTTTTTTTCAGTGAAGCCAAAATATGTCTGGATAAAATCAGTACATTGGGTACCTGAATGCTACAAAATGCTTTTTAACAAATTTCAAAAGAGAGAACTTGTTTACAAACTTCATTAAATAGAAGTTGCAAAACAACACTCTTCAGGCACTACGTCAGTTACATAATTCACTGACCACCAATTTTCCATTCCATGGCTCCATTCAGTAGCAAGTTCATATGTCCTCTTCTCCCTCATAGTGTAAGCTATTCAGAAAGAAATACAAGGAGTCCAAGGAGATGCTTTTTTTTTCTTTTGCCAAGATTCACAGGTGCCTCCAGCAGAGAATGCCTCTATGGCTCTTCATTCCTCTCTTTGGAAACACTAATCCCTATTCACAAGAAATAAAAACTTACAAACAGAGAGCCTCTTTTTGAAATCTTGGAAGGCAATCCAATTTGGAGCAGTATCAGTTGCTACCTCCTTTTACAGACAGGTGCAGAGTGACACACTGACTGTCTTTTTTAAATGTTTTGAACGATTTTGGCCTCTGGCATTTTAATTTAATGAAATGTGTCTTCAAATGGGGCCCATCACCCTGTTCTAAATGCAAAACCTACCCCACAGCACATCTAAATTCCTCTGTTCCTAAGCTGGTGGGTAATATTCAATGCCAAGTGCAGGGGAGTCAAATACACACTTTGTCAGTGATGTCTATCTGAGAACGGGCACGTCCTATGGAGAGGGATCGTACTAGAAATGGTAAAAACAAATAGCATTAAATAAGTTTTGATTATTAATGCCCCACGGGAATGGTCTTTTGTAAATTAAATCTTTTATGGAACATAGTTGCATGAATTAGACAAAATAGTTCACCAGGAGAAACCAGGTCCTATTTTTCTTTCTTTTTTTTTCAGGAGAAAAGCATACTGGCCTAGGAGTGAATTTAGAGGGAGTTTGCTGAAGAGGAAAACATCCCTTTGGCTTAAAAGCTGTTATTACGGGTAAGTAAGGATGACAGATATCTAAGGAGATTTGTTAATGACCCCTTGAACGTAATATTCAAATGCTCCACAAGCCCTCTGACATCCTGCTCACACAACTGTCTTGTTCCCATGCTGCTGCTTGTAACTTTCACCCAGAAAGCTCTATCTGCTTTAATTAAACACACATCCCCCTTCTCCTTGGAGGCAGGGAATGTATCCACCAACTCCATTGTACTGGACCTTCCCAACAGTAAGCACTCAATAATTACAACTGCTTGATGGAATTTTGAAATTGTACCTGAAACACGCTTCTTAGATGTGAGGTCCACAAGAGCCAGGGGCTATCTCCAACACCCACATATATACTCTCTCTCGGGGTTTAATACAGCATTCTGCACCCAGTAAGCACTTAATAAACGGTATCACTACACTTTCTTAATGAAGTGTTCCTCGTATTTCCACCTGCCTTTAGCCACCTCCATCACTCCAGCAACTCCATGGCACTTAAATATTCCTTTGAGAATTATACATTTCTACTGTTGGTATTCGTCTGGGTATATTATCGTATGTGTTTCTATGACCTGCCCCATGCTAGGCAACTTACTGAATAAAGTTGCTTAATGGGGAACAGTGGTGATGCTTATAAATATGGAAATCTACATTTGAAGCAGGAATTTAAAAAAACCCTCTAACTTGCATATTGCTCAATACCAGCGGGTGTTCCACATTTGAAGACTTTAACCCATAAAGAATGAGTGCTGCTCTGAGAGAGCCATTTATCTTAGCAGCTTGCCAAACCAACTCAGGGTGTGAAGGAGGATAAAGGAGTGGGAAAAAAAGGAAGAAGATGAAAGATTTATGGATAAGAGCTGGGGAAAACAATTTACTGTGGAGATAAGGGTGTCTTCATGAAGACATGTAACTGGTTTGCTGCTGACATTTTTGCCTCTGAAAATAGATCTAATAATCTTCCAGAGACTGGTTTCTTAGGGTGCGTTTGTTCATCATAGAATTAGATCATAGAGATTATGAAAGTAGATGTATTCCCTTATTCAGAGATCTTCACCCAGCTGCAATGCCCATGTCTGATATCCCAGTTTAATAAACCACATGCAAAACTCATTCTCAGTACCCCAAATTATAGATCCCTGTGGAGTAGGACTTTTGATCCTTCTGTGAAAGAGAAAAAGAAGAGAAGCCTTTCTGAGTCTCTACCTCTCTTTTTATTGCTTTGATTCTTTCTAGAGTCCTGGACACTCTTTTCAAATTACCCGACTAATTGGATCTTACCAATAATGTCCCAGGCCTCTTCGCACTGATAAAAGGCAGGAAATATAGTCAATTTCTAGGATATTCTGTTAGGTGGCGAGAAGCACCAAGCATAGAATTGAGCAGGATTAGTAGAAGACTGTAACCTCTTGACATATTCTCCATCACAAAAATGTGGACATCAGACGATGGCCTTATTAAATCCTTCCACCCTATTTTGGATTTCAAAGCGCTTTGTACAGTGCTCTGCACACAGTAAGTGCTCAATAAATACGATCGAATGAATGAATGAAATGTTCCTCTATTATGGATACTTTGATACAGAAACTGGATTCAGGGTACAAATCAATTGGAGAGGGTCTAATGAATCAGTTTGGAAAACTAAAGCAGATTAAGTTTAGATGTCACAGTCCATTTAGACTGTGAGCCCACTTTTAGACTGTGAGCCCACTGTTGGGTAGGGACTGTCTCTATATGTTGCCAATTTGTACTTCCCAAGCGCTTAGTACAGTGCTCTGCACATAGTAAGCGCTCAATAAATATGATTGATGATGATGATGATGTGACACAAAGATAGTCCAGTGAATTGTGGTTGTCCAATTATTGTGGTATTTGTGAATAAGGGCTTACTATGTGAAAAATAAACAAAAAAAGGGATATAGTCCATCTCCCACATGGAGCTCACAGAGGGAGGGACAACCGATATTTTATCCCATTTTATGAATGAGGAAACTGAGGCACAGAGAAGTTAAAAACACACAGCAAGAGGTGGAGCCGGGATTAGAACCAAAGACTCCCAGCCTAGTGCTATTTTCACTAGGGTACACTGAAGCAAAATTAAAAGATAGAATTATCAACTGTCTTCAAAGAAAGGTTTGGAAGAGGAGTATATCGACCAGTATCTCCATATCTACGCAAGCTGAACAGCCCTAAAAAAGATTCAATGATAGAAGGATAGATTCCTGTTGGACATAAGGATCTCAGGATAGCTGGTGATAAAAAAAACGGAAATAGGATGGTCATCACTGGAAAACAAAGTCATCCTTCAGCCTGAAAGGTGAGGATGGAACCAAATGAGCCTTTAAAATACATTAATTTGTTTTCCCAGATAATTTAGGAGATAAAGAGATAGAGATAGGTAAAAAGCCATGACTCAGTAGAAGGAGCATGGGCCTGGGACTCGGAGGACCTGGGTTCTAATTGAAGTTCAACCATTTGTCTGCTGTGTGCCTTGGGCAAATCGCTCAACTTCTCTGTGCCTCAGTTCCCTCATCTGCAAAATGGGGACTTAAATACCTATTCTCCCTCCAACTTAAACTGTGATCCCCATGTGGGACCTGATGATCTTAAATTTCCCCAAGTGCTTAGTGCAGTATGACATATAATAAGCACTTCAAAAATGTCACCATTTTATTGATTTAAGCATTTAGGTAGTATACTGAGTGATGGGTTTTCTATAACTTGAGGTCTCCTTTTTCTTTTTCATCGTTAACAATTAAATGCCCAATTTAAAAATATATACCGGGACGATTTCTTTCCCTCAGGATCTTATCTGTAGGTTTCTCAGGCAACCAATGACATCCCAACTCTTTCATACGTTTGGGGCTATTAGCTTTCCTGTGAGACATTTTTACATATGCATTTATCCCTGGCTATTCCGATTCCATTTTCTATGTTCATTTTCAGTTTTCATTAAAAGTGCAAAGCTCACAGATTAGACGATATATATCCGGTGTTTGTCTCAGGAGTGATAGTGTTTCAACAAGCTATTACCAACTGGAGTTTGCACTCAACCTGCGATTTATGCTAATGCCAGGTACCAGGGATTGTAAATTAACTCGAATGGACATGTTAAACTCGTGGGTTAAATGTAGTCCAGGGGAAGGTCTTGGTCTGGAGGACGGCAGGTAGAAGACGGGAAGCTGTAGGACAAAGCTGTATTGAAGGGACTCAGGGTTGATGGTACTGCTGCTACTGCTCCTGTAGTCTCTGATATATACGGTTTCTAGGGCCCCACGGCTCCATACGGTACCTAGCTGGAAATGTTCAGTATCAGTTGTAGTAGTAGTAGCCTCTTTATCCTGGATCAAAGACCTAGGGTATTTTATGTGTCTGTATGTTACTATTCTATTTATTTTATTTTGTTAATATGCTCTGTTTTGTGACAACAAACACTATATGTTAATATGTTAATTATGTTATGTTGATATGTTTTGTTTTGTGTCTCCCCCTTCTAGACTGTGAGCCCGCTGTTGGGTAGGGACCGTCTCTATATGTTGCCAACTTGTACTTCCCAAGCGCTTAGTACAGTGCTCTGCACACAGTAAATACGATTGGATGAATGAATGAATGTATGTATGTATAAGGGGGTGATTTATACCTCTGTTCACAGTTATTTTGCTGCTGGAAGCAGCCTGGCTTAGGGGAAGGAGCACGGGCTTGGTATTCATTCATTCATTCAATCGTATTTATTGATCACTTACTGCATGCAGAGCACTGTACTAAATTCTTGGGAAGTACAAGCTGGCAACATATAGAGAAGGCCCCAACCCAACAACGGGCTCACAGTCTAGAAGGGGGTAGGTTCTAATCCCGCTCTGCCACATCAGCTGTGTGACTTTGGGCAAGTCACCTGACTTCTCTTTGCCTCAGTTACCACATCTGTAAAATGGGGATTTAGACCATGAGCCCCACTTGGGACAACCTGATTACCTTTTATTTACCCCAGCACTTAGAACAGTGCTTGGAACATAGAAAGCGCTTAACCAATACCATCATTGCTATTATTTTCCCCTATTGGTCCTGAGTGTCTTGTGTATGTGTGTGTATTTCTAAATGAAATAGAGGAGAGAGAGAGAGACAGGGGCAGAGAGAGAAGGAGTGAAGAAGAGAGAGTGAGTTGGGGTGGCTTTCTTTTCTGTCACACTTTCTCCTCTAATCTGACCACTCTTCCATTCAGACAATTCGCTGAAAAGTAACCAAATATTGGGTAGTTCTATTGTTCCCTGCCCATAATAAGCCTACAGTCTAGAGGACTAAAGGACTAAATCAAACATCAGCAACCATAGCCAGCTAAAAAATACCACGTATGATTCAAAATAAGGCCAGGAATAAGGTTAGAAAGTGTCTATTCCAGGGTAGGATGCAAGGAGGGGAAGGAAGATGATGGGATACCTAAGCAGCTAACACATGGGAAATGGGCTAATTATACACAGCGTGGCCAGGTCTACTTAATACATGTTACCATCACTATTTTTAAATTTTTTAAGTATTTACTATGTGCCAAACACTTTACTAAATGGCAGAGGAGATACAATACAATCAGATTGGACACAATCTGCGTCCCACATAGGACTCACAGTCAAACACTGGGGGAGAACTTGCGTTAAAGTGATTTGTCTGGCGTCAGGCACTGAGCACGTGGTAGAGCTGAGATTGCGAAGCAGCATGGCCTAGGGGATAGAGCACGGGCCTGGGATTCAGAAGGACCTGGGTTCTAATCCCAGCTCTGCCACTTGTCTGCTGTATGACCGAGGGCAAATCACTTCACTTCCCCATGCCTCTGTTACCTCATCTGAAAATGGGGATTAAGACTACGAGCCTTATGTGCAACAGGGACTAGGTCCCATCCAATTTGCTTGTATCCACCAGAGTCCTTCGTTCAGGGCCTGGCACGTAGTAAGCACTGAACAAATACCACAATTGTCATTGTTCTTATTATTATTATTGGACTCCATGTCCTCTGACTCCCAGCCCCTAGATCTTCTCCCTAGTCCCACTAGCAGCCAGTTTAACTCTGGTTGAAAGCAGCAATTGCTCCAGATCCCAGAAGTCTAGGGCCCTTGGAATAAAAGCTATCCCAGTAAGCTGGAAGTGCATCCAGCCAATCAGAGCGACTCTGAACCATGTTGGGGAATGTTCGTGCTGATTTTCCACTCCTGCACCCCATTTCCAATCCGTCCCTGCTCCAGGTCCCCGGCCCCCTTAACCCAGTGTTGGCCATATACTGATCAGAAGCCAGGCCTCCTGATTCTCCCTGTATTTCATCCACTCTATCAGTAGGTCATACATCACAAACAATCAACCATATTTATTGAGTATGCACTGCATACAGAGCACTGTACTATCCCTGCCAACGTGAACAATACCTAAACAAATAGTGAATTGTGACCTCAAACGGTGTTACTGGCAGTAAGGAGGCACAGGAAACCCTAAAACAAACCATACAATACACTAATGCATAACATCACAACTCCAGCAAAGGGATCACTCAGTGTATTTCTCTCAAGAAAAGGGCTGACCATTTTGGGCCAAAGATTTGAGAGAGACAAAGAAGCCAAATGAAAAAAACAGTACCATGCAGTAGAAACCCCAAAACTGTTAGAGTAAGAGGGGGGCATCTTTATATGGGTTACGTGACACGATTGAGAATTCAACAGACTTTTCAAGCATGCTCTCACACATCGCTAAATTTCAACATCAGAGGCATCCTCTTTTGAACACAAAAGATAAGTGCTCTCACCCAGTAAGTGCTCAATAAATACGACTAAATGAATAAAAAGCAGAATAAATGGGCTCAGAATTGCTTTTTGCAAGTACAAGATAGAATGTGGCAGCCAAGGTCCACATCAAGTTCAAGGTGCATAAGGTTGTTGTGGTTTCCAATCTCCTACACGGCTCTAAGTCCTGGACTGGCTACAGAAAACATGTCTGGCTTCTGACACAGTTTCACCACTGTCACCTACTCATTATACTCAAAATCAACAGGACTTCAGTGAGACCCTTCAAAGTAGTTGCCTCTACAGCTTGGAGACAACATTCACAACAGCACAGTTTAATATGTCAGGACCCTGGAAGAGAATGCAACATGGAACGATATCCTTAATAACTGTTTTACGATGAACTGAGAAGGGGATCACACAAATTATGAAGGAAGAATAAATGATTTATAATCTCGGAGAAGCACCTTCTCAAATAATACAATGTAGTAGTAGATTGGCACTTAGTATCAGTGCTCTGAACACAGTTAATGTTTAAGAAAAACCATTGATTGATTAACTGGTAGGAGACCACAGACGCTAAAGAGAGCAGTCTGGCAGGGAACTGTCATATAAGAGGCTGCTCTGTTGAGGCTTTGTGATGTCAAGGAGCAAGCTCTCAATCAACACAATAGTACCTGTTGAGGGCTTCCTGTGGGCTGAAATTGTATTAAGTTCTTGGAAGGGTCAATATAATAGTTAATTTATTTATTTAGCACTTGCTGTGTGCAGAGCACCATAATAAATGCTTGGGAGAGTGTGATATAACAATATAACAGACACAGTCCCTTCCGAGGAGGCATTATTCATGCCCTCAAACAGCTTACAATCTGATGGATATAAGCCAGAAACAGCAAATGGCAGTGTATGAGAAAAACACATTATTGTAACACAGAGCTCACATTTTGTGCAAAGCTAAACAGAGGCAAGTTTGGTCACTCATCGATCTTTCCAGCCACATAAACATGCATGGATAGTCTCACTGTTAGCAGCAGGATCTCAGCAAAGCATATAAAGATTTTTACTCTACCCTGCTGAACCACTCGAAGTCACATTAGAGATTGTTTTAGTAATGTTTTCCTTATTTTTCTTCAAAACTGGATTTTTAAAGTGAATAATTGTAGTTCCAATGGGTGTCCCTTGACCTTGGAAGAGGAAAACTGTCTTCATTTCTCAAGATGTACCAAAATTGTGAGAATTTAGGCAAGGCTCAGCTAATATATAATCTAATACTGGGACACATTTGGAATGATGAGTAGGACTGGCTTTGTGAGGCAGAAAGGAGCTGTGGGGGTAGGATTAATCATATTGAAACCCTGCTTGGAAATAAAATAAGAAAAAAAAAAGAGCAGAATGAAGGAGAGGGAGAAAGAGGCAGGCAATAGTCAGGAGAGGATAAATAGCTAGCCTTGAAACCAGTATGAGAAACTTGAGTTTTAATGAGGCGAGTGATGGAGACTCTTTAGAATAGCCTAAGAGAAAAAATAAAAGCTAGAGTTGAAGCAGCAAGAGAAGTTTGAAGTGGTGAAGAAAAGGGTGCTACAACAGTTCCTTGTGTTTCTTTAGTCCCTGTACCATGACGGAGAGATGATGACTGAACTCTAGATAGTTTTCAATCCGTGACAGTTTGACTGGATAAGCATTGGTCATGTTTTTCTCTAAAACAGTAACCTTAAAAAAACACTGGCATGAAAATATTCTGGACAAAGGACAGAAATGGATTTTTGGCCTAATAAAAGAGAAAACAATGAAGGAGCATGATCTAGTGGAAAAAACTCGGGCCTAGAAGAGAGAGGACCTAGGTTTTTATATAGGCTCTGCCACTTGTCTGCTGTAAGCTTAGGCCCTTATATTTACTGAGGTCTTACTGTGTGCAAAGCACTGCACTAAGTGCTTGGGAGAATACAATATAACAGTTGGAAGACATTTCCTGCCTGCAATGAACTTACAGTCTAGAGGTGAAAAAATCACTTAAATTATCTCTGCTTCAATTCCTCATCTTTGAAATGAGGATTAAATACCTGTTCTCCCTCCTGCACTCTGCTAACTCCATGTAGGATAGGAACTAGGGCTGATCTAATTGAATTGTACCTATTCCAGTGCTTAGTACAGTGCTTAAACAGAGTAAGAGCTTAAACATCATAATTATTACTATTAAAGCTCACTGACCTTGCGTGAAAATAGATTGTCAGTCATTTCTAGTTGGAGTAAGTTAACAAGTAGTTTAAAAATTTACAAAATCAATCTAGTTATAGAGTTCAAACTTCTTCCTCTGGCATGGAACTTCCACCCCCTCCATATAAACCAGACCACCATACTCCTCACATTCCAAGCCTTTTTAAGGTTGCATCTCTTCCAAAAGGCTTTCCCCAGTTAAGAGGATTTCCCCTCGACCCTCTCTCCCGTGCTAATAATATAATAATGATGGCATTTATTAAGTGCTTACTATGTGCAAAGCACTGTTCTAAAGCGCTGGGGAGGTTACAAGGTGATCAGATTGTCCCATGGGGGGCTCACAGTCTTAATCCCCATTTTAAAGATGAGGTAACTGAGGCCCAGAGAAGTGAAGTGGCTTTCCCAAAGTCACACAGCTGACAACTGGCGGAGCAGCCATTTGAACCCATGACCTCTGACTCCAAAGCCCAGGCTCTTTCCACTGAGACACGCTATTTCCCTTCTGCATCGTCTATTCACTTGGATCTTTTTGCATCCTTTGGGCACACGCTATTCACCCCATCCTCAGCCCCACAAGTTACATACAGATCTGTAATTTATGTACTTATAATAATGTCAATATCTCCCTCTAGACTATAAACTCACTGGGGGCAAGGAACATATCTATCAGCTCTTCCATTGCGCTCTCCCAAGCACTTAGTACGGTGCTCTGCACACAGTAAGCTCTGAATAAATACCACTGATTGATTTTATATTTACAAAGTTACTTATTCAATTGATTTATTTCTTTGTGTTCCTATTCCTTACTGGATGATTCCTTACTGAATGTATTCTTATTCCTTACTCTTCCTCCCTAGGAATGTCTCTTCTCTGTTATTAAATCATACTGTCCAAAATCTATTCTATATAGTTTTTACACTAGCCTACATTAATTATGATTCATTCAATAAAAGATAATGCCTCAGTCTTGATCTTTTTGTTTCCTTGGAGAAAAGCAAGCTGAGCCTGCTTTCGGAGTTTAATAAAACAACCACAACAAAAGTGGCCTTCATTTTGTCTTGTGTTCTTTTGTCACCCCAGTGCTCTTTCTATTTTTATTCTTGCTGCTGCTTTCAGAACTGCACCTGATCAGGGAGTTTGAGGATTTTAATTTCAATTGGTATTGATTCTGCAAATGTATTTCTCCACTTTCAACTTTACCTTCTCTACTTTAATGAAGTTATCAAAGATATTATCACGGTGGGAGGACAATCCTAGGAGGATATCCTTGGGTGCAAGGGAGGAAGATATTACATATTAGGGAATCCACCGTGAAGGGCTCTTCTTCCCTCATGGGAAGGCAGCTGGATGTCAAGTCAAGGAGCAACACAGGGAGCAATTTTTGTCTAAAAGAATGGGTCACTTTGTTATTCGGTACTTCCCAAAACACTAAATTCAGTGTACTGTTCCAAGGACTCATCCTAGAAGCAGCATGGTGTAGAGAATACAGCATGGGCCAGAGATTCAGAAGGTCATGGGTTCTAACCTCTGCTCCCCCACTTGGCCGCTGCATCATATTGGACGTCACTTCACTTCTCTGGGCCTCAGTGACCTCATCCTTAAAATGGGGATTGAGACTGTGAGCCCCATGTGGGATGGGGACTGTTTCCAATCCGATTTTCTTGTATCCACCCCAGCACTTAGTACAGTGCCTGACACACAGTAAGCTCTTAACAAATATCGTTATTATTATAAATGATGCTACTGCTAATTCCGTTGCAAGACTCTTAACATGAACCAACAAGCAAAAATGCAAAAAAAGAATCTTTCTTTTCCTCTTCGAGTGGATGAATTTTGATATTAAATGATCGTTGACTCAAGTAAAAATAATATTTACACACTAATCTTGGTCACAACCAATCTCACCCCACTGAGGAGATGGTGTTCCAAATGACAATGTTCAGAAAGTGCAGATGGGAATTCAAACATTCTATTGTTATCAAGGAGATAAGCCAGATGGAAAGTGTTCCAATGCCCCTACTGTTTTCTCATGAACAGCTTGTTTCCTGGGAGCTTTGACTACCTGTGGCTTTGGAAGAGATTAATGATTTAGAAGCCTGATGTTGTTGTTTTGGATGCAGCCATATTCAACCACAAGACCTTAATATGGAAAACCCTGTAGACTATGGGACAGCTGATGGGTTAAATGAACATTCACTTGGTGACAATGAACAATACCTCAATCCAGAGATACAAATATAAAATCCACTTCTGTTTCACAAATATTTTCTATTTATGCATTCCAGCGCTCTTTCCAACTACTCCTGTAAAAGCTGAAGAATTGAGTCAGACAAAGGTTAAACAACTCTCTAAATGAGCGGGTCACTGTGCGATTCTAATTATAAAAATAAACTCTTCTAGTCACTACATCCTATGACATTTATTTTTAGGGGTGATAAGAGAAGCATCATGGGCTAGCAGAAAGAGCAGTGGCCTGCGAGTCAGAGGGCTTGGGTTCTAATCCTGACTCCACTACTAACATTTGTATGTGACCTTGGGCAAGTAACTGAACTTGTCTGTGCCTCAGTTCCCTCATCTGTAAAATAGGGATTCAAACTACCTCATACTTAGAATATGAGCCCCATTATCTGATTATCTTGTATCTACCACAGTAAGCCCTTAAATGCCACATGAGATATATTTGATGTTCTGCCTTGACTTTATCTTAGAACAACAAAAATAAATATAGCAAGGGAGTCCTCCAGCATTCATACATTTGAATGGACATTCACATTTATTAAATATGTGTCATAACTGTTTATGAATAATTCCTGGTAGACTGAATTAAAATTCATGCCACTTCCATTGTTTATAATTCTGAAACTGCAATTTGTTGCAACAGATTTCCATTTTGCTAATGTGCCAAGAAAAATGTGATTTGTTCCAATGTTTGATGGTGTCATTTACATTATGTTGCTCTTTTTTCATATTTTGTATTTCCTTTCCATTATTAATTCTCAAAATGTGCTATTTAGATTTGGCAACAAGTGATGACTTTTCATTACAGAATGATTTAAGCTGCATATAAATCAGATTTGTCACATAGTAATTATAGTCTAATAATCCTTGGATAGTAGTGCACACCACCCAATGAGATTACTCCCTATGAACGGTATGTATTTTGACAAGCCAAAAGATAAAAAAAACCCCAACAACTCACACGTTCCCCTTCAGTGGAAACAGGTATGCCCTTTCTCAAGGACTCTCAACGCTTATACTGGAAAAGCAGCATAGTTTAGTGGATGGAGCATGTGCCTGAAAGTCAGAAGGTCATGGGTTCTAATCCTGACTCTGCCACTTGTCTGCTGCGTGACCCTAGGCAAGTCATTTTACTTCTCTGGGCCTCAGTGATCTCATCTGTAAATTGGGGTTTGAGACTGTGGGCACCATATGGAACAGGGACTGTGTCCAACCCAATTTGCTGTCCAGTGCTTAATACAGTGCCCGGCACATAGTAAGTTCTAAATAGTAAGTCGGATCGTGTCTTTTACCTATATTGTAGTCACGCGAGTCTTTGAGACAGCTCTGCTCATGGTAGATACTAAATAAATACTGTCGACTGAAAACAAGTGTGGTACTTGTTAAGTGTTTATTAAAAATAATGATGGTATTTGTTAAGCACTTACTATGTGTGAAGCACTGCTCTAAGTGCTGGGGGGATACAAGGTGATCAGGTTGTCCCAAGTGGGGCTCACAGTCTTAATCCCCATTTTACAGATGAGGTAACTGAGGCACAGAGAAGGTAAGTGACTTGCCCAAAGTCACACAGCTGACAAGTGGCAGAGTCAGTATTAGAACCCATGACCTCTGACTCAAGCCCGTGCTTCTCTAATAATGTCAAACACTCTACTGAACAATGGGGTAGCTTAGATCAGTCACAGCTCTTCTCCTGCATGATTCTCACAGTCTAAGTAGAAGGGATGACAGGCATTGAATCCCATTTTACAAATGAGAAAATAATAGCTCAGAGAAATTAGTCACCTGCTCAAGACCACACAGCAACCAACTAACAGAGTTGGCTCACTCTCAGGCCCAACTTCTTTCTATCAGGCCACCCTGCTTGGCTACAACGGATCTGCCTTGTTAGAGTACTATTAAAAGAAGGAAGAGCAGAAATCGGTAATAAAATGTAATACCGCTATCACAGAAGAATGCCAAATGAAGAACTTTATAATAGGACATAGCTGCACTGGGATCCTCCAGGTATTGGGGCTTAAATCGGCTTTGTTATGCATCTTAATACATGAATCACAAGAGGGCATGGCTAACGAAATCCACATGTTTCAGGATGATGCTAGCTCTTCCGTATGGTGAAATTGGATAAAAGTGGGAACATGGCATAGTGGATAGAGCATGGGACTGTGAATCAGAAATCAGGGGTTCTAGTCCCGGCTCCGCCACTTGCCTGCTGTGTGACCTTGGGCAAGTCACTTCACAGTGCCTCCGTTACCACATCTGTAAAATGGGGAATGAGACTGTGAGCCCCATGTGGGACAGGGACTGTGTCCATCTCGATTTGTTTGTATCCACCCCATTGCTTAGTACAGTGCCTGCCACATAGTAAGTGCTCAACAAGTACCACTATTATTATTATTATTTTTATTATTTATAATAAACTGTGAGACCAATTCCTGAAGCTAAGGGATGGCCAAAAATGGCAGATGAGCTTCAGTGTAAGCAAATGTAAGAGAAAATAAGCCAAATTACAATTACATGAAGACAGGTTCTGGGCTATCAGGCATGACTCAGGAAGGAGATCCTTAAGTCATTTCTGACTGTCTTTTTAAAATCACCTTTAGAAAACGTGGAAGCAGGGTACCATTGAGCAAGAGGAAAAGGATTGGACATCAAACAAAAGATAACTTTGCTGGTTAAAAAAAACCAAAAACAATAGGCCCACACCTGGAATACGGCATGTTGTTTGAGGTACTGACCCTTAGAGATGATAAAATAAGAGTTGTAAAGGCTATGTGGATGGGTAACAGAAATAATCGGTGACATTTTCTGGTTTGTACACCCGATCACCTTCATCTTCCTTTTCAAATACTTTAAGAAGATACATATCTTTTGGGAAGCGTAAGAAAGATGGAAGGAGAAAAAGACAATCAATTCCAAAGGATGTGCACCCAAAATTGAAAAAGAGAAAACAATCATTCCCTGGATAGTATTTATTGAGTGCTTGCCACTGTATTAAGTGCTTGGGAGAGCACTGGTAGACATTGTCCCCACCCACAAGTAGTTTACAATCTAGAGGGAGCTTCTATCCAGGCCTAACCACCTCCCAATTGCCACTAGTGCATGAATTGTTTGGTCAGAGGCCTGTAAAAGTTTTCTTAAATCTCTTTTACATCATACCACCCCTACAATTATTATTGGTTGGTCCAAGGACACAGAAAATACTCTAGATTGTAAACTGGTTGTGGGCAGGGAATGTATTGGCTAAAGTGATTAGTTCAGTGCTCTGCAAGCAGTAAGTGCTCAGAAAATATGATTGATTGGTTGACTGACGATTATATAATTTAGGCTACCTGAAACAAGATATGTGGTGAGAAAAATCTATTCTCTTCATCTCCTTTCAGTCTGCAAAATAAAAATGTCTGAACCTGTTACTCTAAAGTGGATTGCGTAGAATGCTGACCTGGGTAACTCAATAGAGAAGTTGGGGATGATCTCTTTTTGCTGATGCCCAACCTTAACTACTCTCATGGAGGTCATTCCAACTGTAATAACTTTCCATCTTCCTTCTTGAAGGGGACTGTAAGATCCCTGATTTAACCTGAACCCTAACTTTAATCACTACTAAATCTATCATTCTCTCCCAAGTGGTCAGTACAGTGCTCTGTGCAGTATAAGTACTCAACAAATTCCACTGATTGGTCGACTGGGATTTATTTCAGCGATTCTAGGGCCGTGACTACAGGCAATTTCTGATATTTCTAAATGCATTTTCCAGCCCAGAGCCCTTTCATGGGGCAGAGCATGAGCTGCTAGCAGAAACAGAAGAATTCTTCCATTCTGTTAAACAGGCACAAAAATGCACAAGAAGACACCGTTCTTCGACTATGCAGGAGGGAAGGCTGCTAACTCTTTCTCTGATGAAAAGTTACAAATCAAACTACTATAACATTCATTAGAAAAATGTCATCTGAAACACAACCATAGGCGCCTCAAGCATGTTGATTTTTATAACTCATTTGACTACCTTTTCACTTCTCCTAGTATATCAAGAGAAATCGCTACCATCCCTGGATACATGCAGATGGCAATAATTTATGTCAACACACGTAAAATATATTTTATAACAAAAGTCATAGATGGAAATATTACAACAAAGGCATCCTTCCTCAGTACAATACTCAAAGCTTTATATATTCAGCATTGATTGGTCTATTGGATTATCACAATACTCCAGCTCAAAAGCTTGAGTTTCAACTCTCTGGTGAGATTGGCTTTGTTTTCAGAGTTAAACAAGCCACTTAGTCTCACAGTAATTTCTTTGCATCTATAAAATAAGCAGGAAAAAACTGACCTAGTTTTTTGGAGGAATCACAATGCTAGATCTCTTCAAGTGTTGCTCACTACACCGTACTAACACAGAATTTTTCATCCATTCTATTGGACTTGTCAGTAAATCATATTTATTAAGCGGTTGTGTACAGAACACGCTAATAAGCACTTGGGAGAGTACAGTATAACAATAAACAGACACATTACCCACAATGAGTTTAGTCTTGTAGACTGTCTTATAAACTTGTTTACATATAACAAGATATAATGGGGCAAGGAACATAAGGTTTTGCCATGGTGGATCCTATAAAACTCCATAATCTGACTTACCTAGAGTCACCATAGAAAAAGACATCCTATAGTATTGGTTTGCCATCAGCACGAGGCTTAAATGCAAGTTTTCTTATAATAATTTTCATTGATGGTAATGTCGGAAGAAGACATTGGTAAACCACTTTCATATTTTTACCAAGAAAACTCTATGGATATATTACCAGAATGATCGCAGGCGAAGGTGGGGCGTTCTGGGACAGATGTGTCCATGGAGTTGCTATGGGTTGGAAACAACTTGACAGAATAAGACAAGACAAGATGGTAATGCCATGTTCCTATGGATAGTGGCTGAGATCTTCTCCATTGCACATCAAAGAGGCTGAAAACTGGATATGGAACAAGTGCTTCATGGAGTAATGGTTGCAAGTAATATTGGAGAAATAATACAAGTAGCTAGAGTGATTAGATTTATTGAGTGTTTGCTGAATGCAATGCACTGTACTAAGCACCTGGGAAATGGGACAGCATTCCTTTCTACAAGAAGCTTACACCCTAACTAGGGAGACAGGCATAGAAATAGCAAATGTGCAAATATAACCGGGTCTTGAGGACGGGTAGCAGAGTGGCTCAATGGAAAGAGCCCGGGCTTTGGAGTCAGAGGTTGTGGGTTCAAACCCCGGCTCCTCCAATTGTCAGCTGTGTGACTTTGGGCAAGTCACTTAACTTCTCTGTGCCTCAGTTACCTCAGCTGAAAAATGGGGATTAAGACTGTGAGCCTCTTGTGGGACAACTTGATCACCTTGTATCAGACACCTTGTAACAGAATGTGTCTGTTATAAAGTTATATGGTACTCTCCTAAACTCAGTACAGTGGTCTGCACACAGTAAGTGCTCAACACATTTGATTGGCTGTTTGGGAGGGATAAGGCCTGTTGGTTTGCAGAGAGAAGTTCCAGGACCGGGGATAATGTGAAAAAGGACACAAAATATAAAAATATAGGCAGGAAATGGTCAGAGTCTCCTCTTGACAAAGTTGCAGTAAGGGACCAGATTGCAACCATGCATCATATTAGAAGCAGCAGAGCCTAGGAAGGAAGGAGAGGTGTTGGACACTTGGGTAAATTCAGTTGTGCAAGAGATCTCTTTCTAGTGATTTCAGGATTTTTCTCACAGAAATAACCATTACTGCTTGACTTACTGGAAAACGTACCACATGTGATTGTGATGTTTATTATTCTAACTTGAAAAATTCCTGCTGTCATTTATCTTAAAGGTTACTGATGTGTTGCAGGAGTAGGCCATCTACTGGGGATCTGATTATCATTTATTAGCATAACTGATCAAGCATAAAAGAAACACAAATTCCAAAATGAATCCCAAATTCAACCAGGACATTGTGTCATAGTCACTTTTCAGGGAAACAGTAGATGACACTGCACACAGTAAGCCCTCAACAGATGTAATTGATTGAAATATGATTGATTGATTGATGGCAATTGCTGTTCTGCAGAGCTGATGAAGAATTGTTGAGTGTCATGCATTGATCATAATAAAAGGGAAACCTATGCATATTCCGTAGTGTGTAGATCTTATACTTTCCTCCTTCCACAAAAAAGCAATTGTTTTTCTCACTTGGAAAAGTTTTTATAAAATTTTATTTTTCTC
Source organism: Tachyglossus aculeatus (assembly GCF_015852505.1). NCBI lineage: Eukaryota > Metazoa > Chordata > Mammalia > Monotremata > Tachyglossidae > Tachyglossus > Tachyglossus aculeatus. The sequence continues at coordinate 16,328,581 of NC_052081.1, forward strand.
TGTGCCTTGGGCATTTTGGGATATCCAAATTTGAGAGGGGGTTGCCTAACAAATCAAATAAACCCATCACTTTCTTTTTCAGAATATTTTTGCATACCTAGTATATAAGAAAAAATAATATTCTTGCTTAACGCTTTTGAAGCAAAACAAAGGAGAAAATTACATAGGTTCCATTACATATAATAATAACAATAATAATAATAATAATAATAAATTATGTAAGGGATAGAATCAGAAAAGTACAGGAATAAAGCAAAGAAATCAAGGGAGATCTCAGATTCTTTCAATTAGAAATTGTACGACAGAGGGAGTTTTTCAGCACTGTACTGGGTAGTATATCACCCCTTTATTTAGCATTTTTGATTTATTTCAACTGTGATGCTTTGACACATTCTGGTGAAAATTCTTAAGATTATTATTACTGACCAGGATGACCAAAGGAAGCTTTTCTAACTTATTTACATGACCATACATTGAAAAGTAAGATTAAACTTACTATTTTTTTAGTAAGACATTTTGAAAATGTGTATGCAGAGTTGATATCTAGAAGTTTTCTTTCCAAAAATATTCTATTTCACCAGAACCACTGACTGATCAGATAGAAGGTAAAACACTTATTCTAGCTCTTTCATGACTTTTAAAAACTTTAGTATTCCTCTCCAATTAGAGAAAAATCAATGTGAAGCTAGTTGAGTATACTAGTACGAAAAAGAAGTTTTGACATTTTGAATGGTAATATTTGTCTAGTTCCGTATCAGTAAATTTGCACAAAGTGAACTTTACCTCCATTTGCCTTACAGAGATCATTCCACCAAACATTTCCCTTTCTAAATTTAAAACATATCAGTTTCATCTTTACAGCATTGGCCTTGTTTATGGCAATAACTTTGGGGTTGTGGATATATATGAGGGGGATGCATGGGACCCTGGGAGAAATGGGGTGCAAATTTCTAAAGCTAAATCCAGAAGGAAGAGGAGCAGGAGGAGGGTGAGTAATGAGAGGGCTAGTGAGGCGGGACAGGAACATGGGGATATCACCAGAAGTGTTGACACAGACACTGTTGCATTTGATGAAAATTCTTTTGGCATCCCTATTGTGGAACTTCCTTGACAGACTAAATGCATTAATCTTGCTTTATTTATTATTATTATTATTATTATTATTATTGCTTGACTGAATACACAATCCTAGGGTTTTTGGGTAAAAATAGGGAACCAATCCCCCAGTAATTGTTCCTGTGGAAAAACTGACTCTGCCCTAGTGTTTTGACTTTTTCTGGTATTAAGCCCTCACTGTGTTCCAGACACTATCCTAAGAACTAGGGTAGCTAACAAGCTAATCAGGTTGGACACAGTCCATGTCTCACAAGGGGTTCACAGTCTTAGCACCCATTTTACAGATGAGGTAACTGAGGTGCAGGTAAGTTAAGTGAATTGCCCAAGGTCACACAGATGAGAAGTGGTGGACTTGGGATTAGAAGCCAGGTCCCTTTGACTCGTAGGCCTGTACTCTATTCACTAGGCCAGACTGCTTTTCTACGATGGAGTTTTCAGGAATCAGGAATCAGTTGTCATAAGTTGGAGGACTGCTGTTTAGAAAACACAAAACAGTCAATACGCTATTAACTAAGGGAAGCACAAATGTTTCCCATTTAACCAGCGTTTTCGTACCTAAAGCTTGTATATTCAATCATGCAAGGTTGACAATCTCTGATCCATGTTTAAAGTCATCTGCGGGTCCTACTCAGCTTTCTTCTGAGTTTCATGGTGATTACCAATGAATAGAAGCTGGAACATTCCAACTACTGAAGAGGTTTTTAGGATTCCACTTCCACTGAGCCACAGAGCTCTGCACAAATTCTGTTTCACTGCTGAAGTAGTCAATTGGTTATCTGAATGAGTCCCCGAATATGTGACTAGGGAAACTCTCGTTTTTTGCTCTCGATCAGTCAACCTGACCCTATAACAAAATAGTGGATGGATTTTTGACCTGAGGGTCAACTTAAAACTATTTTCCTGGACGTCTCCTCATAGAAATGCCCAAGCCAAAGGGGAAGAGATGAAGGGAAGGATTTGCCAGGGGCATGCTAGAGTTGTCTGTGATATTCACATTGCCATGATATTCAGTTGGCGTCACAATTCCCTGAATAGCATAGTAAAACTGCACATATACAAACATATATACACACATTCATGAGACAAGAAGCAGCATGGCACAGTGGATAGAGCACAGGCCTATCAGAGGGTCATGGGTTCTAATCCTGCCTCTGCCACCTGTCTGTTGTGTGACCTTGGGAAAGTCACTTAACTTTTCTCTGCCTCATCCACATCATCTGTAAAATGGGGATTGAGACTGTGAGCCCCACGTGGGACAAGGGTCTGTGTCCAGCTCGATTTGCTTGTATCCACCCCAGCTCTTAGTACAGTGTCTGACACATAGTAAGCGTTTAACAAATACCATTGTTTTTGTTATTACAACTGACTGTGGGTGATATGGATCTAAGGTGGGGAGACATGCCCAAGAAGGGGGTTGGAAGCTGAAGGGAGTGAGAGGCCAAAACGGCCAGATTGGATGACAGAATCGTGATAAAGTCACTAATGAATCTTAATTTTGACGTTTCTTGTTTCCAAAATGCTTACAGCAACAGCTGTATTAATTGGCTCTAAAAGGGGGAATTGGTGTGGCAACTTTTATTTTCCACTAGGATGTAAGGTTGATTGTCAACATAATTAGGGTAATTGTATTCTCCCAATAATTTAGTTCCCTTTGCTGCACAGAGCAAGCATTCAAATAGTATTTACTGATTGACTGATTAATTAATGTGCCTCATAGGTATCTCCAACTGGCTACCACATAAGCCAAACCTCACCCCAATGCCTTTCTACCCTCCCTGAACTTCTGAAGTCCCCTTCTTTCCCCTCTCTACCCTTAACCTTTCCTTACCCCCAACACTGTTACATTTTTCTCCATTTTCATTGGTTTCAATGTGACCCTCGCTGTACACCCGAATCCATTTTAACCTTTCTCTGGTTTATTCCTTTTCTTCACCGTGCTTGATGCTACTTTTTTCTAGCAAACTTAAAAATGATAGGAAAATGATTCAGAGGCTGGATATGGGACAATACAAGCAAAAGGACAAGGAAAAAGAGGGAATCAAAGAGAGAGACTCCTACACATGTTCTATGAAGGGATCCGAACATATGCCACCGAACAAAGTTATGCTTTGTAGTGTTAGTTATCAAACTACATGCATTTGTTAGTTCTGGATTCAATTTTAGATGTAACATTTCCTTTAATAATCCTTTTGATTTTATTTGCCTTTCCCATATTGAGGACTTCTGATGCTATTTTCAGATTTGTACTGTATCAAAGTCATGCCCAAGTACCCTTCTTTAAGTAAGGCTTCCAACCGATCAATAGTATCAATGCTTTCACGGTATTCAGAACCATGGAAAGTATAATACAGAATGCTTGTCTTATTAACACCTTCCAAGCCTTTTCTGCTGAATTCCTTTTCCAAAATGGACAAAGTCATTTATGGTCATTTTACGGGATCCCAGGAAGTGGAATCCTAAAAACCTCTTCAGATCATAGTTCACAACTTTCAAACTTTCCAGGATCAGGTGTATAAACACTGTTTCCAGAAATATACATATCCTTCCCTAACATCACATGGGCAGCAGGATTTTTACTGGGCTGTAGAGGTAAAAGCAGATCAAGATGGGAGGGTATTTCTAGAACAGCCATGGGAAAGCTTCTGAGGGCAGTAAGACTAAGACAGCTATCCATTTGGCCCACCTATTGAAGAGGACCAGTCCAAGGCAAATCCTAAAATGTTCAAATAAAATTTAGAGGCAAACACCCAAGAATCTCCTTCTATCAGTTAACCTGGAACCACTGCATCTCTCAATGCATCTGTCAACGACTCTTAAAAAGTATGACTTCTAGGGGAGCTTGGGGAAACAGCCCAGGTCAGCCACTTGGCTGCTGTGTGAAGTTGGGGCAGGTCACGTGACAACTCTGTGCCTCAGTTACCTCATCTGTAAAATGGGGATTAAGAGCGTGAGTCCCCTAAAAGACCACGGCCTGTGACCAATCTGAATAGCTTGCATCTACTCCAATGCTTGGTACAGTGCTTGGCACATAGTAAGTGCTTAGATACAATAAAAAAATATATTGTTCTCTGTAACGACAATGAAAGTACTGCTGTAGCATTGCATTTTAAAATAACTTCTGGACATCTGAAATGCTCACTTTGCACTGCTCGCTTACTGTTGGCAAACCACTCAGGCATAATACTGTGTTTCACTGATTTTGACAAAATGGGTGACAGATTTTCTTTTCTCCTTCATCACTATCACTTAGGGGAAGAGCTGAGAAGAACAATCCCGAGGTGCTAGCAGACAGATTTTTGTCGATTTGTCACTGAGGTTAAAAAGCTTGCTATACATTCTGAAGTCATTTTCAGCATCAAAACAATGTCTCAAGTTTCTCAGTTGGTCACAACATGTCTTACCTTTGTCTTGGCAGGCTGATGAGAGGCTGCTTATGACACCTCTTACTAAGGCTAAAGAGCTTGTGTACAATTTTCTGTGCCTTCAGGAAAAGTTGTTTCATGCTGTTCTCCAATTGCTCGTATCGACGTTGAAAATTAGAATCCATTGTCCACAAATGCATTATGCTGGAAGTGTTGAGGAAATAAGTCATAGGCAGCCTTTTCATAAATAACTTGAATTCATCTGAAAAAATTAAAAAAGTCAAAATTCAACACTTGAATTACCCAACAAACAAACTTCACATAGCACTAAAAAACAAACAAACAATAGTTTGATGGGGAATTGCTTATAAGAGTATTTTAAACCATGTAATAAGTTAAGCACAAGATCTGTTGCCATTTCATGAATTTTTACATCTATTTCTTTGAAATCATTCTCTCAAAATGGAAGGACCTGGACAGGAACTGTGCTTGTTCTTGCCACATAGTAAGTGTTTCAAATACCACAAAGATTATTACTAAACTTGGGTGTCCCATGTCTGAACTAATCCCATCGTTCTCCAAGTGTTTCTTTAAATCCTCCCTTTCTAGACTGTGAGCCCGTTATGGGCAGGGATTGTCTCTGTTGCTGAATGGTACTTTCCAAGTGCTTAGTACAGTGCTCTGCACACAGTAAGCACTCAATAAATACGACAATGAATGAATGGACGAAATCAACTGGAGATTCGGGGAATGTCTCTCTCTTCTTTCTCTCTCAACCAACCCATATTCTGCCACACTCACTACCTGATCTGCCTGCACATTTCCCTTGCTTTCAGCTCAGAAGAGGATTTGTCACCCACAATGGGGATAAAACTTTCTTTAGATCAAAGACTTCTTTCCTTTATTAGCAGGTGTAGGAAAAGCATAGGGAGGATTTGAAGGGTCAACTTCCCATGAATTCCAGAAGAATAGGGTCAGAATCAATGGAATTTTAATATTTAAGAAATATTTCTCGGGGAATAAACAAAAGAGTAAAATAAAGTGCAGACGTATGAAAAAGAAAAAGAATTAATTACCTAAAATCAGAATCAGTGCATTAGGAGCTCAAGAGGTTATTTAATCTGGTTCACAACTCCAGGGAGAATGCCATCTAAAGCAACTTTAACTGTGGTCCCTACCCTGCTCAGGGCTTGGAGTGTTGGACATGTCCTCATTTTCCTCATTAGGAGGCTGATCTCATCCTGCTTCAGCTGGGATGGTCCCAAATTGGCAGATTGTCCCAGAAAGAGTCTCTTAAAAAATAGCAAAAGTCTCGGCAAGGCTGTGGCAGCAGGGAAAGAACAGGTCGGGGATGATGGGAAAGTGGAAAAATAGTGGAAAATCTGCCCCAGCTGAAAGCCTGCTCTGGCCATTAACTGTCTTCCTTTCCTCCATCCTCCTCAGTCCATTTCCTTCAGGGGACCCTGAAAGGACATGGGTACTATGGCATCTCCAGTTTCCCCACAGCAATACAGCAATGTAGCAGCAGGAGAGTCTTCCAAATCTAAACTAGAAACAGAGGTTCAGGCAGCATTTGGGATGGGAGAGAATCCTTACAGACCATGACAGGTAATGGAGCACAATTCGTTATCCTCCTGCCCAAGTCCATCTTTCAATCTTCTCCCTGGATCACTTTACTAAAACAATCGATCAATTAATCATGCTTCTTGAGAACTGTGTGCAGCACACTGTACTAAGTGCTGGGGAGAATACAGTAAAACAGAGTTGGTAGACAGATTCCCTGCCCACAACGAGCTTACATCATTTCTACACATCTCCACACTCCTCTGGAACATCCAATTGTTGTCCATACTATTTAGTTGATCATATTTATCACATTCCTTCCCTGCATCAAGCAGAAAACCCTTGCCAATGATTTTAACGTACCCAATCAGTTCTGTCCCACCTTCTTATCCATTCCCATCTCCCAGGAGATGGAAGAGAAACATGATGGTGAGGGCGAGGTAGTGGCAGCAAACTTATTTGACAACCTCCTTTTAAACTGGTGCAAAAAGTGCAATTGCCACCTTGGCTCTAAATCTGCTCCCTATGCAACACCAAGAGGTGACGCAGACTTTTTATGGTTACCTTCCCTTCCCTAAAAGTTATGGAGTCGGGCCTAAGAAAATACCCTCTTTGCCCACAAAGAGTCATCTATTCTGTCTGATTCCAAACCTGTTAAATGGTCAACAGTACTCATGAAGTGTCTACTCTGTCTACAGAGCACTGTACTAAGAGCTTGGAAGAGTCCAGTGAGGGAGACAGAAGCTAAAATAAGTTGCAGGTATGGGAAACTGTCAGTTGTATTTATTGAGAACTTACTTTACTAAGCACTTGGGAGAGTACAATATAACAATATAAAAGACACATGCCTTGCCCACCCTGACCTTACAGTCTAGAGGAGCTGAGAGTCTAGAACTTATCGCCTAAACAGTAGTAATATGTACATACATGCTATTAGGAGAATGCTGAGAGATGTGAACACCCACATCACCAATGGTATTTATTGAGCATTTAATGTCTGTAGAACACTGTCCTAAGAGCTTGGGAGAGTACAATACAATAGAATTGATGACTATGTTCCCTGCCCACAATGAGCTTTGCGGGTGAGAATTCCCATCGCCCGCCAGACAAAGCCACGTTGTATTTCACCAACAAAATGTCGGGCTCGTCCCATTACTTATTTAACAGGGAAGCGAATAAATCATTGTGACAGGAAACAAGTTTGAGACTCAAGGAGAAACGCTTTCCTCTCGTCATCTATTCAGCTATTTCAAATTCTGAGGATCTGGATCTCTGAGTTGGGGGTGGGAGAGAGATTAACTCTAGTAAGTGACTGTTTTTGACTTCCTTGGAACAAGATCATTCTTGAGCTTTCCTTTCGTTACAACAGTTGTAGTGGCAGGATTTCTGCAACCATCCTGCTGCCGTCCTGGAGCACAGCAGCTCTGAGGAACCCGACACAAAAGATCAACTTGGCTGGCCATAAATGACCCGTTTTTTATACTCCTGGCTGTGATTTCAAACAATAAAATCATAGCCATATCACTTCCTTCCTACAACAATGTTTTCGATTGTAATCCCAGCCATAAAAGTAATAGCAAGTCCAACACCAGTGGCAATATTAAATTGAAATCACAAATTGCAAAACTACCAAAATTGTTATCTGAGGGATTGATCTGCAAGGGAGCCAATATTTCAAGTTACCAAATAAATGGTCAATAAAATGCAGCTTCAATATTGTGCAAACATTATTAAAGTGATTTATAAAAAGCCACACAGTCTAAAAATAGCCGGCCATGCTTCAAATGTTGGGAAAAACAAAGTAGTAAAATGAAAATATGTTTACTTTTATGTTCTATCTAGTGAATTTTAGTTGCTCCTGATCCAGAATTTAATTCACTTTAAAATATAGATGCTCCATTTCAACTAACATATATTTCATCTGAAATAATGGAAGTCATCAAATTTGATTGAATTTGATTGAAGATGCTTTTGTTCATTTGCAGAAATTGTTGTTCCATATGTATATATATATAAAATATACACTGTGTATATCTATACAATTATATATACATGTATACATATACACATATACAATTATATATTTTATACAATATATATTGTATTATATATTACAATAAGTATATGCATATTGTATATATGTATTGTATTCCACTGGAATAAGTGGTTGGGAGAGTATGATGAACACGACTTGACAGACACGTGATGAATACAAAACACTGGCATTTAGTGATGGATTCAAAATGGGGATTGGAGGGGGAGAGAAAAAGAAAGAGAGGTGAGGGGAGGGGATTGACTGAAGGGGAAGATGGTCTTACAGAAAATAGTGTGGGGAAAGCTAAAAGAACGAGATAATTCAGTTGAAGAGATGGCAAATTTAGATTCAGATTTAAATTTAGATTTTGTCACATTGAATTTGAGGTACAGATAGGTCATCCATGTGGCGATGTTCTGTAGTCAAAAAGAGATGTAGGACTGCAGAGACAGGGAAAGTTCTGAGGCAAACTGGAGACTCAATCTTGGAGAAGTGGCAGAGAAGCCGTGGGAGTGAATGAGCCCTCCAAGGGAGGGAGTGTACTTAGGGAAAAGAAGGGAACCTAGAACTAAACTCTGAATGTCAAGTACAGTGAGGGAATGGGAGGCAGAGGAAATTCTGGAGAAAGAGACCAAGAAAGGATGATCAGAGTATTAGGAAGAGACCAGGGGAAGACAGAGCTTTTCAAGTAGAAAGGGATGGCCCACAGTGTACACATAGCCAAGAGGTTAAGGAGAATTAGGAGATAGGGTGGATGCCTTCATATTTTGTGAAAAGGAAATAAGCGGTGAAAAAGGGTTAGTGGTTTCAGTGGAGTGGAGAGAGCAGAAGTTGAATTGTTGAATGTCAAGGAAGGACATAGAGGAGAAAAACTTGGAGGTAGCCAGAATAAAAGAATGTGCACTGGAATGGTAGAAGAGTTGTGGGGTGAGAGCTAGATGGTGGTATCAAGTTAAGAGTTAGGGTTACAAACCAGGCATACATCATATACTCTATTTTACTTGTACATATTTACTATTCTATTTATTTTGTTAATGATGTACATATACCTTTAATTCTATTTGCTCTGACGATTTTGACACCTGTCTACATGTTTTGTTTTGTTGTCTGTCTCCCCCTTCTAGACCATGAGCCCGTTGTTGGGTAGGGACTGTCTCTATATGTTGCTGACTTGTACTTCCCAAGCACTTAGTACAGTGCTCTGCACACAGTAAGCGCTCAATAAATACGACTGAATTAATGAATGTACATAAAAGAGGGGCCCTTGCTATTTTGCCTCTACAAAGATGCCTGTGAGGCTACAAAGGAGAATAGATCAAACAACCGATCACTGGTATTTACTGCGCATTAACCAAGTGCAGATAACTGTACTAAGTGCTTGGGAGAGTACAATACAACAAAGTTGATAGACTCTGCCCACAAGGAGCTTATTTTACAGTCTATAGGGAGATTACAGCCTAGAGGTTGGAGTTAATAGATTAGATTTTCTTTAAGTTTCATTCTTTAGTGACTGAAGTAATTTCTACTCGATACAATGTTCAAGGTACCTTTTAAAGTCCTCAAGTTTTTTAAGTAGACTGACAATTTTTGTTGTGTTTAGAGATCATTGGTAAAATGTATTTACATTTTTTCTGCATTAATGTTGCTTAAGGAACAAAAGAGGATTGGGTGGCATTGTCTAAGAATCTATTTCCATTATAAAATATTTTTTACAAACTGCACAATAAATTAGGTTGATGGTGTATAACAGGGGAAGGGATATTTTTGAGTCAAGAGAAAAAAATATGACAATGGATGGACAATGGACATCTTTAGGTTCAGTGGGTTCCACAACCTTAGAATGATATAGGCATTCCCAAGAGTGAGAATTGATTCTCTACCTGGTGAAACAACATTATAATCTGCACAAAGTAGACATCAGTAAGACTGGATCATCCTTCCCCTTCTCCTTCCTTTATTACAATGTCAGCATAAGATTCAAAATGTCTCAGCACATTCTCTACCTTTCATAACTTTAGTAAGTTGATTTGCCAGGTGCGGTGCTAGCAGGAGGTACATAATGCATTTAAGGTTGAAAATGAGGCGATTATATTCGAAGGTCCTGATTGGCCCCATCTTAACTTCTGGACTACGGAATGAACTGATTTAGCTACCGGCTTTCTGAAGAAACCCTTTCATTGCACCTGTTCATTTTATTAAAGCAGAAACACCTCCACAGGGGGGAGAAGGGTATTACGGTCATAGAAACAATGACAGCTTTGTGTATCTGTTCTTACTATTGGTTAAAGTTTCTGACAACTACATAGGAAGTTAATTACTGAAAGCTAAATTAATACTCTTGTGACACAATACTGAAAACAATAATTACCTGAGCTCCTCCACAGCTGAGCTTTTTTTATCCTGTTACTTCCAGTGCTCCCAGTCCTTTTGGAGTGGTTCTGTCTATTCATCTCTAGTTGCTATTACGTGATTTTTTTTTACTTTCAGTTATTAAAAAATGCCTTAAAATTATAGGAACCTACTTGAAAGTTTCTCCAAATTTGCATCAATGGATCAACAGTGTTTACTGAGCACCTGTGCTAAACACCTGCTAAAATACAGAATTAGTAGACATGATCCCTGTCCTTAAATAGTTTACAATCTAATGGAGCTGTTTGCAATCTAGCATTTCAATACAGCTGAAAGCTATTAGGAATCTTGCCTTACATAGAAATTGATTCCATTTTCGGAAATACTAATGGTTCTAGTATAATCAGATGAGGCAAGTTCTGCTCAAAGACCCAAGCCATCTCATCTAATAAGTGGCCTTTGTTCCCGTTATGCAAAATGGAAATTCAGTAACTCTTCCAATTCAATTATAATGAATCCTATCAAGATCCGATATTGTGTCGTCATAGATCAAGGGAGCCCTTCACCTACTATAAAAGATTGCAGAAGCAATCAGCTTACAAAGGTAGGACTGAGACTTATAAGAAGTGATTAGTCTCAGGAACATAGAGCAGAAAAATGGATAAATGTGTTACTATATCCTACTTGTCTGTATGGGTTGGAAAGGACTCGACAGCATTAGCCGAGACTCAAAAGCAACTGAGAAGCAACTCGGCTTAGTGGAAAGAGCACAGGCTTGGGAGTGAGAGGTCGTGAGTTCTAATCCCAGCTCCGCCACTCGTCAGCTGTGTGTCCTTGGGCAAGTCACTTAACTTCTCTGTGCCTCACTTATCTCATCTGTAAAATGGGGACTAGGAATGTGAGTCTCATGTGGGACAACCTGATTACCTCTGTTTTAGAGAAGCAGCGTGGCTCAGTGGAAAGAGCACGGGCTTGGGAGTCAGAGGTCATGGGTACAAATCCCGGCTCTGCCACTTGTCAGCTGTGTGACTGTGGGCAAGTCACTTGACTTCTCTGTGCCTCAGTTATCTCATCTGTAAAATGGGGATTAAGACTGTGAGCCCCATGTGGAACAACCTGATTACCTTGTATTCCCCCAGCGCTTAGAACAGTGCTTTGCACATAGTAAGCACTTAACAAATACCATCATTATTATTATTATTATTCTCTGGGCCTCAGTTACCTCATCTGGAAAATGGGGATTAAGACTGTGAGCCCCATGTGGGACAACCTGATTACTTTGTATCTCCCCCAGTGCTTAGAACAGTGCTTGGCACATTATAAGCGCTTAACAAATACCAAAATTATTATCATTAAAAAGTTATAACCATACACAAGAAAATTTTTCACTTTTCATTAATAGTATATATTTGTATTGAGCTTTGATTATATAACTCCATTTAAGGTGCTCCTATGGCTGGTTTTGGCATAATTTAACTATCTCGCGCAATTTTGTGTGACCTTAGGAACACAGTTATGCAGTTATTTTGGGGGGGAAACTACATATCATTCAGCAACCTTTTGCTTCAGACACAATTTTCATGGAATCCTTTAAAAATGCTAACCAGGGCCTAGCAGTGATGTAGCTGTCTGCTGTGTTCAAGTTGCCTTGTGGTTATAATGGTAAAACTTGCATGTGTGGATGACTGAAAATGAAAAATGTGGTTAGGTTTCATCATCAAGGTTTCAAAGAGCACAAATTCTGAAATCCTGTTAATCCTAAGAAAGGTATCCATGGAAATAACATCCAGACCAGTCCAAATCTGACAGGACAGAGTTTTAAGTCACTGGCTAGCCTGAACAGGTGAAAGACTCTCACCGAGGTTCAACGCTTCCTATCCCTCGTCTGACCTTGCTCTCAGTTATTTTGGCTCATCCTCTCTCCTTCTCTTTACTTAGTCCCAAGAAGGAGCAAATCCATGAAATATCTAGATTGGTACAAATTTTAATGCCTTTTTCCTTGGTTAGAATGTTAGCTCGCTGAGGTCAGGGATCTTATCTCCTAACTTGACTGTATTCTCCTAAGCACTTAGAACAGAGGTCTGCATATAGTAAGACTCAATAATTTTTTTAAAATTATTATTCTATTTGTTAAGCACTTAGTGTCAAACACTTTAAGTGCTGCGGTAGATAAAATGAAGTAGGTTGGACACATAATCTAAGTAGAAGTGCTTGGCACACAGTAAGAGAGTAAATAATAATTGTGGTATTTGTAATCACTAAACTCTGGGGTAGATCCAAGCAAATCGTGTTGTACGCAGTCCATGTCTCTCATGGTGCTCGCGGTCTTAATCCCCATTGTACAGAATGATATATCTGTGGCACAGAAAAGTGAAGAGACTTGTCCAAGGTCACATAGCAGGTGGATTTGGGATTAGAACTCAGGCCCTTTGGACTCAAAGGCCCGTGTAAAATACATTTTACAGAAGAGGAAACAGACACAGAGAAGTTGAGTGACTTGCCCAAGGTTACACAACAAGCAAGAGAAGCAGCATGGCTTAGTGGAGAGAGCCCAGGCTTGGGAGCCAGAGGTCACGGTCTCTAATCCCGCCTCCGCCATTGGTCAGCTTTGTGACTTTGGGCAAGTCACTTCACTTCTCTGGGCCTCAGTTACCTCATCTGGAAAATGGGGATTAAGACTGTGAGCTCTACCTGGGGACACCCTGATTACCAGCACTTAGAACAGTGCTTGGTGCATAGTAAGTGCTGAACAAATATCATTATTATTAAGCAAATGGCAGAGATGGGATTAGAACCCAGTTTATCTGATTCCCAGACTTCTTACTCTTCCCTTCAGCCACATTGCTTCTTTTGATTGACTGATTATAAACACATTTCTGCTCCTGTGGTGTGAAGGAGGGAAGGAGAAAGAGGGTGATCTCATCTTCTTTAACCCTCCTGTCTCACTCCAGTATCACCAGTTCCCTGGACATGGAACCTGCACCCTCTCCTTTGAGTTCATTCATTCATTAAATCATATTTAGTACAGTGCTTTGCACATAGTAAGCGCTTAACAAATGCCATCGTATTTAATAAGCACTTAGTGTGTGCAAAGCACTGTACTAAGTGCTTGGAAGAGTACAGTGCACTATAAAAAAAAATTCCCTTCCCATAATGAGCTTACAGTCTAGAGTGCTTACAGACTTTGTATCTTGGCAAGAGGCTTCACTTATTTGGAGATCTGTAACTGAACTGACACTATAGCCATCCTACAGTTGATAACCAAATTACACACAGCTATAGATAGCACAGGGGAGTCACATGTATTAAATGCTATAAGCATTTCTGGTGTGAACCAAGGGGCCACATTCATATACTCATTTTTGCATCTGTAAATCTTAATTCTTACTTAATGATGATCTTCAACAAGCTTAATTGAAATTATTGTAGGACAAAAGTTTATTATCCCAAATAGTATTGATGCTCTCCACATGAATGTGTAAATACCACTTGGAAAGTTATGCCGACTCAGACAACCTATTGATTAGTACAGCCTTTTAACAGTGCCATATGGTAACAATTATGTGTTTTACGCCACTGAAGAATAGTACGAATCCAAGCCCAAATTGCTTTGTTTTCAGAGAAAATGCGTTAGGCTCTAAGTACTATTGTTCAAATGATAGCTGAGAGAAGCCACTTAAGAACATGTTTTCAAGGAGTATTTTGCTTAAACATATTAATTTAACCAGGACCCTGGAGACATCAATGAAATGTACCAATTTAGTCTGAACAGCTTCAATATGGATTTTTGATAAGAAAACAGCTGCTGATCTTGAAATGGCTGCAGCTAACACCGAAGGCCATAATATATTTCTATGAATCAAACATATGATAAGCAATAAGCAGATGGCTTAGAATAAATAATTCAGCATACCATACTAGTTATTTCTTTGGGTGCAAATAACATGGTGGAATATATTAGCAAGTTAACTTGAAGCCTTAGCTTTGGAATACATCCTCTCTGTTTTTTTCCTTCATCCCCCTGTAGTAGTGGGAGAAATTCATTCACTAGCCATACACCAGACACATCTTCCTGGAGTGTGTTCCATTCTTCCCTGCCTTTTCCAAACTGATACTGCCAAAAATATTTATCTGCCAATGACAAGCTATCTTGTGGAATTTTTAAGTTAGTTGTCTGGGAATAGGCATGTTACGGAAATGCATTATCATGTACCTCATGTAATAGATGGATAGACTTCATCATCATCTTTTGAAACATCCAAGCTATGTTGTTCTAAGATTCTGAATCTCAAAGAAAACTGTTTTTATTAAATCAGTTTTATTTAAACAGTTCGGGTCTTTGCATCTTGCTAGATTCTAATAAAAAAATGATAAAAATCTCGGAGTTTCAACTCTACATGTTACTCCTACACTAATAGTGTTAGATAATTTTGGTAAGTTACAGAAATAACTAATACATAACGGTATATATAAAAAGGCAGGCATACTGCATTTGGTTATTCATCTATTAATGATTCCTATAACTTTGCAATTGGAACCAACTCTTGATTCACCATAAAATTATTTCAAAATATACCTTGAGATTGAATCCAGCTATGGTATCATGAGTTTAAAAAGGATTCAATTTACAACCTTAATTATTTTTAAAAATCAATTGCTTAGCAGTTGCTTTCCCACCAAACTAGATTCCCTTTAGGAAATATTTTCATGTCTTAGAAAAGTTGCAATCAAAGTTGGCTTGGAATTCAAAACTGCTTGGGAAGTTAAAGCAACCTTTTTAAGGGTTGCTGAATAGATGCGGTTTTCTCCTGGGAAGCTTGCAAAGCAGTTTTTTGCATTTCATCTGAGGCTATCAGAATTCATGATTAACAGTCCACTGGGGCATTTCCTAAAATGCAGGTAGAGAAAATAATGAGGCCCAGAGAAAGAACACGATAGCAATGCAATGGTAAAATGTTTTCCTACTCTGATGAAACTGTTTTCATTTTTCATAATGCACCCCCAGAAATATACTGAAAATTATAATTGGGTAAAAAAGCATGGGCCAGTGGAAAGAGCCTGGGCCTGGGAATTAAAGGGACCTGAGTTCTATTCCCAGTGCAGCCACTTGTCAGCTGTGTGACTTTAGGCAAGTTTTTTCACTTCTCTGTGCCTCAGTTTCTTCATCTATAAAATGGGGATTCAATACCTCTTCTACCTCCTCCTCAGACTGTGAGGTCTACGTGGGACAGGGACTGTGTCCAATTGGATTATCTTGTATCTACCCTGTTAGTACACTGCATGGCACACAATATGCTCTTCACAGTAACACAATTATTACCATTTGTGAAGAGCATATTGTGTGCCATGCAGTGTACTAACAGGGTAGATACAAGATAATTTCAGAACTGTGGTGGTCTCTACATTATTATTATCATCATTAGTAGTAGTGTTATTTGTAATAATAAACAATACTAATGTAACACAATTATTATCATTATTGGTATTGTTTATTAATACTAATAACACTATTACTAATGATGATAATAATAATGTAGAGACCACCACAGTTCTGAAATCAATTAATGAATCTTGGACTATTTTTGATCAGGTTAAGCTCTGACCAAGATTACCCAAGTTCATTCATTTATTCAGTCGTATTTATTGAGAGCTTACAGTGTGCAGAGCACTGTACTAAGCGCTTTGGAAGTACAAGTCAGCAACATATAGAGACGGTCCCTACTACAGGCATCTCCCCATTTAACCACTAACTCCTATGATGCCCTGGGAATTTGGTCCTAGGTCATATTTTGAGGTCTATAGGAGAAGTAGCGTGGCTCAATGGAAAGAGCCCGGGCTTGGGAGTCAGAGGTCATGGGTTCAAATCCCGGCTCTGCCAATTGTCAGCTGGGTGACCTTGGGCAAGTCATTTAACTTCTCTGGGCCTCAGTTACCTCATCTGTAAAATGGGGATTAAGACAGTGAGCCCCACGTGGGACAACATAATCACCTTGTACCCTCCCCAGTGCTTCGAACAGTGCTTTGCACATAGTAAGTGCTTAATAAATGCCATTATTATTATTATTATTATTATGTGCAGGTCATCCAGTGAAAGATGTTGAAGCAATGAATGAAGAATTTGTTCCCGATAGCAGGTGATGTGGGAACTATCATAAGGTTAAATGGAGTAGAGGATTTGTCTGGAGACGGAACTTATTACCAGAGAGTGTGCTGAAGGTGAAAAGTCAGAAAGATGTTTGCCACAATTTAAACTGGAGTTGATTAGAGTAGCCTAAGGATTTCACTAGAAGAATAAACGACAAAAGTGAGATTAGGGAGTTAGTTTGCAGGGTGAAAGGACAAGATTAAGCTTTAGAATGAATATGAGGAATGAAGAGGAATCAAAGTAGCTGTGTGACCTTGGGCAAGTCACTTAACTTATCTGTGCCTCAGTTACCTCATCTGTAAAATGGGGATTAAGACTGTGAACCCCACATGGGACAACCTGATCACCTTGTACCCTCCCCAGCGCTTAGAACACTGCTTTGCACATAGTAAGTGCTTAACAAATGCCATTATTATTATTATTATTATGTTGAATCCTAGAGTCAACAGGATTGTAAAAACAATTGCAAATAAGTTAATATTTAAAAAACTACCCACTTCACTAATTTTACAGGAGTTTATGTTTGATGCAGAGGTAGATGAGCCACCACTAGAGGATCTTGAGGAGTGGGAAAACATGGACGGAACAGTTTTGTGGAAAAATGATCCCAGAAGCAGAATGAAGAATGGATTGAAGTGGGGAGAGACAGGAAGTGGGGAAGTCAGCAAGGAGGTGGATGCAGTAATCAAAGCAAGATAGGATAAGTGCTTAGACTGATGTGATAGAATTGTGAAAGAAGAGGAAAGGATGAATCTTAGCAAAGGTTTGTGAAAGTTGAACTGGCAGGATTTGGTGACACATTGAATGTGTGGGCTGAGCGGGAGAGATGAGTCAAAGAAGAGACCAAGGTTATGGGTTGTGAAACAGGGAGGGTGTTTAATATAGTGACAGAAAAGTCAGCGAGTGCATAGGGTGTGGGTGGGAATATGAGGTGTTCTGTTTTGGACATGTTAAGTTGGAGGTGTCAGTAGGAAATCCCAGTAGAGATGTTTGAAGGCGGGAGAAAACGTGAAACTTGGAGCTTGGATGAAGATCAAGGCTGGAGATGTAGATTTGGAAATCATCCACATAGGGATGGTAGTTGAATCCATCGGAGTGAATGAATTCTCCAAGAGAGTAGGTGTAGATGGCAAATAGAACCCTGAGGGACTCCTCAAAAGAGACTGAGAAGAAGTGGCCAGAGCAGAAGAACTAGGAGAAGACAAGGGAAGCATCTGATACATAATGTTTCCAGGAGAAGGGGGTGGTTGACAGTGTTGACGGCAGCTCAGAAGTTGATGAGGATTCGGATGGAGTAGAAACCATTGGATTTGGCTAGAAGGAGATCACTGATGACCTTTGAGAGGGCAGAAACGCTTAGTACAGTGCTCTGCACACAGTAAGCATTCAATAAATATGACAATAAATGAATGAATGGAGTGAAGGCAGTGGTACCCAGACTGGAGGGATGTTGGGGAGAGATTAGAGAAGCCGTGTGGCTCAGTGGAAAGAGCACGGGCTTTGGAGTCAGAGGCCATGGGTTCAAATCCTAGCTCCTCCAATTGTCAGCTGTGTGACTTTGGACAAGTCACTTAACTTCTCTGGGCTTCAGTTCCCTCATCATAAAATGGGGGTGAAGACTGTGAGCCCCCCATGGGACAAGCTCATCACCTTGTAACCTCCCCAGCGCTTAGAACAGTGCTTTGCACACAGTAAGTGCTTAATAAATGCTTAATAAATGCCGTTATTATTATTATTAATTAGACTAGAGGAAGTGGAGGCAGCAGGTGTAGACAGCTCACTCAAGGAGTTTGGAAAGGAATGGTAGGAGGAAGATAGGGTGAGATTTCCTAGTGAGTAAATAGAACTACTATAGAGTTTCATGCTCCTCATATATTTTTCATATGGTAAAATGTCATTCTAGCTTGACTGCAGGATAGTTCTTTAATTCTTCATGAAAAAGGGTGTTAAGGTAGTGACTTGAACAGCTAAAAATAAACACTAAAAGAGAAACTGTTGAGGGGAATTAGGACGCAGAGTATAGTTGATAATAAAAACTGTGGTACTTGATAAGCACTAATGTGCCAAGTAAATAATAAGAGAAGCAGCATAGTCTAGTAGTTACAACGTGGACCTGGGGGTAGGTCGTCTGCTGTGTGACCTTGGGCAAATCAGTTAACTTTTCTGTGCCTCAGTTACCTCATCTGTAAAATGGGGATTAAGACCGTGAGTCCCATGTGGCACATGGACTGTGTCCAACCTGATTAGGTTGTATCTACCTTAGTGTTTACTACAATGCCTGCCATGTAGTAAGCGCTTAACAAATGCCCTTAAAAATAAATAAATAAAGCATGCTATTAAGTGCTGGAGTAGATATAAAATGATCAGGTCAGACCCAGACCTGTCCCACACTGGACTCCCAGTCAAAGCGGGATGGAGATCAATTTTGCAATTCATATCTTCCAAATGAGGGGACCGAGGCACAGAGAAGTGAAGTGACTTGCCCAAGGTCACTCAGCAGGCAGGCATTGGGTGGAGTGGGATTAGGATCCAACTCCTCTCACTCCCAGGTCTCTGCTCTTCCCATTAGGCAACACACTACTAATAATAATGGCATTTGTTAAGCGCTTACTATGTGCAAAGTACTGTTCTAAGCGCTGGGGGGATACAAGGTGATCAGGTTGTCCCACATGGGGCTCACAGTCTTCATCCCCATTTTACAGATGAGGTAACTGAGGCTCAGAGAAGTTAAGTGACTTGCCCAAGGTCACACAGCAGACATGTGGTGGAGCCGGGATTCGAACCCATGACCTCTGACTCCAAAGCCCAGGCTTTTTCCACTGAGCTATGCTGTACCCTCCTGCACAGGTCACCCAGTGAAAGACGTTGAAGCAATGAGTGAAGAATTTGTTCCCGATAACTGGTGCTGTGGGAACTATCATAAGGTTAAACGGAATGGGGGATTTGTCTGGAGACGGAACTTATTACAAAAGAGAGTGCTGAAGGTGAAAAGTCAGAAAGATGTTTGCCACAATTTAAACTGGAGTTGATTAGAGTAGCCTAAGGATTTCACTAGAAGAATAAACGACAAAGGTGAGATTAGGGAGTTAGTTTGCAGGGTGAAAGGACAAGATTAAGCTTTAGAATGAATATGAGGAATGAAGAGGAATCAAAGTAGCATGGTCTAGTGGGTAGAACTTGGGCTTGAAAGTCAGAAGGACCTGGGTTCTAATCCCAGATCTGCCACTTGTCCGCTGTGAGTCCTTGGGCAAGTCACTTCACTTCTCTGTACTTTAGTTACCTCATTTGAAAAATGAGGATTAAGGCTGTGAGCCCCAAGAGGTGCATGGTTTGTGTTTAACCTGATGAATTCGTATATATCCCAGTGCTCAGTTCAGTGAAAGCATGGACAGGGAGTGAGAAGATCTGGGTCCTAATCCCCGCTCTGTCATTTGTCTCCTGTGGAACCCTGGGCTAGTCATTTAACTTTTCTGGGACCTGGTTTCTTCATCTGAAAATGGAGAATCAAGAAAAGCAGCGTGCCTTACTGGAAACAGCACGGGCTTGGGAGTCAGAGATTGTGGGTTCGAATCCCAGCTCTGCCACTTGTCAGCTGTGTGTCTTTGGGCAAGTCACTTAACTTCTCTGTGCCTCAGTTACCTCAACTGTAAAATGGGGACTAAACTGGGAGCCCCAAGTGGGACAACCTGATTACCTTGTATCTACCCCAGGGCTTAGAACAGTGCTTGGCACATAGTAAGTGCTTAATAAATACCATTATTATTATTATTACTTTACCTATTTTTCCTCCCACTTAGACTGTAAGCCTTTTGTGGGACAGGGACCATGTCTGATCTACCTAGAGAAGCAGCGTGGCTCCGTGGAAAGAGCACAGGCTTTGGAGTCAGAGGTCATGGGTTCAAATCCCTGCTTGGCCAATTGTCAGCTGTGTGACTTTGGGCAAGTCATTTGACTTCTCTGTGCCTCAGTTCCCTCATCTGTAAAATGGGGATTAAGACCGTAAGCCCCACGTGGGACAACCTGATCACCTTGTATCCCCCCAAGTGCTTAGAACAGTGCTCTGCACATAATAAGGACTTAACAAATACCATCATTATCATTATTATTATTATCATCTTGTTCCTACACTAGTGCTTACAGTCCAGGACATTTAAGTGCTTAATAAATACCACAATTTTAATCATTATTATTGCCTTTAAAACACATGAAGATTGTCATTTTTGTCCTGTAGCATATGCTGCTTGCAGCCCCTTGAATTATTTTGCAATTTCTGGAAGCCTCTTCTCACAGAAAGTCACCTAACCATTTCTGATTTCCATATGCCATGTTGGTTTGACTGCCACTGTTGAATCAAAGTGGTTTAATAATTTTCATAGTACTGATAATGACTGCGGTATTTGTTAAGCACTTACTATTTGCCCAGCACTTTACTAAGTGCTGGGGTAAATAGAAGACAATCAGGTTGGACATAGTCTCTGTCTCACACTAGGCTCCCAAGCTAAGTTCATTCATTCAGTGATATTTACTGAGCACTTACTGTGTGCAGAGCACTGTACTAAGCATTTGGGAAAGTACAAAATAGCAATAAACAAACATATTCGCTGCCCACAGTGAGAAAGAGAGGCAGAAAAAGCGGTCAAAAGGCCAGTGTGCTGGGAAAGGCTGAGATTCCTCTTGTCTGAGGCAGCGCCACTGTGCTATGTGAGATCAGAGGCTTTCCACTTTGACATTATCTTGTTTAAAAATAATAACATTACTTAATCATCTACCATGCTCCAAATACAATACTAACTACTAGATATAATATAATCAGGTTGGACACCATCTGAAATGCAGATTAGTTAAGATACTTGCCCAACGTCATACAGTGGGCAAGTAGTGGAGTGGGAATTAGAGCCCAGCTCCTTCTATTCCCAGGATCTTGTTCTTGCCAGTAATCCATGCTGCTGTTCTGAGAGACGTTATCTTGCGCTGTCAAAGCCATGGTCACGTCGTGCTGTGTCACAATAGTTTTGTGTATATGTGTGCAGGGGTTGGAACTGATGGCTGGGATAGTGGGTGTTTGCTGCACTGCAGCTTTTTCTGCTGCAGAACTGTAGATGCACAGAGCAAGAAGGAAACCTTGTAAGGTTATTGGCTCTGATGTTGATGACCCATTTTCACTCCCTACAAATGGATACTACAGGGAACCTGGGAACAACCATAGTGTGGGTTATTTTTGTAGATATATGATTTTTTACATCTACGTAATAATATGTATATATATATATAAATATATAAAGAGGGAGATACACAGCTATCTGCGGAGATAGCTATCTGTTCACATAGATATATAGACAGATCTCTATAGGGATATTTAGCTGTAGATATTTACATAGAAATACAGTGTCATGGGAATATAGTAGCATGATGCTACAGGACTGCCTTTAAAAGCCACTCCAATCCCTGTGGAAGAGACAATAACGGATGCCACTGAGTGATAAAAAGTCAAAAGTCATGATGCAGAATCAATCGACTAAATTCACTGTACGCTTCCCATACTCAGCAGAGAATTAGGATACCGAGGAAGACTAAATCCATAAATAATATCTATCAAATGTTTAGTGTTGGCAGAGCACTGTACTAAGCACTTGGGAGAGTAGGGTTCAATAATCTTGGTTGAACCCTGCTTATAAGGAGTTTACAGTCTAGAGGAGGAGTTTACAGTGCCCAGACAATGAGCTTACAGTCTAGAGATTCATAATTATAATAAAGTCAGGGAATAAATGATGTAGGTGAATGTTTCAATTCTAGAGGCATGGTTTAAGAGAGATAAGGTTGAAGATAAAGGCAATGAACCACTGGTATGGAGAGCAGAGGACCAAAACCAAGGTATTTGGACTTCTCTGGAACTTGGGATTTCATGTGCCAAAGGGGAGGTCAAGTGACAATAGTTCTGTGTTGTATATTCTCTTGGAAGGAATGAGAAAAAGTGAGCAGAAAGGGTGGGGCATGATTTGATTGGCACATGAGTTCTGGTCTTTCTCGACTTTCCTCAATTCCATGATAGGGACTGCAGCTTCCTGAAGCAGTTCCTCATCAATCAATCAATAATAGTATTTATCGTTTGCTTACTATGTACGGAGCAAGCAGAATGGCCTGCTGGATGTCCCAGGGGTCAGTGGACCTGGGTTGTAATCCCGGCTCTGCTACTCTACTGCTACATGACCTTAGGTAAGTCACTTTGACTTCTGTCTCTTTGTCTCAGCTTCCTCGTCTGTAAAATGGGGAGTAAATACCTATTCTCCCTCATACTTGGTCTATGAGCTCTGTGTGGGACAGGGACCATGTCTGATCTACTTATGACTACTCCAGTGCTTAGTACAGTCCTGGGCACATGAGAATCACAACGAATACCACAATTATCAATACTAGGCACATGGGAAAGTATAATGCAGAAGACACCATCTCTGCCCTCAAGGAACTTTCAATCTAGTGGCTCATAAAGGCACTAAAGTAAATTGATTTCTCCTGCAAGATGCCTTCCCCAACTGATCACTCATTCCCCCTACTCTCTCTCAGATTTGTTTCATGCTCTACACATAGTAAGCAATCAATACCACTGACTGATTTATTCACTCCACCTCAGCCCCACAACACTTATGGACAAATACAGAATTCACGTTAATGCCTCTTCCATGCTCTTAGTACAGTGCTCTGAACATAGAAAGAGCTCAAAAGATATGATTAATTGCTTCATTACAGGTTGGAGGAAGCAACAGAGTTTAAATGTAAGTATGAAAGTGCTGAGGTAGGGTAAGTAGGGAAGGAGATTACCCATGCATTCCAAGAACCTAATAGCTTTTTTCCTCTTCTGGGAAGGTATTAGACAACGCAGTCTGTCTTCCTGTTGCCACAGTTGCATGCATACACACACACACACACACACACACACACACACACACACACAAAGATACTAACTTTGAAGAAGGGCTTAACCCAAATCGATGCATTTGAATTGGTCTTAGTAAATAACGGCCAAGAGGTTAGCATCCACACACTAGCCGGAGGGGAACTGAATAATAATGTTGGAATTTGTTAAGCGCTTACTATGTGCCAAGCACTGTTCTAAACGCTGGGGTAGATACAAGGTAATCAGGTTTCCCTCTGGGGCTCACAGTATTTAATCCCCATTTTACAGATTAGGTAACTGAGGCACAGAGAAGCTAAGTGACTTGCCCAAGGTCACACAGCTGATAAGCGGCGGAGCCGGGATTAGAACCCATGCCCGTGGCTCTTGCCACTAAGCCACGCAGCTTCTCTACCTGAGGATATTTTAGCTAGTTTGGGTAACCAGTTGTTTTAAAATGCCAGTCTACTAAAGGAGGCTTACTACTTTGCTTCTCTCTGAATTTGTGCGTTACTGCATTGGTCTGGTATGGATTTTAATCAATGGTATTTATTTAATAATTGAATGATGATATTTACTCTATACCATGAATTTACATTAATATTACCACCCACCCCAACGCATGCCATATTGTTTTAAACCATGGCTTCCTTGCTATCATCATCTAGGTTTTGAAATTTTCAGTTTTCTAAATAATTTAAGTAATACAGAGTGCTTTCATTACAGAAGATCTCTGTATTCACCCCATATACACTCATTATTCCTACGCAAACTCTTTTTCTAAGGTATTGGCAGGGAAGGACTACTGTTCCTTGTGAATACACAACTGAACATGAAAAAAAATCAATAATATAGAAAAGGGTAGGAAACTGGGAGATGCAAGAGGATTTTCCTTAAAAAAAAAAAAACTACTAGGGTGTATACTGTTCAAATATTTGAAAGCATTCTACACTGAGAAGCAGCATGATCTACTAGAAAAAGCAAGGGCCTAGAGGTCAGAGGGACCTGGGTTCTAATCCTCTCTCTGCTCTGTACTTGCCGTGTGACTTTGGGCAAATCACTTAACGTCGCTTTGCTTCAGTTCCCTCATTTGAAAAATGGCCTGGAGGAAAGAACACGGGATGGGCTCTAATCCCGGTTCTGTGACGTGTCTGCTGTGTGACATTAGGGAAGTCACTTCACTTCTCTGGGCCTCAGTTTCCTCATCTGTAAAATGGGGGTTAAGACTGTGAGCCCCAGGCAGGACAGGAACTGTGAGCCCGTTGTTGGGAAGGGATTGTCTCTGTTGCCGAATTGTACTTTCCAAGTGCTTAGTACAGTGCTCTGCACACAGTAAGTGGTCAAAAAATACGACTGAATGAAATTAATCACTTTGTTTCTACTCCAGCACTTAGAACCGTGCTTGACAGATAGTAAGAGCTTAACAAATACCACAATCATCATTATTAGTGTTGTTGTCCTCAATACCTGTTCAACCTTTTCCATAATCAATGAGCACCATATGGGATCTGCTTATATTTTGTAATAATAATAATAATGATGGCATTTTTTAAGTGCTTACTATGGGCAAAGCACTGTTCTAAGCGATGGGGGAGATACAAGGTAATCAGGTTGTCCCTCATGGGGTTCACAGCCTTAATCCCCATTTTACAGCTGAGGTAACTGAGGCCCAGAGAAGTTAAGTCACTTGCCCTAAATCACACAACAGACAAGTGGCAGAGCCGGGATTAAAACCCATAACCTCTGACTCCCAAGCTCATGCTCTTTCCACTGAGCCACGCTGCTTCTTAAGTACAGTGTTTGGCCCATACTAAGCACTTAACCAATACCCCAATCATTATTGTAGCCACTGCCCCAGAATCAATTATGGTTTAGGAGGCTGAAATGAATACAGTGCCTGGAATGCAGAATAGCCACACACTGCACTATAACTAGCCCTTGGAAGGCTCTGGTTCAGGTGATTTTCCCTCTGAGAAGTGGCTAAGCTTGTCTTGTGCTGCCTCCCTCGAACACTCTCTGTGGGTAAGGAACATATCTAGCAACTCTGTTGTACTCTCCCAAGCATTTAACACAGTGCTCTGAACGCAGAAAGTGCTCAGAAAATACGAATGATTGATAATAGCAGCAGCCCAAACTGCATTAGTCCATCAATGAATGGAATTTATTGATGATGATGATGATGATGGCATTTATTAAGCGCTTACTATGTGCAAAGCACTGTTCTAAGCACTAGGAAGGTTACAAAGTGATCAGGTTGCCCCATGGGGGGCTCACAGGCTTCGTCCCCATATTATAGATGAGTTAACTTAGGCACAGAGAAGTTAAGTGGCTTGCCCAAAGTCACACAGCTGACAATTGGCAGACATGGAATTTGAACCCACGACCTCTGACTCAAAGGCTGTGCTCTTTCCACTGAGCCACAGTGCTTCTCCAAGCACAATGTGCAGAGCACTGTACTAAGCACTTGCGAGAGAACAACAGAGTTGGGAGACAAGATTCCTGAGCCGAAGGAGACTACAATCTAGCTGGGAAGCAGAATAACCTTTGTCCCTTAGAGAACCAACATTCCCTAGAGGATAGAGCCTGGGCCCGAAAGTTAGAAGGACCAGGGCTGCAATCTCCGTCACTTGTCTGCTGTGAGACGTTGGATAAGCAGTGTGGCTCAGTGGAAAGAGCACGGGCTTTGGAGTCAGAGGTCAATCAATCAATCAATCAATCGTATTTATTGAGCGCTGTGTGCAGAGCACTGTACTAAGCGCTTGGGAAGTACAAGTTGGCAACATACAGAGACAGTCCCTACCCAACAGTGGGCTAACAGTCTAAAAAGTCATGGGTTTGAATCCCGGCTCCGCCAATTGTCAGCTGTGTGATTTTGGGCAAGTCACTTAACTTCTCTGGGCCTCAGTTCCCTCATCTGTAAAATGGGGATTAAGACCGTAACCCCCCTGTGGGACAACTTTATCACCTTGTAACCTCCCCAGTGCTTAGAACAGTGTTTTGCACATAGTAAGTGCTTAATAAATGCCATCATTATTATTATTATTATTAAGTCACTGCACTTCTCTGTGCCTCAGTTCCCCCATCTGTAAAATGAGGGTGAAGACTGTGAGCCCTATGTGGGACAGGATCTGGGTCCAACCCGATTATCTTGTATCTACCCCAGTGCTTAGAACAGTGTCTAGCACAAAGTAAGCATTTGAATACTTTATTATTATTACTATTATTATTATAACCTGGGTATGAGCAAAGCCTTGGAACTACCAACATGTCTCTTACCCTTGGGTAGCACTAATGGGGACTCAAACCCAAGTTGGACCGACGAATGGGGGCAAATCAGCAGAGCTGGAAGCGAGATTCAGCTGTTACCAGGGAGCTCCAAACGTTAGCACATTGCCACCCACCGCGGCCCAAAGGGCCAGCGCTGACCGACGCTTTCAGCGCATTTTAGCATTATGATATAAAAGTGCAGTCATTTTCAGAAAAAATGTCAGAATGGGCTGCGTAATCATCACCAGATCATTTCCTTTAGAAGGGAGCTAGCAGAAACGGACACTCCTGAATCACCAAATAACAACAGTCCATTCGAACGGGACATCAAATGGATCGGTAAATTGATAAACCGTTGGTATCCACAAGCCAATTTTGATTTACTGTGCACTGGATGAAAGCGTCTTATGAAAGTATGGATGTGTTGAGGGTGGAATAATTGCCCGAGGATATGATTTTCGATAAACAAGATACTTCAAAAGAGCTATTGATTTCTTATAGAAATCTGTATTAGAATTGAGAGCACAGTCAAATCTTTACCCTTTTATTTGGTCTATTATAATGGCAGATGTCCTAAGCTTCAGATTGAGTGTGATATGAATTTGGGACAATTTAAAAAATATCATTTTACTCTTTTGTTCAGATTCTTGATGTTTCATACTTATTCATTTCTGCTTTTTGATCAAATGTATTTATTGAGCGCTTACTCTGGAGAAAGCCCTGTACTCCGCACATGGGGTAAAACAAGACAATACTGTTGGTAGACATGATGTTTTTTCTTTAAAGAGCTTACAAAGTATCAGAGAAGGCAGATAATATAAGGATATATACCTAAGTCCTATGGAAGAGGAGGTGGGGTAAGTTGGAAAGTGCTTAAGAGGTATAAATCCAAGGATACCTATTTCAGAAAGTGGGAAAAAAAATCACAAACTGGAATCTATGCTGAATTCCTACTTCTTCATTACCTCTCCCAAACCATAATAATGCTTTCCCAGATAAGATCTAAGGGTCACACTTTACACAGGTGAAGAGAAAATAAGCTGTCAAAATAGAAAAAAAAAAAAAAAAGACACAGGTGAGTAAGAATTTGAATAAAGCTTGAAAATACAGCCCCCATTGTTGGGGATAATCGAAGTAGTCCTGTGTTTTTAAAGCTGACCCACAACTGGTGAGACCATTTGTGTGCTGAAGTGGCCAGAAAGACTTCTGGATGACAAATAATTCATTTCACATTGTGACTTCACTGCATGCATCTTTTCTGGACAACTAATAATAACGATAATAATAACTGTGGTATTTATTAAGTGCTTACATCATGCCAGAAAGGGTACTAAATGCTGGGGTGGATACAAGCAAATTGGGTTTGACACAGGCCATAGGCCACATGGGGCTCACAATCTTAACTCCCATTTTACAGATGAGGTAAGTAAGGCACAGAGAAGTTAAGTGACATGTCCAAAGTCACACAACAGAAAAGTGGCAAAACTGGAATTAGAGCCCAGGTGCTTCTGATTCCCAGGCCCACACTTTATCCACTGGGCCACGTTGCTCTTCATGCTGCACTACACTGGCCACTGGGAACATGTCTGCCAATTCTGTTTTTTTATACCATTCCAAGCACTTAGTACAGTGTACTGCACACTTCAGGGGTTCAATAAATACCATTGATTAATTGAAGGCAGGTATTGGATAGCATCTTTGAGAATCTATGGCATTTCTTGACCTTCCTATTGTAAGTGGGTCTTGAGAATGGTACTAGTAAAAATCCAGAGGACTAGTGAATATTTCAATCAGTCAGATAATGTATTTATTGAGCACTTGCTCTTTGTAAGAGAACATACAACAGAAATGTATTTAAGAGTGTGGACCCTCTGTGGGACAGCGATTGTGTCCAACCTCATTCCACATGCTTTGTTTTGTTGTCTGTCTCCCCCTTCTAGACTGTGAGCCCGTTGTCTGGTAGGGACCGTCTCTATACGTTGCCAACTTGCACTTCCCAAGCGCTTAGTACAGTGCTCTGCATGCAGTAAGCGCTCAATAAATATGATTGAATGAATGAATCTACCCCGGCACTTAGGACAGTCCTTGGCACAAAATAGGTGCTTAACAAACACTATTATATTATTATTATTATTAAGATGGTCAACATTTTGGGGGGGACTGTAATATTAATTTATTTTAATTTTACAAACGTACTTTATAGCAAATGTGATAAGTACCTATTCTTATGTCTAGCTCTATACTGTATGCTTGCTCTCATGTATATGAAAAGAGGCTTCTTGTTTCAGTGTGTGTTACAAAGGGGTTGCTGTTTTGGAAAACAACTCATCCTGGTTTGACTCAGCTTCTACAGGGTGCCTTGCTCTACAAATGTGTATGCTTAGCTGGGAAATTGATTCAGCCACAACAAAAAAAGTAATCATCATTAATAGTACCCTTAAGGACTGGTATAAATCCAATAATTCTTGCTATGGCAGGGTCTACTGGCATGGAGAAATTACAATGTTTACTTGTGGAAGAGCAAACGAATTCCTTCTCACCCAAAGGTACCCCTGCATTCATTATCAGGATGAGCTACCGAGTAGCGGAAAATTAAAGTTGATTAAAGTTGCTTCGACTTCCAGTGCCATTAAAATTTCACAAAGCCAGAATTCAGGACTCCCCTCAAACATACAATGAATTAGAATCATTCATCCATTACATAAGCAGCGTGGCTCAGTGGAAAGAGCATGGGCTTTGGAGTCAGAGGTCATGGGTTCGAATCCTGGTTCTGCCACCTGTCTGCTGTGTGACCTTGGGCAAGTCACTTAACTTCTCTGAGCCTCAGTTACCTCATCTGTAAAATGGGGATTACTACTGTGAGCCCCACATGGGACAACCTGATCACCTTGTATCCCCCCCAGTGCTTAGAACAGTGCTTTGCACATAGTAAGCGCTTAACAAATGCCATCATTATTATTATTATCCATTCACTCATTCATTCAACAGTATTCCCGAGCACTCACCATAAGCGAAACACCGTACTGAATGCTGGCAGAAAGTACAGGGCCGATGATGATGATGATGATGTCTTACCTGATTCCTCAAAGTCACTGTTGTAAGTGTACCAGGTATCACTTATGCGAAGGAGATTTTCTTCCATGGCTTGAATGTCCATATACGGACAATTGCATTCTGGAAATTTAGAGCCACATTGACACCAACAATCATTGTCTTTGCAGATAAACTCCCCCTCAGAATTGCAGGCAATGTAGCTCAGAGCTGCCTGCACAAATCGTTCCTGCAGATAGTCTGGAAGGATGACTTGAAGACCTTTAAAACAAAAGGAAAAAAAAAAACATTGTTTTAGAAACCCTGTAAACTATCTCTTTTGGTAGCTCAAAAAAGAACGTGAAACTCAGTGAGATAAATGTTGGATTTATCTATTCATTATTTTCTTTCTCTCTCTCTTACTCTTTTCCATGTGATATTTAAGCACCTACTATGTGCTGAGCACTGTACTAAGAACTGGGATAGATATAACACAATGTAATCCAGCAAAGTCCCTGTCCCATAGTGGTTCACTGTCTAAAGGGAAGAGAAAAAAGGTTTTTTCCCCCGATTTTACAGGTAAGGAAACTGAGAAGTTTAGAGACTTGCCTATGATGAAAAAGTAGGAAATTGGTGAAGCCAGGACTAGAATCCAGATCTCCTGACTCATTGCAATCAATATGAGAAATGATCAAAAATCCTTATATTGTAGAACAACTACATAACCCATTTAGGTTACCCTATTGGTGGTTCATCCATTTGAGCATCTTGCTTCATATAATCTCTCCCTGTTGGACTGTCTATATAGATCCATATCATTTTATAAATTTTTGTCTTAGTAATTTATCAATCAATCAATCAATCGTATTTATTGAGCGCTTACTATGTGCAGAGCACTGTACTAAGCGCTTGGGAAGTACAAATTGGCAACACATAGAGACAGTCCCTACCCAACAGTGGGCTCACAGTCTAAAAGGGGGAGACAGAGAACAGAACCAAACATACCAACAAAATAAAATAAATAGGAAAGAAATGTACAAGTAAAATAAATAAATAGAGTAATAAATATGTACAATTTATGTTACTACCATGAACTTTCTACATACTATTACTATTAGGGTGGGATAAGTGTCAGAGAAGAAATTCATTATTATATTTTATGAAAAAAACTCAATACTTTAGCACCTTATGGGCTTTGCTGTTTGGAAGTAAGCAGGAGAATTACGGTCGGGTTTTTGACAACTACTGTTGATACCTGAAATAGTTGCCTAGAAACTCTAAATATTATGTACATTATATGGTGACTGGAAAGAATAGAAAAACACAGAAAGAAAATGTGTCTTTTGGCACATTTCTTTACCCAAAAGCACCAGAGGGTTTCCATTGACCTCACTTGTTGCTGTTATCTTTAGTGTAATGTAGAGTGAATAAAACTATAAGACCGAATCACTGGGAATGTCTTTTGAACGATCAATTCAGCTTTATTGAAGAAAGAAACAGTATAATTTTAGGTCCTTTTATCTAGGGTAAAGTGGGATGAATATTTTAAATTTAGTTCATATTTGTATCATAGGAAAATAAGCTACTCATGAAGATGCTGCAAAAGGACATAAGTACACAGAGGGAAAATTAGTATTCACCTGACAAGGATAACTTGATTTAGTTTCCAATTTTTAATAAAAATCACAAGGTGGTGACTAACATCATCTTTTTGAATGATGATAAATACAAAGTACAACTCTGGAGTCACAAATGTTCTTTACATTATTCTGAAAAGGTGAATTGGGAACATAGAGGAGGAAGTATTAAATGACTAATATGGAGTCATCGGTCATGTTTGCCAGAGTTGTTATTTATTGTTCAAGTCCATAGAAAAATCTACCAGTTACTTTGGAACAGAAATCAAATTGCTTAAATTGGGTGTTACACTGAGTCACTCCTAAAGTCTGCTTTACATTTCGAAAGCTTTAAAAATATTTTCTTATCAGGTAAAAACAATGAATGACCCTTTGTCAATAATAATATCGATAAGTTGGTCTTTTTATAGCTTTTGCATTTGCAAAAAGAGAAGATTTTGATGAACATATTGAACTATTTCTTCCAAGCATTTCTAGGAGATTCGACAACGGTCATAGTTTGGTTTCATCCCTTTTGTATGTGTGACAATACAGCGACGTTTATCAAACCCAAAACATACAATTTTCAGAACCAGTCATAAATACTTTAAAAGTTTCTATAGAAAAGTGTTTCAATTGAATCTACAGACACAACAGAATAATTTCTAACAAAAATGACAATTATCAGCAAAAATTTAATCTCTGAAAAGACACATTAGATTGTTTACTTTACATTAATGTGCTCCATTATAAGACATGACTATACACTAAAACTCATTCAGCATTGTAGTACTGAATGACATAAATTTATAATAAAGATCTCAACATTTCACATTAGACTACATTTTAAGAATAAATATATGTCGATAGCATTGTCAGCTGTGTTAATTATGTAAGGTTTTTTTAAATCCAGAAATATTTAAATCCAGAAAAAATACAGAAGATTTCCTCCATCTTGTCTAGAGTATTTTTATTTGACAAAAAAATAAGAAATTGACTTTTTCCCGGAGATTTTTTTAAAAGTTCCAATACTGTATTCATTGCTCAGTATGAAAAAAGAAAAGAAACAGCAGCTTGAGAAATGTCATCCTATCGCATAGGAAATGAATAAAATTGCAACAACATACCTTGCAACTGAATCTTATTCTCGGGACTCTGAACCAAAACAGAACTGACAGAATCTAGGTTGTCATAGTTACTGCAGCCAAGAGGACCAGTCCGGGTTTCTGTTACCTAATGAACAAAACATTCATTTTATTTGAAAAGTTAGTTTTTTAAAATATTCTCTTCAATAAAAACTATGTGATTTGCAATGATACATGCATCTGGATTTTAATGATCACTATTATTGCATATGTTTCCATGATACTGGAGACTTTTATTTCCCCTTGGAAACCCGAGTCATCTGTGGCCCTAAAATCCGAATCCTCTAACGACTTGAATGCTTTGAACCCGGTGAACATTCAGTGGTAACAGTGAGTTTGTGACATCATAATGCACATAGAAAAATTAATTAAACTGCCGCAAAGTCAGCAACAGTAGGAACTGAAATTATTGCAAGTATAGGAAACACTTAAAAATACCTGGGATACTTAATATACACAGATCCCTCTTCATATCAATCAATGATATTTATTGAGTGCTTACTGTGTGCAGAGCACTGTACTAATCACTTGGGAGAGTCAAATCCAAAAGAGTTGGTAGACATGTTACCTGCCCACAATGAGCTTAGAAGTATCTTTGGTAGTCTCACCTCCTAAGCGTATTTGCAATGAAGCTGAGTTTGTCAGATATTTTCATTTTTCTCCTCTAAGTATACACTACACTTTATTTTCTATAACGAATTGAAGGAAAAAAAAGATAGAATTCATTCAGCACTATGTGCTTAGTACTGAATCAGATCAGATCCCCCATTGGGCATACAATCTAAGAGGGAGGGAGAACAGAGAAATGAAGCAACTTTTCCAGGTTCATGCTAAGGGTAAAACAGGGATTAGAGCCCAGGTCTAAGTCCCATGGCCTTTCCAATACATCATTCTGCCTTCCTAAAAAGGTTTGTTATGCATTTTTCCCCCTAACCTGGTCTCCACAATGAGGAGAGGAAGGAAGAATCCAGGAGTGCTTCTCCCTGAAATGCAACCTCAACCCATCAGAGAGAAGTATTGGGGAGGTCGTAGAGGGGCCAGATCTGGAAGGGAAGGAGATGCTGCCAGCCCTCTTGAGGCAAGGAGAGCAGAAGGAGGATGGGGAGAGCTCATGCTGTGAAACCTGGATGGGCACAGAGTACACAGAAGGATCAGAGAGTATCCCTAAAGCTTCAGGGTCCAGTGGCCAGAACTCCTAAGGAGTGAGGTTACAAATCCTGTGGTAATAATAATAATGACATTTATTAAGTGCTTACTATATGCAAAGCACTGGTCTAAGTGTTGGGGAGGTTACAAGGTGATCAGGTTGTCCCATGGGGGGCTCACAGTCTTAATCCCCATTTGCCAGATGAGGTAACTGAGGCACAGAGAAGTTAAGTGACTTGCCCAAAGTCACACAGCTGACAATTGGGTGAGCCGGGATTTGAACCCATGACCTCTGACTCCAAAGCCCGGGCTCTTTCCACTGAGCCACGCTGCTTCTCTGGTAGAGAAGAATGTAAGCTCTAGAATGCCTACAGGGATTCTGTTCAGAGAATTTCAGGGATTCCCAGAGGGCGAAGGATTAGATCCAGGGAAATGTGGTTTGACTGGATTTGTTTTCATTTGCTACCTTGTTAAGAACATATGGAATATTTGAAGAAATCCCAAATCTTTGTGTCTGCCTTTGGTAGGGATTGAGGGAGAAGCTTCGGGGGCTGGGAGACATGTGAGTATGGGAGGCTGCAGATGGCATCAGTTTGTCTGCGGCCAGCTCCAGGGGATGGGGTAAGAGGGTAGTCCCTGGTGATCACTTCTTCTTTGGAGAGGTGCCTGAGTTTTAGCCGTAGATTGTTGGCAGCAAAAGGACAACTAGACACTTGGGGGACAGCAAATAAGCTGCCCCAAAATCTGGAATGAGAAACAAGGAGGGCTTAAGATTCAGAAGAGACTTAGAGGGGTCTGGGATCTACTAAAGTGACTGCAGGGCAGATTTAGACTGAAAATTCCTGGTAACCTCACACATCTACTAAAGTGACTGCAGGGCAGATTTAGATTGAAAATTCCTGGTAACCTCACACCTCTATTACATATTTTGTTTTGTTTTGGATCCTGAAAGGAAAGCTCCTAGACTAAAATCTGAAGGTCTTCCAACACCTTCTAGGTCCAAGATAGAAGGGCTGGGCAGTAAAGAAGAGGATGGTAGTTTCACAAAGACAGTTGTGTGCTGAAGACATTCACCTTTCGTGGCTATCTTCCTTTCCCTTGTGTTTTGGGTGAATGTGGTACAAAACCAATGCAGGTGCTGAAATACAATTGAATGAATGACCACTACATCCAAAGACTATACTTCCCCTACTTCATCCCCGATCTTTGCAAACTGTAGGTAGCCCTTTTCACCCCCCTTAACTTCAGGTTTCCTTTCTGGAAGAATTACTCTGGACATCAGGGTATGGAAATATAGCCACAGCCCATCAACACGACTCTCAGTAGTATTTCTAGGAATAGCAGAGAAATAGCATGGCCTAGTGGATGCAGCATGGCTTGGGAGTCTGGAAGGATCTGGGTTCTAATCCCAGCTCTGCACTCATCTGCTGTGTGACTCTGGGCAAGTCACTTAACTTCTCTGGGCCTCAGTTACCTCAGATGTAAAATAATAACAATAATAATAATAATAATGACATTTATTAAGCACTTACTATGTGCAAAGCACTGTTCTAAGTGCTGGGGAGGTTACAAAGTGATCAGGTTGTCTCACAGGGGGCTCACAGTCCTCATCCCCGTTTTCCAGATAAGGGAACTGAGGCACAGGGAAGTTAAATGACTTGTCGAAAGTCACAAAGCTGACAACTGGTGGAGCCAGAATTTGAACCCATGACCTCTGACTCCAAAGCCCGTGCTCTTTTCACTGAGCCATGCTCCTTCTCTATGGGAGGACTAAGACTGTGAGCTCCATGTGGGACAGGGACTGTATCCAACACAATTTGCTTATAACCACCCAAGTGCTTAGAACAGTGTCTGGCACAGAGTAAATGCTTAACTGCCACAGTCATTACCAATTCACCTTGCTATCTATGCCCCCGCATGATTAATACATATTCATTTTTCTTTTCTCTTGCTCTACTGACAAACTGAGAAGCAGCATAATGTAGTGGATAGAGCACGGTTTGGGAGTCAGAAAGTCATGGGTTCTAATTCCTGTTCTGCCACTTGTCTGCTGTGTGACCTGGGCAAGTCACCTCTCTGTGCCTCAGTTACCTCATCTGGAAAATGTGGATTGAGACAGTGAGCCCCACGTGAGACAGAGACTGTGTCCAACCTGATTTGTTGGTATCTAGCCCAGCACTTAGTACAGTTCCTGGCACATGTTGAGCACTTAAATACCACAATTATTATCATTATTATTATTATTACTGAAAAGGTGCTAAGAAGTGTGTGTCTTTCTGGATGTGCCCATCCATCCCTGAGAGGTCTCGTTATTCTGAGTCTGTAAGAGTGGCATAGTGAAAATGAAGTGGATAAGGGTGTCTCCTTAGAGTGATGGTTTTAGGCAAATGACCTTTTGTCCAGTGACCGAAACAATGGCTAGCAAGCAGGCTGCCCTCAACCTGAAAGGGCAGAATCTGGTTCATCAAATAGAAATTGACTAACAGGATGCAAACCATTACAACCTATATTTTCTACCCCATTTCTTATTTCATATTTCAAACATCAAAACCCTTTTCTTTCCAGCAAAACAACCCCGTAAAGCATTTCGCTTCTTGACATCCAATTGTATACCGGATTCTAGTTAACAACTAAGATGGGACCAGTAAAAGTCCTTTTACAGACACTTAAATTTTGGACTCGCTGAGTTAGTGAGTGAAATAATGAGGGATTTAAAGCATAAAATAGCTGGCAGGGAGCACCCAGGACAGTGCTGGCTGGGCTGGGTTAGGATTTAGGGATTCGCAAAATACACTGCTATTTCTCATATCTCTTAGGAGGTTTTTGAGTCTTCCTAATAAGCACAGAGGAGGAGGAGAGGCCCCTGCCAGAACTCTATAAGACTGATTTCTCTACCCAATTAAACTGGCAGAGTTTCCAGACAGGCTTGAATCTAAGCCCAGACTCAACTAACCTGATGCTATGCTTCTATCACCAGCCTTGCCCTCCCTACCAATCACAATCTTTCTTTGAGCCAGATAAGTATTAGTTGTCCATCCAGCTATTCTGGTTTGACCCTCCTCCTAACTATACATGGAGCAAATGGCAGGCTAATTCCATTAAGACTCTAAAATTCACTGGCACCTAATACTTTCCTATGACTCAAAGCAAAAACAAACATCCTGAAGATCCCCTTTAAGAAGTGTTTCATCTCTCCAAGCACATCATTTTACATCA
The DNA here is from genome assembly GCF_015852505.1 of Tachyglossus aculeatus. Taxonomy (NCBI): domain Eukaryota; kingdom Metazoa; phylum Chordata; class Mammalia; order Monotremata; family Tachyglossidae; genus Tachyglossus; species Tachyglossus aculeatus. Next base: position 16,365,460 of record NC_052081.1, read on the forward strand.
TTTCAGTTCATCTTCGTTTCCTTGCGAAGTTACTTTCAGGATGATCATGTTTCCCTGAAGTAGTCAGGAATCTGTTTGTTCATTTAGACAGAGTTTTGATTTATTCCTACACGACCTCATCATGCAATTATACAGTAATAACATTTCAGCATTAATAAAGACACTTTTTACGTGCTTACTTTGTGCCAGGAGATCAAAGTGGACACAGTTCCTGTCCCTCATGGAATTCGTGTCTAAGAGGGAGGGAGAGGAGATATTTAATCTCCATTTTACAGATGGCGAAACTGAGAAACTGAGAAATGAAGTGACATGTCCCAGGTCACCCAGCGAACAAATAGTGAAGCCAGAACAGCCCGGTCCTCTGCCGACCCGTGCTCTTCCCAGTAGGCCAAACAAGCTATCTCCCATCCATATGTTCCAATGTGACTTGGGCCAAGCAACCTTCATGTTGAAGAGAACCCTGTCCTTTAAGTGGTCATGTTATTGGGATGCAGGCATGGAGGATATATGAGGATGAGGACATAAATTGAAAGAGTAAAGATGGGTTAAGTAAGTTTGTAGAATAAATGAGTCACGTTTGTGATGTAGCACTGTGGTATTCCACAATGCCTTGAGACTCCAGGACTCTGGCTGCTGCATCCTGTTGTCCTGTGGCCTTGCTCTATTAGGGTGTAACAGAGATCTGATCCAGTATCTATTACATGGGCAGTTGAATTGCTTCCGTGGGGTGTCATGTCCAGTTCACTCTCCAACAGGAGGCTCATTTTACCACAAGACCCTGCTTAGCATCCTGGCAAAGTGCCCAGCTGGAGTCGGGCTGGAAATGCTCAATCTACCACATCACTCTAATTCCCACATAGGTCTATTTTCTCAATATCTCCACCTCCATCACCTCCTTCAAAACCATCAGTTATAAACATAAATTCCCACCAAAATAACACAGTAAAAACCCTGCCTTCCAGGGGTTTCTTGTTAATTTGTTCAAATTATACATTTTTAAAAACTACAATCCATATTTAATATTATGTTGTGAAATAATTACAATTTTATTCCTCTCCAAGGCCTCAGTTAGGAAAATAACACAGTTTAAGGCTTTACAAATTAGAGTCTAATCTTCAGCCTGCTAGGGACAATTAGTAGTGCCTACATCTTGATTTGACTCTTATTTTACAAACACCTGTACCCCACAATATGATAAAATGAAACAAAGTATTTTCTTAATAACCAAGAGCCCTGAAGTAGCAATAAAAGAGATGTTATAACAGTGGGATGTGAAGCAAGAAGGCAATTTCCAGAGAGGCTGTTTCTAAATATAATCACTTCTCAGGATCCCTTGGACAGCAGGGTTTTCCTTTGTACAAATAAACGATAACATCTGAGATTAAACAGTGGCCTCCAGTTTGCCGTTAGTTAAGATTCAGAGCCTCGGAAATGAAAAGTCTTTTGAGGAGTTACCTTCCTGATTCTTTGTTAGAATAGAATGTTTGTGAAATCAGTGAATAGTAATTTCTTAGAATGAAGTATTTTTGAGCTCTGTAAAATAAATGAACTAAAAAGAGTATTCCCCCACCTTATGGGCATATCTGTATGCTTATGTATATAGTCTATAACCCTTTAGATGTTCCTATTCCTATTATTTCTATATTTTTATTATATATATAATATTCTATACCTCTGTGGCTTACAATTATTTTATTTTGGTTTCATGCTAATGCACAAGACAGCCTTTAGGGATGTGGTTAAATGCTTCCGGAACAGTGTTGAAAAATAGAAAAAGAAACATAGAACAATATCTCCAAAGCCATGAGTTCCACTTCTGCCTCTCCTTAGAGCCCGGGAGGGAGGAAAATTTGGGCTCTGGGTAGCTGGCGAGCAGGGTGGCAGTGGTGATAGTGGCAGGGTAGTGGTGAATTCTTTCTTATTGGAGCTAGGGAAGAAGCTGTGGAGAGTTACAAAAATCGATTTAGACTAGAGGAGGCCTTGGGTGAACTGAGGAGTCAAGGGGTAGGATGGCCAACCATCCTTAAATTCACGAACAGGATGTAAACTGCAGATTAAATCCATGAAAATATTTGGCTGTCCATTAATATACGCGGCCATCATGTCAGGATAATGGCCAGAGGAATCCCTTGGCCTGCAGCCGATGCCACCAGCAGGCCCTTTCCCACTTCTTCCATGGTTTAGTGGAAAGGCCACAGGCCTGGGATTCAGAGGACTTGGTTTCTAATCCCAGCTTTGCCATTTGCTCGCTGTGTGACCTTAGACAAGTCATTTCACTTTGCTGTGCCTTCGTTTTCTGATCTGTAAAGTAGGAATTCGATCATGAGTACCAGGTGGGACAGGGACTGGGTATGATGTGATTCTCTTAAATCTCACCCAATGTAAGTGCAGTTCTTGGCATTCTTAACAACCACAAATATTATTACTATCTGCCAGTAAAAAAAAAAGTTTTAGTCATTCTGACTGTAACAATCATTCTCAGTAGTTGGAAGCCTTGGCAGGAGGAAAGATTAGGATGCAGGGAGAGAGAACCAAAATCTGCAAGAATGGGGATGTCTGGGCTAGGAAGGAGGGACAGGGATTTCACCCTCCTGACATGAGGCCCCAGATCTATTCTTCTTCAGCAATACCAGCTTCACTCTGTACAAGATACACATCTCACATCCTCCCATGTGCTCTGCTACTGCCTATGCAATATCAAAATCTTAATAATAATAATTATGGTACTTGTTAAGCACTCACTATGTGCCAAGTACTGTTCTGAGCACTGGGGTAGTTACAGGTTAATCAGGTTGGACACAGTCCCTGTCCCACATGAGGGTCACAGTCTTATCCCCATTTTTTTTTTTTTTTTTACAGAGGTAACTGACTTGTACTTCCCAAGCGCTTAGTACAGTGCTCTGCACACAGTAAGTGCTCAATAAATACGATTGAATGAATGAATGAATGGGCACAGAGAAGTGAAGTGACTTGCCCAGGGTCACACAGCAGACATGTAGCAGAATCAAAATTGGAACCCAGGTCCTCCTGACTTCCAAGCCCATGCTCCAACTACTAAGCCAAGCTGCTTCTCAAACCTCGTTAGCCTGAACTAACCTGTTTTAATGAGCTGCTGCTGATGATGATGATAATAGATGGTATTTAAGCACTTAGTAAGTGCCAAGCACTGTTCTAAGCACTGGGGTAGATACACGGAAATCAGATTGTCCCATGTGGGGCTCACAGGCTTAATCTCCATTTTACAGATGAGGTAACTGAGGCACAGAGAAGTTAAGCGGCTTGCCCAAAGTCATACAGCTGCTAGGTGGCAGAACCAGGATTAGAACCCACATCCTTTGACTCCCAAGCCTGTGCTCTTTCCACCAAGCCACGCTGCTGCACAGTCTGGCTTTAATGTCGCAAGGTAAAGGGACAGTTAGAAATGTTGGAAAAACATGCTAGACTTGAATAGTTTAACACAACATCTTGTGGCTTTCTTGTGCTTCCCTGGCCAACAAAAATGAGCACAATAAATGCATATTACAATAAAATAAACAGAGTTCATTCTATAGTGCTCTGCCATATTTTTGGAGTTCTGGTGGGTTAGGACGGCAAGATTTACACATCTCTGAAAAGTCTCGTTATCTAAAAGAGGGCAGGTATCTCTAGGGCCTCAGAAAACTCAATCACATGTAAGGTAAAAAGAGGTCAAAGAGTTTTGACATCAAAAATGAGAAACAGCATGGCCTAGGGGAAAGTGTGTGGGCCTGGTGGTCAGGGGACCTGGGTTCTTATACCGGCTTTGCTGTTTGCCTGCCATTTGCCTTTTCTGTGCCTCAGTTTCTTCATCTGTAAAGTGGGGATTCAATACCTGAACTTCTTCCCCCTTGAACTTTGAACCCCATGTGGAATAATGACTGTGTCTGACCTGATGATCTTGTATCTATTCCAGTGCTTAATACTGTCCTTGGCACATACTAAGCACCTAACAAATACCACAATTACTCTCAATACATTCATACTCCTAACCAAAATGGATATGCATTTCACGCAGTTGGGGCCGGGAGGAATGCAGAACTGAAAATAGGAAGACATTAGAAGCGAGAGAGGTGTCCAGTGGGCATAATCCCAGGGATATCAGTGTTCCATAAAGCTTGATTAAAATGAAAACATTTCTCCAATGAAGAAGAGGCAAAGAGAGCTACGTCAAAGAGATGTTTTACAGAAAAGATCAGATCAAAAACTCAAACATCAGCTCTATTTGTCATTTTTAATTTGTCATTCGTCATTACTTATAAACTTTTCAGGCAAGAATCGATTCTCATTTTCTCACTGAAAGCTTTAGACATACATACAAATTGCTGAAATCAGGTTATATTCTTTTTGAAGTTGAAATAGATTAGTCAATCAGCCTACATTTTTTAACCTATTAAAATTCACTCTATGGCTGATATTTTTCAAAAATGTTTCAACAGGACTGTCCATCTTCTCCCTCTAAACTGTAAGCTTCTTGTGGACAGGGGCCGTGTCTACCAAATGCACTCTTTCAGGTGCTTAATACAGTGCTCTGAGTATGGTTAAGTGATCAATAAATATGATTGATTACTCTACCACTAGAAAAGGTCCTGTTTCCCATTATGAAAGTAGAACAATTACATCTAAGTCTTAAAAAGGTCACCATAATGAAGTGGTTGACCCGGCACTTGAAATAAAACATTAACACCAATTTTCCCAGCTGGAAGAACTAGCACACCCATAAAGGCACCTTTCCAATGTATTAGAAAAATGCTTTCTAGACAGGAGAGTTGGAATCTGCAGCTCCAACATCAGTGGAGCAAAGATAGAGGAAGGTGAAGGTGGAAACATGCATTCCTCATTCGGTGTCCACATTCCATTTTCTATTTATTTTCTATTTATTCTGATGACTTGACACCTGTCCATATGTTTTGTTTTGTTGTCTGTCTCAGCACCTTCTAGACTGTGAGGCCATTGTTAGGTAGGGACCGTTTCTATATGTTGCCGACTAGTACTTCCCAAGCGCTTAGTACAGTGCTTTGCACACAGTAAGCGCTCAATAAATGCAATTGAATGAATAAAAGATCCAAAATGCCTCTGAGACACACATATGAGTGGTGGGAGGAAGGAGAGTATGAGAGGGTAGCCTTATACGGTGTGACATTATGCCATCTCATGAGCGATTTGTTGGGGTATGTGGCAGGGTGCTCATTTTGATTCTACCCAAAGAAAACTTCACAAATCATTCCACATTTGCTTTGTGAGTATGATTCTGTTCCCCCATCTCCCCACTCCCTGTTCCACCTATCCTCACCTTCCCTGCCTTTCCCAACTCCCTTCACAGTCCCTTGTCACTTCTTCCCCAATTCCCCACCTGGGTAGGAGAATTTATTTTTATATGCCTTGTGTTGCAGCCTCCACGTCTGGCCACTGAAGTCACAGGGACTGTACCACTGTGTGCAGAGCACTCTACTAAGTGCTTATAAAGCCCAGGCATCCTAAGGGTGAATTTCTGGGTTGCTTATGAAAACCATTGGTTGCATTTTGAATTTCCCTAATGCAGATGGGTTCCAATTTGGGGTGCCCTGAAAAGTTCAACATTCTGGGACTGTCGGTGTCATGGGTGCTATGTCCATGGGGATAATTTAATTTCCAGAGGGATCTAACGGTCATTTACGCTACACAACCTTATTGGATGTTGCAACAGAAGTCCTAGAAGCAGGTGCTTTAGATGCTTATTTAGACACACATATGGTTCTGCTTCTCTGGGAAACTCTTCCAAAGCAATGGACTTTGAGCCACATCTGAAGTTCTAGAGACAGCTATTCAAGAATTACTGTATGCAGATGACTCCCCCTTACAGGCACACACCCACAAAGACTTCCCAGTGATTGTGAACCAAAGCACTTTGTGAAATCGCCCAGGTATTTCAGGCTGAGAATGTCTAACAAAGATTGAGCTAATCAGTCCACAACCAGGGAGGTTATACAGGCCATCCAGAATCTAGATCGGGAACATAGTGCTAAATGCTGTCCTAGAATTCAATCACCTACACAGCAAAATGACCAACGATGTAAAAATAGACATGAAGGAGAAAACTTAATCAAGGCCAGAATATCCTTCAAGAAACCATCAAACTGAGTACGAGGCACATCAACAAGGCAAAATCGTTAAAGTAATCCAAGTAAACAGGCGGTTTATAGCACCTCCTGATTTGCTGTCTTCACAGTTTAAATTATGAGGTCGCCTGATCTTCCAAACATGGAATGGCATTGGGGAAGAGGGAGGTGGGCCTCCCCATGAAGATCTAAAAGAGGAAGGGACCCAGGTTGACCACTGGGGTTGAGCAGAACTTGAGAATAAAAAGAAAGGGTAGAGGAAATGTTTTTAAAGTTACAGTAATAGAACCCCTTGGACAATACTGCATTGCAAGTGAAAACTGGCAATGAAATGCCTCAGATGGATTAGTCTTATGAACTACACTCACGAAAGTAGCATGTTTGAGTAGAAACATGGTAAAGTTTGAGAGATTAGGAGGAAACAGCACCAACAGCAGATATAACAAAATAACAATGGACAAGCAACATTGTTTCCCCCTCCTTGACTTGTGTACCATTCATTGCCCATACCAGCTGTTTTAGACATGTAACTTCCACCTCACACCCCCTGTCCACCATCCCTTCATCTCTTTCCCCTAATGACCTGTCCAACATGACTATCTTGCATCTACTCCGGAGCTTAGTACAGTGCTTGACTTACAGTAAGCATTTAACAAATAAAGTGCTTAATAAATGCCAATCTAGTACTACTACTTCTACTAGAACTCAATAAATACATCAATTATTGAATGCTTACCATGTGCAGACCACTGTACTAAACTGTTGGGAGAGTATAAAACAACCGAGGTTTTTTTTTAATTGTATTTGTTAAGCAGTTAGTATATGCTAGGCACTATACTAAGCACTGGGGTAGATAGAAGGTTGTCAGGTTGGCCACAGTCCTTGTCCCACATAGGGCTCACAGTCTTCTATCTACATATTAAAGACAAGGTAATTGAGGCACAGAGAAGTGAAGTGAGTTGCCCAAGGTCACAATCACACGGCAGAAGAGTGGCAGAGCTGGGATTAGAATTCAGGTCCTTCTGACTCCCAGCCTTACTAGGCCACGCTGCTTCTCAGACTTGATAGACAATAATGTCACTAATTAATTAATTCAAGACAGCCCCGAGAGCTAACACTCAATAATTATGGTGTGCCTATTCTCTGTAGAACACTGTATTTTGATGAGTCGGAAGCAGAGTCTCTGACCTCTGTAGTGTCACAATCCAGAGGGGAAGACAGAGACACAAAAATCTTATTTGTTTCTTCCCCATTCTCCTGTCAAGAAACATCCAAATCATCAGTGTGCTATTTTAATACACCTCTCCATGATTCAAGTATCCTCTAATGATGTGGGAGGATGTGATTCAGGCATCGTAATGGCGGGACAACCCTCAGTCAGTCATATTTATTGAGCAATTACTGTGGACAGAGCACTGTACAAAGCAATTGGAGGACAACAGTGTAACGGACCCATTCCCTACCCATAACAAGCTTAAAGCTTAGAGCTGCCACTCCTAATTTAGTGGACCAAGACAACAATTCCTGAAAATCCCAGCCCTGAGAGCATAGCACACATTAAAGATGGCCAAACCAAAGACCCAGTTCACAATACTCTTTGGCAAAATAAGATTTAAGTAATCATGGTAAGGAGAATTCAGAGGGGAAAAGACAATCTCAATCTATCAATGATATTTGTTGAATGTTTACTGTGTGCTGAGCACTGTACTAACTGCTTGGCAGAGTACAAGACAATAGAGTTGGTAGACACAGTTCCTGGCCATGATGAACTTACAGTAGAGATGGTGAGACAGATATTAATATAAATATTTTATAATCTATTTATAGATATGTACATCAGTGCCATGGGGTTCTCTATATACACAGATAAAAAGGATGTCTCTGATCACTTGACCATGTCTAGAAGTAACCTGGGGATGAAATATTAGGTAGCAAATGAGACAAGTCTCTCATAATCGATTCAACAGATTAACAGTATTTACTGACAACCTACTGTGTGTACAGCTCTATACTAAGCACTTGGAATAAGAGGTACAGTTCGTTCAGATTTCTCTGGCTCCACCACTGTTTTCAAATACATACATTCTTCAAAGAAAGTTTTGTCATGCTATCTAAAATGATTTTAATCTATTCTATCCTCTTTTAGAAAGTAATAAATCATTCCATCCTTGGATTGAACGAAAAAGTGCTCTAGATTTGGGCATTGCATTGGATGCGTATCGAAGTGTATTTATGTCATCGGTGATTGATGTCTCAAAATATTAACCAAAACTGCTGTCTTCAATCCTAAAATCGTGTTCAGTTGGCAATTGTCCTAGGGCTGGGTTTCAGGTAACACTTAAGGACCATCAGGACGATTGATTTCCTATTGATTTGGTGCACCCTAGGTGACCTTTCTGCTGGGCGCTGGCTTAAAATAGATCCCAGTTGCCAGTAAAAGGACGTGGTTTGGCTGTGAAGAGGGCACTAGAGAACTGGCATAATATATGAAAACGTGATAATAGTGTTTGTTGATGGATTCTGCTGTTAATTTCAGGCACCACAGCAGTTATCCCTGCCAATAAAGTATTGACGTGAAAACAAGGCATATTCCAGGAATAATATTTCAAACATGTGGAATTGGCAAGGAGAGAGTATAAAATGGCCACTTCCCACCACTCAGATGGACCAAGTACTACATTCACTGGGTTGTAGTGTCTGTGTTGTTGGACTTTCCCAAGTGCTTAATACAGTGCTGTACATAAAGCAAGTGCTCAATAAATAATTGAATGCATGATGGAATTAATTCTGCAGCCTCTCCTAGAATGCAACCTTACAGTCATTTTTAATGGTGTCATGGATATGCCCTTCCATGTCATTTTAAGCAGAAAGTGCCCTGGTATGGGAAACAGAAGACTGGATTCTAATCCCGCCTCTGACACCTGCCTGTTGCGCAGTCTTGTACAAGACATGTTACTTCTTTAGGCCTCAGGTTCCTCATCTGGAAAATGGGTATTCTAGACCGGGTCTACCTCATGTGGGACTGCGACTGTTAGTCCCAAATGGGATAGGGACCGCATTTGACCTGATTGTCTTGTATTTACCACAGCACTTGTACAGTGCTCGGGCCATATGTAGTGTTTAACAAATACCATTATTATTGTTTATTGGGCCTTTAATTAAATAAGTTCCAGCCAATAAATCATTTTTCAAGACCCAATTCTCAAGGGACAAAGATGCAGACCCCTCCCCCCCAAAAAAGTATTTCTAAGGCATAAATAATCTGTTGGTTCTAAGACTAATACAAAATAATATTGTCAAGAGGCTAACTCTATTGCAATATACAATTTCCTCAGCCTGGAACATGAAGAGAAATAAGTCATGACAAACTAGGTTGACTCTCATATATTTGTAGGGAACCCATATTTTGAAGTCGTGTATAATTTCCCTTTTTTGTATGTGGAAAACCTGTTCCTATGAAGCAGAAGTATTTGAAGTCAAAAATTGGAAATACTTTTTAATTGGGCTCTGGCTGAGCTTTCCCCAGATCAAAGTTTATATAGGTAACTAAAATTCATTGAAATAAAATGAAAATGTCACAACTTCTCATTATCCACATTCATTCTTTAGTCATAATTGCTAAAATTGAAGATTGCCATCTCACCATGCTTCCCGTAGCAAAAGCTGGAGTTATGTTTTAAAGTGACCCCAAGTGCTTTTTTCAATGACACGCTCCGACCGAAATTCCATTTCAATAGGCAGTTTTCAAACTTCATCTCAGGTTCAAGGTGAATTTTTTTGAGCATTTGAACCCAATGGTTTTAAGTATTTTTGCAATATATGCAGTTGAGAACGTACAGCGTGGCTCAGTGGCTTGGGTCATGGGTTCTACTCCCAGCTCCGCCACTTGTCCACTGTGTGACTTTGGGCAAGTCACTTCACTTCTCTGTGCCTCAGTTCTCTCATCTGTAAAAGGGGGGTGAAGGCTGTGAGCCCCACGTGGGACAACCTGATCACCTTGTATACCCCCAGCGCTTAGAACAGTGCTTCACACATAGCAAGCGCTTAACAAATACCATCATTATGATTATTACTTTTTATATTCCTGATGAAGGAACTCTAAACTTCTTAAGATGGAAGAGTTCAGAAAATGAATCAACTTGAATGTTGGCTTAGATGTATTTGTTAAATGAAGTCCATGATTATTGAATTTTATCAATCATATTTAGTGAGCACTTACTGTGTGCAGAATACTGTTCTAAGTGCTTGTGAGAGTACAATATAAGAGTTGGTAGACATTTTCCCTACCCACAAGGAGTTTACAGTATAGAAGGGAAGACAGTTATGGATATGTACATATGTGTTGCAAATAAAGGGTACAAATCTTAGTGCAAGAATGACAAAGCAGGGCAAGGGAGAAGGGGAAATGGGGGTTTAGTTGGGGAAGGCCTCTTGGTGTAAATGTGATTTTTATAAGGCTTTGCAGGTGAATAGAATGATTGATTGTTGGATATTAAAGGGGAGGGAGTTCAAATTCACACATCTTTCTATGGGCTGACAAGAAACCATTTATGTTCACTCCCCTCCACCCCAAGTAATACGACTGAGTCTCTCCACTCCGAATGAGAAATTAAATAGAGCAGAAGTGGTACCTAGGCATTTCAGTTTTCAAACACCCCCCATACCTTTATGGTACTTATTCATTCATTCAATCAGTCGTATTTGAGCACTTAGTATGTGCAGAGCACTGTACTAAGGGCTTGGAAAGTACAATTCGGCAACAAATAGAGACAATCCTTGCCCAACAACGGGTTTACAGTCTAGTGTAGTGATTTGTCTTAGCTCTCACAGCAGGTAATGACAGAGCTTGCCTGTTAATTTGGAAATGTTTTCCGATAGTTTGGTGGCTAGGCTCCCATCATTATCCCAGGTCTGGTGTTGCAGTTGCAGAGTGGCTTCATAGAATGAATTGTATAGGACTTGAACTATTACCCAGCCCTCCTTCACTCCATAAAATATTGGCATGTTAACTCTCACTGACACTGCTACATCCTCTAGTCAAGACCCACATTTTTTTTCCTGGGTTTTTGGCCATTTCAATAGGCCTCTGAGCCTCAGCTACAAAGGATTTTGGTCTTCTCTCTCAGCTCCATAAATATATCCATTCAACACCTGTTCTGAATGATTGCTCCCGTACGTCTCTGATAGCGGGTGTTGAGATACGTTCAAGGCATGGGCGCAGTAGATTCAATTTCTTCAAGAGAAAAATGTTTGCTGACTAATGAGTCGGCAGTGAGGTTGAAATTAAGGATGACTTACTTGGCAACCTACTTTCTCATCTCATCGAAGTGTGTTTTGTATTCTGAAGAATAATCCCATTGAAAAATTCCAGATTGGGCATGCGCCACCTCTATATCAATACATAACTTTTAAAAGGTGACTTTTGGTGTAACTTTAAAAAGGCTCTACTTTATGTCTATTATAAAAAGATGCTATCCACTCCAGTAGCCCTAGAGCCAAGGGTACATTTTCAGGTTGGCATTCATTAAATCAGTTCATCAGGGTTTTAAACCTGTGATTTTGTATTGATGGAGTTTCAAATTACATTATATTTGAGGTAATTAGAGGCATTTTAAGAGTATTTCTTTAGGGAGAGAGGAATCCAGAAGGAGTCTCAGTTTATACTGCAGCTTTTTTGCTTCAAGCTTAAAAGAACTATTTTCATCGTCCCCCCAAACTTGTCATCAGTCAGATGTTATTAATTGAGAATTTACTGTGTGTAGAAATGCATGGGAGAGTACAATATGATAAAATTGGTAGACAGGCTCCCTTCCTCAGGAGTTTGCATTGCCTAGTGGACAGAGTACGGATCTGGGAGTGAGAAGGACTCGGGTTCTAAGGCTGGCTCCTCCACTTGTGTGCTGTGTGACCTTGGGAAAGTCACAACTTCTCTGTGCCACAGTTACCTCATCTATAGAATGGGGATCGAGACTGGGAGCCTTATGTGAGTTAGGTTCCGTGTCCAACCTGATTACCTTGTATCTACTCCAGCACTTGGTACAGTGCCCGGCACCTAGTAATAAAGTGTAAGAAGCCTTTAAGGTTTGCAAGTGAATCAGTTATCAGTGTATTTTTTTCCTAACATAAAAATCAAGCCCTCATTTTCATTTCAGCATGCCGAAGTACTACAATTTTCCTTTCCTTTCTAGGACAGTCTAGTAACTGTTGATACTGATATTATAACTCAAGAATATCATCTCCTACATCTATGCTCTATATTTAAGGATTTTAACCATCCATATTCCCAATTTGTTTTCAGTGCATGTTGGTAAACTGTACATTTATCTTTTTGATGGAAACGTACAAAGGGCCTCAAATATGTAACACTCGATTATTAGTATCCATCTCCAGATTTGTGTGTGTGTGTGTGTGTGTGTGTGTGTCTATGCATCTAATCACAAACACCATGGCTTGTCCGGCAATACCATCTAAGTCAATGACCTTCCTCTTTTTGCTATACACCCATGATTTTAACTACTACATTCAATTAATTTTTTTACAATAGCATTTATTAAGCGCTTACTATGTGCAAAGCACTGTTCTAAGCGCTGGAGAGGTTACAAGGTGATAAGGTTGTCCCATGGGGAGCTCACAGTCTTCATCCCCATTTTACAGATGAGGGAACTGAGGCCCAGAGAAGTTAAGTGACTTGCCCGAAGTCACACAGCTGATAAGTGGCGGAGCTGGAATTTGAACCCATGACCTCTGACTCCAAAGCCCGGGCTCTTTCCACTGAGCCACGCTGAGATTCCCCAGCCTTATTCAGGCTCACATTTCCCACTATCTACCAGGCATTTTCAATTGGATATACCAGCACTTCAAGCATTTAACCTATGCTTTATCTCCTTTGGCATTGTGCAAAGAGCAAAGGACTGGATATGAAGAGATTCAGGGTGTAGTCCCAGCTACACCCTGCTAGGTGAGTTTGGGAATATCCACTAAATCTGTCTGGGCCTCAGTCTCCTTATCTGCACAAGGGGGCTAAGATAGACTGCGAACCCCATGTGGTAAAGGTGTCTACCCCAGCATTTAGCACATAGTGATCGCTTAATCAATCCCTTAATTATTTTACTCCTGTTCTTATAAAATGCTTATAATTTGTGTCTCTCAATATTAATCTCCATTTTACAGAAGAGGTAACCGAGGCACAGAAAAATTATGTGATTTGCCCAAGGTCACACAGCCAACAAGCGGCAGCGTAGGGATTAGAACCCAGGTCCTTCTGACTCCCAAGCTCGTGCTCTATCCACTAAATCATGCTGCTTCTTAATCCTCCAGTCCTCCTAATCTTCCAAGCCTCCTGTGGTCCTCCAATGAATGTCAGTAGTACACCTTCTAAGTAGATGGGGAAGTGCCAGGGACAGGACTGAAAAATCAACCTGCGTATCTAGCAAAAACTCCTCACTATTGGTTTCAAAGCTCTCTATCACCTTGCGCCCTCTTATATCACCTCTCTTCCCACCTTCTTGAGTCCAGTCCGCACACTCTGCTCCTCTGCTGCTAACCTTCTCTCTGTGCCTCATTCTTGCCTGTCCCACTGTCGAACCCCGGCCCATGTCCTACCTCTGGCGTGGAATGCCCTCCATCCTCACATCCACCAAACTAGCACAATTCCCCCTTTCAAAGCCCTGAGAGCTCACCTCCTCCAGGAGGCCTTCCCAGACTAAGCCCCCCTTTTTCTCTGCTCCTCCTCCCCTCCTCAAAGCCCATACTCCCTCCCTCTGCTCTACCCACCTCCTCGCCCCACAGCACTTGCGTATATATGTACATATTCTATTTATTGTATTAATAATGTTTATATATGTGTAATTCTATCCATTTGTAGTGATGCTATTGATAATAATAATAATAATAATGGTATTTGTTAATCGCTTACTATGTGCAAAGCGCTGGAGAGGTTACAAGGTGATCAGGTTGTCCCACGGGGGGCTCACAGTTTTAATCCCCATTTTACAGATGAGGTAACTGAGGCCCAGAGAAGTTAAGTGACTTGCCCAAAGTCACACAGCTGTCATTTGGCAGAGCCGGGATTTGAACCCATGACCTATGACTCCAAAGCCCGGGCTCTTTCCACTGAGCCACAATGCCTGTGTACTTCTTTTGTTGTCTGTCTCCCCATGAGCCCGTTGTTGGGTAGGGATTGTCTCGATTTGTTGCCAAACTGTACTTTCCAAGAGCTTAGTACAGTGCTCTGCACACAGTAAGCGCTCAATAAATACGACTGAATGAATGGATGAATGAATGAAAATGGACGATAGGGTGTTCTGCTGGACAAGATGGATGCACAATTGCCTGTGCTGGGGTTCTTTTTTGGAAGGGTCAGGTGTCAGTATTAATTAGTACTTCATCCATTAAAGTCACAACATGAGGGCTTCTAGTGAACAAGTCCCCACTCTTCACGTGAGCAAAGGTTCTGTGATGTTAATTAACATATTGTCCTGGGGAAAGACACTTCACAAGTACATTTAATATATTCAATATAAAGATGAATACTTGTTATTTTTTAGCCACTTCGTGGTAATGAAAGCATAGAGCATGAATAAAGGCAAGGTTCAGTCTACAATAGCAGGGAATAACAATGGTACTAAATCAAGTAATTTGTAATTGAAAAAAAAACCTACCTTCATTATCTAAATCAGCATGCCGTGATCTAATGACATTTTCATGGCATTTATCAAACAGCTAAAGGAAACTTTCTCTAGTTATCTATATAGCAGGACCAGTACAAGATGGCCTGAGGCCAAGAATTTAAGTATTAGTTGTGCAGATGTCACACAGATGGGGCTGGGAAACACGTGTATGGAGAACGCCCCACCAATAGTCAGGATGAAAATGATGAGAAGAAATTATGGTTTTATTTTCACTGGCAGCTTGACTTTTCATTCATATAGCTATAAAGGTAAATTATCTGCAGATATCTGTAGATATTATGATCTCTATGCATATAGAAATCTATAGATATGGATAAGTGTACATTCATATGAACATCAATCCTTTATAGGGATATATGTACCAGTTAAATTAATCACCCAGTATTTATTGACAGCCTGCAGAGTCTTCCAAGATCAGAACACTGCGTTAATTGTAAAGAAAATAGTCCCTGCTACCAGAGGGTTACTATTTAAAGGGAGACACAACTAAACATGAATTATTTAAAATGGAGAGAGAGCAGGAGTGAGAACAGGGGAGAACAGCAATTTTATCATAAGTAGAAATCCAAACATATTGGGACAAAATAGCTGAATACATGGTTAAAAGGATAATGCATTCTTTGTGTTTGTGTGTATGTGTGTGTGTGTTTTGTGTGTGTGTGTGTGTGTGTGGGTGGGTGGGTGTATGTGTTTGTGTGTGGGTGCATGTGTGCGTGCCTCTATATAATTGCTGAGGAAGGGTAGACATTAATAATAATGATTATGGTATTTGTTAAGCACTCAATGTGTTCCATGTACTAAGAGCTCAAGTAGATACAAAATCAGAGAAGCAGCGTGGCTCAGTGGAAAGAGCCCGGGCTTGGGAGTCAGAGGTCATGGGTTATAATCCCAGCTCTGCCACTTGTTTGCTGTGTGACTTTGGGCAAATCACTTAACTTCTCTGTGCCAGAGTTATCTCATCTGTAAAATGGGGATTAAGACTGTGAGCCCCTCATGGGACAACCTGATTACCTTGTGTCCTCCCCAGCACTCAGAACAGTGCTTGGCACATAGTGAGCACTTAAATACCATTATTATTATTAATAACAATCTGGTTGGACATAGGCCTGTTCCCATACAGAGCTCACAGGGAGAACAACTATTAACCCCATTTTACAAATTAGGAAACTGAGGCATAGAGTGATTTGTCCAAGGTCACACAACAGGCAAGTGAGGGAGCTGGAATTAGAACCCAGGTACCCTGACTCCCAGTCACATGCTTTTTCTCTAGGCTTGATACAACTTGGGAATGAGTGGAAAAATATTTTGGAGAATGTGGGATTTTAGAAGAGCTTGAAGACTTGGAGAGTTGGGTCTGGCTGATTGTAAAGGGGGAGAAGTTCCTGGGAGGGGGAATACTATAGGCAAGAGATCAAAGTTGGGGGATGTGATGACAAGGTCAAGTTAGCAGGAGATTTTCAGAGGAATGAGAAGTGCAAAATTGTGAGTGTCAGATGATCAGAGAAAACATAGAAAACAGTATGCTGGAGGAGCCCTTTGAAGCCAGAGGAATTTCCACTTGATGTAGAGAGACGTAGCTATTCCCTGGAGCTTTTGAGTAGTGAAGATATGAAGCCCCACCAACACTTTAAAACATTTTCTGGGATACTTTGGCTGGAATGGGCTGAACTGGGGAGAGCCTGGTATCTGCAAGACTAGTGATGAGACTGATACCCTCATCTAATTGTGATGAAAACTTGAATGAGGGTGGAGGTCAGGCTGAGGAACAGCAGGGTGTAGTGGAAAACTCACAGACCTCGGTGTCAAGGGACTTGGGTTCTAATTCTGCCTCTGCCATTTATTTGCTGTGTGACTTTGGAAAAGTCACTACTTCTCTGTGACAGTCTCCTCCTATATAAAATAGGAATTTAACTCATTCCACGATGAGCGAATTCATATAACCTCTTTGCATTTATAGATGCATTCATGGACAACAGAATATATTTATTTCCCTTTCCATGAATAGCAAGAGAGGAAAAAAGATAAATCATCATAGTATAATTTAATGTAACTAATGAAACAGGTAAATCTAATAATCTCCTTCCCTACACTTTGCCCCTTGTATTTGTTAGCAAATCAAACTGTGCATTTAGCTTTAGTTGATGTTTTGAACACTTTGTGTAATAATAGTTAATAATTATGGTATTCACGAAGTGTCAGGCGCTGTACTAATCAGTGAGGTGTGTATAAGCAAATCAGGTTGGACACAGTTCCTGTCCGACATGGGGCTCACAGTTTCAATCCCCATTTTCCAGATGAAGGAACTAAGGCACAGAGAAGTGAAATGATTGGCCCAAGGTCGCACAGAAGACAAGTGGCAGAACCGGGATTAGAAGCCATGACCTTCTGAATTCCAGGCCCATGTTCTATCCCTACACCATGCTGCTTCTCCATCACACATTGTCTCTAGTTTTATTGTATCATTTCAACAACAAGACAATTCAACAGTCCAACATGAATTCCCCAATTAAGTCAGTGCATAATCTGAATTACTACTGCCTTCCTTTGGAATCTTATAAACAGAAGATCGGGGGAAGCAATTTCAGGTATTATATCTTTCCCCATGTATTCTTCACTTTATTTTCAAATCCACGTGCTATAACTGTATTTAAATGCTGCACTTATTTCAGGAGTGAAAATCCAAACAATGTAAGCATGGCATCTTAAAACACTTTGTTAGTGGAATTTTCCTGTAGGGGAGAGAAAAAAATTACACTCCACTAGCCCATGGGAGTTCATAAGAATTACATAAGTAAATCTCCTACTTAGTCAAATTAGAAAAGATTTCAGTGGGAATAATAGGCTGGTGACTTTTATCACAAGTAACCAGTGGCTGTACAAAAGGCTGTGTTCCGCTAAAATTGTCTTCTCTTAGAAAGTATGGATTGATTTAAATCATTTTCTGCACGTTGAACTAGAAAGAGTCTAGCTTATCATCTGAAGTGAAAGGTGACTGGAAGTTACTATTAGGGTCAGTGGTGCTTGGTGAGGAATTTCTTTCTCTCATCACAGCATTAAACTTTTAAGGCAGTAAAAATGCCAGGGGTTACAGTCCAAGATAAAACCAGATATGTGGAGAGTGGGTAGAGATGACTTGCAGGTATCGTTCTTTCTCGATCTGCAGGAGTCAACATGACCATATCAAGCAATCAATCCCTCAGTCAATATGGAGCACTGTGGTAAATGCTTGGGAGAGTGCAATACAATAAGAGAAGCAATGTGGCTTAGTGGATAGAGTCCACCTGTAGAATGAGAGCTTCCCCCTCTAGACTGTGAGCTCACTGTGAGCAGGGAATGTGTCTGATATATTGTACTTTTCCAAGCACTTAGTACAGCGTTTTGCACACAGTATTTGCTCGATAAATACATTGGAATGAATGAATGAATAGAGCTCGGGCCTGGGAGTTGGAAGGACCTGGGTTGTAATCCCAGCTCCACCACATGTCTTCTGTGTGATCTTGAATAAGTCACTTGAATTCTCTGGGCCTGAATTACCACAACTGTAAAATGGGGAATAAGATTGTGAGCCTCACGCGGGCCAGGGTCTTTGTCCAGCTTGATTCACCCCAATAATAATAATAATAATGGTATTTGTTAAGCACTTACTATGTGCAAAGCACTGTTCTAAGCACTGGGGAGGTTACAAAGTGGTCAGGTTGTCCCACGGGGGGCTCACAGCCTTAACCCCCATTTTACAGATGAGGTAACTGAGGCACAGAGAAGTTAAGTGACTTGCCCAAAGTCACACAGCTGACAGTTGGCAGAGTGGGATTAGAACCCATGACCTCTGACTCCAAAGCCCGGGCTCTTCCCACCGAGCCACGCTGCTTCTAGTGCTTGGCACATAAGTGCTTACCAAGTACCATAATTAATTATTATTTAATAAAGTTGGTAGACACAAGTACATATTTCATACTCTACTATAATCTCTATCTGGAATAATCTATTTCATTATCTCTTCCTTCTGTAAACGGTAAGCTCCTTATGTTTTACCAATTCTGTTTTATTGTACTTCCCCTAGTACTCACTTTAATGCCCTGCACATGGTAAGTGACCAATAAATACGATTGATTGGAAAGAAAATTGGAGGGGGGAGCAGTGAGGAGTGATTTGCTGTGTAATTTTTAACGATCTTTAAGTGCTTAGTCATTATATGTTGATGATTACAGAGTGAGGCATATTTCATCAGCCAAGGAATAAAGGCAGGCATCCAGCTGGAGTGTTTTTCTTACCTTTATGGCTGTGGACGCGATTTGAATGTGGTGAAGTCGGCGGAGGGTGCTGTCCCTGTCGATAAAGTAGGAAGCAGCCAGCTGATGTAGCGTTTCCAGACTCACCGAAGAACTGTTGCTGTTGGACTCACTTCCCTCTGACTTCTTGCTCAGCTTCCGCTTGTCCACAAAAATCGTGAGGGACTCCTCGCCTGCATCATGAGAGAAATGGTAAGAAATTTCCCTGCCCAAGGTTTTGTGGATTTTGCACATATAGTCCTGATTTGTGGTCGCGGTTAGATAGAGAATATAAATGAGCGGAAGAGGCCATACATTGAATTGACTGGGGAAGGGGAAATTCTCCTTATTTTTTTCAGATCTAGGCAGACCTTTCTATTCCTGAAGTGTGTGACAGATGAAACAGTTGAATCAATCAGTCGTATTTATTGAGCGCTTACTGTGTGCAGAGCACTGTACTAAGCGCTTCGGAAGTACAAGTTGGCAACATATAGAGACGGTCCCTACCCAACAGTGGGCTCACAGCTTAGAAGAACAATCTAGTTGAACAATTGAATTAATTTAGTCTTGATGAATTATATTAATATTGAATAGTTCTGTTTCAAGGAGGGAATGAAGGAGGTGGTATCCATGGAGCCAATCTACCTTAGAGGAGAAACCATTCTGCTCTGAGGAATCAATCAATCAATCAATCAATCGTATTTATTGAGCGCTTACTATGTGCAGAGCACTGTACTAAGCGCTTGGGAAGTACATATTGGCAACACATAGAGACAGTCCCTACCCAACAGTGGGCTCACAGTCTAAAAGGGGGAGACAGAGACAGAGGAAGGCACTCCATGAGCTGCCTACTTATTGAAAAGCAAAGTGGCTTAGTGGAAAGAGCACAGGCCTGGGACTCAGAGGACCGGGGTTCTAATCCCCGCTCTGCCATTTGTCTGCTGTGTGATCTTGGGCAAGTCACTTAACTTCTCTGGGCCTCAGTTCCCTCAACTGAAAAATAAGGATTCAATACCTCTTCTCCCTCCTAGACTGAGTCTCTGATAATCTTGTATGAGAAGCAGCGTGGCTCAGTGGAAAGAACACAAGCTTTGGAGTCAGAGATCATGGGTTAAAATCCCGGCTCTGACAATTGTCAGCTGTGTGACTTTGGGCAAATCACTTAACTTCTCTGTGCCTCAGTTACCTCATCTGTAAAATGAGGATTAAGACTGTGAGCCCTCCATGGGACAACCTGATCACCTTGTAACCTCCCCAGCACTTAGAATAGTGCTTTGCACTTAGTAAGCACTTAATAAATGCCATCATTATTATTATTGCTACCCAGCGCTTTGTAGAATGCTTGGCACACAGAAAGCACTTATCAAGTACTATAATTACTATTATTGTCATTATTACCTATCTTGGTGGCTAAAAACCTTCAGAATGTCCATTTCCTATTATTCATGAAACATTCTCGACTAATCTCCAGTCTCAACGCCTTCCTCAGCCACTACCATATATCTACTGGATTATTATCTGGTAGTTTGGACAATGCCCAAATCCAACCCTGAGATCTCTGTCCTCTTTCATAATAGATTAAAACATTGATTTGGACTGAAACGCTTCTGTAGCCATGCTTTACTCTCACAAGTACAGGAAAAAAAAATGGTCAGACAGGACATCTTTCATTCTGCCTTGACTGGCAATACCACAATGGTAAAGTTCCTGGAAAAGTTCTTGAGAAGCAGAATGACCTCAAAGCCTGGGAGTCGGAGGGACCTAGGTTTTAATCCCTACTCTGATACTTGCCTACTATGGCCTCGGGCAAGTCACTAACTTCCCCATGACTCAGTTACCTTATCTGTAAAATGGGGATTAAGACAGTGAGCTCCCTGTGGGACATGAACTGTGTCCATGATTAGCTTCTGTCTACCCCAGAGCTTCGTATAGTGCCTGGCACATAGTAGGTGCTTATCAAGTACCACTTGAAAAAAAAAGTCAAATTTGCTGTCTGAACCTTGACCATCAGTGGTATCTAGGATACACTAATGGTAACATACTGACTTAGCCAGTGAGACAAAATGCTATTTCTTGCATCAATAAAAAGTGTGAATTATGTGTCATTCCTCTTCGTGGGAGGAATGTGTCTGTTATATTGTACTCTCCCAAGTGCTTACTGCAGTGCTCTGCACACAGTAAGCACTCAATAATATCGATGACTTGACCATCCGGCCTCTGTCCAAATCATGGACTTTTCCATCACTCTATGGGTTCAGTATTCTCTTACAAGCTACGAGGATACCACTCATCTGTTTTAAATAAAATCAGCATACACTTAGGCCAAGGTGGCATCTGATTTATCCAAAAAATCCCATTTTCCCAATTTTAATCATGTTGCACAAGGTCCTGTATCACAGTCTAAATTGCAGAGTGAGGGTCATAGATTAATTTTGGTTCCATATGATACCCCAGCCATATTTTTCTTTAATTCAAAGTATGCTATTTTCCCATCAGTGAATTAATTTAGTTTACTTTGAGTTTGCAAATATCAACCTCCACTAGTACTTGATGCCATTTCTAACATTGTGTCCACCTGAAAGTTGATGAAAGTCCCTTGAAAAATCCAAAATGAGTGGCTTAAGACTTATGATGGTATTCTAAAACCAAGCTGAAAGACTAGTGTCCCTTGCTTTAACTAAGGGACAGCACAGCTTCAGGGATTGATATTTTCATATTCTTGGAAGGGGCTTTAGCCCATAACAGTCAAACTTGATGTTGTACTAGTTCTCTTCTATACCCATCTGTTCTGTGGCACCATGCCCACTCTCAAGATGGTATGACAATTTCAAAAGTGGACATTGTGCCAAGCAACATGGCTTTAGAAGGACAGTGTGCTCGATTTTCAAAGGGAAAGATTCTTAAAGAACATAATCTTCAAAGCAAACCTATTCCAATGAAAAACACTAGCTTCACTCCAATAGACCACATCTGTTAATAGTCTGTCAATTTCTAAGGATTATTAAAAATTTGATTTTGGAGAAAAAGTCTTGGAGAAAAGAGTACTTTTTTTGTTAATGTGCTGCAGATATTCTATAAAATACATTATAAAGGTTAAGAAAAATCAAGACAATCTGCAGCACAACTTTTGATGTAAATGTTTCAAATTTTACCATTTTAGAATCTCTATGCTGAACCTGATAACACCTTGAAGTCTTATATATTCCATAAAGGATTAAGACAGGATATCACTCTACAGGTTTCTTTTCTGGGAACACTTTTTTTTTTTGTTTATGGAATTCTGCCATATTTCTCTATTCTGGCTCCCTACAATGATTATTTAATTCTGTGAACAATGCCTGCAGTAAAAAATACTTTACGACAAGTATAGTACTGCTGTATTTGTTTTCCTTTAATGAAGAATTCAAAGTACTACAGAAAATTTGAGGTTGGTTCCTGAATTAAAGTTAAGATCTAGAACATTTCTATGGGTTTAAACATACTCACACTCCAGAAATAAAGGAGAAGCTTACAAAGTGGGTAAACTTTAGATTTTTAACTTTATCATCACACCAATAATTACTAAGCAAAGTCACCTAAATCCTGAAAGTAAACAGAAAACAGCCTGCTGAAAATGTCACAAACTCAGGAAATAGAAAAAGTGTGCATTTGACTTTTCTAATCTTCAGCAAAAGGGGACTTGTACTTCCCAAGAGCTTAGTACAGTGCTCTGCACACAGTAAGTGCTCAATAAATACGATTGATTGACTGACTTCTAAAGTGTGAGGAATAAGTCTTGTGACTGCTGATATCCTAGTTACATGCATGACTGAAGATTTGTCACTCAAGAAGTAACTATGTATTTTTAATAATGTGAAATAATGTGAAACTTTGCTAAAATATCAAAATCAATTTAATGGATATGGGAAAAAAGGGAAAGGAAGGGAAACTGGGATTAACGGTCATTTGACAATGAGCTTTCTCCTATGAATCAATGTCTTATGACAAGAGTTTGTGGGCACTGATTCAGCTTAGAACTAGGCCATATAGGGCTACCGGTCACAGAAAGGTCTAAGGCGGTGTCAGAAAAAGCCGATTCACCTGTAGTAGCAGCATGGGAAAGAGTCAAAGCCTGGTGATCAAAACGCTGATCAAAGACAACAGCGGAGACAAGTTTTTACTGCACAGAAGGCAGCGATGGTAAACCACTTGCGTATCTTTACCAAGAAAAACTCTTTGGATACACCTACCAGAATGACTTTATAAGAAGAGTGAGTGCTCTGAAGTGGGTGTATCCATGGAGTTATGGAACAGAAATGACTTGATGGCATTAGAAGAATAAGATAATGAGCTAAAACTTAGAAAAGGTCGATATTTCCATTCTATTTTTGTTGCAAGGACCAGTGTCAGAAGAGCCAGGAGAAACAGGCTCTTGGGTCAATGGTCAGGGGTCACAGGTATGTCTTCTCTAACAAAGAGCCTGAGTGTTGCTGGCCAGTCAATGGGTGGAAGTAAAGATGTGATCACTCATGCTCCTTCTATAACGGTGTGTTAGAGTCAATATAGTGATAGGGAAACATCATGGAAGGGGAATCCATGATAGAGGTAGCTAGAGCCAGCACCGTTGCTTTGGGTAAGCGCTAAAATGTTGCTCACCCACGCAGTTGAGGAATCAGAATTGGCACTCCCCGCCTTGATGACGGAATGGGAGGAAATGGAAGTCCATGGAAGGGAGGAGTAACCCTGGATAACCTTTGTAAATAGCAACCCGAGGCTCCTTTTCACCCTTGGTCTGGTCTGATAGAAGAGTCATTATGCACAAGATTATCAACTCCTCCACTAGATATTCAGCTTTTCCACTAGACTGTAATCTCCTCTGCAGACTGTGAAGTCTACTAGATTATGATAATAATAATAATGTCATTTATTAAGCGCTTACTATGTGCAAAGCACTGATAAATAGAATATGATAAAACAAATAGAATAAATATGTACAAGTAAAATAAATAGAGTAATAAATATGTAGAAACATATATACAGGATGTAACTACTGAGTAGGTAATCAGGAGCGGTGAATACTGTGAAGTGTGCCAAGGCTTTTTAGGTGCAGAACCCATAAACGCTGATGTGACCATAGTATCATGCCATTGTTGGGCTGTTACATAATAATAATAATAATTAATTGCATTTATTAAGTGCTTACTCTGTGCCAGGCACTGTTCTATGTGCTGGAGTGGATAAAGCAAATTGGGTTGGACACAGTTTCTGTCCCACATAGGGCTCACAGTGTTATTCCACATTTTATAGTTGAGGGGACTGAGGCATAGAGAAGTGAAGTGACTTGCCTAAGGTCACACAGCAGACAAGTGGTGGAGCTAGGATTAGAACCCATGACCTTCTGACTCTCAGGCCCATGCTCAATCTACTATATGCTGCTTCTCTACATAATAATAAAAATAATAATAATAATAATAATGATAATAAACAGGCCCAGGCTCATCATAACCCAGCAGCCGATTAGCTTGGTGATTCCGGGACCTTGTCTGATCATGTTAGCCAATTATTTTTCAGAATTCCTGCCGGTCCTAATCGTCTCACAGAACGCCCTAGGTAATTCTATAGTCAGAAACCTTCACCACTCATGGCACGATCCCAGCAGATAGAACCGGAATTAGGATCCAGGTATCCAGGTTCCCAAAGCAGATTCTCATTCCACTTGAATGAATTCATAAATCAGATTATAAATATCTTAAACAGCTAGACTTTCCTAGAGGGTTATGCTCTTCCATCCTCAATGTTGGCTGTTTCTTGAAGCAGAAGCAAACAAATAATGTCATAAATAAATAAATTATTAGCTAAAGCGATGCATTAAGTCTTTCAGGTCAGTAGGGAACTACTTATACAATTATTCCTTCCGTAATCCAATTGTACATTAGTAACCCACAGTGGAATTTCATAATCCAGTGGGTGAGCATATTTTTGTGTCATGACATAAAATACAAGTTCTACAATATTTTATTTGGTACAATAGAATATGCTGAAAGGAGATATGGGGGAGAATGCATTGTAAAATTCATTTCACTTTCAATAATACTGCAGAGTTACTTAAGCATTCCAGTGCTATTTGGAACTATGAGAATTTGTCAGAATGAATTTATCTTGCCAAAATTTAATGAGAAGGAATTAACCTTTTATAAAACAATAATTGAGTGAATAATTTATGTAGGGCTATTTTCAATTTATATTAAGATGTCCTCTCTCTACAGGCTCCAATCTTTAAGTAATAGTAGTCAAACCTCTATACATGTTCCTTTTCCTTATGAAATCAATTTTTGTACTTTTGTGGATCATCCAAAGTTATATTTGTTTTCAATATTTTTGCAGTATACTGCATTGAGAGACATACAACCCGAAAAGGATGAGATCAATATATCCTAGAAGTGCAATCACTTCCTGGATTGATTCTTTAAAATGAGACACTTATTTTCAGCACTTAAACAGTTATGGCGTTTAGCTGTCATTATACAAAACGAATCAGGTTCAATAAATAGCCTGACTAGCGTTATAAAATTCAGCAAAGGAAAAGAGCAGCCAAGGGAAATGAAGCTGGAAGAGAACTTTTGAAATGCTTTTCCCCCTCTACAGGAAGACAATCTGATCAGTAAGCTCTCTTCATAATAAAATCTCTCATCAAGACATAAAATGTGGTCTGCAATATAAATTCAAATTTAGTTGAGTGATAGGATGCATTAATTATTATTTCTGTAGTCTAATCTTCCCCTCTGCTTCTCATATCTGTAGAGGCAGATTAGCAAAACCTGGTTAGGGAATGGTTCTGGCTTTTAACTGGGAGTAAAACAGGCAAAAGGGACCAGAAAGAAGAGCGGGAAGTATATCCTTGCAGCAAGTGTCCCTAGGAAATATGTTTTCTAGGAGGCAGGTTAGAAGAAGCAGGGCCAACTGGCCACTTGTCTGCTGTGTGACCTTGGGCAATTCACTTGGCATATCTGTGCCTCATTTATCTCATCTGTAAAATGGGGATTAAGACTGTGAGTTCTACCTAAGACCTGGACTATGTCCAACCTGATTAACTCCTATCTCCCCCAGCACTTAGTACAGTGCCTGACATATAATTAGCACTTAACAAATACATTAAAAAAAAAAAAAAGAGGCAGAGGCCTATAGTTCTCAGGATCCTTCACCTGAGTTTCCTTCATCTCCTTGCTCCAGGAATAAGACTCCTATCTGTAATTTATTTTAATGTCTGTCTTCCTATGTCCTTGAGGACAAGGTTCATGTCTCCCGATTCTATCGTATTACTCTCTCCCAAGTGCTCTGCACACAGTAAGCATTCAATAACGTGATCACTGGATTGACACAATCACCAAAATTAGAAAAATCTTTACATTCAAGAGAACCCAACTTTTCTACCCTCAGTATATAACACGGCCAGTGTCCATGGCTCTATCTCCGTATATAGAAAAGTTCACTTGTGTCTTAAAGGTGGTCTGCAGAATATCAAGGGGGATTAAAAACAACTTCTGGGACTGAGCGTTTGAAAAATATCTAGAAATATTTTTTTCTATGCTTCCTCCATGTCTACCCTTGAGATCAGAATTTCTTTTTTGAGCTTGGAACATTCCCCACAAGGCACATGTCTTCTCTTCCTCTTCCGGATTTATAAGATGCATTGTTTCTTATCACATTTTTACTCTGCACTTTTCTCAGGGAAGGGAGGAGTGCATTATACCCATTTTCAACTTGTGGAATTGAGACAACTTCAGCCCCACAGCACTTATGTCCATATCTGTAATCCATTAAAAATCACATCTGTCTATCCTTCTAGACGGTGAGCTCATTGTGGGCAGGGAATATGTCTATCAACTCTGTTGCATCACGCTCTCCCAAACACTTGGTACAGTGCTTTGCACACATTAAGTGCTCAGTATATATGACTGATTGATAGGTAGTCAAGTGACACAGTTCATTGGTGGCAGAATGGAAGTGAGACTTCAAGTTTCCTGAAAACCAACCTAGTGCTCTATCATGGAGTCATTGATGGCTCCATACAATGTACAGACAACAGAGCATCTAATATGGTGATGGCAAATGATAGTCACAGCACGGAGCCTTAAAACAGAAGGCAATCCATCAGAAATATCCATCATAATTGCAGATTTACAAACCTATATGATGTCCTTACTTCACAATTTTAGGTTTGAACAACAATGATATTTAGTGAGCATTTACTTTGTTCAGAGCACTCTAAGTGCTTCAGAGAGTAAAATACAACATATTTGGTAGATAGGTTCTCTGCCTATAAGCTTTCACTCTAGATGGGGAGAAAACAGAGTAAGCTGCAGATGGTTATCCAGGGGGCAATTTTATCCTCAAAGATGCCATCAAGTCGTGCTTTTGTCCTTCCAAATCCCCTCCCCATTTCTGCTTCAGATTTAGGAATTGCATCTCACCGGGCAGACTGTAGATGTACCAACCAAATCGGCTGCTGTCTGAGAGCACCAATCAGAAGAAGTGACTGTGGGCAGCTCATAGAACAAGGCTTTTAACTGATGGAATAAGATCAAAGAAGATCAACTGGAAACTTAGGAAGGCACAATTTGGAATTTACTGGATTTGCACACTTGTCATCTAACCCCTGGAACACAGGCTATCTCACCTGTGCATTGGCACAAGGCTCATTTACATCCCTACTTCCCTAGGGTAAGCATGTAAGGAGGATGGACAACAGTACAATAACAAACAGCTGAAATAGAAAGCCATAAACAGAGAAAGCAGAAGAAATCATTCAAAGACAAAATACTGCAAAACCTCGAGTGATGTGGTTCAGCATTTGGTAAGTAGGAGAAAGAAGACGACAAACCAGGCTGGCATTTGCATTCGAAATGAGGTGACTAAAATGAGACTTTGAAAAGGGGACTCAGTGAGACACAGAGACAGTGGCAGGTGTTGTGGATGATTTTGACATACCCAGAGGTGGGACAGTCTTCAGATAAAACACTGCTGATTCTGTGTTCTAGGGATTGATGGGACCATTTTTAAGATGTTTTGGCACTGTTGTGGATTTGACAATTCAATCCCTCATGTAAAGGATAATCAGGGAGTTAGTCTCATAAATGAAATAGAATAGGTCACAGACAACTGATAGATACCCTCTGAGGGCTCTTCGAAGTGTTTTGCTTCTCGGGCTTCGACGACTGGAATGGAATTCCAACAACGTGACATTCGGTTTAACTGGTCTTGTGGAATTAACAAAAGACAGAATCGGAAAGAAGTTTGTGGTTCCCTTTGTCATAATTGACACCCCACAGCAAACTTAGACTCAATAATTTTAATTTTCAGTGCATGGGCAGATTTAAGGGGAAAGACAAACCAGAGCAAAATGTTTGTTTCATTTTTTAGACTTCAATATACACAATATATACAAAGCCCTGTCAATACACATAGATCGACGGATATCCAAGCTTTTTGAGTTAAAGTGTTCATACTCAGAATCATTCATGAACCAGACCACTAACTAAGATTCCAGATATTAAATTAATAGGCAGGATGTGAAGGAGCTTGAGGGCCCATTCCTGAATTTAAGAGCTCTGTCCAGCTTGCTGATTGTGTCTAATTTGCTAATGTTCTGGGAAATGTAAATCTCTAAGTAAATGTAATCCCTATAAGTAGACAGTTTTTTTAATAGGTTTCCAGCTTGCCTTCAGTCTGCTTGCACATCATTTGTGCCACTAATAGGGGCTTGTTTCAAAAATCAGAATCTACCTAAAACCATTGTACTCAACACTGGATTTGATTCAATAGGATCAGATCCATTCCCTGTCCCAATGGGAGTTTGCAGCTCAAGGGAGAAAAAGTATTTAATCTCCATTTTACAGATGAGGAAACAAGCACAAAAGTGAAGTGACTTGCCCAAGGTCCTGCAGCAAGCAAGTGGCAGAGCTGGGATTAGAATTTAGGTCTCCTCACTTCTAGTCCTGCACTCTTTCTACTGGGTCATGCTGCTTTTCCATTGGAAAAGACATGAAGAAATCCAAGGGTAGGCCTTGCTGTCCACCTGGGGCTAAGAAAAGCTTGACCATATATAAACGCGTACCACAAGATATAGAGGTAGAAGGATCAATGGTTAAACTGTTCTAGGCCATTCTATTTTTATGAAATCTACTTTTAAAGCTCTCTAGGGATAGAGAGACTGCAACCTCCTTTGCAAACCCTTTGCAGTATTAATGGCCCTGAAAGTACAGTAGCACTAACTCAGTCTAACCAAATTATTTTGCTATAAATTATGCTAATTTCCTCCAGCTTGGTGATTTACTGCTATTGAATGTGTGTTTGTAGCTCTACCTTCATAATAACTGGGCCAATTACCACTTTTACTATTCATTCTTTTAATCATACTTATTGAGCATTTACTGTGTGAAAAGCACTGTACTAAACACTTGTAGCAGTGTTACTATTAGTATTATTATGGATTTTTATGACATCTAGTAATCTAGGGCACAAACCTTTCACTTTTCTTATGGGTATTTTGGTCATACAAGAAAAGAACTGGTGTCAAAGTTTACACATTTTTTCTTTAGATTAAGATTTTGAGATCTCTATACTGTAAACATTCCCTGAAAGCAGGGAATGTGTCTACCAACTCTGTTGCATTGTACTCTCCCAAGCATTTCATACAGAGTTCTGCACACAGATAGCACTCAACAACATTGATTGATTGATTAGATTTAGGCAATTTGATAAAATAGAAGGGAGATAAATCTATAATAATAATAATAATAATAATGGCATTTATTAAGTGCTTACTATGTGCAAAGCACTGTTCTAAACACTGGGAAGGTTACAAGGTGATCAGGTTGTCCCACGGGGGGCTCACAATCTTAATCCCCATTTTACAGATGAGGTAACTGAGGCACAGGGAAGTTAATTGACTTGTCCAAAGTCACACAGCTGACAATTGGCTGAGCCGGAATTCGAACCCATGAACTCTGACTCCAAAGTCCGTGCTCTTTCCACTGAGCCACACTGCTTCCCCCAAAAAGTTGGTTTGTAAAATGTATGGTTTGTAAAAACCATAGAACTGACAATCCAGAGACCCAGTTTCTAAATCCAGAATTGCCCTTAGACTGCTATATGACTTTGGTCAAGTCATTTGCTCTTTCTATACCTCAGTTTCCTCATGTGTCATTATCTATTCTTCCTCCCCTTTACACTGTGAGCCCCGTTTGAGGCAGGGACTGTGTCTGATCTGATTGTATCTATCCCAGCATTTAATAGAGTTCAGGGCACATAGTAAGTGCTTAATAAATTTATGATCATTACAATAAATACCAGTTAAAAGATTAGCCTTCTGATTAATAAAAATCCACATGACTTTGAAATATTAACTGCAAGAAGAACTGTTGCTATTTATGAAGGTTTTGGAATTTGTTTTACTGGGTTGATTTCTTTGAAAGTTTTCCTGTTGCAGTGTGCAACTAGAAATAATCCCAACTTTATTTGACTACCTGTCAGAATTGTTCCTGTTGTTCATGTTATTTGCATTTCTGCATTACAAAAATCTCGGTGATGAAGAGATACAAATTTAAAATTCAAACGCAGTCTTAATTAGGGCTGACCCCATTCCGCTTACCTATTTGGGGAAAAAGTTGATTTAACCACTTTCTAATGCTCCAAGACACCACCACCATTAGGTGGTTAGACACCACCTAATGACACAGGCCAATGATGAGATCACAAAGCTCATACTCCAAATTATTGGCTCACATGTTACCATGTGGTAGAAATCTAGTGGAAAGAGGTGTGGCGGGGGGAGGGGAATGTTGGGTGGTTGAACTTGTTCACACTTGGAAAATAGAGCACTACCTCTAAAGTTCCTTACTGTGTGTGTGTCTGTCTGTCTGAAAAGGCCAGTGAAGAATCACAATCATGATCACACTTTGCCCTCACACACACTGTTTTTTGTTCAGCTACTGTGTATAGTTCTCGATGCTGTTGTCTCCTTTGTCTTGGTATCTCCAAGATTCCCCTCAAAAATAATAATGGCTGTATTTCTTAAGTGTTTACCGTGTGCCCGGCACTGAACTAAAAACTGGGGCAGCTTCAAGATAATCAGGTTGGACACAGTCCCTGTCTCACAGCGTCAAGAGAAGGGAGAATAGGTATTAAATCTCCATTTTACAGATGAGGGCAACTGAGGCACAAAAAAGAGTCAAGTGACTTTCCCAAAGTCACACAATAGGCAAGTGGCAGAGCTGGGATTAGAACACAGGTCTCCTTACAAAAGGAGTTCATCCTTTTTAGACTGCAGAACTCTAAGCAGTGGGGCTCAGTGGCAAGAGCCCGGGCTTTGGAGTCAGAGGTCATGGGTTCAAATCCCAGCTCTGCCAATTGTCAGCTGTGTGACTTTGGGCAAGTCACGTCACTTCTCTGTGCCTCAGTTACCTCATCTGTAAAAGGGGGGTTAAGACTGTGAGCCTCCCGTGGGACAACCTGATCACCTTGTAACCTCCCCAGCGCTTAGAAAAGTGCTTTGCACATAGTAAGTGCTTAATAAATGCCATTATTATTATTATTATCTGACAGACTGTCTCTTGATTTTTAGCAGAGATGTCATAGTGTCTGAAAAAAACATGAACGCTACATGACCGTCTGACCCAAGACCTTCTCTGCCTCAACTACTCTCTTTCCTTAAACCCATCACCACTGTAAAAGGATAGACTTGGAAATGTCATTATCCACAATCTCTCTAAAAAATGCAGAATTTTTTCTAGTTAATGAATTTTCATAAATTAGTTATCCATTAATATGGTAGGAGATGTTGGGGCATAGTCACCTCCAAGGAATATAGGGCAGTAAAAATGGCCCTATAGAATCACTCTCAGCATCTCTCCTGCAGATTTTGTGAGTCCCTCTTTATCTTATTCTTTGAAAATGTGGCTTGCATCAAAGGTATTTTGCAAAAACGACACATACCTCCCAGCGTAGCAGATAGTAGAAAGTGGGTCCCATATTTCTTGATTAGATTTTCCGTGATCTGCTGAAGAGTTGGTCGACGACCCAAGAGCCTTATGTTGCGGAAAAATTCAGGGGCGAGAGGCAGAGGGGAGCCAAGGAAATTTCTTCTTTCCACAGCAAGGTTGTTTACTTTCCAACGGCCAAACTCCCTGAAAGCAAATGTATTTTTTTTAATGTTCACATGTTTTAGAAATGTTTCCATTTGTAAAATTCACTTAGTTCAGCTATGACCCTTGTTTATCAACGATACTTGTTTTCCCCAAACCTCTCATTATATGTAGGAGAAGCATCTCATAGTTTTCATTACAACTGGAATGAATACACTGTAATCAAATCTCAAGGAGGAAAACTAAGCCACTTAAGTGCTACCGCTCCTATTGATTTTATTCAGACTTTGACAAGGCCATAAAATTTGATTTTATTATGCACCGAATTGCATGAAACTGGACAAATTCATGCAGCATTTTCTTTATTGTTCAAGACAGTTTTAAAAGACTGCATTACAATTTATTCCTATAATCATTCTCCCAATTGAGCTGAATATTTTTAGAATAATGGAAACTCAGGATGGGCACTAAGTGAGCATTTTTTTTTAAATTCATGCATTTATGCCTCTAAATGGAAAACCTATTTGAATACTGGGGGAAGTTTTAAAGGAAGGACTCCACTGGCCAAGACTGCACTTGGCAAGCATTTTTTAAATTATATTTTTCATGACTTCTACAATCTAAATTGAACTGAGCAAATTTTAACCTCCTGTTCAAGCTTTATGAGGATAGTGCCCCGGGGAAAAGAGAAGCATTCTGGGAGATATGGATCCCAACCAAATCCCTCTCCACAGACTGTTCCAGGAACTCTGCTGACAACCAATCGATGGTATTTACTGAATGCCTCTGAGTGAAAAGTACCATACTCAGGGTCCGGGAGAGAACAACAAAAAACACTCATGCCAACCTTTCGTGAAATTCACCATATCTAGCTGATTCCCCAAAAGCATTTAGGCAATTTCAACCCTGCACGATTAGAGGTTTGTCAACAACTACTGAGCTTCTCAGTCAACCAGAAAACACACGCAAAAACGGTAGCACAAGCTCATGAATCATAAACACTTTGTGGCAGAACCTCAAATCAATTTTGCTTAACAGATCTGTGTCTTTTTATGGTATTTGTTACACACTTATTTTGTGGCAGACACTGTATTAAGCCCTGGGGAAGATATAAGATGATCAGCTTGGACACCATCCATGGCCCTTGTGGGACTCACAATCTTAATCTCCATTTTACTGATGAGCTAACTGAGACACAGAAAAGTGATGGGACCTGACCAAGGTCAAATAGCAGACAAGTGTTAGAGTTGGAATCCTCAGACTCCAGGACCCAAGCTCTTCTGACTAGGCCACTCTGCTTCTATAATTGCAATCAATTGCAATGAAAATACTTGCATTCCATTGGAGACAAGGTCACACGTGTTGGTCTAATTTAGAATTGCTGAAGTATGCATTTGTTTTTTAAACAGACATTAGTTTAGCCCCTGTGAAAGCATAGCAACAACTGGGAGCAGTGAGCTTGAGTAGGAATGAGTAAAAGGGCTTGGCTCTGTGAGGACAACCTAATGGTAAACTGAATAAATTTGCTGAACTTGAGTCTTAAAGGTACTGGCCTTATTAGCCAATTCATTACCAGGGAATCTGTGGTTAACACTTTTTGTCACATTTTTGCACGGAAATGCTTAGATGAGATTTTTATATAATAGGCACTTTCTCTAGACTATGAGTTCCTTGTGGACAGGAGTGTCTAAAAATTCTACTGAGTTATACTTTCCTAAGTGTTTAGTATTCTCCTCTCAGGGTCGCCCCTGGAGACTTTTCTGTACTCTACCAGTCTCGACTATGGGAGGGAGAGTCAAGCAGAGGCCTACCCATTCCATTCCTAGCTTGGGCAGTGGCTGGCGAGTGGCAGGCCATCTTCAAGTCAAAATCCACCTGCGCTGGGCAGTAGTGTCATGAGTCGAAGGCGGAGACTCAAGTTTACTGTACAGAAGGAGGCAATGGTAAACCACTCCCGCATTTTTACCAAGAAAACTCTATGGATACACTACCAGAACAATTACAGATGGAGGTGGGACAGTCTGGGAGAGATGCATCCATGGCGTCTCTCTGGGTTGGAGATGACTCAACAGCATCAGACGAGACAAACAGTACAGTGCTGTGAACACCGTCAGCACTCTGTAAAAATAATTGACTGACTGATGGAAGAAGACTTCTGGTGTGCCTTCAGTGGTGTGAAGGGAGTGGAGTAGTTCAACAGAGGAGTACCACTTAGAGATGTATTGTCTCCAGATAGTGGAAATTCATGACTGCAAGAATGTTGCTATTGTTTTTCCAGGACGGTCCCACTAATTTGGTTGATTATGATGGGGTTTGTTCTATGCAGATTTGGGTCTGATTCGGCTTTTTATTCTTGCGGTGAGTTGTGTCTTTAACTATAGTTGTACTCTCCCAAACAACTAGTACTGTGTGCTGCCCATGATAAGCTCTCAAATATCAGTGAATCACATGCTACTTTTCCAAAAACACACTTGCCCATGAAGACTGCTAATAGGAGTGCTTAGTATAGTGGTATGCACACAATAAAACGTTAATACATACCACTGATTGATGGTTGGAAAAGTAGCACAATCAATGCACTCAAAAGTTTCCAGATTAATATTCTGTTGTAACCTTTCCCTAAATGTTCACTGGTTTCCACATAGGCACTGCCTACAATATGTGGATCTCTTCACAATTCATTCATTCAATCACATTTATTGAGCACTTACTGGGTGCAGAGCACTGTACTAAGCGCTTGGGAGAGTACAACACAATAATAAACAGACACATTCCCTGCCCACAGTGAGAGAGCCCTGTTACAAAGCACATTTTGAAATTCTTTTTCAACACCGTAATTTTCTATGATTTCAAATAACTTCACAAAACACTTTTAAATACAAAATGCCCAATCAGGTAAAAAAAAAAAATCCAACAGATAAGGCAAGTGATAGGGGCATTAAATTGTTTACTAATCCATAGTTACGTGGCAAATAATAATTTAAAGTTGGGCACATGGAGTGTCTTGAAAACTATCTGAGAAATGTTGATTTTACCCAATGAATATAGAAATCTAAGCCTTCCATTACTTAGAGAAGTCTCAGGACAAGGTAAGAATATTTTTCTTGTACTTACTCAGCTGAGTAAATATACTGACTGCTGTTAATCCTTCCTTCCATGAAATAGAATGCTTCCTCTAACAGATATATCGACTGAATTTCTGTTTGGAAATTTGTAAATGAGAGCCCATGGAAACTACTGTTTAATTCATGACTTTTCTGAGGCATCCAAATGAGACAGAAAATTTCAATTATGGACACTGGACATTTTAAAGATAAATCCCGACACACACACTTGGATTGGTCATTGGCCCTCTCCCAGTTTAAGTGAGGCAGAGAGACCAGGTCACCATGTAAATCAACTGTATAGATTTCAAAAGATTGATTACCTCTGGGAGTGGGTGGATTCCCCATGTGAAAATTTAGACTCGGAAAAGAAATAGGATTTGTAAATTTCCCCTGGTTTTGAGGTGTTTGGTCTGGCATAAATAATTCAACAAGATAGTTTTTTCCCCATCTTGTCTCTTTCTGTCTTCCTCTTTGTCAGACCCTTTCTGCTTCCTTCCCTTTTCCCCTCCCTCTTTCCCCTGGCTCCTCCCACCCTTTCCAAAGTCCCCCTCCAATTTCTCTCTCTCCCAATGCCTTCTTTTCCTGATTTCCCCTATCCTTACTTCCCGTCAACTCTAATCTTATTCCCAGCCCCACCTCGTCACTCGTTCAAGTCACCAACAAGTGCCCTAAAGAAATCCATATTTCAAGTGTGGCTTCTCAGACCCTAATTCAGGTTTCTTTTCCCTCCTTGTTTCTGACACAGACTTGGGTTTCTGCTGCCATTTCCTAATGGGCCTGGTACTTTGCAGGTCCTTAGCTGGGCTCAGTCACCCTTTCAGTTTGGGCTTGGTTCTGTGATGCTGATTTGATCTCAGCATGCAACTTTTAGCCCTGGAGAGCCCACCCCTCATCACAACACTGTTACAGAGGCCAGATTTCTCACGACATTTGGCCACTGTTGTGCCACACAAATTACAGCTGTCAGGACCCACTAAGATCCTGCTTTGAACAGCTGGCATGTATAACAGGGTCATGAGTTCTAATCCCTGCTCAGCCACTTGTCTGCTATCTGACCTTGGTCAAGTCACTTCACTTCTCTGGGCTTCAGTCACCTCATCTGTAAAATGTGGATTAAGATTGTGAGCCTCATGTGGGACAGGGACTGTGTCCAAACTGATTACCTTGTATTCATTCAATTGTATTTACTGAGCGGTGTGTGCAGAACACTGTACTAAACACTTGGAAAGTACAATTCGGCAACAAATAGAGACAATCCCAACCTATCCCAGTGTTTAGAACTTCTCTAGACCTTAGTTACCTCATCTGTAAAATGTGGATTAAGACTATGAGCCTTATGTGGGCCAGGGACTGTGTTCAACCTGATTACCTTGTAACCACCCCAGTGCTTAGAACAGTGCCTGACACATAGTAAGTGCTTAACAAATACCATTATTATTATTATTATTATTAAGCAGAGAAGCAGCATGGCTCAGTAGAAAGAGCCCGGGCTTGGGGCTCAGAAGTCATGGGTTCTAATCCCAGCTCCGTCACTTGTCAGCTGTGTGACTTTGGGCAACTCATGACTTCTCTGTGCTCAGTTACCTCATCTTCCGTTACCTAGACTGTGAGCCCACTGTTGGGTCAAGACCATCTCTATATGTTGCCAACTTGTACTTCCCAAGCGCTTAGTACAGTGTTCTGCACACAGTAAGCACTCAATAAATACGATTGAATGAATGAATGAATCTGTAAAATGGGGATTAAGACTGTGAGTCCCATGTGGGACAACTGATTATCTTGCATTTCTTCCCCCCCCAGCACTTAGAACAGTGCTTGGCACATAGTAAGCGCTTAACAAATGCCATCATCATTATTAATAGTGCTTGGCAAAAAGTGTTAAGCAAATACCAAAATATTTTTTTTTAATTTTTAACATGGGCTGAAAGTGAGGGAACCCGGTCCTTGTCTCAGCAGCCTCAAGGGATGGTAGCAGCAGGGAAAACTCAAAATCCATCTCTCAATCAGTGATATTTATTGAGCAATTACTATTTACATAGTACTTTATTAAGTGATTAGGAGAGTAACAAGAGTACATGGAAAGGAACTCGGCCATCGAGGACTTTACAATCCAGGGCATAACAACATCAACTCACAACCACAGTCAGACTGCAACCTGCCCTGATGCTTGTCCATTACAGCAAAAATTACCAGTAGCAGAATCAAGTTCATGATATCCAGCTGGGGTCAGGGCAAAAATGACTTCTGAAGTGCGAAGTGCCACAGAAAAGTGGCACACACCCAAGTTGGTGCAGGGGGCAGGATGCCTCAAAGGTGCGGCTTTTTGCTGTCAATAATGATAATAATAATAATGTTGGTATTTGTTAAGCACTTATTATATGCCAAGCACTGTTCTAAGCACTGGGGTGGATACAAGGTAATCAAGGTTGCCCCACGTGAGGCTCACAGTCTTCATCCCCATTTTACAGATAAGGAAACTGAGGCACAGAGAAGTTAAGTGACTTGTCCAAAGTCACACAGCTGACAAGTGGTGGAGCCAGAATTAGAACCCATGACCTCTGACTCCCAAGCCGGGCTCTTTCCACTGAGCCACGCTGCTTCTCTGATAATGATATTTGTTAAGTGCTTACTATGTTTCAAGAACTGTTGTAACAGTCTGCACTGTTGGCACAGTCCCTGCCCCACAAGAGTTTCAGTCTTAATCCCTATTTTATAGATGAAGTAACTGAGGCAAGGAGAAGTGAAGTGACTTGTCCAAGGTCACCACAGTAGACTAGTAGCGGCGCGGGCATTGAAATTCAAGTCCTTCTGATGCCCAGGGCCATGCTCTATCCACTCCATCGTGCTGTTATCACTGTGATTCAGGGGATAGTGGACATAGGAACCTTGTTCCTGTTGCTTAGCTGCTGCTAAAGTAGCCCTCTCTCTAGCCTGTTTCCCACAAGGATCAACAGTGCTCACAGAGAAAATATATTTTGTTTGACAACACTCTGACTCCAATAACTGCAGTTTGAGTTTATTACAATTATAACATAGATAAAGTTAACTGTGAGATGAACATGATAGTGCTATGCTAACCTGGCTGTCCAACGCCTGCTTTGGTAAGTATTAATGAAGGATAGGTATTGGGAAAAAATGACCAAGTAAAAAAAAAATGGCCTTATTGTGTCTTTTCTGCTTAGACTATTCTCTTGGGTCCTTTATTCTGTTAAGTACACAGCTCAACATGTGCTATAACCCTGAGCTATAATTTTCAGGTCAATACATTTTAGTGCTGGATACTAGCATCCATTTTGGCAAATATGAAACAGTTCAGCGTATTTGATTTTCTGAGATATGATTCAACAACGCCCATCGGGCCCTGAATAAGGAATACTGTAACTCTAGAACTTGTTTGGAGCAGAACAATCCATCCATCTCTCTCTATTAAGCCTTTTCCTCTATGAACCGATCCTGTATATTGTGTTCTTAAGTACTTGCATTGTGAGCTTTTGTTGGAAGTATGGTTCATGGGCATTTGTATAACTCCAAGCTTTATGAAACAATTCTTGGAGTTCAAAAGGTATCTCTGGTTTTAAAATTCCAGGGATTGGAACTCTTTGCAAAAAAGGTTTTGCCTCTAGGTTTTATCAGGCTCAAGGTGGAAACAGTGTATCACACGGGTGGTTGCTATTGGCAACCAAAAGCAAGTGCTGCATTTTCAGCGGTGTATCCATGCCGCTTCGCAAGCAATGTTAGTATTCTGGACCCTCTGCAGTCTCCATCTGGCACTATGTGAAGTCTCCGGGAGTAAACATTAGAATAACCCGGCATGAAGGTGAGACTCAATGGATCACAAGGATGAGGGTTCTCTCGTTATTGTGATGAGAAAGCAATTGACTGGAATAGAAAAAAAAAGAAAAGGGAAAAGGTTGAGTAGATAGCGAGGTAGATGGACAAGGAGAAGAAACGTGACCTAATGAGAAGGGCACAGGATGGGGAATCAGAAGACCTGGGCTCTAATCCTGGCTCTCCCACTTGCTTGCTGTGTGACCTTGGGCAAGTCATTCAACTTTTCTGTGCCTCCTTTTTCCTCACTTGTAAATGAGGGAATTAAACCTGTTCTCACGTCCCCTTATACTATGAGCCACATGTTGGACAGAGACCATTTTTGATCTGATTACCTCCTAAAGACCCTAGAGCTTGGCATAGAGTAAGCACTTCAGAAATACCCAATTACTATGTGAGGCAGTACTTGTTATTAACTTGCAGACGTTTAGGTTAGTCAAGATGTATAGCCCATGACACTTAATGACTGGAATTTTTTGGATTTTTTTGCCCAGGGAAATCCTGTTAAATATTCCAAATTTCTCCTTAATGAATAGGCTCACCTCAATTGTTCCTGAACTGAGTTTGGTGAACAAATGGTTTCTGCTATTAAGCAGAGAGGTTGAATCCTGAGCTGGAAATATAGAACTGGGCATTATTATCATAATGATGGCATTTCACCCAAGGACATCATGGAATTCCTTCTGGTAGTTTCATGTTTATATTCAATAGAATCATTAATAGCCTCAAGCTTTGTGCTACTGTAGCCTTGGAGACATTTACTGAGAATATGCATCTGCTCACCATGACCTTTGGAGATCTCGTTCAAGGGAGCAGCATACTAGTCATAAATTACCTTAATCCATCCAACCTGTGCAGATTGAGTTACTCTATCTCCGGTCTATACGGTGGAGAATAGCTGGCTCACTTTGAAGCAATTCTATACATAGGATTTCCTACCCATAACTTCAGAATAACACTGGTAGAATATTTTGAATGTATTCTGAATTCCAGCTGGGATATTTTCATTATGTGCATGTGCTCCTATATTTGTGTATGATGGTATATGCTCAAGTGGCATTCCATTTAGTTGGCCACAATTCTTCCTAACCTGTGCTCTAAAAACACAAGACAAGAAACTGGTGAGTAGACCATGTCATACCATATCAGTATACTGGTTTATTTTAGGAGACTATCTATGGAGCATACAGTAATAAAGCTTTTCTGAATGCAATGTAGAGTCCAACGCACAAATGTGTGTGTTTGTTGAATGCATGTGAAATCTGAAAATTTATAAGATGAGACTGCTATATTTCCTTGAAGACAATTGCTCAAAATGCCCATGTTTAATACCTAATCATTCAATCATATTTATTGAGTGCTTACTATGCGCAGAGCACTGTACTAAGCACTTGGGAGAAGACAATACAACAAAATAAACTTTTAGTTTAGAGAACGTGCCGTATGTGAAAAATAAAATCTACATGTGACTGCTATCAGAGTGTGTGGCAAGAATATGGGCTACCACAGGGAATACAGACTAAGGATTATTCTTATGTATGGTGTTTGAAACAATATGCATTTTGCTAGAACAGTGCTTCACCCATAGTAAGTGCTTAACAAATGCCATTAATATTATTATTATTAAGAACAGAGCCATTGTACCCAAGACTACAACATTGCTTAACCTAGACTACTTGACAAACTTTTCATTTTTAATCAACATTCAGTATAGCAGCTATGAAGACAATGCAGAACCTCAAATAATGTGTTTTAGTCAATAACCTGTCAACAAAAGGCTTCAGTGTGGAGGGATAAAATTAGAAATGCTAAGCCTCACTTGTAATAACCTAGTCATTACATCTGAAAAGAATACCTGACTGCATTAGTAATCAATAGTCCATCTGCCTAATTTAAAATGGAGTCTTCCCTAGAGTTTCTTCATTAGCAAGCTTTATATCATTGACTTTTTGAAGCCTTTGCTCGTCTTCCCTTTGCCTAACAGTGACACAGTTCTTCATTTAACTGGTGAAGAGGTGAAGGTTCTTACTTGAAGGGAATGAGGCTGGGGCTCTGAAACCAGTGTTTTCCAAGCAGCTGCATGCTAAGCAGTTGGCAGGAGAGCAAGATAGTCAAGAATCCATTTACCTCCTCACCACCGCCTCACTGTCCAATCCTCTATCCTTCTGCCTTTTTAGACTACTGACCTTTTTAATGCTCAGGGGATTTCAAGGATGAGCTTAAGAATATGGCAAAATAAAACATCATTGAATTCAAATGCAGAAAGTTAGACAGTGTATGTTTTATGCAATATGTTTTATGTGACCGATCCTTAACGGCTATGTTGGGTCCACTGCCAAACTCAGAAGAGACTAGATGAGAAAACTAATAATATGTAAGTTAAGCATTGGCCAATTCCATAGAATGAACTAGAATTCACGGCAGCCCCCTCCTCATATTAATGGAAGGGAGGAGGGTATGGAAGGTTGACTGGGATTTTTGAATGGCAATTTTGTTTGTTGGGTCAATTGCATAAACCTATAAATAGGTCAGAATCGGATAGCAACACTTTCTGAGGCTATAATAATCATAATGATGGCATTTATTAAGCGCTTACTATGTGAAAAGCACTGTTCTAAGTGCTGGTGAGGTTACAAGGTGATCAGGTTGTCCCACAGGGGCTCGCAGTCTTAATCCTCATTTTACAGATGAGGTAACTGAGGCCCAGAGAAGTTAAGTGACTTGCCCAAAGTCACTCAGCTGACAATTGGTGGAGCCGGAATTTGAACCCATGACCTCTGATTCCAAAGCCCATGCTCTTTCTGAGCCACGCTGCTTCTCTATGCTAGATATTAAATAAATATTGATGCCTCTGTTTCACAATGCTCTTATATTACAGAAGCAAATTTGTTTTACCAATTTCAATTAGGAAATTTTCCTAGGACGCCCCAACACACCCTCTTCCAGGTTTCTAGTATGTTACTGAGCACTGAGGAGATGCTTAATAAATCCTATTGAATGAATAACTGAACTCTAGACTGTAAGCTCGCTGCAGGCCTGGAAATGTGTCTGTTTATTGTTGTACTGTACTCTCCCAAGCACTTAGTACAGTGCTCTGCACAGAGTAAATGTTCAATAAATTCAATTGAATGAACATCATACCTCCTGCCCATCAGCCCAAAATGATAGGCTGCTATTGATTAATGATGAGAAATAGAAAATCTATAAATTAGGACATAAAATCTGATATCCCAATGGAGTTTGTTTTAATTGAGTTACCCATGTTTGATAACTAGATACAACCAATCACTTCATCAATTGTATTGACTGCTCAGAGTGAAATATATGAGAAAATGTTTAGCATTTGGTCCCTCACGTAACTATAGTCTCTGTATGTCTTTCAAGCTTTACGAATGATGATTGTCAGACTAGTCCAATATTTAAATCTTCAGTTCTTCAAAAAGAAAGGAAAAAAAATACTATATTTCTTTTTGTTTGGTAGGTAGAAGAAGGTGTTTGGTGATATTCTGGTGGTCTAGAGGTTGAACTTAAATTTCTCTCTAACCTAATAAAAAGTTCCTAATTTTCAAATTAAATAATTTAAAGGAGGAAAAGAGTTTACCCATCAAAATTTGACTATGGGGGATATGTTCTACATAAAAGAAATCCTAGTGAAGATTAATTTGACATAATATAGTTTAGACAAGAGAACCTCCCTCATTTTATTAGGCCTATCTAGGAGTATTTTACAACAGTCAATCGTATTTTTGAAGGATTACTATGTGCACAGCACTATACTGCTTGGGAGAATTAAATGTAACAGAGTAGGTAGACACAGTCTCTGCCCACAGTGAGCTTACAGTTCAGAGGGGGAGACAGACATTAATATGAATAAATTACATATATATATATATATATATATATATATATACACACACATAAGTGCTGTGGGGCTGAGGTAGGGGTGAATAAAGGATGCAAATCCAGGGCAAGAGCGATGCAGAAGGGAGTGGAAGAGGAAATGACAGTCTAGTCAAGAAAGGGCTTTTGGATCTTCAGAGCTTGGAAAAGCATTAATATACCATAGATTATTTTCTGTGAGAAATACTGTTTATCACTCTACTGCTTAACACTATGCTCATGGAACCCACTGAGAGATGTAAACGGGATATAGCAGTCATTCAATTTTTCATGATATTACCTTTGAAGTTCAAATTAAAGGAGATATGAAAGAAGAGATAGAGTCTCAGATTTTGAAGGGGAGAAATCATTAAAACTACGTCATCTGGTCTCATTGGATGAATGTCAGATTACATTCTAGAAATTGTAGCATTTCATTTTGCATCAAAGATTGGAATGGTCATAAGAAAGTTTTGCACACAAAATGCATGTGAAGTGAAAATTGTTGATGCTATTTTGTTCTAGATATTACTGTCAGATTTCACAGTTTACAAATAAAACAGTGTTGCCTTTCAAGCTCTCGGGTCTCTTATTTCTCATGTTCAGTTAGGTGAAATGACTTCGGAAAATAAATAACACACACTATGGACTTCAAAGACAGCAATAACAGGCCCCTTTTCTTTTTCATTAAGCTTTTTCAGGGATAAACTAGAGCTGGAAGAATGAGAGAGTGCATGGGGAAAGAACTGTTGTTTTTTTTCATGATTTCAATAATAGGTCAGAGTTTGTTGGGGAAGTTATTTTGGAAAATAAAAGATAATATGTTCTTAATAAGGGCAGTCTCTTTTGTTCTGTATCCCCATCTTCCATTTCTCTTTTGAAATGCCTATCTCAATTCCTTGTGCACAGAAAACATTCCTAAAGCCTGGTTGATAAAGTATCTTATTTGACAACTTTAAATTATTGGAAAGGATATCCTGAACCAGATGAATCCTAAATCAGTTCTCTCCTAGTTCTTCTCTTACCACCGTGGCTCAATTTTCTGAGTCTCTTTTACTATTTCACCCTCTGTCTCCCCATCCCAAACAGTTACTGTCCCTCAAAACCCAATCCTGGATCTCTTTCCACT
The DNA here is from genome assembly GCF_015852505.1 of Tachyglossus aculeatus. Taxonomy (NCBI): domain Eukaryota; kingdom Metazoa; phylum Chordata; class Mammalia; order Monotremata; family Tachyglossidae; genus Tachyglossus; species Tachyglossus aculeatus. The sequence goes on from NC_052081.1 coordinate 16,409,595, forward strand.
TATACTCATTCTCATCCACTCCTATGGCTTCAACTACAACCTTTGGGAGGTTGATGCCCAAGTCAACCTCACTAAGCCAGACTTCTCTGCAATCTAACATCACCTCTCATCTCCAGGACATTTCTACTGGGAAATCCCACCAGCATCTCAAGTTCAATATTTTCAAAACGGAATCGCTCTCCCAAATCATCTTCTCCATCTAGCTTTCCCATCACAGTTGACATCTCCACCTTCCCTGCCTCTCATTCCCATAGCTGTGGTATTGTTCTTAACTTCCCCCATCTCTTTCAACCTCCATAATCAGTCTGTCACCAGATCTTGAATGTTTTCCCTTCATATCATTTTTGTGAATCTGATCCGTCCTCTCCAAACTATCACATTCTTCCAGGCACTCAATAATAATTAATAAAGCAGCTAGTTGTTAAGCACTCACTATGTGCCAAGCTCTGATATAGATACAAGATAATCAAGTTGAATACAGACAGTGAGCCCCACGTGGGACTCTGTATCCATTAGTATATAAATCAATGGCATCTACTGAGAACTTACTGTGTGTAGTATTAAGAGCTTGAGAGAGTATAATATAACAAAGCTGGAAGACCCATTCCCTGCCCACAAAGAGCTTTTAGTCTATGGTATCAAGCCAAAATTCCTGAACATTGGCTGTAGGGAATTCAATTAGTTCTCTCCCTTCTACTTAAGTACTTCCCTTAACATTCACATCCCAGGTAGCACTCCTCATTCCTCTCAAGCTAACTATGCTTCATTCTCCACTCTCTCTCTCCACTGACCTTTCACTCCCTCCCTCCCTCTTACTTGGAATTTCCTTCCATAGCCAATATACCGCTGTTTTCCCCACCTTGTGAACCATACTGAAAAAATCGTATCTCCAGTTGATTTCCTGTCTCCTCCTTTTATATTCCCCCAACTTCCAATCCAGCACTTCTGTACCAGTTGGGCACTTAAATACTCAATCAATCAATCAATCAATCGTATTTATTGAGCGCTTACTATGTGCAGAGCACTGTACTAAGCGCTTGGGAAGTACAAATTGGCATCACATAGAGACAGTCCCTACCCAACAGTGGGCTCACAGTCTAAAAGGGGGAGACAGAGAACAGAACCAAACATACCAACAAAATAAAATAAGTAGGATAGAAATGTACAAGTAAAATAAATAAATAAAGAAATAAATAGAGTAATAAATATGTACAACCATATATACATATATAACCATATATACATATATAACCATATATACATATATAATAATACATACATATATAATACTCACAAAACACCTGTAAAATATATGAATATATCTTGACACTTTATTATTTTTCCTACATATAATTTATTTTAATGCCTGTCTCTTCCAACTAGACTGTAAACTCCTGAAGGACAAGAATCATGTCTACTGATGCCTTTATACTGTCCCAAGGACCTAATAAAGTCCTCTGTACACAGACTGAAAATAGCTAAAGATGGAAGTAGTCTTCTTTTGTAGAAATGTCTGTCTTCACATTGAAGTACTTTTCATGAAGTCATATAGCCTCTCCAACTTTAGATTTAAATGAAAGGACTTAATGTCACAATTACTTTTCATTTTTTTCAAATTAAATCCAATCCATTAATTTCCTAGTAGGCAATCTACCTTGGCAGTCTGGTGCCCTCATTTGAGTGAGACAGAACAAAAACCTAACAAGCCAAAGTCAACCAGAAGTGGATGAGTAAAATTCCAACTTTGTTCACACATAGGTCAGCGTTTGCCATTAGACTGTAAACTCTCTGTGGGTGAGAATTGTGTCTTCTACAATTTGTACACTTCTTCGCACATACTAGACTTTCTAAGTTCACATGATTTTTGGACTAATCTCTTGAGGAGAAGGCTGGTCATTTCTTTTAAGCCTTAATTTTTAAAACATACAAATTTAGAAAACTTAGAAATCTGAAAGGAGAATAAACATATTTCTATTACCCTAAAACGCTGGTGTCAATTTTAAATATTCCAAAACTGAGATTTAACTCCATTCTTATCCATACATAGCATATCTAGATTCAGTATAAAACCTGAAGATGAATTAACTTCTAACAGTTTAGAAACAAAAATATAAAAGCATTTCTCATGCCTTATAGGATATATTGGTCACCGTCTGCTCACCATCACGACCTTCATGGATTCAAGGGCAGAGATGTAGGTTTGATTAGACGTGAAAATCAGCTGAGATCATTTCTCTCTGTTCCACTGAGAAAGAACCTTAAGCCAATCTGAGGGATAAAACTGAGCACACTGAATTTTTGTAAGGAAGATTTCCCACTGGAATGCATTCTTGGGCCAATTCCATTTCTTTCAGTTACAACTTTGGATAACAATCTCCAGATTTTAACCCACATTTCCTTTTCTCCTGTGGTTGTTCTCTTGGGTTCCTCGGTGACAATACCATTGGATTTGAGAACTGCCTGGAGAACCCTCACTCAGTCTTGGTATAAGAAACTTGCCAGGAACTTTTGGCCTCGGTGGAAACCCAGGAGTTGCTTTGCATTCATGACACATCCCGCTGTTGCTCACACAAAAAGCCTTATTAAACATTTCTCACAATACTTCATCTTCAGGTGCTGGCTTTCTTGGATAGCTTGCTGACAGCTAGAACTGCTCCAAATTTCCTGCACATGTGAATATTTCCAAAATTTGAAAAAGCATAAAGCTTCAGATTTGCAAATGATCACAAAACATCACAGGATAGGTTGATCTAGAACAAAATAGGATCCGGCAGGTGGCTATAATAATAATAATAATAATGGCATTTATAAAGCGCTTACTATGTGCAAAGCACTGTTCTAAGTGCTGGGGAGGTTACAAAGTGATCAGGTTGCCCCAAAGGGGGCTCAGTCTTAATCCCCATTTTACAGATGAGGTAACAGACACAGAGAAGTTGACTTGCCCAAAGTCACACAGCTGACAATTGGCAGAGCTATAATACAAGGTAAGGAGAATGATGTTGTCCTAGTAAAGCTGTGTAGTTGGCTGATATTTAATTATGACCTAAACAGGATATATTATCACAAACTATGGTTATTGCATAATCCTCAAATAGGTAGATCATTTATACTTTATTCATAAAAATAAATTCTGAGCCTTCAGAAGTGCAGACAGAGAAAAATGTGTTGGAAAAAACCCTGACCAATATCCCAGCATGTTTTTCATAGGAAAATACATTCAACTTTCTGAAATGGTTAGTTTCATAGATTTACTTTTGTCAACCACTTACAATATGCCGAACACTGTACTAAGAGCTGGGATAGACCTAAGAATCAATTGGGACACAGTCCCTGTCCTACGTGGTGTTGACAGTCTAAAAAGGATGGGTATAAAAGATATTTCTCCATTTCACAGTTGAGGAAGCTGAGGCATTAGACAAGTTAAGTAATTTATCTAAGGTCACAGAGAAAGTAAGTGGCAGATCCAGAATTAAGACTCAGGATCTCATTTCCTTGTCCAGGTTCTTTCCACTTGGCCATGCTGCTTTTCATTTTGGGCTACTGGATCTGGTTTTCCATCCCTCACTCAATCATATTTACTGAGTGCTTACTGTGTACAAAGCACTGTACTAAGTGCTTGGGAGAGTACACTATAACAACAGAGACATTCCCTGCCCACAACAAGCTCACAGTCTAGAAGTCATCTCTCTCTCTCTCTCTCCCCCCACTCTTCCACCCTACAGTTCCTAACTATAGAAAACAAAGCCATCATGCTTGAGAGGAGGGGAACAAGCAGATGACCAGATCTCTGGGTTGTATTCTCACTGGTCCAGGCTCCTAGGATAGTCCCCCAAACGTTTGGCCACTGTTCCCAAATCACACTTAATAATAAAGTGAATTCCTTAAAAAAAAACAAAACACCCCCCTTTACCAAAGAATAGTTTGTCTATGTTAACTGAGGAATTTAGAAAAAAAATGTATTTTTCTCAATTGAAATTCCAAGACTTAAAAAAGAGGCCTTTAAAAACTGAAAAGATAATATTAAGAATGTTAGTTGACTTGCGAGGCACCATGGCCTAATTGGAAGAGAGTCAGAGGGCCTGGGACTTAGAGGATCTGGGTTCTAATCCCACATCTGTCACTCACGTGCTGGGTGACCTGGGCAAGTTACAACTTTTCTGTTCCTCAATTTCCTACACTGTAAAATGGGGATTGAGCCTCTGTTCTTCCTCCTACTTAGACTATGATTCACTTGTTAGGCAGAAACTGTTTCTGATCTCATTGTATTGTATCTAGATCAGTGCTTGGCACAATTTTTCTTTTATCACCACTGCCTGTAGAGGAAGTTGGAAAGGTCAGGCTGGGGAACTCTGCTTGGGGCCAGAGGTGAACAAGAGGAAGCAGCATCCCGGCCCTCCCTGACCCCAACATCTCTCCTTCCTCCCCACTCACCCCACTACTCACTCCCAAGACACGAATAATAATAATGATAATAATGATAGCATTTATTAAGCGCTTACTATGTGCAAGGCACTGTTCTAAGCACTGGGGAGGTTACAAGGTGATCAGGTTGTCCCACATGGGGCTCAGAGTCTTAATCCCCATTTTACAGATAACTGAGGCACAGAGAAGTTAAGTGACATGCCCAAAGCCACACAGCTGGCAATTGGCAGAGCCAGGATTTGAACCCATGACCTCTGACTCCAAAGCCCGTGCTCTTTCCACTGAGCCATGCTGCTTCTCTAATAGCAGCATGGGAGCTACACTGCTGTTATCCCTGTAACAGAGAGAAAGGTTGGGGGTGGGAGGGGAGTAGCACATCATAGCTAAAGCTTTTGAGAAAAAACCCAAGTCGTTTTAAGAAGGAAATTTCTGACATTGATGGAAAACTGTTTTAACGACAGCAACCAAATGGTAGGAGATGTGTTCATTTTTCAGTTGAGAAATATCAAGAGCGGAACCGTCCCCATTCATATCCTATAGTCCTTCACTCACGCCATCTTCAAAGCCCTGCTAAAATTATCTCCTCTCCAGAAAGCCTTCCCTGACTATCCTTTCAGGAACACATCTTATTCTCTTTCTCTCCTTCCCTTCTGCATTGCCTATGACCTTGGGTTCATATACCCTTAGCACTTTGATATTCACTCTACCCTCAACCTCACTGCATTTATGCACTTTGATAATATATTCTGTTACTTCCTTTCTCTTTATTTTAATGCCTTTTACTCCCACAAGATTATAAGCTCCGTGCTGGAAGGGGTTGTGTCTACCAATTCTAAGGTTTGCTCCCAAGTGCTTAATACAGTCTCTGCACCAACAAATACCACTAACTGATTAATTGGTGTTCTAGTATTTGGTACTAGGAATGGATTTAGCATCTACATGAATGATTTAGGAGAGGGAGGGGGAGAAAAAATGTCCCAGGTTTCAAATAACATCAAAACTCTTCCAGATAGTGAAAAGCAGTGCAAATGGAGATACACTGTCATATTAAGTGATATGACTGGACAGATGAGAATAATGGCAGATGAACTTCAATGTAATAAATGATGTAGCACCTACAGAAAATTAGCCACACTACAACTTCAGGAGGACAAGCTTTGAGCTGAAAGTCACAGGAAATAGATTGCAGTTATTGCTCAGTGTTACTTTTAATCACTGAGGTAATATGCAGCAGGACCCAAATAATATAACCAAATCCTGAGCACTGACAAGAAGGGGATGGAAGAGGGAACCAAAGTCAGAGTTTTGCCACTAAATACATTTTGTATGCCCAAATCTAGAATACTGTATGCAGTTCTATGCAGTTCTGGGCTTCACATGTTAGTAATAATAATAATGGCATTTATTAAGCACTTACTATGTGCAAAGCACTGTTCTAAGTGCTGGGGAGGTTACAAGGTGATCAGGTTGTCCCACGGAGGGCTCACAGTCTTAATCCCCATTTTCCAGATGAGGGAACTGAGGCCCAGAGAAGTGAAGTGACTTGCCCAAAGTCACACAGCTGACAATTGGCAGAGCCGGGATAGTTTCCTATTTAGTAAGGAAAAATAGAGTTTGAAACAGGGTGGAGAAAGCAATTCAGGGGTGGAGATGCTTCTGTATGAGGCTTCAGACTTTTGTGTTAGGGAAATATGCAAATTTTGATGGGACATCATTGATGTCTCAAAATTATAAAGGGCATGGATAGGATCAACATGGAATTGTTCAAAGGCCAAAACATAACAAGGGGTAACCTACTGCAGCTTGAAGTAAATAGGTTAAGAGCATAAAGAAATGACAATCCTGAGTCTGATCAATGTCAGTCTGAGACAAAGTGGCATCTACTCAAACCCATCTTACTGTTCAAGGATGAACAAAACAACGTCCTAACTTAAGCACAACAACGGAAACATATTCGCACAGTAGGTTTTAACCAAATGGAATGTCTGCCACAGAGAGGTTTAGATAATTTCAGAAATGAGAGGCCCATAGTGAATTACTTAGTCCCTCATTTTCAACTTTCCCCACCTATGACCCCTGGCTCACGCCTCTTTCTCCTGCCTGGAATTCCCTCACCATTTTTGAGTCCATCAGAGCACAGGTTTCCCTCATCTTCAAATCCTTTCTGAAATCCCATCATCTCCAGGAGCCTTTACCCTACTCATTTTGTTTTTGTTTTTTCTCTCCAGGTCACCCTCTCCCCAATACCATCTCACCACTTATGTACCACCATTTTTTCACTCACTACTTCTCCGACATTTTGTATTTGTTCTACATACTCTGCTTTCTAAGCACACTTTCAACTATTTGGAAATATTTCATGCTTACCCCCCAAGCTAGCTTGTATCTTCCTTGTGGACAGGGGTACTTCCATATTCCTCTATACTCTCCCCAAGCTCTCTTCACATACAGGCACTCAATAAATACTATTAATTGGTTATGAAAATTGTGATTGAAAAATACACAGATTGGAAAGAGGAAAAAAGATTTGAGGTTTGATTGTTTTTCCTTCTGTGAGGCACATTTGTTGCTATTTTAGTTTGTAAACAAACACATTTTCAAATCGAGAAGGTTGTTAACCATAAGGCAGCAGATTTAGGCCTCTCAATTACCATCAGGTATCAGTATATTACATGTAGAGTTCCAGTTGAGAAAATGAACAGCTTGAATCCTTTTGGATTATTCATTCAGGCAGCTTGGTGATTTATATACCGTGTTCAATAAAATAGGCACTTCGTACAATTTTCAAAGTGCATAGGATGCTTTGGCCAAGAAAATATCTGGTGGAAAAGGAGCCTAGACTCAAAATGCTCAAGTGTTCTCTACCGATCTGCGTCAGTTGGCCCAGATCCTTAGCCATCACTGGGGCAGAGAGCTGCCTGTGGATCCTGAAATCTCTCCCTGCCCAACAAACTCGGCTGCTTCAGGCCATCAAACATTCCTTGGGACAGAAACCTGTCCACGGACACTGAGATATCTCTCTCTGCCGAACTGCCTCAGCTAGCCCAAACGATCGACCATCTCTTGGGACAGAAAGCTGCCCGAGAATACTAAGATTTCCCTGCCGAGCTGCCTCAGGATGTCAAACATGGCCCAGAACAGAGAGTTGCTTATGGTCACAGATCTCTCTCTCTGCTGAGTTCTCTCTGCTGCCCTATCAATCAATCAATCGTATTTATTGAGTGCTTACTATGTGCAGAGCACTGTACTAAGCGCTTGGGAAGTACAAATTGGCATCACATAGAGACAGTCCCTACCCAACAGTGGGCTCACAGTCTAAAAGGGGGAGACGATGCCCTAGGACATCAAAGATCAGAACCAGCATCTTTCTACCTTTCTGGACATATAGATTCAGCTCCCTAACTTCTGTGGCCAAGAAACTAACATTCCTTCACCCTCTAAACTGTTAAGTTTGTTGTGAGAAGGGAAAGGGTCTATCAATTCTGTCATATTGTACTCTAATGCTTAGTACAGTGGTCTGTGCACAGTAAATGTTTAATAAATATGATTGAGTGATTCCCTCTCTCTTCAGACTGGCCTGAATACACAGTGGAGAACACAGAACAGGTATGGCTGACATCCTAGTGACAAAGTCTAGTATTTTTATCAAGAGCTGCTTGCTTTAACATTAACCAAGCCCTCTGTTTACTCCTAGACATTCACCTCTTCACTCTCAAGGACCCAAGGACCTGTATACCATTCAGCAATTTAATCACGGGACCACAGGATTAAGCAGTTAATGCTGTTGACAACCTCACCTACAGTGGTTAAAATTCTTTGACTTAACGATGTCTCCTCAGTTCCCTCCAAAGAGCCCGTCCCTCCCCCAGAATCCCACCTCATCTCCTCCTCAACCAATCACTTCCCACCCCCTGCGCTACTCCCAGCCTCCTCCTCCCACCCCATCCCTGTTATCCTGCCCCAATGCCACCCCTTCTCCCCCTTCCCATGCCAGCCCGGTTATATCACTCCTATCCAAGCTTTATCCATCCCTCACACCATCCCCTCCCCTTCACTCCCAATCCCCACAGCTTCAGCCAAGTGTGACCCACGCAACCCCTGCTCCATTATGGGAAAATTTTCCTTCACCATACAGTGTGGTTTTGGGGAGTCAGATGTTGTGGGTTCTAATCCCAGCTCCACCATTTATCAGCTTTGTGACCTTGGGCAAGTCACTTAACTTTTCTGCCTCAATTACCTCATCTGTAAAATGGAGATTACGACTGTGATTCCCACGTGGGACAACCTGATTACCTTGTATCAGCTGATTACCCAGGGTTTAGAGCAGTGTTTGGAACATAGCGCTTAACAGATACCATCATTATTAATTTTATTACTATAGCCCTTCCCAATGTATTTTATTGTGTACATGAGGAATGTGTACCATCCTTTGTCAGTCATTGTAAATGATTAAATTTAGTTAAATGCACATGATGAGGCATTAAAAATATCTTCCAATATCTTTGGCAGCTGATCAGAAAGCTTAAGTCTCATATTAGGAACAACTAGCTCATCTCTTCTGGTAGATTTAAGGTAGATAATGCATTAAGAAAAATATCAATCACATGAATTGAGTACCTAACTGTGAAAACCACTGTACTATGCACTTAGGAAAGTACAATGTAATAGAGTTGGTAGACATATTCCCCGACCTCGAGGAGTTTAATATTCTAGGGGAAAGGAATATCATTCAATTTCTTAGATAAAAGATTATATTAGCAGATGAGGCTCAAGATCAACCTATAGCTAGTAAGGTCACAAATGAAGCAAGCAAAAAACCCTTTCAAATTAAATAATTCAAAAACTCAAATGTGGTTTTAAGACCTTTAGAAACAAAGACAAGCTCAGATATTAGTTCCACTATGGACCATTTCACTGAAATTTGTAATGCCATATAGATGTAAAAGCAAAACAAATGTACTAGTCAAAACCAGAAGCATCTGTTTCATTGGTAGATGAGGAAAATTACACTGAAGATTGGTCTGAAATAAATCAAACTCAATAAGAGGAAGAAATAATTCTAAATTATATTTTTCTCTATTAAATTTTAGAATTAAGAAAAGCAAGCTTTAAAGAACCACTTATCAACCATTAATCAATTTAAACAATAGTAGATGTTTAATGAACTATATTAAATAAGCCAACAAGTGGTTCAGGTGGAAGTTATATAACTCTTTTATATATTAAGTATGAGAATGCTTTTGAAAATCTTGACTTGGGGGAAAAAATAGCTGGCAGTCCAGATGGCAACATATTCACCCAAATAAAATTTATAGGACAAGTTCTCTCTTAAAGCTTTATTGAATATGCTTGTAATATATGTGAACATTTGGAAGATCGGAAAATTGCCAGTAATATATCTCTCCTTTAGGGAGATGACTCAATGCCGAGTAATTGCCAGTTTGTATATTTTAAAAAACATTTAATTTTAACCTAATTAAAAAAAAACCCAGCTGGTTCCTAACAATTTTTAGTTATCAAACAAAAAGCAGCGTTAAACTTGTATTTTGTCTCAATGATCAGTAATTCTGTTATAAACCTGGATATTTGTATAAAGTATAACAAAATATTTCAGGCTCAAAAACTTCACTTGGCTAATACTGCCAGACATTACCCAGTAGACTATAAGCTGTCAAGCAATTGCTAAATGATCAATGGTTTTATTACTGCTAAGCACTAGGGAGAGTACAACAAGAGCTAGTAGACATTACCTGCCCATGACAAGCTTACAGACTAGACAGATATCAGAAGTCATCATCTGCTTCTGATTTTACGAGTGCATCTTTTTGATTAGAGTATTTAAGAAACCCAATAGTCTCCTGCTTGCAGGAATAAAAAAACAACAACCCTGCAATTTTACTTTATACGTTTAAACTTCATTAACATTTTAATGCTCTTCTAATAGAGTACTGGGCTAGCTGTAAATGACAGAGAAGGCATGAAGTGGGTAAATTCATACATTTCATTATTCAAGGCCTGAGAGAGAAAATGTGAAGTTCAATTACGCTTTTTGATCAATGCTAATTAATCATTTCAGAATGTATTTTTCTGTTAGATTAAGGCAGGGTGGATAGCATATTTCAGAACCAGAGTTATGTTGCTTCTTCATGAAACTGATACGATAGTAACTGGGGTATTTTTTAAGTGCTTACCATGCACCGATAATTTGCACCAATAATTTAACTAAGCACTGGTGAATATACAAGATAATCAGGCAGGGCAGAGTCTTTTTCACACAAGGGTCTCACAGCCTAAGGGGCTGGGAGAAGGGGTATTTAATAGATTATAGGTGAGGAAATCAAAATCCAGAGAAGCTAAATGACTTGCCCATAAGGAAACAATAAGCAAGTGGTGGAGCCAGGATTAGGACTCAGGTACTCTGATTCCCATCATCATCACTGGAAGAGGTGTGGTTTAGTGGAAAGAGCACCAGCTTGGGAGTCAGAGGACGTGGGTTCTAATCCCGGCTCTGCCACTTGTCTGCTGTGTGACCTCGGGCAAGTCACCTCACTTTTCGATTGCCTCATCTGTAAAATGGAGATTAAAAGTGTGAGCCCCACATGGGACAACCTGATTACCCTATATCTACCCCAGTGCTTGGAACAGTACTTGACAATTAGTATGTGCTTAACAAATACCATAATTATTATTATAAGAAGCAGTAGGGTTTAGTGGAAAGAGCCCGGGCTTGGGAGCCAGAGGTCATGTGCTCGAATTCCAGCTCTGCCACTTGTCAGCTATGTGACTATGGACAAGTCACTTAACATCTCTGTGTCTCAGTTACCTCATCTGTAAAATGGGGATTAAGACTGTGAGCCCCATGTGGGGCAACCTGATCACCTTGTGTCTACTTCAGTGCTTAGAACAGTGCTTGCCATATAGTAAGAGCTTAACAAATACCATTATTATTATTATCAGTGGTATTTATTGAGCACTTACTGGATGCACAGCATAGTACAAAGCACTTGGGAGAGTATAATATGGTCAATGCTCTTTCTATTAGGTCATACTGAAGTTAATTTAAGGACAGAAAAAAGTTTTTCAATAATTAATAATTGTGGTATTTGTTGAACACTTACTATGTGTCAAGCACTGGTCTAAGCACTGGGATAGATACAAATTAATCAGACTGGACACAAGCCCTGTCTAAGTAGGAAGAAGAACAGGCATTGAATCCTCATTTTACAGATGAAGAAACTGAGGCCCAGAAGTTATGACTGTCCAAGGTCACACAGCAGGCTATTTGTGGAGTTGGGATTAGAACCCAGTTCCTCTGACTGCCAGGAAAAGCACTTTCTACTAGGTAATGTGGCTTCTCTTTGTTTTCTTTTAGTGCAAGTTATCCATAATTGAAAATGGCACAAAGATGTTCATTAGCTTGGACTCTCTTTTGTCAATGATGTTTTCCTCTGCATAGCCTGCTTGGCTTCCCCAAGAGGTATTTCGTTGACATCCCCCTGTCCTGGAATAAGCCCTCACTTCTTGACTCCTGACTCTTAAATTAAGTATTTCCACATTTCCAGTCCCCTCCAGTTCATGAGTTAGTACTGTTTTAGTATCCCAAGCAACCCCAATGCCTCTTTAGGTTCTTCGCCCATTCATCGGTTTTCAAACCTCTTTATTAAGACAGACAGCTAGCTGCTTGGAAGCTATGAATATGAATTCACCACCATTGGAATTTATGCAACAGACATTATAAAACATTCATCTGTAAATCCTATGCTGCACTATCCATACCCTCTCCACCTCTTTCCTACAGAGAGAGAGGAATATGAGGGTCTTTAAAAAATGGAAAGTTTATTTGAATGGAGGGTTTGGGATAGCTTTTGATGGTCCAAAGAAAATCTCTCCAGGCATTCAAATGGAGGCCACTATTTCATGGGTTAACAGTTTGTTTTTCCTAGTAACAATATCTCTGGATTACACAGAAAGCAAGATCTCATTGTGTTTTTGAAGTGAGCTAAAAAAATAAAAATATCTGGCTCAAGAGTTGTCAGCATCTCCGTTGCTTCCTAGCCCTCTGTTTATTGCTTTTCTTAACTCTGATCCCAAAGCCCGCTTTTAACCTGACACTGAATCCATTTCCACTCCACTCAAGTCATTCAGGTGAAGAAGTTCCCTGCTTAATGTTTGTCTCTTTCCCTGCCAGCTCCTTCTCAAAAGGGCAAGTAGTCATAAGGAGTTGAATTGCAAATTAATCTGTTCTAGCCAGACCCCTTCATTAACATTACTTTGCTTTATGATTAGGTCTTAGGTCTTGGGAGAAACTGCCTAAAAATATGCAACAGAAGCTACTCCACTTAAAATTCATTTAGAACAATCCTTATCCATGAGTTCTACCAAAAACCTTTACGTAAACCCAAACTGGCCCATTATTCACCATTCCAGTAGTCTGCTTTCACAAAATTTCTTCTTCTTCTGGTCTTAATGTTGGAAAGCAGAGAAGCAGCATGGTCTAGTGGAAAGAAGGCAGGCTTAGGAGTCAGATGACCCACCACATGTCTGTTAGGTGACTTTCACTTTTCTGTGCCATTGTTACCTCATTTGGAAAATGGGGATTAAGCCCTTCTCTCTCTCTGACAGACTGTGTGCCTGCCCCATGTGGGACAAGGACTATGTCCAATTTGTGTCCCAGGGCTTAGAACAGTGCCTGGAACATTGTAAGCATAGAGAAGCAGTGTGGCTCAGTGGAAAGAGCACAGGTTTGGGAGTCAGAGGTCATGGGTTCTAATCCCAGCTCTGCCACTTGTCAGCTGTGTGACTTTGGGCAAGTCACTTCACTTCTCTGGGCCTCAGTTACCTCATCTGTAAAATGGTACAACCTGATCACCTTGAATACCCCCAAGTGCTTAGAACAGTGCTTCGCGCATAGTAAGCGCTTAAATGCCATCTTTATTATTAATTAGCAAATGATTTTTCTTTTTTTGTATTTTTTTTAAAGACAGTTAAGCTAATTAACCAGTGTTTTCTGTGTATTGGGCAAACTCCACATCATCAATATTAGAAACCAGCATATCTGCAAACCATGGAAATCTACAACCAAGTTTAGGGTCCTGGAAGGTGATTTCTATGTGGGTATGGGTTGGGCAGAGAGCAGGCAGAGATTGTTTTACTAAATTAGGGTCAACAAACCCCAGTGCTCATCAATACAAACAGGGACCATGTCTACCAACTCTGTTGTATTGTATTCTCTCAAGAACTTAGTACAGTGCTTGAGTGATTGAAATAAACCAAGATGGAAAGAAACTAAAGTGCAGAGCAAACTAGGGTGCAGAGCCGAATCTTTTCTCCAGGTTATTATCTTTATCAGTCAAGGTATATAAACACCTTATTCTAACTTCAGAGTTCCCAATATGAAATGATTCCCACAAATCAAGTTCACAAAAGAACTTTAGGATGCTTCTTGAATGAAGCTCACTTTCTAAAATCAAGGCATCATCTCTATCACTTTTCTAACCCAAACCACTAATGATCCCCTTGAAGATGAATGCAAATAATAATTTCCAAAAATCACTGATTACTTCATGGGCTGTTTTTCAAACCCCCTTTGCTACACTGAGAATGTTACACAATGATGAGAACATTAGTCATAGAACGAAGAAAATGGTAGACGGAGGATAGCTGAAGGAAAATTTCTGGAGAGGTTATATATGGTTACAGGCAAGGGTTTCACAATCAGGTAATCTCATCTAAAGTCTTTCCTATTCAACCTAGAGATAGTAATGTGCTTCTAGTGGATCCACACCTTGGTATAAAATAACAATAATAATAATGATGATGGCATTTGTTAAGCACTTACTATGTGCACAGCACTGGAGAGGATACAAGGTGATTAGGTTGTCCCATGGGAGGCTCACAGTCTTAATCTCCATTTTATAGAAGAGGGAACAGAGGCACAGAGAAGTTAAGTGACTTACCCAAAGTCATGCAGCTGACAAGTGGCAGAGCTGGGATTCAAACCCATGACCTCTGACTCCGAAGCTCATGCTCTTTCCATTGAGCCATGCTGCTTCACTGCAGTCATCAGTGCCCAGTGAGAACAAAATAAGTCTCTATAAGCAATTGGACAGACTTACCAAAGCAGTATCATTATTCAATAACCTAATTCTTATGAGCGATTCCAAGACACACAAGACACACATGCTGAAACAATGAAAAAATACATCATCAATAGTAAGACCTCCTCCTACTCTGTAAATGTGCCCAAAATCAAATTGCAAAATAATTAACCTGTTTTGCTTCCTGAACAAGAGAAGGGCAACAGGGATTCAGTTCATATCCTACTGGAAGCACCTTATTGATTATATCTTTATCTGATAATGGAACCTGAAGGATGTTCACATTACAACTGCTATCAGTGGCTTTGAGCACTAACCTAGTGACCTCCTGATATTTTTCCAAATATTCACTCATAATAAAGCCTGCCACTGCAAAGTCACTTCCAAACTAGTGTCTTCAAGACAAACTCACCTCCTTCAGGAGGCCTCCCCAGACTAAGGCCCCTTTTTCCTCTGCTCCCCCTCCCCATCGCCTCAACTTGCTCCCTTTGCTCTACCCCTCCCTGCCCCACAGAACTTCTGTATAATAATGATGGCATTTATTAAGCGCTTACTATGTGCAAAGCACTGTTCTAAGCACTGGGGAGGTTACAAGGTGATCAGGTTGTCCCAAAGGGGGCTCACAATCCTAATCCTCATTTCACAGATGAGGTAACTGAGGCACAGAGAAGTGACTTGTCAAAAGTCAAGCAGCTGACAATTGGCAGAGCCGGGATTAGAACTCATGACCTCTGACTCCAAAGCCCATGCTCCTTCCACTGAACCACGCTGCTTCTCCTATAGATGTACCTATTTATAATTCTATTTATTTCTATCCATGATGTGTTTATAGGTCTATAATTCTTTTTATTTATAATGATGCTATTGATGCCTTTTCATTTGTTTTGATGTCTGTCTCCCCTCCTCTAGACTGTTAGTCCGTTGGGGGCCGGGATTTTCTCTGTTGCTGAACTGTACTTTCCAAGCGCTTAGTACAGTGCTCTGCATACAGGAAGCACTCAATAAATACGATTGAATGAATGAACCTGATGTCTAGTAATCAGTAAGGCAAGGTGGCTATGTTGGAGGGGAGAAATGAAGCTAGATCCAAGTACTGTGGATTACTAATGCTCCAATGCAACAAAGCATAATCTTTCCATGTATGCAATATGGAGGGGAATGAAGGAGATTCATTCATATCATCCATACCTGCATGTCATTTTTGACCCCAAAAGACAGATACAAGTGTATTTTAGGCATTCCTTGCAATGGAAACCCTTTTCAACTGACATCACATGCAGCAAAATACATTAATACTAAAAATAGCATTTGATAAGCACTTACCATATGCCAAGTACAGTACTCAGTGTTAGAAAAGATACAAGGTCAACCTCAGTAGTCTCACATACCTTTTCCTCCTTAAATTAGTACCATTTATCCCTAGGAAAATGCATTATTTCACAGTGACTTTAGATATGCCCTTCACCCACTGTCTTTTATATCCTTGGACCAAACTGTTGGCAGAAAGACAAGAGAACAGCCACTAATCATGGAAAAGCTGCTTAACAACTGATGTTTTAAAGGAGAGTTGGTGCAGAATGAATGAATTTATGTTAAAGATCAAGACACTTACACCCGGACAACTCTGATTTTATACTGGATTGTATAGCGGAAATTATTTGCTAAGAGAATTACAAATGATTAGTAAAAATATACATTACTCATACATTGTGGTTATTAAATTCCTGGCATGTTTTGATGTGTTGTGTAGAGTTCTATGCCAACTAATTTTACTTAGGTACAAAGCAAAAATGTATATTAGGATGATTCAGAAACAGCAGATAGATAGCACAAAGCCATTCAATCTTTGAACCTGTTTATTTCTACCACTTTACCTCCTATAAATTGACTTGCTAAAAATAATCATGCTCCACCATTACATTTTTCTTTTAATGCTATATTATTCCTGAATAGAAACAAGCTTGAGGAATGCTTGTTCCTTTCCCCATTCAAAATATGGATTGAGTATATATTAATATAATAGCATATTGCTCAATATGTTCAATTAGAAAAATCAAGGCAGGCACAACATTACTGCATTTGACTGACAGTAGGCACTAACAATTCATGACAAAGAAACCTGAGACACCCCATGAAGGACAAAAAAAAAAAATATCTGAGGTAGAGAATACATATATACATATACTGGGCCAGTGTTTATAAAAGGTAAAAAGCAGATGATCCTGATAATTCAAGATCACAAAAGATACTGTTAATCGCATAGTCATTTTAACATCAATATCTGGGAACATAATAACAATAATTATGGCATTTGTTAAGCGCTTATTATGTGCCAAGCACTGGGGTAGATACAAGGTAATCAGGTTGTCCCACGTGGGGCTCACAGTCTTAATCCCCATTTTACAGATGAGGTAACTGAGGGACAGAGAAATTAAGTGGCTTGCCCAAGGTCACAGAACCGACAAGTGGCAGAGCCGGGATTAGAACCCATGACCTCTGACTCAAAGCCCAGGTTCTTGCCACTAAGCCATGCTGACAGGATAAAACAAATATATGTTTGTAATATATAGGAGTGGCACAACCGATGATACTTCCTGATGCCAATTTTGTTTCCAGCCAGTAGAATAATAGACCCTACAGCTGCATATTCAAACAATCTAGATTTCAGCAAGGATTTCATTCCATTCCATACAAATTAAGCAAATTAACTTTGAAGTCTGAAGGTCACAACCAAAATGGAGCTATCAATGGAGCCAGATCCCATTTGAAAAATACATCGGGGCAAAGAAGGCTAACACATGTTCATCACATCAACCAGTCATATTTATTGAGCACTTACTATGTGCAGAGCATTATATTAAGCGCTTGAGAGAGTACAACAGAATTAGCAGATACGTTCCCAGCCTATAACTGGCTTAAATGGGCAGATGTCTACCAAATAGGGAGGGGCTACTTCCACTTATTAGACAGGAATGAAATTCATGGTGATCTAAATAAATCACTGGGAAAGAGCCTGGATCCCTAATATATGGAACAATGGGAAGGCTGGGATTGTTGGACAAAGGATGACCTTGCCAGGATCAGTGAGGAGTCTGGAATCTCTTCTATTAGCAGAAATATACAGCTACTTTTCTAGTTACTGTTAATGCTTCTAATAATAATAATGGAACATGTCAAGACTTTACTATTATCAATGCACTATACTAAGTGCTGGGGTAGGTAATAATAATAATAATATAATGGCTTTCATTAAGTTCTTACTATGTGCACAAGACTGTTCTAAACACTGGGGAGGTCACGAGGTGATCAGGTTGTCCCACAGGGGATTCACAGTCTTAATCCCCATTTTACAGATGAGGTCACAGGCACAGAGAAGAAAAGTGACTTGCCCAAAATCATACAGCTGACAGTCAGGGGATTCACAGTCTTAATCCCCATTTTACAGATGAGGTCACAGGCACAGAGAAGTAAAGTGACTTGCCCAAAATCACACAGCTGACAGTTGGTGGATCCAAGATTTGAAACCATGACCTGTGACTCCAAACCCCATGCTCTTTCCACTGAGCCACGCTAATGCAGTTCGACCCAATACCTGACCATATGAGATTTACAGTCTCAATAGAATTTAATCCCAATTTAATAGATGAGGAAACAGGCACAAAGAAATTAAGGCAAATACCCATGGTCACGCAGCAGACAAGGGGCAGAACAGGCATTAGAGCCCGGGTCCCCGGATTTCCAGTCCCATGTTCTTTCCAGCAGACCACACTGCTTCTGCTGCATCCATGTTGCTTCTGCTGTTTTTATCCCGAGTGTTCCCTTCCTTGTACACAATAGAGGGTTCAGCATGGCTCAGTGGAAAAAGCACGGGCTTGGAATCCAGAGGTCTTAGGTTCTAATCCCAGCTCCACCACTTTTCAGCTGTGTGACTTTGGGCAAGTCACTTAACTTCTCTGGGCCTCAGTTACCTCATCTGCAAAATGGGGATTAAGACTGTGAGCCCCATGTGGGACAACCTAATCACCTTGTATCCCCCCAGCACTTAGAACAGTGCTTTGCACATAGTAAGCACTTAAATGCCATCATTATTTTATTATCAGTTATCAGATCCACCCGCTTTTTAAACTGCACTCTCTGTGGCCCAGATGCCAGGTCTGAGTCAATCTCCTTGCACCTTTTCTGAGTGCTTTGTACAATGCTTGGCACGGAATAAGTCTTCAACGAATGTGATCAATCCAATTCTGTCCACTGAAGAGTGGATGTTTGAAAACATACTTGAAAATCAGAGAGACTGTGGACGGACATTTGGGAAAACAACTAGATGATAATCCATGGATGATAATCCACTGCAACACATTAGCCTGGAGACTCCTGGAGATGGTAGAGCAGAGAATAAACAACTCTATGTGCTGAATGGCTTAGTCTTCTCTAACTCAGTGGGGGGCTGCCCAAGCCATCTCTCAAGATCTTTCCAAGCTTTATCATTTTACAATTCGATTAACACAAAAGGAAAGTCTTCTGTCAAACAATCAAGGGCATCTACTGAGTGATTACTGTGGGCAAAGCATCAATATCAACAATAGTATTTGTTAAGCGATTACTATGTGCCGAGCACTGTTCTAAGTGCTGGGGTACATACAAGGTTATCAGCCTGTCCCACGTGGGGCTCACAGTCTTAATCCCCATTTTCCAGATGAGGTAACTGAGGCACAGAGAAGTTAAGTGACTTGCCCAGAGTCACACAGCTGACAAGGGGTGGAGCTAGGGTTAGAACACACAACCTCTGACTCCCAAGCCCGGGCTCTTTCCACTAACCCACGCTGATAAGATGATGTGTTTTAGAGAGTACAATAGAGTGGGTACACATGGTCCCTGCCCACAGAAAGCTTAGAAACTAGTAGGGGAAGACAGACAGTAAGATATAGAAGAAGAAGTAACAGACTAAAAGGATATGTATATAAGTGTTGTGGGGACTGGATGATTATCAAAACACTTAAAGATGTAGACTCAAGTTCATAGGCAATGCAAATAGAAGGAAGGTTAGGTTTGGGAGAAAAGTGGTTAGTCAGGGAAGACTTATTGGCGGAGAAGTGATCTTAAGACTCCAGGTACTCTGGAGAGGACAAAAGTTTCCAGGTGCTGTTATATTTGATATTTTCATCTGTTCTGGAAACCACAACCCTATAAAATGTGGTTTAATGATGATAAGTGCTGATGTTTTCTAGCTGTGAACACAATGCTACATCACCATGGAAGAAAAGCTAATGAGAAAGATTCTCATGCTGGAAAAAAGTCTCCAGTTAATCTGATACCTTATATTTTTCCTCCAATTGATATCTGAATTGTGCCTATCCAGGAAGGCTTTGACAGGCCTTTTTACATGTTTCCTAAGAACCTTCCAGAGTAACAATATTTTCAGCATATTAATTTGACAGCAATACTGAGAGAAGATTGTAGATCAGCACCAAGACTCTGAAGTTAAATGTATTACGAGAATATGTGAAAATGGCAACAAGAACCTCAAGACTCTCCACAACCTAATATCAACAAAACCTTTTGA
This sequence comes from Tachyglossus aculeatus, assembly GCF_015852505.1. Taxonomy (NCBI): domain Eukaryota; kingdom Metazoa; phylum Chordata; class Mammalia; order Monotremata; family Tachyglossidae; genus Tachyglossus; species Tachyglossus aculeatus. The sequence goes on from NC_052081.1 coordinate 16,429,674, forward strand.
AGAAATGATAATAAAGCTTAAGTCCTCAATCTGTGTAAAGCATTGTGCTAACTACTGGAGGAGATACAAGTTAATTAGATCAAATGTATTCCATGTCCCAGTCACACTCAAACACGTAGGGAAAACAAGGGCCTTACCCCATTTTTTTAGGTAGTAATAAAAATGGTGGCATTTAAGCACTTACTGTGGGGTAATAAGATAATCAGGCCAGACACAGTGACTGTCCAATAAGGCACCTCACAGTCTAAACAAGGAGGAAAACACGTAGGTAAACCCTATTTTGCAGACATGGAAACTCAGGTACAGAAAATTTAAGTGTCTTGCCCAGGTAAATGGCTGATCCAGGAGTAGAACCCAGGCCTCCTGATTCCCAGCCCCATACTCTTTCCACTAGGTCACATTCCCTCTCCCATGAAGAGATTAGAAGACAATGGTAACAATAATCATGATTCTTTCCACCTTTGATCATGAGGACTTTAAATAGATTAAAAGCGATTCCGATGTCTACCTATTTTATTTATTCAAAACTTTAAAATTATCAATGAACCATAGACCTTCATTAGATCTTTGATCACATTCACAGTTTGTTCAGTTTTGCAGGTATCACAAGGATAAAAATCATAAGAGATATTCTTTCAGTATATTCTTCAAGGGCCTAGTCCTGTGAGTTCCACAAAAGATTTGCATCATCTGGAGCCTCAAACAGGTGAAGCCCTTCCTGATGACACACTTAACAGCTGATTCAACCCAACACTTTATCCATAGTCTAGATGATTTTGGCTCTTCAGTCCTTGGCCTAACAACAAAGGGGAAGAGACTGGTGTGGCATTCTCTGAAACCCACAAAATATATATCTGCATACATATATATATATATAATGATAATAATATTTGTTACACACTAACCATATTCCAAGCACTATTCTAAGCTCTGGGGTAGACTAGGTAATCAGGTTGTTCCACAAGGGTCTCAGTCTTAATCCCCATTTTACAGCATGGCTCAGTGGAAAGAGCATGGGCTTTGGAGTCAGAGGTCATGGGTTCAAATCATGGCTCCGCCAGTTGTCAGCTGTGTGACTTTGGGCAAGTCATTTAACTTCTCTGTGCCTCAGTTCCCCATCTGTAAAACAGGGATTAAGACTGAGCCCCCAGTGGGACAACCTGATCACCTTGTATCCTCCCGAGCGCTTAGAACAGTGCTTTGCACATAGTAAGTGCTTAATAAATGCCATTATTATTATTATTACAGATGAGGTCACTAAGGCACAGAGAAGTGACTTGTCCAAGGTCACACAGCAGACCAGTTGCAGAGGCAGGATTGGAACCCACATCCTCTGACTCCCAATGTTCTCAATATGTAATTTATTTATTTCTTTATATTAGTGTCTGCCTCTCCCTCTAGACCTCGAGCTCATCGTGGACAGGAATGTATTTGTTGTTATATTGTACTCTCCCAAGTGTTTAGTACAGTGCTTTGCCCTCAGTAAATGCTCAATACAATTAAATGAATGAACCCCACTTCTGCCCTTCCTTCAGCCACTTGGTATTCCCTCCTCACCTCTGTTTTCTGGCACTCTACATCTTCTCTTACCTCAGGAGGAGAGGAGACTGGGGTTTACAGTGGCAAAAATGCCACTCTTTCCAAGAGCCTGGACACAGCATTGGGAGGCTCTGAGGGAAAATGCATCCAGTCTTATCCTCCCACCCCTCAGCCACGGGGCTGCAGCTTTGGGAGGATCCTGACACTGTGTGAAGAGTCTTAAAGGGAAATTACCAGGCTTTATCCCTCAACCCATCTGCATCAGATTGCAATATATAATTGGTAGGTGTTCCAATCAGGATGTGACTCAATTGCTCATAAATTAACCTATTCATCTGGGTGGAAGATGATCAGACAGCAGCACTTGAACACATTCCATTTAACCACACCTGATACAAGTCACACCCTTCTCACGTATGCCTCTTCACACAATAGGCATTCATTAAATATTATTGACCCCTCAGATACTAATATAGATCCCCAGAATATGCTTTGACCTTCATTATCTTCATTTTAGTGGCTCAGACTGTATTGGGGACTATATTTTTTTTTGTTTGAAGTGTCCAATTAATTCAAATTGGAGAGTCATTTTTAATTCAATTATCTTATACAGGTAAGTTACATGGGCAGAGCAAGATGTTCATCTTTTCTTTTTTTTTTATTCTCTTCTTCCTAACTTTCCCTTCACTATCAACCCTGTTCCTTGTTGCAGATGCTTTCATGTATGCCATCTTTGATTGTTTTTTTCTGTCCACCTTCCGTGTTAACTTTCTCTCTAAATCCTATCAGGTCTCCTTTAAAATATTTCCATTGTCTTCCAATTCACTTCCATCCAACTGACCCCCACCTGGTTCAAATCCTGATCACTTCCCACCTGGAGTACTAGAAAAGCCTTTCAACTAATCCGCCCCCCTCAAGCTTCTCCCTTTCAAGTTCTAATTATTCTATGTTGTTGTATATTATTATACATTAAGCATGTTGTGTCTATTTGTCTTCTCTATTAAGGGACCACTTCTTTCATTTCTGTTGTGTATTCTTCCAGTCTACTTAGTCACAAAGCCCCTCGTGGGACAGGGGTTGTGTTCGACCTTACTGCCCGGAATTTACCCCAGCATTTAGTACAGTGCTTGACTTTGCAAATACCACAATTATTATTACAATGTTCTGTACCTGAGACAACAAATATCCCCACTGCTGCTGGTGACAATAGGATTGACATTTGATAACTACTAATATTCAGAAGTGTAGTCAATGTAGCATTCATTCTTTATAGCTTAAATCAATCAGAATAGTGTATGGATTTTTTTAAACAATTCAGCCTATGAGATCAAATTCACATACATTTGTAAGTAAATAAATTGAATTAGAACGTTTGTGAGTGTCCATGAATTCTATAAAATAAGAAAATCTCACAAACAGGAAAAATAAATTCCAAGCATTGAAATTAGTCCAAATTTTCTCCTGGTGAAGAAAATGAACACTTAAGATCATGCAGTTCTTTTCAAGTACCTGTCACATAACTGTGCATAAAAGATGCAGTAAGTAAAGTTCTCTGTACTCCAATTGAGTCATCTGAGGGGGAAAATGACAGGAAGGCAGTATGTAAATAATATAGATGAATATATAAGCATAGAAACAAATGTTACATAGATTTCCCAGTTCATTTGAGATGAGTCTTCCTCTTTCAGTCTATGCCCCATATGGGTGACTCTTGTTGAAATCCGACTGTGGTGTTTGCCTAGGGTAGGAAACAGGGTTCTCTGAACAGTGAGAAATCTTGAAAATGGCCAGTAAACCTGAACAGACAAAGCTCCACAACCCTAACACCCACACATTTACAAACACACCCTTCCTCACCTTACATATAATCCTCTTGTGGTTTATTCCCTCTTTGTCAATATCAGCTCTTTTGTTTGGAGAACTCCAGGAGTCAAACTATACTTCCAATTACTGCCACTCCTCACTAACCTTCAATAATTGTCCATTTTCTGTCCAGGCATTTAAACATGCTGGTTTACTCCCTCTTTGTCAACATCAGCTCTTTTGTTCGGAGAACTCCAGGAGTCAAACTATACTTTCAATTACTGCCACTCCTCACTAACCTTCAATAATTGTCCATTTTCGGTCCAAGCATTTAAACATGCTGATTTAACAGATAATCCTAATGAAATTAACTCATATAAGTGAAACAGCTTTCTGTATATTTACACCAAAAAGTATCTGGAGAGATTCAATACAATTCCCAAAAGAAAACTCCTTAAAAAAAAGGGATGTAATGCCAGTAAGATCTTGTGGGGCTCAATAAGTAAAAGCATAGAAAATGCACATGTTGTTAAAATTCAGCTCTTCATAGTGGCGGTGATGGCAATGTCTACTAGAAGTCCATTAGGAAAATGACTATTTCATTATTGTGTAAAAGCAATGTAAAAGCCAGAGATTTTGTAATTAGATAATGATTCATATTCACATTTCTCATGTTCCACAGTGTGAAAACTATAATGTCCACCTGATAAATGTGATCATTTCCTCTCCCCAACATTTGTTTCTCTTCTTCTCTTGTGTACATTCTTGTTGTATTACATGTACAAGGGTACAGCTTTCTACAAAATCAATTGTGATCTCAAGAGAAATAAAGGCTGTATGGATATAATAGTCATCATCCTTACCTTTCTCCTCCTCCTCCTCACCAGGGAGAATGCCTCAAGGAGAAACCTAGAATTTATTGACATATGTACTTATTATTCATTCATTCAATCTTATTTATTGAGCGCTTACTGTGTGCAGAACACTGTACTAAGCGCTCGGGAAATACAAGTTGGCAACATATCAAGCTACGATTGAATGAATGAATGAATGAACAGTGTTGTACTCCCTCAGGCACTTAGTACAGTGCTCTGCATACTTGAGTGTTCCATGAATACCATTAATTGACATATATACTTTTATACATTTTATACATCCTTTTATACATTTCTCAAAAATGCAGTAATTCTGGCATGACATAGGAAGTCTCCAATCAATGCGGTTAACATTGAACTTTCCTTTAATAATGTTTGAAAAAATCAAAGTCATCAATAATGAGTTAGTAGGAGTTTGATGAGAAAAGAGACACAAGGTCTGTATTGGAAAGAAATACATCCAGGCAACAAATATCTAACAAATGTAGGTTGGAATGTCAGGCTTGCATTGAATGATCTTTTTAGCCACCTTCATTATCTTCACAAATGACATTCTAATATGTGTCTTGTGTGTGTGTATGTATATATGTCCATCTACACACACACACATACACACACAGTAATAACTGAGCATTTACATTTTCTCCCCCCTTTTAATCACCTTTTCTACTTTCCTTATCATTTAGCAAAACAAAATGCTAATCCCACTCTGAATCTAACAACCAATTTGTGTCTCCATTTTGTTTGCTCTACCATTAATATTAAGTGCTATTCCATTCCCTGGTTAAACATGATTACAAAATTAAGATCTTGGGCCTTCACAATCCAAAGGCTAAATTAACATTTCTTATTTAAAATGCAAATTAATACTTCTTAAACTGCTGGGCTGGCTCCCAGTTGCTGCCTTAAATACAAGAAGGAGAACTAGGAAAACAATGAGGTATCAGAAGATGTTAATTATTTTCAACAGCCCGTTCACCATAAAGTTGCTGGGGAAGTAGAAAGGTCAGGAAGATAAGAGGGGCAGTTCAAACTACTATATTGTAAGGCCCTTGAGGAAATGGATCATGCCTATTTAACTGTGTTCTCCCAAGAGCTTATCACAGTGTCCATTAAGCGCTCAATAAATATTACTCATTGATAGTGGTTAGGGGCTGTTTGAGAAATCATGCAGAAAATGGTGAGCTTGGAGTTCTATTTGTTCAGCAAATCCTATGCTGTTCTTTGTCTTTCCAGGCAAGGAGACTACTCAGCTACTTATAGGATTTTTATGAGGATCTTGAGACAATCACCCTTTTAAAGCCTTCAGGAGGCCCAACCTGACCTTTGATATCATGTAAAACAACACTGACATATTCAATGTGTAGGTGGAGTATCTTTAATTTTTTTATTAAATTAAAATCCATACTATTTACAGAAGGCAAAGCTTTACTCTAAAAACCCAGAACCGGTGATTTAACCATTTCATCTGATAAGGATGTGTCGAGGGTAAAAGAATCAAATATAATAAACTATGTTACACAAAATAAGAAAACCAAAATCACGGACACTTCAGAAACCCTTAAAATCTGAAGTGTTTACACAAGGAGAAAGATTTTTTTTTCCTCATTTGCATTAAGACTGCTTATTTAACTGTCTGTGTGGGGGAATAATAAATCTCTTGTCACTGAGATTACCTCAAAGATTCAAGACAAACATGACAAGCATGACAGATCATAAGGCAGCTGTATAATTACCAGCAGAGGAAGACAGCTTCGGGTATGGTTACATTTGCAAATTTGTAGAGGAAAATCTCATTGCCGGTACATAGCCTGGAATCCTAAGAAAGCTAGGTAATTAAATACTTATCCTGCCTCTAAGAAATCTGTCTAATATTGTACCAACTATAGGGTAGACATAATAGTTTCAGAGAGAAGACAAACATACTGGCTGGGGATATATTTCTAGAACTGAAGATTTTACACAGTTGTCACAGGGTCTTTCAGAAACATCCTAGAGTTGATGGTTCAAATTGAATATAAATCATCAGAAATGTCTTTACTGGTTCAGATCAATGGTTCATTTAGCCTCGTAAAGTCTATCTAGTGTGTTTGGAGGAACAGCAGAGATGCTCGATAAATTGTTGCGCTGATGATGAGGAGACAGTAGCCCGCCCTGCTCTCCAATTATTTATTAATCAACAGATCTACTTTCTGAAGCATAACAAGCCTGATAAGAGCATCATCATTCCAGAAGTTGTCAAAGCTACTCTGGCCACAGTCCATCATTCCCTGCATCTCCTATTAGCTATTCCTTTTTAAAAAAGACTCCTTCCTAATAATGATAACGGTATTTGTTCAGCACTTACTATGTGCCAAGCGTTATGATAGATGCAATACAGTAAGAGCAGACGCTGTCCCTGTAGCATAGGGACTCACTGTCTAATGGGGAGGAAGAAAAAGTACTTAATTCCTGTATTACAGATGAGGAAATGAAGGCAAAGAGGAGAAATATGATTTTGCCAGGGACAGACCAGGCAAGTGGTAGAGCGGAATTAGAACCCAGGCCTCCCACCTTGCGTTTTTGGGTTCTTTCCTCTAGGATATGCTGCCTCCCTAACTTCCCTAAATAGGGACTGCGTGAACATGGGGAAGCGACTAGGGAATTTGGTATTGAACAGTCAGTGATGGGGACCAGAGGTTCAGTACTTCGCACATAGTAAGCACTCAGTAAATACCATTGATTGTGACTGAACTGCCAAACTCCTCACAAGTGGGTCATGCGTTCTTTATTAATAAATTTAACTTCCCTTCTTTTTTTATGGTATTTGTTAAGTGCTTGCTATGTGTCCAGCCCTGTTCTAAATGATGAGGTAGACAATTTAATCACGTCAGACACAGTCCCTGTCCCACAAAGCATTTACAGTCTAACTAGGTAGGGAGTAGGATTTAATCCCCATTTTGCAGATGAGAGAACTGAGGCACACATAATTTAAGTGGCTTGCCCAAACAGCGGACAAATGACAGAGCTAGGATTAGAACCCGGGTCTTCTGACTCTCAGGACCGTACCCTTACTACCAGGCCTTATGACTTATTTCCAAGAAATCATTATTTCTAAGAAATAAGAAATAATTTAATTTTTTAAGTTTATTAGGGAAGTGATGATACACAGTCACTAGATTGTAAACTCCTCTGTGAAGAGAATACATTTACTATTTCTATTGTACCCTTCCAAGCACTTAGTTCAGTGCTCTTCTTAGAGTAATCGCTCATTAAATACCATTGATTAATTGATTGATGGCCACATCTAACTTCAATAGCACAGCTTTATACTCCAAAAAAATCAGTCATCTGAGTTACTTCCGTTTCCTTAAATCTTTCCTTTAAAACAATTCCTGGGAGACCAATTCCCTACCGTGAAACATAAAATATTACAGGATTTTAAAATCAAACATTCATCAATGGTTTCCTCGAGTCATCAGTTATGCCGTAAATTCGAAAGACTACCTCGGAAAATACAAGAAAGCAAAGCCATGAATCGCTAATATTTTCAGTAAGCAAAATGCTCAGCAGATACTGTACCAACCGAGAATCCATCCATACTCCAGACACCGTTATTTTTTAAAATATAAAGGAGAACGTTTGGATTATTTGGACAGGTTTGCAAGCAATCTCATCTTTGTAGCCCTCTTACGGGTCATGTCGTATTCTTCATCCAGATTATAGAACTCTAAAATACCATCTGCTCTTTATAACTTGTTAAATAGAAATACTATGAAAGAATACTAGCAGACACTGGATTTTATTATTACGGGTTGACAACTTTCATTATACCACTGACCTCAGTTCACAGAGGCTTTTTATTTTTTTTTTTTAGATGGGAAGATAAATTCCAAGTTATATAGCGGGCCCAGCTAGGAAGGGAATCTAGCGGCCACAGAAACTCCTCGATCCACAAGTTGTTCACTTTAGGTGTGTATTTCCTTACTTCGTCCCCACAACTACATGGGACTAGCACTGAGACTTCATCATCTGCCTTTCTAGTGAGACGCCAAGCAGCTCACCCTCTTGTCTCATTTGCCATTAAACTACCGACTCTCCCCTCCTTCTCTGATTCACCCCTCTGTCCCTGACAATACCCACCATGAGGTACAGCAGTACAGCACTTACATACCTACCTGTAACTTTACTTATTTGTACTGAGGTCAGTCTCCCCCAGCTAGACTGTAAGCTTGTTTGGGGCAGGGAATGTCACTGTTTATTGTTGTATTGTAGCTTCCCAAGCACTTAGTACTATATGTCTCTATATGTTGCCAACTTGTCCTGCCCAAGCACTTAGTACAGTGCTCTGCACACAGTAAGCGCTCAACAAATATGATTGATTGATTAGTACAGTACTTTTCATACAGTAAGCATTCAATAAATACAATTGAATGAATGGATGAATCTCCCTTTAATGCATGAGGAAACTGAGGTACAGAGAAGTTAAGTGACTTGCCCAAAGTCACACAACAGACAAGTCAAGGAGCTAGGATTAGGACACAGGTCTGATTCCCAGGCCTATGCTTTACCCATTAAGCCATGTTGCTTCTCATCTTCACACCCACTAAGCCCTTAAATCCTCACCCATTCAGCATATAATCACCCCATTCCCTCCCTAATCCAATACTTATGTACAGATATTTAAGAGAAGCAGCATGGCTCAGTGGAAAGAGCACATGCTTTGGAGTCAGAGATCATGGGTTCAAATCCCGGCTCCACCCACTGTGAGCTGTGTGACTTTGGGCAAGTCACTTAACTTCTATGTGCCTCAGTTCCCTCATCTGTAAAAATGGGGATTAAAACTGTCAGCCCCCGTGGGTCAACCTGATCACCTTGTAAACTCCCCAGCGCTTAGAACAGTGCTTTGCACATAGTAAGTGCTTAACAAATACCATCATTATTATTTTTATTATTATGGGGGTGGGGGGGGCTCTGCAGCTATTTGTCCAGCTCAATGGGGTCGCCCGCAAGGGATCCCCATCTGGACGTGGCTGATGACAGATTATATCACGTGACTGGCAAGGGGAGGCAGCTCCATGTTGGATCGTAATTCAGCCCCTTCATCTCAAGGTTGGCAGAATTAATAGGACTCCGGGACAGATCCATAAGCCAACCAAATGCCTCTCAACTAAATGGAACCCCCACTGTGGGCCCAAGCTTTGAGCCCATGACCTCTGACTCCAAAGCCCGTGCTCTTTCCACTGAGCCATGCTGCTTCTCTAGACCGCAAGCTTGCTGTGGGCAGGGAATTTGTCTGTTTACTATTGTAACGTACTCTCCCAAGCACACAGTGATCTGCACAAAGTAAGTAATCAATAAATATGATTAACTGGTTACTTCTTCATGATTCCTTCTCCCGTAGATGCAGATGGTCTAGAAACTCCTGGCTTGTGTGCAGAAGTTTCTGATACACAACCAATATCCACACTGCATTAATATAGGAGAGAGTGCCACCACTGAATGTGTGGCTTCTCTCCATCCCATACAAAAGAATGGATTAAAGGAACTGGATTCCAACACTGCCAAGGTTTGGACAGAGATAAATTGGAAGAGCACAGGGTAGGTATCAGAGTTTATTGAGCCTCTCACAGAGTTTAAGTTAGTTACTGAGTGTGGCACAACTGTAAAATATAGGGACTCTGGCACAGACATAGTGGCCAATGATGCAGAACTCAGAAATCCCAGTAACATAGGAATAGAACTCATTCAGCCAATTAAATAAAATTCTTACTGTGGCACAATTTTGATTTCCATTCACATAATAATAATAATAATAATGGCATTTGTTAAGTGCTTACTATGTGCAAAGCACTTTTCTAAGGGGGGGGGTATAAAAGGTGATCAGGTTGTCTCACGAGGGGCTCACAGTCTTAATTCCCATTTTACAGATGAGGTAACTGATGCTCAGAGAAGTTAAGTACTTGCCCAAGGTCACACAGCAGACATGAGGCGGAGCAAGGATTATGACCTCTGACTCCAAAGCCCGTGCTCTTTCCACTGAGCCATGCTTGCTTCTGTATAGGGTGCTATTCTCTGCTACGGCCTGGAAGAGAATTTCACAGTTGTATTTTACTCTGGCATGGGGCTTAAGGCTGGCAGTCAGCTTAAGGATGGCCATCTGCCCAGGGTTGGCTTGGAAGGTGGTATGTCTTGGGGGGAAATTGGAGATTTTGTATTGGAGCGGTTGTCTGGTGCAAATTTTGTGGCCCTGGTGGCATTTAAATTGGAGGTGGAAATGTTCCAGGGATGTGGGTTTGGAATGGAGACCATGTCCAACCCTTAATAAACAATGACAGGTCTCCAAAGAAAGTAAAACACAATTTATCAAAAAAATGAAATACACTGCATTGGAGAAGTGTTGATTAACAAAGGGTGGGGATTACTAACAAGTCGCCTATCACTACAGCTATTTCTTCATTTCTCAATCAATCAACAACAGTATTTATTGAGTGCTTACTAGGCACAGAACACTGTACTAAGCACTTGGGAGAGTAAGGCACAAGAGAATTACCAGACACGTTCCTTTTCCATAATGAACCTACTATTATGCTTGCTTGTTTTCACTGGTTCCAACCTAGAACCTCTTCTTGTTACCGCGATCTTTTCTTTAGATTTTAACCTCTTTGAGGCGATAAATAAGTCTATGCTGGAATTCTGCCTCTGGCCCAGTTTGTGAAGAGCTTTCTTGATGGGATTAGAGATGGGAGGCAGTTTAGCCTAATGGAAAGAGCACAGGGCTGAGAGCTAGGAGACCCTGATTCTAGTTTCAGCTGTATCACTGGCCTGCTGTGACCTTGGACCTGTTACTTAACTTCTCTATGCCTGTTTTCGCATGTGTAAAATAGGGAAAAGATACCTGCTCTCTATACCTCAGAAGGTGAGTCCAATATGGGACAGGGAATGTCTGTTCTGATTATTTTGTGCTTGTCAAAAAGTGAATGTTACTAATAATAATAATGGATGAGTCTCAATTATAGTCAATGTGACACATGGTTTGCTTTATAATAATAATGATGGCATTTATTAAGCTCTTATTATGTGCAAAGCACTGTTCTAAGCACTGGGGAGGTTACAAGGTGATTAGGTTGTCCCACGGGGGGCTCACAGTCTTCATCCCCATTTTACAGATGAGGGAACTGAGGCCCAGAGAAGTTAAGTGGCTTGCCCAAAGTCACACAGCTGACAGTTGGCGTAGCAGGGATTTGAGCCCATGACCTCTGACTCCAAAGCCCGGGCTCTTTCCACTGAGTCACACTGCTGCTTTGCTTTCAACTCTTCATTGGTTATACTGATTCATCTGAATTGTAATTTGCCAAGTCCTCAAGCGCACTCCTTAATCAATCAATGGAACTTAGTAAGTACAAAATGAGAAAAAAGCACTGTACTAAGTACTTGAGAGAGTGTACTAGATAGGCTAAAAAATTCACTGACTGCCTCAAAACCTGATAATAATAATAACTGTGGTATTTGTTAAAGCGCTTACTGTGTTCCAAGCACTGCACTGGGGTGGATACAAGAAAAGCGGGCTGGACACAGTCCCTGTCCCACGTGGAGCTCACAGTCTCAATCTCCATTTTATAGATGAGGTAACTGAGGCACAGAGAAGTAAAGTGACTTGTCCAAGGTCACACAGCAGACGTGTGGCAGAGGTAGGATTAGAACCCATGACTTTCTGACTTCTAGGTACATGCTCTATCCACTACGCCACGCTGCTTCCCCACCACCCCAGTCAAGATACAAAACCAGGCTACCACAGGCTAAAATTTTGTTGCTCAAAAAGAGAATTCATTCATTCATTCAATCGTATTTATTGAGCGCTTACTGTGTGCAGAGCCCTGTGCTAAGCCCTCTGGGATATGAAGTTTTCTGAGTGTTGCCACTAAGGAAGGGTGGGGAGGATACTAGGAAAGACATCAAGAGAGGCTTCCTTTGGGAAGACAACAGTGGAGAGTTGCCACTTAGAAGCACTGCATCTGCCTTTAAATATCAAGTCAAACGGAACAATTCAATCTTGGGAACTATTACCTCATCTTTAAAATGGGGATTAATACTGTGATTCCCATGTGCGACATTGGACTATTATCCAACATGATTTGATTGCATCTACCTCAGCACTTAGTACAATGCCTGGCACACAGAAGCTGCTTAACAAATACCATAAAACCAACAAACAACAACAAAAAAGAAGTATCAGCTTCTTATTGACAGTCTCACTGGTCCCAGGCCAGCTAAATCCTAAATCCTAGTCTTGCAAAAGCATTTCATTTTGGATTCTTCTTGAAGATTCCAGTACACTTCTGAAAATCCAGGTGCTCCTTTGACAGCACCGGTGAGGACTGTGAACCACAGCAGGGTCAGGCATTGATTGTGTTATTGTTGGGAGAGATACAAGTTTAACAATTTCAATGTGGTCCCTATCCTGCATGAGACTCACATTTATATGGAAAGCAATGATTAGACACAAGCAAGGGGAGTTATTACACTACCAGATTCAAAATATAAAAACATTCAAGAGGGAGACTGTCCTAAGAACTAAACAGTAGGCAGGAAAATACTAAAGGGCCACTTAAGTGCCAGTCAAAGAAGCAATGCTTAAGCATCAACCCAACAAATCAGCAAATGCTGACACTTGGAGATTCAACCAAGCCAACAACTGATTCCTAAACTGAGCATCAACCCTGATCATGGTTGTGCATCTAACCCGAGCTTTAACCCACACTCTTAACATATCTGTGCTGGTTGGCGAGGGAATTGGATGGTAACATATTCAAATTGTGACTTAGTCAATTCAAAGCACTTGCCTGTGTGCCTGGATATTTGCCATTTGGTTTTCAGTGATTTGGTCAGAGAAGGGGAATGAGCTGTGAAGGATAGGTCTGACTTGAATAAACTAGGTAACTTCCATAGAAGGATCACCATTTCAGAAATCACTGATGGTACCAACGGATCCATAGTATTTATTGAGAGCTTACTGTGTGCAAAGCTGATTGTATACTTGGGAGAGTACAATATACTTGAGTTGGGAAACAAGGTCCCTCCCATTAAGGGGCTTACAATCTAGACAGACAGTAAAATAAATTACAGATAGGGGAGGTGACCAAATGTAGCTCTGGAGAAAAACCTTCCCAGATATGGTTGAGAACCACAGTCTTTTAACTAAACTATAAACACAGTTCACACACACACAAAAATAAGTGGCCAGATGCCTACAAACAAAATACTCTATGCCATTGGTTGAGAAGATACCATAAAAATTCAACTAAAGTCTCCTGTAACAATGAGTGATTCTTTTGATAAATCACTGTTCTCCATGGGATGGCAGGAACACAGTGAACTTTTTCGGCATTCTCATTTTCCAACGTGCACATTTGTGCTTAGCAGGTGCCCAGGCATTTTGGAAGATGTTTCTGAGAGGGCACTAATAGGAATGGTCCACAACATGATATCTAATTACAGTAGTTAATTATCCCAAGGAACGAGATAACAGAAATGAACATTGAGATCCCCTCATGTGGAAGCAGCACATCTTTTCAGAACAGTTTTTGCATGTTCCAAATGTATCCGACGGATGGACAGCAGTTCCGTGACCAACACCTTAATTCCGTGATTCCGCCGATAGAAAAAAAAGACAGAGCAACATTTGTTACAGTCCAAGAGAGAGAGGCATTTGGCAAATCCACTAATGCATTCTACACTGCAAGAGGAAGCCACCCAAATGCAATCTATTTCTGAGGAACTGACACCTTGAACTGTTCATTTCAACATATCCTCTAGACTGTAAGCTTGTTGTGGGCAGGAATTGTGTCTGTTATACTGTACTCCCACAAGTGCTCAGTTCAGTGCTCTGCACACAGTAAGGACTCAATATACGATTGATTGATTCTTTGTTTCTCATTATTCCATATTCATGCTCTTCCTATTTTTCTCCTCTATTCTCCTCATCCACAATGAGATAATTGAATACGATGGCTCTCCCCACCATTAGGAAACCACCCGAACATCTGGCGGTCTGTCAGTCAATGATATTTATTGAGTGCTTACTGTGTGCAGAGCACTGTACTAAGTGCTTGGGAGAATACAACACAACTATTGTGTAATGGCTAGCTTTCATTCTAAGAGTTGAGGGAGTCCAGAAGAAATTGCCTGCTTTTGCAGCCTGGATGAGATAAAGCATCTTAAGCAGCATGGCCTGGTGGACAAAGCAAGGATTGGGACCAAGTCAGAGGATTGGGGTTCTAATCCTGACTTTCCTACTTGCCTGCTGTGTGACCTGGGGCTAGTCACTTAACTTCTCTGTGCCTCAGTTTCCTCATCTGCAAAATGGGGATTCAGTGCCTGTTCTCTCTCACTTAGATCATCAGCCCCATGCGGGACAGGGACTGATTGACCTGATTATTTAGTATCTACCCCAGTGCAGAGTGTACTACTTAGCCCATAGTAAAGGCTTCTTAACAAATACCCCTATTATTATTATTAGTTCATTAGCATGTATTTATAGGCTCATGTACATTACCTCTGAGTCTCTCAGGTGACCAATAAAAACAAAGTTCCACATTCAGGCTCATTGAGCCACTATACTGTTTCTTAAAAGTCAGGATTCTGGAAGATTACAGTCTACACACAAGATGGAGTGGTGCCTTTTGGAAAGAGTCAGGTCTAGGATTCGGAAGACCTGAGTTCTACTTCCAGCTCTTCCACTTACCTGCTGTGTGTGTTTGGGTAAATCACCTAACTTCTCTGTGCCGCAAAGTGGGGATTGCTCTCCCTTCCTTTTAGACTGTGATATCATAAGGGCCAGGGACAATTCATCTGATTGTCTTGCTTCTACCTCACGCTTCATACATAGTAAGCCCTTAACAAATACTACCATTATCATTATTATTACCTAAGCTGCCATTTCATTACATATGCATTGCTTTTTAGGCCTTAAGAATATCCAATGCCACCTGCTCTTTCTGTAAAACTGCAAAAAATCTCAACATACGAGATGAATATCTTTGTTCAGACTGAGCACCACAGAAAGGAATGCTATAGACCTGTCAATAATGATTCTATATAATGAATTCTATAGAGTGAGCAAATTCCATGGAAATGAAAAATTATCTTTCCATAGAGTGTATTGTCACCTAAATAATTGGATCAGTGCATTCTCAGGCAAGCCAAGCCAGCAAGACTGTCCTGGAGGAAACATCTTAGAGGATGGACATAGCTTTAAAAGGCAATGGATGGTGGTAGGTTTGCAGAGTTCATGAAATAGTTTTGTGTTTACTCCCTTCCTCACCTCTATGCAAAAACTGAGCCTAAAGATTGCTTGAATGCCACAACTATGAATGGAACATATAGGGAAGCAGCATGGCCTGGCGGATAGAGCAAGGTATTTGGAGTCAGAAGGATCTGGATTCTAATCCCAGCTCCGCCGCCTCTCTTTGATGTGACCTTGGACAAGTCACTTCGCTTCTCTGTGCCTCAGTCACCTCATATATAAAATGGGGTTTAAGACTGTGAACCTGAAGTGGGACAGGGACCATGTCCAACCTGATTAGCTTGATTCTACCCCAGAGTTTACAACAGGGCTTTACACACAATAATAATAATGGCATTTATTAAGCGCTTACTATGTGCAAAGCACTGTTCTAAGCACTGGGGAGGTTACAAGGTGATCAGGTTGTCCCACAGGGGGCTCACAGTCTTAAACCTCATTTTACAGATGAGGGAACTGAGGCACAGAGAAGTTAATTGACTTGCCCAAAATCACACAGCTGACTATTGGCAGAGCCAGGATTTGAACGCATGACCTCTGACTCCAAAGCCCATGCTCTTTCCATGCTGCTTGTCTATAGTAGGCACTTAAGAAATACCATCATTATTACCTATTCAAGGTTGAAGTGATGGACCCTTGCCAAGCTACTCCAAGTTTACTCTGGCAACATGACAGGAAGTTCAAAAAGAAACTTTTAGGAAACCAAGCTATACAATCCAACGTAAGAAGACTATGTTGGCTGTAAGGTATTGAGCTTCAAATTAAATTGAATGTCTTCAAAGGCAGAGTGCTGTCCAACCTACTAAAAAGCTAAAGGACCTAGATCCTCCACAAATGTCATATCCAGCTACTCTTTGTGGGAAGGGAACAGATCTACCATCTCTTTTATATGGTACACTCCAAAGTGCACATTAAAGGGGGAGGGACCATCTCTATATGTTGCCAACGTACTGCCCAAGTGCTTAGTACAATGCTTTGCACACAGTAAACACTCAATAAATACCTTTGAATGAATGGATGAATGCATTCAATCATATTTATTGAGTACTTACTCTGCATTAAGTGCTTGGGAGAGTATAACGCAACAGATAAATATGATTGATTCAGTTCCATCGGCATCACCTATGCACCAGGCTCAACATCATGTGAGAAGCAGGATCGCATCAATCCAGCAGCATCAGAGTACGCTCACCTCAATAGAACTTTCCCGCACGGTACATGTGAGGGGAATAGGTGACAATAGGGATAGCAACCATGTAGTAGGTTTGTGGAAGCTACACGTAAGTGGAATTTGGATGAAATGCTTTAAAGAAGCCATCCAAAAACAGTCTCTGACCAAAGGATCACCACAGAAGTAGTTTGGCATGCTGTAATCAAGAAAGGGGTGTTGTTTTTAAATGCAAACTCTGAGAGGAGAGTAAGAGCAGGAGGAAAAATGAAAAACAGCCACTAAGAGTTAGAGGGGATGATAATAAGGACTGTTCATTTTGGCTGCAAGATATGATAAGGATTCTCAATCCAACATCTACTTTTCTTCTTACCTGGCACCCAGAGGTAAATTTCACTCACGGCACAATTTTGAATATGAACAATTACACACACAGAAAAAAACAAGGTCCCATTCCATTCATCTTGGACAATAACCTGGGATTAAACCATAAGGCAGAAGAAATCCATGACATTGCATTCTCACTAATAGTTGATTATAATAATAATAATAATGGCATTTATAAAGTGCTTACTATGTGCAAAGCACTGTTCTAAGCACCGGGGAGGCTACAAGGTGATCAGGTTGTCCCACGGGGGGCTCACAGTCTTCATCGCCATTTTACAGATGAGGTAACTGAGGCCCAGAGAAGTTAAGTGACTCGCCCAAAGTCACACAGCTGACAATTGGCGGAGATGGGATTTGAACCCATGACCTCTGACTCCAAAGCCTGTGCTCTTTCAACTGAGCCATGCTGATTATCTGTGACCCTTGGAGTTATGAAACCATTTTAAAAGTTTTCTGTACTGTATCTCTGCGGATAATGGTAGTAATAGAAGAAAAACTGAATTATTACTTTTCATAGTACATAGTTCAAGTTATTTCAACAATTTACCCACCCAAGCCCTTATAGTGTAAATGTCCCTAAGGGAGAAGAAATTAAGAGGAGGCTATTAATGCAGGGTGATAAAGTACACTAATTAAAAGTAAAAGTAGTGGGCACTGTAGGAGCTGAATAATTAGCTTTTGTATCATCAAATTGAATATACATCACATATGTAGTCATAAAAATATAAAAATGATTAAAGAGCTCATAAATCACAACTTACATTTCAGAATATTACAATAAGTCTTTAGCCCACCATCCTATCTCTATCTCCAGTGATTTTTTTCAAGTTATCTCTTGTCTACTTACACATTTTTTTTCCAAAGTAGGATCTCATCAAAGGCTTTAAACATATTTAGAATCACAGAATGGAAGGAACTTTGATCATTAATCTAGTCCCTGCATTAATACATCAACATCATCACCATCACGACTTATTGAGCACTTTATGGGTCAGAACTTTGTTTTAAGTGTGTGAAAGAACACACGAGAAACGGAAAACATGATCTCTACCCACTAGTGGCTTCCAGTCTAATGGAAGAGACAGACTGAACTCAGAGAAGCAGCGTGGCTCAGTGGAAAGAGCACGGGCTTTGGAGTCAGAGGTCATGGGTTCAAATCCCGGCTCCGCCAATTGTCAGCTGTGTGACTTTGGGCAAGTCACTTAACTTCTCTGTGCCTCAGTTACCTCATCTGTAAAATGGGGATTAAGACTGTGAGCCCCACGTGGGACAACCTGATCACCTTGCAACCTCCCCAGCGCTTAGAACAGTACTTTGCACATAGTAAGCACTTAATAAATGCCATCATCATCATCATCATCATCAGATGTCAGCAGACAGTGGAGGAAGGGGGAAGAGCAAGGACGCAGCCGGTGGACACTCAGTTTTTCTAAAATATGGAGGTTGCATTTCTGTCAAACCCCATGGCAAACAATTCATAAGAAAAATTCAACATCAACAACAACAAAACAATGCAACATACATCTGGGAGGAAATAGCCCTCAAGTCTAACACACTGTCCTTAGTAAAGCTTCCACCACTTTCCCTGCATTTTACCGGCAAATCAGGCTTCTTTTCTTTCTCTTCCTCTGCATCCACTGCAAGGTGAGGGGATTGGAAGAACACAGAGACTCTGAAGCCAGAGGAAATAGAGGCTCCCTAACATCTCTGCAGGGGTGGGCAGTTGTTACCTTCTTAAAAATTGTTTATCCCTACTTCAGAGTCCAGTCTCCTCTAAAATTAGTTTTTTGTTCAATGTTTTGTTTGCCCTGTGCTGACTTCTGTTCCTTTTTTTCTATCAGTCAATCAATCAGTGGTATTTATTGAGTGTTTACTGTGTACAGAGCCCTGTACTAAATGCTTGGGAAAGTAAAATACAAATAGAGTTGGAAGAGCCAATCACTGCCCACATGGGAACTTACAGTCTACAAGAGGGAGACAGATATTAAAATGTATTAGAGATAGGGAAAATAGTTTTCTACAGAAAACCATCTTTAAATATCTCATTGGCTCATAGCAGGGGAGCAAGAAACACTGGTACATCTGTATGGGATCGGCAAAATATCTGTGGGCCAAAAACTTACAAGGTTAGTGCCTCTTTAAAACTTTTTACAATTTTCAACTATTTCTTTTTTAAAAAATTGTGGGCCCCATTAGGGTCAGGGTTAGATGTTTAATTCCCACCTGTATACTTATTCCCAGCACTTAGTACAGGGCTCTTCACACTGTAAGCACTACAATAAGCATTATTATTATGGACTAGGTAAAATGAAAGTAATATGCCTCCCAAAATGCCATGATGGATTTCATATACACGGAATAACTGCATTTTTCAAAAAGCAAAAAGTGTGTAATGATTTAAAAGATCGCAATTGAATGCCACTATGTTGCTTTATCACTATTTGGCCTAGTGGATAGAGAACAGGATTAGGAGTCAGGAGGACCTGAGTTCTAATCCTGGCTTGGCCATTTGTCTGCTTTGTGACCTTGGGCAAGTCACTTCACTTCTCCGTACTTCGGTTACCTCATCATGGGGAATAAGACTGTGAGCCCCATGAGAGACATGGGCTCTGTCCAACCTGATTAGTTTCTATCTACCCTAGCACTTAGTACAGTGTCTGGCACATTGTAAGTACTTACCAAATACCATTTAAAAAAAAACACCAGAAGAAAGAAACATTTTATATTTCAGCAATTCATCGGTCAAACACTATTCACATTTACGGGGTTTAAGAGCTTTATATTGATCATTAGTTCCTAAATGGATAGGCCTCTTACTAATATTTCTAGTTTTAGGATGTTATAGGTATTTCTGCATGAATATAATGCTTACTCTTGTTCAGATGAGCTGAATTTGAATAGGCTAATTACTCAGAACTGAAGAAAAAAAAGGAAATGTTCTCTAACAATATGGGCCTGGTGTGAAAGTTCCCTGAAAATGTGACTTGAATGAGAAATTCTGCGTGGATAAGGAACTGAAAGTCTTTTTGCAGGAAGCCAGCTGTCAACACTTCGAAGTAAAGAAAAAACACTCAGAGAACAAATCCTTTTTGTCCATAATCCAAATTAAAAACCCAATCCTTACTTCCTCACCAACCACTGGGTTGCTACCATTAATGAATGGTATCAAGCTCAGAAGTGTCATTTGTACCCAAAATACTCCTGTATGGAAAATAATGATAGATTATTCAAAGGACTATGCTATAAATTAGGAGAAAGCAGAGCGGGATGAAAGGGGAGGGAATATTTACTGGAAAGAAGAAAGAAGCCTCTATTTGAAATCAAAACAAGCTAAAGAAAGAAATAGTAGATTGAGTGGTGCAGATTCCCCCTGCCCAACCCTTTTATAGTCCCTTATTTAAAAACTTATAAAAGGGATGACAGACATTCATATCTGTCCCTCATTACAAGGGTATATTCTCTTATACTAATTGCTCAAAACTCAGTCAAGCAAATTAAATCCTCAGGCTCTGGAAACTGAAATTTCAACACATTCTTTGAAGCATTTTCTTCATGTCTGTGACCTTTTCATCCATGAAGGAAATTGCATCCTCTTTAATATACAGTCTAAGACACAGGGGGTTTTCCTAATGTTATTATTTGACCCATATTAATATTTATCAATCAGTGGAATTCACTGAATTCTTACTGTTTGCTGAGCACTGTACTAAATGCTTGGGAAAGTACAATACAGTAACCCAGACAGTCCACCTTGGTAGGGTAGTAATGAGTTTGAATTCTCTTTCTGCCATATGAAATGCTCCATTCCTCATCCTGCTTCTGCCTGGAATCAGGGTGGGAAAGCAGCAATCGGGCAGAGAAGGAGGGCAACAAAAGTCAACCAAACCTCTTCCTCCTGTTTCTCCAGAGAATCTACCACCACTGCCTCCACTGTCCCTCGGCCAGCAGACGCCTGAAATGGCCACTTACTAATTATTTCCCAGAGGTTTCTGACATGGTTATTTTAATAACAATGTGGACGTTTTGCTGAACTACACTAAGCAAGGAACAGGAGGGCTAGCCCGAAACTGGGAATAAGAGGGATAAAATTGTATGGCCAGGATCAGAATATCAAAACTACAGAAATCTTGGTAAACATGGCTGCAATATCTCCCCAGAAAGAATGATGGTTGACAAACAAATAATTAATCAAAATCACAATAGAAAAAATTCAAGAGGAGATTCAGTTGGAAATTACATAGAATGAAATTTCAAATGACATCAACAAGGACTTACAGTATGTGGACTGCAAGCCCCATATGGGAGACTGGCATATAATAAGCACTTGACAAGTATCACAATTATTATTATTACCATTATTAATCCAAGTCCCGTAGCAGAGCACGTGGGCCTTTTTTCTCCAAGGTTTTTGCTTGGAGAACTGATGGAGCCATCAAATCTAAGCCAGCCAATTTGTCCCTGGCCTATGTTGCCAAAATTGTTAGTTAAGCAAGCAGAGAAAAATTCACCACAATCCTCTAAGTCAAATTGGGAAATAAATGGAAGCAAATCTTTTCCTAGCGGAGTTAAAGGGTCCAAAGCAAGCAGAAGCAGAAAGAGAGAGAGACTCTTGGGAGTTTTCCCACATCATCATAATTGCTCCACTGCAGAGGTGATTGTAGACAGAGGAAATGTAGGTGGAGAAATGACTCCTAGAAAGCCCCAATGGTTACTGTAAAATGTAGGCAATCAGCCTGTTTGCTTCCTGAGAAGCTCTTTCGTCTCTGGCCTATGCTGCCAAAAATGTTGGTTAAGCAAACAGAGAAAAAAAATCACCATAAACCCTTAAGTCAAATTGGGAGGAAGCAAATCTTTTCCAACCTGATTACTTTGTATCTGCCCCAGAGCTCAGAACAATGCCTGGCACATAGTAAGTGCTTAACAAATACCAGAGATGAAACTAAATCTTTTCCTAGCAGAATTGAAGCATTCAAAGCAAGCAGACACAGAGAAAAAGGGAGTGAGACTCTTGGGAGTTTTCACACGTTCATAATGGCTCCACTGCCGAGGGGGGTGTAGACAGGGGAAATAACTCCTAGAAAGCTCCAGTGGTTGCTGGGAAAATGCAGTTTTCTCTTTTCCTCAGTAATTCCTGTACCATCTTTCAGTGACACCTCTGATGGTATTGTTTGAAAAATCGCACAGCAGTGATAACTCTTATTAGATGGGACCATCTTCAATTTGCAGATCTCTGACCCCCCTCTTGAAAAGCTTAATGGCAAAATGGTGGAAGGCAACCCTATGGTCCCATAAGTACAAAAGCAATACTAGTGACAAGCAATACTAGTCCCTTCTAGACTGTGAGCCCGCTGTTGGGTAGGGACCGTCTCTATGTGTTGCCAACTTGTACTTCCCAAGCGCTTAGTACAGTGCTCTGCACACAGTAAGCACTCAATAAATACGATTGAATGAATGAATGACATGGTAGTTGGGAGACAATTCCCAGTCTCCTCCTCTTTTCCAACAGTAGTAGCAACTACTTCAACTGTTCTAATATATCATGGTGTTGGATGGAATGAGGGTTTCTCATATAACCAACAATATGTTATTTATGGAGTGCTTTCTGTGGGCTGAGCACTGCACTAACCACTTTTGAGAGTAGAATACAAGAGAGATGGAAGACACATTCCTTACCCACAAAAAGCTCAGAGCAGGTGTCAGAGTAGACTGAAGTGCTCAGGGAAGCAGTGTGGGAAAGTGGAGAGGACCCAGAGGAATCAGGAATTCCAGGTTCCAGACCCAGCTCTCCACTGGCCTGCCGTGTGACCTTGGGCAAGCCATTCAACCTCTCTGTGCCTCAGTTTCCTCACCTGGCAGGATATCCAAGTAGAGATGTCTTGAAAGAAGGAGTAAATGAAAGACTGCAGAAAGGGAGAGATATCAGGCCTGGAGGTGTAGATTTGGGAATCATCAGCACAGAAGTTGGACACAGTCCTCGGCCCACAGGGGCCTCACACTCTTAATTCCCATTTTGCAGTTGAGGTAATTGAGGCACAGAGAACTTCAGTGACTTCCCCACGGTTACACAGCAGACAAGCGGCAGGGCAGGATTAGAACCCAGGCCCACGCTCTTACCACTAGGCCACGCTACTTCTCATTATTCATCTCCCTCACTAAACAAAACTCCAGGAGTAATGGGATCAGGTCTACTAATTCTATTGTACCCTTCTAAAGACTTAATACAATGCATTTTACAGTGTTGGTGCTCAAAAAAGACTGCTTGATTGTATATCCATTTCCCCTAAAAGTCTTCCTCAAAGCCAAATTATTTTACTTTAGCAGGTCATTGTCTTTCCTAAAACATGTTTCTTTTTGGCTTTCAAAATCATAGGATTCAGTCAAAACACTTGGATTCAAAATCTTGAATAAACACCCACGGATGGGGGGATTTCCCCTCTGGAAAATAATTTAATTTGGAAGAAAAATATATTTAATATCTGGAAACTGTAATTTCTAGGTGTGACTATCGACAAGCTCCCCTATTTCCCTAGTATATCTTTTAATTCTTAAAATTTATTTTTTTCTTTTCATTTTGAAAGAAAAATGCAAATTTCAGGACATATGTAGCTTATAAAATAGGATTTCAAGTTTTCATAATAGTTTCCTTTCATCACATTTTATCACCCTGACAATGTGCTGCAATCTCTTCACGCTGTTAAGTCATCATTAAAATGACACATTAGATTTGGAATGCCATTTCAATATAATAAAGAGAGTAAGCTAAGATGCCAAATAAAAGCCCAAATCAGTGCAATAACCCCGAAGACCTTGTAACAATAAAATAATAGGATCCAGGAGTAGCAGCATTTTTATAGAAAGAACATAGCATTTGGTCTTTCTATTCTAGTGTCTGTATTAGCTCATCATTATTTGAAAATCTAGTCTAAACTAAGAATCAGCCCAACTGTGCAAAACCATTGCACAGGAAGACCTAATGATATGATAGATGGAACACTGGCATCAGAAAACTTGGTCTGAAAAAATATAGCATATGTTATCTCTCTTAATTTAGGTGCCAAGACTCTCTGGGAGATTTAAGATCAACAGGAGACATACCTAGAAAAGGTTTATCTTGAACAAAGTATTTTTATAGAGGGAAAGATGGGGATAATTTTTTGTCTACAAAATGTCCATAATAATAAGAGGCAAATAATTCAACAATTGGTACTTGAACAATTTCTCTTTGGCAAGATTTAATAATAATAACCGTGGTATTTGCTAAGCTTACTATATGCCAAGCACTGTAGTAAGGGTTGAGTTAGAGGTAAGATAATCGGGTTAGACACAGTCCATTCCCTACATTGGGCTAACTAAGATGGGTGGAGGATAGGTATTTAATTCATATTATACAGATGAGGAAACTGAGACAGAGAAAAGTGGAATGACTCTCCTTAGATCACAGAGCAGATGAGTGACAGAGCCAGGATTAGGTTGAGGTGCCCTTATTCCCACTTCTGAGTTCTTTCCACTTGGCCATACTGCTTCTCTGAAGATTGAGATAAACCCAGAGAACTCTTCAACCAGTGAAACAGTGTGGCCCAGTGGATAGAGACGAGATAATGGGGAAGTCCCAGGATACGTTGTTGCAGTTTTCAACCCACCTACCCCAGCACTAGATTCAAGCATGAGTGAACATTCTTATCAATATTTAATAATAATAACAATAATGGTATTGTACCAAGCTCTGGGGTGGATACGAGCATATCAGGTTGGACACAGTCCCTGCCTCGCACAGGGCTCACAGTCTTTATCCCCATTTTACAGATGAGGTAACTGTAAAGTGACCAGAGAGGTAAAGTGGCCAGACAGCAGACAAGTGGAGGAGCTGGGATTAGAACCTATGACCTTCTCACTCCCAGGCTCGTGCTCTATCAGGCTGAAATGGTAATAAGACGCATCTTTTCCTAGAATCTTCAAGTATTCCACTGGATTGTAAGCTACTTGAAAGACAAGAGTCATGTCCACTTATTCCACTATACTCTACCAAGTGCATTGTACAGTGCTCACATTAAGTACTCAAAGTACCACTGACTGATTGCGTTTGTGAAACTATTTCTCTATCCAGGACAAGAAAAAAACTAAACAAAATCTATAAATCAGTCAACGGTATTTATTGAATGAATGCTTTCTGTGTGCAGAGCACTGTACTAAGTGCTTAGGAGAGTACTTAGAGTTGACAGACACATTCCCACGAAGAGCTTATTGTCTATGTTGATAGTTTCTAATCTGTTGAGAATTTAATTCCCCATCCTTGAACATTTGACTGAAAATAAAATACACATTTCTGTAATTTCACAGTAAAGCAAGCCCTCTTGCCTGGGCATAATTTAAAGGAAGTATTTTTCAAGAAGACTACAGCAAAGATATCCCTAATGTAGCCAAGAGACTACCCTTCTGGTGACTGCAGGAGTCTTAGAAATGCAGGAAGCTTCTCACTTGCCAGGACTACATGAAAAGCTTTCCTGCAGAACTCACCAGGTCCCTGCAGTATTTTAACCAAGAAGTTACCATTTTCCATTCAGGGGTACTTCTCTTTGAGGGATGACCTGAATAGGTTAAATAATTATTTACTATTGTTACTCACTTCTGAGGCTCACTTGTCCACTGTT
The DNA here is from genome assembly GCF_015852505.1 of Tachyglossus aculeatus. Lineage (NCBI taxonomy): Eukaryota > Metazoa > Chordata > Mammalia > Monotremata > Tachyglossidae > Tachyglossus > Tachyglossus aculeatus. The sequence goes on from NC_052081.1 coordinate 16,455,375, forward strand.
TTGATATTCACTCCTTTCTAGATGTGATAACCACAGAAATGGCTTGCAATCTGAACTGCTCACTAGTGTCACAAAAAATGTTCTCGTTTATTTTAGTATTTACTGGTGATTTACATAGAGATATCAGCAAATTAAGACAGGCATAGAGATTCTACTTTCGAGACCACGGGAGAATGAATATATTTTGTTGCTTACATCTATCCACAAATTCTACCTGGAACTGTGGAAATTTTCATCTATGAAGAAGCCTATTCTATTTTTATGGTATATTTAAGCACTCACTATATATCAAGCATTGTTCTAAGTAGAGGTAGATGCAAAGTGAATTAGGCTAGACATAGCCTCCATCTTGCACAGGGCTCACAATCTACGTAGGAGGGAGAACAGGGGAACTGAGGCACAGAGAAGTTAAGTGACCTGCCAAATATTTGCTGTGTGACCTTGGACAAGTCACTTAACTTCTCTGTGGCTCAGTTAAGTGACCTGCCAAATATTTGCTGTGTGACCTTGGACAAGTCACTTAACTTCTCTGTGCCTCAGTTCCCCTGTCCTCCCTCCTACTTAGACTGTGAGCCCTGTGCAAGATGGGGACTTTCTCTAACCTAATTCACTTGCATCAACCTCTACTTAGAACAATGCTTGACATATAGTGAGTGCTTAAATATACCATAAAAATAGAGTAGGGTTCTTCATAGATGAAAATTTCCACAGATCCAGGTAGATCGTGCAGTTTCTCATTTTATTTTCTTATAGTGAAATTTTTTGCATATTCTTTTGAATCCCCCGGATTTGTATTAGGCATTGCATTAGGCAAGGAAACTCTGCTCTTCCGAGGTTAAAATTTGTTCATATCTAGTCTCTGGTTCTTCTTATCACTCCCCTATGTCTTTTCCTTCCCTCCATAGCTCTCTAGACTGTGAGCCCACTGTTGGGTAGGGACTGTCTCTATATGTTGCCAACTTGTACTTCCCAAGCACTTAGTACAGTGCTCTGCACACAGTAAGTGCTCAATAAATACGACTGATTGATTGATTGCTGAGAAAGCAGAAAAGGACAGGAGGAACAAAGGGTCAAGGGAAGTCTAAGAGGGAACTTGGGCCCTGCCCATCTGTATAGCAAGTTGGACTTTTATTGTCAGGAACCACTCCGAGAAGCAAAAAAAGTAGCCAGCACTTTACGAGGAAACATTTAGGGGTTGAAGATATTGATTAGCCACTCCCCCGCCATGAACTAAAAAAATAAATCAGCATTTACTGATCACCTACTGCATTGCATAAGTGTCCTATGCACTTGGAAAAGTACAAAGAATTGGTAGACGTGACCCCTGCCTTCAAGAAGCTTACAACCTAGAGAGGAAGAAAGACAACAAAACTAATTATGGGTAGAGCAGTCAGTCAGTCATATTTATTGAGCACTTACTGTGTGCAGAGCACTGTATTAATAGTAATAATAGTATTTGTTAAGCACTTCCTATGTGCCAAGCACTGGGGTAGACACATGGTAATCAGGTTGTCCCACATGGGGCTCACAATCTTAATCCCCATTTTACAGACGAGGTAACTGAGGCACAGAGAAGTTAAGTTGCCTAAAGTCACACAGCAGACAACATATTTATAATTACAATTCTATTTATTTTTATTAATGATGTGGATATATCTACAATTTTATTTATTGACAATGATGCAAGTGACGCCTGTTTACTCATTTTGATGTATTTCTCCCCCCTTCGAAACTGTGAGCCTGTTGTGGGCAGGGATTGTCTCTGTTGCTGAATTGTACTTCCCAAGCACGTAGTACAGTGTTCTGCATACAATAAGCGCTCAATAAATACGATTGAATGAAAATGGCGGAGCCGGGATTAGAACCCATGTCCTCTGACTTCCAAGCCTGTGCTTTTTCTACTAAGCCAGTTTGGTTGAGCACAATATAACAATAAACAGGCACATCCCCTGACCACAATGAGCTCACAGTTTAGAGGGGGAGAAAGACATTAATATAAATCAATTTAGGAGGAATATGAATATGCATAGTGTAATGGATAGAACATGGGAATTCAGAAGGTCATGGTTCTAATCCCAGCTCCGCCACTTGTCAGCTGTGTGACCTTGGGCAAGTCACTTTACTTCTCTGTGCCTCATTACTTCATCTGTATAATGGGGATTGAGACTGTGTGCCCCACTTGGTACAGGGACGTGTCCAACCCGATTTGCTATATCAAGACCAGCACTCAGGATAGTACCTGGTACATAGTAAGTGCTTAACAAATACCATAATTATTACTACTATTAATTATACGTAGGAGGAAGAAACAGAGTATATAAGCCATGTATGGAGTGCTTTTGGGGGGAATTCAGGCACTAGGACCACCTCCATCTCAGAGCTGTTGAGGGAACTGAAGCACAGAGAAATGAAGTGACTTGCCCAAGATCATACAGCAGACAAGTGGTGGAATCGGCGGTGAGTTCAAAGAGCAGAACAACCTGATCTGAAGATCTCACCGCCGATTTGCAGGAGGACGCGGACCCCCGCAAAGTCAATCTGGGGGTGCGAACCCATCCCAGCCCGCACACTCCGCCCTACTGCTCACCTCCTCACTGGGCCTCATTCTCACCTGTCCCACCGTCGACCCCTGGCCCACATCAATCAATCAATCAGTCGTATTTATTGAGCGCTTACTGTGTACAGAGCACTGTACTACGTGCTTGGGAAGTACAAGTTACATCCTACCTCTGTTCTGGAATGCCCTCCCTCCTCACATCCACCAAACTAGCTCTCTTCCTCCTTTCAAAGCCCTACTGAGAGCTCACCTCCTCCCAGGAGGCCTTCCCAGACTGAGCCCACCTTTTCCTCTGCTTTACCCCTTTCTTTTCCTCACAGCACTTGTATATATTTGTACACATTTATTATTCTATTCATTTTATTAATGATGTGCATATATCTATAATTCTATTGATCAATTTGATGTTACTGATGTTATTGTTTCGTTTTGTTGTCTGTCTCCCCCTTCTAGATTGTAAGCCCATTGTTGGGTAGGGATTGTCTCTGTCTGTTGCTGAATTGTACTTTCTAAGCGCTTAGTACACAGTAAGCACTCAATAAATACGATTGAATGAATGAATGAATGTACGTAGGCATTCCGGAAGATTGTGGTCACATAGGTTACGCAAAAGTGCCCAGTTCGGGGATATGAGGTGGGAGATGAGGAACGAATCAGGGACAGCCTCTTGGAGAAGATATGATTTTAGAAGGAGGTTCACTCTGCCACATAATGAAGAGGGAGGGAAGTTCCAGAGATTCCCCTGTTTCCTGTGGGGCCTTGGGGTGGATGAGGAGTGAGACCTCATCCGCACCCCCTTTAAAATCAGAAGAACTAGGGTCCAAAGGAGGCCTTACCCAAAGCCCAGAATACCTCTAGAATACCTCTGTTTTCTGTAGGCTGTAAACTCATTGCGGGCAAGGAATGTGAGAAGCTACTTGGCTTAGTGGAAAGAGCACGGGCTTGGGAGTCAAAGGTTGTGGGTTCTAACCCCTGCTCCGCCATTTGTCTGCCATTTGGGCAAGTCACTTAACTTCTCTGGTCCTCAGTTACCACATTTGTAAAATAAGGATTAAGACTGTGAGTCCCACGTGGGGCAACCTGATAACCTTGTATCTACCCCAGAGCTTAGAACAGTGCATGGCACATAGTTAGCGCTTAACAAATACCATAATCATTATTATTATTCCAGTCACAAGAGGTGACCTTGACTGAACACAGAAGCAGCATGGCCTAGCAGACAGACCACAGGCCTGGGAACCAGAAGGACCTGGGTTCTAATCCTGGCACTGCCACTTGTCTGCTGTGTGACCTTGAGCAGTGAAGTCACTTCACCTCTCTGTGCTTCAGTGATTTCATCTGTAAAATGGGGATTAATAATAATAATAATAATAATAATGATGGTATTTGTTAAGCACTTACTATGTGCAAAGCACTGTTCTAAGCACTGGGGAGGATACAAGGTAATCAGGTTGTCCCACAGGGGGCTCACAGTCTTAATCCCCATTTTACAGATGAGGTGACTGAGGCGCAGAGAAGTGAAGTGACTTGCCCAAAGTCACACAGCTGACAAGTGATGGAGCTGGGATTTGAACCCATGACCTCTGACACCAAAGCCTGGGCACTTTCCACTGAGCCACGCTGCTTCCCTATTAAGATTAAGACTTTGATCACTATGTGTGGTAAGGACTGTGTCTGGCCTGATTACCCTGTACCTTGCCCAGTGCTTAGAATAGTGTCTGGCACATAGTAAGAGCTTAACAAATATCATAAAAAAACATGGCCCACACATTACCTATGAAAGGGCTGTCTGGAGGAGGGATGGGAGAGGAGGAGCTGGGATGATAGTGAAGAAACCTCTGGGAGATGAAAAAAACCAGGTACTTCAAAAAGGATGTATAGAGGGAGAAAAAAAGACCTGAAACTTTGGTATTGAGTACCTTCAATGCATGCCTCTCTGGATTTCAGTTCAACTAGTAAATCCCTGATAAATGGATTAAATGGAGTTAACCAGTGAACTCCTTTTAGCTCTAAAACTGCTTACCGAGATCGTGATTCCCTTTGTGGTACCAGGGTAGAGTTTGTTGGTGATTCAGACTAACAAACTGAAATATCTGGTCACCTTATTCCAGAAGAAAAGGTCTTGAATGTATGGTGGCCAGTTTCTCCTATTTTTTTTCCAGACTCTGATACATGTCATATTTATATAATCAAGAGACAAACAGATTCCTAAAGTTATTTCAACTTAATATGTTTCCTCAAGTAGGCAGCTAAACTGTGGTTTTGACAAAAGAGAGAAAAATGGTGTTTCGAAATGCATTCTTATACAATTGTTCAGCAGATAGACTTGCCTGATGTTTAGTGAAAACAAAAATTAAACAAAACAAAAACCACAGTTCTGACTGTCTTCTATATCACAGCCAGTGCTCCTAGTGAAAAATGGATGCTCATTTTTCACAGTATCTTCCAAATTAGACTGAATATTTAAGTATCTTTCTCCCCCTTCAGAGCACTGAACCACGTTAAGAAAGTGAACTGAGTCACTGACCTTATCTGAACCCAAGCATGCTGGGCCCCTTCTTGGTCAATTTCTCAGAATAACTGCAGGCTAACAGTTTGTCTATTTAATAGTCATATGCATTACACACATGCTATGCAGAGGCTTAAAGACAGCATGTTGAGTCAGACATTGCCATCGTCCACTATGAGATACTGTCCAATCCGAGGAAAATTATAGGGTAAGAAAGCACTGGAATGCTACTAGGAAAAAGACAGGAGTAGTAATCTTTTATGCTGACCAAGGATGATATCCCCAAAGAATAAGATTTTCCTTGTCTATACTGCTGTTCTGGAGACCTCTTGGGCAGTCAAATTACTCAGAGGGTTTCTTGTGAAGACATTTGAAACCATTAAATCGACCTTGAAAATGCTTGTGTTTATTTCTTTGGGGGCTGAAACATCAATTTTCAATCCCTCAAAAATTCTTCATTCTTTCCCTTAGGAAGTAGGCCTGACACTGGGACAAACATTGGGAATACTGCTTGACTCGAAGAGCAGATAAAAGCGTTCGTGGAGGACATCATTTAGCAGAATTCAGCCTAGCAGACTGAGCAAACATTTAAGGGAAATTAGGGCAAACTAACTCCCAATTCATCATTTCATAAAATCAGCATTGAATTATTGTATTCAACATCTTCAGTGGCCTATAAATCATTCACTAGAAGTTAGTTTGCCTAAATCCATATTGCTTTTATTGGCATGATAATGTAGCAATAACCCCGATCCCCAGTATATATCATCATACCTTGGTTGTCATAGAATTTAAATTGGTAATCAGTGGAAAACGGGATTTCTTGGTCAAACAGTCTCATCTGTGAAATTGGATTTTGTTCTTTTGTCCCTGGAGATTTACTTCACACATGACATCCAATATTTTGGGAAAAAGTGTAAACTGGAAAGCATCATGGCCTAGTGGAAAGATGAAGGTCTCTGGGAGTCACAGGACCTGAGTTCTAAATCACAGTTCTTCTACTTTCTTGCTATAAGACCGAGCATTAATCACTTCTGTGCATAAACCTTTCTGTAACTGTTTCCTCATCTGCAAAAAAGATTAAATATGTGTTCTCCCTCCCCTTTGCACTGTGTCCAATCTGATTGGATTGCATCTACCCTAGTGCTTAGCACTGTGTCTGGCACATCATACATATTTAACACATATGACAATTATCATACTACCAATCTATAATTTAGGCTCACCGTAATTTTCCTTCTCTTGAAACCCAATAATTGGCAAACATGCATGATCTTAAGAAAAGACTCCTATTATCTAAGTCTTATCATTGCTCCTTAAGGAAAAGAAGAAAAGAAAACTGTCCATAGCTGGACCTGTGATATTAGAGAGTTGGTCATCCTGAGAGGTCACCAAAGGGATTTGGGGCTCTCCAAGTGTGTATAACATCACAGAGAAACTGGAGAAGCTTTTTTTTCTTTTCCTCTTTTCTCAACATACCCAATTTTCCACCTTTCCTACCAGCTGAAAAGATAAAGGAGTGAAGGGGGTGGGAGAGTGAGGAGGTGATTACTTTTTATGGTAATTTATTAAGTGCTTACTATGTGCCAGGCACTGCGCTCACCTTGATTCCTACATAGTGTTTGGTAAAGCAGTCTTGTGACATCAACAGTTGTGTTACTGCCACTGAAAAGGCCAACATTTTTTCCTTAGACTGTTTTAGAGACCATGTAGATGTAAAGGTAAATGAATCCACTAGACTGTAAGTTCCTTGAGGCTGGCGATTGTATCCGTCATCTCTATTGTACTGTTCACTCCCAAATGCTTAGTACAGTATTCTGCACATAGTAAGCACTCAATGAATACCATCTACTGATTGATCATAACATTGTCTCAAGGACCCACAATATACCTAAATTTGTAGAACCTTCAAAAGGTGTGTGACTAGAATTATTAACTTTTAGGTTGACTGTATTTCTGTGTGTACAGTTCAGATTTTTGAAAACTTCAGATTTTCTGGATTGGAATTGGCCTACTTAACCACTCAGCCAATCTGAAAAACAAAAGGCTCAGAATGCAGGGAGATTTCAGTCAATCAGTGGTGTTTATTGAGCTCTTACTAAGCACTTGGGAGAATACAACAGACTTGATAGGCACATTCTCTGCCCACAAGGAGCTTACTGTATGCAAGGGGAGACAGGAATTAAAATACATCGTAGTTATGTACATTAGTGTAGTAGAGCTGTGAGATTATGTCCCTCTTAGTCCTTGCCCCTTCCATTCTCACGGTCACCATTAAAGCAGAAGGGGAAGTCGCAAACCTTGAGAAAATATATCACAGTTGGTGAATATCTACTTAGCTCTGTTGATTTTTTAGTTCCTTTCTGTGAGTAAAAGCATGTAATATTGTTTGAGAATTGATTGACAGCAGGTATTTACATTTTTTAAATTTTGCATTTACAGAAAATACTGACAGCTGTCATTCCATCATTTTTTGAATGAATCATAGATGAGATAAATGAAAGGGAATAGGGAAAACTTTATCATGAGTGTTTCAAATTTCATTTTAAAGTAGTTTAGTTTCCTAGAAGAAATCTATCAATGAAAAAAAGTGTCAAACCTTTGCTCTTAGCCCTTTTTATATCACTGGAATGCGTTGCTTTCATTCCTTACTTAAAATAATTCAGTCTCATCATTGAGCACTTAATAGACCCTCTGCATAAAATATAATTTCATCTTTAATAAAAAATGGGATTATTAAGCAGGGAGCAATTAAAATGACATTATTTTCAATAACACTGATTTTATCTGGCAACAGACTTCTTACATATTTCTTCAGCACCTACTTTTCTTTTCCACAGTGGCTAAATACAACTTCTTTCCCCCCAGAAGCTTCTATGCTTTGCTTCTATGTAACAAAACCAGTAGGTATCATCAGCAATTTTAAATGGTAGCCTTGGGGGCATTGTAGTTTCTTATTTTTAATTGCTCAGTAGTCTCTATGGGTCGGAGATGACTCATGTACTTCCCAAGCACTTAGTACAGTGCTTTGCACACAGTAAGCGCTCAATAAATACGATTGAATGTATAAGACAAGACAAGACAGAGGCTAAAGCTCTTAAGCAGTCGATACCCTTTAAGAACTTGACATTAACCCCACTCAGCCCTACAGCCTTATGGACATATCTGTAATTTATTATATTAATTATTGTCTCGTTGTATAGAGTGTAAACTCATTGTGGGTAGGGAACATGTCTACCAACTATGTTGTATTGCATCAGTCAATAAATCATATTTGGCTTAGGCATGGCAGCTGTGGCTCTACATGCAATCATTGATTGGCCCAAGTCCATTACTGGGTAGAACAGGGAGAGAAAGCCCCACATCCCTCCATACTCCACCCCCCTTCAGAGGCCAGCAATCACCTGCCTCAGGAAGAGCACATCAGTAACTTTGCAAAGTCTCTTCCTTGTTGTTGTTCTTGGGATCACAAACAGTCATTAATTAGGTAGCTTGTTGTGGGCTCATCACAACCGTACCCTGCAAACAATAAGCTTACAGTCTAGAGAGGGAGACAGGCATTAAACATAAATAAGTAAACTACAAATATGTGCATAAGTGCTTTGGGGCTGAGGGAGGGGTGCAAGGGTGTCGCAGAAGGGAGAGGAATAAGAGGAAATGAGGGCTTAGGAAAGGCCTCTTGGAGATGTGCCTTCAGTAAGGCTTTGAAGGTGACCCGGAGATATATAAATATATGATGATAAATATATATCATATATATATATATGATGGCATTTATTAAGCGCTTACTATGTGCAGAGCACTGTTCTTAGCACTGGATATGAAGAGGGAGGATGTTCCAGGCTAGAGGCAGGATGTGGGCGAGAGTTTGGCAGCGAGATAGAAGAGATGGAGGCACAGCAAGGAGACTAGCACAACAGAAGCACAGTATGCTGGCTGGGCTGTTGTAGGAAATCAAGGGGTAAGATAAGGAGGAGCCAAGATGATTGAGTGCTTTAAAGCTAAAGGTAAGGAGTTTCTGTGAGTTTCTGTTTGATGAGCAGGTGGATGGGCAACCGCTGAAGGTTTTTGAGGAGTGGGGAAGCATGGACTGAAATATTTTTGTAAAAAAATGATATGGGAAGAAGAGTGAAGTCTGGACTGTAGCAGGTTGTACAGCACAAACCCATAACCTTGGTGTTATTCTTGAATCCTTTCTCAATCATTCAACACACATATTCAATTCATTACTAAATCCTGTCGATTCCACCTTCACAACATCACTAAAATCCACCTTTTCCTCTCCATCCAAACTGCTATCATGTTAATACCGTCACTCATTCCATACCGCCTGGATTAATGCATCAGCCTCCTTGCAGACCTCCCGACCTCCTGTCTCTTCCCACTCCACTGCATGCTTGAATCTGCTATACAGATCGTTTTTCTACAAAACCCTTCAGGACATGTTTCTCCACTGCTCAAAAAAACTCCAGTGGGTGTCCAACCACCTCCACATAAAACAAAAACTCCTCACCACTGGCTTTAAAGTGCTCAATCACATTGCCCTCTCCCGCCTCATCTTTCTACTGCCCTAGTACAACTTAGCTCACACACTTTGCTCCTCTCACTTTAATCTTCTCACTGTGCTTCAATCTCATCTATCATGATGCTAACCCCTCACCCACATCCTGTTTCTGGCCTAAAACACCCTCTGTCCTCAAATCCCAAGGCCCATTTCCTCCAAAAGGCCTTCCCTGATGAAGCTCCCCTTCCTCTTCCCCCACTCCCTCTGGGTTGCCCTGATTTGCTCCCTTTGTTCATCCTCTGTCACAGCCACACAGCACTTATACACTTATCTGCAACGTTTGTATAAATATCTGTCTCACCCCCTCTAGACTGTAAGGTCACTCTGGGCAGGAAATGTGTCTATTATCGTACTTTCCCAAGCTCTTAGTACAATGCTCTGCGCACAGCAAGTGCTCGATAAATATGATTGAATTGAATTCCTCTGCACACAGTAAGCACTCAATACCATTGATTGATTGATGTGTTCTCCTGGATAAGCACTGCCAGCTAATAACATCCTCCTATGCAATCTCTCAAAGTGACACCATCGTCATCAGCAATGATGTTTTCTGACCTTAAACCTTTAATCCAGCCATCTAGAGGAACAACGAAAAATTCACTTCACATAACTGATTTTACTACAAGAGTAGAAAGATGTCACCTTCAGTTTCAAAAACCATAGATGATAAAAAACATAGGGATCAGCCTCAAACTCCAATGTAGATTTCACAGGATTTTCGCCCCCATTATGCTAACCAAAGCAAAAGATAATTGGCTGTTGCTGTGCTTGTCTCTGAAAGGAAATGATCTATATATCTGAAAGAAAAAGTTATCACTAAATTTACGATGCATCATTTTTATTGTCAAGATTTCCCAGCTCGCTGACAGCCCCATCTCCATTTGATGATTAAGGAAAGAATCATAGGGAGGATGTAACTTGCACAAGTGAGCATCTGAATGGTTGCAACTTTCCTGTGTTTGAATGGATGAGAAAATTGTTTTCTCACTGACAGTGGTGCTTGGAAATTTTGGAGGGAAATGATGCTCCCAGGGCCCTCTAATTGCTCCAATTGATTGAAGAGGGAAAAAAACAACAACTTATAACCATTGGCATTACAGCACTCAATCCGTTTGTCCCCTCCTATTTCACCTCACTGTTCTCCTACTACAATCCAGCCTGAACACTCTGCTTGTCTAGCCCCAGATTACTCACTATGTCCTGATTTCATCCATCTCAACACCTATCCCTTCCCCATGTTCTCCTCCTAGCCTGGAACACTCTCACACTCCTTATATGCCAGACCACCACTCTCTGCACCTTTAAACCATCATTAAAGTCACCTTTACTCCAAAAGGTCTCCCCTGATTAAGCTCTCCTTTCTCTAGCTCTCTCTCCCTTCTGGCTTGTCTATTCACTTGGATCAGTGACCTTTGGACATTTGATATTTGCCCCAACCCCACAGCACTTATGTACATATCTTTAAATCATATATTATAAATCACTTATTCATTCATATTAATGTTGGTCTCCCCCTCTAGACTGTAAACTCATTATGGACAGGGAATATATCTGCTAATTCTTTTGTGGTGTATTCACCCAAGCCCTTTGAACAAGGCTCTGCACATAGTAAGTTTTCCATCAATACCATTGATTGATAGCCACCTCAAAAAATGAAATTGAAAAGCAAGAAAAAATAAATAATCCTATTGAAAAGGGAAAGTTGTGGCTGCTTGAAGTACAAAATGATGACTTGAGAGTCATTTATTTCCTAATTTGCTTCTTTCAGGCATTTTAAAATTTCCTAACATTATACACTGTAAGTAGGATTCAAATATGTGTCTGAAATAATGAAAAACATCATTCATGGGTATTGTTTTATTGAGGATGTGGCTGATATTCATTTCCCTTTTTTTTTAAAAAAAAAGGCATATTGTAGTATACTTCAAAGCAATTTAAATGTAATTTCCCTTTAAAGCCTCAAGAAACTGACTAGATCTAAATATAACTAGTCAGTAATTGGACTCCTGATGACTGCATGCTGAATTCCAACAGGGTGAAAAGAATAGGGATTAAATCTGGAAGGATATCTCAAGCTATATAAATCTGGTTTTGATGGCTTTAGAGGACGGGACTGCGAGGCTCACCAAAAAAAAAAAAACACCCCAAAACACAAGGTATTCGGTACCATCCCAAGCCCTTCTCTTTGTAAAATCATTTAAGTTCCAAACAGGAAAAAAAATCATTTAAAATGCTCTCAAGGTTTCCATAAAGATGAATTTCTGAAAGGAGAACGTATGGTGTCTGAAACCTTGGCATTATTTTCAGGTACACATTCATGAGTGGTTATATAATGGAATGACACATTATGCACTACGATACATTAATCAGGCAAAATCTTACAAAATGACATGAAAAATGAGTGGTTTACTGCTGCTCCTGATTGGCTGCCTTAATAGTTTGAAGTACAAGGCTTGGCATAGAAGATAGAGCTTGGGCCTGAGAGTTAGAAGGTCATGGGTTCTAATTCCGGCTCCACCACTTGCCTGCTGTGTGGCCTTGGGCAAGTCATTTCACTTCTCTGTGCCTCAGTTACCTCATCTGTCAAATGTAGATTGAGACTGCAAGCCCCACATGGGACAGGGACTGTGTCCAATTCGATTTGCTTGAATCCACCCCAGTGCTTAGTACAGTGCCTGGCACATAGTAAGCACATAACAAATACCGTAATTATTAAAGTCATCCAATCTCCTGATTACGAGACAGAGCTGGGGAAGATAGAGGGGGGTACAGTCTTTGAGCACTTACTGTGAGCAGAGCACTGTACTAAGTCCTTGGGGGCTGGAGGTTTGACTAAGTTCAGAACGCCATCATTTGGGATCCCATCTTGTCACTTGTTGTATTTCATGTGGATGGTATTCGAGGAATCGCTTTAGAAATAAATTGTGCAGTCTGTGATCAGTCCACTTAAAGAAAGTTGGGCACCACAGTAGCCTTGCACACCTTTGGTTTTTCCTGAAATGTGATGTCACCCTCTTTCTTTGAGCCTCCAAAGGGACATTAAAAATTATGATATTTATTAAGCCCTTACTATGTGCCAAGCACTGTAGTAAACACTGGAGTAGAAACTGTTCCTGTCCCACATGGGGCTGTGTAAGTAAGAGGAGACTATTTTCTACCTCTTTCTTCTTCAATGCATCAGTGAACAAGCTGCTATCCATGTGACAAAATTCAGTGACAGTATTTTCCTCTGTCTCTAATATTCACCCTTCGTTATGCAGATTGAGACACTGGAATTTTTTGATTTACTGTGCACCGTGCATTGTAGAAAGCACTTGGGAGAGTACAACTGAGTTGGTATTAATTGATGATAATTATGGTACTTGTTTAGCATTTACCATGTGCCATGCACTGTTTTAAGCACTGGGGTAGATATAAATTAATCAGATTGGACAGATTCCCTGTCCCACAAGGAGTTCACAGTCTTAATCCCTATTTTACATTTGAGATCCCTGAGGCGCCTGGAAACTACATGATTTGCCCAAAGTCACACAGCAGACATGTGGAGGAGCCAGGATTAGAACTCAGGTCCTTCTAAATCCCAAGCTTGTGCTCTACCCACTAAGGTACTGACCTATCATGATCCCTGTCCTCAAGTTTATAGTGTGGTAGAGGAATTTATAATCTAACAAGCATAACTTTTGCCAAGTGAGGGCTAGGTACATAACAGCAAGCAGTCTTCAGATTCACTGTCAAGTCAAAGAATTCTGCTGATGTGGGGAAATGCTACTCTTCTCATTCTACAGTCATAGGAGTTCTTCCTCTCATATGCCTTTAATTTCTATCTATATGCAGCTGAATCCCAAATCTACCACTCTGAGCTCAACCTCAACACAGATATTCAATCTCACACTTCTGCTTGCCTAAAGAGCACTCCTCACTGCTATCTCACACATCTCGATCTGAACTTCTCAACTTCCCTCATAATAAACCCACTTCTCATCCCAACTTCCTCATTACTGTTGTTAACGACACTATCCTCCCAGCCCCAGAATCTCACAACCCTGGAATCATCCTCAATTCCTCCTTGTCTTTCAGTTCTCTCAATAAATCAATGTTCTTATCCTGCCATTTCTTCCTGTATAAGATTTCCATGTATCACAATTTCCTCTCCACCAAAAGAGTCTCTACTTTGATTTGTGTTCAGGTCATATGGGACAGCGACTGTGTCCAAACTGATTGACTTGTATTGACCCCAGTGCTTAGAATGGTGCTAGACACATCTTAAGGGCTAATAAATACCATCACTATTATAATTAGTAGCTTTATATCATAATTAGTTTAATGTCTCAGCATCCTCATTGGTCTCCCAGGTTCTAGCCTCATTCATCCATTCATTCAATCGTATTTATTGAGCGCTTACTGTGTGCAGAGCACTTACTATGTGTAAGGCACTGGGATGAATAGGAGCAAATCGGGTTGGACACAATCAGTGTCCTACATGGGTCTCACATTCTTAATCCTCATTTTCCAGATGAGGTAACTGAGGCACAGAGAAGGGAAGTGACTTTCCCAAGATCACACAGCAGACAAGTGGCAGAGCCAGGATTAGGAACCACGACCTTCTGACTCCCAGGCTCGGGGTCTAATCCACTAAACCGTGCTGCTTCCAAAGTTCTGAGATTGATTTAGGATTTCTTTAGTGCAAATTTCCCCTCTAGATTGTAAACTCCATGTGGGCATGGAATGTGTCCAGTTCTATTGCATTGTACTCTCTCAAGCACTTAGTATAGTGCTCTGCACACAGTAAGTACACAATATTTTGATTGCTTAATTGCAAACATTAATTTTCTAATTTATAATTAATCCACGGCACCAGCTGACATCAAAAAGGTTTACAATCATTAAGATTTAAATTATCCAATAAACGTTCATTTTATAAAAAAAGCTGTAAAGAAAATTTGAAGCAACTTTTATTCTTTTAAGGAATGTTCAACAATCACTAAATCTTATTTCACACGTAAGTGTTTACCTCAAAATACTACATTAACTTTTTAATCATATAATCATAGGTATACTTTAAAGTTAGACTAAACACATATGTACTTTCATGGCACAAATTTCTCAATGTTAACAGAACTCTTGTAACAAAATAGTTATTTCTGCTGTAAAATGTGCATTCGCTAATAGATTTTTATATAATGCAATGAAAATGTTAGGAATGTTTTTCCTGGAAGCCAACAGTGTTGTATTGCACTCTCTCAGACACTTAGTTCAGTGCTCTGCACAGAATAAGCACTCAATAAATTCCACTGATTGATTGAGTGATTCCGCTTAGGACATGATCTGCAAATTAGTGCAAATAAATTACCTGCTGTGCTGGCTCTGCTTCAGTCTTGTTGAATGGCACCATACTTTGTGCTTCTTTGCATTTTTGCAACCAACATGACAATAGTCAGAACAGTAATCTGACAAGGAGAAGCAGAGCATGGTCCAGGGAATCAGATGATCTGGGTTCTAATCCCATCTTCACCACCTGTCTGCTGTGTGACCTTTGGTAAGTCACTTAACTTCTCTGTGCCTCAGTTACATCATCTGTAAAATGGGGATTAAGAATGTGAACCCTTAAGTGGGACAGGGACTGTGTCCAATCTGACCTTTTGTATCTATCCAGTGCTTAGTACAGTGCTTAACAAATACCATCAAAAAATAAAAAGTGGCAAAGATATAAAGCATCCTGCTAGTGGCAGATATCAAAATAACATAGGAATTTGTGTTTGAAAAATGTCAGAAATTGTGCCATTTCCCAAACATCTTTTCCCAAACTTAATAATTCCCCTTGAACAAATGCTATTTTCCCAGAACAATGAGTCTTTCAAGAGCATGACTTCTAAGCTATGGAAGAAATGACCTTTTCATTTACACAAAGTCATACTTTCTCCCAACACCGGTGTTATGAATCATAAATATTAAAGGATAAAATCTTTGAAACACAACCTTGATAATTAACCGGAGAAACAAATGTAAATGCTGTCAGCATTTCTGCCAGTCCACAAGAACAAAGCAAACACCTTTGTGCATGGCCTCTTCAGCCTACGCTATGCAGAATAACTCAAGACTATTATGACAGTGTCAAAATGATGATGATTTGAAAAATGACTGAGCTCACTTTTTTATCTTGAAAAAAATTTATTGGTGGCTAGAGGGAAGAAAATAAGGCATCACTCAAAATTTATTAAATAATAATATTAGAGAAGCAGCGTGGTTTAGTGGAAGAGCACAGGCTTGGGAGTCAAAGGTCATGGGTTCTAATCCCATCTCCGCACCTCGTCAGCTGCGTGACTTTGGCAAGTCACAACTTCTCTGTGCCTCAGTTACCTCATTTGTATAATGGAGATTTAGACTGTGAGCCCTACATAGGACAACCTGAATACTTTGTATCTACCCCAATGCTTAGAACAGTGGTTGGCACATAGTAAGCCCTTAGCAAATGCCATCATTATCAGCTCTTAGAATAGTGCTTGGAGCATAGTAACTGCTTAACAAATACCATTATTATTATTATTGATGATAGTATTTAAGTGCTTACTGTGTACCAAGCACTGTTCTAAGTACTGGGGTAGATACAAAGTAATCAGGTTGGACACAATGCCTGCTTCAAATGAGACCCACCATCTGCGTAGGAAGGTGATCAGGTTTTTAGGCAGGTATATGGATTTTTGAGTTACTACGGTGGGAAAAGCCAATTTTCAGATTGAAGAGTCAAAATAAATATTAAAAATCCCCAGACATTCCTAAAATGAGCAATTAGTTTTCCCTGCTCTAGGTATGTAACTTTGGTTCAAATGTATAAGATCTACTTGCAAATTTTAAAACTGACAATTCAATCAAATCAGACACTTTAAGTACATCGAACATTCAAATGTTAATGGTTTTAAATGGCTGTTTTTTACTGCAATCTGAAATGAGTTACATCGTTTTTTATATTTAATAGCAACTATCAATTAAAAAAAAATCCAATTTACTGGAAAAAAGTCCCCGACTGGGTGTTCAAATAAAACGCCTTTGGAAGTACTTCAAGACGACAGATCGTCCTGCTATTAAAATCTCCAAGGAGATGCAGAGTACAAATGAAAAAAGCTTTAGGCATACCACTGATTTCTAGTCACTGAGGTGTAAAAGTTCTTCTTCTAAAAGATAAATGGTGAAAGCTTCAATAATAATGATGGCATTTATTAAGTGCGTACTATGTGCAAAGCACTGTTCTAAGTGCAGGGGAGGTTACGAGGTGATCAGGTTGTCCCACGGGGGGCTCACAGTCTTAATCCCCGGTTTAAAGATGAGGTAACTGAGGCACAGAGAAGTTAAGTGACTTGCCCAAAGTCACACAGCTGACAATTGGCAGAGCTGGGATTTGAACCCATGACCTCTGACTCCAAAGCCTGTGCTCTTTCCACTGAGCCATGCTGCTTCAATGTCCATCCTGTGCCCATGCAGGCTAAAACTGAATAGGTAAATCTCCACTTAGCATCAAGTCAATTTGCTCAATCAATGGCAGGTGAACTTGGCTTTCAGAAAGGTTTGGCAAGGCAAACTCTCTGCAGACTGTCACCACCACCAGACAACTTGTTTATTAAACAGCCTTCCTGCCATATTG
The DNA here is from genome assembly GCF_015852505.1 of Tachyglossus aculeatus. Taxonomy (NCBI): domain Eukaryota; kingdom Metazoa; phylum Chordata; class Mammalia; order Monotremata; family Tachyglossidae; genus Tachyglossus; species Tachyglossus aculeatus. Next base: position 16,472,641 of record NC_052081.1, read on the forward strand.
AAAAAAAGGATCCTATAATATGAAATATTTAGCATTCAAATGCTTCAGTTCTCGTGCTCCCTCTCCTCTAGACTGTGAGCCCCATGATGGACAGGAACTGTGCCCAACATGATTAACCTGAGTGTTTAATATGGTCCTTAAATGTAGAGTAAGTATTTAAATACCATAATTATTCCTAATGTTGCTATTCAAAAGTTGGTCCAATATTGTTCCCCGTATTTGCCTGAAGAAAGGCAAGGAGCTGATTGAAACCTACTTTGATCAATGCAGAAAGGAGAGGGGGGAGGGATAACTAAAATGGGTTTCCTGGAGTGCACAAGTGGATTGAGGACTTCATTGAATCAATCAATCAATCAATCGCATTTATTGAGTGCTTACTGTGTGCAGACCAATGTACTAAGCTCTTGGGAAGTACAAGTTGGCAACATATAGAGACGGTCCCTACCCAACAGTGGCCTCACAGTCTAGAAGGGGGAGACAGAAAACAAAACAAAACGTATTAACAAAATAAAATAAATAGAATAGATATGTACAGCCCAGCTAGGTCCAAAAAAAAAAAGGTGTGGGGGGGGGAGTCCCTCACATCTCCCCACTGGCTGCCTCCTCTTCTTCTCCTTTTATCCTCCTCCTCCTCCTCCTCCCCGGATCCGAAGCCTTTCCCAGGATCTTGCCCTGATTCCTGACTGGCCTCTCCCGGAACTTCACTGAGAAGCAGTGTGGACTAGTGAATAATGAATCTGGAAGCCAGATGACCTGGATTCTAATTCCTGCTCCACCTCCTGCCTGTTGTGTGACCTTGGGCAAGTCACTTAACTCTTTGCCTCAGTTTCCTCATCTGTAAAATACGGATTAAATCCTATTCCTTTCCATCTAGACTGGGAGCCCTCTATGGGACAGAAACTGTGTCCAACTTGACTTTCTTATATCTACTGCAGCACTTAGTACAGAGAGGCAGCATGGCTCAGTGGAAAGAGCCCGGGCTTGGGAGTCGGAGGTTGTGGGTTCTAATCCCGGCTCCACCAATTTTTCAGCTGTGTGCCTTTGGGCAAGTCACTTTACTTCTCTGGGCCTCAGTTCCCTCATCTGTCAAATGGGGATGAAGACTGTGAGCCTGACGCGGGACAACCTGATTACCTTGTATCTCCCCAACACTTGGAACAGTTCTTGGCACATAGTAAGCACTTTAAAACTGCCATTATTATTATTATTATTATTATTATTATTAAGCACATAAGTGCTTAATGAGTACTATAATAGTCATTATTATCAAAGTTCTCATCTTATTGGGGTTCAATGTCTTCTTGCTGAGGATGTAGAAGGTAATTGCTACATTTTTTTGGATCATTCAAAGGAAGGCACTCTCAGTTAAGGGAATTCTGGTGTTTCCTAGGTCAAGATCCTAGAGATTGGCACCTTTTCATCCAACCTGTCTCTTTGATGCTTAGTATAGCACTCAGTACAGAGCTTGGAAATACCATAAAACAAAGCACGAAACAAAACTCAACATCCCAAAAAGGAACAGTTGTTATCCTTAAGAACATCACTAAATTTCTTATCCATGATGAAAACAGAATGGAGAAGTCAGAAGATATGATTCAGATGGACAGATTATGAAGTCTGGCTCTGATATTCATATCAGGTCTGGTCAAAAACCAAGTCTATGGTGAGTCCATCACCGCTTTCAGCATGTTTCTCATTGCACAGGCCAGCTTGTCCTTTGGTGTTGAGTATACTCGACAAGCAGCAGCATGGTGTGGAAGAAAGGGCATTCATTCATTCATTCAATCGTATTTATTGAGCGCTTACTGTGTGCAGAGGACTGAACTAAGCACTTGGGAAGTACAAGTTGGCAACATATAGAGACAGTCCCTTATGCTGAATCTATCCCAAAGTCTGATACTGTGCTTTGAACTTAGTAAGCACTTAAAAACCTCAGTTGTTATTAACACAAATAAAAGCATTCTATAAGCCACTCATATGATCAATATAAATTATATCTTTGAAGAACAGACAACTGCATCACATATTTAGGCTTTAGTTTATATTTTTGTGAATGAGGAAATACTCACGTGTGGATGTCTACTTGGTGAGCCCATTGTTGGGTAGGGACCGTCTCTATATGTTGCCAACTTGTACTTCCCAAGTGCTTAGCACAGTGCTCTGCACACAGTAAGTGCTCAATAAGTACGACTGAGTGAATGACTGAATGCAAAGAGCAATGGGTATTTTTATTTGTTACTTATTTTCCTTTCCCATTGACGTTCATAATAAAGATTCCTCCAACCCTTACTAAAGTAGAATATCGGATTGAGCATAGTTTTACAAAATGGATAGGCCTATTGCTGTTGCATTCTCAGAGATTTATTCAGTGACCACAGGTTCTTCCATTCTCCCTAATTGCTATTTGGTAGTTAACGCCCGGCAGACTGGATGAAAGAGTGTGGATGGTTCAGCGCAAACCATCACACCTACAAACACAAACCAAGCACATGTATCAATTGCTTCATCTTTGAAAGACAGGCAATTGTATCGGCTGCATCCATTAAACTGTGAAGCTTCCTGCATGTAGGAAAAGTGTTAACTTTTAGAGAAGCAGCGTGGCTCAGTGGAAAGAGCCCGGGCTTTGGAGTCAGAGGTCTTGTGTTCGAATCCCGGCTCTTCCATGTGTCTGCTGTGTGACCTTGGGCAAGTCACTTGACTTCTCTGGGCCTCAGTTACCTCATCTGTAAAATGGGGATAAAGACTGTGAGCCCCATGTGAGACAACTTGATCACCTTGTATCCCCCCCAGCGCTTAGAACAGTGCTCTGCACATAGTAAGCACTTAATAAATGCCATTATTATTATTATTATTATTAACCAATTCTATTATATTCTCCCAAGCACTTGGAATAGCGCTCTGCACCCAGTAAGGATTCAATAAATACCACTGTTTAATTGTTGCTTGTAATTGTATCTTTATATCTCTGCATAAGGGGAGAAATGAGTGCTTGTGCCTGCCTAGTTGCGTACAGGACAACTGTGTATTTGTTGGTTCTCTTTTTTCTTTCTTTTCCAATGACTTTCATAATAAAAGGGAAAAGGAAAGCAGAGAAACCACATGACCTAATGGAAAGAGCATGGCCTTGGGAGGGACCCAGGTTCTAATCCTGCCGCTGTCAAACCACTTAACTTCTCTGTGCCTCATTTCTCTTCTCCCTCCTACTTAGACTGTGAGCCCTATGTGGACAGGGACTGTGGCCAACCTAATTCATTAGTATCTACCCCAGCACTTAGAACTGTATTTGACACAAATTAAGCACTTAATAACATAAAAATACCCCCCATAAACAAAGGCAAGAGAATGACAATGACTCAACACAAAACATCAACACTACATGAACAACATGAGCACAACTGGTGACAGAGCAACGCTGAACAGAATGACACAAAAGGTACACTAAGACCAGAAAAGGACTAGGTGTGTCAGATGTTCTCTGTCAAAGACACTCACCCTCATCAATGCAATTTCTGACTTGCCTTGACTTGCTCCCTTAATTCATCCCCACTCCCAGCTTTATATCACATAAGCACATATCTGTAATTTATTTCTTTACACTGATGTCTGCTTTCCCCTCTAGACTGTAAGTTCACTGTGGGCAGGGAATAATAACTAGTAATAATAATCTCGGTGTTTTTTAAGTGCTACTATGTGCCAAGAACTGTTCTAAGTGCTGGGGGAGATACAAGGTTATCAGGTTGTCCCAGGTGGGGCTCACAGTCTTAATCTCCATTTTACAAATGAGGCAACTGAGGCCCAGAGAAATTAAGTGACTTGCCCAAGGTCACACAGCAGACAAGTGGTGGAGCCGGGATTAGAACCCACATCCTCTGACTCCCAAGACTGTGCTCTTTCCACTAAGCCACGCTGCTTCTCAGAACCAATGTGTCTGTTATATTGTTATATTGCACCCTCCTAAGTGCATAGTATTGTACAGTGCTCTGCATAAAGTAAGCACTCAATATGATTGACTGTGACTGCCAATCTGATAATTGCTAGACATATCTTTGACCTGAAGGACATCCATACTTAGTGCGAACTTGTTTTGGGGGAGGGAGAAATAAACTAAGAATTGTTTTTTAAAAAGGTTAGTGAATATAAATACGTATTTTTTTAACCATCATGAATTTAGGATTGATTCTTCCTTAAAAGCCACACAGAATGAAATTCATGGGTGTGTAAGGGTGGGGAGCAGGGGGGAGGAAGGGGAGAGAGAGTGAGAGAGAGAGAGAGAGAGAGAGAGAGAGAGAGAGAGAGAGAGAGAGAGAGAAATAGAAAGACATACAGACAGGCAGACAGACACACACATAGAAAAGGCCAACGAGGACCCCTGGACCCAGCCAAATTGTGTTGGTATGTTTATGGCCACATTTGGATATAGAAATCTCACCAACTCCTTCAGTAAATGCTAAAGACAGGCAATTGAAATCATTTCAATCATTTCAGTAAATGATTGAGCCTCTCGCATCTCCTTTTTATTCCTATTATCCCATGGTTAGCAAATGGCCTGACTGAGCCCTGAGGCAGCTTCTTGATTTTGATATATTTGAAAAGTCTTGTCATCCTGCACAAGGTGTCCCTCAAAAACCTGACTTTCTCATTTCCTTTTTGCACCTAATCACTCACTCTAAGAATTTCCTTGTTTGTATCATTTAAGCTTTGCATTTCCCTCTTTCCCACCCCATCCTATATCCGGTTAGGCCCACGTGGGACAGAGATCCTGTCGGTCTAATCTGATTGCATTGTATATGTCAGAGGGCAGCTACAGTCCTTGGCACACATTAAACACTTGCTATGTGTGGCCATTATTATTACAATTATTATAGTCAAATTTCAGCTAAAGCATTATCTATTTCAGCATCCAAATTCAGTTTTGAAGGTATTATTTCCAAAAGATACACTTTAATAGACCTAACAGAGGGGCAGTGCCAACATCTGTTTCATAAAAAATTACAGCTAATAAAGCTATGAAAATCACCAAATAAATGTTCAGTTTATAAATTACTTGATCCCCAAGTACATACAATCTATGTGTGAACTTCTTAGAACTATTACCATCTAAGAATTTCCTCTTTATTACTTGGTTCAGAACTGGGGAGAGCTATTCTCGGGAGACACATGAACACTACATGAGAAAGAAAAAAGATGAAGAGAAAACCCTTCTAGATATATTTAGCAGGAGCATGTCCCTGCTGCTTTTCTATGCATTCCTTCTTCTTCAAAGTCAGGTAAGTATTCTCAGATTTCATCTGCATGGATATTAGCAATGCAATTTGACTGAGTGCATGTTATCTTTCTGAGAAACAGAAGAAGCTTTTTGATACTCAGCTGTAGTAGCCGATCTTCCCAGGGAATCTCTCTCCATCAAAGCATGTATTTCAAGTGCTGCATGGCTGCCTCAATGTTTTGAAGCTGGAAAATTGATATTTTCGTGACTTAATTGTTATACTGCACGTACATAAGCCTGGGGCTATTCAGGCCACCTACTGATAAGGTATAACTAGGTTTGAAATTTGGGATTTACAATTTAAACGTTATGCACATGCTATAAATTCTAGGAAGAAATTTCTGATCCCTGGTATAATGCATAAAAAATGGATGTGAAGTTATGGCTTTGATAAATAAGAAAGTAACTTTAGAATTTTTTCCAAATCACTTCCTGCATCACCACTAAATTCTATATTGGCCTTACTTCTTTTTCCACTGATCCGGAGATTGGTAAATTGCCCTCTCTGTAGAAATTTAAAACAAATATAATTTCCATGATAAATTAATATAGTTTTCTATTTTACTGGATGCTTATAAATGACTACATAATTGAAACTCAATTCCATGGATTACTCTGCAGGCTCTTTTAGTTCTGGCAGAATAATATGTTTTCCTCATCATGAAATGCATATATTAAAAACTACATCCAGATTTATAGGTAGAAGGATCATCTATCCATCTGATTAGATATATAGGGATAGACTATAGTCTCTCCATTCCTCCCTCTCTCTCTACATAATATAAAATATTGTCTCATCTCATCTTCAGGAGCATCATCTTTGAAAATGTCAAACCAAATACGTATAAATTTAATCCAGTATTACCGCATATGTACATGAAGTTATATATGAGGCTACTGATAGTGAGACTTTATCCATGCAAGTAAACACGGTAGAAAATAAAATTGGTTAAATGGTACTCTCTCAAGTGCTTAGTATAGTTCTCTGCAAACAGTAAGCACTCAATAAATACCATTGATTGAAGACTGATGTATACTCCATATATCCATCTGCATTATGTAGATGTAAGGATAGATACTTGCTTCATTAATGGATTTAGGTCTGTCAGTTTTCAAGTGAGTCTCTGAGAATCCTGATACTTATGCTCTTTATTGGCTTTCTGCTTATTACACTTCAAGGTTAGGCTTCATTAAGCATGACCTAATTAGCCAGTCAATTTTGAGTTCTGTGAGCCTGCAGTGGGTACTGAAGAGATGCATGGATGGATGGAAGGATGTAATGATAATAACAACATCTTTTATATTAGTAGTAGTATTATCTTGGCCCAAATTATTATCCTTATCCAAACAAGAAGAAGAAGAAGAACAGACTAATAATAACTGTGTGCTCAGTGTTGGAATAGGTTCAAGACAATTAGCTCAGACATAGTCTTGGTCCCATTAAAAGCTGCGCTCAAGACCACATGAGCTCGGAGCCCCTCACAGATAAACAAACAGCACAAAGGATTTTGGAAAGGAAGCTGCTCTCAGAGTCTGTAAGGAGTTAACAACCCAATCCCCCAACTTATCCTTAGAGTCTCACAACAGCCCTGCTGGGATTTTCCCAGCAGCCTTGAAGGTCAGTATACTCCAGGGTGCTTCCCTTTCTCTTGCTGGGGCGAACAACTTCAATGAGAGTAGAAAAGACCGTCTTTCCTGACAAACTAACGTAAAGGGATTATGGGTATGAAAAATAGAAAGCCAAAGTCAACAGGTACCGTGAAAGTTAGTGCTGAAAGGTAACTTTCTCAGGAAATGTCATTTTTTCTAGAGAACCTATCAGATCACTGATAATCACTTCCCTAACTTTTGTATCTCTTGAAAGGTCATACGAGATGCCCTAACGGAAAAATTAGTGAGATGCATTGGATAAATACTAGTTCACTTATTCAAGTACCAACTGTAGACTGAACTTCACAATAGGATTCAGGCCCTACACTCACCGGAGGAATAACTCCTTCAGTCACTAACGGCATACGCAGTCCAAAGCCCGTTTCTTGAAGGAAAACATTAGAAATCCTGCCACTTCTCCAACTAGCACCAGATGTCCCTTTCAGAGGTCCAGTAAGACAGTTTTGTACTTTTATAGATTTCCAAGGCATCTGTGAAGATTCTGAACAAGAATGCGAGCAGACGAGTGCACTAGCAGCTCTTCATCTGAAGGTTTCCATTTCAGTTATCAAAATAGAGGTCGGAAGAATAACCTCGCTCAAAGAAGCCTGTAGAGCACTGAGGTCATAAGTTTCCTGCTCTCCTGGTTTCAGCAAATATAATAGCTGCATGATTCCCACTTCAGTGGAAATGGATGACAAAAATATCATCATTGACAGCTCTGTCAGGTCAAACCACTTTCTTATCAACTAATAATCTGAGCACATAAAACTTTCATCAAGTCATCACCTTCCCCACAGAGCAGGTGGTGCTAGGAAGCATTTCATCCACTTTCAAAATTAGAAATTGGAACAGGCTATTCAATTGGGAAAATGAGATCTTACAACCATTGAATCAAATGTTAAACATTGAACCATGCAGTGAATTGGGGATGTTGTCATCTACAGAATTCCTCATTATGAAATTTGTCCTACGTAAACTCAAGAGAAAAGTCCAATTTCCTAACTCAAGCATCCCATATTTCATGTTTTTTGTTTGCTTTTTTAGGAAGGCGTATGGATGGAAAGTCACTTTAACTGTATTTCACAGGCCTCAGACATTGTAAGGAATATTTTTTTGATATGAGTTTATGAAAGCAGTGAAGATGGAAAAGTGTATAGCTGTGATCACTGAACACAACTTCAACTTCATTCATGATTCCTCTTACGAACAATGAATGAAAATATGCACCCATTATGTTTTCAATTATAACTGGAAAGGAAAGCACAGTATCTTTTGCTACATTTTGGATAATCTTGAAATAGTACAGTGCTCTGTATACATTGTGTTCAATAAATATGATTGATTGATTAAAATGAATAGAATGACCCTCATCAGGGATAAGTGCAGATGAGCAGAGTAAGCAGGAAAAAATGAATTCCATAAATGTGAAATGTGGATCAATATTTCAATCAATTATACAAAAGGATCAACTGAATTTTACCATTTACGAGGCACACAGTAGACACAGCATGGCCTAAGTGAAAAGGGAAACGGCCTGGGAGTGAGAGGACCTGTGTTCTCATCCGGGATCTCCCACTTTGGTTTTTTGGGTTTTTTATGGTATTAGTTAAGTGCCCATTATGTGCCAGGAACTGCAGGTAGCACTGGGTTAGAGAAAAGCTAATCACATTGGACACAGTCCCTGTTCCATATGGGGCTCAGTCTTAATCCCCATTTTACAGATGCCATATGTCTGTTGTGTGATATTGGGCAAGTTGCTTCACTTCTCCATTCCTCAGTTACCTCATCTATATAATGAGGATTAAGACTGTGAGCCTATGTGGGACAGGGACTGTGTCCAAAATGATTATCTCGTAGTTCATTCACTCATTTGTTCAATCTTATTTATTGTAACCTACCCCAGCAGAAATTACAGGGCCTGGCATATAGTAAGTGCTTAACAAATATCATTTAAAATAACTGGTTAGGCAAGTACCACACAATGGAGTTGGTAAACATCATTGCTGACCTCAAAAAACTAACAATCTGTTTGGGTGAGACACACACTAAAACAATTTGCACATGAGGTATATGGAAAAATGAACATGCATATGAGATTGGGGTATGAGCCCGCTGTTGGGTAGGGACCGTCTTTAAATGTTGCCAACTTGTACTTCCCAATCGCTTAGTGCAGTGCTCTACACACAGTAAGTGCTCAATAAATATGATTGAATGAATGAATGAATGTATAGTACAGGTTTCAGTGGCACAAAAGTGATGTACTGACAGTTGGTGCATCATCAGTGGTATTTATTGAATGCTTACTGTATGTAGAATACTGTAGTAAGCAGTTAGTAACATAAATTTGGCATATGAAACCAGCAAACTAGAAATATACTGGGGAAAGCTTCTGGGAGGAGATGTAACTTCTGAAGGGCTTTAGAGAAGGGCAGAGTTACCTCCTGGAATTGAAGAGTGAGGGAGTTCCAAGTAGGAGACTTGGAACAAGGGCTTGATGGCAGGAGAGAGGAGAAGCAGGAGAAGCAGTGTGGCTCAATGGAAAGAGCATGGGCTTGGGAGTCAGAGGTCATGAGTTCAAATCCCGGCTCCACCAATTGTCAGTTGTGTGACTTTGGGCAAGTCACTTAACTTCTCTGTGCCTCAGTTCCCTCATCTGTAAAAGGGGGATTAAGACTGTGAGCCCTACATGGGACAACCTGATCACCTTGTATCCTCCCCAGTGCTTAGAACAGTGCTTTGAACATAGTAAGCGCTTAACAAATGCCATCATCAATATTATTATTATGAGAACGAGACACAGTTCAACTTCTACAATAAAGTGTCTGAGAGTCATACGTATAGCAGTGATGACTCTGCAGTGTTTTGTAGGTCACAGTTTATATGGCAATAGAAAGTGGATTAATAATGATAACATGATTGCCATGAAGAAATCCCCAAATGAATTTACACCTGTGAAGCTTTTATGGGCTTTATAGATTCAGGCCCCACATTAGAAGGCGATTAAGAACCATTTTGGCGAACATTAACAATAGGATGCTGAATTCTTGGACAGTCCATAGGACCATGGTTCCAATTCCAGCTCTGCCACTTGCCTGCTGGGTGACCTTAATCAAATCACTTAAATGTTCTATGCTCCAGTTCCGTCAGTTGTAAAATGGAGAGTCAATTCCTGTTCTCTCTCAATCAATCAATGGTATTTTTTGAGCACTTACAGTGTGCAGAGCGCTGTACAAAGTTCTTGGGAGAGTACAATGCAACAGAGTTAGAAGACACACAATGAGTTTACAGTCTAGAGTGGGAGACAGGCATTAATATAGATAATTTAGACTATATATTTTAAGTGTTTAGTACAGTGCTTTGCACACAGTAAGCATTCGATAAATATGATTGAATATAATTTGGAGATATATATGAAAGTGCTGTGGGATTGAGGGTGGGGTGAATACCAAATTTAAGAGGTCACAGATCCAAGTGCCATGGCGGAGCCTCACCTCAGGAAAACCACCCACATGATCATGGTGTCTCCTGGAGAGGGACGGTCTGATCTCATGGTACTTACTACATTTCTTGGTACAAAGTAGGCACTTAATACCACAATTATTATAATCACTTCTAAAAGCTGGAAAGAGCTGCGATCATGGAGCAATATTTGATGTCCAGTTTTCAAATAGCTACTTTAAAATTGGAGATAAAAATAGAGGTGATAAAAGTAAGCATAGTCTAAGAAAGCATGTGGAATGATATAAGCCCATTTCTTCATATTTATAATTAGTTTGGACCTGATCAAATTTTGCAATCTTATATATTCACTCCAGGATTCATAATTATGTAAATTTATGTAAATCCTTAGACCATTTAAAAATGATGTTTTAAAATGTTGAGAATTGTCTGATGAGGAGTTATGATAAACTGGAATAAAACAGGAATAATCATAAAGACAACACAGTGACAGTTTTTTTTTCTTAGTAACTGAGATCATTTGGTATGGGTATTCATTACAGAGAAAGTACCATTTTTGTATTACTTTTTCACTTCTCTTTTTAAGTTTTTTTTTTTCTATCAATCATGCAACACCATAGTTGGGTTTTTTATTTTCTAAGTTCTATGAAACTTCTCAAATTGTCATCTTGCATATGTTATTTATGAGAATTTTATCATAACTTTAACTTTATGGTGCTATATTAAAAGAATTTAACTCAAGGTTTGTGAATAACTTTGTTTTCTTTATGTTTTGATTTTTTATGGATTTGAGGAACATAAATTCTGTTAAATATTGATGAACTTTTGTTTGTGTTTTGGTGGCCAAAATTCAGCATGTGAAGGGTTCATATTATTTACCCAAGTAGTCATTTGACATTTTTAAACAAAAATGAAAGCATAGTTTGCTCTATGGTGCCATGTAAATATATTAAAATTAGTATTAGCTCCGATATGCCCAAATGATCATTTTTTAAGATGATCAAACAACTTTTAGTCTACATAATAGCAAAGCATTTTCCTCAAAGAGGGAGCTTGAGATAAAGCATTACAAAATGATATCATATTTCCTTGTAGTGATAGGCACCAAGTGATCTTGTTTCTCAGAAAAGAAAGGCGAGATTAATAGAGAAGGCTAATTTACTTAAATACAATGGCTTTTGAAATGTTTTAGAAACCAGATGTCACAGATATCTGTAGAAGTCTATTTGTCCTGCTAATAGACAAAAAAGAATTCCCACAACTATTTTCTGAGCTGACGCTCAAAAAACCTTGAAAGAGATCATGTAAATTAAAATGGCAGGCATATATGTAACTCAGGTGTTCAGCAAAAAGTATTAATTGACTTGGAATCTTAATTATGTGCATAGATTTTGAGATGATTTATAAAAACTGAATAGATTGCTTTATTAAATAAAAATTCAGTATTTAATGCTGATGTTGAGAGGGGTTAAAAAAATAATGGCAGAAGTGCCCAGGCCTAAAATAGTTTCAATTTAAGAAGAAAAGAGAATGGAAGGGATCCAACTGATTGTGCTCCATGGCAAAGTGTCACATCAAGTACTGTTTGTGTTTGGTTTCAAGAATCACCCTTGGGGGGACTACTTTGGGCAAGTCACTTAACTTCTCTGTGCCTCAGTGACCTCATCGGTAAAATGGGGATTAAGACTGTGAGCCCTCCATGGGACAACCTGATCACCTTGTAACCTCCCCAGCACTTAGAACAGTGCATTGCACATAGTAAGCACTTAATAAATGCTATTATCATTATTATTATTATTATAGGGAGACTGGGGCTTACGTTGACAGAAGACAATTGCAATGCACACAAACTGTGACCAGCAGAACACTTTCAATACTGTAGAGGGTTACATACAAGTGAGAGCCTGACATTTCAGGAGGGATTGGAGACAGTGCAGCTTCGTGTGAGAAACCTTTAAAGATGGTTTGGGAAGGAAGGTACCCCAGTCTGGAGAAGATCATGGCAAATCAATCAATCATACTTACTGAGAGCTTACTACGTGCAGAGCACTGTATTAAACGCTTGGGAGAGCACAACCCAACAAGATAGCAGAGCAGAACATTCCCTGCCTACAGTGAGCCTAAATGGCACAGAGGTTGGAGTGGAGAATCAGGTATTGAAGATAGAAACCGGATTTAGGGCAGAAGCTGTATGATGGTGCATTCAGAAGCGATAAAATAGAGAAGTGAGATGGCATCTGTTGGAGGCAAAACTAATTCTCCTGGTACTCCATTCATAATAATAATAATAATAATAATAATAATGGCATTTATTAAGCACTGACTATGTGCAAAGCACTGTTCTAAGTGCTGGGAAGGTTACAAGGTGATCAGGCTGTCTCAGGGAGGGCTCACAGTCTTAATCCCCATTTTACAAATGAGGTAACTGAGGCCCAGAGAAGTTAAGTGACTTGCACAAAGTCACACAGCTGGCAAGTGGCAGAGCCGGAATTTGAACCCATGACCTCTGACCCCAAAGCCCCTGCTCTTTCCACTGAGCCACGCTGCTTCTCTAATGAAAGGATTGGAATTTCCTCCTCCATTCTCCAAAGGAATCTCTCCAGACTGTGTGGAGACATAGGCACTCTGCTTTGAGGGAAGAAGGAGGACAGGTATAAGGGAGGAGAGAAGAATGTTTAATTATTCTCACAACCAGCCCACCTGCATAAGAATAAGAGCCTGAATCAATCTCTGTAAGCAGATGTGTGTAAATCTACTGATAGAAGTTGTAAGCTTTTTGAAGACAAGACTAACTGTACTCATGTCTACTAACTGTATTCTCCAAAGCACTTAGTACATTGTTCTGTAAAAAGTAAGTAGTCCATGAATATTACTGACACTGGAGTGAAAATGTTAGTGTGCTTAAACTATTAGAAAAGCATGAGCTTTGTGACACTAGCAAAAACACTGCCATAATTCCTTTACAATTTTACACAAATCTAAATTAATTTTCTAGTAGAATAGGGACTTTATATTAGTTTTATAATGGAAAGGTAGTAATGCAGCACTATTTTTGATTTATACAACTATTTTACATGCAAAAAATAATGGCTGTTTGCATAATACCTTTTAGAAGTGCCTTAGGCATTAGAGGTTCTTATAGGAAAGTCCTTGTAATTTGTTATTGTACGCTTACCCATCAATGCTATCTTCAAAACTTGAATGCCAAAACATCCATATCCATACAGTGAATCCATTCCCGATTCACTGATTGGTGTCCTTATGAAAGAATGCTATAAAGAAAATTCCAGGGTTCCACAAGCCAGCAGTGGTGAGCACAGTCAGTACCCCTTGAAAGGTAGACAATGTTCTCACAATTATTTGAATCAAAGCAAACTGACTTTAAGTAGAAAATCCATGGAAATCCCTTTTACAGCATACAAGGGTTCTATGGGGTGAAAGGAATTCAATTTCACACCTTATCCCAGAAACCTGAACTGTAAACCAAGTTATGCAAAATGGCTAAGTCGATCAGAGGGGCTGTGGAGCAGCTGTTGGCAAAAAAAATGAAATAAAAAACTTTAACTATAATCTCCTGTCAACAATCCTCAAAGCCATACTTGACGCAAAGAGGGATGATTTATGGAAAGGTAAATGGTACCAACTAAGTTTAGTGAAAGAAATCAGTCAATAGTATTTGAGTGCTTACTGTGTTCAGAGTCCAGTATTGAGCATTTGGTAGAGTACAAGAGAGAAAATGGATACAATGTCTTGCCTCAGAGAAATAAAGGACTTTAGCTAGGTGTGTGATAAAATCTTACTATTGTGGTAGCCCAAGAATGAACCCACAGAAATGAGACAGAAGCATGCAGATTTCCAATAAACTCAAGCTAGGACCAAAATCAACAGACCTTGCAAAACTACTATTTCATCATAATTCTAGGGAGTTACTTTCTCACTGGATTCTGTCTCAGGCTGACGGGAGGAATTTTTGATAAGACTACGTCTACCAAATGTTCCATTTTACCCAGATTGACAGGGCACACCAAACATTTCATAATGGAAATTTCCCCCTGAAGAGAGGATCATTTCTGAATCTCTGTCCCTTTGGTCGTGTCTATGAATGAGTAGTAACAATAGCAGTGGTATTTGGTAGGTGCCAACTATATGGCAAGCACTAACAAATACGTGCCAACTATATGGCAAGCACTGTACTAGAGAAGCAGTGTGGCTCGGTGGAAAGAGCCCAGGCTTTGGAATCAGAGGCCATGGGTTCAAATCCTGGCTCCGCCAATTGTCAGCTGTGTGACTTCGGACAAGTCACTTCACCTCTCTGGGCCTCAGTTCCCTCATCTGTAAAATGGGGATGAAGACTGTGAGTCCCCTGTGGGACAACCTGATCACCTTGTAACCTCCCCAGCACTTAGAACAGTGCTTTGCACATAGTAAGCGCTTAATAAATGTCATAATTTTTTTTTTACTAAGTGCTGGAGTGGATGCAGGATAATCAGGTCAGATCCAGTCCCATACAAGCTCACAGTCTAAGTAGGAGGGAGAACAGGCATTGAATCCCCATTTTATGAAAGTGAACTTGGGCCCAGAGAAGTTAAGTGACTTGTCTTAGGTCGCCCAGTAGGCAAGTGGGGCATTGCATTCAAACTCAGGTCTTTTGACTCGCAGGCCAGTTTTCTTTCCACTAAGCTATCCTCTCTCACCAGTCCATGGACCATCGATCTGTTTGGCTGACAGTTGCTGATCAAAATGCTGCTCTCGGACAGCCAACTGACCTACACAGTGGGATATCCGAGTCAGGGGATTGATAAGGCCGATGTTCAATCTGCCCTAAGACTACCAGCGGGAGCTGAGCAAGGGAAGATAATGCCCCAGGAGAAGGTTCCTTCTCTGTATCACCTTGCAGATATTTGATCCTACAGTGCTGAATTGCAACACACGTAGGGTCTGAATCTTAAACCTCAGCTAACGTGCAAGATGTCATCAATGCACTTCTGCAAAACGTTGGTAGAAATAAGATGGTTCTTCATAGTTATGTGCATATAATATGTCAAGAATGTATCCCGATCCAATCATATGCAAACATGAGTTGACTCTACGTATATTTATAGTGGCACTACTCTGTAAAGTTCGAAGTGGTGGAAAGGGTTAAAAAAAAACTGGAAAAATCAACATCAGCCTGATGATTTCTGTAGCTAAAGTGCTTTGCAATCAAACATATCCTCTCCATTGAATTGGTTGCCTTGGTCTTAAATTATATGTGGAGTAGAAGTGCCTTAGAAAGGTAAATTGTACTTTCATTTCAAGAGCACAACATACAATTCTTTATGCTGTTCAATTTTTCCGTGGGCTCAAATCAAGAGACATGAACAAACTTTGAGATAAATTGGTTTAGGGGACAGTTAATGAGGCCCTCGATTCTAGTTCAGTGATTAGATTCCTGCTTGGCTTCTAAAGAGAATGCCGTGTGGTGCTGCTGGGCATTTTCGTTGAAAAGAGCTACAAATCACCACCCAGGCTTGGAGTTCAGGCAGCCGCCTGACAAAAATCATCACCGTACAGAGGCAGCCCTTGGAATTCCAACCAGTAGTGCCTTTCAGAAAGTGTTTTCCATTATCCACTTATCGCAAGTAGCTGGTTGTTTGTCCAGTTTTATACCAGATAGTCTGTACTGTTGTGTTGGGAGAGTACAACAGAAGAAGAAGAAGAAGAAGAAGATGCGGTCCCTGCCCACAAGGAACTCACAATTTGATGTGACACTAAGTCCTACAATGAAAGAGAAAGCCGTGGAATTCATGGAAGTCAAAGTCCAGGCAGGCTCAGATGGACTCTTCCTGGCAGATACGGCACTGGATGGCTTCATAACTGGTCATTTCACCCAGACTCAATTCCCACTCTGCCATCTCGGCTCCTGCAGCTGTATTCTATGGCTTGGAATTGGTGCCCATGGTCAAAAGGATGTGGGATTTTAAGGCTTTGGAGCCAGTGGGAAGGTCAAAAGCATCTTCCCCCACCACAAAAGAAATGAACTTAAATATCCTTTTCCCCTCCCCCTTAAACTGTGAGACCCAGATGGGAAAAGGACTGTGCCTGATCCAATTAAGCACTTAAATACCAATGATGTACTGACTGATCGTATTCGGTTTTACTAAAATTGTCTTAATCTGTTTTTTTTTTATACTGACGTATGTATAAACATATTAGGAGGCTTTACTAAAAATCAATTCAATCCACTTAATATAGAAGTAGGTAACCCATTTGCCTGTTCTGGGCAAGCAAATGGTCGCTAAGCAGTGCATTTGGGCTGCTCCTCATTGTAACTTGAAGCATTTTTCTGCTTGTTTCTGCTGATGAAAAAAACAGTAATTCAAGAAAAGTTTGGAATTATCTGGGATGTTCACTTAACTTCACTAGACTACACCACCTACCATGAATAACCACAAAGTGACAACTACGTATGAAGCAGAATTAGTAAATATATACTACACAAAAAAGCACTTACTACAGTGCTCTGCACACAATAAGCGCTCAATAAATACGATTGGATGAATTTATTTTTATGAGGGCTCATGATGATCAGTTATGGCTTGTTTTCCTGTTGAATACAATCTGAATATTTGAAAACTTGAACATGATGTGATTTATGTGGACATAATTGATTAACATATTACTATTATTATAGCATTTATTAAGCACTGAACTGATTGCTTTTCATTGATTTCTTCTCCAATTCCCCAGGTCAATGGAAACGTTGTCCCCTTAACAAAACTAATCTTGTTAAGAAGGTTGAATTCTACATTAAAAATGATTTTCTGGGTGTAAATTTAAAATGTCTACCCTATTCTAAATGTTTACATGGTTTTTTTTCCTTTTAAGGTCTATTTCAGTGTAGCTTTTATTCAATTATTCTGCAGCAATAAGTGGGACCTGAACTAGAACAGCTATAGAAATGACAGTTTAGTTAAAACAGCATCACAGGCTGCTTATCAATGCAAGTCTAAGACGCTAGAATGATTGTTTTTCTTCTTCCAAAGCAAAGATGTGTCAGATAGTGCTGACATTTCTTAAATGGCTCAGGAAATGGACATGCAGGATATATTTAGAGTCCTTAATTTATGCTTTATCCATTCCCATTATACCACATCTATAGTAGAAGGTGTATGTGACCGTAGAGCAAGATCAAAGCTTACGAAGTCAGAGAAAATTTGGCAGGCACCTCCATTCATTTCATTTTAGGAAATGGCAGAAAGAATATCAAGATGTTGCCAAAAACAAGTAACAGATTTTGTTGATCTGTGTTACACAATCAGAGGTAGAGCTGCCAAAGCTTGGGAAAAGGTGCTTCAAAGGCATCATTGCTAAACAAACATCCTCTTCCTTCCCCTTCATATCCAGCAGAACCATATTCCCTCACCTACAAAGCTCTACTTAAGCCACATATCCTCCAAAATCAGCTATATTTCCCCATTTGCCCTTTATATATATAAAAAGGTACTTTTTAAGTGCTTACTACATGTCAGGCACTGCACTAAGCACTGGGGTAGATAATAATAATAATAATGGCATTTTTTAAGTGCTTACTATGTGCCAAGCACTGTTCTAAGCACTGGGGGCGGGGGGTACAAAGGTAGTCAGGTTGCTCCACGCGGGGCTCACACTTTTAATTCCCATTTCACAGATGAGGTAACTGAGGCCCAGAGAAGTTAAGTGACTTGCCCAAAGTCACACAATTGACAAGTGGTGGATCTGGGATTAGAACCCATGATCTCTGCCTCCCAAGCCCGTGCTCTGCTCACTGAGCCACGCTCAAGATAATCATATTGTACTTCCCAAGCGCTTAGTACAGTGCTCTGCACACAGTAAGTGCTCAATAAATACGATTGAATGAATGAATGAATGAATGAATATTGGACACAGTCCCTGTTCCACATAGGGCTCACCATCTTAATCTTATTGTACAGATGTGGTAACGGGCACAGAAAAAAGTAATAATAATAATAATAATAATTATGGTACTTCTTAAGTGCTTACTACGTGGCAAGCATTGTTCCAAGCACTAGGGTAGATGCAAGGTAAGAGGGTTGGACACAGTCCCTGTCCCACATGGGGCTCACAGTCTTAATCCCAATTTTACAGATGAGGTAACAGGCACAGAGAAGTTTAGTGACTTGCCCAAGGTCACACAGCAGGCACGTGGCAGAGGGGGAATTAAAACCCATGGCCTCTGACCCCCAAGCCCGTGCTCTTACCACTAGCCCATGCTGCTTCTACCTTTTTTGACACCTACATACTTGGAATCCTTGATATTCACTCCGCCTCCAGCCCCACAACGCTTTTATACCTATCCGAATACTCTTGTCATTTCTCCTATTGGTAATTTATTTCAAATTACGTCTTCCCCTCTAGATTATAAACTTATTTTAGGCAGGGACATGTGTACCACCTCTATTGCATTCTACGGTCCCGAGTGCTTGTTATAGTGCACTACACAGAGTAAGCTCTCAATTAGTACCACGGATGGACTGCCTGGGAAGGAAGGAGCAGACGAACACGGAAGCCTTTCTGGTTTTCCAGTTGATGCTACTTGAGCCCAACACCAGCCAGAAGAGATGTGATCCAGAGCCTCCTCCAATCTCAGGGATAAATTGCCATCCCTCTGGTGGTGGCTGGAAACTCGTTGTGGGCAGGAACGTGTGTCTGTTCATCGTCGAACTGTACTCTCCCAAGTTTTAGTACAAAGCTTTGTGCACAGTAAACTCTCAGTAAATAGGATTGACTGACTGACAGACTTATCCCAAGCTCCAAGGGAAACCGTAGAAATCCCAAATCGGAGCCAGATGTCTCTATTTGCAACTCCCAAAGCACTCAGGCACATATTTTACACACATCATTACTTAAGCACTAGCTCATTTCCATATACCTTTTCCCTTCTATCTATAAATTAATTTGGCACCTGTCTTCCCTACTACATGCTAAGCCCTTTAAGGGCAGGGATCGTGTCTACTAACTTCATTCTAGTCTCCCAAGCTCTTAGTCCAGAGCTTTGCACACAGTTGGTGTTAAATAAATACTAATGAGTATTGATTGACAATGGCAGAGAGGTGGGACCATCTCCCTACCTTCAAAACCCTTCTAAAATCACATCTCCAATAAAGTCCTCATTTCCCCTTCACCCTCTCCCTTCTGTGTCGCCTACGCACTTGGATCAATATCCCTTGAGCCCTTGATATTCACCCCAAATGAAATGTCCCATCATGAGACAATTTTTTCTCTCTAACAGATACATTAATGATCAAGGACAAAATTGAAGGGCTGTGCATTTATACATACATATATTCATGGTAGTGTATAAGCACACCTCATATGTAAATGAAGGAATTCATTTGGAAAGAGGACAAACCACTTTTGGGAGAACTCACCTCTGTTTAATGTTAATATATTTATTTTATTATACATTTGTAGTACAAGCAGAAATACTACTTAAGTCACTACAAATTTTGAACCTGGTGGCTAACTAGTTTTCCAGTTAATGAAGATGCCAATAGCCCATGCTTCGTTAATCATCGTAAGTGCCATGGACATTTTTTCATATGGCTTTTATCGTTGCTTTTGAGTAACTTTTGTGACTAGTAGTTGAAATTTTGTTAACCATGTATAAAAGATATTTCCTTAGGCTTGAATATGATGATTATTACTCTTTGGCAATACATTGGAGTTATTCGTTAGAATCATTGAATATTTACAGAGGAAAGCCTACCACTTACAATAAAAGGTAAACAGAGATTTGTGAATTCTTTCATCTATAAACAGTGCTAGAGAAATATTTGGTCCTTTAATTTCCAAAGACTAGTTGAATATAAAGGTCCCCCTTATTTTTTCCTGAAAAATCATTCAGTCTATGCTGCCCAGCTCATTAAAAAAAAAAAAGAAAAAAGTTCAGTCTGTATCTCCCCACTTTTCCAAAGCTTCCCAGTAGTTTTCTCTCTACCTCCACATCACACTCCTCACCATCAGCTTTAAAGATGTTCAGTGAGCTTTCTCCTTCCTACCTTACCTTGGTGATCTCCTACTAATAATAATTATGGTACTTGTTAAGCACTTACTACGTGCCAAGCATTGTTCTAAGCGCTAGGGTAATAATAATAATGATAATAATAATGCTGGTATTTGTTAAGCACTTACTATGTGCCAAGCACTGTTCTAAGTGCTGGGGTAATAATAATAATAATAATAATAATAATGCTGATATTTGTTAAGCACTTACTACGTGCCAAGCACCGTTCTAAGCACTGGGGTAAGAATGATAATAATAATAATGCTGGTATTTGTTAAGCAGTTACTACATGCCAAGCACTGTTCCAAGAGCTGGAGTAGATACAAAGTAATCAGGTTGTCCCACGTGGGGCTCACAGCCTTCATCCCCATTTTACAGATGAGGTCACGGAGGCACAGAGAAGTGAAGTGAGTTGCCCAAGGTCACACAGCTGACAAGTGGCAGAGTCAGGATTCAAACCCGTGGCCTCTGACTCCCAAGCCTGGGCTCTTTGCTCTAAGCCAAGCTGCAGGTAATCAGGTTGTCTCATCTGGGGCTCACAGCCTTAATCTCCATTTTAAAGGTGAGGAAACTGAGGCACAGATAAATTAAGTAGCTTGCCCAAGGTCACGCAGTAAATAAGTGGCAGAGCTGGAATTAGGACCCACGTCCTCTGGGTTCTTTCCACTAAACCATGCTGCTTCTCCACAACCCAATCACCGACTCTGCACTTCTAACACCAACCCACTCTCTATAATCCCCATCTCATCTATCCCATTACCAATCCCTGTCCACATTCTCCCTCAGGCCTGAAACTCCCTCCCCACCTTCAAAAGCCTCCTAAAATGACATTTCCTCCAAGAAGGCTTTCCGGACTAAACCCTGTATTTCCCCTATCTTCTCTCCCCTCTGGACTGACTACATGTGTACCCTTTAAGCATTATGATACTCCCCCCAATTCCATAATACCGATACAAAAAGTCTTATGATCCATTATAATCTATTTCAGTGTCTGTCTCCACCTGTAAACTCCTCGAGTCCCAAATTCCTTCCCAAGTACTTAGTACAGAGCTGGATGCACAGTAAATTCCATTGATTGATGTAACAGTTTCCAGTCAATTTATGCAATTCAGGGATGAGAAAAGAGCAGACTAAAGTGAGATCAAAATCCACTATCAGTTTCACTTATTAGAGCACTCAGACATCAACTTCTAGGAATGCCAGAATTCAAGATTATCTCATGTCCTCCTCCTTCTTTCTCCACAAACTATTATTTAACCACTCCCTTGAATAATCACTCCCTACCAAAATTGCTAAACCAGTAGTTTGAGCAAACCAAAAGCTAAAACAAACAAAAAAAAAAAAAGAAAAAGACTGAAGACCAACATTTACATACAAAAAAACCTGTAAATCCTAGGATAAACAGTGATAACATGCCTGCTCTGAAATTGCCCTGATTTGATGGATTGTACCACTTAACATTCTGCTCGTTATACTGAACTACCGAAGACTTCCACTTCCTTAAAAAGCATTGTGATTCATCAATGCACGCAGAACTATGTACCGAAGATAAACTTGGTTAAACTAGTGATGCTTTAAGAAAAATGTCAGCAAAATAATGAACGCGCTTCCGACAGTCTCTCAATGAATTTAGTTTAGATCACAAGGTGACCATATGAGGTAAAATTGAGTAATTCTTTTTGTTACTAAAATAAACTGTGCCCATACTGTAATTTCTTTTGCAGCCGGATGCAAATTCACAAGTCAGTGTTGTCCATCCAGAGAGAATATATATTAAAATGCAGCAAGGTGAATGTATATTGGAGTGTAATTTAGTAATAGTCATTCCCAAAAGTATTCATTCCTCAATTAGGTGGATTCAAAAACATCTTATTTTTCAGTATTTTAGGAAAAGCCACTAAAGGAATATTGACCTGCAGCACAGCGCCCTCTGGTGTACATAAATAGAAAATAAAACAAGCTCCTGTGAAATATGAAAATATACAGACTGCCCAAAGGAAACATCAGTCTTTTACATAGGTTCCCTTCAGAATTCGAGAGAGCAAAAGTATTCTTTTTTAAACCATTCCTCATCCCACAGAGAGAGAGAGTGCTAATTCCATTCCCCAAGTCAAGCAGACGATCACCTGGGTTCCCTTTCGGGAAGTAAATGCAATTTGGGAAATATTTGGGTGGAAACAGTTGATTGCTTTTTAAAATCACATAAGGGAGGTGCAGAAGAGCAAGCCAGAAGAGGTAGTCTTCCTTCCCACAGCTTCAGAGCTTAATTTGTCGTGAGAGCGGTATCGGATCTCAAGCGATGATGTCATTTTAGACTTGTGATGGCTTGAAATCAATGGGAGTTGGTGCCGTTGATACCATCGACTAAAGCAATAATCCTGCTGCACCTTCAATCTGAGAAATTTGTTTGAAAGAGCATCCTGCTATTATGGTATTCAGCAAGTTAGGGGTTGACAAAAGATTTTCTTTTTACTTTCGTAATTAAAATGGCAATGCCCTGCTGGATTCTGGCAAGCCCTGGCATGAATTAAACACTATGTGTCTTCCTCTTGGAGAAATTAAATTCTTTCTCCCTTCTCACCTCCTCCCTTCCAACTGTTTCTCAGTTTGTTTCCAAAAGCTTTGGGGTTTAAAGTTGTCCTTTTCCTCGTCATAGGTGCAGTTTGAGGTTCAAATGTGCCAGGAGAAAGGACAGCTCACCTTGTCAGTTACTGCCACATGATTCCTATTCTATTTCTGCTGACACTGCAGAAAGGGTCCGACTGTGACACGTAATTAGCCTGGAAAGAGGATTTAAAACTCTGTCTTTGAAAATGGGAAAAAAGGGATCATAGGACACTTCTTTTGGAGAAGGCATCTAGGAATTTGGAGGGAAGATACACGTGAGCATAATCTTGGAACTATTTTTTTTTCCAAATTAGCTTTATAGACTGAATAAAGTTTTTTTTTTAAGTCAAGTTAACACAAACAAGGTACTATAATGATTTTTTTTTAACGTACCATGGTCCATTTCTTTTCCCATCTGCAACTCTCCATAAAGAAACCTCTAGAGGGTCATTGAAATATACAACATTTAGAAGGGTAATTCTGCAATTGCTTTCCCCTTGCTGCGATTCATACCTGTAAATTTTGTATCTGGTGTTAAATCCCTGGCGGCTTCTGTCCACGAAATCGGCGTATTCCTGGGAGCGATGGAAAGGTCCCTTGTCAGAGAGGAGCCAATCGAAGGGGCTTGTGGCATGCTGATCCGAAACAGCAGCGACAGCTAAAACCCAGCAATGAAGACTCAGTGCTATCCACTCCCATAGAGCCATCAGAGAGAACAATTCAGCACTAGCACTGCATCACCATATCACGTTTCCACTGGGGACTTAGAGTCTTCATTCTCTTAGCTTTCCCTCAACACCTAGACAAAATACACCACAAGTTAAATACATGTGCATGAGTTATCCATCAATAGAATTTATTGAGCACTTACTGTGTGCAGAGCACCGTACTAAGCACTTAAGTCATCCCTCAGGGACTGATAAATGTTCCACTTTTATTGAACATAAGGAGATGGGGTCTCCTCTACTCTATCAACACACAATCAAGTGTGACTTCCCTATCCTTCATTTTCCGCATCTATAAAATGTGGATTAAATACCCGTCCTCCCTCCTCCTTAGACTGTGAACTCCATGTAGGACAGGGATTGTGTCTGATCTGCACAGATGGTATCTTCCTCTGGGCTTAGCACAGTGTTCGGCACATAGTGAGGGCTTAATAAATACCATAATGATTATAATACGATCATAGAATGCATAGCATAATGATTTATTAAAAGACAAATTTGTCACATTCATTTCAAGAAAGTGGAACATTTCTAAAAGATGTATGCACCCATATGCACCCAATAAATGCAACTATAAGTAACATCATTTTTAGACGTGAACCTAGATAGGTACATACATACTTGCCTGCATATATATATATGAATGAACATTTCAGTACTATTTATTAATAACATACATACATACTTGCCTGTATATATATATATGAATGAACATTTCAGTGCTATTAATTAATAACATGGAACAGATGTTGTTTCCTTTAGCATTTGTATATGAGCCTTAAATTCAATATCAAACAATGTTATTTATTCAGCATTTACTGAGTAGTGAGAACTGTTCTAAATGTTTGGAAGGGTACAATACACCAGAATTGGTAGGCCAAAACCTTACTGATTAGGAATTTACAGAATAGAGAGTAGAATAGTTCACCTCCTCCAGGAGACCTTTCCTGACAAAGCCCCCCTTTTCCTCTGTTCCCCCTCCCCATCACCCCAACTCTCTCCCTTTGCTCTACTCCCCTCCTCGCCCCACAGCACTTGTGTGCATATGTACATATTTATAATTATAACTCTACTTATTTTTCTTAATGATATATATATACACACATCTATAATTCTTTATATTTATAATAATGCTACTGTTGCCTGTTTACTTGTTTTGAAGTCTGTCTCCCCTCTTCTAGACTGCGAGACCATTGTGGGCAGGAATTATCTCTATTTGTTGCTGAATTGTACTTTCCAAGAGCTTAATACAGTGCTCTGCTTACAGTAAGTGCTCAATAAATACAATTGAATGAATGAATTAATGAACAACATTACTATTATGTTCATGAAGCTTAGAACTCTGGTGCTCTGGGTTTTTTTCATTGTTTTTTTTTTTACCCTTCTGAAATATCAGGACATTCATACGCAATTTATTTTCACGATGATTTAGATGTAATTCAAAATGAAAATAAGCCAACTAAAATGAGTTCCATTGACTTGGACTCTCATATTGGTGGAATATCCTGGGAGTGCATGTTACTAAATCAGCAGCAAGAATCTGACTTGTTACAGAATGGAAAATAAATGGTGAGGAATTGATCCACATCCTTCAGGCATTTTGCACCTCTTCCCATTGGGATGTAATGCCCCCTTTTCATTTCAGAAGAAATAGTTAAGTTCATGCTTACTGTCCTGCAAACATATTCTTTTAACATTTTAACAGGCATTTCTGCAAGTATAACTGCATAAATAGATTCATAACACATATCCTTTAACAAGAAGGGGGTCGAACCTTGGAGAACACAATAAATCCTTTCCTATAAGACTTAAGAAAAAATAAACAAGAGATTGACCTCTGGAGAAATGTGTTCTAAAAAAAAATTGCACACCCAGAACTTGATAAGCTTTATTACATCACAGGACAATCTGCACTCAGAGAGTGATATAAATCTACATCTATTTGAATTACTAGTATTCTTTACCTCGATTCCTGCATACTGCAAATTTTGCAACACACATTTCAGCTTATTATTTCTAGAATATTATTATCACTGTATTATTTCAAAGAATATTTCAACCTTTCTTTTTTTAAAGCTCCAACACTGGGTTCCAATGGGGACTTCACTGCCATTGCTACTTCAACTGTCCCACCTCCTTCTCCATAGTCCTTACCATCCTCTAGACCATAAGCTTTTTGTGGGCAAGGAATGTTTCCACCAACTACGTTGTATTGCACTCTCCCAAGTGCTTAGTACAGTGCTTTGCACACAGTAAGAGCTCAGTGAATACCATTGTCAGTTGATTATATTTATCCATCACTTACTGTGTGCAGGGCACTGTACTAAGCACTTGAGAGAGCAGGATACAACAGAAAACTGACAGATTTTCTGCCCACCATGAGGCTACAGTCTAGAGACAATTGATAATTGGGGTCTTCATCTTACAGAGTTGCAAACCCAGGACCAGAGTGGGAACCAGGGTAGGATTGAGGGGTGGGCAGGTGGCTATGTAGGCCCTAGAGGAGGGGTAATTGGAGATGACCCAAGGCAGCAATACTGTCAGCAGAAAACCCCTCTCCCTTCATCCTTCTTTGAGGACTACAAACTTGGAATCCACCAAGGAGGCAACAATAGTTAGGTCCCTTTTAGAACTCAGCAGCATAAGAACTATCAAAAAATATAAATACAGTAGATAGGATGGTTGGGGAAACAGGATGTCATTTATTATTATTAATAATAATAATAATAATGGCATTTATTAAGTGCTTACTATGTGCAAAGAACTGTTCTAAGCACTGGGGAGGTTCCAAGGTGATCAGGTTGTCCACGGTGGGGGCTCACAGTCTTAATCCCCATTTTCCAGATGAGGTAACTGAGGCACAGAAAAGTGAAGTGACTTGCCCAAAGTCACACGGCTGACAAGTGGTGGAACAGGGATTAGAACCCATGACATCTGACTCCAAAGCCCACTATCTTCTCTTCTTTCACTATCCCCAGTGAATTCGCAGTCAGGTGCTAGCATTTACGTTCCGCTTTATTGGTGAAACAAGAATTCATTGACAAGATCATGCTCTTTCCACTGAGCCATGCTGCTTCTATTATTATTGAATAGTGAAAATAACACAGAACTGGGAATCAGAAAACCTGGGTTCTAATCATGGCTCTGTCTCTTTCCTGCTGGGTAATCCTGGGCAAATCACTTGACTTGTTTGGCTTTCAGTTGACTCATATGCAAAATGGGCATTAAACATTCATTCTTCCCCATATTTAGACTTTGAGCCCCATGAAGGATGAATTGTGTCAGTTGTGATTATCTTCTGTCTACCTCAGCAGTTAAGACAGTGCTTGGCACATAGTATGCACTCAAATAACATGATCATTATAGTCTTTATACTAGGAGCCTTGCTTAGGATAGGGACTGTTTCTCATCTAATAATAATAATAGTGGTATATGTTAGGCACTTACTCTGTGCCAGGCACTGTACTAAGCACTGGGTAGATATATCTAGTCAAGTTTTACACAGTCTCTGTCCTACACAATCACAATCTTAATTCCTATTTTACAAATGAGGGAACTGAGGCACAGAGAATAATAATAAGAATGTTAAGCACTCCCTGTGTGCCAGGTACTGTACTAAGTGCTGGGGTGGATACAAGCAAATAATAATAGTAATGATGGCATTTGTTAAGCACTTACTATGTGCAAATCACTGTTCTAAGCACTGGGGGGATACAAGGTGATCAGGTTGTCCCACATGGGGCTCAAAGTCTTAATCCCCATTTTACAGATGAGGTTAACCGAGGCACAGAGAAGTGAAGTGACTCGCCCAAAGTCACACAGCTGACAAGCGGTGGAGTCAGGATTAGAACCCATATCCTCTGACTCCCAAGCCTGTGCTCTTTCACCTGAGCCACGCTACTTCTTTGGTTGGACAAATCAGGTTGGACACAGTCCCACATGGGGCTCACAGACTTAATCCCCATTATATATGGGGAAACTGAGGCACAGTGAAGTGACTTGCCTAAGGTCACCCAGAAAGCAACTGGCAGATTCAGAGTTAGAACCTAGGTCCTTCCAACTCCCAGACCCATGCTCTATCTACTAGGCATGTTGCTTCGCTTAGTACAGTGCTCTGCACACAGTAAGCACTCAATAAATATGATTGAATGAATGAATCCTTCATCTATCCCAGGGCCTAACACAGCGCTTGGCACATTGTAAGTGCTCAACAGAGACCACAGTTATTCTTAGGAGGAAGAGAAAGAGGTCATGTAGTTGTTTTTTTTTCACCTGACATTTAATAATAATAATAATAATAATAATTTTGGTATTTGTTAAGTGCTTACTATGTGCAAAGCACTGTTCTAAGCGCTGGGGAGGATAAAAGGTGATCAGGTCGTCCCACCTGTGGCTCACAGTCTTCATCCCCATTTTACAGATGAGGTAACCGAGGCACAGAGAAGTGAAGTGACTTGCCCAAAGTCACACAGCTGACAAGCGACGGAGCCAGGATTTGAACCCATGACCTCTGGCTCCCAAGCCCGGGCTCTTTCCACTGAGCCACACTGCTTCCCTAGTTTAAAAGAGGCAGGAAGGTGGTGACAGAGGCGGAATCAATGTTGGACAGTTTATGATAGCAGTCAGAGATAGGGATAAGAAGAACTAAGAGTCAGTGGCAGTAGCTTAAAAGCTTGGTAGCCATCTCATTCAGGAGTCCCTTGAAATAATCTTAATGGCCTTCAAAAACCCAAAATGTAGCCTTATCTCTCCTATTGATTGCATTATTGGAGTTTTCTTTCTCCACTTTATTTTCATAAGAGCTAATTTGCCCTTGTCTCTCCCAGCAGGGTATAAGTTAAGACTTGCATTAGAATTGCACTCATGAAATCTTTCAAGCTATTTAATCTCTCTAAGTCTGTTCAGTAGAGCTTCCTGCTCTTTATTTATTTTAGCTGATGAGGCAATGCAGTGTCCCTGAATTACAACTTTAAGTGTTTTCCATCTTAATGAGGGTTAGAACTCCTCTGGGGAGTGTATAGTGTTGAGGGAACTAATCTCCTACTTGATCTTGTCAATAAATTCTTGTTTCACCAATAAAGGGGAACGTAAATGCTAGCACCTGACTGTGAATTCACTGGGGATAGTGAAAGAAGAGAAGATAGTGGTTTGGAACATCACATTTCTCAGAACTGCTCTGCCAGATAGGGTAGTTCTTTAAAAGCAAAAGGGCATTGAACTGCCTGGATTAATTTGGGGAATACAGAGATCATTGGTCTTGACCAATCTGGAGAAAAACTTTGGAGAGCGAGATTAGCATTCAACTGATTTGAGCAGGTTAAAGATGTGGCAAGAAGACAAAGGGAATAAATCCAGCAAGGAAGGGATAGGACAGCTTTACCTTTTGGTCAAAATAGATATACTTCCCAAGCGCTTAGTACAGTGCTTTGCACACAGTAAGCACTCAATAAATACGATTGAATGAATGAATGAATATTTACCAAAGCCCATCACACACAGATTGTGAATTATACACAATCTTCCCCTAAGGCTGTGAACCCTATATATGGGGCAGGAACCGTGTTCCCTTAATCTGATTATCCTGTATCTATGTCGGATATTAGCACAGTGCATGACGCAGAGTAAGCATTTAATAGATACAATCCAAAAATGGTCTCCAAAAGGAGTCAAACACGTCAATGCCAGAAGCACTTCCATCGCCCCATTCATGGTCATTTAATAAAGCAATGGTACAGCAGTGGGAAATATTTACTTACACCACTGAAAGGGACAGAATACCACATTATGGCTGAGAAACATGAACTATAAATTCTTAGCAGGTAATTAAGAAGCAAAAACTATCTCTAGTAGAGAATAGGTAAGGTGAAAACATAAATAGGGTCTCCCTCAAAAGATAAATTATTGAAAGATAGTGAGTGAAGGAAAACCTCAGATGAAATGGAATTCCTCTAAACACTGCAGCTGCAGAAGATAGTTCATCTTGGCATAGAAGGAATCAGATATAGATGATTTCTTAGAACAGAGACTTTGAGAATATTGTGAAACAGTGATGGAGAATGAAAATGGTGTCAAAAATGACAAGAACACATCAAAAACATACAATGTGGAAAGAATTCTCAATCATGCATTGCTCTTTATAAGTCTCATTCACTCACTGATTAAAAAGAAAAAAAATCACCATCACTGGCATTGTTGGAATCCAATAGATAATTATGAACATATGACCTAGAGTTTATATCAAATTAGATAGAAATTACGGCCTCGGTAAACAGTTACATTAGGGGTGAATGAATTGATTTACTTCATAATAGCTCCTGCATATCTTTCTCATTTAGATTTATGATGGAAATTGGGTATCATGAAATTCTTATACTTATCTGTTCCTTTGGATCAAGAAGGCACACTTTTCAAGGGTAGTCTGAAAAATGATCATTTGTCAGACAAAAATTTTCCATTAGGAGTCATTTTAAGTCTAATGAAAATTATGCCATCATCATGTGATTTCTCATCCTTCCTAATTTTGAGGAGAGACCATGAAACTCAAATCGAAGAGTCCACAGACAAAATTCAGACAACACTCAATGCACTTCCAGTGACAGGTTTATGTAATTGCTTAATTCAGACTAAATAAAAATAGTTTTTACCAAAGCAATTCAGGGAAAAGGGATGGTTTCATCCTAATCCTTAAAAACCCAGACCTGTTTGTACTTCGTAATAGAGAACTGGCATCCACTCAAGGTTAACCATGGGAACTGGGAAGAGTCTTCGAGGGAACACAGTCTCCTATTCTGTCAATAAGTTCCTCATCCTGTTCCCTGGAATTACGCAGATACACTGTGCTTCCTCATTCCAATTGCCGTGTTTGCAATTACTAGGATGAGAGTGATTTTACTTCTGATCATTTCTCTTTCTAAAATAAGAGGCAAAGACCTGAAGCCCATTTATCCCCACAGAGAGAGAACCATAACTTTCTGTTCAAATCAATTGTATCCTTGTTCAGGCAAACAGCACTCTATGCGATGCTCACTGTGGAAGAG
Organism: Tachyglossus aculeatus; assembly: GCF_015852505.1. Classification (NCBI taxonomy): domain Eukaryota; kingdom Metazoa; phylum Chordata; class Mammalia; order Monotremata; family Tachyglossidae; genus Tachyglossus; species Tachyglossus aculeatus. The sequence continues at coordinate 16,503,433 of NC_052081.1, forward strand.
ATTCACTGTTATTCAGGTTGGAAGATGGAGTGAGGCGACTTGATCATCCTGAAGACCTGACAGGGAGCACCGTCTGAACTGGCCAAGGAAAGCAAAAGGACACAGAACCTTCCCAGGCCTGGAGCAATCAGCAACCACCAGCTCCCAACTAGAATCTTAGACCTCTTCAGCTGGGAGTGTGTCTATCAGGAAGGAGTATTTTTTTCTGTGAGTCCACAGAAGTGGGTAGCGGCAACCCCAAAGTGTCCAATCCCCCGCTAATTTGGGGTTGGGAGTGACCTCTCCTAGAACAATCCAGCTCTTGCTGAGACTTCCTCAACACTTGCCCAATAATCAGTCAACTGTATTTATTGAGCACTTACTATGTGCTGAGCACTGGATTGTTTGGGAGAGTACAGTAAAGAAGGTAAAAACTGAGAAGCAGCATGGTATAGTACATAGAGCATGGGCTTGGGAGTCAAAAGGTCATGGGTTCTAATCCTAGCTCTGCCACCAGTCTGCTGTTTGACCTTGGGCAAGTCACTTCAATTCTCTGAGCCTCACGTACCTCATCTGTAAAATGGAGATTGTGACTGTGAGCCCCATGTGGGACAGAAACTATGCCCAACTGATTTGATCATATCAACCCCAGCGTTTAATAGAGTGGCTGGCACATAGTAAGCAATTATTAATAATAATAATAGCATTTTTAAGTGCTTACTATGTGCAAAGCACTGTTCTAACCACTGGGGAGGTTACAAGGTGATCAGGTTGTCCCACGTGGGGCTCACAGTCTTAATCCCCATTTCACAGGTGGACTGGGGCACAGAGAAGTTAAGTGACTTGTCCAAAGTCACACAGCTGACAAGTGGCGGAGCCGGGATTTGAACCCATGACCTCTGACTCCCAAGTCCGTGCTCTTTCCACTGAGCCATGCTGCTGAACAAATACCACATCTTTAAGGATTTTACAATCAAGTGCTAGGAACCATAGTTCCGGCATTCTTCACTGCATGAAGCTTGAGTCTGGATTGATCCAAAACTAAAGCACACATCCAGCAGGTCTATATGATCCCTGAAGGACCATCGGTAATATTTTCATTTTTTAGTTTGTCAAGTCCTGAAGCCATAACCACTTTCCTTGATATTTTTATGAGGCTTTCTCCTGTTATAGAGGAAATCCTTTGGATTGCAAGAAGGCATCCGGAAAATAGGCAGAGGACATGTTTCTGGTTCTCAAAAATAGGGTGATTAGAGAAACTCCGATGATTATAGGCGCTTTAATGAAATATGAACTATGAATATGCCTATCCTACTCGAAGATGACACTAACAGTGCAATCCACTTCGGAAGGTGGCTATGACTATAGATCACTCATACACTGACCAGGGTTTATTCAGCAAAAGGATTTTCACATGACAACCAAGCCCATTTATTGAGCACTTACTTTGCGCAGAGCACTGCACTAAGACTTGGGAGAGTACAATGACAGAGTAGGTAGAAATGTTACCTGCCCGCAATGAGCTTACAGTCTAGACAATCCAGAACTGTCAGCCAACTGACAGTCTTTATGAGCTATTCTATTTCTGAAACAGTTCAACCCCCAACTTCCTGGAAGCGGTTATTGCCAGAGCATGTAGCAAATTTAAAAAGTGCTATCTACCTTGTAAGATTTAAAACTAAAACTTGCAGTGTAAATATGGGTACATATGCCACTGTGACAGGTTGAGTTGCAGGTATGTTATGTTTGACTTCCCCATTTAGAGTATAAGCTCCTTGAAGGCAGGGAACGTCACTTTATTTTGAACTTCCTAAATGCCTACCTAGTATAGGGCACTCAGCGAATGCTCAATAAACCTTGCTTCAACTGCTACTTTTTTGAAAATAATGATGCCCATAGTCCCATAGCACTTACATACATATTTGTAATTTTTTTATTTATACTAATATCTGTCTCCCCTGCTAGATTCCAAGCTTGATGCAGGCCTGGAATATGTTTATTGTTATATTGTACTTCCCCAAGTGCATTGCTCAGTGGAAAGAGCCCGGGCTTGGGAGTCAGACGTCATGGGTTCTAATCCCAGCTCCCCCACATGTCTGCTGTGTGATCTTGGGCAAGTCACTTAACTTCTCTGAGCCTCAGTTACCTCATCTGTAAAATGGGGATTAAGACTGTGAGCCCCACATGGGACAATGTGATCTCCTTGTATCCCCCCCAGTGCTTAGAACAGTGCTTTGCACATAGTAAGCGCTTAACAAATGCCATAATTATTATTAGTAGTACAGTCCTCTGCACAGAGTAAGCACTCACCAAATATGGTTGAATGAATGAATAAAAGTACTCATTATTAATAGAAAAAAATAGTTTGTTCTTTTCTGTAAAAATTGCCTTTTGTCCGAAATTTGCCAGTCCAGGCTGGGAAATATTGGAAAATATTTAATTGCCCTGGTCAAATCAATGGAAACTAGGCAGTTCTGACTTCTGCCCTTTTTTGGTTTCCTCCATTTTGTTCATGCAATAATTTATTGCACTGTGAAGGCACTTTCACTCACTGTCAGCAGGCTGGTTCCGTATTTGGGTCTCTGGCAGCAGCCTGACTCTTCTGCCCCACCTAATTTCCCTCTCCGGTCCCAGCATGATACTGCCTGGCCCCGAAATGTTAGTAGGTAATCAGCATGGCACCATGGGAGAAAAGCCGATGTGGCTTTCTGATTTCCAATGTTATTTTTAGGCATCAGAGACCGTGCTGAGTAAGAGAGTTAATGCTTTATTCAAGAAGTGGGTGGATAAATGTCAACCCTGTTTCATCAAAGTTGTGCTACACAAAATCCACTGTATATTTGCAGATTACATGAGGAATGGAATAATTGGTTGGGAAACTTGCTCTTTGAGCTCAAGAGGTGGGAGTCACTGCACAGTTTTAAGGATGAACCAGGGTTTAACACGTTCTTTTCATCATCCTAATGTTCATAGACATATTTTGACAGTGTGGGGCCTTGGGAGAGTAGTTCGCAACATTAACAGAAAGGAAAGAGTTCATAAAGTTCATGAAAAAAGTATCCACACAAAAGTTGGCTACTCTTTGTACAGCAAGCAGATGACAAACAGTCTTGGCAAAAGAAACTCTCCAAATCAATTAGATAATGGAACCCAAAATGCCTCCTATAAAATGACTAACACATATGCTAAAGTGTTATTTAGAATGTACAATATTAAATTCTAATGCTCTACATTTTGGGAGAATCATTCAGTATAAATTTTCTTATAAAATTATGGCAAGCCAGAGCTCAATGCTTACCTCTAGTTTTTCTAATTTAAGAAAAAAGAAGAGAAATAATCATCTGCACACTTGATTTTTATCTAACAGCTCTAATAAACTTAGCTACAAAATTTATCTTGTTATTCATTTGGGCAACATGCATACCCATTTAAGGATTTTGGTGGGAGAAAGTAGATAGAAAGTAGTGAGAAGGGAGATGGAACCTTCTCTAGAGAATGTACTGTGATTGATGTAATACTACAATGGCAGGAGTTACAGCCTGATAGTCTAGTTTGTTTTTCTTCAATAATTATAGCACCATTTGTAATTGATCATTCATCATCTGCTAATGAGTTATTTTGTTCTTGGGAGAAACACCTTGACATCTGGTGTACAAATTCTAGACTTTTACAAAGCCTGAAAAAGATGTGAATACTAAAGGAGAGTGGAACCAGTTTGTAGACACATTGCATCCATCGATGGCATTTATTAAGAGCTGTGTGCAGAGTACTGTACTAAGCACTTAATACGCTACAATAGAGTTAGTACACTTGAGCCCTGTCCTCCTGGAGTTTACAATACAGCGGGAAGGTGATATTAAAATAACCTGCATGTAGGGGAAGCAGCAGGGTATAGGATATGCACATAAGGGATGTGAAGGAGGAAGGTGGTATCCTAGTGCCTGGGGCACATGGCCTTAAGTGCATGGGTGATGAGAAGAGAGAGAGAGAATAGGTAGGGTGGGAGAGGAGAGGTCAGGGAATGGTTCCTGTAGTACAAATGATTTTAGTAGGTAGGGCTTTAAGGATGGGAAGAATGTCAGATATGGAGTGGGAGAGAGTTCCAGGCATTAGGGAGGGTGTCAGCATGGGATCAGCAGTGAGAGAGATGAGAACTAGGCACAGTAAACTAGTGGTAGAAGAGCAAAGTGTGCAGTATGGATCGTAGGAGGGGAGGAGCAAGGATAGCTAGAAGGGAAAGAGCTGACTGAGTGTCTCGGGGCTGGGATGAGGAGTTTCTTTTTGATTGCCAAGATAGATGGGCAGGCAGCCATTGAGGATTTTTGAGAGTGGCGAGGGTAGAATTGGTACAGAGAAAGAACCAGTGCCTTTCAATAGCTAATCAACTATGGCCTGAGTGGACTCTATTCGAGATATTTGTTATTTATTTGGTAATGTCGACTTTGGGACATACCCTGCCACACCGGCACAACAGATTGGAAACCAAGTAAAACAGCCCCAGCCGGGAAAGGCCAAGAGACCAATCTTGGAAATGGCCTTCCATCCCACCCAGAACCGATGCATTTGTCATTAGCTTTCTGTGATTGGGTGTTTTACATTTAGTTTGATCCAAGTATTTAGAACCCCCAAAAAGTATTGATTTTGCTCTCTAATAGCAGACTACTTGTTTTGATTTTAAGAGGAAGCATTTTTTTTTTGTTAAAGATAAAGGTTGTCAGAAGTAAGATTAGTTTTAAATAAAAAAACCCAATCGGTCACTAAATCCAATTGATTTAATTAGGCCCCCACACCCACTCATTACCAATCAAGTGGGTTACCATTCCTAAGGGAACTGGGGATAAAAATGGCTGCCTTTTCCTCTTCTCATCTACTTCAAAATGGAGAAATTTAAGAAACGTTAGATACTGTGATTTTTCCCCTGTATATTACATGAAGGAAAAGACAACATCAAGACATCAATAAGCAAGTCTATCCTTTGGAAACAAATGAGGTGATTCATCTGTTTACAAAGTTAAAGAAAATGAGGCAGTGTACAAATGACATGTCACAACACAAAGTTGACCAAGATATCCCTCTTAATTATGATCTTAAATGATCTTATGTCAATTCTATCCATGTTTATATTTGATACAAGTGCAAGTACTAGTTGCACTTTGACCTTAATACCCAATTAAACTACTATGGTCAGGGTAGTTAGAATCAGTCAATTTGCTTAAATTTAATTATGAAAGGAAAAACTGAAATTAGTGCTGTCCTGGAAGTTTTTAAATAAGTTAAAACTTTAAGTCAATAACACATTTCAAAAAAAAAAGAATGCCTCAGACCTATATTCTTTGGGATTGGAACAGAAATTATCATCCAAACTGATAATTCAGAGAAAAGCAAAGGCAGAGTTTTTATTCTAGGATAAAACGATTTGATGAGGGACAAGAACAGAAAATTCCACTTCTTTCTTCCCCAGCAGAAAACTTGTAAACTTCATTCAGCCTTAGGGATATGCCATCTTTCTGAGCCATATTTGATTTATAGCATTTTGAAAAAGCAATATACAATTTTATATTGACATGTTTCTTGGTGTTCTGAAAAAAAATGTTCCCTAAGAAATAAATTTGGAACCATGATCAAATCAAAGTTAAAAAAAATAAATTCAATTTTGAGGGTCTCAAATCTTGTATAAATTAGAGTAAACCTTTAATGGAAGACTTATTAGCATAAAGATTTACCAAAACTAAACGCAAATCCCCCTAGAAGATAAGAGAACTACACATGATTCAATTATTCAATAAATGATAAAAAAAAGTTTTCTGACTATTCATGTATGAACTAAAGTTCCCTTTCATCTTTTATGTTTGAAGTCTCATTGGGAGTTCTAGAAACACAGATGTCACTAGGAGAGTCAATAGATGTCAAATGATTTTACTATCCATACCAGCTTTGCTAGGAGACAATTTAGAAGTACAAGGCATAATTCTGTACAATGCCCAAGATTAGAAGTCTATAGCACCATTACAGAAAACGAAGTTTTATTTTAGCCACTTTTAAAGTAAGATATTGCCTAGTTAGTTTTAGGATCAAATTTAATATACAATGGTGTTTCTGGAACATAAATGCAAAGGAGCTCTCCTAAATGACTAGCTTCAGGGGTGGGGGAAGGGTTATTTCTAGATTAAACTGCCTAGGCCTTCTGTCTCTCCTTCCATCATTTCTCTCCCAAAGCCCCACTGATCAAGTTAAACAATTTCTGGTAAGCTATCATTTTTGCTAGTTGTATGATAAAGCATTAGAAAAATCTGACTTTTACATCAAACGCATTCAAATTCCTCCCCCCACACCAAATTCAGACTGAACCTAGTTCTCCTGTTTCAATGAAGTCCCTAAAGAATATTCCTTTTTAAAAGCCTGTATAATTGTTCCTTAGTGTTTCTTCAAGTATCCCTTATATATTTTTCCCTCCCCTACCAAACACATTTTATCATATTCATGAGTCTGCCCCACAGCCTCTTGCAATCCAATGTTGAGAGTCATCATTTAAACAACGTGTTAGAGATTAAGACACTCTTCTTGCTCTGTTTTGCTCCTTATAAGTGACAGGATGGCCAAGTCGGTGAAAAAGCCTACAGATGCTGGGAACAGGCAAAGAGTCACCGCAAGGATGAAAATAACACACACACACACACACACACACACACACACACACACAATCAGTGAGAAATGCAAAGGAAAAGGAAAAACTTGAAGATGCGAGAGTTACTACAGGCTATGCAAGCACATACCTTCAGACCTTACCTGCACAACTGCATGATGTTGTATGCAGGGGTTTTGGGTATTTTTTTTTTGAAACGATACAGAGATCAGCAAAAGCCAGGAAAATCAGGCTGTCTTCCAATACGCGGTGGGCTTCCACCTTGCTGCTTTCTTTACCTCGCTCCTGACACCATCCTACCAAGAATCTGTACCTCTGTTGGCTAGGATTGGCTACTACACTAGTGATTACACTGGATGAAAGAGTCTTTAAGCCCTTTTTAACTCCTTGTGGTCCGTCTAGCAGCTGCTTTTTGGTTTGCACCACCCCATCCGACAGTTCAACACCCCTTATCTCCAGGAGGAGGAGGAAGAGGAAGAGCCCAGGGCATCATTCCCGGGAATAATCCCCATTGGGGCTGTGGAGGAGGAACCAGAGGAGGGAGAAGGCGCCCACCTGGAGGGCTCACCGTTGGCCGATTTCTCCAGCTGGGGGAAGAGAGTGGAGGGAAGGGACTCTTGGGGAGAAAAAAGCGAAATCCCCGGAAGCTCAAAGTCTGCCTCTGCCGGGCTACAGAGCAAACCTAGTCCCAGGAGCCAGCCCCTCCCCATCCTTCTTCTCCTCCTCCCACCCAGCCCCTCCTCTAGGAAAACTGGCCAATTTGGAGAGAGGGTGGCCCCGGAGGGATTGGCTTGTTGCAGTGGCCAGGGCCCCAAAGAGGCCTCCCGGTTGACCTTGATGACCCAACTCAGAGGGAGAGGCTTCTGTCCTTGGAATGGGTTTTAGTTCCAAGTGGCCTGCAAATTGGCCTCCTGGGGTTGACCCTGGGTCCATGGGGATGGGAGAGAAAGAGGTGGGAAATGAAGGGAGGATGTGGAGGGAGGAAATTGAGGCTGTGTCCCCTTCCCCTTCTCCCACCCACCCACACCTACACACACACATACAGAGAGAGGGCAAGGCTAGTACCAATTGGAGTTAAGGTTAGCTCTCAGGGTTAAAGGAAAAAGAGATTAATGCATTCATTCTTAATCAGCTGGAAAAAAAACCCTAGTGGGAAGGAGAGATTGGGTGTTTCCAGACCCCCGGGCTAGCCCCCACTCTCCTATCCCTAGGACCGGGCTGGGGAAGGTTGGAGACGTGGCTTCCTCAGTTTCCCCCTGATCCCGAAACCCCAGAGTGGATCATTCAGGCACTCGCTTCATCGTATTGGTTGAGCGCTTACTGTGTGCAGAGCACTGCACTAAGCGCTTGGGAGAGCACAGGTCCCGTTAGACCGCGGAATCGCGGGGGGGCTGGGTTTTCCCGCCGGGAATCCCGCTGGGCCAAATTAGGAGGATGTCCACTTTCCGCCTCTGAAAGCTGGCTCCTCGCCAGGGTGGCCTAAGGGCTCAATAAAGGACCTTGGCCCGCGCCCCAAAGTTTCTCCCCCGAACCCCCGAGAGACCCAGCGGGGGACCCCGGAGCACAAATATGCGGGACTTCAGAGGGGTCTTCAGAGGAACTCCCCCTCCCCAGAGGGATCCTAAATTCGTGCCGGGAGGAGGCGGGGGGAGGGTTACAGAGACCCCTCCTCAACTGGATCCCAGGCCCTTGGGGCGGGGGCTACAGGGGCTTCAGAGGAACAGCCCTCTCCCCAGGTGGATCCTAAATTCATGGGGAGAGGGCGGAGGGGGAGGGTTACAGAGACCCCTCCCCAAATGGATCCCTGGCTCTTGGGGCGGGCGGCTACATGAGCTTCAGAGGAACCCCCCTCCCGAAATGGATCCTAAAATCGTGGAGGAAGGGGGAAGGTTACAGAGACCCCTCCCCAAATGGATCCCAGGCTCTTGGGGTGGGGAGCTAGAGGGACTTCAGAGGACTCCCCCCTCCCCAAATGGATCCTAATTTGACCCGGGAGAGGGTAAGGTTACAGAGACCCCTCCTCAACTGGATCCCAGGCTCTTGGGGCGGGGGCTCCAGGGGCTCCAGAAGAACAGCCCCGTCCCCAAATAGATCCTAATTTATCCCGGGAGGGGGTAGGGTTACAGAACCCCCTCCCCAACTGGATCCCAGGCTCTTGGGGCGGGGGCTACGGGGACTTCAGAGGAACCCCCTCTCCCCAAATGGATCCTAATTTGTCCCCGGAGGGGGTAAGGTTACAGAGACCCCTACCCAAATGGATCCCAGGCTCTTGGGGGGGGGTACAGGGGCTTCAGAGGAACTCCCCCTCCCCAAATGGATCCTGAGTTGTCCCGGGGTAAGGTTACATAGACCCCTCTCCGGCTGGATCCCAGATCTTGGGGCGGGGGCTACAGGGGTTTCAGAGGAACCCCCCCCCCCCCGAAATGGATCCCAGCCTCGTGCCTGGGCAGGGGGAGAAGGGTTTTCCATTCAAACACACGATTCAGGTTGCGGCGACCGATAGCAAATGACAGGAGCAGCTCTGGAGAAGGAGAGAAAATCATCTAAGGTGTCGCCTGTCTTCTTCATTCATAAAGGGAAACTCGACTTTTCCATTTGATTTTGGGTAGGGGGTGTCACCACGATGACAAGGTGGGGTTGGTGGTCCAAACACCCTGAGGAAACGTTGTGCCGAGTCGAATTGGGAATGGAAATCGGGGTCCCTCAATACATTTGGGACTGGAAAAAGAAGGGGAAAGGTTAAAGACGATCCACCAGGTTCAAATCCACATTTCGGGTACTGAATTGGATCTTGAGGGAAAATATCCAAATTCACTATTGGCCAAGTCAAGCACCTTAAATTGGAGAGTGGAGAGTGGAGAGGGGATTTATTCCCTTTTTTTGGGGGGGGGGGGGGGAGGGCACCTGCAATTCTCTCCAAGGCATAATTTGGCTGAATTGAGTTTTGTGCAGCCGAAATTGCTATTTAGACAATTGCCCACTCACCCACACTTCAGTAAACACACCTAGGTATCCAATTCACTCGACTCTAGACAAATTTCAGTATAAGCCCCAAATTCCAGAAGATAATTCTGCTGTGCCACTGGATGGAATGCATAAGAGTACCTCCATATGTGTAACTCGGCAGGGGAGAATAAAATGTTGAACTCAAAAGCTAGCCCGACTCTCCTTTCCTTTTTCTCTCCACATCTTGCAACCAGATACACTTAAGTCTTCACGATAAAATGTGCATTCTAGGAGGAATTCCCCCTTCCGGCTATATTATTAGTTCAGGGGAAAAAAATATACTGACCTAAACAAGAAGGAGTGATTAAGTTTCAAACCCCACTATTGCCAGCTCTTTTAGACACACACACACACACACACACACAAACACACACACATACAATTTGACCTTTCAAAAAGCCCAAATGTAAGAGAATGCCACTGGGTCAAGTCAGGGTTAATGCATTTTAGGTAGAATTTAACTGCTAATAGAGGCGAACAACCAAAGGTATGTAACAGAGTGGTGCGCTAATTGGCGCATAGAATGTGATAGATCCAATTTATCCTTCCTGTGGAGAGCAGTTACATGTTGGAGCATCTTTGAGTTCAGAAAGAAGCAGGATTGAATCGGGATGACGAATCCTCTTTCAATTAAAACCCCAAACTTTCTCTTCCCCTCCCAACCCCCACCTCAATGCCTTAGTTCCAGTAACCTCAAGCGCAGGCAGATCAAAGAAACTTACCAGGTGAGCCTTCGGGAAGCGAGATGGTTGTGCGCAAAAACGTATCCCGATTTCAAATATACATCCCATGGTGTTCAGTATCAAGCTACAGAAGTGATCTGCATGGTGGTGGGACTAGCAAATCTTCAGCAGCTCCTCGTGGCCCCGAACCAAGTGAAAGCCGGTTTATACGGAAAGAGCCACAAAGCGCTGGACAGTCGTATGAAGAGTGAAAGGGGGGGAGGGAAAAAAAAAAGTGGATTTGTGATGATCCTCAGGAAGAAGTGAATAATAACAGACTGCGCATCCCCATAAGGAGGGAGGGTGGGAGGGAGGAAGAGAGAGCGAGAGAGGCGGTGAAAACCCAGAGAACAAGCAGACCTCAGATAAATCTGCCCAGAGAAGTAAAAGGGTGTAGGGAAGACAAGGAGATAAAGAGGAACTAGTGAGAGAGAGAGAGAGAGAGAGAGAGAGAGAGAGAGAGAGAGAGAGAGAGAGAGAGAGAGAGGCTGTATTCGTCCTGATAGATAGAGCAGCAGGGATGATTTAGAGAGGAGGGACTGATCCAGTGAGCATCCAAGCCCAGAACTCAACTCCTGACCGGATCTCGGCCCCTCTCGATGATGATGGTATTTGTTAAGCGTTTACTACGTGCCGATCACTGTTCTAAGCGCTGAGACCCTCTCCCCTTTTGCCATCATTCCCTCTTGGACCGATAATGATCCATCGATTGCCTTTGGACTCGGGGATCCCTTGATGGGCAACCTCAGCAGGGGGGGGATGGAGAGAGACCCCCAAACAAACAGAACCAGATCCCTCCCTCCAACCCCCCATCACACACTCGCCGGTTCCCACCCCCCCACCCCCACCCCAGTGAGGTTGACTCGGTCTTAAGCCATTTGCCCTGAGAAGTAGCCAGTGGCGAGGAGAAGAGGCAGGGGGCTGCCGGAGGGCGGGATGATGGGCGGAGGGGGGCGGCTATGACAGCCTTTGCTCCTGTCTCCTGAGAGAATCCCCCCCCCCCCCGCCCTTTCCTGCGCCCCTCGGGTCCTGGTGGCGAGTGGGGCCGGCTGGGGGGTGAGCTGAAGGGGCTGGGCTGGGCCCTGGAGGGGGCCGGGGGCTGCAGGGGGCCTCGGGGGACAGCCTCTTGCCAGCTTTGGCTCCTCTCTCCCCGGGCGAACGCTGGACAGATCGATGGAGTCAGATCGGCTCCATCCGCCCCCCGCCCCCTTTCCCTCCATCCTCCCCTCTCTATCCACCTCCTCCGTCCTCTTCCTTCATCCTCTCCCTCCTCCTCCAACCTCCATCCTCCTTCATCCTCCCCCTCCTCCAACCTCCCCCTCCAACCTTCCTCTCCTCCTTCATCCTCCCCTCCTCCTGCATCCTCTCCCCTCTATCCTCCCCCTGTAGCCTCCCCCTCCTCCTTCATCGTCCCCCCCAACCTTCCTCTCCTCCTTCATCCTTCCCCACTTCCTCCTCCATCCCCCCTCCAACCTTCCTCTCCTCCTCCATCCTCCCCTCCTCCATCCTCCCCCTCCTCCTCTTCCACTCCCCCTCCAATCTTCCTCTCCTCCATCCTCCCCCTTCTCCTCCATCCTCCCCCCTCCAACCTTTCTCGCCTCCTTCATCCTCCCCATCTATCCTCTCCCCTCCAACCTTCCCCTCCTCTTTCAACCTCTCCCTCCTCCTTCATCCTCCCTTTCCTCCTCCTCCTCTTCGCCCCCCGCCCTCTCCTCCCTCCCATCCCCTCCCCCAACCCCCCCCCCCCCCATTCCTAGGTGGGAATCCAGGTTTTCCAAGGGGAGAGCTTGAATGACGGAGACATTGACCCTCTTGAGGTTGAGGGATGCCTCCCCCCTACCGCAATTGCTCACACAGGAGCTCACACTTCCAGGCACACGCGTACTCTCCAACCCAGGCCCTCCCTGAGTCCTTCAGCAGCCCCTGTCTTCTCGCCCTCAGCCCGGGACGGAGAAAGATTTCTCACCGAGCCCGGGACGCCGGATGAGCGAAGGTAATAAGCACGTGTGCCCGCTTGCAAAACAATCCCGGTAAGGCATCTTATTTTCCGCGCCAGCGATGGAGAGGAAAGATGCATGCATAGCCCCCATTCTCCACCCCTTTTCCGCTCCTCCCCGTCCCAGATCTCTCTTTCTCTCATTCACAAGCTTGGCTTTTTGGCTCCCCCCAACCCCGGAGGGAGTGGAGAGATTTGGGACGAGATGGGGCAGAGGTTAAGGTTAGGGGATGCTCCCGAGTCGGAGAGAGGAGGGGGCTTGTGGTTGGTTCAGCAGGAATCTGTTTCAAAAGTTCCCCATCCTTCTCTCCTCAAAAGCAAACTGCCACCAGTAACCCCCAACCTGACCCCGAGGGGATGGGTTTGGGGGAAAGCCCCAAATCACAGGTGAACCCAGACCACCTTCTCCCTTTCCGTGCTCATTTGGTACATTATCCCACTCCAAGAAACCCAACAGCAGCTTGGAAAATGTAGGTTGCCCCCAGCTCTTTTTATTGGCCATCATCTAGGGGCGTTCTCATTGGCCACCTGCCAGTTGCAGGGATGTTCATAAACTTATAAACAACCCTTAGTCGATCGTGTGTCTACAGCACCCCCAGCTGCAAAATTCTCATTATGTTATTATGTTTCGTTGTATTTTTTTTCCAAGAGTGGGTGGGGGTGAAAGTCTGGGTTTGTTTTTTTTCAGGGCAAAACCCTTTTTTATGCTTGACAGTAGCTTAGGCTACCCAAACTTGAAGGCCTGTATTTTCAGTGTTGATTTGAATCTAGAGGTTAGATTGCCATCTGTATGGAAGAATGGGGATGTGAGAAAGTCCAGAGAAAAGGAACTGAAGTTTTGATTTACAGGGCAGCCCCAGCTTCTCTCTGTTGGATTTCTGTTTCCAAAATAGGACACCCTCACCGCAAAATGTTGATTCGCCTAAAACGTTAGGCCGAGGAAAGGTCATTGATTTTATGATGACGGCGACCCTTCTCCGAGACTGTTGGCATTAAATGTGCATTGACTGTCAGTTAACTTTGTTATTAGGTAGTCCATAAGGGCATTATCCATCTATTTGTACTTCCCAAGCGCATAGTACGGTGTTCTGCACACAGTAAGCACTCAATAAATACGATTGAATGAATTGAAGGAATGAATTTTCTAGCAGGGGTAATCCCCCCATCCAAAAAAAAAGTTCTGTAAGTGGTACTTCGCATCGGCGATGCCAAATAATGCCAGGGCATGAAAATCTAGGGTGTTAATTATTGAGGAACTTGGCAGGATGAGAGAGAAACTTTCCTAAGACATGTTAATGTATGTTAATACAACTCTATTTTTCTCCTCAGGCTTTATTCCAATTCTAATGCTGTTTTAGTCCAAAAGTCTTTTTCTGGGCTTCTCAATGATACCAAAAGGCAGGCAGGAGAGATTTGAGGCATTGGGAAAGGAAAGGAAGGTGATTTGGTTTGTATGGGGAAGCAAAATGTTTATGACAGGGCAAAAATGGACAAGAAAAGGAGGTTAGTTGAAGAGAAAAACCTTGCATGATGAAGAAGTCGTCATCATTATCATCTCGGTACTTATTGAGCACATACTGTGTGCAGAACACTGTGAAGTGCTTGGAAGTGAACAAGGCAACAGAGTGGGTAGACATGTTCTCTGCCCATATTCAGTTTACAGTCTAGGGCTACCGTGGGGGGAGATGGATATTCATTTGCATAAATAGTTGATGTTATATAATTTAGAGATGTGCACAAAATGGAACTCTGTCTTTTTTTTTATAAAAGTTTTAACTTAAAGGACATGTTTTATGGCAAAGTCACTGAGAATACTGTAAAGCAGGTTGATGGAAACAGATCTGATTTACATTTGATCTGTTTTAATATTCACAGCAATGCAACTTTGTTCTGCTGAGGTAGTGACCCCTCATCTAACCTGCATTAAATTAGAGCAATAATACTGCTTGCACATGGGCCACACTGTAAAATATGCAAGTAATTGTGCAAGCATAATTTTAAAGGAGTGGTAGTGTTTAGTACAAGTCAGAGACTAAGGGGGAGAGGGAATGGATATTCAACCCCCATTTTACAGATGAGGAAACTGAGGTAATGAGAAGCTCAGTGTTTTTCTGAGGTCACAGCACATGAGTGGTGGAGTGAGATTAGAACTCAGTCCCCTGTTTCCCTGCCTCATGCTCTTTCCGATGTCACACTGGTTAGGAGTCTGTGGGTAATAACATCAACTTCAGAAACAAAGAACATTACTCTTATTCAATATGCTCATATTCATCAATTATGATTTCCCTGTCATAATTTCTAATCCATTATCCCCAGAATATGTCAGCATGGAGTGATTACTTTTTACTTCTGTAAGCATGGGGGAGGAGCAATATGATAATTTTTACAGGTGGCTACCTTCAAAACCCAAATCATGAAGTAAGCTTTAGAGAAAGAGATTTTTTTAATTTTAGATTGCTTAGGATTTTGTGAAAAATGGAAGAAAATGCACATGAATGTGAGAGGTCTCCAACAGAACTGAACACATTCAGTTTCCATCTCTAGCATGTTTGTAGAGAGAGACTCAGAACTCATATTCACAAACCCTTTTTACAGTTTATGTTTCTCATGATCAAATAAAAACCCCAATAAGTTGAATAAATCCGTCATGCGGTATACTTTCAGTCAGGGAACCTGTTGTTCTGTGCTCTCCCAAATGCTTAGCACAGTGCTCGGCACACAATAAGTGCTCAATAAATTCTCTTGATTGATTGCTCTGCTCACTAACTAACCCGATACAGAGGTAAAGTAATTATAACATTTGTAGAGTGCTCACTACGCACCGGGGTAGCTACAAATTAATTGGGTCACACATGGTCCCTATCCCACAAAGGGCTCATAGTCTAAGAAGGAAGGAGAACTGGGGTGACAATGGTATAATGTGTTCTTTGATCCAAATAAAGAGAATGAGACCATTAGGAAGCCAAGTCTGGACCTCCATTTCATGCATATTTACAAAGCAGAAATATTTACTAAGTATTCTACACTGAAAATAGCCACAGCGCATGGAAAGAGGCCATAGCCTTAGTCACCACTGGATGCCTGGAATAATAAAAGAGCTGTGGTCCCGTGGTTCCAAAACCTAGGCTTGTCATTGTCATAGTTACTATTCCTTACTTTCTCTTCCACCTGCTCAGTGCCATTTCCCCCAAAAGGAAACTGTCTGCTAATCAATTCAAGGTTCTGTTGGACGAGAGACCCTCCTGCCAGAGTTATAATAATAACAATGTTAGCATTTGTTATGTGCTTACTATGTGCTAAGCACTGTTCTAAGCGCTGAGGTAGATACAAGGTGATCAGGTTGTCCCATGTGGGGCTCACAGTCTTAATCCTCATTTTACAGATGAGGTAACAGGCACAGAGAATTTAAGTAACTTGCCCAAGGTCACACAGCTGACAAGTGGCAGAGCCGTGATTAGAACCCATGACCTTTGACTCCCAAGCCCGGGCTCTTTCCACTAAGCCACACTGCTTCTCAGAGTTGGCTTCAGATGTTGAGCAAGAAAAGCACCTGCCTCAGGACCCAGAAACCAGGAGCTGGAGGGGTGGTGGAAGTAATGGAATGGAAAATTCCCAGATTCCTAACTGCTGCTTGTCCCTTAATTCTAGAGTAGACTCTGTGTTAACAGTTGAGTGCAGGATACAGTGGCTCTGAAGTTAGGTCGGGGTCTCAGGATAGATGAGATGAAGGAACAGTGAGTAGGTTAGTATTAAAGAAGCAAAGTGTAGCAGGAAAGCAGTGAGGTAAGGTAGGAGAGGCCAAGGTGGTTGATTCCTTAAGGCCGATGGAAATGTGCTTGAGGGGTGGGAAAATATGGACTTAACTTTTTTTTTTAGAAAAATGATCTGGGCAGTAGAGCAGTAGTAATGTATTTATTAAGTGCTTACTGTGTGCAGAACACACTGTGCTGGGAGAGAAAACACAAGTAGGAATTAGACACGGTCCCTGTCTCCTGAGGGGCTCACAGTCTGAGAGGGAAATATGGACTGAAGTGGGGAGAGACAGGAGGCGGAGAGATCAATGAGAGGCTAATGCGGAAGTTAAGGCTTGATAGGATAAATGCTTGAATCCTTGCAAAACAACATGGCCTAGTGGATAGAGCATAGGCCTGAGAGTCAAAAGGACCTGAGTTCTAATCCCGGCTTCACCACTTGTCTGCGTATGACCTTGGGCAAATCACTTCATTTCTCTGTGCCTCAGTTACCTCACCTGTAAAATGGGGACTAAGACTCTGAGTTCCATGTGAGACATGGCCTGTGTCCAAACTGATATCTTGTACCTGCCCCAGAACAGTGTCTGGGACATAGTAAGTGCTTTAAAAATACCATTAAAAAAAAAAAGAAGAAAAAAAGAAGCTAAAACCAAGGTTACAGGGAATGAGGTGGCAACTCAGTGGTGGGCATAAATGCTCTATGAAGGTAAAACATTTACAATTCCCTTCCCCTCTCAAGGCACCGGCTGACTGCCTGGAACATAACCTGGCCAAAGGATTCAATTAATCAATCAAAGATATTTATTGAGCAATTACTATGGAGAAAGCACTGTTCTAAGCGCTTGGAGGAGTACAATACAAGAGAATTAGCTGACACAATCCTGACCCATAATGAGATTCTTCCATGGAACAGGAAATTTTCAGATACCAAGATTCCTTTTACTTCTCTTAATATTTCACATAATACTAGTCACTGATTGACAACCTGGGCAACTGAAGAAAGAGAAATCAGCACAATGTCACATTTAAAATTCCAATCAATCAATCAATGGTATTTACTATATGCAGAGCACAGTAGTAAGTACTTGGGAGAGTATAAACACAAGAGGATTAGCAGATTCATTACAGGCCCATAGTGAGTTTCTTCATATGAAAGAGGAAATTTTCAAGTTCCAAGATTTCCTTTCCTTCTCCTAATGTTTTACATAATACTTTCTCACTGACTGACAACTGAAGGAAATCAGCACAATGTCACCAGTCGGTCAGTGGTATTTACTGAATTCTTACTGCATGCAGAGCACAATAGCAAGTACTTGAGAGAGTACAGTGCGATAATAATAAATTGTTGTATTTGTGAAGCACTATGTGCCAAGCACTCATCTAAGCACTGGGGTAGATGCAAGGAAAAGAGGTTGGACACAGTCTCTATCCTACATAGGGCTCACAGTCTTAATCCCTATTTTGCAGATGAGGTAACTGAGGCCCAGAGAGGTTACGTGACTTCCCGAAGGTTACACAAGTTGGCAAGTAGAGGATCTGGGATTATAACCCATGACCTTCTGACTTTCAGGTTTGTGCTCTATCCACTACACCAACAGAGTTGGTAGACCCATTCCCTGCCCACAACTAGCTTACACTCTATCAAATTATATATTTATGTTAATATCTGCCTCCCCCTCTAGACTGCAAGCTTGTTGTGGTCAGGGAATGCATCTACCAACTACCAACTCTTTTGAACTGTACTCTCTCAAACATGCTCTGCACTTGGCAAGCACTCAGTAAAAACCCTTGATTGATTGATTGATTTATTGATAGAGGGGGGATGAGCAGCTGAGGACAGTAACCAGCTGCTCAATCAGGGTCAGGCTGGCTTTTGAGCGTGGGCCCATTTATTAATCGGGCAGATCTGAAGGCAAGGACCACAATTACTGGATATTTATTAATCCAACTGTTTCCCCCAAGCTTGACATCTGATCCATCAAAACACACTACATAAAGAGCTTAACCGGCTCACCCCTACCACATCTCACCCCTGCCCTCTCAAGAATGCTTTTTGACATCATATGAAGGGGACTGTATATGTTGGAAATTCAGAACTCCAAGAAGGCAAGAGCCAAGATCTCAGAAGTGTGTATCGACTTTACAGATGAAGAATAAAAAGGGAGTGTTTGCCTTTCAACTGAAGAGATCAAGACATATTAGTCTGTACTTATCAACAGATAATGCCTCCCCCACCAATCAAATTAATACCTCTCAATCTTCGGCATTTATTGAGCTCTGTGAGCAGAACATGAGAAGCATCATGGCTTAGTGGAAAGAGCATGGGCTTGGAAATCAGAGGTCATGGGTTCTAATCCTGGCTCTGCCACTTGTCAGCTGTGTGACCTTGGGCAACTCACTTAACTTCTCTGTGCCTCAGTTACCGCATTTGTAAAATGGGGATGAAGACTGTGAGCCCTACGTGGGACAACCTGATTACCTTGTATCTACCCCAGTGCTTAGAACAGTGCTTGGCACATAGTAAGAGCTTAACAAATACCAACATTATTATTATTATTGTACCAAGTGTTCTCTGACCTCAATAGTTTATCTCTCTCCTGACTCTCTCATTTGTGATCGACTGTAGTGCCCCTCCACCTGCAAGAAATTCCTTCCCCCTCAAATCCACCAAGTGACATTCATTTATTCATTCAATCATATTTATTGAGTGCTTACTGTGTGCAGAGCACTGTACTAAGTGCTTGGAAGTACAAGTTGGCAACATATAGAGATGGTCCCTACCCAACAGCGGGCTCACAGTCTAGAAGGGGAAGATAGACAACAAAACAAAACATATTAACAAAATAAAATAAGTAGAATAGTAAATATGTACCAGTAAAATAGAGTAATAAATCTGTGCAAACATACATACAGGTGCTGTGGGGAGGGGAAGAAGGTAGGGAGGGGGGAATGGAGAGGGGGAGAGGGAGGCGGGAGCTCAGTCTTCAAACTCCCCCTAAAAAGCTACCTCTTCCAGGAAGCCTTCCCTCTAACCGCCACATTTCTGGTCATAATCACTCTGAACTTGTGTGCATTTTGGTTTATCTCTTTTAGGGGGTAGGAGGATTATTTTTCATCTTACTTATGGTATCTAAGTTTTTTGTCCTGATTTCACTGAGCTAATAGAAAGTATAAACCAGTGGTTTATACTTATCTATGCAAATGTATGTACATATTACTGTATATTCTGAGGAAGATGTCAGCACCGTGCTCTCATTTTGTTTGCATTAATGTTTTCCAAATTTGTATCAATCAATTAATCAGTGGTATTGATTGAGCACTTACTGTGTGCAGAACACTGTCCTAAGTGCCTGGGAGAGTAAAATACAACAGAGTAGGTACACACATTCTCTGCGACAATGAGCTTACAGTCTAGAGGAATAGGGAATGGAGAAATAAAATAGGGAAACCTTATAGTGATCATGATGATCTAAAAGTCCTGATTCCATGGGCTTCTGCTAGCATGATCCCTACTGGCATATATAATAATAATAATAATAATAATGACATTTGTTAAGCACTTACTATTTGCAAAGCACTGTTTTAAGTGCTGGGTGGGGGATACAAGGTGATCAGGTTGTCCCACATGGGGCTCACCGTCTTCATCTCCATTTTACAGATGAGGTAACTGAGGCACAGAGAAGTTAAGTGAGTTGCCCAAGGTCACACAGCTGACAGGTGGCAGAGCCGGGATTAGAACCGATGACCTCTGACTCCCAAGCCCGGGCTTTTTCCACTTAGGAAGGCAGCGTATAGTCTAGAGGGAAATGCATGGGACTGGGATTCTACTACTGGCCTACAGTGTGACCTTGGACAAGTCACTTAAACTCTCTATGCCGTGGCTTACTCGTTTGTAAAATAGAGATAAAGTACCTGCCTGTTAGAACGTGAGCCCCGAGGGAATGGGGATTGGCTCATATAAATGTTTTGTCTCTACCCCTCTGGTGCTTGAAACATAGTAAGATCTAAGTGCTTAACAAATATCATTATCATTATTATTTATAGATATAGTAATTATACCTTTGAGTCTAAAGAAATTTAATACCAATTAATGCCCACCAAACTGTAAAACTGCAAGCTGCAGAGAACATTATTGTTCTGCAAAGAGAAAAGCATCATCAAATTTCACTGAAGTGGGGATATGAAGTCAAGTGTTGGCATTCATTAATTTAATATTACTTGCTGTGTACACAAAGCTTTCAGAACACTCTACTAAACACTTGGGAGAATTTGCAGAATTTACAATATCAGGGATTTGATGGGCAGATGTAAATTATATAGACTGAGAAAAAGGTGGGAAAATCTAGCTACAACTAGCAATGTCAGTGGTATGGAAAAATAAGTAAATGAATATGTAGAGTACATACGTCAGTATGAAAAAACAATGGCATGACAGGGATGATTGAAATTAGTCAGGGAATGCCTTCTGGAGGTTTTGAATTTTCAGTAGGCATGTGAAAATGAACATTCTTATTGTTTATTGCAAACACAAACATGATGAAATGAGTGAGAGATGTGCATACTAGAAGTATTGTGTTATATAATTTCAGGAGTACAGGGTGGCAGTAGGAAGCCATACAGCCTAGTGGAAAGAGCACAGGGCTGGGAGTCAGAAGGCCAAATTTCTAAACCCATCTCTGTCATTTACCTGCTGTGTGACCTTGGGGAAGTCATAGTGTGGCTCAGTGGAAAGAGCCCAGGCTTTGGAGTCAGGGGTCAAGGGTTCAAACCCCGGCTCCGCCAATCGTCAGCTGTGTGACTTTGGGCAAGTCACTTTGCTTCCCTGGGCCTCAGTTCCCTCATCTGTAAAGTGGGGATTAAGACTGTGAGCCCCACGTGGGACAACCTGATCACCTTGTATATCCCAAGTGCTTAGAACAGTGTTTTGCACATAGTAAGCGCTTAACAAATACCATCATTATTGGAGAGAAGCAGCGTGGCTTGGTGGAAAGAGCACGGGCTTTGGAGTCAGAGCTCAGGGGTTCGAATCCCGGCTCTGCCAATTGCCAGCTATGTGACTTTAGGCAAGTCACTTCGCTTCTCTGGGCCTCAGTTCCCTCATCTGTAAAGATTAAGACTGTGAGCCCCCCGTGGGACAACCTGATCACCTTGTAACCTCCCCAGCGCTTAGAACAGTGCTTGGCACATAGTCAGCACTTAAAAAATGCCATTATTATTAACTTCTCTGTGCCTCAGTTTCTACATCTGTATAATAGGGATTCAATACCTGTGCTCCCTCTTCCTTAGGCTGTGAGCCCTATGCGGAACGGGGACGTATCCAACCTAATTCTCTTGTATCTACCCCAGCTCTTCGTACGTCATTTTGTCCATAGCGTAAGTGCTTGACAAATACGAGAAATATTATTATTATTGAACAGTGCTTTGCACATAGTAAGCGCTTAATAAATGCCATCATTATTATTATTATCATCATTATTAGTATTATGCCATTTTTGAACTAGCAGATCCTGAGGCCAGGGCTATGGATGGAAACAAGAAGCATGTGGGAATTACTCTATCAGTCATAAGGATAACTTTTCATTCAGAAAAGAATGAGAAGGAAATCACGGGCAGGAAGAGTAATGATTTAATTTAACACAACTGGCCGCGGTAATCATTCAATGACAAACCAACAGACTCCACTAGGTGGCGCTTCAGCTCCAAGTGAAGGGCACCGGGTTGCAAGTTAAGTCAAGGCAGAGGTCACAGTTTTTACCTGAAAACCTGTTACCTTCTTTAAAAAGGTCACCTTGACTATGTTCCTGCCCACACCCACCCTTCTAATAAAAAAAAATGAAAATTACATCTTGTTTTCCTCGATTCTTTTATTTCAGGTTGGGAGCCAATCAATCGGTAATATACATCAAGCTCTACTATGTGCAAAACACTCTACTGAACACTTGGAAAAAAAACAATAGAGGTAGAAGACACCTCTATGACTTATATTAGGAGTCTACAATATAAAGTGAAGACAGACACAAAATAATGTAAAGCAGAGGAGGAGAAGTGGATGGAAAGATGGATCTGCGGGGGGGGGGGGTGGGGAAGTACTTGAATGGTAAAGTCCAACCAACAGCAGAAATGCTAAGAGTGGCTTAGATATAAATTCTTAGGTGGTGCACAGGTGTTGAGATGGTAGTAAAATATGATGCAAGGAGAAGAAAAATGAGTCAGGGAAAGCATCCCAAGCACTTAGTACAGTGCTCTGCACACTGTAAGCACTCAATGTCTGTCTCCCCTTCTAATAATAATAATAATAATAATGGCATTTATTAAGTGCTTACTATGTGCAAAGCACTGTTCTAAGCTTCTAGACTGTGAGCCCGTTGTTGGGTAGGGACCATCTCTATATGTTTCTGACTTGTACTTCCCAAGTGCTTAGTACAGTGCTCTGCACACAGTAAGCGTTCAATAAATACGATTGACTGAATGAGTGTGACTGAATGTATGAATCTGGAGAAGGTGGGATTTTGGAATTAATCAGTCAGTGGTATGGTGGGTTATTCTATCATCATCATCATCAATCGTATTTATTGAGTGCTTACTATGTGCAGAGCACTGTACTAAGCGCTTGGGAAGTACAAATTGGCAACATATAGAGACAGTCCCTACCCAACAGTGGGCTCACAGTCTAAAAGGGGGAGACAGAGAACAAAACCAAACATACTAACAAAATAAAATAAATAGAATAAATAGAATAGAATAGATATGTACAAATAAAATAAATAAATAAATAAATAGAGTAATAAATATGTACAAACATATATACTATGTGGAGTCCTATGCTAAGTACTTGAAAGACTTCAGAAAGTATTTGAAATAGGGGAAGAGTGGTGGTCTGGCTGATTTGAAGGAAGAGAGGGGTCCGGTTCGGAGGCAGGAGAATTGAAAACAAAGGACAGTTAGGTGAGATCATAAAAAAAAGGAGTAAGATGAAATTCAATGTGGGAAGAGAGTGGATACTCAAGAGGAAGAGAGTTGATGAAGAGTCATGGTTGATCCAGAGAGGAATGGGTAACCATTGGAGGTTTTGGAAGACTGGAAAGCTTTGTGCAGAACAATATTTTAGAAAGTGTACTAGACAGCAGACTGAAAATGGCACAGAATTGAGGAATGGAGAGCTGAGAAAATAGTCTATTCAGAATGTGATGCTTAGAATAGGGTGGGGACCATTTGGAGAGAGAGGAAGATATGGATCTGGGGAATGTTGGGAAGGAAAAACTGACAGGATTTAGTGACAAATTGAATGTGAACGCTTGCAAAGAGTCAGGAGTAAAGGAAAATATCAAGACTATGGGCCTCAGAGAAAGGAAGGATGGTGAGGCTATTAACTGGGACGAGTATGATGGAGTGGATTTAGGAAGAAAGAGAACAAGTTTCAGACATAATTTGAAATGGTGATGGTTTATACATGCAGAGATGTCCTTTATATGCAAGTGGAAATTCCAGATTGAAGGGATGGTGAGAGATCAGAGCAAGAAAGAGAGGTTTAGGAGTCAACAGCATAGCCGTGGTCACTAAAGTCACGGGAGTGAATGAGCTGCCAAACGGAGAGAGTGTAGAGCAAGAACTGTAGGAGACTCAGAACAGAGTGTTGAGAGACAACTACAGTTTGGGCGTGAGAGATAGAAGGGGAGCCAGCAAAAGTGGCTGAGGAGGAACAGGAGAAGAGAGGAGAAGGGGTTGGAGGAAAACCAGGGAAAAATCGTTAGTAAAACTAAGGTGAGAGTGTGTTTCCAGGAAAGGGAGTGGTTCATGTGGCCAGAGATGGCTGACAGGTCAAGAAAGATTAGGCTGCAGTAGAGTCAGTTGGTTTTGGCAAGGAGGAGAGTGTTGGTGACCTTAATAATATTTATAATTAGGGAATTTGTTAAGTGCTTACTATGTGCCAGGCATTGTACTAAGCTCTGGAGTGCATGCAAGCAAATTGGGTTTGACACAGTCCCTATCCTAGGGGGCTCATAGTCTCAATCCCCATTTTACAGATGAGGTAGAGAAGTTAAGTGACTTGCCCAAGGTCAGAGTACAGTCTCAGTGGGGTGGAAGGAAGGGGAACCAGATTACAGTGGGACAAGAAGGGAGCGGGAAGATATGAGGTGGAAGCAGTGCGGGTATACCAATTATTCAATGAATTATATACAAGTAAGGAATGACAGATAGATGGGGAAAGTTATTTTAGTTGCATGAGGGACTAGAATACATTTTGCGTTCATACACAAACCCCACAAACTATGGCTGGGTTACATTCCTTGAAAACACAGCTGTATCAAGGGATGTTTTTCCCCATAAACTTACCTGCTATCATTCAGGTTTCATTCCAGAACAAACCTCAATATTATAGTTGAGCCCCACAAATTGAAATTACACTGTAAATCTTTCCCTGCCTCACATCCTCCCACTCCTTGCCCTCCTCTGCTCCTGATTGCCTTTCTTATCCCCCTGCCTTCCTTGCCCCCCTTCCCTGACACCCCAGGATTTTATTTTTTTTTGTTTATATTTCAGTCATTACAGGTAAATCCATTCCCTCCTTGCTCCCTTTTACTCAATCCTCACTCTCACCTGTTTGAGATTCTAGGCTGAGACCCACCCGATGGCCAAATTTCTGGGGCAATCAATCATTCCATCAATGGTATTTAGAGAAGCAGCATGGCATAGTGGATTCAACACAGGCCTCGGAGTCAGAAGGTCATGGGTTCTAATCCTGACTCCACGCCTTGTCTGCTGTGTGACCTTGGCCAGGTTCTTCTTCACTTCTTCTTCAGGTTCTTCACTTCTCTGTGCCTCAGTTACCTCATCTGCAAGATGGGGGTTGAGGCCCTGAGCCCCACGTGGCTTAGCGACTGTGTCCATCCTGATATGCTCGTATCCACCCCAATGCTTAGCACAGTGCCTGGTACAAAGTAAACACTTAACAAATACATTCATTATTATTATTATTATTTGCTGAGTGCTTATGAGGTGCAGAGCATTGTACTAAGTGCTTGGGAGAGTACAATACAATCGAATTAGCATACACATTCCCTGTTCATAATAAGCTTATAGTTTAGAGGGTCAAGCATCCTTGATCTAAGTACCAGGAATCAGTTTTTATTTGTCCCAACTACATCTCTCTCGAATCACAGTCTAGTTGATCCTAATGATAATAATAATAATGGCATTTATTAAGCACTTACTATATGCAAAGCACTGTTCTAAGCACTGGGGAGGTTACAAGGTGATCAGGTTGTCCCACGGGGGGCTCACAATCTTATTCCCCATTTTACAGATGAGGTAACTGAGGCACAGAGAAGTTAAGTGACTTGCCCAAAGTCACACAGCTGACAATTGGCAGAGTCGGCATTCGAACCCATGAACTCTGACTCCAAAGCCCAGGCTCTTTCCACTGAGCCACGCTGCTTCCCCAGCCATGCTGCTTCTAATCTTTTCCCTTCGCACATACCTCTTCTTTCTTTCAAATAATAATAATAATAATAATGGTATTTCTTAAGCGCTTACTATGTGTCAAGCACTGTTCTAAGTGCTGGGGGGGATACAAGGTAATCAAGGTTGTCCCACTTGGGGCTCACAGTCTTCATCCCCATTTTACAGATGAGGGAACTGAGGCCCAGAGAAGTTAAGTGACTTGCCCAAAGTCACACAGCTGACAAGTGGTGGAGCCGAAATTCGAACACATGACCTCTGACTCCCAAGCCCGGGCTCTTTCCATTGAGCCACACAGTCTCTGCAATCTCTCTCTATGGCAGGGAGAGCAGGGATGAACCACACAACTACAGACAACCACAGTCTGCTGAAAAGGAGGAAGAAGAGCAGAGCTGGAAGATTTCTAGCCATGTCCTCCATCCCCCTGCCTCCATGCTACGGCAGCTGATGAGTTTTCTCCTTCCACCCCGGCCATTACTATGGGAAAGGCCGATGAGCTGAGACACCTGCCCACAGACAGTTTGAATCTGGACTAATATTTTGAAGAATATCATGCAATAGAGTTCATAAACATGATCTCTGCCTCTGCTTGACCAGCAAGTGTATCTGTAGCTAGACCAGTGCCCCATAGCCAGGCTTCAGTGCCTGTTCTTCAGGTCAGGATAATACTCCAAGCATGCCTATCTTCCTTCTTTTTTTTTAATAATATTTGTTAAGCACTTACCATCGGCCAGGCACTGTTTTAAGCGCTGGAGTTAATTAGGTTGGACACAGTCCCTGTCCCACGTCGAGCTCACAGTCTTAATCTCCATTTTGCAGATGAGATAATTGAAGGACTGAGAAGGTAAGTGACTTGCCGAAGGTCACACAGCAGACAAGTGGTGGAGCTGGGATTAGAACCCAGGCCCTTCTGACTCATAGGCCTGTGCTCTAACCATTAGGCCACTCTGCTTCTCTTCCAAACATAATCCCCCGTCCCCCATCTCCCCACTGGGGAGTTGGGTTTTTAATGTTCTGCCGGCAGCTGGCCATGAAGTCATTGGACTTTGTTGAAGAAAGGGTGACCCCATGTTGTCAATCAAGTAGTAGAAGCATGGGAACCAGCTGTCTGTCAAATGGCAAAACTGTCAGTTATATTTGGCCATGAGTCTATTAAAAGGCAGAGATCTCATGATCCAAAAAAAAGCTGCATAATTTAACTAAAGGTTTTTCAGTCTTTCCATGCTGAATCTAGTCAAATATACTCAGAGGAAATCTCGTAGTAGCCGACTGGCAAAGAAGACTAATTAGGCCTCTTGAAGATAGATTTGGATTTTGCTGTCATCTTTTTTTCTTTTTTCCTTCTAGTCTCATCTGGAAGGGAATACTCCAATAAGGCCTCAACCTTTGCAAAAATACCTAGGAAAATTGTGATCATCCATGCCTTTAAAATAGTAAACTAAAGAAATTAAGTACTTCAGGCTAAGGTTTTGCTTCCTTCCTACGAAATGAAACCATTTTTAGTGGGAAGAAAAAATGAATTTAGGGTTACAATTTTTAGATTACATTTTGTCACTAAGTGAAAAACATGAATTATCTGTGTTAATTCAGATTAGTTTTCATTAGAATTAGAAACCACCTTCTGTTATATAACCAGTGCAAACTGTGTAAAAAACTTTTTTTCCAAAGTTTATTAAAAATTCAAGAGGGAATATTAAAAAAGGGAAACAGTTATATCTTCCCTAAATTCATACAAATAATTTGATAAGGACAATTTTTTTAATTGAAAGGGTAATGTAGAAATAGCATTAATCACCATCTTATGTGCTGTGTTTGCACCACAATGTAAAATTGCCATCTTTGATTATTGCTATTATGTGATATTTCTATAAGACTGAACAATGTGTTTCACAATAGTTGAGTGATGTAAGGGCAATAGAAAAAGGGAATAAAGGAACTGAGAACCTTATTCTCAACCATCCACAATCTGAAAGGGCAAACAGCTCCTTCCTAATTATCAGGTAAACATTGTACTGTCTTTCACACTTGGAACAAAACAGCTCTCAAAGATTTAAAAGCTCAATTCGGAAATGACAGTCAATTTTGAGTTTGCGTTTCTGCAAACGTGGATTGGGGAGTCTTGTGAAACACATTATGCTGGTCTTGGAAAGGGAACAGTGGAAGTATGGGAGATTAACTCCAAAAGTAGCAGGTGGGAGGGTGAAGGAGTAGCCTTTTTTCCTCTCCACTTGAGTGGCCCGAAAGTCACCACTACTTTCTGGTATCATTGCTGGCACCGCTGAAGTGGCAGCTGCACATCATTTATGTTCTGGCCAAACTTCATTTCTGTGGTCATGTGGAAGCTTCTATCCGTCTGGCCCCACACTAAGAGCTCCTCCATCTATACCCACCCATGTATATTTAATAAATCACAAGACCATATAACAGGCTCTTGTCATCTCTGCCCACACAGTCATACCGCATGGTGAAGTGGATGGATCATGGGACTGGAAGTACTGCAAAGTCAAAAGGTCATGGGTTCTAATCCCGGCTCTGCCACATGTCTGCTGCGTGACCTTGGGCAGGTCATTTCATTTCTCTGGGCCTCAGTTACCTCATCTGTAAAATGGGGATTGAGACTGTGAGTCCCACATGGGACAGGGACTGTTTCCAACTTGATTTGCTTGTATTCACCGCAGCTCTTAGTACAGTGCCTGGCACATAGTAAGTGCTTAACAGATACCATCATTATTATTGCTATTATTATTCACTCAGCCTGGCACCTCAATGTCACCATAGGATACAGATCTGGGCAAGGGGAGCAAGTGAGAGGGGTTGGCTGAAGGCCAAGTCAACCCACCCTCTGCCTTCCTGGTTCCTTTAGAGCAAGGACAGTACAATATTTAGGAGGCTAGAAAGATGTCCGCGATCTTTAGCCAAGGACATTTAGCCAGGAGTGGGGAAAGGCCTGAAGAATATCCTCTCCAAGAACGGCTTAACTGACTGATTATACTGAGCTATTTTGGAGGATTCATTATTTTACTGTCTGCCACATTATTTGTGATGCATTCTTACAGTTAAAGGGGTCTGTTCTCCCCCAGGGAGAATGCCTTCATTAAACCGATTGCATTTATTCTAGTACTTAGTAATGTGCTTTGAACATTGTGAATGCTTAAAAAAGTCAGCAATAGCACACACACATACACATGATTCTATTGCATTTGATACTTGCCCCATCCAGAGGAATGCATAAAGTCTCTATACATATCGTTTTGCTTCCTGCCTTTCCCATTTTTCTGCAGGGAAGGGTGTGAAGGCCTTACAAAATTGTTTTTACTGATGTCTAGGAGTGCAGACAAACCTTGAGCAGGAGATTATGTAATGAGAAAGTCAGTCAGGAACTTCATGCCCCACATTCATTCAATCGTATTTACTGTGTACTTACTGTGTGCAGAGCACTGTACTGAGAGCTTGGGAATACAACATCACAAAAGATACATTCCCTGCCCACAGCAAGCTTACAGTTAGAGGGGGTGCCAGCTCCATATTGGGAAGGTGAGTCATCACAACCATGATATTGGCACTTTGAGTGTGAAGCTCTTTGCCTGTCTGCTTTTGTTCACTCTGCCCCTCGAGCCCAACGCAGACTGAAGTGGAGATGACAGCTCGTCAGCCAGATGTGCTTTGCTGGAGTTGTCCCTCTCATGCCCAAAATTTACTGGGACCGGGCTTAAGTCTTCGCTTATCCCCAGTCTACATCCAGATCTAGATACAATGCGACTCAGTTTCCTCGTCTGTAAAATGGGGAGAGAGTCAATACACATTCTCCCTCTTAGATTGTCATGTGGAACAGGGGCTTTGTCTGACCTGATTAATTTGTATCACTCCAGTGCTTTGTTCACTGCTTGGCACATAGTAAGCACTTAACTATTATTATTTTATTATTATTTCTGAGATCTAGTCATGTAAAGCAGCTTAATGGTCTGAACAGTTTTTCTGGACAGTGCCCAATCCCCACAAAGGGCAGAGGATAGGTCTGTTTGGTGTTATATTGTACAGTCCCAGGTGCTTAGTACAGTGCTCTGCACATAGTAAGCACTCAATAAATATGACAATGAATGAAACAAGGCCATGCTTACTTCTTGTCACACCTATAGCTGTGTTTTCTGCATCCCAGGCTTCAGACATGTCTGAAATATTCCCTCCCTTACCCAGAATATGCGTCTCTTTTTTTCCAACAATTCCTATTTTCATCATATATGCACTGGCTTTTTTCTCCTGTGAAATGATTGTAACTGTCTTTCTATTTTTCTCCATTACCGGTTTCAGTTTTTTTAAAATTTGGCAACTGCATTTATCATGCCAACGTGATACAGTTTCTCCACACCATGCTCAAAGAGTAGGCTCAAAAATCTCCAGCCCAGCTTTTTAGTGCATATATCAAATGATCTGAGGAACTTAACCTTTACAGTCTTTGACGAGTCTATAAAATGATTCCCACAAGCCAAACACTAATCATTTTCTTTCATTATTTTCCTTGACTTGATAGGCAGCTTAAATTTTTAAAACATTTTCATGAACTCTTCTCCAATTCCTCTCTTTTTTTTCTTTACAAAATATTGTGAGCTTGTTTGACCTTATTTTTTTTTTTTTGATGTATCTGTTATGTATTTCTTAAAACGTATTATGGCACCAGTGGTTATAACGATATGTGACTTACTGACTGGCAAAGCCTGGAGTTTTCTGTCAGTCTTGATTCTGCTCAGTTTTACCGTGGCCTTTCACACCATCAATCACAATGTCCTTATCGCTTGACTTCATGGGGTAGCAGTGCTTAGCTGGCTTGCGTCTTATCTTTCCAATCACCCTTTTTAGGCTTTGTGGGGAAGAAACTTTCCAGGATTCATAATATATCACTTAGAGTACATGATGGTTGTACAGGGCTTTTCAAATACCATGGGAGACTCCAGTTCCACGTGATTCCTCCAGAATTGGGACTCAGTGGTGTGAATAGTAACAAAAGCAATAAGAAATAGTCCTACTGTGTAAGAAGATGTCTAGGGCATTTCTTCCAATACCACTTTCTGGCTCAGAGTTTCTGCTCCTTAATTGCTGCTTGAGATTTCAGCCCACACTTTGATTTTCCTGAGTCTTATGTGCAAGGTCTAAACTTTCTAATGCTGGCTTCATTCTAAAGGGATATGAGCTTGACTCCAGGCTGTAAGCTCACTGTGGACAGGACTGTGTCTGTTTGTTGTTATACTGTACTCTCCTAAGCACTTAGTACAGTGTTTTGCACATGGTAAGGGCTCAATAAATACGATTGAATGAATACACTATGAATTCACGTGTGTAGACCTGTTTTTTCCTGTCATTTATGGAAACTACTAGCTTCTTGTTCCACTGTGCCTCCTGGGGAATGACAGCAGAGATGTACAGTGAAATTATGGGGAGGGAGAAGCATGACCGAGTGAAAAGAGCAAAGGTCTGGAGTCAGGAGGCCTGAATTCTCCTTACAGCTCTGTCATGTGCCTCCAGGGTGACCTTGGGCAAGTCATTTAACTTCTCTGTGCCTCAGTTTCCTCTTCTGTCAAATGGTGAATGTCTGTTCTCCCCACTTCTCCTAGACTGGAAGTTCTATATAGATATGTATTTTGTTTCTTGAATGGTATTTGCTAAGCACGTCCAATGTGTCAGGCACTGTTCTAAGCACCATATGGGTCAGGGACGGGGTCCAACCTGATTATC
Source organism: Tachyglossus aculeatus (assembly GCF_015852505.1). NCBI lineage: Eukaryota > Metazoa > Chordata > Mammalia > Monotremata > Tachyglossidae > Tachyglossus > Tachyglossus aculeatus. The sequence goes on from NC_052081.1 coordinate 16,534,717, forward strand.
ACTTATTGAAGCAGCGTGGCTCAGTGAAAAGAGCCAGGGCTTGGAGTCAGAAATCGTGGGTTCTAATCCTGGCTCTGCCACTTGACAGCTGTGTGACTTTGGGCAAGTCACTTAACTTCTCTGTGCCTCAGTTCCCTCATCTGTAAAATGGGGATTAAGACTGTGAGCCCCACGTGGAACAACCTGATCACCTTGTATTCCCCCCAGCGCTTAGAACAGTGCTTTGCACATAGTAAGTACTTAACAAATATCATCATTCTTCTTATTATTAAGCAATCAATGTCATGATTGAGTGTTTCCTGCATACAGAACACTGTGCTAAGCACTTGGGAGAATGCAATACAGTAGAGTTGGTAGATAGGAACGATTCCTGCCCTCAGTGGCTTTATAATCTAGTTGCGAACGTGGACGTTAAAATAAATTACAGATAGGAAATGCGTCAGAGCATAAGGGATGTATACATGACTGCCGTGGGGCTGGCAGAAGAGATGAGTACTTAGCATGTTTAAGAGATCTAGATCTAAGTGCATGGGTGACTGTAAGCTCGTTGTGGGCAGGGAATGTGTCTGTTTATTGTTACCCTGTGTTCTGTCAAGCACTTAGTGCAATGCTTTGCACACAGTAAGCATTCAATAAATATGACTGAATAAATGATGCAGACAGGAGAGCAATCTGGGTGGGGAAATGAGGGGCGAGTCTGGGAAGAATTCGGGGAGATATGATTTTAAAAGGGATTTAAGGATGGGGAGAATGGTGGTCTATCAAATATGAATGGGAAGGGAGTTCCAAACCTGGTTTTTAATCTTGGCTCTGCCAATTGCTTGCTGTGTGGCCTTGGGCAAGTCACGTAACTTCTCTTTGCCTCAACTTCCTCAACTGTAAAATGGGAAGTAAATTCCTGTTCTCCCACCTACTTAGACTGTGAGCTTCATGGGGGACAAGGACTGTGCTGAACCTAATTTACTTGTATCTACCCCAGTGCTCGGCAGTGCTTGACACGTAGTAAAACACTTAGCAAATACCAAAAAAAAAAAAAAAAAAGAAATAAAACTAAAAATATTATCAATATCTGTTAGAATTAGGGGTTTAGCTTGTTCAGATTTTCAATCCGATTTTACATACGTCGTGGGTTATCCCGTTAAGACTTTCTGGACTGTGGCTTTCTAAATTGCAAGCAATCTAGTTTCTCTTTTTCAACTATCAATTTTCTTTTCTGTTTTGACTTCAGGGTACTTTAAAAATGTCAGGTGAACCCATGATCTTTTCCATTATCTCTCTCTCACATTTAATGGTTGATCTTCTGTTCCAAGTGGATTATTTCAACCCCATCAATACTTGTAAACCTATTATATCAAATTGGAAAAGGCACAAAGCTTAACAGATATTATACTAATAGACTGACAGACCTTCAAAAACACACCTTCATATCAGAAAGATAAATAAACTTTCATATCACAAAGATGATTTGACGGTTCAAAATCTATAGTTGAGCATTTTTTATTTTTTTTTGCCTAATGACATACTTCACTCTGCTGCCTGGATCAGTTTTCTAAAATAGCATTCAATCCACGGTTCCTGCTCCTAAAGAACTTCCCGTGGTTGTCCATCTCCCACCTCGCCATACAGAAACTCCTTTTCATTGGCTTTAAAGTACCCAGTCACCTTGCCACCTCCTACATTATTTCACCAATTTCCTCCTACAACCCAGCACATTCACTTTGCTTCCCTAACACCAATCTACTCACTGTACCTTGATCTTGTTCATTTTGTTGCTGATCCCTTGCCCATGTCTTGTCTCTGTCCTGTAAATCTCTCCTCATTCATATCTTACAAACCATCTCTCTCCCCATTTTCAAAATCTTATTAAAATCACATGTCTGCCCAGAAGCCTTTTCCTATTAATTCCCCATTCCCCCTACTCCCTCTACCTTCTGCATTGCCTTGGACTTAGATTTGTATCCTTTCTTCACCCTATCTTCAGCCCCATAGCACTCAAGTACATATCTGTAATTTATTTTAATGTCCATCTCCCCGTCTAGACCATTCATTCATTCAGTCGTATTTACTGAGCACTTACTGTGTGCAGAGCACTGTACTAAGTGCTTGGGAAGTACAAGTTGGCAACATATACAGACGGTCCCTACATAAAGCGGGCTCACAGTCTAGAAGGGGGAGACAGAAAACAAAACAAAACATATTAACAAAACAAAATAAATAGAATAAATATATACAAGTAAAATAAATAGAGTAATAAATACGTACAAACATATACGCAGGTGCTGTGGGGAGGGGAAGGAGGTAAGGCGGGGGGATAGACTATAAGCCCTTCTGGGCCACTACCAGCTCTGTTGTATTGTATTCTCCCAAGTGCTTAGTAAAGTGCTCTGCACAAAGTAAGCGCTCAGTGAATACCATTGATGGATTGAGTGATTACAGGAAAACGAGATGCGTATAACTCTAAAAACTGTGATGCCATTTGGGGGCAATGATTTCATGTCAGTTGTTACTGTGTGTCACTGGAAAAGCAATGTGGCCTAGTTGATAGACCACAGGCCTGGAAGTCCAAGGGACCTGGGTTCCAAACCTGGCTCCGCTGCTTGTTTTCTGTGTGCCCTTGGGCAAGTCACTTAACTTATCTGTGAACTTATCTTATCTCTCCTTCTCCATGCCCACTCTGATCCTTGGAGACTTCAATATCCACATGGATATCCCTAACGACTCCTCTGCCGCCCGCCTTCTATCTCTCCTTGACGCTGCCAACCTCTTCCTCCACCCCACCTCACCCACTCACCAACTTGGTCATACCCTCGACCTCATCATCTCCTACCGCTGCACTGTGTCCACCCTCACCAACTCTGTGATCCCTCTCTCTGATCATAATCTTCTCACCTGCCTCCTCACTCACACTCCTTTCCCCTGTAAATCCATATTACTCCCTCACAGAGATCTCCGCTCTCTGGACCCCACCCATCTTTCGGAACGCCTCACACCCCACCTCGCCGCCCTCTCCTCTCTACCCAGTCTTGATGATCAGATTACTGCTCTCAACTCTACCCTTTCTACTCAGCTAGACTCGCTCGCTCCCCCTTTCCCTTCGCCGCTCTCGCACCACTAACCCACAGCCCTGGATCACTGCCACTGTCCGCCTCCTTCGCTCTTATGCTCGAGCTGCCGAACGCTGCTGGCGAAAGTCTAAACACCATGCCAACCTCGTTCACTTCAAGTTTATCCTTTCCTGCCTTAACTCAGCCCTCTCTTCTGCCAGACAAAACTATTTCTCCTCCCTTATTGACACCCATGCCCATCACCCCCCGCCAGCTCTTCCGTACATTCAACTCCCTTCTCAGGCCCCCGGTTCCTCCCCCTCCTCCTTCCCTCACCCCCAACGATCTGGCCTCCTACTTCATTAACAAAATTAAATCCATCAGGTCCGACCTCCCCAAAGTCTCTTCCCCCCTTTCTCCAACCCCCCGGCTCTCAACATTCTCTGCTACTCTCCCATCCTTCCCAGTGGTATCCTCAGAGGAACTCTCCTCCCTCCTCTCAAGTGCTACTCCGGCCACCTGTGCTTCTGACCCCATTCCCTCTCATCTTATGAAATCTCTCGCTCCATCCCTTCTCCCCTCCTTAACTTCCATCTTCAACCGCTCACTCTCCACTGGTTCCTTCCCCTCTGCCTTCAAACATGCCCATGTCTCTCCCATCCTAAAAAAACCCTCTCTTGACCCCACCTCACCTTCTAGTTATCGTCCCATATCCCTCCTACCATTCCTTTCCAAACTCCTTGAACGAGTTGTCTACACGCGCTGCCTAGAATTCCTCAACAACAACTCTCTCCTCGACCCCCTCCAGTCTGGCTTCCGTCCCCTTCATTCCACGGAAACTGCGCTCTCAAAGGTCACCAATGACCTCCTGCTTGCCAAATCCAACGGCTCATACTCTGTCCTAATCCTCCTCGACCTCTCAGCTGCCTTTGACACTGTGGACCACCCCCTTCTCCTCAACACGTTATCTGACCTTGGCTTCACAGACTCCGTCCTCTCCTGGTTCTCCTCTTATCTCTCCGGTCGTTCTTTCTCAGTCTCTTTTGCAGGCTCCTCCTCCCCCTCCCATCCTCTTACTGTGGGAGTTCCCCAAGGTTCAGTGCTTGGTCCCCTTCTGTTCTCAATCTACACTCACTCCCTTGGTGACCTCATTCGCTCCCACGGCTTCAACTATCACCTCTACGCTGATGACACCCAGATCTACATCTCTGGCCCTGCTCTCTCCCCCCTCCCTCCAGGCTCGCATCTCCTCCTGCCTTCGGGACATCTCCATCTGGATGTCCGCCCGCCACCTAAAGCTCAACATGTCGAAGACTGAGCTCCTTGTCTTCCCTCCCAAACCTTGTCCTCTCCCTGACTTTCCCATCTCTGTTGACGGCACTACCATCCTTCCCGTCTCACAAGCCCGCAACCTTGGTGTCATCCTCGACTCCGCTCTCTCATTCACCCCTCACATCCAAGCCGTCACCAAAACCTGCCGGTCTCAGCTCCGCAACATTGCCAAGATCCGCCCTTTCCTCTCCATCCAAACCGCTACCCTGCTAATTCAAGCTCTCATCCTATCCCATCTGGACTACTGCACTAGCCTTCTCTCTGATCTCCCATCCTCGTGTCTCTCTCCACTTCAATCCATACTTCATGCTGCTGCCCGGATTATCTTTGTCCAGAAACGCTCTGGACATATCACTCCCCTCCTCAAAAACCTCCAATGGCTACCGATCAATCTGCGCATCAGGCAGAAACTCCTCACCCTGGGCTTCAAGGCTCTCCATCACCTCGCCCCCTCCTACCTCACCTCCCTTCTCTCCTTCTACTGCCCAGCCCGCACCCTCCGCTCCTCCACCACTAATCTTCTCACTGTGCCTCGCTCTCGCCTGTCCCGCCGTCGACCCCCGGCCCACGTCATCCCCCGGGCCTGGAATGCCCTCCCTCTGCCCATCCGCCAAGCTAGCTCTCTTCCTCCCTTCAAGGCCCTGCTGAGAGCTCACCTCCTCCAGGAGGCCTTCCCAGATTGAGCCCCTTCTTTCCTCTCCCCCTCGTCCCCCTCTCCATCCCCCCGCCTTACCGCCTTCCCCTCCCCACAGCACCTGTATATATGTATATATGGTTGTACATATTTATTACTCTGTTTACTTATTTATTTATTTATTTTACTTGTACATTTCTATCCTACTTATTTTATTTTGTTGGTATGTTTGGTTCTGTTCTCTGTCTCCCCCTTTTAGACTGTGAGCCCACTATCGGGTAGGGACTGTCTCTATGTGATGCCAATTTGTACTTCCCAAGCGCTTAGTACAGTGCTCTGCACATAGTAAGCGCTCAATAAATACGATTGATTGATTGATTGATCTGTGCCTCAGTTGCCTCATGTGTAAAATGGGGATGAAGACTGTGAGCTCCATATGGGACAAGGACTATATCCATCCTGATTAGTTTGGATCTACCCCAGCACTTAGTGCATGGCACGTAGAAAGCACTTAGCAAATACCGTAAAAAAAATAACAACAACAAAACATAACAAGTAAACGTTTTCCAGTAGCACAATCCCACTCTGGTATCAAATGATGTAGACGGGGCAACACTGTTAAGAGCACTACAATAGAAAGCCTGATCTGGTGGGTCGAAATAGAGAGAGGAGTTGAGCCCCTTAATCAAATCAATCAATCGTATTAATTGAGCGCTTACTGTGTGCAGATTGGACGACCAAGAAGCAGCCTTGAAAATAGTCAGTGTGGGGAAAATGCAATAATGAAGTAGGGAACTATCTTTACATGAAAGACAATTTTAGCTACAGTTGCTCACGTCTTGTCTTATGCCGTTGTTTCCAACCCCTATGGACGCATTTCTCCCAGAATGTCGCACCTCCATCTGCAATCGTTCTGGTAGTGCATCCATAGAGTTTTCTTGGGAAAAATATGGAAGTGGCTTATCATTGCCTCCTGTCACGCAGTCATTTTGAGTCTCCACCCTCAACTCTCTCCATACTGCTGTTGCCCAGCACAGGGGAGTTTTGACTTGTAGCAGATTGCCTTCAACTCGCTAACCACTGCCCAAACTAGGAATGGAATGGGTAGACCTCTGCTTGACTCGCCCTCCTGTCGTCGAGACTGGTAGAGGACTGGAAACTCTCCAGGTGAGACCCTCAGAGGGGAGGGTAGAGGGAAGCAAACCAGAGAGCAGAGGAAAAACCAAGATATATTTAGCTCCCAATAACCAGGAACAGGGCCATATAACACTGACAGGTTATTAGAGGAGCCATTTTTCCCATTACAAACCTGACCCAGCTTCACGGTCTTAAAGTTTTAAAATATCCACAGGGCTGGGGAACGAGATCAGTCCGAGGCTGAAGGTAACACAGGTCCAATGACAACAACGCAATTACAACGCAGGCCTTCGGTCTAAATTAATACTCTGATTTAAAAAGGAAAAGAAAATGTCAGCATGCTTATCACCATTGTAATTATAAACATTGTAACACTATAATAGATTGAGGCAATTTCAAAGAAGTAATTTTCTCAGTGTGTGTGAAAGGGAAATACTGTCGTGGCTTAATTGACTCTATTCTCTTACCTACGTAAGTAAATTATCATAAATACTGTTAAACCTTACCTGACTTAAGGAAATCTCTTTTTTTATTTGCAGTGCTGAAATAAGCTTTCCTGAATCAGATAGATCATCAGAATTGATAGAATGCTGCATAATGCTTCCATGCACTGACAGTTTAGTGTGAGGTTTCCTGACATTCACTTTTGTTCTTAAACAAAATTTCATACTCTTGTGTACAGAAACCAGTAAATATGGCTCTGCTTCCTAGAATGCTCACTTGTGTGACTCATATATGACTGCAGGATCTGAGGTTTACAGCCTAGAATAAATCTATGCCATATTTTCTAGCTTTTTGTTTTACGTTTACAGTGAAAATGAATATTCAGTAAGCCAAATTCAGAAATTAAGTGCTCTCTGAATTGGTGCAAATATGAAATGTTGAATTGTTTTTTAAAAGCAGGACTCTTGTTCTCACTTCTACCAAAGTGAGGGATTTACAACTTTCTTCTTCACTCCCTTTCTGTTTCTCTCTGCCTGTCTCTCACTTTTTTTTTTTTTTTTAATGGTATTTGATAAATGCTTACTATGTTCCAAGCACTGTACTAAGTGCTAGGGTAGATACAAGCTAATTAAGTTGGAAACAGGCCCTGTCTCACATAGGGCTCACATTCTTTATCCCTATTTTGCTGATGAGGTAACTGAGGCACAGAGAAGTTAACTAAGTTGCCCAAGGTCACACAGCAGACAAGTGACAGAGCCAGAACTGTGCTCTTTCCACTAGGCCACACTGCTTCTCTTTCTTTTTCTCTCACACTCTCATTCTCTATGTCTCCCTCTCTTTCTGCTTCTCTCCTTTTCCTTTTGTCATCTTTCTCTTCCAAAATATTAATTACAGAGTCAAAATCACTGGTATTTATTATGAGAAAATATGTAATGTTTCCAACTAAATGTGATGCAGCCAACTCTAGATTATTTAGAGGCCCATTATATAGTCAACGGTTTATCCATGCCGATTAGTAGTTCCGCCAAAAGATGGGAAGGGGAAGAGAGTGTCCATGTTAATCTCAAATCCGTCAATTTTGTGACTTTATAGTAGTACTATTAAAAGAAGTAATGGAGGAGGAAGGTGAAATTAATGACTAAAATGGGCTTTTAGATTGTCTGGGGATTTAAATAACGTACCTTTGCCCCATTAGCAAGGATAACTGAGAGCTTCTGTAGCTCGGTTGTTTTTATGTAAATTGTGTGTATATAGATAGCTCTAAAGATTTTTTTTTTCTCAGTGAGGCAAATGTCCTGCTTTTACAATTTAATCTCCTTGCTCAGCAAGGAATAGATTTGATGGCTGAAATGTTACTTTTCTTCACTTTGTTGCCCCTCATACAGGGACAGCCTCAGTTAGTGGCTTGGGAAGCTGACTGGACTTGGAGCCACAGAAGTGTGAGCATATCTGGGGAACATTTTGGTTCAAGTATCCTGCCACGTTATTTCCTCCCTCCCCTACATTCTCATACCACACCCAAAACCTCTACCCCTTCCCTGGGCTGAAGTCCTATGGCAACTGTGTAGAGAGGGTGTATATTTCTGAACCCGTACATACTGCCTTCAAAATGCAAGAATAAAAAGTGTGAGAGAACGCAGTAAAGAAAATGGATTTGAATGGCTTTTGCCTCCTTCTGGTCAATAAATCGATCAATCGATGGTATTTATTGCGTATTCACTGTGTGCAGAGCACTATAAGTGATTGAGGGAGTACAATGCAATAGAGATGGTACATACATTTCCTCCCCATAAGGAGATTACAGAATGTGATGACTAAATGCTTAGTACAGTGCCTTGCACACAGTAAGTGCTCAATAAACATAATTGAATGAACGATTGAATGAATTAATGATGGCATTTATTAAGAGTCTACTATGCGCAAAGCATTGTTCTAAGCGCTGGGGAGGTTACAAGGTGATCAGATTGTCCCACAGGGGGCTCACAGTCTTAATCCCCATTTTACAGATGAGGTAACTGAGGCACAGAGAAGTTGAGTGACCTGCCCAAAATCACACAGCTGACAAGTGGTGGAACTAGGATTTGAACCTATGACCTCTGACTCCAAAGCCCGGGCTCTTTCCGCTGAGCCACACTGCTTACTCCAGCTATGTCTAATTCATACACACACACACACACACACACACACACACAAACACACACACACACACACACACACATTCTCTGTCACTCTGTAGTAGTAAAAGTAATAATAATAATAGTGGTATTTGTTAAGCACTTTCTATGTGCCAGACTCTTTACTAAGCGCTTTGGTAGATACAAGCTAATCAGGTCGGACACAGTCCCTGTCCCACATGGGGCTCACAGTCTTAATCCCCATTTTACAGATGAGGTAACTGAGGCACAGATAAATTAAGTGACGTCTGCAGACACACCACAGACAAGTGGAGAACGTGGAATTAGAACCCACGTCATTCTGACTCCCTGGACTCCTTGGATGCTACTACTACAAGCATTCACTGAACATCCACTTGATGAGGTAGACTATACTAGGTGCTTTGAAAGTCCAAAGCAAAGAAGTAAAACATTCTCTATACAGTGCTTACATTCTAGGACAGCAAAAGATTCACATGATATGGTCAGTATGTACGATACCAAGTGTAGAACCAAATATATCACAGGGAAGCAACTAAAATATATGCTTGGCTGACCATAAAATTCCTAGAAATCCAGGTCATCTAGAGGGAGCTTTGTGACAAGGTTAAAACATTCCTATTGGAAAAATAAATTTAATCTGCTTCTCATGAATTGAACCACAAATGGGTAGAGATACTCTCTCTCAGGCTGTCATTAAGACTGTGGACGCGGCTCACTGATGAACTCAGAATTGTTTTGATGGGAATGCAGAGGTATACTGAGGATACCTTTCATCAGAGGTTTTTGATTGCTAAAAGAGGCAGTATCCCCCATTCATTCCACCTCTATTGGATTGGAAGTCCATAATAATAATAATATTAATGGCATTTATTAAGCACTTACTACATGCAAAGCACTGTTCTAAGTGTTGGGGAGGTTACAAGGTGATCAGGTTGTCCCACAGGGGGCTCACAGTCTTAATCCCCACTTTACAGATGAGGTAACTGAGGCCCAGAGAAGTTACAAAGTCACACAGCTGACAAGTGGCAGAGCCGGGATTTGAACCCGTGACCTCTGACTCCAAAGCCTGTGCTCTTTCCACTGAGCCACGCTGCTTCCCAGCCATCCCACTCCAGCAGAATCCCCAGAAGATGCAAGGGCAGCAGCCTTACAGCAGTGATAATAATAATGATTATGGAATTTGTTAAGTGCTTATTATGTGCCAGGCACTGTACTAAGCACTCGGGTGGATCCAAGCAAATCGGGCTGGACACAGTCTCTGTCCCACCTGGGGTTCACAGACTCAAATCCCATTTTACAGATGAGACAATCACTCAGTTCCCCTCTCCTTCAAGAGGCCTTCCCTGACTCATTTCCATTCCCCCCTCACTGTGTCATCTTTACAGTTGGATTTTCATCCTTTCCTCAGCCCCACAACCCTTATGTATGTATCCATAAGTATTTATATTTATAATAATATCCATATCCGACTCTAGACTGTAAACTCATTGTGGGCAGAGAATGTGTCTACCCACTCTGTTATACACTGCTAAGTGCTTAGCACAATATCTGTATCCCCCTCTAGACTGTAAACTCATTGTGGGCAGGGAACGTGACTACCCACTCTGTTATACACTGCTAAGTGCTTAGCACAATGTTCTGCACACACTGATCACTTAAGTCTGACTCATTTGTACTGTAGAACTTCAGGATGCTCTCAAACTTGAGAGCATGCTGGAGTCACCTTCAGTATATCTCTAGCAGCATGGTTTAGTGGCAAGAGCACCGGTTTGGCAATCAGAGGATGTGGGTTCTAATCCCAGCTCTGCCACTTTTCTGATGTGTGACCTCGGGTAAGTCACTTAACTTCTCTGGGCCTCAGTTACCTTATCTGTAAAATGGGGATTAAAAGTGTGAGCCCCATGTGGGACATCCTGATTACCCTGTATCTACCCCCGCGCTTAGAACAGTGTTTGGCATATAGTAAGCGCTTCACAATTACCATCATTATCATTATAATTAGAGGGTATGCTAATCCTCTTGATTTGGTTTTCCTTCTTTGTCTGATGTGTTGGTATACTTATTATCGACATTTCACCAGATATATTTGAGATTTAAAATGATGATGGTGGTATTTGTTAAGCCTTTACTATGTACCAAGCACTGTACTAAGTTCTGGGGTAGATGGAAGATTGGACACAGTTCCTGTCTCACAGAGGACTCACAGTCTAAAGGAGAGGGAGAGTACGTACTGACTCCACATTTCACAGACGAGGACAGAGACAATGAGAGGTAAAGTGAATTGGCCGAAGTCATACAGCAGAGAAGTGATGGAAGTGGGATTTGAACCCAGCTCCTCTATGCTCTTTTCCCTAGGCAACAGTGCTTCCCTTTTTAAAGCCAATAATAAAATCGAACCTACCAAAGGTTTTGTTGCTGATTCTGAAGGAAAAGGTACATTACTAGTTTCTCCTTTTCACCAGAAACTACTTGGCATCTGTAAAAATCACTATCTATTCAACCATTGTGTTAGAAGGGTGGATTTGTTAGAAGTGAGACAGGAGCCTTCCATTATTTCCAGATGAACTTATACTCCTAGTTCCAACTCAATTTCATTTTCCTTTTGATTCAGGATCTAAATAAATCCCCATTGAAATATTTTAAAGGCTGCTTCCATTCCTTGTTCACAAGAAGCCTTCACATTCATCAACTTGAGATATTCCGGAGATGTCCCATTTCTCCATGAGGACTTGAAATGATTAACTATTCTCTTTAACAAGGCAGGCTTTGATCCTTTTGCCTTTTGGCTAAACCAAGAACTCTATGGCTCAAGGAAATCAGAACATCAGCACCTAGTAAAAGCAATATTCTTAAGGTAATGCAACTTTCACTCTGGAAAAACTGTAGACTTGTAGGGTCTTGTTTTTTTTTTTTTTTTTCGGTTTTGCATGAAATCTCATCCTTACTTCTCTACCAGAAACATCTATGTCTCATCACCTTAATGACAGTATAACTTTGTGAATGCAAATACCCCAAATGGCCCAATAAAACTGAAATATACCCAGTGACAGTTAGAAAATTTGGGGAAAAATTAGGCCCAAATCGCAAGCTCCAATTAGAATTTGCAAACGAGAGAATTACATCTTATTTCCCAGAAACAACACAAAGGACGGCCATAAAAATACCCTAATTTGAATCTAGTAATTTTGTATTGGGTCTAATTCAACTATTCCAAAACTCATTTAATTTAATAGAGGGCCAACACTGTGTTTCACTGAATTCACTGAGAATTGCCCAGTTTGTATTATCTGACCAAACATGCTAGACCTCTCCAAGAGTTTGCCAAGGGAAACAGTAAATGGGAAGAAACTGGGACATGGTCTGGGGCCCCCCCATAAAAACCTGAAGGTCCGATGGTTCTAAGAGCTGCTTGATGTGCAGAGAAGCCTGTGGGAATGAAACCATCCTTCTCTGGACTAAATCTGTAGCAAGTACTTAGGGCAGTGCTCTGCACATACTAAGCGTACAATAATGATAGTAATTATTACAGCATTTGTTAATTGCTTACTATGTGGCAGGCACTGTAGTAAGCTCTGGGGTGGATACAAGAAAATCAGGTCAGACACAGTCCCTGTCCCACATAGGGCTCACACTCTTAATTCCTATATTCAGACGAGGTAACAGAAGCACAGAGAAGTCAAGTAACTTGCCCAAGGCCACACAGCAGGCAAGTGGCAGTGCCGGGATTAGGACCCAGGTCCTTCTGATACCCAGGCCCAGACTCTATCCACTACACTACATACCACTGATTGATTCCCAGTTTTTAGAACACAAGGAAAGGTGTGGCGAATCATAACTACATACTATTTGAAAAAAGGGGCGAATTACTTGCTCACTGTCATCCTCTGGTAGTGTTTATCTCCTACTTTCGTAGTTCTTAATTCTGCTTGTTTATTTTTAAATTTATTCTTGTTTGCAGTATATTGTTATTGTTCTATGTGTCTGATCTATTCCACTTACATTAGATCAAGTAGCCTATATACACTGTGGCTTTTGGATTTATCCCAGAGCATATTCATTAATTCAATCATATTTATTGAGAACTTCCTTTGTGCAAAGGACTGTACAAAGGAGAAGGTACAATATAACAATAAACAGACACATTCCCTGCCCACAATGAGCTTACGATGTATCACACACAGTAAGCATTCACTGTTTCATATCAAGCACTTAGTATGGTGTTCTGCCCACAGTAAGCGCGCAATAAATATGACTGAATGAATATCTGAGCCTCCGAAATGTTCACCTGTTGTCTAATCACCTCCCCTTCTTTTCATTCTGAGGTAAAGAGAGCTCAGCTTTGCAGTTTCTGTCAATATTGATGGGAAAGTGCTTTTTCTCAATACAATTTCAGGAAATGACTGGAAAGAGACATCTGGATAGTGTATAGCCAATCATCCTCTTTCCTAGAAACCCACTAAATCCTTTTTATACCACATCTCGTCTTTTCCTTTGAAGTACATGAAATGCTAAGTCTCAAATAGCCTAGCTTGGCTTTGAAATGGGGCATTTTGAACTGTAATGTACAGTCTATTTAGTAAATGGTGGTTTAGCAACAAAATTAGTAGGCATTGCTTGTTTATTTATAGAGCTCCTTTCGTCCCTTGATAACGGTTAGCAGGCAAGATTCATTTTCAAGAGTCCAGTAGTGAAGTATTTAAGACTATATACTAGGGCAGATCAGAAGAACTCTTTCTCTCTCACTCTGCCTATAGCTTTTTGTAGATTTCCTGACACAAAATGCAACGATTTTTATTGATTTCCTGCCATTAAAATAAAAGGACATTTGTGCTCTACTTTTCATTGCATACTATTCGTTTTTCTGTGGGTTGTGACCATAAGGATGTGTCTCCAATTCTCTGCTGATTTCATCAAATTTCATATATATTTTGTTATGTTTTCCTATTATGGGAGAAAAGCAATTACGTAAATATGAATGAATCACCTTGAATCTAATCTTATCTTCTGAAGAGAGGAAGATGATAAGATATGAGTATGTGGGAACGAGTGTATGTGGGAACATGATGTGGACAGAAGATCTGTCCTTATAAGATCTGCACTTATCTGTACAGAAGATGACATTGCTGTTGGTGAGAACCAATCCTCTCAAATGTGGTGGAATAGATTGTTATGTGATTAATACATCCTTCCCCATTGCAAGACACTTGAGTTGTTAAGCTTTACTTTGCTTGTGGTTATCCTCAAGACTGTAGGCTCATTCTGGGTAGGGAACATATCTATTAATTCTGCCACTGTACACTCCCAAATGCTAGTAAAGTGCTCTGCACATAGTAACAGCTCAATAAATATCAATTGATTAATTGATTGTACTGGGTGACCTTGGAGAGGTCACCTAACTGCTTTGGGCCTTAGTTTTTTCACCCATTGACATTTAATAATATAAATAATATAACAATATGTTTCTCCAGGCTGCTTCAAAAGGATGTTGTAAGGAAAACATAATGATCAATGTTAAATTATAATTTTCAGGAGATAAAATGAAATACAAATACTACATGCCCAAACACTCTGCTAAGCATCGGGGTAGACTCAAGATAATTGCAGTCCCTGCTCCACATGGGGCCCGAGAGGTCAGGAAAGCAGGAATTTTTTGCCCCGTTTTACAGATGGGGAAACAAAGACCCAGAGAGGTCAAGTAACTTGCCCATGGTCACACAGCAGACCAGTGACAGAGCTGGGAGTACAGTGCTTTGCACACAGTAAGAGCTCAATAAATAAGATTGAATGAATGAATAAATGAATGGGACTAGAACCCAGATCTCCTTAATTTCACACCTGTGCCTTTTCTATTAGGCCACTATCGTATAAGTGCCTCTTTTAAAAATCATTATTGAGGTAATTGTTTTCTTCCCTCAATAGGAAGAAGAGTGTTCCTTTCACAATATCAGTGGAAAATAACTGGAATGTAATAGTAATAATGGTTAAGCACTAAATAGGAGCCAAACACTGTACTAAGCACTGGGATTGATACAATGTAAACAGATTAGGCAGGATTTGTCCCACATTGGGCTCACATTTTAAAGGGGAGGAAGAACAGGTATTTTAGCCCCACTTTATAGATGTGGAAAATGAGACACAGAGAAGGTGTGACTTGCCCCAGTATCATGCATCAAGCAAGCGCCAGAGCCAGGTTTGGAACCCAGGTTTTATAACTCACAGGCCCATGCTTTTTTTGACCAACCACACTGTAGGTGTGGGGTCAATTCTTGGAAAATGAGGTAATTAAGATAAGGGGCAAAGCTTGTTGTGGAGTTATAGTGCTTTGCAAACAGTAAAACTCAATAAATATCACTAGTTGGTTGAGGGATTAGCGAATCTGCAAATGTAAATATTAAGGGAGAAGCAGAAAGAAAAACAGAAGTGTAAAGGGAATGCAGATCAAGGGGAACCCCCAAGAAGAGGGGAGTTTAATTTGGTCCATAGGTCCCCAGGAAAACAGATCAATCTTGGGATGACTGGAGAATTCAGAGTGAGCAGAAGAAGTAGCAGTGTAAGACAGTTGTTTCAGTTTCCTTACAGGCCGGGAAGGTGTCTGGTTATATTGTATCCTTATTTCATGTCAGTCCACCACAGATCTTCCAATAACAGGACTTCATATTGGAGCCTCAGCCTCCTTAGCGGAAGCATATGGGATAGCCATTTGAGGATGGACACTTGCTCTTTCGATGCTGGAGAGATTGCGGCAGTTTGTAAATAGAGACTATTGTGAGGAATCTGGTCTCCCCATTCCAAGTACTATGATGAGCTACTTATTTTAGCATGTTCTTCATGATGCTCATCTTTTAGACTTTGAGCTCACCGAGGGCAGGGTATGGGAGTTATATTGTACTCTCCCCAGCACTTAGTACAGTGCTGTGTTCACAATAAGTGATAAAAAATATGATTAAAACTTGTGGGTTATCATTTTGGAATTTGCTGTTACCATTCTATGCATTTGTGTACTATCTTTCTGACTGTGATCCAGTACAGGACAGGAATCTTATCTATTCAGTTTATCTCATATTTACCTCAGTGCTTAGCACAATTCTTTGCATATAGTAAGCACTTAAGTACCACAGCTACAACAAATTCCATTAATCATCATCATCATCAATCGTATTTATTGAGCGCTTACTGTGTGCACAGCACTGTACTAAGTGCTTGGGAAGTACAAGTTAGCAACATATAGAGACGGTCCCTACCCAACAGTGGGCTCACAGTCTAAAAGGAGTCACAAGGTTTGCTGCCATTTGTCTGCTGCATGGGGTTGGGGCACGGGCCTGGCAGTCACAAGGTTTGCTGCCATTCGTCTGCTGCATGGGGTTAGGGCACGGGCCTGGGAGTCATCATCATCATCATTAATCGTATTTATTGAGCAATTACTGTGTGCAGAGCACTGTACTAAGCGCTTGGGAAGTACAAGTTGGCAACGTATAGAGACAGTCCCTACCCAACAGTAGGCTCACAGTCTAAAAGGAGTCACAAGGTTTGCTGCCATTCATCTGCTGCATGGGGTTGGGGCACGGGCCTGGGAGTCACAAGGTTTGCTGCCACTTGTCTTCTGCATGGGGTTGGGGCACGGGCCTGGGAGTCATCGTCATCATCATCAATCGTATTTATTGAGCACTTACTGTGTGCAGAGCACTGTACTAGGCGCTTGGGAAGTACAAGTTGGCAACATATAGAGACAGTCCCTACCTAACTGTAGGCTCACAGTCTGAAAGGAGTCACAAGGTTTGCTGCTATTTGTCTGCTGCATGGGGTTGGGGCACAGGCCTGGCAATCACAAGGTTTGCTGCCACTTGTCTGCTGCATGGGGTTGGGGCACGGGCCTGGGAGTCATCATCATCATCATCAATCGTATTTATTGAGCACTTACTGTGTGCAGAGCACTGTACTAAGCGCTTGGGAAGTACAAGTTGGCAACGTATAGAGACAGTCCCTACCCAACAGTAGGCTCACAGTCTAAAAGGAGTCACAAGGTTTGCTGCCATTCATCTGCTGCATGGGGTTGGGGCACGGGCCTGGGAGTCACAAGGTTTGCTGCCACTTGTCTTCTGCATGGGGTTGGGGCACGGGCCTGGGAGTCATCATCATCATCATCAATCGTATTTATTGAGCACTTACTGTGTGCAGAGCACTGTACTAGGCGCTTGGGAAGTACAAGTTGGCAACATATAGAGACAGTCCCTACCTAACTGTAGGCTCACAGTCTGAAAGGAGTCACAAGGTTTGCTGCTATTTGTCTGCTGCATGGGGTTGGGGCACAGGCCTGGCAATCACAAGGTTTGCTGCCACTTGTCTTCTGCATGGGGTTGGGGCACGGGCCTGGGAGTCATCATCATCATCATCAATCGTATTTATTGAGCACTTACTGTGTGCAGAGCACTGTACTAAGCGCTTGGGAAGTACAAGTTGGCAATGTATAGAGACAGTCCCTACCCAACAGTAGGCTCACAGTCTAAAAGGAGTCACAAGGTTTGCTGCCATTTGTCTGCTGCATGGGGTTGGGGCATGGGCCTGGGAGTCACAAGGTTTGCCGCCACTTGTCTGCTGCATGGGGTTGGGGCACGGGCCTGGGAGTCATCATCAATTGTATTTATTGAGCGCTTACTGTGTGCAGAGCACTGTACTAAGCGCTCGGGAAGTACAAGTTGGCAACATATAGAAACAGTCCCTACCCAACAGTAGGCTCACAGTCTAAAAGGAGTCACAAGGTTTGCTGCCATTTGTCTGCTGCATGGGGTTGGGGCACGGGCCTGGGAGTCACAAGGTTTGCTGCCATTCTTCTGCTGCATGGGGTTAGGGCACGGGCCTGGGAGTCATCATCATCATCATCAATCGTATTTATTGAGCGCTTACTGTGTGCAGAGCACTATACTAAGCGCTTGGGAAGTACAAATTGGCAACGTATAGAGACAGTCCCTACCCAACAGTAGGCTCACAGTCTAAAAGGAGTCACAAGGTTTGCTGCCACTTGTCTGCTGCATGGGGTTGGGGCACGGGCCTGGGAGTCACAAGGTTTGCTGCCATTTGTCTGCTGCATGGGGTTAGGGCACGGGCCTGGGAGTCATCATCATCATCATCATCAATCGTATTTATTGAGAGCTTACTGTGTGCAGAGCACTGTACTAAGCGCTTGGGAAGTACTAGTTGGCAACATATAGAGACAGTCCTTACCCAACAGTAGGCTCACAGTTATAAAGGAGTCACAAGGTTTGCTGCCATTTGTCTGCTGCATGGGGTTGGGGCACGGGCCTGGGAGTCACAAGGTTTGCTGCCATTCATCTGCTGCACGGGGTTAGGGCACGGGCCTGGGAGTCATCATCATCATCATCAATCGTATTTATTGAGCGCTTACTGTGTGCATAGCACTGTACTAAGCGCTTGGGAAGTACAAGTTGGCAACGTATAGAGACTGACCCTACCCAACAGTAGGCTCACAGTCTAAAAGGAGTCACAAGGTTTGCTGCCATTTGCTGCATGGGGTTGGGGCACGGGCCTGGGAGTCACAAGCTTTGCTGCCACTTGTCTGCTGCATGGGGTTGGGGCACGGGCCTGGGAGTCATCATCATCATCATCAATCGTATTTATTGAGCGTTTACTGTGTGCAGAGCACTGTACTAAGCGCTTGGGAAGTACCAGTTGGCAACATATAGAGACAGTCCCTACCCAACAGTTGGCTCACAGTCTAAAAGGAGTCACAAGGTTTGCTGCCATTTGTCTGCTGCATGGGGTTGGGGCACGGGCCTGGGAGTCACAAGGTTTGCTGCCATTTCCCCTTTTAGACTGTGAGCCCACTGTTGGGTAGGGACTGTCTCCATATGTTGCCAACTTGTACTTCCCAAGCACTTAGTACAGTGCTCTGTACACAGTAAGCGCTCAATAAATACGATTGATAATGATGCCCTTTGTCTGCTGCATAGGGTTGGGGCACGGGCCTGGGAGTCACAAAGTTTGCTGCCACTTGTCTGCTGCATGGGGTTGGGGCACAGGCCTGGGAGTCATCATCATCATCATCAATCGTATTTATTGAGCGCTTACTGTGTGCAGAGCACTGTACTAGGCGCTTGGGAAGTACAAGTTGGCAACAAAGAGAGACAGTGTCTACCCAACAGTGGGCTCACAGTCTAAAAGGAGTCACAAGGTTTGCTGCCATTTGTCTGCTGCATGGGGTTGGGGCATGGGCCTGGGAGTCACAAGGTTTGCTGCCATTCGTCTGCTGCGTGGGGTTAGGGCACGGGCCTGGGAGTCATCATCATCATCCTCAATCGTATTTATTGAGCACTTACTGTGTGCAGAGCACTGTACTAAGCGCTTGGGAAGTACAAGTTGGCAACATATAGAGACAGTCCCTACCTAACTGTAGGCTCACAGTCTGAAAGGAGTCACAAGGTTTGCTGCTATTTGTCTGCTGCATGGGGTTGGGGCACAGGCCTGGCAATCACAAGGTTTGCTGCCACTTGTCTGCTGCATGGGGTTGGGGCACAGGCCTGGGAGTCATCATCATCATCATCATCAATCGTATTTACTGAGCGCTTACTGTGTGCAGAGCACTGTACTAGGCGCTTGGGAAGTACAAGTTGGCAACATATAGAGACAGTCCCTACCCAACAGTGGGCTCACAGTCTAAAAGGAGTCACAAGGTTTGCTGCCATTTGTCTGCTGCATGGGGTTGGGGCACGGGACTGGGAGTCACAAGGTTTGCTGCCATTCGTCTGCTGCATGGGGTTAGGGCACGGGCCAGGGAGTCATCATCATCATCATCAATCGTATTTATTGAGCGCTTACTGTGTGCAGAGCACTGTACTAAGCGCTTAGGAAGTACAAGTTGGCAACGTATCAATTTCCTCTAGAATGTCTTAGATACGTTTTCCTCTGCAGCACAGTTGATTGAATTTTATTTTTAAAATATCAAATCAATTTACAGAGATGAAAAAAATCAAGTTGAATGGGATGCTAACTCTTGTTAATACCAGCACTTTCTTTAAAAAGTAAGTTTAGTTGTTTCTACATGATGTTTGTCAGGGATACAATACAATTTCATTTGTTTTCTTTGAAGAACACTGAACAGGCAGCTTTAAGCACATTGTAGATAAATATATTTCAGTTCCATGAAAGGTAATTTTTAAAGAACAATCGATCTATAAATAGTAAATAGTATTAATATAAATAGTAAATAGTTGTATTTACTGAACACTTACTGTATACAGAGCTCTGTAGTAAGCTCCTGCAAGAGTACAATAAAACAATGTAACAGAATTGGTAGACACAATGGGTTTACATTCAAAAGACAGCAGACATTAATATGGTAAATTAATTACAGATATGTATATAAGTGTTGTGGGGATGAGGGAGGGGTGAAAAAAGGGAGCAAATCCAAGTGCACGGGAGATGCAGGAGAGAGTGGGAGAAGAAGAAATGGGGGGTTAGTCAGGGAAAGCCTCTTGGAGGAGATAATATTAGTATTCAGTAATACTTTGAAGGTGGGGAGAGTAATTGTCTGTCAGATATGAGGAGGGAGGGCATTCCAGGTTAGAAGCAGGACATGGGTGAGAGGTCGGGGGCAAGATAGATGAGATTGAGGTACAGCGAGTTGGTTGGTTATTACAGGAATGAAGTGTGTGGATTTGTTTTGTAGTTGGAAAGTAGCAAGGTTAAGGTAGCATAAAGTAAGGTGAGATATTTTTCATTCTCTGAATAATTAAGTGGGAGGGAAATGTTCAAAATGTTTCATATGTAATTTTAGCTTTGTACTATGCAGTATTATTTGGGTACAAATTTTAATTGCATTTTTATAATTCTTACTAATGTAACTGAATCTACAATCCTAATGCTGATAGTTTTTAAACACTTCCACTTGTTTACCATATTAAAATGTACTTTTCAGCAACAAAATTCAAAGTACTCATTTGAAAAAAAGATAAAAAACATATGGGAGTAATTTGAGAAAGAGCAACTAAATACGATTAACACTTCCCAGAAAGACAAGGAATGTGCGAAAATTCAATTAGGACACCTACTTCTTTCTTGGATTGCTTGTAAAAATATGAATAATTACAATTGATTTGGTCTGTTTCAATATTTTATTCACTTCATTTCTAAGGTTATCTGACACATTTCAGTGACAGATAAGCAGAAAATACATTAAAAGTTTGTCTCTGTGTTTTTTTAAGTCCATTTCAGCCCTCCAAAGACATACTCTTACTTTCTAAATTCATTCAGTTCTTGGGTGAAGATAGTCATTATTTGCACGATCAGATGGGTGCAAAATGATGATGATTTGACTATTTGACTAATCGACTATTTTTAAATGATTTCTCCCCCGATTCTCAAACATCATGAGTAATTTGATCCTCGACTGCTTGTTACATTTCCCTTCATTGAAGACTAAAAATTATACTCCCTACATTTAAAATAATTTCGGTTAATAAAGTACTCAATTTAATTTTTATTAATTGCTTATTTTTTAAATTGTCTTTGAACTTTATCATTACCAGTAAGATAAGAATATATTATTGAGTTCTGGATAACATTGATTCTTTCTTCAAAGCTTTTATTTAGGAATTGAGATGCCCCAATTTTCTCAAAACTTAAACTCTCACCCAAGTTACTACGGCTGCTAGAATAATTTAAGGAGAGATTTTTATATGGTTTGTGGAAAATTGAATAATTGCAAACACTTTATCTCCATGACAGTTCATCATGAAAATAAAATGATTTAACCTGGACCATTGGCTATACGTTACAAAATTGTTTCTTTACCCCAAAATTTAATTAATTAAATGCAACTAAATTATATCATCATTTCAATGTTTGTGGTTGATCAATAAATGACCTTCAGCAATCCTAGCCAAGGCAGCTACATATTTCATTTCAATTACCTTCTTTTTTTTTTTTTTACTTTAGAGAGATACCAAATGTAGTAATTCTTAAAACACGAAAAACAAAAAGAAAAAAGCCTCGACTGGATGGCTACTCAAAATGGATTTGTCAATAGTTCAATATCCACCTGGGGAAATGTGTTAGATGGCATTCTACAGAAATATAGTAAATACACACTTTTTAAATGCATCAGTCATAGAATATAGCTAAAAACGTTTAGGCTTGCAGATGACAAAATTAGGGATAAGGCGGTCTGATAGATAAATCATTAATGACAATAATAATATTGATAATAATAGTGATTTTTTGACCATTTACTATGAGCCATGCACTGGGATGTATATGAGATATGAAAGAGATGATGCAGAGGGAAAAGCATTGAAATGGGTGTTGTAGAAAGGAAACTCACATGGTTACTCATTGACCATATTATCCAGTAGAGACTGACCACCATTCTGGGAAGAATTTTTGTTGATCCACCTTGGCTTTTCTTTTTTTCTTTTTTCTTCTTGGTGCAGAATCTAATATTAGATGAATTAGAATTCTAAATGTCTTTGAGAAATGACTCCTTGAACTTATTAGCACCTTTCTTTAAAAAAAAAACCCATTGAAAACATATTTTCAAAATGTTCTGTTGCCAGTAATCATTAAGATCAAGTCCAAAAGGGATGTTACTTACACAAGATCAGCAGTCACAGATAAGATCTTGGCATCATGACAGATATAAAAAAAGTGCAGAGAACAATACCAAGAGCTCTACGCTGGGTTCATCGACTGTTACAAAAGGATGTGATATCATTAACAGACCAGGGCTCTGGAATTTGCTAAAGGAAATCCAGTTGCCTTAAAAAATAACCACAGCAGAATGGTTGGTCAGATCAGAGTTGAAGGAACACTGTCTGACCTTTATCCAGCCACCATCAGAAGAGACAAGGCTGGGAAGTAGAACTAATCTTATCAAATTATTCTAAACCATTTTTGACTGAGTAATGATGATGATGATGATGGCACTTATACAGCGCTTACTATGTGCAAAGCACTGTTCTAAGTGCTGGGGAGGTAACAAGGTGATCAGGTTGTCCCACGGGGGGCTCACAGTCTTAATCCCCATTTTACAGATGAGGTAACTGAGGCACAGAGAAGTTAAGTGACTTGCCCAAAGTCACACAGCTGACAATTGGCAGAGCTGGGATTTGAACCCATGACCTCTGACTAAAGCTCAATGTGGCCTAGTGGAAAGAGCACCTACTACTACTAATAATAACGATAGCATTTACTAAGCGCTTACTATGTGCAAATCACTGTTCTAAGCGCTGGGGATGTAACAAGATGATCACGTTGTCCCATGGGGGGCTCACAGTCTTCATCCTCATTTTGCAGATGAGGTAACTGAGACCCAGAGAAGTTAAGTGACTTGCCCAAAGTCACACAGCTGATAAGTGGTGGAGCTGGGATTTGAACCCATGACCTCTGACTCCAAAGCCTGGGCTCTTTCCACTGAGCCATGCTGCTTCTCCATGATAAGCATGATAAGCTTCTCCATCATACTACTACTGATAACAACAATAATAATGATTACGGTATTTGTTAAGCACTTATGTGCCATGCACTGTACTAAGTGCTGGGGAATTTACAAGGGTGCCCTGACGATTTCATGTTCAATCCGAGGTGAAGGCTAAATTTATCCATTTCTGTCTATTTTCTTCCCATCAATTAGTGAATTGATCATATTTACTGGGCCCTTACTGTCTGCAGAGTAGACCCCACTTCCACATCAAAAACTTCTCACCATTGGCTTTGAAACATTCTACCACCTTGCCCCCTCCTACCTCACCTTGCTACTCTTCTTCTACAAGTCTGCCCACACACTTCTCTCCTCTACTGCTAACTTTCTCTCTGTGCCTCAATCTCACCTATCTTGTCGCCAACCTCTCGCCCATGTCCTGTCTCTGGCCTGGAACACCCTTCCTCCTCAAATCCGACAGACAATTACTCTCCCCCAATTCAAAGCCTTTTTGAAGGCACATCTCCTCCAAGAAGACTTCCAGACTAAGCCCCTCCTTTCCTCCTCTCCTACTCCCTTCTATATGTCTCCCTAACTTGCCCGCTTTGTTCTATCCCCCTCCCAGCACCACAGCAATTATGTACATATCTGTAATATATTTATTTTTTTGATGTCTGTCTCTTCCCCTCAAGACTCTAAGCTCATTTTGGGAAGGGAATGTGTCTGTTTAATATTGTTTTGTACTCTCCCAGGTGCTTAGTATAGGGCTCTAAACACAATAAGCACTCAATAAATATGTTTGCATGAATGCAGAGCACTGTACTAAGTGCTTGGAGATTATACTACAACAGTGTGGGTAGACATGTTCCCTGCCCGCAGGGATTTGATTGCAAACTCCTTGAGAGACCACATTTTCAATGTTTTTCCATATTTTCTTAAATGCCTAGAATGGTTTAATGCACCCCATGGGTGTTCAATGAACATTGTTGATACTAATGCTGAAAAGGATAAAATACAGGAAAGATACATATTTGAGCTTAATTTAAATGGGGTGTAAATTCAGCTCTACATGATTGAATGAGGACAGGGGATTTTATACTTGCCATCTCCTGGTTTATGACACTTTTGCAACAAAGAGTTTATGGGCATAAATGTAAGCTCAACTAAAATACAGGGAGAAGGAAGCTTCCTATAGCTTAGTTGTCCCCAAAATAATAGCTATGCCCATGTGAGAGCAATTAACGAGTTCAATTTTCTAATTTGAGAGTGATTTAATATAAGGCAAACAATTTATCACAATTAATCTCTCCTGCTATAGAAGCGGTGATATGAAATTAAAGCTCAAGGGAACTTAGATATAAGCAATCTTACCAGGCGTTATTTATTTGAAGGATATTTTTCAGCAGCTAAGTTTATTAAAAATAACCATAAGTTAATATTTCAACTTAGTGTTCTGAATAAAACCAATGTTCACATAATACTAACTCCCAGGTATTTTTCTTACATAACTCCCATTATTCTCTTTCTCAAAAAGTAGATTTATAATCATAACTGCCTATAGCATGTCACGGTTATAAATAATGCCCACTGTTGCACATGGAAACAGGAAATATCATTTCTGGAACATGGCCATGCTTTGATTTCGTCCTGTTAAAGCTCACATTAATTCTTAAAGTCTTGATTGATTGCAGATTTGCAAGAAATGATGAAGTGAGAGAAGTCATTTGGGGAGTAACAATAGCAAACCACTTATTGACTTATAGTATTGCTACCACAATTTTGAAAATGTATATTAAACTAAGGAATTTCATTACAGCAAACTTTCCACCCTCTCTTTCTCACACGCATACATCTCTCGCATACATTTCTCACATGCATAGCAGAGGGAGAGTAGAAAGGGAGAGAAAGCATATATATGGATCCATATGTGTATTTAGATGTTGAAGACATTGCATATAACTATCTAGATATATAGATAGGTAGTAAACTCATCCTCTAGAATGTAATCTTGTTGTAGACAGGGAATGTGTCTGTTTATTGTTGTACTTTCCTAAGCGCTTAGTACAGTGCTCTGCACACAGTAAGCACTCCATAAATGCAACTGAATGGTTAGATATATCCAGTTCCTTAAGCATTTTAAGCAGCTCCATCAGTATCGTTAGCAAGCTATAGTCAACATTAAATGGCAGGACAAGATCACAAACAAGGAAATCCTGGAGCAAAGTCAGTTCCTTAGCATTGAAGCTCCACTTATTATAAGACAACTGAAATGCGGGGGGCAAAGTTGGGTGGGAAAGTCATATGATGATAATGGATCACAGCAAGATATCCACAGAGCTGCTGTATGGTGAGCTGAAATAGGGAAAGTGAAAACAAAGAGGACAGAAGAAACATTTTAAAGACACAGTAAAAGAAATCCCTAGATAATGTCCCACTCCAGTTAAGAGCTAGGAGCCAATTGCCACAGATAGGCTAGCGTGGTAAAATCTTCTCTAGACTTTAAGTTCCTTGTGGGCAGGGAACATCTATCAAATCTATTATATTGTACTCTCCCAAGTTCTTCCAAGTTCAGTGCTCTGAAAACAGTAAATGCTCACTAAATACCATTGATGATGATGATACTCCATCCACAGTTAAGTGCTCAATAAATACATTTGACTGATTGATGGATTCTCATGATTATTAGATAAGGAGCCTGGATGCTTACTCCTCTAACAACAACCTACTCACTGTTCTGAGAAGCATCACGGCTCAGTGGAAAGAACACGGGCTTGAGAGTCGGAGGTCATGGGTTCAAATCCTAGCTCCGCCACATGTCTGCTGTGTGACCTTGGGCAAGTCACAAACTTCTCTGAGCCTCAGTTACCTCATCTGTAAAATGGGGATTAAGACTGTGAGCCCCACGTGGGACAACCTGATCACCTTGTATCCCCTCCAGTGCTTAGAACAGTGTTTTGCACATAGTAAGCGCTCAACAAATGCCATCATTATTATTAGTAGCAGTAGTAGAAGAAAGAGCTTAAGAATCAGAAGACCTGTGTTTTAATCCTGCCTCTGATATGCCTATGCTATGTGACCTTGGGCAAGTCACTTAACTTCTTTTTTTCATGGAATCTGTTAAGTGCTTACTATCAGTCAATCACTCAATTGTATTTATTGGACACTTACTATGTGCAGAGCATTAGATTAACAGCTCTGAGAAAGTACAATGCAGCAGAATCCCAGCTCTGCCACATAAATAGTTTGTGACACTGGGCAAGTCACTTTACCTCAGTTTCCTCATATGCAAAATGAGAATTCAATGCCCGTTCTCCCTCCTCCTTCGACTGTGAGCCCCCTTGTGTCTACCCCAGAGCTTAGGGCAGTCCTTGAAACATAGAAAGCTCTTAAAAAACAAACATCACAATTAATGAATAGGAAGCATGACTCATGCTTCTCTTGTGCTTTCCTAGAGGCATTGTATCCAATGGCTACTCAGTAAATACCACTACTACAACAGTTAGGTAAAGGAAAAGAAAGTTGCGGAAAAAAAAGACATGTGGGATAAAAGGGAGTGGATTTTTACCCTGCAGCTACTTTTACTGATTTGCCAGTACTCCAGAAACTGTTTCTCAGCAGTCAGAGGGACCATTGAAAGAGAAATGCTTTCTACTGATGTTGGAATTGCGGGCAGGGAACATGTTATATTGTGCTCTTCCAAGTGCTTAGCACAGTGTTCCGCACTCACAGTGAGGGCTCAATATACGATTGATGGATTCGTTGGTGGATGAGTCCTGCTGGTGTCAGAGGATAATTAGGAGCAACGGCAGCCATAACACTAACTTACTTTCCCCAGAGTGGTCAGGGTCGGCCGTGGGACTGGTTCTTCTGAGCTGCGGATACTTCCAGCCATTGAAAGGAATCTGTAGTTGTCCTTCACACTTGAAGAAGACACTATTTGAGTGATACCACATTCACCTTTGGGTGTCTGTGTGACTGAAATAGCCACCAAGAAAATGGAGATGCATACTAACCGGAGGACTACAACTGAGCAGAGCCATTTAGTTGGATTGCATATTGGATGCAAAGTATATTTTGTTACATGGCCATGGTACTTAATTCATCATACAGAATAACCCTGTTGAAATAAAAGAATTCAGTAACCTCCTAATCCACCAGCAGTAGCTGTTGAATTCACTTTTACTATTGCAGGGGAAAATAGAAAATAATCAAGGTTGACACTGGTATTCCAAAATGTTTGAATTTTATCATGATTAGGTCTAATGACAAAGAAGATAAGAAATAATAAAAGAAGGGTCCACTAAGGTACTTAGACCAATGGTACATAGACTTAGGTACATATCTTCATACTCCATTGCTTGCTCCCACTGATAATGTATTTCAGGGTTGGCCTCCCTCACTAGACTGTAAGCTCCAGGAGGGCAGATATAGATGAACTTTAAAATGCTCTCCCAAATACTTAGCATAAGACTCTGGACAGAGTAAGCACTCAGTAAATAGAATTTATTTATTTAATAATTGATCCATTAGCCTAAAATCACCTATTTTAAGGTGATCCCTCCATCCAATTTTTTGGAATTGAAAAACAACTCCAGAAAGCACACCGTGGTGATCTGAGAAGCAGCGTGGCTCAATGGAAAGAGCACGGGCTTGGGAGTCAGAGGTTGTAGGTTCAAATCCCGGCTCTGCCACTTGTCAGCTGTGTGACTTCGGGCAAGTCACTTGACTTCTCTGTGCCTCAGTTACCTCATCTGTAAAATGGGGATTAAGACTGAGCCCCACGTGGGACAACAAGATCACCTTGTACCCTCCCCAGTGCTTAGAGCAGTGCTTTGCACATAGAAAGTGCTTAATATATACCAACATTATTATTATTATCTCTCACCCTCAAACTTCTGAAGCCACAATATAGCACACTTACTTTCCATACACATAAATTCATTTTTTCTTTAAAGGTATTAGTTAAGCACTTACTATGTACTAGGCACTGTTCTAAGCACTGCGGGGGGGGGCGGGATACAAGGTGATCAGGTTATCCCACATGGCGGCTCACAGTCTTAATCCCCATTTTAAAGATGAGGTAACTGAGGCAAGGAAAAGTCGAGTGACTTGCCCAAAGTCACACAGCAGACAAGTGGCAGAGCTGGGATTAGAGCCCAAGTCCTTCTGATTCCCAGGCCTGGAGGCTCAATCGACTAGGAGAAGCTGCTTCTCATTCTCTCTTACATTCCCTCATCACACACTTGCCCTTACGGGAGCACACACACATAAACATACTGCCCCACTTCCTGTCCTGCTTCCCCCCACATGCTCATTATTTCTTCACAACTCACCCTCTGAGAGCAAGAAGCAGAAGCAGGCAGCAAGTGAATGTTCTAGGTGTGGACTTTCAACTGCACTTGTCTGCTGTGTGACCTTGGGCAAGTCACCTAACTTCTCTGGGGCCTCAGTTATCTCATCTGAAAATGGGGATTAAGACTGTAATCCCCACATGGGACAACCTGACTACCTTGTATCTGCCACAGCGTTTAGAACAGTGCTTGGCACATAGTAAACACTTAACAAATACCATTATTATTATTATTATTATTATTGAGCCACACTGATTAAAATACCCTAGAGCTGGCTTTGGACTGCATAGTGATATAGAGCCCTTTCAGGGACAAAGTTTCCACCACAGGCTTTGAACTCCCCAAGGAAAAAAAAAATTTTGATTTCAGGGACCCTGAAAGACCTGGGAAAGGAGTAATAAGAGGCAGGTGACATTGCTAAAGACAGGTTCTAATCCGGGCTCTGCCACTTGTCTGCTGTGGGACCTGGGGCAGGTCATTTCACTTCCCTGTGACTCAGTTATCTCCTTTGTAAAATAGGGATTGAGACTGTGAGCCCCATGTGGGACAGGGATTGTATCCAACCTGATTTGCTTTTTCCACCCCAGCATTTAGTACAGTGCCTGACACATAGTAAGCATTTAGCAAGTGCCACAATTCTTATTATTATTATTAGAATTTGAAAATGTAATAGGTTGCTAATAATACTAGGAAAATATATGATAAATTAATAAAGAAGTTTAGTTTTCGCTAATGAAACAGCAAAAATTATAGAATAAATTAACACAATGAATTACAACTGAGTTGTTAATCGCTTTGCAAAGAGAAACTGTATACTAAATTTTGGTGTTTCTTAGAGGCATTTTCATTAAAAAAGAAAGTGAATGCTAAAAAAAAAACGTTTAACACGATTAAATGCTGAAGTCCATCTATCTGCATGACAAATCAAATTGTTTCTGGGAGTCACTATTGTGTCTAGTCATTATAAGATCAGTGTCATTAAAATAATTTTTAGCATTCATATAGAAGAGATGAACTTTTGAACTTGGTAAAAATGTTGGCATATGTCTTAGTTGGCAATAAGAATTTGACATTGTTGATTCCAGTTCTAAGTGCTTTAAAGATGTCTCAGCTTTTACTTCTTCTCCCTAATGCCTAGACTACGTAAACAGAAATAAAGTTCTGATTGCCTTACTAGGGCATATTAACTCCTGCACAGTGCCCGTTGCAGACATTTAAATGGTTTGCCTCATTTTTAAGCTCTTGTTTATAGAGGTTTTGAAGAGCTTCAAGATGTGAGACATCTCTAGGAAGAATAATATTCTTAAAGAATATATTTCTCTGGTTCATTGTTCCCTTTAAGGAAAGCAATCCTTTTGAGAGATGAAGATAAAGAGAAAAACAGGACGATGCCAAGCCTATTTTCCTGGGAGAATATCTCATTTAAAGTACCACCGTTTTGAAGGCCTTAGTGGTGCATTTTGGATATGCCTTCTCAAAGAGTGTTTCTTTTTTTTTTTTTTTTTGCTTCTGTATTTTTGTTCAAGCTCAGATCTAACTTTCTCTCCAGTGAGCCCATTTGATGGAAATCTTTGCCAAACCAATCCATTGAGTATCTGAGATTTGGCTCAGTTTCTTCCTTTGTTTTCTGGTTTTAATAGCATTTCACAAATGTGGATTTTTCATCCTCCATTGGCTTTTCTCTTCCAGTTGGTTTTTGTACATTCCTTAGTACCACCTTAATCTTTGACCACTGCACTATTAAACCTCACATCAGCTTAATTCATTTCTACACGTATACACCATATTTTCATTCTACAGTGCCATGCAAACTTTGACTCTGTTATAGCACTCATTCTTTCAAGATCATACAATGTAATTCCCTCTACACCATCTAGGCACTATGGTGCATTGCTTTCCATTATTTTAGGTACACTTTAAAAAAGTGAATCAAGTTTATCATTCACTCCTCCTAGGTAGAACAGGGATGAGTCACAAATGTTGTGTTTAGATGTAAGTCTTTTCAATACACAACACAGAAAGCAGAGAAATTGTTCAATCTGTCTGAATCCTTGTCCTGCAGAGTTATATTGTTTTAAGGATATTCATTCATTCATTCAATCGTATTTATTGAGAGCTTACTGTGTGCAGAGCACTCTACTAAGTGCTTGGGAAGTACAAGTTGGCAACATATGGAGACGGTCCCTACCCAAGGATATATACATATCTGTAATTTATTCATTTATATGAATGTCTGTCTCCCCCTCTACACTGTAAGCTCCTTGTGGGCAGGGAATGTGCCTATCGTCTCTATTTTACTGTACTCTCCCAAGCGCTTAGTACAGCATTCAATAAATATGATTGATTAATTGATATGACTCTGAGACCTGGACCAACAAGAAGAGCATAACTTGGTGTTTGATCTTCATCAACATTATCGGTGAGCAACTGAGCAGCAAGCAGCAGGACAAGATTGCCAACAGAAAAGATCCTGGAATTAGCTCACCAACACCGAGGCAAAGATCATAATAACAACAACAATAATAATAATAACAACAATATTTGTTAGGTGCTTACTATGTACCAAACCCTGTTTTATGAGCTGGGGTAGATACCAAGTAATCAGGTTGGATGCAGTCCCTGTCCCACAGGGGGCTCAGAGTCTTAATCCCCATTTTATAGGTGAGGTAAATGAGGCACTGAGAAGTTAAGTGACCTGTCCAAGGTCACACAACAGGCATGTGACGGAGACAGGGTTAGAACCCAAGACCTTTGACTTCCAGGCTCATATGATCTTTCCACTAGGCCATACTGCTTCTATATCATTGCCACACAGCTTCTCTGGGTGTGACCTATGAAAGGAATGGGTGACAACAAGGTGTTGAAGTGGTAATGATAACAATAGTGTTGACATTTGTGAAGCACCTACTAAATGCCAAGCATTGTACTAAGCACTGGGGCAGGTCCAATGCAAGCAGATCAGGCCTTGTCCCTGTCACAGTTTAAGAGGAGGGGAAAATGGGTATTTTATGACCATTTTAAAGATGAGAAAACTGAGGCCCAATGAGGTTAAAGCATTGCTCAAAGGCACACAGTAGGCAAGTGGCAAAATCAGAACTAGAACTCAAGTCTCTTCACTCTTCCCATTAGGCAATCTTGCTTCCAGTGTTGATATGACAAGGTCCCATACAGATCACATAGCATATGAAATAGCTAAAATATATCCTTGCTACTCTGTTCATTGCATCAGAACAGAGTATCACTCATTAAAGACAGAAGCCTTCAACAAACACATCGTCTTTGAAAATGGGAAGAGCTTCAGACACACTTCTCTCTTCCTCTTCTCGTTATGACCCACTCAAGATGACCTCACTGCACCGCAGTTTTCTTTAAAGCCACTCAGATGGCTGCCTAAGGGCTCTGACTTGCTGTTATCCTCATCAATGAATCATTTTACGGAGTGCTTACTTTGTGCAGGGCACTGTGCTAAGCGTTTCTCTACTACTCTCAATGCCTCACCTTGGCAGGTCTTCATCGAATTTCCTGAAATCTAAACCAGCAGTAGCTAACTAAATGTTAATGGCGGGTAAGCAAACAACTTGGAAAGAAAATTTAGAACTCAAATGAAGGTGGCAAAAATGGTAACTGAATAAAATCTGGATGCGCGGGAGCAAAAACTGAGATATGCCCGGCATGAATGCTTAGAAAGGTGAAGTAATTTTTCACTGGGAAAAAGATTTGGAAAGAGGCTGACATGGAAAAAAGGAAAGGAAGAAATTGAAAAAGCTGCAACTACTGGTTATATTCTTTATGTCTCTCAAATACCCTTCAATGCCTATTCCTTTAGCTTCAGTTAATTCAAGTTTACACATCTTTTCTCTCCTCTCAGAGAAACTACATTCACTTTTGTTACTGCCTATATTATTACAGAGAATCCAATTTTTTCAGCTAGAAATTCACTGTTCTCTTTCCCGACTAGGAAGAGAAAAAATAAAAATGAAATTTTAATTTAGTAAAAATGAAGAAGGAATTGATGAAGAGTGGGACTTTGGAATACATTTTTCATGACTTGCTTATTTCAGTTGTAATTAGGGGCATGATTAAATCTGCATTTAATGTGTAACAGCCAACCACAATCACAGGCTTCCAGTTATTCCAGCAATAATGGTATTTTTTAAAAAATGCATCCAAAATTAGCTCACGACTTAAAAAAACTGAAATAAAAAATACCCCTGAAAGCACTGCTTAGATAATCAATAACATATGAAATGCGTAGTTTGTAGAGTAAGACTAGAACATAAAGCTATTATAGACAAGCTTTAAGATTTACAAAATCCTGTGATTATTAAGAATAATGAGCAAAAACCCCTCTAGATTACATTCTTTATGATCGTTTTTCAGTGAATTTTTATATGGAAATGTATATGCATAAAAGACTGATAGCGAAGAAGTATTCTCAAACCACTATTTAATTTGATAATGGTAACACTAATGATACTAATGATAACAGTGGTGTTTGTTAAGTGTTTTCTATGTGCCACGCACTGTTTTAGAGGCCTGGGAAAATAAGAGATAGGACACATTCTTGACAACAGAGTAATCCCTAGACTTGTTATTACCACAAACTGCTACCCTACTTATGTTCTAACTAGAAAGGGCAAAGTCCTGAAAGGGCGTGGATTTATCCACCCAGCCCAAATCATGACCAAAGATACACCAATTCAGAACAGTTCAGAATAAACCTTACTCTGTGGGTGAAGACTGAAACCTCATTTTGAAGCAGCGTGGCTCAGTGGAAAGAGCCCGGGCTTTGGAGTCAGAGGTCATGGGTTCAAATCCCGGCTCTGCCAATTGTCAGCTGTTTGTCCTTGGGCAAGTCACTTCACTTCTCTGGGCCTCAGTTCCCTCATCTATAAAATGGGGAAGACGACAGTGAACCCCCCGTGGGACAACCTGATCACCTTGTAACCTCCCCAGCGCTTAGAACAGTGCTTTGCAAATAGTAAGCGCTTAATAAATGCCATTATTATTATTATTATTATTTGGGGCAGGGAATGTGTCTGTTGTATCATACTCTCCCAAGCGCTTAGTACAGTGCTCTGCACACAGTAAAGTGTTCAGTACATACCATCAGTTTATACCATACCTTTTAGACTGTGAGCCCACTGTCGGGTAGGGACTGTCTCTATATGTTGCCAATATGTACTTCCCAAGCACTTAGTACAGTGCTCTGCACATAGTAAGCGCTCAATAAATACGATTGATGATGATGATCAGTTGATTGATTGGATAATGATTCCTTCTGTGAGGTCACAAAGAGGTCTGTGTCAGCAGTGTACCCCCAAATTTGGATTTTTGCTATTGGAGCCATTGTCTGCCTGGTACATGCCTGGATCACAGGTAAAAATAATAATAATTATGATATTTGTTAAGTGCTTAGTATGTGTGCTTGTATCTGCAAGGTCATCAGGTTGTCCAAAGTGGGGCTCGCTGCCTTAATCTCCATTTTCCAGATGAGGTAATTGAGGCCCAGAGAGGTAAAATGACTTGCCCAAGGCCACATAGCAGATGGGTGGCAGCATCGGGATTAGAACCCATGACCTTCTGACTCTCACCCGGTGCTCTAGCCAGTAGGCCATGCTGCAAACTCTGGCTGAAGGGAAACATTTTGTGCAGGATCAGTGTTAGATGTTTATGTACTTGAGGCAGTGGGGAGAATTGACCGCAACTATCTCTAAACTGTAAACTCATCACCAGACTGGAAGCTCTTTGTGGGCAGGGAATGTGTCCGTTATGTAATACTCTCCCAAACACTTGTTATAGTGCTCTGCACACAGTAAACGCTCAATAAGTACTATTGACTGACCGACAGCCCCCATGACATCAACATTCATTCAGCTTTGCACATAGTAAGCGCTTAATAAATGCCATTACTATTATTATTATTATTCATTCAAGCATATTTATTGAGCGCTTACTGTGCACAGAGCACTGTACTAAGCGCTGCACCTGTCACCAAGCACAATGATATCATGGCTACATTTTGCTGAAGAGCACTGCAAAATGCTCTGAGGACAATTTGGAACCAAGTACCCTGGGCTGGTCAGCTCTGAGAACCCAATTAATGGGTCTTATCTCTGCTTTTGAGAAGGGCAACTTTATGGCCACCCGTGAGAGACAGTTTACAGCTATGAAAAAATGCTGAACACTAGAATAAAGTTGCAGAGTCAGAAGGTAATCATATAATAATAATTTCACCCGGCACATAGTACGTGCTTAACTAATACCACTATTATAACAATGACAGTGGTATTTGTTAAGCACTTACTATGCCCCAGGCGCTGTGCTAAGTGTTAGGTTGAATACTAGTTCTGGGGAGAGGGGGAGACATATTGCTAAACCCCATATGGGACAAGGACTGGGTCTAATCTAGTTCTATTTTATCTGGTAATTGCTTAGTACTTAGTAAGAACTTAAAGATAACCTTAATTATTTGAAGTGAAACTGGATGAGGTACAGCATGATAGGAAAAATGATCCAGTGATGTGGACGTTTTACTTAGCGATGCTAAGGAAAACTGAAAGATTACATTTTATGTGTAAGACTCAGACAAAACTATGCAGAGATGAAAAAAGGCAAAATATTAAATCAGTGGGAGGACAGAGAATATATTTCGAGAGTGAAAATGTGGGGTTATGAGGCTAGAGGGTATTTTTAAGATTAAGAAGTAAACAGCACTATATTTTAAGAGTTTTTCATCATTTTTCTCTAATCACATAATGTTATTTCAGCTGTTTTTCTACTGCATGCATAATATATTATATATTCTGTTGAAGAAAAATCCAATAAGTATGAGATTGATTTATTTTGTGTGCTATTTTTATCTGGAAAAAATCTAAACATGCTTACAAAAGAAGGTCAGTTAATTAGAAACCCCACAATTGAACAGATGTTCTCATTGTCACTCAAATTGGACTCCCTCTCTTTGCACCCCCACATGTAAATGGTTGTTGCATAACTGAAAAATTATTAATCTTTCACCAAATTTTCCAACGTTTTACAGTTACCTCCACCATATAAAGCCATTTTTAAGAATACCCCCACCCTAAATCTCTTGGTATCCTAGGCAAAATCTTGAAATACCAAATCTACTAAGGCAGAGAGTGATGGATTTATTCATCTTCAGTGCTTTCCTTACAATTCACTCAATCCTATTTATTGAGTGCTTCCTTTGTGCAGAGCACTGTACGAAGTACCTCAGAGAGTATAGTACAACAATCAATAGACATATTCACATTCCCTGCCCACAACAAGCTTACAAAATGTGGGTTTAATGTGACTGGCTCTATCATGGAGTATGTTTTCCCATGGACTGACATGCAATTTGTTCCATTCTGTTCTAAGAACAACTCGAGTTTGATTACTGGACCCTATTGGTAAGCAAAATTAATAATGATAATAATAATAATAAAATATGGTACTTGGTAAGTGCTTGCTATGTGCAAGCACTGTCCATAGCACTGGGGTAGATACAAGTTAATCAGGTTGGACACAGTCTGTGTCCCAAATGGGGCTCACATTCTTAACCCCATTTTACAGAAGTGGTAAATGAGGCCCAGAGAGGTTAAATCACTTGCCCAAGGTCATACAGCAGACATGTGGAGAGCTGGGATTCGAACCCAGGTCCTTCGGACTCCCAGGTCCAATAAACCACGCTCATATAAGACAGACTCTCCCCAACTTCAAAAGTCATATCTCCTTCGGGAAGCCAGTCAATCATATAATAATAAGAATTGTGGTATTTGTTAAGTGCATAGCGTGTGCCAGGCACTGTACTAAGCGCTGGGGTGGATACAAGCAAATCCCGCATGAGGCTCACAATGTTAATCCTCATTTTACAGATGAGGGAACTAAGGTACAGAGAAGTCAAGTGACTTGCCCAAGGCCACATAACAGACAAGAGGCAGGGCTGGGATTAGAACCCATGACCTTCTGACTCACAGGACCGTGCTCTAGCCACTACGCCGTGCTGTTTGAGCACTTACCTGTGCAGAACACTGTACTAAGCACTTGGGAGAATCTGATATAACAGTATAACAGAGTTGATAGACACATTCCCTACCATCTCATCTCTTCTCCTTATTCCCCCTTCCCATTGTGTGACATAATCATAATAACGATAATAATAATTATAATGGCATTTGTTAAGTGCTTACTATGTGCAAAGCACTGTTCTAAGCGCTGGGGGGATACAAGGTGACCAGGTTGTCCCGCGTGGGGCTCACAGTCATCATCCCCATTTTACAGATGAGGTGACTGAGGCTCCGAGAAGTTAAGTGACTTGCACAAGGTCACACAGCAGACATGTGGTGGAGCGGGATTCGAACCCATGACCCCTGACTCCAAAGACCGTGCTCTTTCCACTGAGCCACACTGCTTCCCTGCAGCAATTTAATGCTCACCCTATCACCACCCTAACAGTTCTTATGTACACTTCCATGTAACTCTTTTGCTTCCCCTGTAATTTATTTTAATATCCATCTCCCCCATTAGAATGTAAATTCCTTTGAGGGCAAGGGATTGAATCAACTAACTCTACTGTGCTGTACTATCGCAAATGCTCAGCACACAAGGAGCACTCAACCTCCATCCCTTGGCCAGAGTCTTTAGAGGAAAGGGCAGAGTTCTGAGGTTAACATAGGCATTCTCTTGTTCCTGGATTGTCTCCCACCTGAGATCCCAAATGATAATAATAATAATGATGGTATTTGTAAGCACTTAATATGTGGCAAGCGCTGTTCTAAGTACTGGGGTAGATATGAAATAATCAGGTTGGACACAGTCCTTGTCCCAGAGGGGGCTTAATTCCCATGTTACAGATGAGGTAAGTGAGGCACAGAGAAGTGAAGTGACTTGTCCAAAGTCACACAGCAGACAGGTAGCAGAGCAGTGTGGCCCAGTGGAAAGAGGAGCGGCCTCAGAGTCAGAGGACCTGGGTTCTAGTCCCAGCTCTGCCACTCGTCTGCCATGCAAGTCTAGACTGTGAGCCCACTGTTGGGTAGGGACTGTCTCTATATGTTGCCAACTTGTACTTCCCAAGCGCTTAGTACAGTGCTCTGTACACAGTAAGCGCTCAATAAATACGATTGATTGATTAATAATAATAATGATGATGGCATTAAGTGCTGGGGGGAGATACAAGGTTGTCCCACGTGGGGCTCACAGTCTTCATCCCCATTTTACAGATGAGGTAACTGAGGCACAGAG
Organism: Tachyglossus aculeatus; assembly: GCF_015852505.1. Lineage (NCBI taxonomy): Eukaryota > Metazoa > Chordata > Mammalia > Monotremata > Tachyglossidae > Tachyglossus > Tachyglossus aculeatus. The sequence continues at coordinate 16,572,489 of NC_052081.1, forward strand.
AAGTTAAGTGACTTGCCCAAAGTGGTGGAGCTGGGATTAGAACCCATGACCTCTGACTCCCCGAGCCCGTGCTCTTTCCACTGAGCCACGCCGCTTCCCTTAACTTCTCTGGGCCTCAGTTATCTGTGAGCCCTATTTGGGACAGGGACTCTCTTCAACCCAATTATCTTGAATCTACCCCCAGAGCTTAGTACAGTGCCTGGCACATAGGAAGTACTTAACAAATACCACAATTATGATTGTCATTAGCATTTTTACCATCTATTGATTGACACTGGGGGCTGTTTCAGCCTGGATTTAGGGCAGAGAACACATGAATATCACTCTCCAGATGAAGAGCAGCTGGGCTTTATAAGTGATTGATGACTGCAGAGCGAGCAGAAGGGAGTCTTCTAGACTGTGAACCCACTGTTGGGTAGGGACTGTCTCTATATGTTGCCAACTTGGACTTCCGAAGCACTTACTGCTCTGCACACAATAAGCGCTCAATAAATATGATTGATTGATTGATTGATTGAGGTAATGGAAATGTTTTCCCTATTCCTATCAAAACTAACACAGAATAAGGAGAGGAGAGAAGGGGTAGCCTAATAATCATAACGGTGTTTTTAGTTAAGCACTTACTATATGCCAAACACTGTTCTAAACACTGGGATAGATACAAGGTAATCAGGTTGTCCCACATGGGGCTCAGAGTCTTAATCCCCATTTTACAGATGAGATAACTGTGGCACAGGGAAGTAAAGTGACTTGCCCAAGGTCATACAGCAGACAAGTGGCAGAGTCAGGATTAGAACCTATGTTCTCTCACTCCAAAGCCCGTGCTCTGGCCACAAAGCCATGCTTGTGAGAAGCAGCGTGGCTCAGTGGAAAAAGCCCGGGCTTTGGAGTCAGGGGGTCATGGGTTCGAATCCCGACTCCACCAATTGTCAGCTGTGTGACTTTGGGCAAGTCACTTAACTTCTCTGTGCCTCAGTCCCCTCATCTATAAAATGGGGGTGAAGACTGTGAGCCCCCCGTGGGACAACCTGATCTCCTTGTAACCTCCCCAGCGCTTAGAACAGTGCTTTGCACATAGTAAGCGCTTAATAAATGCCATCATTATTATTATTATTATGCTGCTTCTCTAAACCAACTGAAGAGCTCTGTCCTTTCTATATGGGTCGTTCATGCTGCCCATCCACCAGCCCAAGGTGGGAGACAAGCCAAGGAGAGAAGATGGACATCCAGTTTGTGTTCACAAAGGAGAGGGGGATTTGAGGCCGGGCCAGAAATTGAATTCCCTGTAATGATTAGTTACAATGTTGAGTGGGTCTTCTGTACCCCTGGGCTAATGATGACAATAATAATAATAATAATAATAATATGATGGTATTTATTATGCACTTACTACATGCAAGCATGCTAAGCATTAAGGCTAACACAAGATAATCAGATGCAACAGTTCCTACCTTCACTGTCTAAGGAGGAGGAAGAACAGGTATTTATTCCACATTTTACAGATGAGGAAACTGAGGCACAAAGAAGATAAGTGACTTTCTCAGGGTAGACAACAGGCATGTAGCAGAACTGGGATTAGAACCCAAGTTCTCTGATTCCCAGGCCTGTGCTGTTGCGTAGCCCAGGCTGCTTCTCCAATTGGATTAATTAGTGTATAAAGTATCACCTAATTTTAGGAACTGTGAACACGAGGTAAGCCTATACATGGGCTTTGTACCCATTTACATGTCAGAAAAAGAATAGGTCTTTAAATGCTCTCCAAGAATTATACTTAATGTAGCTATTAAATTTCCACTTCCAAACAAGTGTCCATAAACTTTTCCTATAAAATCAAAAACTCATTATTCCTTAATTGATAAAGCAATAAACTGCATAGTTAACATTGTTTGGGTTAAACAAACCCACAATCTTTCATTTGTTTTTAAAAGGTCAATATGTACTTGTGATAGTTTCTCCCATTAGGACAGTTTCAGATTACGCAGCTATTTTATCTCCATTTCACAATCTTCTTCTTGCCATCTCTCCTTGCACATTTTTGTACTCCTTCCCTTTCTTCCTATTAATCTCTGCCTTGTCCCTATGCCACTTTCCTTGTTTCTTTCAGGTCTTCATATTGGGGTGAGCTATTTATCAATTGAAAAACTAGATACAAAGAAGCTGCTGACAGAAAATAGCATGCAAGTTTAATGAGTATATCAGCAGCACTTATGTAGGTATCTTTTATTCTCTGCCGCTTTCCCTATCTGTAATTGTTTTACCGTTCACCTCTCCCTCTGGATTATAAACTCCTTGTTGGCAGGGGTCATGTCTACCAACTCTGTTGTACAGTACTCTTCCAAGCGCTTAGTGCAATGTTCAGTGCACAAATAAGCACTTAATCACCATTGTTTGATTGACATTTCCTTATGCATTGCCCCTTGGTGCTCTGTCGCACTTGGACCGTCCAGTGCTAACCTTCTCACCCTACCTCAGTCACATCTATCTCGCTGCTGACCTCTCACTCACGTCCTGCCTGTGTCCACATATCTGGCAGACAGTTACTCCCCCCATTCCTTCAAAGCCTGATTGATGGCACATCTCCTCCAAGAGGCCTTCCCTGACTAAGACCCCCTTTCCCACTTCCTTCTGCGTCAACCTGACTTGCTCCTTTTATTCATCTCCCCTCCCAGTCCCACAGCACTTATACCTTTATCCATCATTTATTATTTTATATTAATGCCTGTATCCTTCTCTAAACTGTAATCTCATTACGGGCAGGGAATATGTCTGTTTATCCCAAGTGCTTAGTACAGTGCTCTGCACACAGTAAGTACTTAATAAATATGATTGACTACAGTGGCTGGGGCTGTTTTCATTTCTTCATCTGGGTGAATCCTCTGTTCTGTTTGGTTGCATCGATTCTGTATATTGTGAGCCAGTCTGAATTGCCTTCTACTGCTGTGTCTCTTCTACTGTCTGTGCCAAGGCACATGGTTTGAGGTTTTGGCTATTCTATTTGAGGGAACTGTTCACCCCAATGCAGGACACGCTGCCGTATGAGTCAGAGGACAACAGAACAAAACGTTTGAATAGGGAAAGCATTTTAAAAGCCTCCTCAGGCTTTCTTTTCTTCACCTGTTCGCCAAGTTTTCTCTGCTCTAGTTGGTAAGCTTGTTGTGGACATCAAACACGTCTACCAACTTTGTCATACTGTAGTATCCCAAGTGCTTAGTAACACATAGTAAGCACTCAATAAATATGATTGATTAATTGAACTGTGGTTTGACTCCTTTCTGCCCTTTAAATTTAAATTTGAGCATGCTGCTGACATTCACGATACCCCTTTCAGTTTTCTCCTAGGCTTAACCCTTGAAACTGTCTTTTCAGATGCTACTCTTCTGGAGATAATCTGACCCTTACTCAAACCAAGAAACTTCACATTTCCTTTGCCATTAACTCAATCAATTACATTATTGTTAAGTGATAATAATGATTTTTATCACCATTGGGCCGATCGTCCCAGGGAAAGGAGATGTATGAAGGCAGGTAAATCCTGGGGGCCTGTACTTCGCAAACCATTCCAGGAATCTGCAAACCATTCTAGTTTTCTTCCATGGTTCATTTCCTGAAATGGAAGCACATTTCCCAAACTTGGGAAGCAGCGTGGTCAGGTGGATTGAGCACGGGCCTAGGATTCAGAATGACCTGGATTCCAATCCCGGCTCTGTCACTTGTCCTCTGTGTGATCTTGGGCAAGTCATTTCCCTTCTCTGGGCCTCAATTATTTCATATGTTGGATGGCGATTAAGATTGTGAGTCCCATGCAGATAGGGCCTGTGTCCAACCTGATTGGCTTTTATCTACCCCAGCGCTTAGTACAGTATCTGGCACATAGTAAGCACTTAAAAAATTCCATCATCATCATCATCATCATCAATCGCATTTATTGAGCGCTTACTGTGTGTTATCGCAGTTATATCAAGTCCATTACCACCCTTACTTTGGTCAGGCTCCCCTCACATGGCCAGTTGGCTCTGTGGCTGAGCAAAAAGCTCAAGGGCCATCTTTTCTGGTTAGTGCAGTGGGAATTCAGAACATTTTTGCTCCCTGGAATGCTATCCTTGAGATACACGTTGGACATATGTGTATCTGCTTCAAGTTCAGGACCACCAAGGGACAGCCCACCTGCGTCCCTTTCCCCTGGAGAATTGTTTTCATCATTACTCAGAATAACTTGGGATGCAGGCCCGGCCACCAACGGAAACACCTTCCCCCTTCTAACCCACTAGATCCTAAATTCCCCCATCTTTAAAGAAAACCCATATCCCCCTCGAATCATGTTCTGATTACATTCTACCACCTCTAATCATATCAATCCAACAACCTATTTAGCACTTAGGTACATTCATCCATCACCAGCATTTTTATAGCCACTTATCATTAGTAGGAATATTAAGAATTATTTAAAAAACTCAAGTTTGAGGATGCAGCAGATTGAGTCTGCCATTTGGAGATTGACAGATTATTCAATTCAGAATGCCCATATTCCTCTCTTTATGGTTCTAAGTGGAAATGAGAACGTTAAAATTGGGATTTTTTTTTCAAAATGGCACCTCTTATAGTTAAGCACTACAAAATCATAGCTGTAACCTAGGTGGCATTTTGTGAAAGCAGATCGATCATTGATATTGGCGGAGGAACAAAAAAGCCATCAGTGATTGTGTCAGATATCCTTGAACCACTCACAGAAGTCATACACACAGGAATTTAGATTTAATCAAGTGAAAGTGGGGGGAGATAAAAGCACAATCCAAATTCTTAAAATTATTGCAACAGCTTTAAGGATTACACAAGATTATACAACTAAGCACATGCTCAGGCCTAGCATCTTCGTGTTCAGCCATATGGAAAAATAATAGCACACACTAGATTCAGAGACAGAGAGACAGAGAGACAGAGCATGTGACAGAGACAGAGTTCACGAATGCATAATGCCTTTCCCATTTTAAAAGCCTTGTCTCAAGCTGAGGCTATTGATCTTTGGTCAAAGCCACTGAATTCTAGAAAATTCTAATTTTCCAGTGGATTATGCAAAATGCCCTTTTTCAGGATTCTGAAAAATGGAGAATGGAGTTCTAAAAAAGGATATGATAACAAGACAGACCACTTACAGTTTCTCCAGTTCCTTTGCGATGCAGTTCTGCTTTCAGTAGGTGCCTGAGTGTTTTCAGCATCAAGATGTGCCAACTGAAAGTTGAAAGGTAATAAATTCTGGGAGTTACCAGAATATGCACCTGCTTGAGTGGCAAAGTCACAATAAAGAGGCTGTTCCTTCTTCAACTCTGACAAGCACAGGCCGAAGGGACACCCAAACCACAAAAGCAAAGCTTGGAACACTTTTGTCGTCACACATGATTGGTCAGTTGATCACAGTCACTAATTGACTACTGGGTTTAAATTGCACTTCATACATGTGATTTTGATCTCAGTAAGGTAAGGTATAAAACCAAAAGGGACATTGCAGAGAGTTATTTTCCTCTTATTTAATCCATTGCTAAATTGTTGTACTAGTAATCTTAATAATAAGAAGAAAGAGGAAAGAGGAAAGAAGAAGGAGGAGAAGAAGAAGAAGAAGAAAAGATGGAGGAGGAGGAGAAATAGTATTGAATAGCATAGAAAAAGAAATGAAAATAGCAGAGGTTTCAGAGTTTCTTCTGGACAATAATGATAATGTTGGCACTTGTTGAGCACTTACTATGTGGACAGTACTGTTCTAAGCGCTGTGGGGGGGGGTTACAAGGTGATCAGGTTGTCCCACTTGGGACTCACAGTCTTAATCCCCATTTTACAGATTAGGAAACTGAGGCTCAGAGAAATTAAGTGACTTGCCCAAGGTCACACAGCAGACATGAGGCAGAGCTGGGATTAGAACCCATGACTTCTGGCTCCCAAACCTGTGCTCTTTCCACTGAGCCACGTGTCAAAGTGTCAAGTGTCAAATAAAAGTCCCAATGGTAGAAATCTATCAGTGGTATTAATTGAGCACCTAACTACTTGTGTACAGAGCACTGTACTAAGCAATTGGAAGTGTACAATGCAACAGAGTGGGCAGACATGTTCCCTATCAACAAGGACCTCACAGTCCAGAGAGGAAGAAAGACATGAATATAAAGGAATAGATTACAGATCTGTACATAAATTCTGTGGGGCTGAGATTGAGGTGAATATCAAATGCTTAAAGACTACATATATAAGTGCAAAGGTGACACAGAAAAGAGAGGAAGTAGAGGAAATAATAGCTTAGTTGGGAAAGGGCTCTTGGAGGAGATAGGATTTTAACAAAACTTTGAAGGTAGGGAGAGTGGTGGTTGTTTGTATATGGCAGGAGAGGGCATTCCAGACCAGAGGGAGGATGTGGACAATGGGTTGGCAGTGAGATAGATGAGCTTGAGATACAGGGAGTAAGACCGGGCTGTAGTAGAAAATCAGTTGAGGTAAGCTAGGAGGGGGAGATTTGATTGTGTGCTTTAAAACTGATGGTAAGGGATTTCTATTTGATGAGGGGGTGGATGGGCAATCACTGGAAGTCTTGAGAAGTGGGGAGAGTTGGACTGAAATTTTTTTTTTAGAAAAGTGATCTGGGCACCAGAGTGAAGCATGGCCTGGAGAGGAGGGAGTCAGGAAGACAGCAAAGAGGCTGATGCAGTAGTCAAAGAGAAGCAGCGTGGCTCAGTGGAAAGACCCCGGGCTTTAGAGTCAGAGGTCGTGGATTCAAATCCCGGCTCACCAATCATCAGCTGTGTGATTTTGGGCACGTCACAACTTCTCTGGGCCTCAGTTCTCTCATCTGTAAAATGGGGATTAAAGACTGTGAGCCCCCGGTGGGACAACCTGATCACGTTGTAACCTCCCCAGCACTTAGAACAGTGCTTTGCACATAGTAAGTGCTTAATAAATGCCATCATTATTATTATTATTGAAGAAAGATATGATAAGAACATGGACTGGTGGGGTAACAGTTTGGAGAGAAGAAGGTCCTAGATTCCCCCTTAATGTTGGAAGCGTGATGGATATTCCACACACATTAGGGCTTCTGAAGGCCTGACCACCGTCAGAAATGCCTCCCCTGGCTTGGAGAAAAGACCACAGGCTTGGAAATCAAAAGGACCTGGGTTTTAATCCCAGCTCTGCCACTTGTCTGCTGTGTGACCTTGGGAAAGCCACTTCATATCTCTGTTCCTCAGTTATCTCATCTGTAAAACAGGGATTAAGACTGTGAGCCCCATGTGGGACAGGGACTCTGTCCAGCCTGATTAGTTTCTATCTACTTCTGTGCTTAGCACAGTGCCTGGCATAAAAATATTATGAAAAAAACACTTTAACTCTCCCCATCCTCCTGGAATCGTTCTCTGATTAAGTTCCACCACCTCTAATCATTTGAGTCCAACAACCTAATTAGCACTTACGTTTATTCCGCCATCATCCTTAACATTTTACTAACTTACTCATCTTTCCTTCTGTTGCAGTGATAGCTTTACATTTCTTATTGTTGTCTCTAATGGTATATCCTTTATGTTGGCTGCATCTCCCATTACATTTTAAGCTCCTTTAGGTTAATGATTTTTACCTCCTCTGTGCTTTACCAAGTGTTTAGTACAATGCTCAGCACCCAGTAGGTGTTCAATGAAAACAATTGATTATATTGATTAATATCCTATGTCAACTCAACATGGATTGGATTTCCTTTATGAGACCTTCCACAATTCATTCTCTCTACTTCTTTCTCCTGACTTCCATCCCACCTTAATCTACTCTCTTCAAGATCCTCTAAAGACAGAGCTCTTTCTTGTTTCTCGTTGTAATCCCCCATGGCTCCCTCTTTTGTCTTTTACCAATTTCTCTCTATGCTGATCAATTAGATTCTAGTATGATTCCTACTTAACAAATGCCTCGATTATCTCTTTATTCATTTCTCTTCTAAAGCATTCTATGATTTCAGCTGTCAATCTAAATGTGTCAATATCTACCTGTTATGGACAAGGGGGTATTTTCCTTTATCTGCCATACTTTTGTATACCCAATGGTATTTATTGAGGGCTTACTGTGTACAGAGCACTATACTAAACATTTAGGAAAATACAGTAGATGAATGTGAGATTTCTTTGAGGCCAAATGAACAATGAATGAATGAATGAATCAATTATATTTATCCAGCACTTACTGTATGCAGAACATTGACATAAGCACCTGGGTGAATACAGTAAAGTAAGTAGATATTATCTCTGTCATCATGGAATAGACTCTGTTTACAAATCTTTTAATCTCACCTCATTTACAAATCTTACCTTTTTCTCCCCTTCAGCATCACACAATTACTATAGCATATTCCTCACAACTGATCCCGTCTCCATGTTTCATTTTTTTCTTTACTGAACTATGTGCCTCTCTTATGATTTATCTTCACCTTTCTTTTCTCTCCTTTCTAAATTCCATTCAAAGTACTACTTACAAAATCATCTCTCTCAAACCCATATTACCACATCAATCCTTATTTTATGTTTGTCATTTGCTTCCATCTCCCTTTCACTTCTTATCTTCCAATTCAAGGTCTTCCACCAGTTTATTCCTACTTTCATTGCTTCACAAATCTTTTTCTCCTCCTACTCATAATTTTGAATCTACTGGACATATAACCAGCTGACCTCTTGTAGTGTCTTCCTCCATCCACAGCGTTGCAAATGCTTCCATTCTGAAATGTACCCTTGAAATACGCATGATGGATTCATTTTCAAAGTCAACCTTTTTCGTTTCTTTCAGAGCTTTATATGAAGCTTTTATACCTGATACAATGATCTATATTTTAAAACTTCCCACACAAGGCAGAATCCAATAAAGAACCAAAACAATATAACCCACAATTCAGAATTAGAGAAAGAGAGCCAAAGCCACAGCCAGAGTTTTATACACTCCAAGCCATACTTCTGATCTGTCCTGTATATTGTCATACGGACCTACGTTCTAATCTAATTCTACTTGTTCTTTTTCATCTACTTGTTTTGTTATCTGTCTCCCCCTTCTAGACTGTGAGCCTGTTGTTGGGTAGGTACCATCTCTATATGTTGCCAATTTGTACTTCCCAAGCGCTTAGTACAGTGCTCCGCACACAGTAAGTGGTCAATAAATACGATTGAATGAATGAATGAGTCTCGGCTCTGCGCTTGTCTGCTGTGTGACCTTGGGTGACACACTTCACTTCTCTGTGCTTCAGTTACCTCATTTGGAAAATGAGGATTAAGACTGTGAGCCCCATATGGGACAGGGACTGTAACCAACCTGATTTCCTTGTATCCACCACAGTGGATACAAAGCACCTAGTCAGGCGTCTGGCACCTAGTCAGCACCAAACAAATAACATGATCATTATGACTATTATTTCTGTGTCCGGGAAAAGATAATTAGGCAGGCCCCATTGTTATTCCCATCAATCCCAACAACTGGGCCATCAGGCACTTGCAAGCAAATAGCATCAATACAGCAGAAAGTCTAGGGCTGAACCCAACAGTGGATTTTAGGGGACAAAAATATGAAAAAGATCCCCCAGGCTTACATCTAGACATGTACAGCAGGGATACACAGACAGAGAGACATACATAAACGCACAGCCAAAAACACACTCATTTATGCACAAGAGAAACAGAAGTGCACCCAGAAAAACTTGAGACAGAAACATTTATGCAAATCTCCATTAATAAGCACATGTATGGGAAAATACAGCTGTGTTACATGACACACCAACAAATAACCAGACAGACAGAAATTAGAGGGCCAAGGAAATTAAGGGAAAATAGAGAACAGAGATGACAGGAGAAAAAAAGGCAGGAGGGAGGTTGACTAACAGAAGACTATCTGGGTTGAGGAGAAGACTGGGAAGGAAAAAGAAGGCAGGGAGAGGATGAAGAGAAGCACTTAAAATCTTGTGATCATTATACTCTTTTCTTCAAATTTTTTTGCTAGTCTCTTTTTCTTCCTTTTGATTTTGTTGCTACTGATTCGAATTATAGAAAAAGGGGACTGAAAAGGAAGTGTCTTATTATGTTTTTTTACTAAAGTCCATATAAATATGGAGAATCAATATTTAAAAAATGATATTACTCCTGAAACTCTTACCACAACATGAAAGTGAAGGACAGTGTATAGTTCTAATTTTGAATATTTAATTCAATGAAATATAAATGAATTAAAGTGTTAGTCCATATTACATATATGCATTAGTATAAACATTTCCTTCATTCCCTTTTAATCTCTTCTATCATTTTTATACTTTACAATTGTGCATGAATATCTTGGGGAATAATTTCACAAATAAAAATGAAATGAAGAGAAAATTAAAATACCTTATGTGTAAAGGGTCTGTGAAGCTAAATCATCTTCAGAAGCTTATCTTTTTAGTAGGGTAGGCAAAAATGTAAGATCAACCCTTGAAAAAAATACAAATAAATAATTTCTAAGAATTTTATTCTCATTCTAAGTGCATCTAATTCTATATCATTAATAATAATAATGATGGCATTTGTTTAAGTGCTTACTATGTGAGAAGCACTGTTCTAAGTGCTGGGGGGGAGGCAAGGTGGTCACGTTATCCCATGTGGGGCTCACATTCTTAATCCCCATTTTACAGATGAGGTAACTGAGGCTCAGAGAAGTTAAGTGACTTGCCCAAGGTCACACAGCAGGCATGTGGCAGAGTGGGGATTAGAACCCATGACCTCTGATTCCCAAGTCCGGGCTCCTCCCACTGAACCACGCTGCTTCCTTATTACATTCCAATGCTAAAACATGCCAATTATTGATAATTATATGACTTTATTTATATATATATTATTTTGGTATATTTCACTTTATCATTTTAAGATAATGAGGAAATTACATTTCTACACTGAAGAGCAGATACAAACTTCCTCTTGCCCTGAAAGGCTCTGGCTCATAATCGCCACCATCAGCCATTGCTAGAAGGAGAGGTTTGATGTTAATCAGTAGAATTTATTTATTATGTGCAGAGCACTGTACTAGGTGCATGGGAAAGTGTTGGTAGATGCAATCCTTGCCCACAAGGGGTTTACAATCTACAGAGGGAGATAGACATTAAAACAGATAATGAATCATCATCAATCGTATTTATTGAACGCTTACTGTGTGCAGAGCACTGTACTAAGCGCTTGGGAAGTACAAGTTGGCAGTGGGAAATAGTAGAGTATAAGAATGTTTCCAAAGGATTTTGGGGTTGGGGCATCAAAGTGTCAGCTACAGAAAAGCTTCATTCCTGGAAGGAGAGGCTGCATATAAAGTAGGGGGCTGGAGAATCCTAAGACCAAATTCTAGTTAAGGTCAAGAACTAAACTACTACAGCCACACACTCTGCTCATGTAGCACGAGTTAACTCACTGTGCCACTGTCCCACTCCCCCCCGCCCCATCGACCTCCCCCCTGGAATGCCCTCCCCCCTCACATCCGCCAAACTAGCTCACTTTCCCCCTTCAAAGACCTACTGAGAGCTCACCTCCTCCAAGAGGCCTTCCCAGACTGAGCCCCTCTTTTCCTTTACTCCTCCTCCCCTCCCCATCACCCCTACACCCTCTCACCTTCCCCCTTTCCTGCCCCACAGCACTTGTGTGTATTTGTACATATCTATTATTCTATTTATTTTATTAATGATGTATATAGACCTATAATTCTATTTATCTATTTGGATGCTACTGATGCCTGTCTACTTGTTTTGTTTTGCTGTCTGTTTCCCCCTTCTAGACTGTAAGCCAGTGTTTGGGTAGGGATTGTCTCTGTTACTGAATTGTACTTTCCAAGTGCTTAGTACAGTGCTCTACACACAGTAAGCACTCAATAAACATGACTGAATGAATGAATGAATGCCACAATCTCAACTATCTCACCATCAACCCCTTTCCCACATCCAACTCCTAGCCTGGAACTCCCTGCCTCTCCATATATGCCATCTTCCTAGACTGTGAGCCCACTGTTGGGTAGGGACCGTCTCTATATGTTGCCAACTTGTACTTCCCAAGCACTTAGTACAGTGCTCTGCACACAGTAAGCGCTCAATAAATACGATTGATTGATTGATTATTAAGGTCACATTTTCTTCAAGGTGCCTCACTCTATTAAGCCCTCTTTTCCCTGGCTCTTCTCCCTTCTGTGTTGTCTATGAACTTGGATCTCTGACCTTTTGGCATTTCACATACACCCCATATGTGTTTCAATAATATACTATAAATTACTTATTTCTAATGCTGTCTGTCACTCCCTCTAGACTGTAGGCTCACTGTGGACAGGGAATATGCCTGTCAATTCTGTTGTATCGTACTCTCCCAAGTGCTTAGTATAGTGTTCTGCACATAGTGAGTGCTCAATAAATATCATTGATTATGATGATGCTAACTAGAAGTGCCTTCACATTTCTATCGGAGGGGGAGATAGAGGATTTGAGAAACGGGAGAGAGTTTTGAATTGGAGGTTGGAAAACCTATGAAACTTACAGAGATTTAGGAATCTTCTAGCTAGCCTGAGAACAGGACAACTGTGAATTCCAAACTATATATAGGTTTAAAAGGGTTTGAATGATGTCATAAAGTAATCTCGGTGCCACCCTGGACAGACATGTGCTTTACATCTATTCTTTAAAGGGCCTTCATAAGAGATACATATCATTACAGGAAGATGAAGAAACTTGAAAGCGCAAGGTGAGATGAAGAAAATTACTGAAGGAAAAGAGTAATGAAAATTGAGGTCAAAGAAAGGTTGATTCAGCTGGGTTTAGTAGTTCGTCATATGTTTAACACCTCTTACTTGAAGACTAAAGGTGACCAGTTGATCTGCCCTGGCAATTATAATGTGCACCTATAAATTGAACCCAAAAAAGATTTAATCTACTTAAAAGGAGGAACACTGTCTCTGACTCGTACATAAGCTCAGTACAAGACCACTCCTGCATTCACAGTGAGAAGCAGTGTAGCTTAGTGGAAAGAGCATGGACTTGGGACTCAGAGAACGTAGGTTCTAATCCCGGCTGTGCCACTTGTCTGCTGTGTGCCCTTGGGCAAGTCACTTCACTTCTCTGTGCCTCAGTTACCTCATCTGTAAAATGGGGATTAAGACTATGGGTCCCAAGTGGGACAACCTGATTACTTTGTATCTTCCAGTGCTTAGAAGTCACATTTCTATGTGAGGGGGGAGATAGAGGATTTGAGAAATGGGACACAGGAACATAGTAAGCACTTAACAAGTACCATCATCATCATAGTAGATGCTGCATAATTAATATTGATTGCTTGAGATTTCTTCATTTCTACAAGATATGAATTGGGAAATGAAAAATCTGCTAGATGAGCACATACTAATTCAAATTAATCATTAATATATGTAAATTTATACCAGTCATGGGTAATTCATATATGTAAATTACTAGAATAACTGTTTCCGTGAGACCTGAGATCTGGAAGAACAGCAGACACCAGCATTACAGTGACAGGTAAAAGATTATATCTTTGTAGTATGGGTGATTGAGGATAAAATCAAGTACAAGTTTGAGTGTAGTTATTGGTTCAATTTAAATTTTCATCCATTTATTCAACCATATTTACTGAGCACTTACTGTGTGCAGAGCACTGTGCTAAGTGCTTGGGAGAGTATGGCGTAAAAGAGTTGGTAGACACATTCCCTGCAAACGTCTGACATCCAGGTTTGTAGTTGGGTAAAGTAAGCTCAAATGCTACTGCCAGTTGGTCTAAGCCTCAAAGGACATACTCAGATAAGTCCTAGATCTTCTCCAAGGGCCAAGTGTCCCTTTTAAAATATCATCTAACACTTTGTTTAATGGTATTTGGTAAGCACCTATTATGTCCCAGGCACTGTACTAAGCACTGGGATTGACACAAAATAATCAGGTTGGGCACAGTCCAGATCCCACATGGGGCTCACAATCTTAATCCCCATTTTACAGATGAGGTGGCTGAGGAACAGAGAGGTGAAGTGACTTGTTCAAGATCACATAGGGGACAAGAGCTGGGATTAGAACCCTGATTCTCTGACTCCCAGCCCAGTGCTGTTCCCATCCTGCTTATCATGATGGGTTGCTTTGAATGTCTGTTGAAGGACCGGAGACGATGACATTTTCCTTCCCTCAAAATTTAGATTTTCTGAATATCTCCACACCTCATAACTCTCCTTAACCATTATTTAAAACATTCACAATCCAGAGATTAAGGTTTCTGGGACACTAAGAATGATGATTTCTTCATTGCTTTGGCCACTTTTTTTTTTTTTTTACCTTTTTTTTAACTTCTCCTGTTTTGGGCAGCCAATCAATGCTTTTCCATCTACATTTTCCCCATTCACACTTGTGCTATCTTTCCTGACCTCCAATTTATTTTCTGCCTTCTTTCACTTATTAGCATTGTTTTTTCCCTAGCTCCTTTTCCTTCTACTCTCTTGTCTTAACAATAATGATAATGACAGTATTTGTTAAGCACTTAGTGCCACGCACTGTTCTAAGCACTGGGGTAAACAGGTTACCCCACATGAGGCTCATTTTCCAGATGAGGTTAACTGAGGCACAGAGAAATGAATCGACTAGCCCAAGGTCACACAGCAGACAAGTGGCAGAGCCGGGATTAGAACCCACGTCCTCTGATTCCCAAGCCCATGCTCTTTCCACTACTTCACTTCCTATAAGTGACTATTTTCACTAGTCAGAAATCTCCTTTCACTTCCCGGATTTATGAATCCTTAATGTTATTATTACAGATGCTTGTGTTTGCTTAGAGGTCAATAAGCACTTTGCTTCCTTGGACATTTAGAAGCAACATCCAAGGAAGTGTCATTCACCATCATTACTCTTCTGTTACATGTGGAGAAAGCCTGAGAGATTTACATTTCAGTGTCATGCATATCCAAATTCCACCTTATAGAGGCACCAATTGTTCCTACTGTTTCCATTAAGACCCTAATCTTTTGTGGGATAAAATTTTAAGCGCTGAAATAATGGATTATAGATGACAGTGTCAGTCAGACTGCCTATTTTCAGGGAAGTTTCCGGGATGCTGTATTTCTGGATGGAGTGTCTAGAGCTGAGACTTTTGAGTAATTTTGACAACAAAGAGATGTGGGAGGAGGGGAGGATCAAATCTGCAGCTGCTGCTATTCCCCCCTCTCCACTGGAAGAGTCCTATAATTACAGTTTATCTTACTTGCCCAGATGTCCTTTGAGGACACCCAATCCTAGGCGGCACTGAGAAGAAATATTTGAAAATACTAATGAAAATCTGTCAGTTGTCAAAACAAGTGCTCACAAGCAGCCCGGATCCTTGAAGACAGTTTTTAATAGGACCTAATCCCTAATAGTTCAGAAGTGTTATTTTTTTATGGTATTTGTTAAGCACTATGTGCCAAGCACTGTACTAAGAACTGGAATAGATAAAAGATAAATGGGTTGGACACAGTCCCTGTCCCACATGGAGCTCAGTCTTAATTTCCATTTTACAACTGAAGTAATTGAGGCACAGAGAAGTTAGGTAACTTTCCCAAGGTAACACAGCAGACAAATGATGGTGGGATTAGAATCAATGTCATTTATTCCCAGGCTTTTTCCAGTAGGCCACACTGCTTCTGAGTTCAGGAGAACTATGGCATTCATAAAGAAAGCTTGGTTTCCATTTCCTCACAGCTCTCGGCAGAAGACAGGTTTAAATCGCAAGTAGTAGTAATTAACCAAAGCCTCAGTTACCTGTAACTGGCACCCTTTGAGTAAAGAAACAGATATTGGTGGACAGAATATAAGAGTACCAGAAAAGAGACATAAATATAACAGGTTCCTAGCTCAACGAAGCCATTGTATTATAATATTTTAGGACTGCTGACAAACTGCAACCCTTCACTCACAGTATCCTCTCCTAAATCCAGAAGACTATAGATAGCTCCATCTTCAAAGCCCTTCGACATCCCACCTCCTCTGATTATATAATAATGATAATGGTATTTGTTAAGCGCTTACTACGTGCCAAGCACTTTTCTAAGTGCTGGGGTAGATACAAGGTCATCAGTTTGTCCCGTGTGGTGTTCACAGACTTAATCCCCATTTTACAGATGAGGTAACTGAGGCCCAGAGAAGTTAAGTGGCTTGCCCAAAGTCACACAGCTGATAAGTGGCAGAGCCTGGATTAGAACCCACAACCTCTGACTCCCAAGCCCGAGCTCTTTCCACTAAGCCATGCTACTTCTCAACCCAGTGCCCATCATTAACCTATATGGATTTTTCCTATCCTTTGCATTCATATACATAGGAATATTTTTATTAATTCACATATTTAACTTCTTCCTCCTCATGGTATGATGCCTCTTGCTGTAACCCTATTCTTTCTCTTGTTTTCACTCTTTTAAACACTTTTCATCTGTCTCCCCCACTAAATTGTATTACATATTGCTACTGCTATACTCTCCGAAGCATTAAGAGAAGTAGCGTGGCTCAGTGGAAGGAGTACGGGCTTTGGAGTCAGAGGTCATGGGTTCAAATCCTGGCTCCACCAACTGTCAGATGCGTGACTTTGGGCAAGTCACTTAACTTCTCTGTGCCTCAGTTACCTAATCTGTAAAATGGGGATTGACTGTGAGCCCCCCGTGGGACAACCTGATCACCTTGTAACCTCCCCAGTGCTTAGAACAGTGCTTTGCACATAGTAAGCACTTAATAAATGCCATTATTATTATTATTATTATTATTTAGCACAGTGCTTAGCACCCAGTAGGTACTTAATAAATACAATCATGATAGAGATGAAAGAGAAAATGAAAGGCTACAGAAATGAGATGGAAATGACAGTGGGGAAAGGGAAAGCATAAAAACTAGGAATTTATCCCAGGTCTAAGCTAGTAGAAAAAAATGATATCCATTTTGGTATATGTCCAAATATTTTCAGGGAGTGGAAGCCCCCAATTTTTATCAACTCTGTGATTCATAGTATATGAAAGCAGGGCTCTTCTGGGGCAGGGGATGTGTCCAAAAGCACTATTTTATTATTCCCTCTCAAGGGCTTATAGAGCAGTGCTTGGCACATAGGAAGCATCAATACATTCCATAGATCAATTGATAGTACAAGGCTTTAGCATTCTGGCATTATTCACAACACAGCACGCCTGACAGGGCTACAGATCACCCTCATTTTTTTAATTATCTTCTGACCTAGTGGTCTCTTTTCCACAATCAAAGTCAAAGTCTTTCTCCATAATCCTCAAGTACATATAAATCATTACTGTCCTCCAACCACCCCCCGCCACGGCAAAGACAGTGAAACTAAGAAAGATTCGTAAATTTAAATGAGAGGAAAGGCCATCTAGGAATCCACCCAATACATGGTTTCAAATCCATCAGCCATCTGATCGAATGGTGAAGGAATTCTTGACCTGAATTTGGCAGGTTAAAACTGGGTTTAGGTCCTTTGCTGCTAGGATAACTTGCCTCGAGGAAGACACCTTATTAATCATGTTACATGCACTACAAAGAAAGTGAAATGAAACCTAGTAGCTGGTTAAAAGTCCACCTACTCTTGACTAATAAGCAAAGGAACAGTTTTGCTCTGATTTGTCTAGTTTTGAGCATTTTTTTTTTTACATTCTGGCTTAAAATAGATTTTGTGGGGGATAAAAAGTTCTTTGGAAGGAAACTAATGATTAATCTAGTTTGGTGTCAATTTTTATTTATTAAGGCGGTCTTTCATACAGCGGGGAAGTGTATGGCTAATAAATGACTAATGCTGATAAAAGTTTAATAAACCCAGGCTTCTCTAATCTTTTGAAATCAAAGCATGAATGTTCAGGTTATCATAAAGTATCAGAGGAAAATTTAATTCAGTTGAAATTGCTTTAGTGGAAAAACTTCCTTCGATTGTGCCAATGCTTGCCTGTGTGATTACTTCCACGTAAAATAAATATGGGGAGTTTTTTTAATGATATCATAATATCATATTATTATGATGATTTGGTGAAATCATCATCATAATAATTCATGCAATCATTTCTTGGTTAAATCATAATAATAACAATTCATTCAATCATTTATTGACTGTAAGCTCACTGTGGGCAGGGAATTTGTCTGCTTACTGTTGTAATGCACTCTCCCAAGCTCTAAGTGCGCTGTACACTGTAAGCACTCAATAAATTACTGAATTAATCATTTATTATTATTATTATCATTGTTAATTTGTATCTACCTCAGTGCTTAGTTCAGTGCCTGCCACATAGTAAGCACTTAACAAATACTTTTATCAGCATTTGCCATTTATTAGTTATACACTTCCCAGCTGTATGAAAACCTTATCTGGTCAACGAATAATAATTGCCAAAAGAGAGGCAAATTAGTTAAAAACTGCCCGTTTCAAAGAGGATTTGTCAATTGGTGAATATTCTCCTACTGCCCAGATAATATTTTTGGGTCTCAAAGCAGAAGAATGAGTTCCCACAAATGAGCTTAACTGAGAAGAGCTGTTTGTGAAAGTCTCCAGCTGGGTCCCTGGAATCTAAAAACTCGAGGGAAAACAAATCTTTTCTGGTCACCTTAGACCCACTTACACTAGCATGTGCTGTCTGATTCCTTAGTATTCTCCTGGTTGTCCTAAATGGTTCTGTCTCAGATCTCCGAGCTGTCAGTTTGATTTGAGGCATTGGCCTGAAGAGTTTTATTTCACTGTTCTCTCAAAGCAAATCTTTTTTTTTTTTAATTCCATTGAACATTTCAATGCTTGTTTCCAAACAGCGGCTCTGGTGCTCTTTGGCCTGCCTTTGGAGTGGATTTAATGAGAATTTCAGTGAATGTTGTGGGGGGAGGAGAGGGAGAAAGCTCCATTATTACTTGGCTTTCAGTGACCTGCGTTCAAACAACACAAAGGACAGGAGATGGAGCAGAAAAGAGAAAAAGAAACATTTAAAATCTTGAAATTGACTATCCACAGAACCAAAGACTTAGATACCCTAACGGCTCTTTATAGAATTGTGAATTGAACATTGATTGAAGACAAACAGTATTGATACACAATTAGGCTGGATATTTATACATGAAGGCAGTGACACTACAACCAGAATGTTACACTATGCAGTGTGATTAGAAGAGGATCCAGAAGAAAATATTACACTTCCAAGACCTCCTTAGTTCATATAAACTGCTCTAGCATAACTGTTTTCAACAGTGTGTTTAATACAAACACACAAACAAGCACACAAAGCATGCACAGTAATACCTAACTATTTATCTAAAACCTAGCAATGTTATTCAGGTCATATAATATGAGAAGGAAAGGGATCAAGGCGATAAGGCTAGAGGGAGATGAACTATCCAAAGACTTTTCCACTAGATTGTAATAACAATAATAATAATAATGGTACTTGTTAAGCACTTATTATGTACTTATTATGAGAAGCAGCGTGGCTCAGTGGAAAGAGCATGGGCTTTGGAGTCAGAGGTCATGGGTTTGAATCCCAGCTTTGCCACATGTCTGCTGCGTGACCTTGGGCAAGTCACTTAACTTCTCTGAGCCTCAGTTACCTCATCTGTAAAATGGGGATTAAGACTGTGAGCCCGTGGGACAACCTGATCACCTTGTATCCCACCCAGTGCTTAGAACAGTGCATTGCATATAGTAAGCACTTAAAAAATGCTATAATAATAATAATAATTATTATTATTATAATCATATCATTATTATTATGTACGAGGCACTGTACTAAGCGCTGGGGTGTATACAAATTGGGTTGGACACAGTATCTGTCCCATGTGGGGCTCGCAGTCTCAAACTCCATTTTACTGAAGAGGAAACTGAGGCACAGAAAAGTGAAGTGACTTGACCAAGGTCACACAGCAGATAAATAACAAAGCTAGGATTAGAACCCATGACCTTCCAACTCCCAAGCCCATGCTCTTTCCACTATGCCACGCTGCTTGTAAAGTATTTCAGGGTAGGGATTGTGTCTACTTCCAGGATCAAGTCCACTTCCTCTACTGTACTTTCTCTCAAATGCTTGGTATAGTGCTCTGCACATAGTAAGAACTCAAGAAATGCCATTGATTTGAGAACAAAGACTTGATCAATCCATCCATAACATTTCTCAATGATAATGAGAACAATAATAATTGTGGTCTTTGCTAAGTGCTTACTATGTGCCAGGCACTGTACTAAGTGCTGGGTGGATACAAGGAAGTTGGGTTGGACATTTATTGAGTACCTACTGTGTGCAGAGCACTGTGCTGATCATTTGGAAGAGTACAATGGAGTTAGCTCTCCTGTTTAGCCTCTAATATCACAAGTTAATTCATTCATTCAATCATGTTTATTGAGTGCTTACTGTGTGCAGAGCACTGTATTAAGTGCTTGGGAAGTACAAGTCGGCAACATATAAGAGACGGTCCCTACCAAACGGCGGGTTCACCGTCTAGAAAGGGGAGACAGACAACAAAACAAAACGTGTAGACACGTGTCAAAATTGTCAGAACAAATAGAATTAATAGAATTAGAATAGAATAGAATTAAATGGAATTAAAGCTCCTTCCACTGAGCCACACTGCTTCTCTGTGGATACATCTCTCCCAGAGCACCCCACCTCCATCGTTCTGGTAGTGTATTCATAGAGTTTTCTTGGTAAAAATATGGAAGTGGTTTACCATTGTTGCCTTCCACGCAGTTAACTTACTGTGTGCAGAGCACTGTACTAAGCTCTTGGGAAGTACAAGTTGGCAAAATATAGAGACGGTCCCTACTCAACAGTGGGCTCACAGTCTAGAAGGGGGAGACAGACAACAAAACAAAACATATTAACAAAATAAAGTAGAATATATATGTACAAGTAAAGTAAATAAATAGAGTAATAAATCTGTACAAACATATATACAGGTGCTGTGGGGAGGGGAAGGAGGTAAGGCGGGGGGATGGGGATGGGGAGGAGGGGGAGAAGAAGGAGGGGGCTCAGTCTGGGCCCAACACTGAGTAGTACAGCATTCTCCACACATTAAGAGCTCAATTAATACCACGGATTGACTGATCGATTGAACATGAAGTTGCATTCAGGTTTGGTAGCTAGTAACCTCTACCAGTTAACCAGAAACTCAAATTCCTTATGGGTTTATCTCTAGACTGTAAGCTCACTGTGGGCCAGGAATGTGTCTGTTGTTATATTGTACTAGCCTAATAATAAAAACGATAATAATAATTATGATATTTTGTTTTTATATTGTACTTGCCTAATAATAATAATGAAATTATTATTATATAATTATAATAATAAGTATGATATTTGTTAAGTGCTTGCTACGTGCCAGACACTATACTAAGCACTGGGGTGTATACAAGTAAATTGGGTTGGACACAGTCCCAGTCCCACGTGGGGCTCACAGTCTCAATCCCCATTATACAGATGAGGTAACTGAGGCACATAGAAGTGAAGTGACTTGCCCAAGGTCACACAACAGACAAGTGGCGGAGTCGGGATCGGAAGCCAAGCACATAGTACAGTGCTTTGCACACCGTAAGCGCTCAATACATATAACTGAATGAATGAATGAATGAATGGCAGAACTTTCAGGGCCAGAATTACCCCACAACTATTTTCTGGTTCATGTTTCCCAGGCAGAGAGTCAGTAGTATATGCTGAGTTCTTACTGTGTGTATAGCACTGTACTAAGCTCTTGGGAGGGTACAATATAACAACAGATACAATCCCTGCCCACAACAAGCTTCCAGTCTAGATGGGGAGACAGACAATTAGCAGCCAGGCCAGCAAAGTCGTTCCCGGTTTGGGCCTTCCCAGAGTGGGAGAAAATAGGAGGAAGCAGGCAGGAGGAGGTGACTAATGAAGGTCTCCTGAGACTTCTGCCAGAAACTATCCTGGCATAGATTTCCCAAGCAGTTGGCACCTGAGAGCAGACTCTGGGAGACTACTCCAATTCCAGACGAGCCTGCAGTTTGATTTAAGAAATCCTTTCCAAATCTATTATTTTAAAACCTCTATTCAGACTGGGACTCTAAACCTGTGTTTGTGGGAAGGGGATTAGAAAATCCTTGCAGCTTTCAGAACTCATCGTTGAATTTCATTCGGATTCTTCATCATGGTGAGCCTTAGGTCACTGACGACAAAAAAAGTTTGTTTCTGATCGACAGGTTCAGAGCACATTAAGGAGGCTGAATAGGCAAGAACCATTTAGACATATTTTCATATGTAAAATGTTTTTCGTGATCTAGGCTTCACTGATTATTTCTCTTCATCTCCATCTTGAGCATTTGCCAATTTTGTACAACAAACATCAAAACATTGTTTATGTTCTTTAGTTCCAGGCAAGAAAATCTCATTTTACCTAGTACTGTCAACTTTCTGCTCTTATCCTAAAACATCCTATAACCTTCTTCTATTTTCAAAGCAGTTCAATTCAAATTAATGTGACTTTTAAAGTTTCAGCAAAAAGATGCTGATTCCTACCAACAGTGCATTTTGAACCCTGCCCAATATAACAAAGATTTCACTAGAAATTTTACCCATACAGGTGGCAAAGGGGAAGGACAGAAGCAAGATTGATTTCAAAATGATGAAATAATAAAATAATTTCAAAAATTTCAAAATAATAATAATCCCCATTTTTACAGATGAGGTAACTGAGGCACAGAGAAGTGAAGTGACTTGCCCAAGGTCACCCAGCAGACAAGTGGCAGAGCTGGGATTAGAACCCATGTCCTCTGACTCCCAAGCCTGTGCTCTTTCCACTAAGCCATGCTGCGTCTCTACATTACATGGAACTATCCCATTGGAAGCCTTATCAATCAGTCAATCCATGGTATTTATTGAACATTTACTATGTGCAGAGCTCTGTACTAAGTGGTTGGGAGAGTAAAATACAACAGAATTAAAAGACATGCTCCCTGCTGGTAAAGTTTTTACTTTATATTTCAATGAAACCTTGAATCATCACACTAACCACATCAATGACTGCATTTTTTACAGATAAATTGTTTTCGATGAAAACTTGAAGGACATGGGAAAATATTTCCAAAGAGAAGTTAGCAGTCACAGGACCACAGACTCTGCAGTGTTATCCACAACCTGAGGAAAAAAAAGTGGAAGTTTTCCTACCTTGAGATTAGGATGAGGTGGCCAGAGAGTCAACATTAATAATAATAATAATAATTATGGTATTTGTTAAGCACTTATTGGGTGTGAAGCACTGTTCTAAGCGCTGGGGTAGATAAAGGGTAATCAGGCTGTCCCACGTGGGGCTCACAATCTTAATCTCCATTTTTACAGATGAGGTAACTGAGGCACAGAGAAGTAAAGTGGTTTGCCCAAGGTCACACAGCAGACAAGTGGCAGAGCTGGGATTAGAACCCATATCCTCTGACTCCCAAGCTTGTGCTCTTTCCACTAAGTGATGCTGCATCTCTACATTACATGAAACTATTCCATTTGAAGGCTTATCAATCAGTCAATCAATGGTATTTATTGAACATTTACTATGTGCAGAGCTCTGTACTAAGTTGTTGGGAGAGAAAAATACAGCAGAATTAAAAGACATACTCCCTGCTGGTAATAAGCCTACGGTCTAGAAAGGGAGACAGATATTAATATGTTGGGTAGGGACTGTCTATATATGTTGCCAATTTGTACTTCCCAAGCGCTTAATACAGTGCTCTGCACACAGTAAGCGCTCAATAAATAACATTGATCGATTGATATGCACACATCTTGACAGGCTTGAGATGGGACCCATTCAGACATGGGGTGAGGCTGAAAGAAAATCCTCTCATCTATGGTTACAACAACCACAGCAGCTTGGCAGTAGCTGAAGGGCTGAAAAGGTATTAATAAGCACTAAACACTGAGCTAAATCCTGGGGTGGATAAAGGCAACAGATCAGACACCATCCTTGGTCCACATGGGGCTCACAATCTACAGACAATATCAAAATAAGTGGTGTGGCATAGTGGAAATAGGGGGTCAAAAGGATCTGGGTTCTAATCCTGGCTCCATCACTTGCCTGCTGTGTGATCTTGGGAAAATCACATAGTTTCCCTGTGCCTCATCTGTCAAATGGAGATCAAATACCAATTCTCCCATCCGCTTAGACTGTGAGCCCTATGTAGGACAGAGACTAGGTCTAATTTGATTATATGGTATCAACCCCAACATAGCACACTTCTTGGCCCATAGTAAGTGCTTAACAAATTCCACAATTACTATTATGTGAATAAGCAGTTCCTGGAGGCTCTGCACACAGTAAGGACCTTAGAATAGGGCTTCTTGCATAGTAAGTGCTTAACAAATTATTATTATTATTATGCGACAATGAATGGAGGCACATTTCAATCAATCAGTGATATTCATTGAGAGCTGATTGAACCCCAAATTGTAAAGGTTGTGATGGTTTACCAGTTCTGGAGCAGCAATTTAACCTTGACAATGGTAGCCAGTCACATTTTATCTTGTAGACTGTGTGCTTCCAGTGGGCAGGAATCATGTCTACCAACTCTATTGTATGAAATTCCCAATGTGTTTAGTACACTAATAATCAATAAAGACCAACGATTGATTGACAGGGATAAATGTCAGTCAGTCGTATTTATGGAATACTTTGTGCAGAGCACTGTACTACAGTGTTGTGCACACAGTAAGCATTCAATAAATATGATTGAATGAATGAATGCTTTTATTATCAGGAGCCTGAAAATCAGCTCTCCTAGCCACTGTTTTTATTTTATTTTTCCCTCTAGACTGTAAGTTCGTCGTGGGCAGGGAATGTGTCCATTTATTATTACATTGTCCTCTGCCAAGCATTCATTCAAATGGAGTGTGGAAACAGTGTACTATCAGATTAACTGGATGTCAACTGAGCTGCAATGCTGACCAACCCTCTCTATGACTGGACACACTCCATTTGACAGTTTCACAAAGGACATGTGACCTTCTTGATTTGATTTGCAACTTCCTTTTCTATTGTTACATCATTGGTCTGTGTGCTGCCTACGTAATGCCTATGTTGCACCCTCCGCTTCTCTGCCGCTAATCTCCTCACCGTACCTCGTTCTCGCCTGTCCCGCCATCGACCCCCGGCCCACATCATCCCCCGGGCCTGGAATGCCCTCCCTCTGCCCATCCGCCAAGCTAGCTCTCTTCCTCCCTTTAAGGCCCTACTGAGAGCTCACCTCCTCCAGGAGGCCTTCCGACTGAGCCCCTTCCTTCCTCTCCCTCTCGTCCCCCTCTCCATTCCCCCCATCTTACCTCCTTCCCTTCCCCACAGCACCTGTATTTATATATATATGTTTGTACATATTATTTACTCTATTTATTTATTTATTTTACTTGTACATATCTATTCTATTTATTTTATTTTGTTAGTATGTTTGGTTTTGTTCTCTGTCTCCCCCTTTTAGACTGTGAGTCCACTGTTGGGTAGGGACTGTCTCTATATGTTGCCAACTTGTACTTCCCAAGCACTTAGTACAGTTCTCTGCACACAGTAAGCGCTCAATAAATACGATTGATGATGATGATGATACACGAGTTATGAGTTAAGATGTAGTGATTCCTAGATTTTTCTTAATTTACTTTGACATGGAACAGTTGTCAGATCAACAAAAGTCTAGTATAAGTATAGTGATTTTTTTCCATATGGATTTATCTACAGTCCCCTGCCCTCCTTAATTGCTAAACCCTATCAAATTCTCATTCGGTTATATTTTCCCAGAACATAGTGGAGTGTTTTGCACATAGTAAGCAGTTTATTCATACTATTACTACTATTTCACAAACACATTCACATAATTGGATCCCTCACTTTGGTTATTAAGAGCAAGGCCTTTCAAAATCAATACAGAAAACGCACATATAATTTTATGAGATGAATTTCCTGTCAGATGAAATCAAATTTATTCTAGAGATATTTGTAGCTGTATCTCTCACCTCTCCAAAATGTTCACCATTAACTTGTTCAAGTCCACTTGTTATCCGATGCAATTTATACTCTAAGGCTCACCAACCAGGCAGCTCAATGGCTCTCAGGACACTGACTATGGTTAATTTCCCGATTTAAAGCAGAAATATACAATCACATTCAATAGTTTTGATTAATGTTAACCGTCCATTTATTACATCATAAAACCACACATTGGCAGACAATCCCCCTTTAATTTAAATATAACTATATCCTACACCACCATAAACAACAATCATTTTACAGTCTTGTCATCAGTAAATCTTCTCCCATAATCATTATTTTGAGGTGTGGTGGACTGTGAAATTCTAAAACGGTATTAATATCCTCAATGGTTGCCTGCCAATAGGTTGTAATCTTATGGCAGTGAACATAATGATCTAATTCATTCCCCTGCCCTACTCATCAAGGTGAGGAGATCTGAAATGTTTACATTAAATACATAGACAGATTAGGCTCTTGAAAGACATTTCTTTGCATTGTTATACCAAAAAGAATATCAAGATTTTAAAGTGTTCTCTCTTGCTAACAAATATAGCATGCCTAGCAGGGAGTTCGAAGGATACTAATGATGGCATTTATTAAGCGCTTACTATGTGCATAGCACTGTTCTAAGCGCTGGGGAGGTTACAACGTGATCAGGTTGTCCCACGTGGGGCTCACACGTTTCATCCCCATTTTACAGATGAGGGAACTGAGGCCCAGAGAAGTTAAGTGACTTGCCCAAAGTCACACAGCTGACAATCGGTGGAGCCGGGATTTGAACCCATGACCTCTGACTCCAAAGCCCGCGCTCTTTCCACTGAGCCACGCTGCTTAGTATGCAGAAGGCAGACAGTACCTTTTCCTACCTGTACAGTTTGCATCTGCACACAGTAAGACATTTTCTCCATATATCCAAAAGAATATGAAGATTTAAAACAGGGCTCTCCCTTTATAGCAACTATACCATGTAGAACAGGGAGGTTGAAGAACATTGCCATATACACAGAAGACAGGTGGTACCTTTTCCTAATGTTACAGTGTGCGTGTGAACAGTCAGTCCTTGATATGCCAGTTGACACTACATCTTTTAAATCTGGCTGAATGCCTTCAGAGTGCTTATTTATGCTATCGCAGAACCAGGCTCAAGGTGACAGATCCTGGAATCATCAGGCTGAGCAGTATCTTGAGACTGAGGCCTTTTATCTGAGTCTTTGATCGGTTTTCTAATTGTCATTTTATTCCTTGCTAATATGGCCGAGGAGTTTCATTCAGCATTGCACATAGTGTATTGACAGCCTACAGTTTTGAGTGATGAAGGATTTGCCATCCAATCATTAGCTACTTACAGAGATGTCAGCATGAGATGACAAACTGCTTTAGAATCTTTTTGTTGGGCATTAATGAACTTTGTGCTGAAGATTTCCTTTCCCTGGAGGAGATCAAGCCAATTCTAAAGCAAACTTTTACTGACCCTTCTTTGTTGAATTTTGTTAATCTGAAAACTGTTCCATGTCAGAGTAAATCAAGATAAATCTAGGAATCACTATATCAACTCACAACTCATGTACCGATCAATCACATTTTATCCTGTAGACTCTAAGCTTCTTGTGGGCAGGAATCATGTCTACCAACTCTACTGTACTGAAATTTCCAATGTGCTGTAATAATAATAAAAGAAAAATGTGATATGTGTTAAGCACTTAATATGTGACAGAATAGTAAACTCTGGGGTGGATACAGAAATCGTGTTGGACACATTCTCTATCCCACATGGATTTCACAATCTTAATCCCCATTTTACAGATAGGGTATGTGAGGCACAGAGAAGTTAAGTGACTTGCCCAAGGTCACACAACAGACAAATGGCAGAGCTGGGTTAGAACCCAGATCCACCATGCCAGGCCATGCTGCTTCTACATTAGGTCACACACCTTATTCAGTGCTTCCTACAGAGAAAGTGTTAAATACTTTTTTTATTTATTTTTTGATATTTATTGAGTGCTTATTGTATGCAGGGCACTGTACTAAGTGCTTGGGAGAGAACAGTATAACAGATTTGGTAGACATCTTTCCTGCCCACAAGCTTTCAGTCTAGAGGGGGAGACCGACCTTATTATAAATGAATATGTATTTTGGGACTGAGGGTGGGGGTGAATTCCAAGTGCCCAAAAGATAGAGATCCATGTGTCAAGGCAATACTGAAGGGAGAGGAAGTTTGTACACAGTAAGCGCTTAATAAATGCTATCATTAAGAGCTTTAAATTCTACGGTAAGGAGTTTCTTTTTGGTGAAGAGGTAGATGGGTGTCCACTGGAGATTCTTGATGAGGGGGAGATACGGACGCTTATTTAGAAAACTGATCTGTGTAGCAGAGGGAAGTATGGACTAGAGCGGGGAGAAATTGGAGGCAGAGAGGACGGCAAGAAGGTAGATGCAGTGGTATATGATAAAGTGGTTGGATCAGCCAAGTAGTCCTTTGGTTGTAGAGGAAAGGGCAAATTTTAGTGATTTTGTGAAGACAGAACTGAAAGGATCTGTGACAGACTGAATACATGGGTTGTGTGAGAGATGAGTTGATTGATTGATGGTTGCATTGATTGATAATATCTTCCTTAAATTCATTGAGCTCTACTCATGGAATAGAAATATAATAGGAATTGAATACATGCCATGAAATATCCAGATTTATGTTCTAACAGACCAAGGCAATAGTTTCAGGAAAATTCCCATATTTCTAACATTTAATTCAAACTATGGTAAGAGATGATTACTGTATGACTGCTACTCAATTTTAGGTATCATACCTCCATCGTTATCAACCATAGCAATGTTAATTGAACATTACTAGAAAAAGCTGAGGTGCTATGAACTTTTACTTTATTGAATTGAGGCTTGCAATTGCCTGCAGCTCTTCAGAGTAAATGGAATATCATGAAAAAGTGAGTGGACATTTGAAGTATTTCTCACAATTGCTGAAAAAGTCCTTTAACATTTGTCTCAGTAGACTCATGGTAGGTATTGATTCTGAGACAACAATTGTGGCCAAGTGGAAAGAGCACGGGCTTGGGAGTCAGAGGTCGTGGGTTCTAATCCCGGTTCTGCCACTTGTCCCTTGTGTGACTTTGGGCAAGTCACTTCACTTCTCTGTACCTCAGTTACCTCATCTGTAAAATGGGGATTAAGGCTGTGAGCCCCACGTGGGACAAACTGATAACCTTGTATCTACCCCAGCACTTAGAACAGTGCTTGGTACATAGCGCTTAACAAATACCATTATTATTATTATTATTATTATTAATAAAGTATATTATAATTCACCTAGCACTATTTTTATAATCAACTGCAAGCCGCTTCACTGTATCAACCCGAATGAGTGAAGCTATTTACATTTCAAAATATGTTTGTCGACATCAAATTCTGTTACAGAATTCCATTATGTATGCAGCACACAGACCAATGATGTAACAATAGAAAAGGAAGTTGCAAATCAAATCAAGAAGGTCACATGTCCTTTGTGAAACTGTCAAATGGAGTGTGGAAACAGTGTACTATCAGATTAACTAGATGTCAACTGAGCTGCAATGCTGACCAACCCTCTGTATGACTGGACATCCATGCGTAAATGCCCACGGAAGCATTTTTGGGTTATCCCCAATATCAGATGGTAAAATAGGATCACAAATGATGACGTTCAGGAATGAAGTCCATCTGCTAGCAATGCAGCTGTGGTGGATGGGACTTTAGAAGAGCACATTAAACAACTAATGTAGAGTGAGCTGAAATTTGAGAAACTGAAAACAAGAGAGGAGGAGATATTTTGAGAAGGTAGGAAAACCAAAACTGATACTGATGATGTATTCAGATCTGTTGCTCAAAAGATGCTGTTTCTTGTTGGTCCCACACTGTGGAAAAATACTTGTAGCTATGCAGAGTTTACATCAAGAAAGGGAAACCAAAAAGTCACTTCCTGTGGACTCCACCAACCCTGGCACTTCTCATTTTCTGGAAATGGATAGTTAGAAAGAGTAAAGTATGTGCATGTGTGTGTATTTAGGGGGGTAATTGTGTTTGTCCATAGAAAATTGAAAACTCTGCCAAAGAAGAATTTATGTAATCAGCTCTCCATTCAGCAAATCCAAACAAGACTGAAATATTTTGAATACTCAATATTTCTGAATAGCCTATCCCTATTTTTTAAATTGTACTTGTTAAGCGCTTACTATGTACCAGGAACTGTACTAAGTGCTGGAGCAGATATAAACTAATCAGGTTGTTCACAGTCCATGGCCTTCATGGGACTCGCAGTGTAAATCCCCATTTTACAGATGAGGTAACTGAGGTATTGAGAAGTTAAATGACTTGCAGCCTACAAGCAGTCTTACAGCAGACTAGGTTGTGGAGCTGGGATTCGAACCCAGGTCCTATTGACTCCTAGGCCCCTGCTTTATTCACTAGGGCATGTTGCATTCTGGCTGGTATTATACGGCTACTACTACTACTCCTAATAATAATAATATTTGTTAAGCACTTGTGCCAAGCCCTGGGGTACATGCAGCGCATGTAGATTGGACACAGTCCCTGCTCTGCATGGAGTGTATAATCAAAAGAGAAGAGAGAACAGTCATGGATAGTATAGTAAAATCTGTTCTTTATGACAGGACGATTGCATTCTTGCATTTATGAAGGCACTCCATTAAGAAAAACTCCAATTCCAGTACTGGCCACATGCCCAATGTGTACAACTCTTCATTCATTCAATCGTATTTATTGAGCACTTACTGTGTGCAGAGCACTGTACTAAGCTCTTGGGAAGTACAAGTTGGCAACATATAGAGATGGTCCCTACCCAACAATGGGCTGCAACCCTGTATCACCCACCCTGGATCCAGACACAGGTAAGTTGTTGGAGGATGTTATTTAATTCTGCCAAGGAGTTCTACTCACAAGGCACAGCGTGGCAGAAAAAACTGTACTTGCGAGAAGTAAAACCAATCTCCTATAATTTTAATTTTAAACACTGACAAGATAGCAGTGATTCTTCACGCTGAAATAATGAATAGTTTCATAATGTCCGTCTTACAAAGGAGTGTTTTCTGTGGGGGTTATTGTCTCTGGTAGATTTTCTGCCACTGGAAGTGGAATGCTAAGGTGCAGTCCCATTTAAATTAGGGTTTCTCCAACCTGATAAGGATAATTAATAAGAGTATGAGCAACCATTTCCTTTACCGTAATATTTTGCTGCTGTACTTGAGCACAGGAGCTTGATTTGAATTAATAGCTATAATTTGAGTCTTGCTAATATAAAACTCAGAAAAATATGTCTGAGAAATGAATAATGCCTTGATTAAGTTGTTCCCTCATAGATGATTGAATGAATAATTTCAGAGTTAATCATTCAACTTGCATGAAAACACTATTCTTTCAATAATAGTTTTATGTCACTGATTCCATATATGTATTCTAACCAAGTGCAATTTCTCTTCTGAGATGAAGACTACATGTTTCCCTAAAAAATATAAAGCCCCAAGCACCTAATATGAAATGTTTTCATTTTTAAGCAATACAAGCACTATTTGAAAGAAGACAATTTGGTAGTGATGGCCTTAAATAAGATTTATATTCTAAAATCATCCAGGCAGTGTTTGTGGCTCCAGATACGGACTTCAGTCTAAAGCAGTACTCTTTACCACTATGGACTCTAACTAGAACTCCATATTTTAATATCTGAGAGACAAATTCAATTTCAGAGCATGAGAATTGGTCTCAAATTGGTATAGGCAGTTCAAGCAGCTTCATCTTCTAGGATATGTATGGACACCATGATTGGGTTCCACATCACGGTTAATCAAGCAATCATATTTATTAAGCACTTGTGTGCAGAGCACGGTACTAAATGCTTGGGAGAGTAAAATAGAACAGAGTTGATAGACATTTTCCCTATCCACAAGGAGGTCACAGTTAAGACAGCAATGTTCAAAAGCAGCAGGATCAAATAAACAAATCATCTGGGGTAGTTACACAGAGTTAATGCCTGTCAAGTCTGTTGGGTTACGATGCGTAATACTGCTCTCAAGAGGCACTTTTTTATTCAATCCCCTTCCTAATAATGCCTAGCTTTGGATGGCCATTTTGGCTACTCCCAGTCACTGGACCAATGATCTGGAAAACAGTGATCTGGAAAACAATCACCTTGGCTCCAAGTTCTAAAAAATCTGGATAGTGCATCCAAATTTGCAATATCATGCTCTGTTATAGTCCATCAAATTGTCCCATGGGGATAGAAGACTAGCTGACACCTTTCAAGAATATCAGAGACCTGAAGGGTAAGTGGCTCTTGGGAAAGGTATGCGAGTGTAGACTCCCATTAAATTGCAAGCTCCTTTAAAACAAGGATCATGTTTATCAACTCTGTTGTACTCACTCAAGTGCTAGTACAGCATAGCCACTCAGAAAGCACTTGGAAATTTGGTCCCGTAAGTCCAGGATCCCCTCTCAGGGTCGCACTTGGAGAGTTTCCAATGGTCTACCAGTCTTGGCTATGGGAGGGAGAGTCAAGCAGAGGCCTACCCATTCCATCCCTAGCTTGGGCAGTGGCTAGCGAGTGGAAAACAATCTGCTGCTAGTCAAAACTCACCCATGCTGGGCAGCAGCGGCACGGGAGATTGTCGAGAGCAGAGACTCGAGTTTACTGCACGGAAGGCAGCAATGGTAAACCACATCCATATTTTTACCAAGAAAATTCTCTGGATACACTACTAGAACAATTGCAGATGGAGAGAGGGGTGTTCTGGAAGAAATGTGTCCGTGATGTCACTGTGGGTCAGAAATTCCTCGACGGCATAAGACAAGTACAGGATTCTCTGCCTTACTTCCTTCTCTATTCTTCTTTCAATCATCAGTGGCATTTATTGAGCGCTTACAGCATGCAAACCACTGTACTAAGAGTTTCCGCTCCCACTCCTCAAACTTTGAAGCCTGGAGTTTGGTCAGTCCTCTAGACATTAAGCTCATCGTGGGCAGGGAAGCTGTCTACCACCGCTATTGTATAGTGCTCTTCACACAGTAAGCACTCAATAAATACCATTGATTGATCAATATTGAGTATCAAGCACCTCTCCCAGAGCAAATTAAGCTCTGTCCACATGCATCTATGTTCTCGACCAGAATCCTGTCGATTATTATTAATAATAATAATAATAATAATAATGGCATTTGTTAAGTGCTTACTATGTGCAAAGCACTGTTCTAATTGCTGGGGTGATACAAGGTGATCAGGTTGTCCCACCTGGGGCTCACTGTGTTAATCCCCATTCTACAGATGTGGTAACTGAGGCCCAGAGAAGTTAACTGACTTGCCCAAAGTCACATAGCTGACAAGTGGCAGAAGCAGGATTAGAACCCATGACCTCTGGCTCCCAAGCCCATGCTCTTTCCACTGAACCACGCTGCCTCTCTTGTATAAATTAAACAAAATGGAACTTCCCAACTCAGAGAACAATTCAAGGGCAACCTAATAGTTTAGAATTTCTTAATTACAAGTTAATTATTTGAGTAGTATAAGAATATGACAGTACTAGGCTGCATTTCAAGAAATTCTTTTGATCAAATGAGTTAAGTTTGGATTCATCCCAGAGCCATTTTTTTTTTTCTTTTTGCCAATAATGTAGAAGCAAAACAGAAATGATTGGATGCGTTCCAGTCTCTGGGACACTAATGAATTATAAAAGTGACATAATGGCAAAAATTCCTGAAGGAATTGTTGGAACTTGAAAAGCTAGGTAACAGGCCTAGAGAAGAGTCTGTAACATATGCAATGAAGTGATTTACAAGAGTAAAGTTCTGCTTCTGATTGTGTAACACAGTGCTTGATTTTCTTCAGAAACTGTTAGCGTTCTCTTCAAAGGTACAAGGCAGAAGTATCAGTAGCACAGTAGCAGTAATAGTAGTAATAATAATAATAATGATTATGGTATTTATTAAGCGCTTACTATGTGCCAAGCACTGTTCTAAGTGCTGGGATAGATACGAGGTAATCAGGTTATCTCAAGTGGGGCTCACAGTCTTCATCCCCATTTTCCAGATGAGGTAAGTGAGGCCCAGAGAAGTAAAGTGACTTGCCCAAAGTCACACAGCTGACAAGTGGCGGAGGCAGGATTAGAACCCACGACCTTTGACTCCCAAACCTGGGCTCTGGCCACTAAGCCACACTGGTTTATTAGTTGTAATAAAACTAATAGTAGTAATAATAGTATTAATTGTAATAGTAGTATTAGTAGTAGTCATCTCTCCTACGAATCGATGCCTTATCGTGGCAGGAGAATTTGCCGACCCTGATGAAGCTTAGAGCTATGCCTTATAGAGCTATGCAAAATGGAAAGACTTAAGCCAAAGGGAAAAAGTCAATTCACCTGTGCTAGGCATCAGTGGCCTGGGAAAGAGTCAAAGGCAGATGACCAAGTGATGAAAACATTGATTAAAGACAAGGCAGAGATTCTGGTTTTTACTGTGACGAAGAAGTCAATGGTAAAACACTTCCATATGTTTACCAAGCAAACTCTGTGGATACACATAACCCATTGACTTTATGCTACAAAATGGGATATTCTGAAGAGGGTGTGTCATGGAGTTGCTATGGGTCAGAAATGACTCGATGGAATTTGAAAGAAATAGCAGTAGCAGTAATGTGATATTAGTAGTGAGAGGAGTAGTAGTAATAATAGTAATACCATCAGAGGCAGTAGTAGCAGCATTTATTGAGAACCCCTTGATTCAGTGCGCTGGAGTTTGG
The DNA here is from genome assembly GCF_015852505.1 of Tachyglossus aculeatus. Lineage (NCBI taxonomy): Eukaryota > Metazoa > Chordata > Mammalia > Monotremata > Tachyglossidae > Tachyglossus > Tachyglossus aculeatus. The sequence continues at coordinate 16,607,264 of NC_052081.1, forward strand.
TAAATATAGAATAAAGAAGTGTATATATGTATGCATTTATTACTCTATTTATTTTATTTGTACATATTTATTCTATTTATTTTATTTTGTTAATATGTTTGGTTTTGTTCCCTGTCTCCCCCTTCTAGACTGTGAGCCCACTGTTGGGTAGGGACCGTCTCTATATGTTGCCAACTTGTACTTCCCAAGTCTTTAGTACAGTGTTCTGCACACAGTAAGCGCTCAGTAAACACAATTGAATGAATGAATGAATGAAGTGACATGTTTCCTGCCCATAAAGAGCTTTCATTCCAATGGGAGAGACAGACAAAAATATTTTACAACTGGAGTGCTCAAAATCAATAAACTGAGCATACATACATCCTTGAGTTCTAAGGAGAGAATAAAGAAATCCACAGCTGCTAGAGTTGGCTGAAGGGATGATTATTTTCCAGGCTGTATTATCTGAGCTCTGAAGGTCAACAGGAAAGTTTAGGTGGAAGTTTTTTGGCTGTGAAAATGGGTTTTAGAACAAATAGGGTCATTAGAAACTTCTGTATGTCTTTCCAAGTATAACAGTAGTTGGGTGAAATAACAAAATCAATCAATTGAGGTACTTATTGAGTGTTTACTGTATACAGAGTATTTTGGTAAGCACTTGCCAATTTATTTACTAATTAACAAATGTATAATAATAAAAATTGTAGTAGTTTTTGAGTGCTCACTATGTGCCAAGTACTGAACTAGGTACTGGGATTGATACAAGAAAATCAGGTCCCACATGGGGCTCAGAGTCTAAGTAGGAGAAAGAACAGGATTTAAATCTTCATTTTGCAGATGAGGGAACTGAGGCACAGAGCAGGCAAGTGACTTGCCCAAGGTCACACAGCCGGTAAGTGGAAAAAGCTGAGATTAGAATCCTGGTCCTCTGATTCCCGGGCCCATAATCTTTCTAGTAGGTCATACTGCTTTATCGCACTTTATTGCAGAAAAAAAATAGTGCTGGTATTTACTGAGCATTTATAACATGCCAAGCACCATTATAAACACTGGGAGTAAGTACAAGGTAATCAGTTTAATCACCATCTCTATCCTTTGTAGGGTTCCTGATCTTGGCAGGGATAGGAACATATGGAATAAGATAATTGAATTAGGAATGATGAGGGATTGCAAACAACACGAACAATTAAGACTATTAAAATATAGCTAAAACAGTACTTGGAGGGAACAATGCTCAGCCTACTGACGTTTCTAGGTAATAGTTATAAACGGCCACAATGTTCAAGATATGCAATCCCTGGGATGGGGTTTAGCTCTGCAGAGGTCAAGGATGCTGAGAACAGAGTGGAGAGATCACAGAGAAATGGCATGGCCTAGCAGATAGAGCACAGGCCTCGGAGTCAGAAGCATCTGTGTTCTAAACCCAGCTCCGCCACTTGTCTGCTGTGTGGTCTCTGACAAGTCACTTCTCTGGGCCTCAGTTACCCCATCTGCAAAATGGGGATTAAGACTGTGAGCTCTCTGCAGGACAGGGACTGAGTCCAACTTGATGACCTTGTATCTACCCTGGTGCTTAGAACAGTGTCTGGCATTGGAGTTGGCCACAGGGAGATCACCTGTGACCTTAGAGAGTTCAGTCTTGGTGGAGTAGATATTCAAGAAAAGAAGTGGTGAAGAGGAAGAGGAAGTTAGCAGGCTCTCACGATGTGTACCAAGAGTTCGGGTAGGAATGTGAGCAGGAAGATAGGACTCTCGCTGGTACTAACTGTGGCTTGATTGAACCTTCTTTTATTTTGGCAAACTTGGGAGTGTGTTCTAGACTGGACCCTAATCCCGGCATGTCGTGTGACCTCAGGTAAACCACAACCTCTCTGAGCCTCAGTTTCCTCATTGCTGTAGAGTTGGTCAAGGTGATCATTCCCTAAAAGGATCTTACAGATAAGGGATGGAGACAAACATTACAATAAATTACTGATCGATATGTACAGAGTTGTTGTGGGGCTGGGGTATCAGTGTTTGAAGAGTACAGACCCAAGGGCAATGCAGAAGGGAGAACAAACAAATCAGGTATTACATGTACTTACTGTAAGGAGAGCATTGTATTAATAAGCACAGTATAAAGAGTTGATAGACACATTCCCTGCCCACAATAAGCTTACAGTTTGTGGCAAGGTGATTGAGTGCTTTAAAGAAAAATGGGGGAAATGAGGGCTTAGTCAGGAAAGACCATTTGGAGGAGATAGGATTTTAATAGGGCTTTGAAGATGGGTAGGGTGTTGGTTTGTTGGTCATGGATGGAGAGGGAGTTGCCAGCAAGAGGGAGATTGTGGACCTGGAGTACACAGAGAGTCGGTTAGCTTTCGAGGAGGCAAATATACAGGTTTGATTTAGGTAGAAAATGAGTGGGGCAAGATAGGAGAACTGATTGAGTGCCTTAAAACTGATGGTAAGAAGTTTCTGTTTGATAGAAGAAAAATGCTTGGGTAACCATTGGATAATAAAATGAGTAAACTGAAGTGAAAGCACTTTAGAAAATGAAAGCATTTACAAATACAAGGTATTATTATGCAAATATGTGCCTTTAGGGCCAAATTTTAAGGATTTCAAATCAAGGCAGGAAGGATGGAGGGTGAGTGAATATGGAACTGACTTTCTACTGTTGTTCACAGTAGCCCAACAGGAAAATAGATGTTGATAACTTTACTAAAACTGTGGATGTACAAGGAAATAGGCTTTGTTCACAGGGATTAAAAATATTATGTAAATGGGGCCATTATCGCTAGTAATGAACACAGCAATTTAGCATTTCTATTGCACTTTATTTTAAGCAAGAGTGTTTCAAACATGTTCATTACTTATGGCTACTCATCTGTAAATACTCATTGGTTCTGGGAAACACCACAGTTTTTTGAGGCTATTCGAAGTAGCTTTTGCCTTATGACTGTTTTTTAACAGTATTTGTTAAGCGCTTAGTGTGGGTCTTGCATTTTTCTAAACCTGGAGTAGATACATACAATTAATCAGGCTGGATACAGTCCCTGTTCCACATGGGGCCCACAGTCCAGGTAGGAAGGAGAGCAAGCACTGAATCTCCATTTTTCAATTGAGGAAACTGAGGCGCTGAGAAGTTAAGTGACTTACCCAACAGCAGACAAGCAATGAAGCCGGGATTAGACACCAAGTCTTCTAGCTTCCAGCCCCGGGCTTCATCCACTACGCCACACTGCATACAGAGAAGCAGCAAGGCTGAGTGGAAAGAGCCCGGGCTTCGGAGTCAGTGGTCATGGGTTCAAATCCCGGCTCCGCCAACTGTCAGCTGTGTGACTTTGGGCAAGTCACTTAACTTCTCTGTGCCTCAGTTACCTCACCTGTAAAATGGCGATTAAGACTGTGAGCCCCCTTGGGACAACCTGATCACCTTGTATCCCCCAGTGCTTAGAACAGTGCTTTGCACATAGTAAGTGCTTAATAAATGCCATCATTATTATTATTATTATTCCAGGTATTTCCATAAATTATTCATTTTTGTAATTTTTCTTAACCCTCCTGAATAAATATAAAATGGCAGGAACAGGGGCAAAGTGCAGAGCTAACAGACATGGAGGAGGAGGTAGTGAGGAAAGAGGGGCTCCTCTTACTTACTGCTTACTTGCTACTTCTAGTCAAATGTTCTCTGCTTTGATACCTATCCACTGCTGCGCCACAGCTACTGCAATCAATCCATACTTTTTAGTGATTGTCTACTGAGGGAAAAGCTCTAAACTAAGTACTTGGGAGAGTACAACTGAGACAAAGGGTATATCCAATGCAAAGAAGCAAAAGTTTCAATAACACTGAGGCCTTGGCACCCGGATCTTCAGAGCGTAGGAAGTGAGTAGGTACGGCCATGCTATAGGAACTTTGAAATTCAGGAGGTCTTTCACAAGGTAGGAGTCTTGAACATTTATTTTTTCTAACGTCTACAATTTATGGGGACAAGTTTCTGATCATGTTCCACAGCTTCAGGTGAGTTTGCTGTTACAATGGAAGTGAAGTACTAATCGATAGAACAGCTCTGTGATAATAATGGAATTTTGGGTTTCCAAAATTCAGGCGGTCTCTCAGAAGGTAGGAGTCTTGAACATTTGTTTTTCTAACGTCTACAATTTATGAGGACAAGTTTCTGATCATGTTCCACAGCTTCAGGTGAGTTTGCTGTCACAATGGAAGTGAAGTACTAAATCGATAGAACAGCTCTGTGATAATAATGGAATTTTGGTTTCCAAAATTCAGGAGGTCTCTCACAAGGTAGGAGTCTTGAACAGTTTTTTTTCCTAATGTCTACAATTTTTGATGACAAGTTTCTGATCATGTTTCACAGCTTCAGGTGAGTTTGCTGTCACAATGGAAGTGAAGTACTAAATCGATAGAACAGCTTTGCGATAATAATGGAATGCTGGGTTTCTTCAAATTCCCATGAACATTCTCCGGTAGCATTTATAATAATAATAATAATAATAATTGGGATATTTGTTAAGCCCTTACTATATGCCAAGCACTGTGCTGAGCACTGGGATAGATACATGAAAATCAGGTTGGACTCAAACCCTGTCACAAAGTCCAAGGGTGAGGGGGAACATGTATTTAATCCCCATTTTAAAGCTCAGGCATAGAGAGGTTTAGTGACTTGCCCAAGGTCACGCAGCAGGCAAGTGACAGATTTGGGATTAGAACCCAGGTCCTTTGATTCATTCATTCATATTTACAGAAGCAGCGTGGCTCAGTGGAAAGAACCCGGGCTTTGGAGTCAGAGGTCATGGGTTCAAATCCCGGCTCCACCAATTGTCAGCTGTGTGACTTTGGGCAAGTCACTTCACTTCTCTGGGCCTCAGTTCCCTCATCTGTAAAATGGAGATAAAGACTGTGAGCCCCACGTGGGACAACCTGATCACCTTGTAACCTCCCCAGTGCTTAGAACAGTGCTTTGCACATAGTAAGCGCTTAATAAATGCAATCATCATCATTTATTGAGCGCTTACTGTGTGCAGAGCGCTGTACTAGATTCCCAGCTCTATGCTCTAAGCACAGAATTTACTGTGTGCAGAGCTGTACAACAGAGTTGGTAGATACATTCCCTGCCCATAGGGATCTTACTCATTCAATCAAATTTATTGAGGGCTTACTGTGTGCAGAGCACTGTACTAAGCGCTGGGAAAGTACAATTCAGCAGCAAATAGAGACAAACCCTACCCAACAATGGGCTCACAGTCTAGAAGAACTTACAGTCACTAGGGCATGCTGTTTTTCTGTGAAGAGTATTAACTCTTTTGACCACACCTGATAATTTAGTATGATACTAAAGAGAAGCAGCATGGCTCAGTGGAATGAGTCTGGGCTTGGGAGCTAGAGGTTGTGGGTTCTAATCCCGATTCTGCCACTTGTCAGCTGTATGACTTTGGGCAAGATGCTTAACTTCTCTGTGCCTGTTACCTCATCTATAAAATGGGGATTAAGACTGTGAGTCCCTTGTGGGACAACCTGATCACTTTGCATGCTCCCCAGCACTGAGAACAGTGCTTTGCACATAGTAAGCACTTAACAAATGCCATTATTATTATTATTATACTGCAGTATATGTCTATTGGTATGCCATAACGCTATATAGCATTGTCTTCAGTTTGAAGATGAGATAATGCTCAATAGTGAAATTGTGCCTTAATTTCTCTATCTGCAAAATGGGATTCAATTCTCCCTACTAATTAGACTGTGAGCTCTAAGTGGGACCTGATTATCTTATATCTACCCCAGTGCTTAGTATAATGCTTGGCATTAATAAGCACTTAACAAATATCACAAGTATAATAATTATCATTATTTTTGAGATCAGATCAATGAAACAATAACTTATTAAAATACAGTCTGATTAAATTGTCTGTACCCCAGAGCTGAGATCAGTACTTGACACAGAGTAAGCGCTTATCAAATACCATAAGTAAGTGATAATTGTAAGTATTTTGCCTCTGACATTTGGGCAAACATCAGAAACTTTAAAAGCTCTAAAACCATCCGGATGACTAGTTTTAACTTTTTTATGAAGTTTGATTTTCCTCTCTATGGTACTCTTGCCTCCCTGTTCTTCATCTGCTCAGAACTGCTAAGTGTTTCCTCTGCATCTGGCATCTGGCTGCTAGTGTTCCCCTCTGTGATTGGGTAACACAGGATATGCATTTCCAGAAGATCCACTTTCTGTGGTCAAGGATCATCACGACATAGATAGTTAATAAATGTTATTATACAATCATTTCCACATTAATCAGTCTCTTCATTTCCTTAATAACTTTCATCGCTCTTTCCTTAATTACCCACATTAATCTAGACTTGAGGTGCCCCAAATTGAATGTACAGATGAGTTCTTACCGGAATCATGAAAGCAACCATCTATAACCTCTACTGGTGCTTCCTTTCATGTAGTTCAAAACCGTCCTAACTTTTTTTGCTTCCTAAATGCATCGCCATTTCATTTTGCATGCATTTCTTTACTCTCTTCTATCAATTCTGAGGCAAAGAATAAGAGCATTAATGATTTAATATTTAGCAAGCACAGTGCATGAAGATTGGAATAAAGGTTTGGGGGTGGTTCCTGCCCTTTAGGTGCATATATTCGATTTTAATAGTCATATAATAATCCTATAATCTTCCAATGATATATTTCAAGGGGAAGGAATGCTGCTAGACTTCTGAATTATTCCTGAAGAGATAACAAAGAAAACAAACTTGGCACCTTACAGCAGCCTCTAATTGTACAAGCTCTAAATCTCTTTGTGAGTTAGGCACGTCATTCATTCATTCAATCGTATTTATTGAGCGCTTACTGGGTGCAAGCACTGTACTAAGTGTTTGGGAGAGTACAACAGCAGACATATTCCCTGCCCACAACAAGGCAAAGTCTAGAAGGCATCTTCTCAAAGCTTAAAATCAATGAGATCAAGTTTTCAGAAAATCAGGTAGAAGACCCTAATGATATTTTATTTATAAATCATGCATCTCCTTTCTATTATTTGCAGTTGGGAATTATCTATGCAACTGTGTGTTTATGTAGGACTTCTGAGAGTTTAGGGAGGTAGTGAAGTCTAATGAAAAGAGCTTGGACTAGAAGTTCAGAAAATGGGTACTAATCCTAAATCTACCACTGGTCTGATGTGGAACTTTGGGCAAGTCACTTACTTGCTCTGTGCCTCAGTTTCTCATATGATACCTATTCTCCCTACTTCTTAGACTGTGAGCCCAAGGGGGGACAGGGACTGAGTCTGAGTTAATGACCTTGTCTGTACCCCAGTGTACAGATTGTATGCTCTGCTAATATTAGCCTAGCATAAGTGCTTAATAAATACCTTAAGTGGCAGGTTTTGGCTTTACTGTGCAGGATCACTGGAAACGGAATGCAGTGGTAGTGTAAGCAGGGGAGGACAAATGCGGTAGATTGGTGGATATGTGAACCTGTCTTCAGTGGTTTCTTTGTAAACACGTAGTGCTCAAAATTTTATAGTTTGCAGAGTCTCGTATAGTGTTTTTCTGGAATTGTTTTCTGAGGGAAACATGTCAAAAGTAAGTTCTGTGAAAAATTAATATGGCACCTTGAAGGATTCTACAATCACTGACTGTGGACTACTTTTCAGAAATCAGCTTGGTATTAGTGTCTACGATAAGTCTCAAGATAAAGCTTCATTGACAGCCTGAAAATAAATGCCATTACAGAATTCTCTTAACTGGACAAATACCACCCAACAAGCCAACAATAGACAAGATGAATATGACTAAAACCGTATTCCTCATCTTCCTTTCCAAATGATCTCCTCCACTTAATTTTCCCATCATAGGTAACACCACCACCTTTTTACCTGACTCTCAGGCCTGTAAACTTGAGATTAGCCTTGATTTATCTCTTTCAATCCCCATATTCAATCTGTCACCAAATCCGTTCCTCCTCCATAATATAACCAGGATCTGCTCTGTCCTCTCCATTCTAAAGTTGGTCTAGACACTTTCATTCATTCATTCAATCGTATTTATTGAGCACTTACTGTGTGCAGAGCACTGCACTAAGTGTTTGGAAAGTACAATTTGGCAATATATTGAGACAGTACCTACCCAACAACGGGCTCACAGTCTAGAAGGGAGAGACAAACAACAAAACAAGTAGACAAGTGTCAATACCATCAAAATAAATAGAATTATAGATATATACACATCATTAATAATAATAATAATAAGGATGGCATTTATTAAGCACTTACTATGTGCAAAGCACTGTTCTAAGTGCTGGGGAAGTTACGAGGTGATCAGCTGTCCCACAGAGGGCTCACAGTCTTAATCCCCATTTTACAGATGAGGTGACAGGCACAGAGAAGTTAAGTGACTTGCCCAAAGTCACACAGCTGACAATTGTCAGAGCCGGGACAGAGTAATAAATATGTACAAATATATGTAAGTGCTGTGGGGAAGGGAAAGGGGTAGGGCAGAGGGAGGGAGTGGGGGCAGGAGATGGAGGAGCAGAGGAAAAGGGGGGGCTCAATCTTGGAAGGCCTCCTGGAGGAGGTGAGCTCTCAGTAGGGCTCTGAAGGGAGGAAGCGAGCTAGTTTGGCGGAAGTTTGGAGGGAGGACATTCCAAGCCATTGGTAAGATGTGGACCAGGGATCGACGGCTGGACAGATGAGAATGAGGCCCAGTGAGGAGGTTAGTGGTAGAGGAGCGGAGGGTGCGGGCTGGGCTGGAGAAGGAGAGAAGGGAGGTGAGGTAGGAGGGGGCGAGGTGCTGGAGAGCTTTGGAGCCGAGAGTGAGGAGTTTTTGCTTCATGTGAAGGTTGGTAGACAACCACTGGAGATTTTTGAGGAGGGGAGTGATATGCCCAGAGCGTTTCTGTACCAAGATAATCCAGGCAGCAGAGTGAAATATGGATTGATGCGGGGAGAGACAGGAGGATGGGAGATCAGAAAGGAGGCTGACAGTAATCCAGTCCACGTAGGATGAGAGATTAAACCAACAAGGTAGCGGTTTGTATAGAGAGGAAAGGGTAGATCTTGGCAATGTTGTGGAGGTGATACTGGCAGGTTTTGGTGACAGACTGGATGTGTGGGGTGTTTGAGAGAGCAGAGTCAAGGATGACACCAAGGTTGCGGGCTTGTGAGATGGAAGGATGGTAGTGCCGTCCACAGTGACAGCAGCTGTAAAATCCTTTCATCTCCTGTAAAATCTTTATGAGAAAGGACTGCATCTATCAACTCTATTGTATTGCACTGCATATATATAGTAAGCATTCAAAACTATTGATTGACTGATTGGCTTGACTACTGCATCAACGTTCTTACTGATGTACCTACCCAGTCCATACTTAATAATAATAATAATAATGGCATTTATTAAGTGCTTACTATGTGCAAAGCACTATTCTAAGTACTGGGGAAGTTACGAGGTGATCAGCTGTCCCACAGGGGGCTCACAGTCTTAATCCTCATTTTACAGATGAGGTAACTGAGGCCCAGAGAAGTTAAGTGACTTACCCAAAGTCACACAGCTGACAATTGGCGGAGTCTGGATTTGAACACATGACCTCTGACTCCAAAGTCTGTGCTCTTTTCCACTAAGCCACGCTGCTTCTCTAATTTTGATTCCTGGATCATATGCCTGGATGTCATTTTGCACACATCTCCTTAACTCTTTAAAAACCTCCAAAAGGATTCCGATTATTATTACAATTATTGTGTAATGATAATCCTAATAATAATAGTTTCATTAAGTAATCACTATGAACCAAACACTGTTCTAAGCATTGGAGTTGAGATAAGGTTATCACTTTGAACACAGTCCCTGTTCCACATGATGATCACTATCTAGCTAAGAGGGAGTAGGATGTGATCCCCATTTTACAGGTGAGCAAACTGAGGCACCGAGAAGTTAAGTAACTTGCCCAGGGTCACACAACAGATAAGTGACGGATCCCGGATTAGAATTTAGGTCTTCTAAATCCCGGGCCCGTGCTCTTTGCACTAGGCCACACTGCTTTTCCACATCAAGCAGAAAGTCTACACAGATGGCTTTAAAACACTCAGTCAACTTTCTCCCTCCTACTTATCCATTTTCTCCCACTTCTACTCAAGTCACCTTCTTCATTGCTCTTAAATTAACCTATACACAGTGCCTCATCTCATCTTGCCCACTGCTGAACTTTTACTTCACACCCTTTCTCCTTCTCAGAAGACCTTGAAATTTTGTATCTGACAAATCACAGTTCTCCCTATCTTCCAAGTCTTCTGAAATCCCATCTCCTCCAGGAGGCCTTCCCCAATTAATTTCCAATCTCTCAGACTTCCACTTCTGCACTTCTGAGCCACTTAAGCCCTCAAAACATACTCAAAACTCAATTTGCACAAGTACACAAATACACAAGTACCAGAGTACTTTCTTTTATCTGTAAATTATTGAAAGGGCCTGTCTTCTCAATCAACCAAGCAGTGATACTTAAGTGCTCACTATGTGCAGAGCGTTGTAATAAACATTAGTTAGGACAGTTTACACAGGAGAAGGAAAGCTGCACCCAAACCAAAAATAACCACCAATAATTCCTTTAATTTTTCTACTATAGAGATTCTCAAAATCCAAATGTATCTATCTATCATATCTATCTCTTCCTTTCACACTCTCTCTCTATGTATATGCACATACACACACACACACATATGTATATATATATATAGTATTTGTATAGTATTATTTGTACTTTGTATTATTAGTAGTATTTGTATTGTATTGTACAATATTTGTATGTAGTATTTGTATTGTATAGTATAGTATAGTATTAGTAGTATAGTATATACATAAATATATAGTATTTGTTAAGCGTCTACTATGTGCCAGGCACTTTACTAAATAACGGGGTAGATAAAAGATAATCAGGTTGGACACAGTCCCTGTCCCACTTGGGGCTCCCAGTCTTAATCACCATTTTACAGATGAGGGAACTGAGGCACAGAACATTTAAGTAACTTGTCCAGGGTCATACAGCAGACATGTGGCAGAACTGGGATTAAAACCTAGTTCCTGAGTTTCATGTTCTTTCCACTTGTCCATGGTGCTTCTATCTACTATCTATCTGTATCTATCTATTGTATAGGACTCCCTTCAGGTACTTCTAATTAAGTGACTCACTTGTGGCCACTGTTAAAATGACTCACCACAATCCTTGTCGTTCAGTGCCCACGAAGGCCAAGGTGAATTTGGTTTGACACCTACTAGATGATAGAAGACAGAGTTGCCTAGTAGAAAGAGCATGGGCCTGGGAATCAGAAGACATCAGAAGACTCGCCTTGGATAAGTCACTTAACTACTCTGTGCCTCAGTTTTCCTCATCAGTAAAATGGGGATTCAATACCTGTTCTCCCTTCTACTTAAGCTGTGGGACGGTCCCTTGTGGGACAGGGACAGTGTTAAACCTGAGCCGGGATTAGAACCTAAATCCTCTTCCCACTTGGCCATGGTGTTTCTCACACCGCCTCCACATTTGATACAGTAAGATGAATATGTTTTGGATGCTTGAGTTGATACTTCAAGATGGTACACAAGAGAGAAGACAGGAGGCAACATTAAATTTCTGAGCAAACATATTGGTCAATATAAGTGTCTTAAAATCTGAAAGTGTCAGACAGGAAACCAATATAATTGAACTATCAAGTTGTGAACTCCATATGGTTTGAGATAGAATTTCTGTCTAAAGCTTTTTTTTTGCCAACTGGCATTTTATCCACACACGCTGGGAGACTGTAAAAAGAACATTGCAAGAGTCTAAATTGAAAGCCCCCCAAAAAAGTCATTACCATGCAAGAGAGAAAGCTGGATGTCCTTGGAAAAAATATCCCACTTGCAGATGGAAAATGGTCTGAAATCATTCCAGTGTCACACCCAAATCTTTCATGATTATTTCATTACTAGCCAAAGTACCAAACTCATTTAAAGGCAGAGAAAATAGGTAGATGATTGAAGCTATTAGCCATAGCTTATTCTAAATAGCTGTAGTTTTATTCCATTAAGCTTTCAGAATTTTCTATGCAGGAGAGCCACAAAACTGAGAAGGCAAGAAAAAAAGAGAGAGATGAGATATTTTTGCTAATTGCATCATGATTGCATGAGACCAACTCATTAACAAAGCCAATAGGACTGCTTAAATTACCCCCAAAATGTACATTCTAAAAAAAAAGGACATAGCATTCTTCAGGTATAAATGGAGGTGTTTCATTTTATGGAGAATACATACAAAAGCACCCCAACAAGTATTTTGAAAGATGCCTGCAGCATTGATTAGAGGTTGGATTAGGGAAAAGAACTGTTTTGTCAAATCTATCAGCTTTAGAAAACCTTCAAGAAGAATGATGAATTCAGAAACAGCTCTGATGACTTAACTCATCTGCATGAGAATTTCCTACAAAATCACCCAGATCATTTCAACCTCTCCTGACTGAATGACAAGAACATTTCAGTCACCAAAAGAAAGCTGTGCTGTAGCTTGCAACAGAATGAAGTTGTGAAATGGCTTGCAAACAAATGCATTAATTAATTGATGGAAACTGAATATAAAAAAGAATCAGTTTATGTGCCACTAAGTAATTGAGGCTTAGGCTCTATTCAAAATGGCCTAATCCATGTAAATTAAGGCAAATCTGATTGAAATATCTACTGATGATTTATTTAAAGTTCAAATGCATAGTCCGATAATTAGGAGGTATATTATTTTCAGGAAATGATTAAGAATTGATGACTGCTTATTCAATTTGAGTACAAGCCTACATAAATAATAAAATTCTAGGCGTAGCTTTATACTAGAAGGTTACTTTGTTTCAGGGGAAGCAGTGTGGCTTAGTAGGATAGAGCATAATCCTGGGAGCCAGAAGTTCCTGTGTTCTAATCCCAGCTGCTCCACCTGACTGCTGTGTGACCTTGGGCAAGCCACTTAACTTTTCTGGGCTTCAGTTACCTCACCTGTAAAATGGGGATTAAGACCGTGAGCCCCATGTGGGACAGGGACTGTGTCCAACTTGATTAACTTGTATCTACCCCAGCATTTAGACTAGTTTTGATACATAGTAAGTACTTAAATACTATCATTGTTATTATTAGGTGAACCATTCAGCCACCCTCTCCAACAAACCCTTCCCAGTTAATTTTCAAGCCACCTAACCGATTATCAATCAATTAATCATTCAATCGCATTTATTGAGTGATTACTGTGCACAGAGCACTCTACTATGTGGTAGGGAGAGTACAATACAACCGAGTTGATAAGCCACATTCCCTGCTCATAAAGAAGCTTACAGTCTAGAGGGGAAGACAGAATTAATATAAATATATGATTATGCATATGTATTTAAGTGCTGTTGGGCTGAGGGAGGGGTGAATAAAGGGAGCAAATACAACTGCAAGGTTGAAACAATAAGATAGGGTAGATGCAATAGGGTATGTTGTACGTATTTACTATTCTATTTATTTTATTTTGTTAATATGTTTTGTTTTGTTGTCTGTCTCCCCCTTCTAGACTGTGAGCCTGCTGTTGGGTAGGGACCATCTCTATATGTTGTCAACTTGTACTTCCCAAATGCTTAGTACAGTGCTCTGCACACAGTAAGCGCTCAATAAATATGATTGAATGAATGAATGAATATGTTGGACACAGTCCCCATCCCACATACATTTATTCAGAAAGCAGTCAGTCAATTATATTTATTCAGCACTCACTGTGTGCAGAGCATTGTAGTAAGCACTTGGAAGAGTGCAATATAACAATAAACAGACACATTACCTACCCATTATGAGCTTACAGTCTAGAGGGGAAGAGAAATGGAAGGGATAACCTGAAACTCTTACACATCAAGTCGTTTCCAACCTCCCAGAATGCACGGTGGCCCTAGGAGTGACTTAGCATGCTGATGAACTCAAAGTCCTCAAGGACATCACAGAAGAAAGTTCAATATTGATGAAGGTGGTTGGGAAACTGTCACAGATAAAAAGACCAGCTGACAGGCTGAGCGGCAAGTCTGAAACCTGCCACTGATTGAAGATGCAGTAAAGTGAAATCTGCTCGTGCTAAAAATGCTGATTGCCCTCTATGTTCATTTTTATTTGCTCCTGCTTTCTGAACAAAGAAAAACAATCTCTCTTTATAGAAAACAGTGCAAGAGACTAAACCATTTTTAATGAGGCACAAACATTTGATTAAGTAAATTATTTAAAAATCAAAGACCAAAAAATGGTGTATATATGAAGCAAATACATACTAACATCTGTCATTCAACAAATGCTTATTGTCACTAGGTTAATAAACCTTTTTACATTGGTTTGCCTAGTTTTTAACTAGTCTAGTTGGGTTTTTCTAACCCACCAGGATGTTTTGATGTTAAAGATGTCTGTTCTACCTTGATCTTGCTTTCCCCAGAGATATTGTCTTCCTCTTTCCCTCCAGGTTCATTCTCTCGATTGAACCTGATAGCTTTTCCATTCTGGATACCCTTTCATAGCCCATTTCATCCCCAGCTAGCGTGCAAAGAAAAGAATACTTCCATTCCTATTGCCTGAGCCATTAAGTCTCGAGGCAGATATATCATCAAAGGGTTAAGCCATCAAAGTGCGGGGAAAGAAAAGCGTGAATCTCAAATATAGAGTCCTCCAAATTCTTAAAAGAGAATGACCAAATCTAGCCACCAGCCAGTAAATTCATTTTGACTCAAGAAAACTCAATAAACAGCCTTTGATGAAGATGATTATTAAAAACAAACATTGGACGGTACTGAAAACCTACCAGTAGACCAAGGGCCCAAACTACAACCTACAATTCAACATTTGAACATAGCATCATAGTGCATTATTTGGAATATATCCCACTTTTTTTTTATTTGCACATTTGGTAGATAACAGACTTTTGAAAAGAAGAAGAGAATGTGGCACTATGGGGGAACTCATATCTGTGAAAGGTTTATAAACGAGGCTCTTCCAACCTTGAAATAACAAGAACAGAAGCTTTCAAAAATGAAAAGTCTAGCATATTTAAAACTCCAGCCCTTTTGTTCTTCCCATACGGTCAGTGAATAATATGTAGAAACTCATTGAACTGAAAGGACAATGCATTTAGAATCTCTTTGTTCGATGAAAAGGTAACTTGTAGTGCTCATTGTAGTAGAAAATCATTCAAATAAACATAATGTCCAGATTTTGAATATCCATAGTTACACAAGCTGACTCAGTGGCATAGATAATCAAATCCCATGCATCAGAATACTAGGTCATCAACCCCAGAGATCAAGAGAATTTTCTTCCGCATGATTATAGGGAACATAGAAAGGTAGGAGAACTAGGGCCCTCAACCCACTAAAGTTATTAAGTTCATATCTACCTGAGGGTACTGGATTAAAAGATTTGGACCTGATATAGAAGTATCTCTGAGGCAGTAAGAAGCAGAAATCCCCAATAAAACATCATTTAAAGAAGATCAAAACTTGTATTAAGCTGGTCTAAATCTTGACCTCTTCTGATATCCTGGGGTACAATAACATTTCTCCTGGATGGCAGAGAATGAAGTAGGTTTTCTAAATCCCTCTCTGCATTCCCTTCTCAAACAAGTAGCAAGTCCGATTCCAGAGAGAGAGAATCACTCTCAGCTGATACCAGCAGCAGCAATGCCCTACAATGAGAACTTATTCAACAGAACTATAATGGCTTCTGTTCCACTGCTCTCAGCAGCATGCAACTTCACTCCTACTCAGAATAACTGTGGTATTTGTTAAGCACTAATTATGTGCCAGGCACTGTACTAAGCGCAGGGGAAGATACAAGATAATATATGGAGCTCACAGTCTGAATAGGAGGGAGAATTGAACACAAATGTGGAATATCCAATGGAACTAGAGTTTAAACTGGCCCAATGAGAATTAGAGTGGCAATGGGAACAGTGCTAGATTGTAAGGTCCTTAGGGGGAGGGATCTTGCCTACAAACTTGATTGTATTGTTCTTTCCCAAGTGCATAGTGCAGTACTCTATACACACTGCACTGCACTCAATAGATCTCACTGATTAATTAGGTAAGACCCTCTGCCTGCCCCCAGGAATCTGGAGAGGGCTTCCTTTCCAGGACTTCTAGCAATGTGGTTCTTTCTCCTGTGCTGACAAATCAGGCTAATTTACATTAAAAATGGAATTTGGAAAGTTTACCCAGAAAAAAACTCAAGATTATTTATTTGGTTTCATCTTGTGATTGTGGCAGTGACTCTGGGCTCTACTGTAAGTTTGTGCCAGCCTTGGGAAAACGACTGTGTTTAGAGGGCAGCATGACTCAAGCTATTCATCTAGAGGATTCAATAAATCCGCCAATCCACTTATTGAGTGCTTACTATGTATAGAGTAACGTGCTAAGCATAGGAGAGAGTACAATACAATAGAGTTGCTAGACATGATCTCTGCCCTCAGGAGCTTATGGTGTATTGGAGCTGAAAGGCATGGACTTGGGCAATTGACAGGTTAGAATGAACTAAGAGTGGATGGAAGACAGGAACAGAAAAGGATTCAAAGCCAGTGGCCTGGAAGTACAGGGTAAAAAGGCACAAGGAGCAACAGGATGCAGGAGAGGAAAAACAGAAAGCTGTTTTGATCTTCTTTAAATGATGTTTTATTGGGGATTTCTACTTCTTACTGCCTCAGAGATACTTCTATATCAGGTCCAAATCTTTTAATCCAGTACCCTCAGGTAGATATGAACTTAATAACTTTAGTGGGTTGAGGGCCCTAGTTCTCCTACCTTTCTATGTTCCCTATAATCATGCAGAAGAAAATTGTCTTGATCTCTGGGGTTGATGACCTGGTTCTGATGCATGGGATTTGATTATCTATGCCACTGAGTCAGCTTGTGTAACTATGGATATTCAAAATGTGCCGTGATGGCCATTCGTTCATTCAATTCATTCGAATTCACTGAGCACTTGTGTGCAGTGCACTGTACTAAACAGTGGCCCCCACACTTAGGAGGAGGAGGAGGAGGAAGGCAGGAGAGTCATTCCACGGTGCCTCTCTGAGAGAAGTGTAAAGGCTTAGCTGATCCAATAAGAGAGATGGTTTGGGAAGGCCTTTGGCGAAGGAGGAGACCCTTGGTCATTTAGGAGGTGACACTTAATGAGCTGTGTGCTTGGGAGGGCTCATGTTGTGGACCCTAATGGACTCGGAGCACAGAGAAGGATCGAAGAAAATTCCTGGAGGTTTGGAATCCAGCTGTTAGGACTCTAGAGGACAGTTACAGGGAAGTAAGTACAAGAGGCTTTAGAGAGTGTAGTAGTATATAGAGAGAAAGGTGGTTTGAACTGAACTTGTTTTCAAGTCCAGCCCTGGAACACTTAAGGGAAGTACAGAGGCTTTGGAGAGTATAGTAGTAGATGTAGGGAAAGGCGGTTTGAACTGGATTGGTTTTCTCTCATCACCTTGTTAAGAATTTATTAAATACTGTTGAGATCTCAGCTCTTACTTGAGGTAGGGGCTGAAGGAAAAGAAGCTTCTAGAGCCAGAAGACACATTGACCTGAGTGTCTTGGTAGTGTGAAGGAGCTCTTTGTCTAGGAGCTTGCTGAAGCCAGTCCAAGAAAGAGGGTAGACCTCTTGGCCCTTGGGGAAATGCTTGGACTTCAGCTGTAGAATAGTGGCAGTGACAGAGGATACAGAATCTTTGGGAGCAGTGAATAGGATGCCCTTGAAACCTGGGTTAGAAGAATGGGAGAACTTGAGGACTTCAGGACCTAATGGAGCTCCTAAAGGCTTGGATTAAGGGCTGAGAATAATGTCACAAAAGCCAAGGTGATTGGGGTAGGCAACCAGCACAAAGGAGCAACAACAAGTGGAGAAGGGTATGGGAAAGGGAGGGGAAATCAGGGGATGAATGATAAAAAAGTGATTAGCGAGCACATCACCCATTTCTTTATGACCCATACTTGGAGTAGCATCAAGCGTGGGTGGCACAGAGCTTGGTTGATACCCAATCACATAATCTGGGTCAGCATAGTCCTGGGTGATGAAAAAATTAATCTACCAGGTTACCTTAAGTTATAGCTAGCTGCTTTGACAAGTCAGTTGATTATTAGTTTGAAGAAAGAATTTCTGCTGAGGGGTGTTGTATGTTCCGAAGGGCTGGGGATCATTTCTACCAATTCTATTGTACTGTATTCTCTCAAGTGATCTCCACACAGTTAACATCCAAGAAATACCTCTGATGGAGTGAGGCCTCTGGGGGAGAACTTGCAACAATCAGTCAATGGCACTTACTGATCCCATAATGTGTGCAAAGCATTGTATTAAGTAGTACTTGGGAGAATACAATAGAGTAGAAAGACACAATTCCTGCCCTCAGAGAGCTTCCAATCTAGCTGAGGAAACACACATTAAAATCAAGGAAACAGTAGGGTATAAGGATATGTACATAACTGCTGTACAGATGGGGGAGGGATGAAAGTCAAAATGCTTACAGGGAGACTTAGGGGTATGGCTGAGAAGAGGAAAATTGACAGGGAAGGACAAGGAAATAATAGGAGTGTTTGGACAGAGATGATTCAGAATGTGAAAATACCAAAGAAGCTTCTTGGTTAAAATCCACTAATGTTTAAAATCAACATTAATGTCATACTTTAGTTCTTCAACTACAGTATTTGGTTTTGCACAACCAGACTAAGATTCTATCATGAGATGTGATAATTTTCTTATGGTTAATGAGGTCAGCATAAACCATCAACTGAATTATAGCCTTCTGTCTGATCTGGCAGGAGGTACCATTCCAAATATGAATAGGTAACCATATGGACATAAACTGTACTAGAATCTTTGGTTCTTTCACATTGAAACTGAATCTGATGATATTTGACAACTAACAAACAACGAGAATCCAAGCCCCTCAAATTTTCTTGCAAAAGTTGTATGGCTTTGTTTTGGTGTTCTATATCCTCAAAATTGAGATCAAGAGGTACCCTCAATTCACCACTTGTGAAAAATTGTTCATAATGAAGAGATTCCTATGCAATTGTATCCCATTCAGCTTCCAAATCATAGGAAAAAGGAAAAACAATTTAGGATGAAGGCATAGAAATATTTGTAATCCAAAGATGAGATTAACTTTTATTTCAGTAAAGATTCAGTTGTCTCTCTTTTTCCAGTGAGACATTTTTCTTGAATATGAGGAATTTCATATAATTTAAAAAATACTAATAGTTCACTTGACTAGAATTGATCCAATTTTGACCTTTATTGCCACTTAGAATGATCTATAAATCTATAGAAAACATCATTAATGCAACCAATCCTTACACATTTTAAACCTTATTTTCCTTTCTATAAAAGTTACAGACAAGTAAAAAGCTTTTGGCTTAAGCGCCATTTAACTACAATTATTTTTGTCTGTTCATCCATCTTGGGTCCTAATTGCAATAACACACCATATTAATACTTTTTAAGCCCCGTATGTAACTTCAAAATACCATTAATCATAGCTCATTTTACTTCTGGAAAAGTTTTCATGTATACTTTCCAATGAAGTGTTCTTGAAAAATGAAAATTGCTAGAGTTGTTTGTGGTTGATTGTACTTCACCACATAAAGGAATATGCAAATGACATTATCCCTGAGGTATTGGATCAGATTATAAAGTGGTGAAGAAATGAGGGAAAATATTACATGTTCATACCAATAATTTATGTCATTTTTGCAAAGATTCTAGTAACGTTAATGTCATGAGCAACTGTGGTGAAGTTTTAATTGCAAAGCAGACAAGCAAGTCAAACTCTGCCCTTCAAACAATTTTGATTGTAAACTATATTATATATTTGCAAGCTACTGTAAATTTGTATTGTAAGCTATGTTATATTGTTATGCGTCCTCTCCTAAGTGCTTAGTACAGTGCTCTGCACATGGTAGTTTTAATCAATATGATTGACTGATTTAATTTTAAGGCCCAATACCCCTCTACTAGATGCACTATCTCAGATGGCTCAAGTGTTGTCACTTGCAGAGGGGTAATTATAATAATAATAATAATGGCATTTGTTAAGCACTTACTATGTGCAAAACACTGTTCTAAGTGCTGGGGGGGATACAAGGTGATCACGTTGTCCCACATGGGGCTAACAGTCTTAATCCCCATTTTATAGATGAGCTAACTGAGGCACAGAGAAGTGAAGTGACTTGCCCAAAGTCACAGAGCTGACAAGTGGTGGAGCCGGGATTAGAACCCATGACCTCTGGCTCCCAAGCCCGTGATCTTTCCACTGAGCCACGCTGCCAGCACTGCTTCAGGCGGGTAAGAGAGGAGGAGAAATGAGTTCCTTAAAAATTGATAATAACTGTGGCATTTGTTAAGTGTTTATTATGTGCAACGCACTGTACTGAACGCAGAATAGTCAGGTCAGCTGTACATGGGCCTCACATTCCACATAGGAGGGAGGAGAGGCATACTATCCCTATCAAGGAAACTGAGGTACGGAGAAGTGACTTGCCCAGAGTCCCACAAGCAGCAAATGGCAGAACTTGAATTAGATCCTCTGACTCCCAGGATCATTTTCTTTTTCATTAGGCCATGTTGCTAGGCCAGGCTACTTCCTGTACGGGTTGTTGTTTAATGTAAATCCTTTGGGATTTTCCCTGCAGAATCCCTACCTTGTGGAGAAAAATCTTCACAAAAATAGCTACCTTGAAGGGAAAGCTTCAATAATGAAATTAAGCTTAATAAAAATACCGAGTCAAAGCCAAGCCTCTACACCAACATACCTCTTCCTCAATTAATCACTGTCTGGGGAAGTTGGAGCTCAGCTTTGTACTTCACAGACAATGAAGCAATCAATTAATGAGCACTTCCTGTGTGCACAGCACCGTACCAAGGATTTGGGGTAGTAGAGTAGGTAGACAAAATCCATGCCCAGAGAGAGCTTACTATCTAGTTGGGGAGTCAGATCACAAGATAAATTAAAGATAGGGGAAGCAACAGAGTATAAGAATATGCACCTAAGTGCTCTGGGGGTGGGGTGAATGTAAAGAGGCTTGGAGGTAAAGCAAGTATGTAGGGGATGCAGAAAGGAGGGAGAATAGAATGGGCACAGGAGAGGATAATCAGGGAAGACCGTGTGACCTTGGACAAGTCACTTCATTTCTCTGTGCCTCAATTTTCTCAATTAGGAATAGATTATCTATTTCCCCCCTACTAAGACTGTGAGCTCCATGTACAATAGGAGCTGTAGCTAACCTGATTATCTAATGTCTACCCCAGAGCTTATGATTTTAATAGGGTTTTGAAGATCCGGAGAGTGGCAGTCTATAAGAAACGATGAATTAGGAAGGTCCACATTGCAGGGAGAAGGTAGGCAAGGAGTCAGCATTCATTCAATCGTACTTATTGAGCACTTACTGTGTGCAGAGCACTGTAATAAGTGCTTGAAAAGTACAAGTCAGCAACATGTAGAGACGGTCCCTACCCAACAACTGGTTCACAGCCTAGAAGGGAGAGACAGACAACAAAACAAAACATGCACACAGGTGTCAAAATTATCAGAACAAATAGAATTATAGCTATATAATTTCTTGTTTCAGCAGTGAAACAAGATTGAGGTACAGTATATAGGTTGGTGCTAGAGGGGGGAAGTGTATGGGCTGAGTTGTTGTGGGAGATGAATGAAGTAATAATAACGATGATTGTATTTATTAAGCACTCTCTATGTGACAGGCACTGTACTAAGTGCTGGTGTAGATACAAGATAATCAGGTTGGACACAGTCCCTTTCCCACATGGGGCTCACAGACTAAGTGGAAGAGTACAGGAGAGTGGGTAGACATAATCCATGACCACAAGGAACTCATTTTCTAGTAGGGAAGTCAGATCATTAAATAAATTATATACGGGAAGCAACAGAGTAACATCCTCAAATGCAAAGAACAGATAAGTTCCTAAACCCTAGGAGAATTGAGCACATTGTCCCTCAAAATGTGCCTTATTTGAGCTAAAGCTAAATTTAACATGTGAACCACTTGTAAAATTGTCTGCTCTTTCTAAATTTGTTCTAATGGTGCTATTCCTCCACTTTTTAGTTTGAGAGTCTATAATACTGAACACGAAAGGGATTACAGAGACCTTATATTACTTCACAGTTAATTTAGTTCTCATTCATTCAATGATTCATTCATATTTATTGAATGCTTACTGTGTGCAAAGCACTGTACTAAGCACTTGGAAGAGTACACTATAGCAATAAACAGACTCATTCCCTGCCCACAATGACTTTTGACCACTTTCTATAATATTTATCATTTTTGTTTGCCTTGTTCCATAGCTTTGGAAATCTGCTTCTCATTTGAAGGCGGCTAGTAGTTGGAAACTGATTTTAAGATTGCATGCATAAAGGAATTCAGTTTCGTTAGTATAATTATGGAAACATTGCTCATATACATAAGATATTTCCTTTTTTAAAGTTATTGCTTCAAGGAGATCAACGTACAAAGCAGGGATTCTATTCAAGTAGGAAGTATTTCCACCTACAGAAAATTTGTTGAAGGATTTCATTGTCAGGTACACAGTTAGCATTTAACAAAATATTCATGATTAATGGATAATTGTTGAAGATACTTCATTACTTCTGGACTTCCTTTCAAGAAGAGTAGCTATTCATTGAGAACATGGAAAAATAATTGCTTAATATAAGAACAAAAAATATTTCGAAACAAAGGATTCATCAAAATCCTTTGTTAACAAGAACTGGGAAAAATTTTCTCCAATAGTTGTAAAACTGAAACTTTTCACAGATTTTATTTCCTTTTCAAAACAGAACTATAAGGTTTTTTTTCTTTCTCTTTTTGTGAAGTTTTTTTTTTAAAGTTGACAGGTTTAAAACTAACTTAGCCTTTCTCTAAAGCTATTTAGGTTTTTCAACTTATTTCCTTGCTTCTAGGGGGAAGACTTTCCACAGAGGCTTTCCAATCCTTCCCTTTGAAGTTTTGTCTGTCAGGTTACCCAGGGCCTTGTATGATTCCCTCATATCAGAAAGCCTGTGAGAGCTTGTACAATTTGAAAGACCTGTACAAGATAGACATAAGAATGTCTTTAAGTGATGTACATTTTCCCTAAAGCTCAGGAAATCCTCATCTAATGGCGAGTTGGTGGGGTCTGGAACAAGTTTGGACCTCAGGGGTGAGAGGAAGACAAGAGCTTCTGTTTTTGGACCAGTGAGTGGACAATATCAGTATGACTACATTTCCTAGAAACATTTCAATCAATCAATCAATCGTATTTATTGAGCACTTACTGTGTGCAGAGCACTAAGCACTTTGGAAGTACAAGTTGGCAACATATAGAGACAGTCCCTACCCAACAGTGGGCTCACAGTCTAAAAATCTGTGCCAATGGCAGGGATGAGAGGTTCTTCTTTGCCAGTGACCAAAATCAACAAACACTGCTTCAAGTTCCCTGAAGCAACATTGTTCATAATTGAAATCTCTTCCCACTACTAGTTTGAGGTTCTCAAAAATTCCAGACTCTAGATAGCCTTCCGGACTAGAGGTTTAGATAATACAGCAAGGAAGTTTGCAACCCTGAAAGAAAAAGTACACAGATGGTAGATGGAGATTATATTTCCAGTGAACTCTGCTTTGTATTGATTGGTATGTTTTCTTTTCACTTAAACTTTTATTAGGAAACTTTGTATTTCATGATGCAATGAAAGAATAAGGCCAAACTAAAAAAAAAAAAACACTTTCTGAGAATAAAGGGGCAAGTTCTAGGAGCATGATGAAATCCTTTGTGATTTTCACTTGGAATAGGATTTGGTCTTCTGAACTCATCCTGCTAGCTCCCATGTGAATGGAAGGAACTTGAGTAGAAGAAAGGGGCTCTGAAATTGAAGGGAAGAGGGATGAGGGTGGTATTACAGTCAGTCTAAAGCTGCCCATCGCAAAAGGGAAATGTTTCTGGAAGAAAATAAAAAATAAGCAAGGAAATGAAGTCACATTTGATGAACAGGTGAGTTGGAACTAATCATTCCAAAAGAAACAAGAGAAAAATTGATTTGGATTTACACCATAGGCACAACCAAATGAATTAAAGTGCAGGTGTAACCAAAATGATCAACAAAATGCTGGGTTCCATGAGAAGAGAAGAGAATTTTCAATAAAAGGCACTTTTTTTACCCCTAATTTAAAATCATGCTGCGTCTGCACCTTGAAAACTCTGTGTCTTCTGGTCTCGGCTTGTTAGGAAAGATTTGCTAGTGTGAGGAAAAATATCAAAATGGGAAAGTTCAGATTTTCAATATCCTATGTGGACACTTGAGGACTTTTTATTTGGGAAAGATAATTCTTGAGAGAGGACTTGATTGAAATTAACAAAATGAAGGGGAGTGGAGAGGACAAATGTGGAATTGTTCTACCATAAATCCCATAACACCAAGATGAGCACACTGAATGAAACTTGAAGTCTGATTGATTGACTGATGAGGGTTCCAACAAACAAAATAAAACACTAACATATTTCTGGTGACAGTCAAGTGAAAAGATATTTCTTTTCATTGGAAGTTGGAAAACAGCTAATTTTGGTAAATTCCATGAAGGGGCATGGATAAAATCATGAGCCAGAAGTCCATACAGTTTCCTGGAAGAACAAGTAGGGATAGAGAGGGAAATCAATCCATCAATCGATAGAATTTATTGAGCACTTACTGTGTGCAGAGCATTGTGTTAAGACCTGGGGAGAGTTACAACATAGTTGGTGGATTTATTCCCTGCCCATGACAACCTTATAATCTGTAGAGAAAGGTTAGGTATGTTAGATGATACATTAAGAAGGATGTCATCATCCTGTTCTTACAATCACACTCAATGAACGAATCAATCAATGATATTTATTGAGCACTTATTATGTGCAGAGTACTGTAGTAAGCACTTGGGAGAGTACAAAACAACAGAAGAAGTAGACACAGTCCCTGCCCATACTAAGCTTACAGTATAGAATGGGAGACAGGCATTGATATAAATAAGTAATTTATAATATACAATTTAAAAATGATTTAAAGATGTGCATGTAAGTGCTGTGGGGTTGGGGGTGGGGGAGAATATCACTGTGATTACTTTGGAGATAGAATATCTTCAGACAGTAATCACCAGGAATTTGTTCTTTCTTAACCGGTGGTATATATCCTTCCACAATCCATTAGTTTTGCTCCCTCTGGGGAGGATATCATTTCCAATTTCTGAGCTTGTATACAGTGGCCATAAAGTTATGCCTGAACCATCCACATCCCCATGCAAAGTCAACACAGATGACAAATGTTGTCATCTTTAAATCCTGTTTTTTCCTACCCGTTTTCCCCATTGTTATTCTTCCTGCTCTACCTCTTTTTTTTTTACTCCTTACATTCTCTGTTCCCTCATCTGTAGAATGGGGGTTCAATGCCTCTTTTCCTTCCTCCTTGGACTTGTGAGACCCAAGTAATCAATCAATCTATCAATCAGTCGTATTTATTGAGCGCTTACTGTGTGCAGAGCACTGTACTAAGCGCTTGGGAAATACAAGTTGGCAACATATAGAGACAGTCCCTACCCAACAGTGGGCTCACAGTCTAAAAGGGGGAGACAGAGAACAAAACCAAACATACTAACAAAATAAAATAAAATAAAATAAAATAAAATACAAAGACCATGTCCTACCTGATTATTCTGTACCTACTCCAGTGTTGTGAATGTTAAATCCTTCACACATACTTCAATGATTATCATGTCCTAACTTTTATTTTTCTTAATTTCTGTTTTCTAACCAATTTTCTCATAAAATAGTTTACTCCTATTCTTTCAACTAGCACAAAACTCTAGAATCACATCTTTCTCATTTCATCTCCCATTTATTTAGAGAAGCAGTGTGGCTCAGTGGAAAGAGCACAGGCTTTGGAGTCAGAGGTCATGGGTTCGAATTCCTGCTCTGCCAATTGTCAGCTGTGTGACTTTGGGCAAGTCACTTCACTTCTTTGTGCCTCAGTTATCTCATCTGTAAAATGGGGATTAAGACTGTGAGCCCCCCGTGGGACAACCTGATCACCTTGTAACCTCCCCAGTGCTTAGAACAGTGGTTTGCACATAGTAAGCACTTAATAAATGCCATTATTATTATTATTATTATTATTATTATTATTATTATTATTATTATTATTTACATTTCTTCTTTGCAATCCACCTACATTTTCCATGAAGCAGAGACTAAATTGGATGGCAGCACCAGATTCTCTTTGCATATCAAGTATGCGTTGAGGGAGTTTTGAGCAGTTAAATCATGATTTTGCTAATTATCTGCAGCATTGGGTGAAACTTTCCCTATTAAAAATGAGCATAATCAATTCACCTTACCCACATAATTTCTGATTCTACTTTCAGATGGAAGGGAGTGTGGTTTTCACCCTTAGGTGACCACCTATCAGAGTCAGGAGGTGGAGTGGCATCTGAAATGCTAAAATATTGATGAACGGAATGACAATTTATTACTCTTTATTGGAGCCACTTCAAGGAACCAACTGGAAAATCGGCCCCAATTTCCAGCCAGCCTCTGTTGCTGGGTGTCAGCAAGCTTTCAACTCACCAGAAGACTTCTAAAGGACTTTTCCATGACTTTCCTAGAACACGGACCTGCTTGTTAGTTCACACTTTGGGGTTTTGATTGGAAATGGTATGAATATGGTGGGCCTTAGCTTCCAGCTCTTTGGCTTTGACAAGTCTCTTAAAGTCAGAGTGTCTCACATGGCGAATTTACTGGTAAATAATAGGGCATAAATGGAATAGGATTCTTTCCTCCCTAAACTCTAACTCTGCTTTGAAATGAAGTGATGGATACAGATATGGGCTAGGAAGGACAGTGATTTGTGTGGTACCCAATCATATTTATTTAGTGCTTATTATGTACAGGGCACTGTACTAAGGACTTGGGAAAGTGCAATATAGCAGCATCCGTAGACACATTCCCATGCCCACAGCAAGTTTACAGTCTAGAGTAGGAGACAGACATTTACATAAATAAATAAATTATGAATACGTACAGACATAGAAACAAGTGCTGTGGGGATGAGGGAGGGGTGGATGGAGGGGAGCAAATCCAAGTGCAGGAGTGATGCAGAGGAGAGTGGGAGAAGAGGAAATGAGGGCTTAGTAGCGAAAGGCCTCTTAGAGGAGATGGGTTTTGAAGGCGGGAAGAATGATCATGGGTTGGATATGACAAGGGAGGATGTGGGTGAGAGGTTAGCAGTGAGATAGATGAGATTGAGGTATAGGAAGGATTTACTGCCATGGAGATCAAATGAAGTCACAGACAAGATACTTCTGCTCTTATATGCCAAGCCTCACAATTTCACCATGGATGATATTTGACCTGTTTGTACAACCCTTTTAGACTGTGAGCCCACTGTTGGGTAGAGACTGTCTCTATATGTTGCCAACTTGTACTTCCCAAGCACTTAGTACAGTGCTCTGCACAGAGTAAGCGCTCAATAAATACGATTGATTGATTAATTATTTTTATGGTATTTGGTAAGTGCTTACTATGTGTCAATCACTGTTCTACCCCCTGGGATAGATACAAGTTAATCTAGTGGGGCACAGTCCCTGTTCCACATGGGACTCACACTCAATTAGGAGGGAAAACAAGTATAGAATCTCCATTTTACAGTTGAGGCTATTGGGACACAGGGAAGGTGATGGCTAATGAGACACAGGGATGGTGACTTGCTTAATGTCACACAGTGGGCAAGTGGCGGAGCCGGGATTAGAACCCAGACTTTCTGGCTCCCAGGCAGGCCCGTGCTTCATCCACTAGGCAATGCTACTCCCCATTGTCCGTGGTGATATTTTACTGGGTTATTGAATTCATAGATATATAACTTCTATTATCTCCACACCTCATTAAATGGACAAAACATACGACTGAGACTTTTTTAAAAAGTAAGGAGTCCTGTGTGTGAGGGTTGTGGGGAATTTTTAGCTGTGGCACTGACTGTGATCCATAAAAATCATGACTGTAAGTGATGGATGCTTAATAGAAAAGGTAAAGCTCTTTGGTGAAAGACAGTGATGTGTAGAAGAAGGGGCGGAATGATTATTCCCCTGTATGAGCTGAAATCGGAATAAATCCGGCTGAATATTGTTCTGGTTTATTACATTATCGGGTTGGAATCGTATGACTTTGCTATATGACAAGAAAAATCATAAATTTTAAGAGTTATGCTGCTGGAAAATCATCACTTGATGACAAGCTGCAGGACTTAGACTCAAATAATCAACCTCCTTGACAACTGGCATCACTAAAGTTGTTATAAATATGCTTTGACTTATGAAAATGAACAAAAGGCTTTAATTACAGGGCATAAAATAAATTAAGTGTGACATTAATGATGTAACCAGAAAACCTGCTCAAACTTTCATTGCTCATTTTTTGAAGCATCTTTCTCACGGCCTAAGGGATTTATAAACTAATGTAAATTCAAAAATATTCATTAAGACTATCACATGACTAAATATACTTCGGGAAGATGTTCCCATTTAAGGCTGTGTTTGCCATTGTTATTGAAGTTTTATTAGATTTTTTTGCTTTTCATGGTTTAGCCAAGGTTTGACAACAACAACAACAGTGCCATCTGTTCCAAAACATATTGTTCTACAAAATCTTTTGTATTCAAGGCACATCAATATTAGCCTCCAAAATGAAAATAATAATGCTCTCTCCATTAAGTCAGGGCCTTGGAAAGTCTGTCAATATTTCAAGGGAGAGATAAACAGGAACTACCTGACCTCTATTATACTTCTGTATAACAAGAGTTTTACATTTAAGATAGAACTAGCAACATGACCTACTGAAAAGAACACAGCTCGAGCCAAAGGGATGCTGTTGGGAGAGCCAGATTCTAATCTAATGTTGCCTGCTGTGTGACCTTGGGCAAGTCATTTCACTTCTCTGTGCTTTAGTTTTGTAATCTATAAAGAATGGATAAAATAACTGCTCTCCTTCCCCCTTCGATTGGGAGTGTCATGTGGGACAGGAACCTTGTCAGTCTCAGTGGCACTTAAATGCCAATAAACAATAATTATTATTATTATTGATAATTAAAGCAGTGAATGACAAGGTTTTTTTTTCCAAACACTAGGCTGCCTAAAAGTAAGTTTTGACCTTCTAGAAGGTCAAAAGCAGAACTGGCTCTTTTCATACTTAGTTTATTAAAAAAAAGATGTCTCAACCACTTTATTTGAAAGGGGAGTTGACCAATTTCAACTGTACGGTAAGGTAAGAACAGAATTATTTCCTTGGAAGGTCATACTGACCTACTCTGCTATTTTTCAGGATACCTCTAACTTTTTATGTCATTACTTTAATCATCATCATTTTAATCAACATTGAAAGATGCTATCTACCAGGTTGATAAACAGTAGAGTCCTGATTACAACCTTGCATCTGTGGTGCAAACTTTTGAGAATAACACAATGTAATGTCTCCTATTCATTGGCGTTGTTAGGGAAACAGTCATCTTTAAATGACAGATGTTACATTCACTATCTTGAATTCTTAGGGAGCTTTCATTCAAACACACAAGAGAAACACTGAGTGGTTCACCTACATTCCTGCTCTCATTTTCATGCCTCTCACTCCATTGTTCCAAAAATGCCCATAAGGCTCTGAGATGCATCCTTTCTTATGCCCCCTTCATCCCTCACGACCATTTTAGCATCTCATCTCAGAATGAGCTTCTGATGCCAATCAAAAGAAGCACACAAAACATGAAAAATAGTTTGGAGCCTAATTGAACGTATCAAATACAAAGTTTCATCTTGAAATAGTAAAATGTGTATTCCTCAAATCCTTAGTGTCTGGACAGTAAAAACAGATATTAAAAATGGACATTTTTGCCCCTAATATTATACTTTATTTTGAATATTTTGACTAAGTAACTTCAGATTACCCAGTCAAAATATATCTGAATTTCTAATATGTGTAACAGTACTAGGCATCTTCGATATATTTTAAGTTAAGAAGACACTCTCCCTGCCCATTTAGAAACCCAAGTTAAGGTCTTAGACACATAGAAACCACCCACACCATGAAATATTGACATGTAATTTGAGGGAGAATGTTTCAGGTTTTGCCTTCTATATCTCTTTAGACTGTAAACTCCATCTACAAGCTTATTATGGGCAAGTATCATGTCTGCTAATTCTGTTCAACTGTAGTCTCCCAAGTGCTTAGCTCAGTGGTCTGCACGTAGTAAGCGTTCAATAAATCCCACTGATTGTTTGATTGATATCAATCAATCAATCAATCGTATTTATTGAGCACTTACTGTGTGCAGAGCACTGTACTAAGTGCTTGGGAAGTACAAGTTGGCAACATATAGAGACAGTCTCTACCCAACAGTGGGCTTACAGTCTAGAAGATATATGTTATATGATATATGTTGCGGGGATTAAAGTTGAGGTGAGGAGTGAGTTGAAACAAGTGTTAGGGCCGTAGGGGATAAGGATGGGGAAGAGTGAAGAGCACCTGAGCATCAAAAGTGAGCAATGGACTAAATAAAGAGTCTCAACCCCAAAGTGGAAGTTAATTATGTGGTTAGGTGGACCCACAGAAACAAGGGCCTGAAGCAGAAAGTCCTCACTATCAGGGCTCCTACTTTAAGTCCAATCCCTGAGCAGCGTGGCATTCATTCACTCTTTCATACAATCATATTTATTGAGCGCTTATTGTGTACAGAGCACTGTACTAAGGGTTTGGGAAGTACAAGTTAGCAACATATAGAGACGGTCCCTACCCAACAACGAGCTCACAGTCTAGAAGATGGTATTTGTTAAGCGCTTACTATGTGCCAAGCACTGTTCTAAGCTCTGGGGGAGATACAAGGTTATCAGGTTGTCCCACTTGGGGCTCACGGTCTAAATCCCCATTTTCCGGATGAGGTAACTGGGGCCCAGAGAACAGAAGTGACTTGCCCAAAGTCACATAGCTGACAAGTGGCGGAGCGGGGATTAGAACCCATGACCTCTGACTCCCAAGCCGGACTCTTGCCACTGAGCCATGCTGCTGCTCTATAGAGGATCGAGCATGGGCCCGGGAGTCCGTAGGTCATGGGTTCCATTCCTGGCACCTCCATGTGTCCGCTGTGTAACCTTGAGCATATCACATGGCTTCTCTGGGTCTTGGTACTTCATTTGTAAAGTGGGGATTGAGCCTGTGAGCCCCGCTTGGGACAGGGACTGTGTTCAATCTGATTTGCTTGTGTCCAGCCCAGTGTTTAGTACAGTGATTGGCACATAGATTGGCCATAGGGATTGGCATCAGGCAAAAACTCCTCACCCTTGGCTTCAAGGCTGTCCATCACTTCACCCCCTCCTACCTCACCTCCCTTCTCTCCTTCTCCAGCCCAGCCCACACCCTCTGCTCCACTGCTGCTAATCTCCTCACCGTGCCTCATTCTCGCCTGTCCCGCCGTCGACCCCCGGCCCACGTCATCCCCCTGGCCTGGAATGCCTTCCCTCAGCACATCCGCCAAACTAGCTCTCTTCCTCCCTTCAAGGCCCTACTGAGAGCTCACCTCCTCCAGGAGGCCTTCCCAGACTGAGCCCCCTCCTTCCTCTCCCCCTCCTCCCCCTCTCCATCCCCCCGCCTTACCTTCTTCCCCTCCCCACAGCACCTGTACATATGTATATATGTTTGTATGTATTTATTACTCTATTTATTTATTTTATTTGTACATATTTATTCTATTTATTTTATTTTGTTAATATGTTTTGCTTTGTTCTCTGTGTCCCCCTTCTAGACTGTGAGCTCACGGTTGGGTAGGAACCATCTCTATATGTTGCCAACTTGTACTTCCCAACGCTTAGTACAGTGCTCTGCACACAGTAAGTGCTCAATAAATACGATTGAATGAATGAACATAGTAAGTACTTAACAAATACGATTATTAGCATAATAATTCCTGAGTAATACTGATAATTGTGGTATCTGTTGAACACTTACTCTTCACGAAGGCCTACGGCACACAGGATTCATTCAGATAAGACAAAGTCCCTGTCCTAAGTAAGGGGCAAAGAGAGGGAAAACAGGTATTTAATCTCCATTTTGTAGATGAAAAAACTGAAGAAAACAATGTGGCATGACTGGCTCACGGTCGCCCAGCAGGTAAATGGTGGAGCCAGGATTAGAACTCAGGTCTCTTGACCCCCAGACCTGTGCTTTCTGTTTCTCCATGTGCTTACATCTCCTGTTGCTAGTTTTATTTTTCAAAATAGTACAGTTAAAATTTGTTCTCCTGATTCCTACTGGATTCTTTCTTTATGCCTGGGAGTTGGTTCTTGGGAAGATGAATGGGAAAAGAGCTAACTGGGTAAAGGGACATCACATTTAGCCTACTGAGGCCTCTCCTGCCTATGTAAACATCCACTTTTTATTAAAGCTGGGAAACAATACCCCACCCCAGATCAATCTTATACAGGCTAAGAAGTACTAATTATTTGACTTGTCCTTTCTTCATTCTAACTCATTTCTGAGGTATGCCTACTAATGGCTTGGTGACATAACCTATCTGGTAAAATACTTGGAAAGGTTGAAATTCTGCTAACTGATTTTCTAAATGCATACATCTAGCAGCTATTTATTTTATCAGTTTTATCTATATATGATTTCCAAGTTTTAACTCAAAAAGCCAGTTGTCAGTTTTCAAAGTTCGGAAGAGATGCGTCATGCAGTTTAATTACCCATATAGGGAAGGATTAATCATTCAGTAATCAATGTCTCCTTTCAGGTTTGGCTCAAGAAGACCACCGCTTTATTGATATATCATTTGATTTGATGACAGAGAAGCTATTTAACCTAAAACCCACCTGTCAATAGAAGACAAACTCAGTGGAGACTGACTTTTGCTATCAATTGATGAATGTCTTCATACATATTGCAAGCATTTTAATATTTCAGCAAGATGTAACCTAAATGAACCATTTTAAAATCAGATGCATTTAACTAGCTGCTATTTCTTCAATATATCTTTTTATTCCCAGACAGATTATATATTACTAATTACTCGACCTAAGCCTGCCAACTACATTATTATATACTGGAAGCTTTTGGCTTTTCTAAATGGGTTTCCAATCTTTTATAGCACATGAATTTGAATGAAAATCCTTAAAATCAAAATTAAAATGCCAATGTAAAGTTTAATATATTGACAAGATAAGAAATTACGAATTGATATTTGAAATGTATTCGTCCCCTATTACATCTTAATTTCAGTGTCCTTGTCGTATTCTGCCTGAAAGACCTGCTTATAAATAATGTCATCTTCTCAGGTATCTGGCGATATCTATGTCACGATGTTTCACGACATCAATATGTGCATGTTTCCTGAATTACTCACCTACAAAAAAAGTCACTGCTATTTTGTATCTGCCACAATAACTATATCCATATTTACCACAAGGCTGTGAACTCCTGTGCGCAGGGTTCGAATCTACCAACTATTTTGTATTGTTTTCTCCCTAGTGCTTAGAACAAGACCATGATGGCTCCCAGTGTGGCCTAGTGGATAGCAACAGGCCTGGGTGTCAGAAGGACCTGGGTTCTGATCCTGGTTCTGCCCCTTGTCTGCTGTGTGACCTTGGGAACGTCACTCAATTTCTGTGGGCCTCAGTTACCTCATCTGTCAAATGGGTATTAAGACTGTGAGACCTAAGTGGGACAGGGACTCTGTCCAACTTGATTTGCTTGCATCCACTCTGTGCCTGGTACTTAGTAAGTGCTTAACAAATACCACAATTATTATTATTATTAGAACAATGCTCTGCATAGTGTTTGTGCCTAATAAATACGATTGATAGATTAATTGAAAAATATGACTCCTTTAGCTTTACACAATATTAATGAATTTTGGGCTGTGTTCCAGAGACCTGAAAGTCTGTTGATAGACAACTAAAGCACTCAGAGATGGTGTCTCTGTGATCACTGTGATTGAGAGCCCTATAGGACTCCAGCATGACCTGCCCAGGTGGTTCCACTAAGGATGTGCATCACTATGAATGAACTACAACCCATTTATCAGGTAAACTCTCTCAAGATGACCAAACAAATGGCTGCCTTACCTCTGTGCCTCATCCGTTGTCTAGGTGGTTGGCACATACTAAGTGTTTAACAAATACTATCAACAACCCCTTGAAATACTGTTTTTTCTTTTATTTTTTACCTTTATTTTCTCTTCTTACCTCTCTTTTATATTCCATTTGTTCTGTTTATTGCCTAAATTCTGGCTTGGCTACATGTCATATGGGTCTTTTATCCATTCTTAGTAAGTGAGATAAATTAATCCGTTAATGATATTTATTGAGCCTAACCATCTACAGAGCACTGTACTAAGTGCTTGGGAAAGTACAATAAATGCCCCTTCCTGACCCTTCTTCAACTTTCCCGTTTTTCCCAGCAGTATCTCAAGAAGAGATCTTCAGCCTTCTCTCAAAATCCAACCCTTCCACTTCAGCATTCAAACCTTGTGCCTTCTCAAAGCACTTGCCCACTCCCATCTTCCCTCCCTTATTTACATCTTCAACTGTTTGATCTCCAGTGGGATTTTCCCCATCACTTTCAAACATGCTCATGCCTCCCCTATTCTACAAAAACCCTCCCTTGATTCCCAAGATTTCCTCCAGTTATCGCCCCATCTCCCTCCTTCCATCCCTCTTCCAACTTGTTGAGCAAGTTCTTTACACCCTCTATCTCCAATTCCACTCCTCCAATTCTCTCCTCGAAATCCTCCAGTCTCGCTTCTATTCACTTAACTCTCCCCAAACCACCCTCTCAAAGGTCAAAATTAACTTCTTGCCAAATCCAAAGGCTTCTCCATCACCACAATCCTCCTCGACTTCTCAGCTGCCTTCACCACTGTCGATGACCCCCTTCTTTGAAAACATTCACTGTCCTCTCCTGCTTCTCCTCCCCATCTTCCTGGCCTTTCATTCTCAGTCTCTTTCGCAGGTTCATCCACTGCCTCCCACGCCCTAACAGTGGGAGACCATCCAGCTTCAGTTCTGGATTCCCTTCTATTCTCCATCTACACCCATTCCCTTGGAGAACTCATTCATTCCCATGGTTTCAGCTACACTCTCTACGCAGACAATTCCCAAATCTACACCTCCAGCACCAATCTCTCTCCTTCTCTGCAGTCTTCAAGACATTTCTACTTGGTTGTCCCACTGACACCTCAAAACTTAATTTTTCAAAACAGAACTCCTTATCTTCCTATCTAAACCCTGTCCACCCTATAAATTTCCCATCACTGTAAATAGTGCCATCATCCTTCCAGTTTCACAAGCCCGTAGCCTTGGAGTTATCCTTGACTCATCTATCTCATTCAGCCCACATATTCACTGTTTCACTAAATCCTATTGGTTCAGCCTCATAATATCGCTAAGATCACCCTTTCCTCTCAAACTACTACCATGCTACTTCAAGCACATATCCTATTCTGCTTTTATTACCATATCAGCTTTCCTTGTTTACCTCCCTGCTACCTGTCTCTCCTCACTCCAGTCCATACTTCATTCTGCTGCCTGGATCATTTTTCTACAGAAGTATTCAGTTCATGTTTCCCACCTCCTCAAAAACCTCCAGTGGTTGCCCATCCACATCTATATCAAACAGAAACTCTTTAACATTGGCTTTAAAGCATTCAATCTCCTTGACCCTTCCTACTTTACCTAACTGCTTTCCCAGCCCACACACTTCACTCCGCTAATGCTAACCTAGTTACTGTACCTCAATCTTGACAATCTCAACTCCAACCTCTTGCCCATATTCTGCATCTGGCCATGTTCTCCCTCCTCATATCTAACAAACGATTATTCTCCCCACATACAAAGCCTTATTGAAGTCACATCATCTCCAAGACGCCTTCCCCTACTAGGCCACTCCTACATCGCCCTTGCTATCCTTTACTCACCCCTTCCTCATCCCCACATAGCTCATGTACATATTCATAATTTATATAGAGAGAGAGCATCCTTTATTCACCCTTTCCTCATCCCCAAACTCACGTACATAGTCATAATTTATTATATAAATATATATTAATGTCTGTCTATCTGTCTCTCCCTCTAAACTGTAAGCGTTTAGGCAAAGAACATGTCTACTAACTCAATATTGTACTCTCCCAAACACTTAATACAGTGCTCTGAACAAAGTAAGTGCTCAAGAAATATGACCTATTGATGTGATCTGTTCCCATAAGGAGCTTACAGTCTACAGTAATATTCATTAATTTCCTCTTTTGATTTTTATTGAATCTATACTGCATGTTTAATGATTAACAATTGTGTTTTCTTATGCAATTTTGCTTTCGTCATTATGTCATAACATTTCCATAAAGAAAATATATTCCACTTGAATTTCTTTCAATAACTTGTATGAAAGATGTTTTAAGGGATGATTGCGAAAACAATTAAGCACACAATTTTACCAACATTTTTGGATTTGATATTTGGAGATTATTAGTGAATTATTATTGTTCATTTTTCTAGATACAAAATTGTTAATTATATTGTATTATGCTGTACCTATGAGAAGTCATCTCTGGATGTCTTATTTTACTGCAATGCTGAAGTTATTTTCTTTTCATTTTTTAAAATCTCTGTATCATTTGAATTCGGCAATATGAAAAATATACGATTTCTAATAATACATACAAACTATAAATAATTCTAACACTGACAATCAAGGAATTTAGAATTTCAGGAGTGGTACGTGTCAAAGTCCAAAACTGAAACCATGAGGGAATATTTGGGTGCTTCACTGGTTTCCATACTCAATAGAGGAAGTATCTTTGTTACTATTACAACTCTTTTAACATGCCCAATATTCAAAAACAGTACCCAAATTATGCATGCAAATTTCTCATTTGCATAGTCAAACAGACAATTATGCATGAAAATGGATAACTGCAAACCTAAATGCCCATTGGCATGTAAAAATATGGCATTTGCATACACCATTAAGATGCCTTCTTTGGAAAATTGGATTCTTATGTGCAATTTTCTGCAGTTTTATTGATCTGTTTTCTCTAGGGTTTTTCTTGTGCTTCGAAGTTTTTCAACACCAAATTCCTTTTTAGAGTTTTCTCCATTATCCTGTCCTTTTTAGTATATAAAATGACATTTGATCTTCATTATTATCAGTGGTTCATATGTCTTTGGGTGGTTTTAATGTCCGAAGGAAGCTATCAGTGACAAAGCCATGGGTTTATACCTTATTAGCCAATATTCTTTACACTGGGAAAGGGCTCTGACAGAAGAGGGGGACCCTGGGGGGAACCTATCATCCGTGCCTGTCCTGCAGATATCAATCTCAGCAGTGGTTTTCAAAGGCAGGGCTTCTACAGGATCTTACACTTTTTTAATTCTAACCCAAAACGGTTCATTTACTAGCATTTGCTACTCCTTCTTCCCACTAGACCTGCACCCATATAAATTGTGTTTCCAAGAGCCTTTGTTGCATGGGAGAACATCACAGATTTAAAAAATTATTCTGACAACACTGAATAGTGTGGTGACTTTACTGTACCAAATGTTCAGTAGAGTGCTTTCACGCAACAAGTGCTCAGTATCATTGATCAATTGATAATCTGCTACAGTAGTAAATGTTCCTTCATCCTGGATCTGTGACCTTTGAAAATTTGATATTCATCCCACTCCTAATCCCACAGAATTTATGTACATATTTTTACATTATATATTATAAGTTATTTATTCAAATTAATGTCTGTCTCCCCTTTCAGACCGTAAGCTCCTTATGAGCATAGAATGTGTCTGCTGATTCTGTTGTAATAATAATAATAATGATGGCATTTGTTAAGCGCTTACTATGTGCAAAGCACTGTTGTATTATACTTGCCACCTCTAGATTGTAAGCTCATTGTGGTCAGGTAATGTGTCTGTTGTTTTGTTATAGTTTACTCTCCCAAACACTTAGTACAGTGCTCTGCATATAGCAAGTGCTTAATAAATATCATTGGTTGATTGATTGATCTTTGAAACACCCCTCTTTCTCTCAAAAAAAAAAAAAGAACTACTCTGCATTTGTGTTCCCTCAATTAATCAATTACATTTTGGGAGCATTTACTGTATGCAGAGCTTGTGAGAGTGCAGTCAGAGTTGGGACATGTGATCGCTGTTCATTCATTTAATCAATCGTATTTATTGAGGGCTTATGGTGTGCAGAGCACTGTACTAAGTGCTTGGAAAGTACAATTCGGCAACAGATAGAGACAGTCGCTACTAACAAGTTGTTTGCAGTCTTCTGGGAGAAAAAGATTTCAGATTAAATTGAAGTTTCCTTGTTGAAAAAAGGCAAAAAGCTATCCCAGATCAAATTTGACACTGAGCATTATTTAAAACACTAGCTACCTCATACCTGAGTCATCTCAATATGTTATTCTAAAACCCCTCCTGTCTCATCTAATCACACTTAAGATGTAAAACGAATACTGGTAAACATTTCTTGAAACATTCTGTTACTCATCTCTCTGAAGTGCTGTTCAAAATGCTGGAAATAATTGAGGAAAAAATTGCTTCTGAGAAAAAGAAACAATTGGTTGGTGCGAGAACGTCGCAATTGGACAACACTTTATCTGCTACAAATGTATGGAC
The DNA here is from genome assembly GCF_015852505.1 of Tachyglossus aculeatus. NCBI lineage: Eukaryota > Metazoa > Chordata > Mammalia > Monotremata > Tachyglossidae > Tachyglossus > Tachyglossus aculeatus. The sequence goes on from NC_052081.1 coordinate 16,645,960, forward strand.
ATTGATGACAGATATTGGGGGCAATTCATAAGTGGAAAACAACTGACATTTCAAGACCTCAAAGATGGGCAGACTTGATTAGGAAACATTTCAATCTGAACTGTGCTAGCGAAGAAGGAAGTCTGACTCCATGATCCATTTATCCTCATGGTGCATATTTGCTGTTCATTCAATATTTATGGGTTTAAAATTTTTATTTAAAGTTTCAGGTTTAATCATCTGGAGATGAATGCCTTCTACTCATTCACATGAAGGTAAGAATGGGCACTTTTAGAGGGAGATTTCCTAAGGTTCTTAATTTTCCCACTTCATTAACTTCTACCTTTTTCTAAGATAGAAGGTGATTTATTGTCAATAGCCTGTCAGTCCTATTAGCCATGGATGAATACATTCCAAGTTTGGGATTGTGTATTTTTGGGGGGACACTTTTATATCTAAGAGATGGGGTGTTCGAGAGTACGGAGGAGTCTGTCTCAAAGACCTGTAAGCTCATTATGTGCAGAGAATGTGTCAAGTCTGTTGCATTGTACTCTCCCAAGTGCTTAGTACAGTGTCCTGCACATAGTAACTGCTCAATAAATATGAATGATTGATTTAAAAAAAAGATGGCCCAACTCTTGAGGGTTTTTTTAATGGTATTCATTAAGCACTTACTATGTGTCAGAAACTGTAAGAATTGTTGGGGTCGATACAATTTAATCAGGTTGATTACAGTCTCTGACTCACATAGGGCTCATAGTCTTAATTTCTGTTTTACAGATGAGGCAACTGAGACACAGAGAAGTCAAGTGACTTGCCCAAGATCACAGCAGTTAAGTGGCAGAGCTGGGATTAGTACCCAGGTCTTCTTACTCCCAGGCTTGTACGCTTTCTACTCAGCCATGCTGCTTCTTGCATAGATAATAATAAAAATAATAATGATAATAATGATGGCATTTGTTAAGTGCTTACTATGTGCCAAGCACTGCTCTCAGCACTGAGGTAAATTCAAGGTAATCAGGTTGTCCCACGTGGGGCTCACGGTCTCAATCCTCATTTTAAAGATGAGGTAACTGAGGCACAGAGAAGTTAAATGACTTGCCCAAGATCACACAGCAGATAAGCGGAGGAGAGATTAGAACCCATGACCTCTGACTCTATGTAGGTGTGATTAAAAAGTCCCATGAGTGACCAGGAATGAATTATACTTCTCTGCAATTAACTTAATTACTTGCTGTGTTTCCCAGCTTTCAGGTTTACTTCTGGTTTTGCCATTGACTGTCACTAACCCAGTCTCTCCTAATTGCTACAGCTCAGTCATGACCAAAATAATAATTGTGGTATTTGTTAAGCACCTACTACGTTCCAAACACTGTACTAAGTGCTGGGGTTGATACAGGATACAATCATCTCGGAAACAGTCCCTGTCCCACATGGTGCTTTTAGTCAAAGTAGAAATGAGAACAATCATTTTACAGATGAGGAAATAGGCAAAGAGAATGTGTTCCCTCCCACTCAGACTGTGAACCCTGTGTGGGACAGGGACTTTCTATGACTTAATTATCTTGTATTTACTACTTTAGTGCCTAGTGCAGTGCTCAGCATGTAGTAAGAACTTAATCAAAAACACAGTTATTTGGATACCAGAAAAACATCTTTTCCCAAATCGTAAAACTGGATCACTGTAACTTTGTTAGAAGTGAGCACAGGACAGGTCAGCCTTCCCATTGTTCTTATAAAAACCTTCCCTCCCAACCCCAGTCCTCTTCCCTTAATAATAATAATGATGGCATTTATTAAGCGCTTACTATGTGTAAAGCACTGTTCTAAGCACTGGGGTAGATACAAGGTAATCAAGTTGTCCCACGTGGGGCTCACAGACTTAATCCCCATTTTCCAGCTGAGGGAACTGAGGCCCAGAGAAGTGAAGTGACTTGCCCAAAGTCACACCCTTCCTGTTAGATGTTGCCACCTCCTTTCCCAGGAAGGAGTTGGAAGTCAACTCCAGAAGGGAGAAGTAAGGACCATTTAAGAAAGTATGAAATGGGTTCTACGAAGGAGTAGTCAGTCAGGCACATTCATTGAGCTCTTACTGCATGCAGAGCACTGTACTAAGTGCTTGGGAGAGAATGATATACCATTATAAGAGACACATTCCCAGCCCACAACAACCTTACAGGCTGGACGAGGAGCTGAACATTAATAAAAAATAAGTGTTAGGAGTATAATAAATTATGGCTGTAATTGTAGTTCGAAGTGAGTAGTGTCACTTTAAACTACAATGCTCATCTGGCCAAGTCATCCTAGACGATCATTTATGCTCTGCAGTATCTCCCTGCCTCATCTGTTTTCTAAGTGTCTTAACTATGAAGTTGACAGCTTAGTAAAAAAGGGGGCAGAGGAAGGGAAGAGGGAAGTGGAGCATTTGTTGGGACTGTCTTCTACCCCCACACCCCCGGATGTCTCCTCTGCCTCCTCTCTTCTTCCCCAACTCTGCTGTCCCACAGCTCTGAGTCTTGTGGAGCTAGAACAATAATAATAATGCCATTTAAGCACTTACTATGTACAAGGCACTGTTCTAAGCACTGGGGAGGTTACAAGGAGATCAGGTTGTCCCACGGAGGGCTCACAGTCTTAATCCCCATTTTACAGATGAGGGAACTGAGGCACTGAGAAGTGAAGTGACTTGCCCAAAGTCACACAGCTGACAGTTGTCAGAGCTGGAATTCGAACCCATGACCCCTGACTCCAAAGCCTGTGCTCTTTCCACTGAGCCACGCTGCTTCTCTAAGTAGTATGGCTACATGCTCCCACAGTATGTAGCTGCAGGAATGGAGGCCCATCAGCCCCAGCTCCAATCCCAGCCCTGGGAACAGATGGCAGAAGATACTGATTTTTATTCCTCAGAAACACTCTCCTGATCTCTTGGTCTCTGTGTCTCATGATTAATGGGGGTCCCTTCTAGACGGTAAGCTCACTGTGGTCAGGGAATGTGTCTGTTTATTATTTTATTGTCCTCTCTCAAGCCCTTAATAAAGTGCTGTGCACACGGGAAGCACTCAATAAATGAGATGACTGACTGATTGAATCCCAGTGACCCCACTCCACCTCCTCTCTGTCCCTCTCTCTGGCTTATGTCCAGAGGAGCTGAAGTGGCTGCAGTTGCAGGAATAGAGAAGCAACATCTCTGGTGCCAAACCTTTCCCATACCAGATGAGGGAACTGAGGCCCAGAGAAGTTGAGTGAGTTGTCTAAGGTCATACAAACTGGCAAACAGCCGAGAAGACAATCCAAGTCCCCTAATCCCCAAGCTCTTCCTCAGTATGACACTGCTGCTCCCTTTGTCATTACCTATACGCCAAAGCTTTTCTTTGACCCATGAATCAAAGAACATGGCCCTATCCTTATATTGTACTCTCCTAGGCACTTAGGAAAGTGTTCCGGTCATTCAGTAAACATGATTGATTGACTGAAAAAATGGTGTGGTGACCTTGCAAAGCTACTCATAATCATGTGGGTCTTCTTGTTCACAGTATATGCCCCAAGAGCACGGTTATCAGAATTTTTATCTCAGTCCTTATCTCAGGAGCTTCTGATGCTCTTCATAATCTTCCAGTCCTGTTATATCCATTCTATATCATCAGGCTTGAAGCTGGAGTTTGGATTCACTTCATCTCCAAGCCTGATGATATAGAATGGATAAAAACAGGACTGGAAGGATATGAACAGGATATGAAATTTTGTTTCAGTGCACTTTTGAGCAGTGATGCCAAACAGAAAACATTTAACACTGGTTTAATCGGTTAGATACGAGTTCTCCCTCCTATGTAGTCTATGAGCCTATGCATGCCAAATATGATAACCTTGTCTGTACCTCGGTGCTGAGAACAGTGCTTGACATTTAGTAAGTGCTTAGCAAATACCATTATAATGATACTATTACTACCACTACTAATGATAATGACAGTAAGTATATACCCATGTACTTAAAATTAAGACAATTATTTATTTGTATGTATATTTTCTCTTTTCCCTTAGGACAGAGCAGTGTCTGTTCCCTACGTAGGTGCTACTGTATCATCTGTGTCCAGTAGGAAATGCATTATACTGTCTTTCTGAGGATATTTCATGAAGATGATAGCTTGGTGCAAACTTTCCTGGCCACCTGGAGTAATTGTACTGTTAAACACATCATTCCAGGCTATGGCTGTAACAGACCGAGGAAATACAGCTACTTTTTCACACTGCTTTGCCAAATTGGGAACAATGTTCTATCTCCTCCTTCCTCACTTGTTTTTCACCTTTTTCAGCTGTCCTTCCTAGAAATCCTAGTCTTGTCTAATCTGCCACAGGTTCCCATTCTGGATCGGAGAGGAAACACTCCCCACAGTGACATCAATATGTTTCTGTCATCCTTTAACCTATCTTCTTCTTCAACCAGGTTTTGGGAGATCATTTACTTCTCCCATTCATCACTTATGACCCCAAAAAGGGGTTGCCAAAAGTAGCATCAGGGAAGCATTTGGCCAGAGTAGTTATGTTCCCACCACAGAATTAATTGTGCATGGCATCCAGGACTCTGACTTTCAGCAGGGCTTGCTCCAGTTTCCTAAGTATCTGCTACATAATTCTGTTGTGGTTCAATAGTTGTGAACTTTAAACAAAATCATATATGTTTGGATTAAAGCAGTTTTGGATGGCACATACTTATCAGAGAAAAAGAACAAAAAACAATCCCCTCAGTGCTAGAGTACCACAAAAACTAGTTGAACATAGTTTTTGATAAGTATTATTTATGTGTATATCCTTAATTTATTTAAAGTCTGTCTTCCTCTCTAGACTGTAAGCTGGTTGTGAGCAGGGAATGTGTCTATCAACTCAGTTGTATTATACTCTCACAAATGCTTATTACAATGCTCTGCACACAGTTAGTGCTTAATAAATACCATTGATTGATTGTTTTAATACTTATTGAGTATTGATAAGGGTCCATTTGCAAAGCAGCTGTACATAGCCTGTGATACCATATATCTTCTACAACTAAGTCCAAAACTCACAGGTGCATCTCTTTTAGGGTTCATTTTAAATCTTTACTTTCATTTCTATTAATGTTCTAATTACATTTTTCTCATGTATAGACATAAGATAAGCATTATGAAAATCTGAGAGTAGGGATTCCTGGTCATTCGGAAAGCTCTCAACTTATTAGACTGTATGTTCCCTGACCCCAAGAATTATGTCTATCATCCCTAATGTTTTGATTGCATTCTCTCAAGTGCTTAGTACAATGCTTTACACTATTAGCATTCAAAACATACCATTCATTGATTGAAATTATGGACTATCAGAAAGTCATTCATTCATTCATTCAATCGTATTTATTGAGCGCTTACTGTGTGCAGAGCACTGTACTAAGCACTTGGGAAGTACAGGTTGGCAACGCATAGAGACGGTGTCTACCCAACAGTGGGCTCACAGTCTAGAAGGGGGAGACAGAACAAAACAAAACATATTAACACAATAAAATAAATAGAATAAATATGTACAAATAAAATAAATAAATAAATAAATAAATAGTCATCACCCATAGGACACAATTGGTTGCTGAAAACTGTATTTTAACTGGAAACATCATTAACTGGAAACAATTTTTACTTTGGAATAGTGTTCTCAGTGAGGGATTTTTTTTCCTGAACCAAGAATTGATAGCCCATTGTTACTAAAACTACCCAGAGTTATGCATCCCATTGATTATAGATAGGAGAGTAAAAAAGAGTTAGTAGACATGTTTCCTGCCATCAAGGAGCTTACAATCCAGAGGAAAGACAAACACTAAAATCACTTACAGTAGGCAGAAGCAACAGTTGAAAAATAAGGTCTATGAGGGGGAGGTTGCATAATGAGTATGGCAGAATGGACACGAAGTGTCATTTGTAATAAAGGGAGGTTTAATCAGGAAAGGCTCCCTGTACAAAATATGATCTGATTAGGCTTTGAAGATGGGGAAATCAGTGGGTCTACTGGATATTCCTTCAGTCGGGTTTACTGAGTGCTTACCGTGCACAGAGCACTGTACTAAATGGTTGGGAAAATACAATACAACCATAAACAGACACATTTCCTGCCCACAACGAGTTTATAGAGGTGGCTGGAGAGGTGCAGAGAAGGATGCAGAGACACACATCAATACAAATGAATTATAGATATGTAATAATGATGGCATTTGTTAAGCACTTACTATGTGTGAAGCACTGTTCTAAGGACTGGGGGGTTACAAGGTGATCAGGTTGTCCCATGGGGGGCTCATAGTCTCAATCCCCACTTTACCGATGAGATAAATGAGGCCCAGAGAAGTTAAGTGACTTGCCCAAGGTCACACAGCAGACCTGTGGTGGAGCTGGGATTAGAACCCGTGACCTCCGACTCCCAAGCCCATGCTCTTTCCACTGAGCCACGCTGATATCTCCTTCTATGATGTGGGGCTGGAAGGGGGAAGAACACAGGGAGCAGTCAGGGCAATGTATGCAGAAGGGAGTGAGAGAAGAAGAAAAGACAGTGGAGGGAATTCCAGGCAGGAGGGATGTTGTCAGCAACTGGTTGATGGCAAGAAAAATGAGAGTATGGGAAAAATTCCTTCAGGCTCTCATGTAACAGTTTCACTCAGGTTTTTATATTTCAAAAATTTTGCAAAATATGGGGCAATTATGCATGTGGTATATGTAAAACTGAAAGTGAGGTTCACTGATGAGTGAGTGTGCTTGGAAGGATCAATTCAGGATCCACAGTGCCAGGCACAATGTGCTCATAAAAATACGTCATTTGTAGGTTCAAGTGCCAGGAGTCATTATTAACATCAATCTATCAGTCATATCAATTTGTACTTCCCAAGTGCTTAGTACAGTGCTCTGCACACAGTAAGTGCTCAATAAATACGATTGATGATTTAATGAGCTCTTACTTTGTACAGAGGACTGTACTAAGTGTGTTGGGAGGGTACAGTACAGTTGATAGACAATATCCTTGCCCCCTAGAGCTTAGAGGAGGGGAATCTATCAAATTCCACAGTTCTTTAAATTCAGTTGTGCTCATTAAATCCAGCAGCTCGGAGAAGGAACAACCCATTCCATTTTTAACTGAAAGCCACGGAGGGAGAGAAATATTCTAAAAGATTAGACAGTTATTGGTCTGATTCTATATCATAATTTGATTTTGTAAAGATGTTTCCTTATTGAGAAGCAGCATGGCTAGAGATGCAGCATGGCTCAGTGGAAAGAGCCCAGGCTTTGGAGTCATAGGTCATGGGTTCAAATCCCGGCTCCACCAATTGTCAGCCGTGTGACTTTGGGAGAATAACTTAACTTCTCTCTGCCTTAGTTACCTCATCTGTAAAATGGGGATTAAGACCGTGAGCCCCACAGTGGGACAACCTGATCACCTTGTAACCTCCCCAGTTCTTAGAACAGCATTTTGCACATACTAAGCGCTTAATAAATGTCATTATTATTATTATTATTATTACTATTGTTTGAATTTGAAAACACTCTACTTCCCAGGAAACATGTCTGCTAACTCTGTCGCATTGCATTCATTCATTCAGTCAGTCAGTCATACTTACTGAATACTTACTGTGTGCAGAGCATTCTACTAAGTGCTTGGGCGAGTATAATTCAACAATAAACTGACACACTCCCTGCCCACAAGAGCTTACAGTATAGGGGAGGAGAAACAGAGAATAACATAAAAAATTACAGATATGTGCATAAGTGCTGTGGGGCTGGGAGTAGGGGAAGAACAAAGAACACGTATTCTTTCATGTCCTTAGTACAAAGCTCTGCACATAGTAAGCAATCAATAAATACCACTGATTGATTGATTACCAGGAACCTGATAAGTTATTAAAAATTTGACAACTTCTTCCAAGGGTATCTTTAAACACAACCAAGGTAAGCCTTGAGTGACAATTTTGTCCTAAAGTCTTTCCAATATTTAGTGGATAGAGTTAGAGGTGGTGGAAGGATTTTCCTTCCACTGAAGCTTTGGGAAAAATCTGCACATTCAGCCAGCCTTCCACAAGAGGGCTGCGAGATTCAAATGAGAAGTGTCATTCTGGTTTGGCAACATGCCCAGAAAAATTGCTCACAACCCAAAAGAAATCAAGAAGACATTTTCTTCAAATACTTTCTCAAGCATTTTTTTTAAGGCCCAACCAGAAGATTGGCTACACAGAAAGGGATAAATGATATGCGTGTGCATTCAACTATATGTGTATTTCAAGTGTTTTAACTGTACATAATTTCGCAGGAGTTGCCTCTTTGATTATTCAGGGCAGGACTGAAACGTGTTTTTCATTTGCATTTGTTTGCATATTTGCTGTTCTGCATTAGGCATCCTTCTCATTTCTAATAATAATAATGGTAATAATAATGGCATCTGTTAAGCACTTACTATGTGCCAAGGACTGTTCTAAGCACTGGACACTGCTCTAAGTGCTGGAATAATGATGCTGTTTGTTAAGTGCTTGTTACATTCCAAGCACTAAGTGCTGAGGTAGATATGAGATTATCAGGTTGACCCACTTGGGGCTCACAGTCTTAGTCCCCAATTTACAGATGAGGTAACTGAGGCACAGAGAAGTGAAGTGACTTGCCCAAAGTTACACAGGTGACAAGTGGCAGAGCTGTTATTTAAACCCATGACCTCTGACTCCCAAGCCCGGGCTCTTTCCACTAAGCCACGCTGTCTCCTGCATATTATGAGTCAGTAAAGGGGATCTTACATGATGCTACATGGAAGTGAATGATATTAGACCCCCTATATTGACTCCTTTCTCAAGTGTGTGCCTATATCCTGCAGGTATCTGGTGAAATCTAGACTCAGTAGTCTCCAAAAGATCTCAGCTGTGGTACTGTGACAGTTTGGGGATCCCACTTAGTTCTTCTCCCAGGTGAAGTTATCCTCTAAACCACTTCCAAGGCACCCTGAATGTAACCCCGGGGTCTTCAAGCCCTCATTGTCTCCTTCCAAAGAGAAGAGCAGTTTGGGCGCTCCCCAAAGAGTAGCCCCAATAATGGTCCTTCACCCTGTGACTCTCCAGATATGCACCCCACTATGGCAAGGATGCAGACACACAGGTGGTTTCTGAGCCCTGGAGAGAATTTTGATTCTCCATTCCTCTCTGCTCTGCTTTATGATCATCAGTCTTCTGGCAAGCACACGTTATACACTCTCCCATTTTACCTCAGACCCACAGGTTAGTAATCTTTATTGTTTTTTTTTATCAGATAATGTGTTTAGCAGATTTACCAGTAGCATTCTTTCTTAGATAACATTTGTACCAAAATGACCTAGAATGCCTAATCCTGCTCTGACATTTGCCTTCTGAGTGACCTTGGGCAAGTCATCTAACTCCTCTATGTTCAGTTTTCTCATCTGTAAAATAAATATAAAATAATTCTTTGCCTGTCCCCTTAGATTGTGAGCCCCATGTGGGTCAGAGACTGTATCCATCCCAGGGTTTAGCCCAGTGCTTAGCTCAAAGTAAGTGCTTAACAAATACCATTATCATTATTACTCTCCCAGGTGCTTAGTACAGAGCTCTGCACAGAGTAACTGTTCAATAAATACTATTGATGACAATGATTATAATAATGCCATTTTGAAATGGTAAGTCTTGCAGTAATGGGTATAGATAGAAGCATATGAGGATTATTCCATAAATCATAAGGAAACTTGAGTTTCTGATAAAGATGAGATGAAAATAAATGGCAGTGTGGACAACTTAGAACAACTGGACATTTAACACAACTGGACATTATAATCATTCCAAAATCCCAATCATACCAAAATCCACCATTCTTATTAACAGACCTCCCTAATTCCAAACCAACTTTCCCTTAAATTACCACATATATTTCAAATACGTTCTTCCTCCATAAACCTCCTGCGCCTCCCTGAAATTAGGTTTCATGAGGTCCATTTCATAATAATACTAATAATAGTTATTAAGTGCTTACTATATGCCAAGCATTGTTCTATGCACTGAGGTAAATACAAGTTAATCAGGTTGGACACAGTCCCTGTTTCACATGGGGCTCACAGTCTTAATGTCCCTTTTGCAGATGAGTTAACTGAGGCACAGAGAAGTTAAGTGATTTGTCCAAGGTTTCACAGCAAACATGTGGCCGGGCCAGAATTAGAACCCAGATCCTTCTGATTCCCAGTCCCTAAGCCACGCTGCTTCTCAACTCCAGACCTTGCTCAAAAATTCACCTCTGCTGATCCCAGTCCTCATTCTCCTTCCTGTTGTCTGGCTAATTTGAATGGTCATGGGTTTGAATCCCAGCTCTGCCACATGTCTGCTGTATGACCTTGGGCAAGTCACTTTACTTCTCGGAGCCTCAGTTCCCTCGTCTGTAAAATGGGGATTAAGACTGTGAGCCCCACGTGGGACAACCTGATCACCTTGTATCCCCCCCAGAGCTTAGAACAGTGCTTTTCACATAGTAAGCGCTTAACAAATGCCATTATTACATTACATTTAGTTCATTCATGATTTCTAGAGGGAGACTAAGCACCCTTTTAATCAGATCCCTTCTAAATGCTTGGTGTTCACTGCTTGTTCATCCCCTAGCTCCTGATTTCTTTTTTCTTAAGGGGATTTGCTATGTGCTAGGCACTTTGCTAAACACTGGGGTTGTTACAAATTAATCAGATGGGGCACAGTCTGTGTCCCACATTGGGCTCTCAGTCTTAATTCCCATTTTTTACAGATCAAGTAACTGAGGTGCAGAGAAGGTATGTGACTCACCCAAAGTCACACAACAGGGCTGGGATTAGAACTCACAGCCTTCTAATTCTCAGATCAGTGCTCTATCCACTAGACTACATTGCTTCTTTGATTGGCTTTGTTCTAAACGAGGAGGTGTGGGTCTAGTATCTTACATTAATGTTTCCTTTTAAGAGGGGAAACCAAGATCTCCTGTATCCACTTTATTCACATGGGGCTTGGGACCCTAATAATACTACACTCCTCCCTTTCTGTTCCTCCATCCTTCTCATTCCCCAATCACGGACACACATGAACACACAGACTGCCTGAAAATTGTGGATCTGGGGTTTCCCAGCTTCAGTTAATGGGGATTTAGGCCTTTCTTGAACCGCATCCGAGACTCAGAATCTTGTAGGGAAAATCTTTCCCAAATTCCTCATTTGGGTCAATCTGCTTTTGTCAAAATGCACCCACTTTTAAATTTCATCCTAAGGATGATCTATATTAATATAAATCCTTTCTTGTTATCACATATACAAATCATATGACATAGCAATTGCATGAAAAATGATTATGGGAATTTATTTATCACCTTATTGCAATTCAGCTGCCTCCCTCATGGCAATTTGATTGGTCACTTTTGCAGGCTCATATTTACTTGACTTCTCTCAGTTGTTTTCAATTGTGGTTACATATTCGCCCCCCTTGAAGGCCCTTGCTGGGTCTCTGATCATGTGTCATGGGAGTTAATTCCTGAGAACTTAGTTAATTCCCACTGCAGTTGCATTTCCATCAGAAGAAGCATTTTCCAATAGAAAAGAAACTTCCTGTTCCCAAGGCTACTTAATTTTTGTTTTCTTTCAGTATTTAATTCCTCCTTACAGCCGCTGTCAATCATACTCTTGGTTGTACCCTAACCCAAACAGCATAGTTTTTCCCAACCCAAAATGATTGTGAGTATTTTTTAGCTACTAAATTGCATTTCCTTCTCACTGTAATGTCAACACAGCCTCAATAATCAATAAAAGTGTACTGTGTTTCATTGATAAATCCTAGGCATTGCTTGACTTTTCCATCCTGCCAAAAATCTGGCACAAGACAGATGGTAGTAACATAGCCCAGTTGTATTGCATTTTTAAGCTCTCGCTACTTCTAAATCTCACAGAGCTTTTAAAATTCATTTATTCTCTAATTCTCTCCTCTCACCTGCCATTATATTTTTTTTCCTTTGATGACTGGGCCAGAAATGATCAATGATGGCACCATGAAATTAATTAATAGCAGTTATTAAACTCTCAGAACACGGAAATGACCATGCTAAATGCTGGGGAGAATTTGTGGATATCGATTCAGCTAGGCTCTCTAGCCACAGGGGTTCATCACTCTAAAGGGAGAGGGCATGGATACAGAGAGAAAATCCACGAGAATTTGAAAAAAAAAGCAGCCTGGTGTAATCATTTCAAGTACACATAAAAATGTAACACTATAAGACTACTTGGCAGTCTGTGTGTTTGTGTCAGTCTACCTTCGTTGAATAAACAGATGTTTATTACTGTATTGTATTCTCCCAAATGCTTAGTACAGTGTTCTGTACACAATAAGTGCTCAATAAGTAGGAATGACTGAATGATTAGGGATTGAGGAAGAAGGGGGAACAGAAAGGAAGGAGTGTAGTAACTTCACTCATCTAGTGTACAGAGTGATGATTACTCTAGGGGAAACTCCCTCAATGACAATGGAAACATTAAGCCATCAATTTATTAGGGTCCCTTCTGAATAAAGTAGAGGCAGAAAGTCTCCTTCATTCCCCCACCTAAAGGAAAGCACTAACCGAAGGAGCCTGGAACCATTTCCAAACCATGTTAATTGGAACAAAGGCAATCAGAGAATCAGCTTGGCCTAGCGGATGGAGCACCAGCATGGGTGTCAGAAGGACGTGGGTTCTAATCCTAACCATTCCTGAACTGTTTCAGGAAGGGCCATTTTCAAACAAACAGTTCCATGACTGCAATATTCTAGATGCCTACTCTTGAATCCTCATGGTCCTCTCTTCTAGGCATTCAGGGTGGATCTAATTGCTTATGGAAGAGGTACCAAGGTTCTACCAATTAATCAATTTTGACATTTTAAATTGGTAATGATTTTGAAGTCTAGAGGCACCAGGACTATGAAGTGCCTTTCCCAGAGGTTCACATTTTGGGGGTTTCATGGTTAGGGAGGAGTTTCTTTCCTGCAGATTTGGGTGAGCAAATTGAGAAGAAAAATTCGGATGTTATAGTTTGGGCTGGCGGATCACTGCGTGCCTGCAACCAAATATTTGATGGCTCATAAAGACTGAATAAGTATTTTTGATTGACCAAGAAGTGTTCAAAGAGTGTGGTCAGAAGAAACAAACTGCTGTAAACATAAGATCGTCTCATTTCTCTTTCTCTTATTCAAAGCTAATGTTTGGTCATAGATATAGAATCACTACATTTTCCCTATGACTTTCAACTTTCAGATAAGTGGAAAAAAATATATTTCTTCATGAGAGAAGGCTTTCTAGTCATCCATGAATGACTACTAGGCATTTAACCACCCGGGTATAAGAGGAGTCAAGAACGGATTAGCATTAAGACAAAAAATGGGACAGCTTTTCACTCACATGTACTATTTCATCAAGTGATACAGGAACCAGGGATTTTACAAGAAACTCCTAACAAGTGTCAATATGACCTAAGATACCTAAGATGTCACAGCATCTCAGTTACACCAATACCACCTATTGTCTATGCCACTGATGTGGTGAGCACTGATTCAATATGTATATATATTGCACAGTGAGGAAATCAATTATAAGGTGAACTTAACACTTGGGTGTATTCAAATCTTTCTTTTTTTGATAAGCGGGAGATCATTTTGGTAGTTTTCAGTCTATGTTTGGCCCAGTCACTGAAAAGTACCAATCTACTGTTATTTAGCCATTAAATCCCAAGTGATATAATGGTTTATTTTCCAGATTTCAATATTGATATTCACCAGTGCATTGGAATCCTCCATGGTGATGAGACTGTGGGATTTTGGTACTGCTGTCATGACTCTTTCCAATATCTTTAGACATTTTCTTGTTCTTCACTGGTTTTTGGATCTAAGTGTTGATGGAAATGGTGAAGAAATATTATGTAAGAGGGAGTTAGAGGTCATTAAGGGGGTTAGTGGAGAGATATCAGAAACCTGAGGTTAGGAACTGCTTGAACATAAATCAAACTCCTGAAATGTTTGCTTCCTTAGAGGAGAGATCTCTCTAATAATAATAATAGTAATGATGGCATTTATTAAGCGCTTACTATGTGCAAAGCACTGTTCTAAGCACTGGGGAGGTTGCAAGGTGATCAGGTTGTCCCACGGGGGGCTCACAGTCTTAACCCCCATTTTACAGATGAGGGAACTGAGGCTCAGAGAAGTTAAGTGACTTGCCCAAAGTCACACAGCTGACAATTGGTGGAGCCGGAATTTGAACCCATGACCTCTGACTCCAAATCCCGTGCCTTTTCCACTGAGCCATGCTGCTTCACGACCCCTACAAGAGACCCCTCTCCCCAGCACATTTCTACATTAACTCTCCTTTAAAAATGTGTCAGGTTTTGCCATTTCCTTGGTGTCAACTCAATTTTTTTAATGTTCCGTTCCTTTGCAAAATATATAAAGTCAACACATGCATTCATATTTGGAAAGTCAAAATTCATCCTGGTCTTCAGTTATCAAAGAGGGGAAAAAATTTCCAATGACTGCTAAAATCTTATGTTCAGATGGAAACTTCGGCTTTTCTTAAAATAATTGATTGGGTGCATGCGATGAATGATAAAGTTTCACTAGGAATAATTTATTTGTACTAACAATGAAAATGGATGCTTTGAACCACATAAATCTTCTGTGGGTTGTTCTAAATGATTAACCAGTATAAGAGAAAACTCATAAATCTTTCTCTACCTGGCATTAAAAAAATTAAACATCCAAATCCATTCTCTTAGGTAACTTACCCATGTCGATTTTACGGTGAAAGAAAGATAAGGACTCCAAACACAGACTCTGCTTCCAAGAACTCTTTTCTTAACTAATTCAATTATTTTTTTTCTGCGGCATATTCAGCATTTCTCAGAAATCATTTGGTGATGGTTCAAATGGCATCATAGAAAGGCATGGTAAATCAGTTGAAAATGGGAAATCAAGGACACCAGAAGAACCATTACTATGTCAGATCTGGCCTAGTATTCTGAATCTTACAGTGACAATGGGGCATTTGCAAGAACCAACATGGACTAGAGGAAAGAGCAGAGGCCTAGGAGTCAAAGGAACTGGGTTCTAAATCTGCTTCTGCCAATTGTTTGCTGTGTGACCTTGGGCAAATCACCTCTCTGTGCCTCAATTTCCTCAACTGTAAAATGGGAGAAATACCTGTTCTCCCTCCTACTTAGACTGTGAGCCCCATGCAGAACAGGGACTGTGTCTGACCTAATTAATCTGTATCCACCCCAGTGCCTAGAACAGTATTTGTCACGTAGCAAGCGCTTAACAAATACCACAAAAAAAAATCCCAAACAGACAAACTGAGGCTAATTTAATAGAGGTGGTTTCCTTCTTGGTTCAATTGCTTAGTCAATTTAATCAGTTCTCCACTTCTCACTATTTCCCTGTTTCAAGGAACTCACCATACCCATCTAGACAGTGAAATAGAGAAGTAGAGAAAAGTTATATGGACCAAACCAAATACGAATAGCATTACGTGGAATAACCTGATGCTAGGTAATGTTAACACAGGGTGAGACACAAGGGTTTTTAATGCTAAACGGGTCTTCTCAAGCTAGGCAGGAAGAATATGAGGGTTACTTCCACCAGTGAAACCCAAGTGATTCCAGGTGGTAACTGTACATCAGAAGTCAGAGGAACCAAAAGCACTATGGTACATGATGCAAATATACCAATAAAAACAGAGAAGCCACATGGCCTAGTGGACAGAAGTCCACTGGGAGTCAGAGGTTGCGGGTTCTAATCCTGGCTGTGCCATTTGTCCGCTGTGTGACCTTGAGCAAGGAGCTTAATTTCTCCAGTGTCTCTGGAAGCAATGTGGTGGGGACTCTGGGCCTACACAGGGGCCATTTTCACCAGGTCTAGTTTGGATGCCACCTTGTTAATGGGCCAAGAGGTGCCCATCTTGAGTGAGTGATGACACGTAGTACTGCCTCTGCTGCATGCCAGCCTGAGGCGATCAGCTGAAGTTTGCACTGGTGTCTAATGTTGTGGGAACTGCCAGCCTTATTTTGCCCTTTTCAGTAACAGCTGTACCATTTATCAGTTCTAAATTGGCAGTGGCAGAGAAGCAGCATGGCTCAGTGGACAGAGCACGGGCTTTGGAGTCAGAGGTCATGGGTTCAAATGCCAGCTCCACCACTTGTCAGCTGTGTGACTTTGGGCAAGGCATTTCACTTCCTTGTGCCTCAATTCCCTCATCTGTAATATGGGGATTAAGACTGTGAGCCCCATGTGGGACAAACTGATCACCTTGTATCCCTCCAGCACTTCTTAGAACAGTGCTTTGTACATAGTAAGCACTTAACAAATATCATCATTATTATTATCATCCTTGAATACAGAGGACAAAATATGAATGAGAAAATCACGTCTTCTTCAGAGGACTTTCCAGCCTACGCCTTCATTTATCTGGTCTTTTCCGGATCAACTCTGCACATGGCTGCGTTCCCCCTAAGCATTTTGATACTCACCGGGGCTCTACAGTCCTTAGGTACACATCCTTATACGCTACCATTTCCCCCCTCTGTAATTCATTTTATATATGTCTTACCAGGTAGACTTAGAGAGCAGAGATCACATCTACCAACTCTATTTTATTGTACTTTCCAAAGTGCTTAGTAAAGTAATATGCACACAGTAAGTGTTCAATAAATACCATTGATTTATTGATTAACTGAAGTATCTACATCTCTGTTCAGATCTACACACCACATAATGTATCAGGTGCTTGCTCTCCTGCGCATCTCCTTTCCTTTGTTTAATCACCACCAACTCCGCCATTAATAAAAGTGCTATAACTTCATTTCTGTGCATTCCTCCAGAGAAGCAGCATGATCTACTGGATAAAGCATGGACCTTGGAGTTAGAAAGACTTGTTTCTACTCCTGGATCCACCATGTGTCTGCTGCGTCACTTTGGGCAAGTCACTTCACTTCTCTAGGCTTCAGTTCCCTCATCTGTAAAATGGGGATTAAGACTATGAGCCCCATGTGGGACAGGGACTGTGCCCAAATTGATTTGCTTGTATCCACCCCAGCCCTTAGTACAGTGCTTGGTATATGGTAAGAGCTTAAAAGTTATCACTGTCATTATTAGTACAAAAAAAGATAATCTGATTTCAGCCTAAAGTTTCACTGAATAGTTAATCTTGAGTTGCAGTAAACGATTAAGCCAACCTGGTCTATGTCCTGCATTTAATAAAACAATTAAAATAAACAATTTGAACCAGAGCTTCCCCTCTCTGGATGGCACCTGGAGAGTTTCCAGTCTCTACCAGTCTCAACTATGGGAGGAAGAGTCAAGCAGAGGCCTGTCCATTCCATTCCTAGCTTGAGCAGTGGCTAGAGAGTGGAAGACAATCTGCTACTAGTCTAAACTTCTCTGTACTGGGCAGCAGTGGCAGCGGAGAAAGTCTAGGGCAGAGACTGAAGTTTACTGTGCAGAAGGAGGCAATGGTAAACCACTTCCATATTTTTACCAAGAAAACTCTAGGGATACACTTCCAAAATGACTGCACATGGAGGTATGGTGTCCTGGGAGAGATGTATTCATGGAGTCGCTATAAATCAGGGATGACTTAACAGCATAAGACCAAAGCAGCAGAGCATTCTACCGCAAAATGAGCTGATTTTTGTCACCATTCCAACTCTTAATTATTGGAAAGGTCTTTTCAATTAGGGACAATACAGGAGGTGTCAGACCAAACCTACAAATAAACAGAATATGATACTGTAATTATAGATGAATTAAGTATGTCAATAGCATGACATTTTTATTTGTTCTGAACCTTTTCTTTTATTGATGCCGGACTAGGATTAGGCATCTCACTATGGTCTGTCTACATTACACAAAGCCCTGGGAGTGAAAAAAGCCAGTGACTGCAACACCAAGCAGGATAACCTCAAACTTTCTGACACAGTAAAGTTTTCTGAAGTATTCTGTAGGATCCAGCGCGTTCAGTCTCAGAAGCACACTTTGGTGAAGGAAGTCACTTGTTTAAGGCTATAACAGGCTCCAAGATCCACTGACACTGTTACTGATAATAATTTGTACTTGCAACACAAATCTCTCACATAGCTAGGTCTGGCTCATGTCATTCCTTTGAGGGGATTAAAGGAAGAAAGAAAGGGGATGATTAGGAAGTTAAGGTAATTTGGCCAGGGCTAAGGTAAACAGAGCCAGAGCTGTGCATGAGCAAGCAAGAGAAGGATCACCGACAAAAATCAAACTTTCTCTAAGGGCTTTCAGCTCCATTCAAGTTCGGTCTTGTTGTCAAACTGGATTTCATTTCTCCACTGTTTCTTCTTCTACCCCTGTCCTCATCTTTCAGTCCCCTCTCATCACTTTGAGTGCTGTGTGGAAAATGATTCCTCTGAGGTAGGGAGTGTGGTTTGGGGCAAGTAAACCTAAGTCAGCGTCATGTAAACACAATCTTTGTGTCTAAAATACATTAGGTTTCTATAGCGACATTGTTTCATAAAAGGTTGTCAAGACTGCAGAGCTCAATGATTTTTGCTTCTCTTTCAGCTCTCTACAGTCAATGAAGGTTTTAGCCTTCATGTAAAATTTATGTTGTTTAGATTGACAGATACTTTCTGCCTTCAAGTGGATTGTCAAACCTATAAAACATCACTTTCCTTTCAAAATAATCCATATTTCTTACATATCCTCTTTGGTGTGAGTTTCTCAGCCATATTCATTGATCATTCAGTAAACTCAAACTGAAGCATTGTGGTGTACTGGATACGGCAGGAGCCTGGAAATCAGAAGAACCTGGGTCCTAATCCCGATATTGCCACTTGTTGCTGTGTGACCTTGAGCAAGTCACTTAGTTTCTCTGTGCCTCGGTTACCTCCTCTGTGAAATGGAGATTATAACTATGAGCCCCATATGGGATACGGATTGGGTCCAATCTGATTAACAAGTATCTGCCCCAGTGCTTAGTATAATGCCTGGTACATAGTAAGCGTGTAACAGATATCTCAATAGCATAATTATAAAACAGAAATAGGATAAACTCATCAGGATCAAACTTCTGAATCAACAGTTGAATGTATAGATATACCATGAAAAAAATCCCAATATTCTGATGGAGGAAGAAATGTCCAGAGACCCTTGAGCTGACCATTGAAAATAGTTTTGAGCTGCTGCAGATAAATTGTGTTAACAACCATGACAAAGATTTACCTGCAATATTTGAATGGATGGTCATTGTTATTCCAGTCCTATTTCATCCGTAGAATGCATACTGAATATGTTCTGTATTATTCCAAGGAAACCGTTCGCCACATCGCAACCAGATTTACTTAACTATCTTTGTACTATGTTCACCAGTCTGAAGGCATCTTGTTAGCCATGAAAATTAGTTTATACCCAAGTTAGAAGGCAGCAAGGATAAAAATAGGTTGCACACTAATTTACCTTTTTTCCAGTGAATTTGCCACAAGCGGATACTTGTAGTCTGTACAGTGTAAGGTCTTTGTGGAAAGGGATCAGCTCTACCTAGAAGTAGCGTGGCTCAGGGGAAAGAGCCTGGGATTTGGAGTCAGAGGTCATGGGTTCAAATCCCAGCTCTGCCAATTGTCAGCTGTGTGACTTTGGGCAAGTCACTTCACTGTCTCTCAGTTACCTCATCTGTAAAATGGGGATGAAGACTGTGAGCCCCCTGTGGGACAACCTGACCATCTTGTAACCTCCCCAGCACTTAGAACAGTGCTTTGCACATAATAAGCGCTTAATAAATGCCATTATTATTATTATTATTATTATTACCAATTCTATTGTACTGTACTTTCTCAAAGGCTTAGTACAGTGCTCTGCACACGGTAAGTGCTCAGTAAATACCAAGGCTTGATTTGCTGATTGATGGATTGGGGAAAAACAAAGGAAAGGGTGACAAGCATAAATAGAAGTATAAATATGTATTTTTCAAACTGGGTACCATTATAAAGACCCCAGGATTTTTTGAAGTAATCAGATTCTCTTAGTAATGGTAAGTTGTTCCCTGCAAATAAGTTAGCCACTTCCCTTAGAAATATTGAGAATAATGGTATTGGTTAAGCACTGACTATGTGCCAAGAACTGTGGCAGATTCAAGTATCATCCGGTCAGACTCAGCCCTGGGACTCAAGGGAGGACATGCAGCTAATTCTCATTATACAGATGAGAAAACTGAGTCATAGAGAAGTTAAATGACTTGAACAAGGTCTCACAGCAGGCAAGTGATATATTAAAGACCATATTAAAACCCAGGTCCTCTGATTTGCAGGCCTAGGTTTAGATAGGATACTTTCTAGACTAGGAATGGTGAGAGGAGGGTTATGATTCATTTTGATGCTTATAACATTAGCTATTTTTCTGTGTGTGTTTCTTTCTCTAAATGGAAAACTCTAAACTCCTTATAGGCAGGGAATGTCTTCAATTTACATCCACACACACAAACAGTATTTGTGTATCTCCAAGTGCCTGGTAACACTCAGCTGTTGTAAAACATGAGAGTTATGTTTCACAGAACCTCATTATAAGGAAAACAGGTTGTAATTCTCATCACGTCAATGTCATCAATCAGTCAATCAATCGATGATATTTATGGGCACTTACTATGTGAAGGGTATTATACAAAGTTCTTGGGAGAGTACATTATCTGTATTGGGAGATTACTATCCTAAAATTTGCTCCTGTAGCCACAATACAATATTCATTTTGTGATTTTGTTCTTATTTTGTGCATGTATCTGTGATGTTTTAATGTTTCCTTATTCCTGACGTGTCTGTCACCAGTCCCTTCTCCCCACTTTTATTCTTAAACTGTGACTCCCCCAAGAGCGAGACCTTGTCTAATTTCCACCTGCATAGTCTCTTTCAGTGCTTAGTACAGTGCTCTGCACACAGTAAGGTCTAAGTAAATATTACTACTACCACCACTACCACTGCTCCTTAATATATGTGATCCTTTTCCTAAAGAAACTTGCAGTCTAGCATCTGTGCACAAACATCTCTCCCAGCACCCCATCTGCTGAACAAAGACACATTCTCATTGTCAGAAAAAATTTCCTCTTTCCCAAACCACATTCTAGCCAAAATGTGTAGCAAAAACATGTTTCAGGGAAAAAATGAGTGAACAACACAAGACAAAAAGAAGCAAACTTTATTAAAATAACAATGATACTAATGATTATGATAATAATAATAGGACTTTCAGAACACATTATCCCACTTGGGATTTCAGAGCTAGGTTTAGGCAATTTAGTACAGTGCCTTCTCATTGTAACTCGATTTCATCTATCTTGCCGCCGACATCTCACTCTTGTCCTGCCTCTGGCCTGGAACGCCCTCCCTTCTCATATCTGCCAAATATGCTCCCCTGCTTCAAAGCCTTAATGAAGGCACATCTCCTCCAAGAGGCCTTCCCAGTCAGTCTTCCTTTCCTATTTGCCCACTCCCTTATGCGTCACTGCAACATACTCCCTTTATCCATCCCCCTCCTTGTAATTTATTTATGTATAGTAATATCTCTTTGCCCCTCTAGACAGCAATCTCACTGTCAGCAGGGAATGTGTCTGTTACATTGTTTTATTCTCCTCTCCCAAGCACTTAGTAAAGCGCTCTGCACAGAGTAAGTGCTCAATAAATACAACTGACTGACTAAATTATTGTTCTTATGCTATAAATGGTTCAAAGGCCTGATGTGTCTGAAAGAGTTATTGCAGAATGTTTTTTATGTACAGGGAGTAACTTATGAGCCAAGGGGATAGCCTGAGTAATACACGCCAAGTTCTTTGAAATACATTCTCATCCACTGAGCGCTCTCTGTCAGTCCTCCCATGTGAAGACAAAACACAGTCTCTGCAGACTGGCGCAAAGTGTCAGACCTGAATCATTCATCGCATTGCTTGCAGCTGCATCAATCTTTCAATAGAAGAAACATCACTACTCTTTCCTTGTAGGCATCATTCCTCAGAAAGTGTATCATCACTGGGGCCAGCATCATGATATTCAATATTCGCCTCAAGTCACCTGAAGTATAATCCGCATTTTAATATCATTGTATCTTCACAAACAGAATGAGCCTGGGTGTTCGATTTTCAGGAGATCTCGGGAGGAGTGGAGCACGATCACAATGAAATGGAATATTTCACCTTTAGGGGAATGACATGAAGCAAACTCAAGGCTGTAGATTGTACATTTAAAATTTAAATACTTCCTCATTTTTCTGTCTTCTTTTCTCCTCTGTTGAGTTATTTAGTTCTAAAAAAGAAACTGGGATTAATCTAGAAGCCTAATGTATTTCTCCCAGAAATGTTATCATTCCAAATAGAGTAATTCAGATTTCTCTGAGGGAGAGCTGAAGTGGTGAATGATTTTAAAACGTAAGTCATGGTGACATGACAGATTTCCTTGAAGACTGGCTCATGTCAAGGCTAGCAGAACTCAGGGTAGCTGGCTCCACAGCACTTGAGTAAATGTTCTTATGCTCTACTTTTTCTCCTATCTCTAATCTACTTTAATGTCTGTCACCCCCTGGTGACTGTAAGCTCCTGATAGGCAGGGATCACCTCTACTAATTCTGTTGTATTGTACTTTCTCAATCTATCGATAAATCAATGGGATTGGTCGAGCGCTTACAACTTGCAAGGCATTCATTAATTCAGTCATATTTATTGAGTGCTTACTGCGCACAGAGCACTGTACTAAGCACTTGGGAGTGTATGATATAAGCACTTGAGAGAGTACGGTACAACAATAAACACACAGATTCCCTACCTAGAACGAGCTTACAGTCTAGAGATGAGCAACAAAACATTGTACTAAGTAGTTGGGAGAGTACAGTACAACAATAAACACAAACATGCCCTACCCACAACGAGCTTACAGTCTAGAGATGAGCAACAAAACATTGTACTAAGCAGTTGGGAGAGTACAATGCAAGAGAATTAGCAGACCTTCTCCCTGCCCATAATGAGCTTACAGTCTAGAGCTTAAAGTCTAGCTTACTCCAGGACAGTTCTGTGGACACAGTTAAGGACTCCATAAGTACCACTGATTGAATGGAAAACCCACAGAATTCAATTTCAGCTTCTCCTTGAGCCTATACACCAAAGCACTTCTGGCCCAAACCTTCTGCTATGCCAATCTTAAGGAATCATTGAAGGAGTAAACCCATGCCTTAGGAGCATCTGCAGTCTCTATTCTCGTGAAGCCTTTTGTATTAGCCGGTATTGATGGATGATAATAATGATAATTATATAATTATCACAATAATTGAGGCATTTGTTAAGTTCTTACTATGTGTCAAGCACTGAACTAAGTGCTGGGGTGGATATAGGAAAATCAGGCTGGAAACGGACCCTGTCCTACATAGGGCTCACAGTTTTAATCCTCATTTTACAGATGAGGTAACTAAGGCGCAAAGAAGTTAGGTGATTTGCCCAAGGTCACACAGCACACAAGTGACAGAGCCAGTATTGGGACCCAAGTCCTGAATCCCAGGCCCGGGTTCTATCCACTAGGCCATGCCACTTCTTCATGTATTTCATTATCTGCCTCCCAACTAGGCAGCAAGCTTCTTGAGGGCAGGGGCCATGTCTACCCACTGTACCACACTCTCCCAAGCACTTAATTCAGTGTCCTGCACATAGTGAGCAGCCAATAAATACCACTGATTGATCAATGAACTTAACCTGGTCTGTGGTGTTCTGGAACACCACTGAAGCTGGGCTCTGATCTCTTGGGGCTGTAACTTGATCTTGTTTGTAAAAATCTTGCCCACACCTCAGAAAGAGGCACACGCCTGCCTGCCTGCTTGCTTTTGGCATGCTGTTCCTTAGTGGGAACTGAGGTGGCATGGACAACAGAGTGTGAGTTGCCCCACACAAACCACTGTCAATCAATCACTGGTATTCATTGAGCGCTTACGGTGTGCAGAGCACTGTATTAAACATTCAGGAGAGTGCAGTACAACAGAGTCAGTGAACACATTCCCCGACCACAAACACCTAACCCATCTCTTCGTTGACATCCGTTATTCCCAAGTTTTTATGACTAGAATTGAACTTGGGAACCAACTTAGAAAACACAATCAAAGACATCTTCACCCTTAGCAACCTATCACTGTCTCCTTGGTTATTTGAAATCATGTTGGGATGTTTTCCTTCCATCTGATTGTACCATAAGTCAGAGGTAGTTAATGTTTGAAAACTCTGAGCGCCCGACACCCTCTCACTTAAGAAATCCCATTCGGCAGGCATTCTGCCACAGCAGCTGTGGCCCTTATTTAGGGTAAGTGATGAGATGTTTTATGGCTAGTTTCTCCGCGTTAATGAAAACCTGCTTATTCCATGAGGTACCATTTTAGAGGCTAGATAGCACCATCCATTTATTATTCTTATCACAATGAGGGTGGCTGGATTCCCCTTTTATGTCATTAGCAGCACAGGTGAGTCAATTGAACACGCTCGGTGGCTTTTGTCTGGTTCTGATGGACGGCTTCAACTTCCAGTTAGTGAGATTTGGTTCAATCAATACAAAGTGCTGAGGTGACACATTCTGCCTTGAATTGAGCGGGGTATTTTTAAAAGCTAGGCTATAACATTCAATGTCAGGGTACCAAAGTGATGTATTTAAACTTTTAAAATGCCTTCCTGGTTTTAAGTGCAATCAATTCACCTTTCGTAAGTGACAATTATAAGCATGATTTCACAAAAGTCTGGCAGGGTCTCACCCTTCAGCAAAAATTAAAAGTGAGTGGCATTATTTTTTTGAATGGTCTATTTTTCAAGGCAAGTCATTGAAAGCCAGCTGTGTCTTACCACTGTAAACATACCGCAGAGCAAATGTATTATCAAGATTTTTCATATTTTGAAAGAAGATACAGAACGGGTATTTTGAAATGCAATTATAATGTGAAGCATTATCTTGTACTGTACTATCCCAAATAATAATAATAATAATACTAATGATGGCATTTGTTAAGTGCTTACTATGTGCAAAGCACTGTTCTAAGCACTGGGGAGGATACAAGGTGATCAGGTTGTCCCATGTGGGGCTCACAGTGCTAATCCCCATTTTACAGATGAGGTAACTTAGGCACAGAGAAGTTAAGTGACTTGCCCAAGGTCACACAGCTGACAATTTGCGGAGCCGGGATTTGAACCCATGACCTCTGACTCCCAAGCCCGTGCTCTTTCCACTGAGCCACGCTGCTGCTTAGAACAGTGCCCTGTCCATAGTAAGCACTCAAATACCATTGACTGATTGATGAATACCATTTTTTTGGATAACATTTTTACTTTTCCAAAGCATATCTCATCGACTATTTCCTTATATCTTCAAAACAACCCTGTGAGGTAAGGAGAGGCAGGTAACATTATGCCCATTTTACAGATGAGCAACTGGGGGCCAGAGAGGTTAAGTGAATTGCCAGAGGCTAGGGACATGACTGGAATGAGGACCCAAATCAACTGACTCCTAATTCCATGCTTTTTCCACTCCATCACTCTGCCTCAGCATTTAATCAATTGTATTTATTGAGTGCTTATTGTGTACAGAGTAATACACTGAGAACCTTGGGAGAATTCAAAACAAATATAGTTGGTAGCCACGTTACCTGCCCCCAAGGAGCTTATAGTCAGTCTAGAAGGACAATGGAAGGTGCCACATTACTAGCCAGCACCTGTAATGCCTTAACCCAAAAGCTTATCCAAATTGGGAGCTGTTTTGTAGGAGAGGAAGGGGTAGATGAGGTAAAAACTCAGGTAATCGAAGTGACAGTTGATTGAATGTGAAATCTGTAAGACATTGAAGAATTGAGGATTCCGTCAAGGTTGTACGCTTCCCGGACAGAGATGCTAGCGGTTTTATCATTGAAATGGAAAAGCTAGTGGGAGGTGTGGGCTTAGGAGGAAAAATGAGAACTCTAATTTTCAACATGTTCTACTGGAGATGCTGTTCAAACATCCAAATCAAGCTATCCTGGAGGCAAAAGGAATGTGAGATTGCAGAGTAAGTAAGAGTTTGAATCTGTCCATTTGTTTCTATTGAGTGCTTAATGCATCCCCCCCTGCCCTACCTCCTTTCCCTCCCCACAGCACCAGTATATATGTTTGTACAAATTTATTACTCTATTTTACTTGTACATATTTACTATTCTATTAATTTTGTTAATGATGTGCATCTACCTTTATTTCTATTTATTCTGATGACTTGATCCTTGTCCACATGTTTTGTTTTGTTGTCTGTCTCCCCCTTCTAGACTGTGAGCCCATTGTGGGGTAGGGACCATCTCTATATGTTGCCAGCTTGTACTTCCCAAGCACTTAGTACAGTGGTCTGCACACAGTAAGCGCTCAATAAATACGATTGAATGAATGAATATAGAGCTCTGTACTATGTGCTTGGGAAAGTCCAATAGAACAAAGGAGGAAGACACAATCGTGGCTCAATGGAAAGAGCCCGGGCTTGGGAGTCAGGGGTCATGGGTTCAAATCCCGACTCTGCCACTTGTCGGCTGTGTGACTTTGGGCAAGTCACTTAACTTCTCTGTGCCTCAGTTCCCTCATCTGTAAAATGGGGACTAAGGCAGTGAGCTCCACGTGGGACAACCTGGTTTACCTTGTATCTGCCTCCCTAGCGCTTAGAACAGTGATTGGCACATAGTAAGTGCTTAACAAATACCACCATTATTATTATCATTATTACCAACAATCCCTTGAGAAGCAGCATGGCGTAGTAGATAGAGCATAGGCCTGGGCATCAGGTCATGTGTTCTAGTTCTGGCCCCACCACTTATCTGCTGGGTGACCTAGGGCAAGTCACTTTCCTTCTCTGTGCCTCAGTTACCTCATCTGTAAAATGGGGATTGAGACTGTGAGCCCCAGGTGGAACAGGGACTGTGTCTAACCCAATTTGTTTGTATCCACCCAGTGCTTAGTACAGTGCCTGGTATATAATAAGTGCTCAACAAATACCACAATTATTAGTCTTCTTATTACCTCCTCCAAGAAGCTCATGTAGATTGTATCTACCCCAGTGTCTGGCAAATAGTAAGTGCTTAACAAATACCATTCAAAAAAGTAAATATACAGACAGAGAAAGTATATTATGGTATTCCCACCGTCATTAAAAATGATCATTTTTGTAGTATAACATTATTCACATCAATTCATTATTACTATTATAATGGTATTTGTTAAGCACTTACTCTGTGCCAGGACTCTACTAAGCACTGGGGTAGATACACCCTGGGCTCACATTCTTAATCCCCATTTTACAGATAACAGGCACAGACAAGTGAAGTGACTTACCCAGGGTCAAACAGGAGACTAGTGGCAGACCTGGGATTGGAACCCAGATCCTTCAGACTCTCAGGCCCACGGTCCTTCACTCTTGTTTTCTAAACAACTGCATTTTTCCGCTGTGGTTTTAACATACAATCATGCCATTTATACTCTGAAGAGATGCACAGTTCAGAATAAATTGAACTCAAGCAAAGAAGTTCACGTTAGCCAGCCTGGAGCAATATTTTATAGCAGTACAAAGTGCATTCAGTTCCTTTCCACGGCGGGGAGTTCTCAAAGATAAATCATTATATTTAACATTGTGTTTCTGCATTACAATGTAATGCCTTGAGAGAACAAGATATCGCCAGGAAAGTCAGGATTGGCGAGAGATAGCGCTTGTTAGATCACACACAGAGGTTCAGAAGACTTAACAATAGAAGCCTAATTTCCAAACTTCTCCCTTCAGTTTCACTCCAAGGATATACCTTGTTGACATTTAGGGGGGGAGGAAAATTAAAAGATAAAGCATAAGGAATAATTTTTCATTTTTGGATCTCTGATGTGATAAGGATTAATGTATATTAAAATTCAAAAAATGTCACTAACAATAGTAAAGATATGCTGCATTTTGTGGGCTGCTTAGAGAAAATTAGATGTGGGAGTGGGAATTGTACAGGTAATTCTTAGAATAAATGGAGCACTAAAGTTTGGATTCTGCCCACCAGGGCTCAAATGCAGTAGTGCCTTATCGCTTAAAAAAAACAAAAAAAAAAAAAAAAGAGGAAGAATCTGCCCTTAATGCATCTAAAAAAAAAAGGAAATTTAATTTTCAAGGAGAACCTCGACTTTATTGTTATTCTCATAAGCTAAGGGAACATAGACTATACTAACGTGCTGCAGGAGATTCTTTTAAACTTCAGAGATCATGTCCCTTTTTTCTTTGAAATGGATCATAACATCCCTTGTAGTGCACTGTACAGTATTCTGCATAAATTAAACAATAATTACTAGTGATGATAAGAGAGCCTACACTGATAAATTTTTTCAGGAGGCCACTCTAAACTTCGATTAACAGTTGTGAGTGATGAAGGCGCCCCTAAAAGGATTGCACCTGGAGAGTTTCCATTCATTCATTCATTGTCGTATTTATTGAGCACTTACTGTGTGCAGAGCACTGAACTAAGCACTTGGGAAGTACAATTCGGCAACATGTAGAGACGGTCCCTACCCAACAACAGGCTCACAGTCTAGAAGGGGGAGACAGACAATGAAACACAGCATGTCACATGTACTCTATCAGTCTCAGGTTTGGCAGGAAGATTCAAGCAGAGGCATATTTCATTCATTCATTCATTCAATCATATTTATTGAGCACTTACTATGTTCAGAGCACTGTACTAAGCGCTTGGGAAGTACAAGTTGACAACATATAGAGACGGTCCCTACCCAACAGTGGGCTCACAGTCTAGAAGGGGGAGACAGAGAACAAAACAAAACATATTAACAGAATAAAATAAATAGAATAAATATGTACAAGTAAAATAAATAAATAGGGTAATAAATACGTACAAACATATATACAGGTCAGTGGTTAGTGAGCGGAAGACAATCTGCTACAAGTCAAAGCTTCCCCATGCTGGGCAGCAGCAGCATGGGAGAGTCAAGGGCGGAGACTCAGGTTTACTGCGCGGAAGGAGGAAATGGTAAAACACTTCCTTATTTTTACCAAGAAAATGCCATGGATACACTACCAGAACAACTGCAGAGGGAGAGTGGGCTGTTCTGGGAGAGATGTCCGTAAAGTTGCTATGGGTTGGAGATGACTCAGTAGCAGAAGATAAGAAAAGATAAGGGCTGAAGGTCACATTGACCGGTAGAAACCAACTATTTGCCATTGACTGCTACTGAATTACTTGCCATATGACTAAAATATGTAATTGCCTCCTATGACATTACCCGATATCATTCTTAAAATGGCTATGACAATTACAGCATTGTTCACCTGAGAAGCAGAAGGTTTTTTAATCTCTGGGCAGTGTAAAAAAAAATAAAATTAAAATTAAAAAATCAGAGAAGAGGTGGGACTAGTGGAAAGATCATAAGGCCGGAGAGTAATGAGACTTGGGTTCTAATCACCTCTCCAACACTTGTCTTCTGTGTGACCTCAGGTAAATCAATTAACTTCTCTGTGTCTCAGTTTCCTCATATTTAAAACAGGGAATCAATGCCTGTTGTCCTTCTCTCAAAGACTCAGGCCCATGTGGGATGGGAAACTTGATTATCTTGCATCTATCACAGTTCTTAGTACAGTGCTCAGCCCACAGCTAGCACTTAACAAATACCACAATTATTATTCCAGAAAGAGAAAGAGTGATGCATCAATTGGAGTAATAATAAAAATAATTATGGTATTTGTTAAGCACTTACTATGTGCCAAGCATTGTTCTAAGTGCTGGAGTAGATACAAGTTAATCAGGTTGGAAAAAGTTCCTGTCTCACATTGGGCTCACACTTGCAATGCCCATTTTTTTTTACAGATGAGGTACGAGGCTCGGAGAATTTAAGTGACTTGCCCAAGGTCATACAGCAGACACGTGGTCTAGCTGGGTGGGTGGAGAAAAGGAAATCAACGTGGAAGACTGAGAAGACTTCCCTAGAGTGGATCGAAACTGCGACCGAAAGGGATGGGAAGTGTAGGAAGCCTATGTCTGGAATCCTTTCTTTCCTGGGAATACATTTTCCAGAGCCCTGCAAACCTACATTTTGTAAGAGATTGGAAAGTTCTGGAAGGAGACGAGCCTAGTTAATAGTAACCTAGGAGCAGTCAATCCAAACAGCAACAGAGCAGCTTTTTTGTTAAAGACCGGAGAGGCGTGAACTCTTTCTTTCCTTCTTTTCCCTATCGAGCTGCCTTGTTTCCTCCACATGGCTGAACTGTATGATTTACACAGAGACATATGCTCAGGCCCGAGACAGCTTGTTTATTTATTGAAGTGAAAGAGATTCCATTTAGCGTCTCTCCACTTTTGCTCCTTTTCCCGACTTAAACCTAAATTCTCAAGTGTGAGTTCTGGGGGTGATTTGAGAAGGCCTGGAATAAATCTGAAGTTTCTTCACAGTTCCCAAACGATTGACCTGCTTTCACTAAACACCACCTGGACTGAAGTTATGGTGCATGATATGTGAGACTGTTCAATGCCAAGATCTCATCCCGACCACCCAATGAAATGATATATTACTAGAGGTTGGTCTCTCCTTCTGTTGGAGGCACTGAGTTGCCAAGGTTTTCTCAGTGCCAAATCTCAGCCTCAGCTGCTCGCCTGTTTGCTCCTTTGGATCTATTTCCTCACACAACTCTTCTTCCTTTCTAAGGACGATCTCAATTTAAACCTCATAGGGTCATATGGGCCACGAGGGACACTATTTTTTTCCAAAGTCTTCAGAATAAGGAAACCAAAGGTAGGAGGATCCCTAAACTCAGTATCGATAAATGTGAGTAGATTATAAATCATGGCTCGGGCAAGCAGAATTCATAGTTTGGTAAAACAACTTGGTACTCTCCCAAGGGCTTAGTACAGTGCTTTGCACACAGTAAGCACACAATAAATACTTTTGAATGAATGTCACTGTTAGCCTCCCACCAAAGGACCTGGGCTTTTGTTCTTTTGAACGGTGTTTGTTAGTTGCTTATTATGTGCCAAGCACGGGTCAAAGTTCTGGGGTATATATAAGTGAATAGATGCCGGCTAATCAGGTTGGACACCAGGTCCCACACGGGGCTCACAGTCTTAATCCCGTTTTTTTTGAGGAACATCAAAATTAAGTGACTTGACAAAGGTAATGCAGCAGACAAGTAGATGCACTGTATCTGCGGATATCAGTACCTTCAGTTTTCTGTAGTTGAGGACTCTCGTTCTTGCAAAGTTGGACACTAAGGAAAACTTCACAGTCTTAATCCCCATTTTCCAGATGAGGTAACTGAGGCACAGAGAAGTTAAGTAAGAGCTGGGATTAGAACCCACGGCCTCTGACTCCCAAGCCCGGGCTCTTTCCACTAAGCCACACCGCTACAGTCCATCAGTTTCTATGTTCTCATAATTGTTCCTCAATAATTTCCATGGATCCACCTTTTCCTTTGCCTTTTACAACCAACCTTGGCTAGGGACAAGTCCTAATCAGTCCTGGGCAGAATTCCTACAACATCCTTCCTTACTGATCTCCAGGCTTCAGCTTCTCCCCTCTTCACTCTTCTTGCATATACGAGTACAAATCACTGTACCCTTAACTCATCCTCATCTGGCCAAACCAACTTCACTCCTGAAAAGCCCTTTTATAAAGGCACTTCACCCTGGAGTATTTTCAATCTTACCTGCCTTATCTTGTTCATCTTCCAAATAAGTTTGGGCCCTCTATTTCAAGTTTAAATCTTCCAGTTCAATTTTCCCTCGATGTAAATTAGAAACTGGGCCAAATGATATTACCTCCAGCAACCTAATGCCACAGCAACTTCTGAGCAGTCTATGCTGACTGATCTGGAGAGCTTACCACTGCTTTTAATTCTACCTCAAATCACAATCTTTCTGGAACTCTGATTGAGAAACCAAAAGATTCCCGTAAAATTTTTATATTGTAAGCAGGGAAAGTATCTACCTGTCTATCTATCTGTCATGTGTAATCTCCCAAGCGCTTAGTACAGTGCTCTGCACACAGTAAGGACTCATAAATATGATTGATTGACCGACCTCGAGAGAGTCGGAAGGTTCCCGTTCTTGAGCTTAGCTTTCAATGTGTTCTTAAGGGCAATGCTTTTCTCAAACTTTCACCTTTCCAAAATGGATAAAAAACGTTTTTTGAATTTTTTTGTTTTTCCCTTTAGACATCTGATGGATTTTCAGTTGCCTAAAGTGATATGAGACCTAATCACTGAAGCTAAATAAAGGTGTTTATCTTTAATTTGGCTACTCAACAACTGTTGTTTTCTCCAGATGGTCATTTAATGTGATTTTCCCTGTATGGTGCTTTCTGCTCCTAAATGACTTCCTCTTGGCATGTGGATAGGAGTTAAACTTTATTTCTAAGAGTTAGAGCTCTAAACTGACCATGTTTCATTCAACCATTTCCTGCAGGGTATATGGATCTTTGGGCCCTCAAAGAGAAGAGGAGAAAATCCTTTGGGAGTGGCCAATTAGAAAATCTCATCTGTGAGGAATGAAAGGAAACACCCAGCACAGAAGAGCTTAAATGGGTTACACTGTAACAGGATTTTCAGTGATCCTGTTTCAGAGAGTGGATGCGGTGGCTGGGATCGTTATTTTTCCATTCGGTTACACACGGCTGTCCCCAAATTTCTGCCTATTAAGAGTGTGAGAATTTTCAATGTCCTTGATGGCCCTGTTACTGAAATTCAGATGGGGTTTTAGGTTACAATAGCAAGGTTTAAAACAAACTTGGCCACCCCTTAGGCTACAAGCTATCGTGCCACTATTTCTGAGTTTCAATTCCAAAAAGCAGACTATGAACAACTAAGTGATTCTCTGATTAGGTAATTGTGTTTGCACAGGATTTGGGATGAGAAAGTGATTGATTGAAAAAGCAGTTGGGTCTTAACACTAACAGTATCTGACTCATTAGGTTAATTAACATATTCAGAGTTGTCCTTCCTGTTCGAAGAAGGCACTGTTGATGGCATATCAGCTCTAAGTGTGTGTGGTTGAAAAAGCCCACGTAGGAACCATAGTCCTGGACACAATTTTGCCCACTTAAAGCGCTGTCCTTTGTTGTGTTGTCATATTTTTAGTTTGCAGTACCTGGCTCTATTTTCTCCTGTGCTCCATCTCTTTTTATTTTTGAAGTTTTTTGGAAAGTCACTCATTTCTTGATAAAGCAACAATAGAGGGGACCACGTTTTTATAGCAACAGAGCTGGATACTGCTGATGGTTGGGGAATGATTTTTGACAGATATTTGTGTATTTGACGTAGTTGTTTAGGGGTGCTAGAGGAGCTCCCCTTTTCCCAACACATCTGACCTCCTGATTCTCCTTTCCAACTGTAAGTGCTCTCCTGAGGCCACTCAGATGTGAGAGAGGGATAAAAGGGAGATATGTAAAAACCTAAATCACTATTAGTCTCAAAACACGAAGGTCTTGGTTCAAGCCGAAATGTTGCTCTGAGAATATCCGTCTCATCTACATGGCCGAATCCCTTCTGATGCTAGCCGAGTGTTTGATATTACAATCAAGAGTATTTGCTGAGAGTCTACTGTATGCAGATAATAATACGAATAATAATAATTGTGCTATTTGTTAAGAACTTACTCTGTAACAAGCACTATCCTAAGCACTGGAGTAGATACTAGATGATCAGGTCAGACACAGGTCCTGACCCACATAGGGTTCATAGGTTAAGTAGGAGGGAGAACAGTCAAATCAATCGACTGGTGGTATTTATTGAGTGCTTACTCTGCTGAGCACTGTAGTAGGCACTTGGGAGAGAACAATAATAATAATATAATAATAATGATGATATTGTTAAGTGCTTACTATGTGCCAAGCACTGTTCGAAGCACTGGGGTAAATACAAAGTAATCAGGTTGTTCCACATGGGGCTCACAGTCTTAATCCCTATTTTACAGATGAGGGAACTGAGGCCCAGAGAAGTTGAGTGACTTGCCCAAAGTCATACAGCTGTTAAGTGGTGGAGCCACTACAGTAGGGTTGCTACATGCTTTTCCTACCAAAGGGAGATCACAGTCTAGAGCAAGAGAAAGGTATTAAAGAAGAGAAGCAGCGTGGCTTAGTGGAAACTGCACGGGCTTGGGACTCAGAGGATGTGGGTTCTAATCCTGGCTCTGCCACTTGTCTGCTGTGTGACCTTGGACAAGTCACTTAACTTCTCTGTGCCTCAGTTACCTCATCTGTAAAATGGGGATTAAGACTGTGAGCCTGCTTGGGATAACCTGATTACCTTGTATCTACCCTGACGCTTAGAACAGTGTTTGGCACAGAGTAAGCGCTTAACA
Organism: Tachyglossus aculeatus; assembly: GCF_015852505.1. Lineage (NCBI taxonomy): Eukaryota > Metazoa > Chordata > Mammalia > Monotremata > Tachyglossidae > Tachyglossus > Tachyglossus aculeatus. The sequence goes on from NC_052081.1 coordinate 16,680,290, forward strand.
AATACCATGATTATTATTATTATTAAAATAATTTACTGATCGGGGAATGGGATAGTTTGAGGAAATACAGAGAAGTGCTATGGGGCTGGGGCTGAGCTCGATCTTAGCTGCTTAAAGGTTACACACCCAAGTGTACAGGCAATGAAGAAGGGAGGAATAATAGGCCCATGAGGCCCCTATCAGAGAAGGCCTCTTGGACAAGGTAATAATAAGAGAAATATTAACAATGGTAATAATTGTAGTATTTGTTGAGATCTTACTATGTGCCAGGCACAGACAGGGATGGAGACAAACAAATTGGGTTAGAAACAGTCCATGTCCCACGTGGGGCTCACGGTTTCAATCCCCATTTTACAGAGGAGGTCACTGTGGCCCAGTGAAGTGAAGTGACTTGCCCAAGGTCACACAGCAGACAAGCGGCAGAGCTGAGATTAGAATCCATGAATTTCTGACATCCAGGCCTATGCTCTTTTCGCTTTGCCAAATACCATATATCAGATAAAGAAACAGGAACACAGAGAAGTGAAGAAACTTCTCAAGGTCACACAGTAAGTAAATGGCATAGCTGCGAATAGCACCCAGGGCCTCTGATTCCCTGGATTCTGATTCCTGTGCTTTCCACTGGGCTATATTTCCCTCTCTAGATGGTAAGCTTATTGTGGACAGGGGATGTGTCTGTTTATTGTTATGTTATACTCTCCCAAGTGCTCAGTACGGTGCTCTGCACACAGTAAGCACTCAGTAAATACAACTGTCAGGCTACCTCATGGGGGAGTACAAGAGAATTAGAAGACGTAATTTTTACCTCAAGGATTTTGCAGTAAAACTCTTTTGTACTTCCAGGACCATAAGGAATATGCTCAGAAGTGGTAGGTTGGGTGGACAAGAATATTTTGTTTTCAGATATCAAGTGCAACTAACTGTTTGGGCTTTTTTAAAAGCATGCCCAGGTACTTAACAGAAAGCATGCAGGCACAGCCTCACTTTAGAATTATTGATACCCTTACATATGGGATCATATATCAATCTACGGTATTTACTGAGCGCTTTCAGTGTGCGGAGCACTGTACTGAGCAGCTGGGGAAGCCCTCAATCACCTTGCCCCTCATACCCTCATTCATTCAATTGTATTTATTGAGCGCTTACTGTGTGCAGAGCACTGTACTAAGCACTTGGGAAGTACAAGTTGGCAACATATAGAGATGGTCCCTACCCAACAGTGAGCTCACAGTCTAGAAGGGGGAGACAGAGAACAAAACAAAACATATTAACAAAATAAAATAAATAGAATAAATATGTACAAATAAATAAATAGATTAATACCTTACCTCACTGCTCTTCTACTACAACCCAGTCTGCATACTTTGCTCCTCTAATGCCTTGATCTCATCTATTTTGCCGCTGACCTCTCACCCACATCCTGTCTATCCCTGCAATGCCTTCCCTTTTGATATCCAATGGTCAGTTATTCTCCACACCTTCAAAGCCTTACTGAAGGCAGCCCATCTCCTCCAAGAGGCCTTCCCTAACTAAAGCCACACTCCCTTATGTGTCACACTTACACTTGGATTTGCTCCATTTTTCACCCCTCCCTCAGCCCCACGGAACATGCGTACCTGTAATTTATTTATTTATATTAACGTCTGTCTTCCCCTCTAGACTATTAGCTCGCTGTGGACAGGGAACATGTCTCCCATCATATTCCATTCTCCCAAGCACTCAATTCAGTGCTCTGCACCCGGTGAGCCCTCAATAAATAGGATCGATTGATTGATACAGGGTGGCCGGGTTAAATGGGTTTAGAATGGATTGTCTTAGGAGAACGGAGGAAGTTTAAAAATCTGCCCAGTATGTGTCGTGCCTGTTGTTTTCTAGCCTCTGACTCACAGCTCCCATCCACACTCAGATCTCATGATGGAGAAAGCATTTCTGTCCTAGATTATCGCTTGTCCTCACTGGATATCGCCATGAGGTTGTTTAATGAGGAATTCCCCCAACCCCTTCAGCAGTTTGGGTAATAATAGAGCTTCATACCAACAAACATTTCAAATCATAGCCATTCTGCCAGGAGGCTCAGAGTATTTTATCCAGCCATGCTGACCAGAGATTACACCAATAGTCCAGATGTACATATATTTCTCCTCTGCAACCAGCAGCAAAACATGTTACTGAAATCAAGACTCTTCAGTTGCAGCATCAATAAAACCCAGGCTGTGTGTGTAGAACATCTGAAACTATCCTAAGTAGGCCATTTTGCAAACAGCTAAAATGGCAAAAACACATTTGACATTGATGCCAACTTGTTTTTTGCAGGCTGATAAAGGTCTACAATTGCTTACAAGATATAGATGGATACATGGATATCTATGGATACCTGGATATCTACCTATATGTAAGTTAAAACTATGACATTTATATAGAGAAGCAGCATGGCTCAGTGGAAAGAGCCGGGGCTTTGGAGTCAGAGGTCAGATGGATACATGGATATCTACCTATATGTAAGTTAAAACTATGACATATTTATATAGAGAAGTAGTGTAGCTCAGTGGAAAGAGCTGGAGCTTTGGAGTCAAAGGTCAGGGGTTCAAATTCCAGCTCTGTCAATTGTCAGCTGTGTGACTTTGGGCAAGTCACTTCACTTCTCTGGGCCTCAGTTACCGCATCTGCAAAATGGGGATTAAGACTGTGAGCCCCCCGTGGGACAATCTGATCATCTTATAACCTCCCCAGTGCTTAGACCAGTGCTTTGCACATAGTAAGTGCTTAAATGTCATCATCATTATTATTATTATCTATAATTCATTCATTAATTCAGCAGTTTCATCCTGATGAGTTTATACTGCTTCCTCTTCTCCGGTTTTCACTCTCTAAATAATTACTACCTGTCTACCCCACTAGATTGTTGGCTCGAAGAGAGGCAGCATGCATCTTGCTATATATTTGTACTCTCAATGGATTAGTGAAGATTCTCACGCTGAGTAGGAGCTCAAATATCATTGCTTGACTGATCGCTAGGCTTTTGGACATCACATGTACATAGCTCTGGTTCATTTCTAACTATGGCTCTAATGACTCAAAAATCCTATCCATGTATGAGACTGCAGCTGCAAAGACACACACAGGAATGACTCAATAATAATAATAATAATTGTTGTGTTTACAAGCACTTACTATATGCTGGGCACTGTTCTAAGCTCCGGGGCAGATACAAGATTACCAAGTTGGACATAGTCCCTGTCCCACATAGGGCTCTTAGTTTAAATCCCTATTTTTCACAGATGAGATAAATGAGGCACAGAGAAGTTAAGTGACTTGCCCAAGGTCACCCAGCAGACAGGTGGTGGAGCTGGGATTAGAACACAGGTCCTTCCAACTCCCAGGCCTATGCTCTAACCATTAGGCCATGCTGCTTCTCAAGACACTCAGTGCCTGAGGTATGAGGAAAGAAAAGAAAGGTAGCTGAAATGACAAGGCAAAAAGCAAATATTGGAAAAGGAAACTGGTGATTAATAATAATAATAAAAATGATGGCATTTATTAAGAGTTTACTATGTGCAAAGCACTGTTCTAAGCGCCGGGGAGGTTACAATGTGATCCGGTCTACTGTGTGCAGATAATAATACTAATAATAATTATTGTACTATTTGTTAAGAACTTACTCTGTAACAAGCACTATCCTAAGCACTAGATGATCAGGTCAGACACAGGTCCTGACCCACATAGGGTTCACAGGTTAAGTAGGAGGGAGAACAGTCAAATCAATTGATTGGTGGTATTTATTGAGTGCTTACTCTGCTGAGCACTGTACTAGGCACTTGTACAATAATAATAATAATAATGATGATATTTGTTAAGTGCTTACTATGTGCCAAGCACTGTTCGAAGCACTAGGGTAAATACAAAGTAATCAGGTTGTCCCACATGGGGTTTACAGTCTTAATCCCCATTTTACAGATGAGGGAACTCAGGCCCAGAGAAGTTAAGTGACCTGTCCAAAGTCACACAGCTGACCATTGGTGGAGCCAGGATTTGAACCCATGATCTCTGACTCCAAAGCCCATGCTCTTTCCATTGGGCCACGCTGCTTCTCATGGTTCTAACTGAAGTGATTCTAGTGATTCTAACTAAACTGTTCCCCAGCCAGTTGCCAAGTTTCCTGTTATGGTAGACCTGGGCCTCTAAGTGCATATTAGGCACAGAAATGGACCAGTCCACTGGAATCCTGGGAAAATCTTCAAATGATCCTGCCAGGCCATTCTGTCATGAAACAGACTCATAATTTATTTTTCTTTAATGGTATTTGTTAATTCCTGACTCTGTTCCAGTCAGTGCACTAAGCACTGGGCAGATGCAGGCTAATCAGGATGGATATAGTCCCCGTTCCACATGGGGCTCACAGTCATAAAACCCCATCTTACAGACGGGGAAATGGAGGCTCAGAGCAGTGAAGCAGCCTGGCCCAGTGGATAGAGCATGGGTCTGGGAGCCGGAAGGACTTGGATTTTAATCCAGGCTCCACCACTTGTCTGCTGTGTGACTTTGGGCAAATCACTTCACTTCAAGCAGCGTGGCTCAGCGGAAAGAGCCCGGGCTTTGGAGTCAGAGGTCATGGGTTCAAATCCCGGCTCTGCCAATTGTCAGCTGCGTGACTTTGGGCAAGTCACTTAGCTTCCCTGTGCCTCAGTTACCTCATCTGTAAACTGGGGATTAAGACTGTGAGCCCCAAGTGGGACAACCTGATCTCCTTGTAACCTCCCCAGAGATTAGAACAGTGCTTTGCACATAGTAAGCACTTAATAAATGCTATCATTATTATTATTATTATTATTATCCTCTGTGCCTCAGTTACCTCATCTGTAAAAGGGGGATTAAGACTGTGAGACCTGTGTGGGACAGGGACTGTGTCCAACCCGATTATCTTGTATCTACCCCAGTGCTTAATACAGTGCCTGGCACATAGTAAGCACTTAACAAATGTCACAATTATTGTTATTATTACCATGACACCTTATATAGAAACTGTGAATTAGATAAAGATTTAGGGCAAGAGTACTAGGGAACAGGCTATAATCAGAGGTGTCAATAAATCATACTTATTGAGTACTTACTGCATGTGGAGCACTGTGCTAAGCACTTGGGAGAGTATGGTATAACAGTCTGAAGTAGTAATTGTGGAATTTGTTTAATGCTTACTATGTTGCCAGGCACTATACTAAGCACTGGGGTAGATACAAGTTAATCTGGTTGGACATTGTCCCTGTCGCTCATAGGGCTCAGAGTCTTAATCCCCATTTTAAAAATGAGGAAACTGTGCCACAGGGAAGTGAAATGACTTGCCCAAAGTCACATAGCAGACAAGCGGCGGAACGAAGATTAGAACCCAGGTCCTGCTGACTCCCAGGACCAAGCTCTATCCAATAAGCCACACTGCTTCTCAGGGATCTCACTGTTGTGTCACATAAAAAAAATGAGTGAGAGAGACTGTGTTTTGGAGGGAGTGTGTCAATGCGTTTATAATCTGTAAATTGATAGACACAGAGAGATTACTGAGTTTCTCTTTGGCAGCGATTGATGAGTTGTTTCTGAAACTTTAGGACCAAGAATCTGCACAAAGGAACTGATTAATGATAATGATGATAATAAAAATAATAATTGTTTTACCTGTTAAGCACTTACTTTGTGTCAAGCACTGTCCTAAATTCTGGAGCAGATATTATGAGAGAGAATGAAGTCAGACACAGTCCCCGTCATACAGAGAGCTCACAATCAAAGTGGGAAGGAGAATAGTTATTCAAACCCCATTTTACAGATGAAGTAACTGAGGCACAGACAAGTTAAGTGACTTGCCCAAGGTCACACAGCACACACGTGGAAAAGCCAGGATTAGGAACCAGGCCCATGTTCTTTTGAATAGGCCACGGTGCTCATCATATTTTTAACTGATGTTAAAAAATAGTGATTTGGGCATTGCCTCTCATACTATCTTTGCCATCAGCAATGTTCCTGCTAGGGCAGAAAGTCCTGTATATGGGACAATAAGCAATACTGAACTATTAATAATAATTATAATAATTAAAATAATCATGGTACTTGTTAAGTTCTGACTATGCTCCAAACACTGTTCTAAGCGCTGGGGTAGATACGAGTCAATCAAGTTGGACGCAGTCCCTGTCCCACACAGGACTCACACTCTTAATCCCCATTTTGCAGATGAGGCAATGGCAGCCCAGAGAAGTTATGTTACCTACCCAAGGTTACACAGCAGACATGTAGCAACTTGCCTGGTGAATCCCATACAAGACTTTTAGAATTCCTACTCATTTTTCACAGTACTAACCCAATTGATGTTCACAGTGAGAATTCCTCAGAGGTCATCTGAATGAAATACAATTCTGAAATCTGCCTTTGGGTATAATTTACCTAATCACTACTGTGAGCCATGAGAGTGAAGTGGAAGTCTAGCATTTTTCCACAATTCTACCTAGGAAGTACTTCAGTGCTATTTCTTTCATTTTTCATAATCTAATCCATTCATTTGACTAGAGTATCTGAAAGATTAAAATAGTTTTTTCCAGTGAATGAATAAAAACACTCTAACTCACAATTGTACATGAGATAAGAAGAGGGACAGTCACCGGTGATACTGTGAAACTATCCCATTAAAAGTTCAGAACATTCAGGGATTTGTAAAAGTGAAGCTCATTCTTTCATTTATTCTCATATTTCCTGGATTTCTAAGACTGCTCTCAACTATTAAATAGGTTCTAGGCACTTGTCCAATAAAGCGTCATTAATTATAGTGTGAAATCCCTTTGATTGATGTCTCAACTGAGGGCCATCTGCTTATTATCTCATTAATAAAATGCCTAATGTTTAAAGATGAATGTTTAGTAAAACGATCCTCTTTGAAATAGTTATGAAGGCACTAATATTTCAAAGTACGTCATGAACAAAAGCCACAAACTAGCCTGGATTCAAGATACATACATAACTTTTATCTGGTAACATTAAAGTTCTGCTAAATCTTGGTTCCTTCACTTCTCATAAATTTAGCCTTAGATTAGGAAGAGCTGGGGATTGAGAGGAATTCCTCCCTTCCCAGAGTATTAAAGGTGGGAGAGTAAATTTGATCTTAATCTTCTCACACTGCTCTAACCCCCAAATAGACAATGGTAATAAGGGCAGTATTTGTTAAGCACTTACTAGGTGCCCAACATCATGCTAAATGCAGAGGTACATACTAGATAATAATAATAATAATAATGGTATTTATTAAGCACTTACTATGTGAAAAGCACTGTTCTAAGTGCTTGGGAGATTACAAAGTGATCCAGTTTTCCCATGGGGGGCTCACTGTCTTAATCCCCATTTTACAGATGAGGGAACTGAGGCCCAGAGAAGTTAAGTGACTTGCCCAAAGTCACGCAGCTGACAATTGGCGGAGCTGGGATTTGAACCCATGACCTCTGACTCCAAAGCCCACACTCTTTCCAGTGAGCCACGCTGCTTCTCAGATAATCAGCTATGACACAGCCCCCGTCCCACATAGGGCTCACAGGCTAATCAATCATTTATCTCTATCTCTAGGCTGTAAACTCCTTGTGGGCAGGGAACATGTCTTTCAACTTTGTTGTACTGTACTTCCCCAGGTGTTTATTACAGTACTCTTCACATGATAGGCATTCACTAAATACCACTGACTGATTCATTTTCCACTATCCAAGCCCTTTCCCTCTACGTATATATCAAAATGGCATTTGATTGCTTTATATCATTAATGATATAATTAACTCATCCATCTTAGTGAGTTGGGTGAGTCACTCATCAATCAGTGGTAGGTATTGAGTGCTTACTATGTGCAGAGCACTGTACTAAGAACTACTGCATCATCAAGTCACAAGGGATGTCCATGAATGGCAGAAGGATAACAAAACAGAAGTTGTTGGGAAAGTTGAAGTGGGGGAATGAAAGCATGAAAATAGGAAAATCCTAGACAATGCTGCATCTCATCCCCTCTTCTTCCTTCTCAGTTTTCCACCTCTTCTTCCTTCACTTTCTCTTCTTCCACCCTACCATCAGCCCCACAACCCCAGTAGACACTGGTGAGGGGGAAAAAAGAGATTTTGTTGGGGGTGAAGGAAGAAGAGTTATTTTAACTAATAAAGGCAAGCTTTTTAAAGTTTTTGATATGGCCATTTGGCTCAGTTTTACATTTCTTTCATCACTTAAAATTGGGGAGAAATTGAGCAAGAAAACAAAGCAGTAAGTAGGACAAGGATTAGCCCTAGACAATGAATGAGAAGTGGGGTGGGGAAGGGAGAGACAATGAGAAAGTGGAAGGCAGAGCCAATGGATACTAAATACCATTGGATACTAAATTTGGCAAGTATTCAGTAGTGACCCAGAAGAGAACTGAAGTTTCAGGATCCAAGTCGTCTCTAAATTGCTCTCTACAAGTTCATAGGTGAGTACAGCTTATCTTCTCCATCAAATAATATTGATTAAGTTACTGCGTGCTTGAGCCACTAGCAAAACAAGTTAGACACAGCACTTGCCCTTTTGGAGTTTACAGATAATTCTGACGTGGCCCCGAACAAACATGTAGAAAGATGACTTTGAAAAGGGTCAGAAACTTGGATTTCCGAATGACCTAGAGTCAACCAATCTCACCCTCTCCTTCCTATCCCTCTCACCTCCTCACCTTCGGGCTTGGGTTGCCCAAAAATCAATAAGAGAGGGTGTGTAAATTCATTCATTCAGTCGGTCATATTTATTGAGTGCTTACTGTGTGCAAATCACTGTACTAGGTGCTTGGGAGAGTATAATAAATCAACACACAGACACATTCCTGCCCACAACGAGCTCACAGTCTAGAGTGACAGCATTATCTAGGGTGGATGGTATTTGAGGATTTCAAGAGACTGTTTCCAACCAGATTTGCTTGTATCTACCCCAATGCTTAGTACAGTGCCTGACACATGGTAAGTGCTTAAAAAATACCATGATTATTATTATTATTAATTATTATTCTCTGCCACAGTTGCCTCATTTATAAAATGGGAGTTGAGACTGTGAGCCCTATGTAGGACAGGGATTGTGTCCATCCTGATTTGCTTTTATCCTCCCCCGCACTTAGTACAGTGCCTGGAACATAGTGAGTGCTTCACATATACCATTATTATTACTATCATTAAGTATGTCAAACGGATGATATGTCATCAGGGGACAAAAAGAGGGCAGAGATCTAATCTTGGAAATATGTCAGAAAAGTGCATCATCGCATTACCCTGAAAATGTGGGTGTGAGACACAGCCTATGAGGAGGGGTTAAGTGTTGAAGCTCAGAAATTTATTTTATATTGTATTTTCATAAATCCTTTCCAAATCAGAGGAAATGGATTTTGGTTAACATGCAACTTCTCAATGGTGAAGATGATAATGTTAACAACAATAATGATAATAATAATGATGCTAGTATAGGTGAAACCATTATTATGTGCCAAACTTTGTACTAAACACTGGGGTAGATATGAGATCATCTCCTAGGCTCAAGGTCTGCATTTTACATTAAAAAAAGTGCTCTTCTGTCCCTTTGGGAACTGCCTGTTACCCTTGCTCTCTCTTAACCAGGTTGTGAGACTTCTCCTGTCACCCCCGCATCACAATTCTCCTAGACTGTGAGCCCGCTGTTGGGTAGGGACTGTCTCTCTATGTTGCCAACTTGTACTTCCCAAGCGCTTAGTCCAGTGCTCTGCACACAGCAAGTGCTCAATAAATACGATTGAATGAATGAAAGAATGAATTCCCAGAACCCTCGGCCTCCTCCTCTCCTGGACCACTATGTTGCCTTTCTGGGATCCCACCCTGGCTCTCCTCTGTCACACAGAGGAACTGCCACCCTGCCCTGCAGCATCGCGGCAGGACACTGAAACACATCCTCAGATTGGCACCGTTTCCACGAAACCTAGGGCGCTGCTTATCCACTCGCTGTGGCTGTGAAATTCTCCTCAAGCCATAGCATCCTACTGCTTTTTGTTTCTGTCTTCATGCTGTCTCAGTGCTTTGTTTCATCTCTACTAATATATCTGTTGTCAGCCCCCACTCCCCGCTTTCATTTTTATACTGTGAGACATCCAAAGGATAGGGACCATTCCCACCTATGTATTCTTTTCCAGCACTTAGTACAGTAGAGTGTTCCATAACAGTCTGTGCATCTCCTAATTACCTCTTGCTAAACATTTTCCTACTTGACTTTTAATATATAGCCTGGTCAATCAATCAACCAGTCAATCATATTTCTTCACCACTTATTAAAATACAACATAACAGTTGTAGACACATTCCCTGCCCTCATAAGCGTTCAGTCTAGAGGAGGAGACAGACATTAATATACATCAATTACAGATATGTACATAATTTCTGTGGGGCTTACACTGGGTGGGATGAATAAAGGGAGCAAATCAGGTTCCTGAAAGGTAATGGGAAGAAGCAGTGTGGCTCAGTAGGAAAGAGCCCGGGCTTTGGAGTCAGAGGTCATGGGTTCAAAACCCGGCTCCGCCAATTATCAGCTGTGTGACTTTGGGTAAGTCACTTCTCTGTGCCTCAGTTACCTCATCTGTAAAATGGGGATTAAGACTGTGAGCCCCACGAGGGACAACCTGATCACCTTGTAAACTCCCCAGCACTTAGAACAGTGCTTTGCACATAGTAAGTGCTTAATAAATCCCATTATTATTATTATTATTAGTAGTAGTAGTAGTAGTAGTAGTAGTATTAGAAGAAGTGAGGACTTAGTCAGGGATGGCATCCTGGAGGGGATGTGCCTTCAATAAGACTTTTGAAAGTGGAGAAAGGAATTGTCAGATATGAAGAAGGAGAGCATTCCAGTCCAGAGGCAGGATGTGGGCGAGAGGTCGGTGGCGAGATAGACAAGATCCAAACATAGTGAGTAGGTTGGCATTGAAAGAGTGATTTGTGCAGGTTGGATTGCAGTAGGAGAGTAGTGAGGTGATTTCAAGGGGCAGGGTGAGATGGAAAAAGCAGAGAAGCAGGAGGGAGAAGACAGGGATTTTAATTCCAACATTACAACTGGGCTTTCCAGGTAGCCCTGGGCAAACCATTTCACTGCTACAGACCTTGGTTTTTATAAAAATAGAGGTAATAATATCTGCCTCTCCCTAGTCCACTAGCATGATCTCAGAAGAAGAATGAGATAACTGATGTGAATGTGCTTTGGAAAAATAAAAACGCTAGACCTAAAACAAGGTATGATTATTCATTCACTCATATTTGAGTGCTTACTGCACGCCGAGCACTGTACGAAGCACTTGGGAGAGTACAAACAATAATAAAGAGACACATTCCCTGCCCAAACCGGGTTTACAGTCTAGATTGGGATCTATGGAAGTAGATGGTAAGCACCTTGAATGTAGGGATCATGTCTCCCGACTATTATATCGTACTCTCTGTAGTCACACAGTAAGCGCTCAATAAATGCCACTGATTGAAGGACACTTTGTTCTCATTTTGGAATGCTGATTGTCAGGGTAACAGGCAAAGTAGACATCATTGTCACAACAAAGAATTCATTTTGCCCGAAGAAATGTTTTTAATGTTTGAATCACAATGAATATTCCTCTGTGTTTTGTTTCTTTTTGGGAAATTTTTCTTCTGAAAAAACTGTATGAATATCTTTAGACAAAAGAGTGGTAGGATTTACCATTTAATTGTAGACATTTATTGCTTGCCAGGCATTAAGAAGCCACATGCAAATATATTATTATAGTCCTTTAAGACAGATTGGCTATACGTGATAAAGCAAAATAAAATCTCTAGAATATATTTGATTTTTTGAGAGTGGCATTTCTATTCAGGAACAACATTGAGTTATTAGCTGCAATGAAGTTATTTTCATTCTCCTTATCTTATAAAAGTTTTCGTTTTGAAATACTAACAGCAAATCTTATTTTGTTTTTAGCCACCCATTTGTTTGATATTTTTAAATCCCCTTTTTGTTATATCTTCCTCTCGTCTGCTCCATTTTATTTTGGGGTGTCTTCTTTTTCACCTCCAAGTGATCATCCCATTTTAAAAAATTACATATTGACCTATTTTTCATTAGCTGCTTTTGAAAGATTTAATGAAAATTGATTTTACTCTGATTAAAGTCTCCAATTGCTCTCCTTCTGGCCTACTTTCTGAAGAATAATACATTTCCAGAAATGGAAAAATTGTGGAGGCAGGGAGGGGAAATGACTGTCTCAGCTCTTCCTCTGCACGATTTTGTCAAGATAGCCTGAACGATAGTAGATTGAAACAGACTAATTTTGGGAGTGTGAAAGGAGCAAGAATAATGGGATGACAAACCCTGCAGTTCTGTTTAACCTACGTAGTAAAATGGCCACCACAGGCAATCTAAATCAATGGTGTGATGAAAGTGATTTTGATCATTTTTTTTTTATAGTATTTGTTATGTGCTTACTGTGTGTCAGGCACCCTACTAAGCACTGTGGCAGAAAAAAGATAATAAGGTTAGGCCACAGTTCATGTCCCACACGGGATCACAGTTTTAATGCTCATTTTGTAGATGATTTTGAGAAGCAGCGTGGCTCAGTGGAAAGAGCACGGACTTTGGAGTCAGAGGCCAGGGGTTCAAATCCCGGCTCTGCCAATTGTCAGCTGTGTGATTTTGGGCAAGTCACTTCACTTCTCTGTGCCTCAGTTACCTCATCTGGAAAATGGGGATTAAGACTGTGAGCCAACTGTGGGACACCTGATCACCTTGTAATCTCCCCAGCGCTTAGAACAGTGCTTTGCACTTAGTAAGCGCTTAATAAATGCCATCAAAAAAAAAAAAAAAGAACATGGGCTTGGGATGTGGAGGATGTGGGTTCTAATCCAAACTTCTCCACTTGTCTTCTGTGTGACCGTGGACAAGTCACTTAACTTCTCTGTGCCTCAGTTACCTCATCTGTAAAATGGGTATTAAAGACTGTGAGCCTAACTTTGGGATAACCTGATTCCCTCATATCTACCCCATTGCTTAGAACACTGCTTGGCACATAGTAATCTAGAAGCAACAAGGCATAGTGGATAGAGCATGGGCCTAAGAATCAGAAAGTCATGGGTTCTAATTCCAGCTCCACCACTTGTATCCTTGTGATCCTGGGCAAGACGCTTGACTTCTCTGTGCCTCAGTTACCTCATCTGTAAAATGGAGATTGAGACTGTGAACCCCACACGGGGCAGGGACTGTGTCTAATCCAATTTGCTTGTATACACCCCAGTGCTTAATACAGTGCCTGGCACGTAGTAAGCACTTAATACCATAATTATTATTTGTAACAAATGTCATCATTACTTTGAGGCTGAAATATGGGGAATCCTTGGAGAATGCATATGACACATTGAATTTTGCTCCTTCCAACACAGTGTACCTCATCTCTTAAATGTTGAAAAGCAGTGTCGCCGAGCGGAAAAAGTAAAAGCCTGAGAATCAGGGGACTGGGTTCTAATCCAGGTTCTGCCACCTGCCTGTTGTGTGACCTTAGGCAAGTCATTTAACTTATCTGGGCCTCAATTTTTTTTAATGTAAAATGGGAATTCAGTACCTGGTCCCCCTTCTATTCAGACCCTGAGCCTAAGAGATGATCTCATATCTGCCCCAGTGCTGAGTACAAAGTTTGGCACATAGTAAGGGTTTAACCTATACTAGCATCATTATTATTATTGTTATTAACATTATCATCTTCACCATTGAGAATTTGCACGTTAACCAAAATCCACTTCCTCTTATTTTGAAAGGATTTATGAAAATACAATATGAAATAAATTTCTGGGCCTCAACACTTAGCCCCTTCTCATAGGCTGTGTCTCCCACCCACATTTTCAGGGTAATGTGATGATGCACTTTTCTGACATATTTCCAAGATTAGATCTCTGCCCTCTTCCTGTCCCGGATGACATATCATCCGTTTGACATGTCTAATAATGATAGTAATAATAATGGTATATGTTAAGCGCTGACTAGGTTCCAGGCACTGTACTAAGCACAGGGGAGGATACAAGCAAATCAGGATGGACACAATCCCTGTCCTACATAAGGATCACAATCTCAACCCCCATTTTATAAATGAGGTAACTTTAGCACAGGGAATAATAATTAATAATAATAATAATCGTGGTATTACTTACACTTACTATGTGTCAGGCACTGTGCTAAGCATTGGGGTAGATATAAGCGAATTGGGTTGCACAAAATCTCTTGTCTCACACGGGGCTCACATTAAGCACTGTGGTGGATAGAAGTTAATCAGGTTGGACACAGTCTCTGTCTCACAAGGAGCACACAGTCTTAATCCCCATTTTACAGATGAGGTAACTGAGGCATAGAGAAGTGAAGTGATAACAATAATAATGATGATAGCATTTATTAAGCACTTACTATGTGCAAAGCACTGTTCTAAGCGCTGGGGAGGTTACAAGGTGATCAGGTTGTCCCACAGGGGGCTCACAGTGTTCATCCCCATTTTACAGATGAGGGAACTGAGGCCTAGAGAAGGTGAAGTGATGTGCCCAAAGCCACACAGAAGACAAGAGGCAGAACAAGGATTGACTCACAGGCCCGTGCTCTATCCACAGCTCCAAAATCTCTGCCTACAGAGAAATCTATTTCTCATTCTTGGTTTGTTTCTTCAAATTACTACACTGTTTGCCTTCCCTTCCAAGAGGACATCGCATAGACTTAGTTCAACATGGATTCAGAGATATTGGACTTTTATCTTTCACAGGTTACTGTAGAAATAATTTTTTTGTCACACATATATTAAGCAATCCAAGCATCTCAGACTCTTAAAACATAAATCCTGAAATCCATTTCCCAAAACATCATTATGCAATCTTATGTTATTTTTACTTAAGCCTTATTTTCAAAATTAAAACTATCAAAGTTTCATTCCTAAGACCTCCATCTCTTTGACTTCCCCTGAACCTTTCCCTCCCCATCTTACAGGTATATTTAGAAAAAGTAAAGAAATAACTGGAGGAAAAATGCTTAGGAATCAATATTAAACACCTCTGTTCTAAGCAGTATAACCAGCCAGTGTTAATATTGCTTTCACGTCATGAAGTCATACTCCTGGCTCATGATGTAGGTGTTTTTGCTCAATCAAATATAAGAGATTCAAATGTTTCAATATTTTTAAAAGACCTTGGCTTAATCTTCATGTGAAAAACTGCAGTGCATGAGACTATTAGAATGATTTGTATACACCATGCCAATAAAAATAAGTATTCAATTCCAATAGATTTGCTGACTAAAAATACAGCCTTTACATCTAAATATCATTTTTTTTTCCTTATAGGGGATGTAGTTCAGAATCTGAATTCACAAGGATCATTTTTCAAGAAGGACTGGGTTGGAATGGTAAGTCAACCGTCAACCTAGTTTTTCTGGAAGAATCATTGTTTTTACTCAAAAGAACAAAAAAACTGGAACTTCTTCCTAAATTATCTTTATTTGAGGTGTTCGCATTCAAAGATCCGTTTGAAGGTTTTGGATAATACTTTTGTTCCTCATTTCAGAACGTTGACAATTCAAGCCTTAAAGAACAACCAGGTCACCTGACAACATACAAAGCTTCAAATAAAACTTTTGCAGTATCAACCAAATGCGACTCTGGAGTTTATTAAGTTTCAGGAATAATCTCTCTCTCTAGGTCTTAGAAGGGCTCTCCAATGGACTGACAATTTTGTGCTATGAGTCATTAATTGGGTGAAATCCTTCAAGATGATTCCATAAAGGAGTGCTTTGTTGCTCCTCCTGTTTTGCTGTCTGCGTATTTAAATTCCAAATTTGCCAAACTTTCAGACCAGGAGGCTGTAGACTGTAAACTCATTGTGGGCAGGGAATGTTTCCATTATAATGTTGTGTTGTATTCTTCCAAGACTTAGTACAGTGCTCTGCACACAGTAAGAGATCAATAAATGTAATTGATTGATTGATTGAGACAGCACTGTGAAAGAGGGAGATGGGACTTTTGTCCAGAGCTGACCACTGGCAGAGACTGCAGAGATTTGGGGATACGTTTGGATTGTGGGGGCAAGGAATGGATGAGACCTCTTCCTCATTCATTCATTGTCGATCACATTTATTGAGTGTTTACTGTGTGCAGAGCACTGTACTAAGCACTTGGGACAGTATGATATAACAGTAAATGGACACATTCCCTGCCCACAGAAAGCTCACATTCTGGTGGGGGTTGGGGTGGGAGGAGACAGACACCAATATAAGTAAATTAATTACAGATATGTATGTACATGCTGTGGGGCTTGGGGGTGGATAAATAAGGGAGGTCATGGGTTCTAATCCCTGCTCCGCCACATGTCTGCTATGTGACCTTGGGCAAGTCGCTTAACTTTTCTGGGCCCCAATTTTCTTATTTAATACCTTTCTCTCCCTTTAGACTGTGATCTCCTTTTGGTAGGAAAAGCATGTAGCAACCCTACTGTAGTGGCTCCACCACTTAACAGCTGTATGACTCTGGGCAAGTCACTCAACTTCTCTGGGCCTCAGTTCCCAATTTTCTAAGAATGATTACTCTTTTGACAAGGATCTGGGAAACCATGTCATTTTCATGTAAACTCACACCGAAATATGTATGAAATAATTTGATGCATATAAAATGTAATGCAACAAGGCTTTCAAAATTGGTTAAAAGTCACTTTTAGAAAAAAAGTAAAAACTTTCTTTCCCACACTGGATTAGGTTTAAAGGAAATGTAGAATGGGCAAAATATCCTGTCTTGCTCTTCAATTGGAAATCATTATTCTTTCTCCTGTACAAATTAGGAAGAAGGTCAAAGAGAAGTAAAATAAGATTTATCCAGTGGTTCTGTGTGACAACATGAGACAAAGTGACCTAGAAAATACTGATCCCACCAAACTGCTACACGGAGCAATCCAGACACCAGAGTGCCAACACAAAACCAACAGGTTCAGAGCCTTGTTGAAAGCATACCTTATAAAAGTGCACATCACTGATCTTCCAGCCATGACTTTGAATCCCTGTATAGGCACTCGGCCGGCTTTCCCCCTCCCACCTATCCTCACTCCACTTCCTCTATAATCCAGCCCATGCATTTGACATCTCCCTACTCCTCAAGAACCTCTAGTGGTTGCCCACCTACCTCTGCATCGAACAGAAACTCCTTACCATCAGCTTTAAAGCACTCAATCACCCTGCCCCCTCCTACCTTACTTGGATGATTTAATATTAATTGTCTACTACAACCAAATTCACACACTTTTCCTCCTCTAACCTCAACTCCTGTACCTCTAACTCTTCTTGCCACTGACTCCTTGACTCTGTCATCGCTCTGGAGTGGAATTCCCCTCCCCTTCAAATATAACAAACCACCACTCTCTTCACCTTCAAAGCCTTACTGATGGATGCACTTCTCTACCATCAACCTATTTACTGCGCCTTGATCTCTCTTGCTGTTGATCACTTGCTCACCTCTTCCTTTTGGCTTGGAACTCCCTCTCCCATCATATCTAACAAAACATCCACCCTCCCTATTGTCTAAACCTTTCTAAAATCATATCTCCTCCAGGAAGCCTTCCCTGATTATCCCCTCTCATTTCTACACCTTATTCTCTCTCCCTTCTGCATTTCCTATGGCCCCATGGCTCTCTGGCCTGGAATGCCCTCCCTCCTCAAATCTGCCAAACAATCACACTTCCCCCCTTCAAAGCCTTACTGAAGGCTCACCTCCTCCAAGAGGCCTTCCCAGACTTGGCCTCCCCTTTACCTCAAAGGGTAGAGCTCTCCTTGCTCTACCCCCACCCCCCACTCCCTGCCTCACAGTACTTGTGTATATATGAACATATTTCCAATTCTATTTATTTATATTAATGCCTGTTTCCTTGTTGTGATGTGCATAGATCTACAATTCAATTTATATTGATGCTTGTTTACTTGTTTTGATGTCTGTCTCCACCTTTCTAGACTGTGAGCCCGGTGTGGGCAGGGATTGTCTCTCCCTGAATTATTGCTGAATTGTACTCTCCAAGTGCTTAGCAAAGTGCTCTGCACACAGCAAGTACTCAATAAATACAATTGAATGAATCTCTTTGATTTGGTGTTTCCCTCTAATTTATTATAATATTTATCTCCCCTATTAGATTGCAAAGTTTGGGACGGCAGGGACCGTGTCTTCCAGCTCTATTGCAGTAGTAGTAATAGCATTTATTAAACACTTATTATTGCAGAGCACTCTACCAAACCCTGGGAGAGAATACACAGTTGTACTCTCCCAAGAACATAGTTCAGTGCTCTGCACACAGTAAGTGGTCAATAAATACCATTGGTTGATTAACTGAGTTTATCTTTACCATTTCAGTGTCTTCCATCCTGTTAGGGCCTTTAGAGTTCTATCTATATATACAAATACATCTAGTGTTCCTTCATGTTCTTATTGGGAGTAGTAGAAGTAGTAATAGTAGTAGTAATAGTATTTAATAAGTGTTTACGGTTTTTAGAGAACTGCACTGTGATGGAAGGGAATAAACAGGAGGAAATTAGACACAGTCCCTGTCTATTCAAAATTTCACAATCTAGTACAGTGTAAGTATGGAGAAGCAGTGTGGAATTGTGGATATAGCACAGACCTGGGAGTAGAAGTTCTAATCTTGACTCTAATCCTGACTCCACCACTTGTCTGCTGTGTGACCTTGGTCAAAGCACTTAACTTCTTTCTGCCTCAGTTACCTCATCTGTAAAATGGAGATTAAGACTATAAACCCTAGGGGATGTGGATTGAGTCCAACTTAATTATCTTGTATTTACCCCTGTGCTTAGCAAATATCATTTAAAAAAAGATGGAGCTCCCGGTAAAATCATATCAAGAATACCTATCTGAGCTCACCTGAGCCTTCCCCTAATACCTTGAAGCTAAACTGCAATCAGAAAGTTATTAAGTTCCCTCATGTGGCTTGAAAACAAAGTTGCTAAAGTTCACCCCTTGGGAAAAAATGAGATTCACTGATGTTCCAAATGTGAAACCACAGACAGTTTTCTTCATTGCCACTTTCAATTTTCTACCTCCACAGCACCCTCTCTAGACTGTGAGCTCATCATGGACAGGGAAAATGTCTATAATAATAATAATGGTGGTATTTGTCAAGCACTTACTATGTGCCAAGCACTGTTCTAAGCGCCGGGGAAGATACAAGATTATCAGGTTGTCCCATGTGGGGCTCACAGTCTTCATCCCCATTTTACAGATGAGGGAACTGAGGCACAGAGAAGTCAAGTGACTTGCCCAAGGTCACACAGCTGAGGAGCGGCAGAGCCGGGATTAGAACCCACGACCTCTGACACTTAAACCCGGGCTCTTTCCACTGAGCCATGCTGCTTCTCTATGGATTCTGTACCCTCCCGAGTGTTTAGTACAGTGCTCTGCACAAAGGAAGCCCTCAATAAATTGAACTGATTCACTGATTGAAGCGCTTAGTACAGTGTTAAGTGCTTAGTGCAGGGCTTTGCACAGTTAGCACTCAATAAATACGATTCAATGATCCCACTCATTTCCACTCATTTAGCAGTTATGGTGTTTATTTAGCACAAAATAATCGGATTGGACACCATCCCTATTGTACATAGGGCTGATAAATCTAAGGCAGAGAGCAGACGTTTAGTGGCTCAATGGAAAGGAGCCCGGGCTTTGGAGTCAGAGGTTATGGGTTCAAATCCCGGCCCTGCCAGCTCTGTGACTTTGGGCAAGTAACTTAACTTCTCTGGGCCTCAGTTACCTCATCTGTAAAATGGGGATTAAGTTTGTAAATCCCCCGTGGGACAACCTGATCACCTTATAACCTCCCCAGCACTTAGAACAGTGCTTTGCACATAGTAAGGGCTTAATAAATGCCATCATTATTATCATTATTCTTATCCCCATTTTTCAAATGAGGAAACTGAGGCTCAGAGAGGTTAACTGGTATGCACAGGGACCCAGCAGACAATGGTTTATCAAACCTGGGTTTCTCAAATTCCAGTTGCCTGCTCTTTCCCTTAGATCACACTGCCTCCTAGTTTATTCATTTTCTTGCTTTAATTCATACTACTTGAATCCATTTTGCATCCATGTGACATTTTCAATTCCTTCTAACAAATGTTCCTAAGTGTATCCTGGCTTGGAAGTCTAATAGGATGGGATTCAGTTCTAAAAACATCTCTTTCATTGATTGATTTTAGAGGGATTTTTTTCCCTGCAGCCCCCTTTTGCATTAATATGATCACTTATAGAAAAATCACTGTAGGTGCTAACATGCTTGGGTAATGTCGGGATTATTGATGTAATCAACAATAGTAGAAAATGAAATTCAGCAGCCTTAGGCTGGGAGAGATAGGCTAGGACATATAAACTGGAAGTGGCACTTGAGAAGATTGGCGATTCGTGGGAATTTTATCACCAGTGTAGGAATAGCTGAAGTTAAGAAGGATCTGACCCCTTAAAATTCATTTCAAAATGATTCCTGGACCTACTCTAGATTAGAGCTTCTGAGATCAGCTCGACATTGATAGAGGTCAAGGGTTCATTTATACCTGGCAACAAGAAACCAAAGGAATTTATTTGAAGATTATATAATCTCCAGGATTGCAAAAGGGTTTTATCTGAAATATGTTCTTTCAGATGGCCTGCTACAACCACAAGAAAATGATGACCTTGGAAAATGGAGGATTAATCTTTCACCTTGAAATGACTGCTTCAGGAGATGAATATTTGCTTAGCATTTCTTATCCCACCTCATGGATACATTGAAAAAATCTTGAAAAAAAATTGAAGTAGATTTGTTGTACAACCACATGGGGAAGAACCACACTTGAAATAACTCCAGGATAGTAATCATTAGTTATGTAACTTTAAAAACTACAGCGATGTGAGGGAAAATATTTCAGGAGATATTTGTGGTACTAGGTAATTCACAGTGCAAATTATTTTGTTAGAATCACAGATCTTATACTCCACAATAAAACACTAGCTCTTATCAGTATTATGAGTCCAGTGAAAAAACATAATTCACCTGAATATTATAGATAAAAATCTTACCATGCTAAATCTATAGAAGATCTCCAAGGCCTACAAGTACTGATTCAGCCAAAGCTACTTTTTTGTTTGTTTTTTGATTTTATGGCATTTGTTAAGTGTTTACTACATGCCACACCCTGTACTAAGTGCTGGGTTAGATATCAGATAATCAGATTAGACACAATCCATTGCCCTCCTGTGGCTCACAATCTTAACCCCCATTTTACATCTAAGGTAATTGCAGCACAGATAAATTGACTTGACCAAGGTCACACAGCAGGCGAGTGGTGGAACCGGGATCAGACCTCAGGTTCTTTAGTCTGAAGGCCTGTGTTCCATCCACTAGTCCAGGTTGCTTCCACAGGCACGACAGGTATTCCTTTTTTTTCTTTTTAGCCACAATTTGTGACTTTTCCTGTTACCTTTAGCACCAGGAGCCCTGTGAATATTTCTGTGCTCCATAGTTGCAGCTGAAGTAGGGACTTTTTCGGGGTAGAGTCTTGTACAGTCAAAGATTGCCCCGAAATATTGTCCTGTAATGCTCAGATTTTGAACCAGGAGTTTCCAGGGCTCAGCTAGCTTGTCTGCTCTCTAAAAGGAAATTATTATAACTTGAAGAATTGGAAAATGACCACTCCTCTCTGTGAATGCATTCTCTGAAGTTAGTGAATTACTCACACACAGAGTACCATTATCACTAGCAATAGTACTGACTTGTTTAAGGATTTAAATCAATCTATGAATCAATCGTATTTATTGAAAACCTATTTTGTGCAGAGCTCTGTCCTAAATTCTTGGAAGAGAACAAAATGACAATATAATAGAGTTGGTAGACATGTTCCCTGCCCATGATAAGACAGATGGATGAATAGTAACTTCTCCGAGCCTCAGTTTTCTCATCTGAAAAAGAGGGATGAAATATCCGCTCTCTGCTTCAGATTATGAATCCCATGTACAGTCATTTTAAAACAGTTTTAAAGAAAATCTAGGAACTTCTGTTTTCTGCTCTAGAATATATTTCTAATTTAAAGCCAAGTCACTGATACACACCCTTTAGCAGCTCCTGTGGGAAAGAACCATCCACTGGCTTATTTCTTGTCATTCACCTTGCTGACCCTCAGCTTTCCTGGTTGATACCAACTTCTAATTTGTTCCCTACAGGTGTCTAAAATGAAGGACACTCTTCCCTCTTTTCTGCTCCAACATTTAAGAAGGATTCTGACCTTAGAAAGATGATGATGATATTGGTATTTGTTAATCACTTACTCTGTGCCAAGCACTGCATTAAGCACTGAGATATATACAAGATAATACTAATAATAATGATGATGGCATTTGTTAAGTGCTTACTAGGTGCAAAGCACTGTTCTAAGTGCTGGGGAGGATATCCCTCATGGGGCTCACAGTCATAATCCCCATTTTACAGATGAGGTAACTGAGGCACCGAGAAGTGAAGTGACTTGCCCAAAGTCACACAGCTAAGTGGCAGAGCCGGGATCGTGACCTCTGACTCCCAAGCCCGTGCTCTTTCCGCTGAGCCATGCTGCTTCTCATAATCAGGTTGGACGCAGTCCCTGTCCCATATGGGGCTCACGATTTAAATCCCCATTTTACAGATGAGGCAACTGAGGCCCAGAGAAGTTAAGTAACTTGCCCAAGGTCACATAGGAGACACGTTTTGAAGCTGGGATTAGAAACCAGATCCTTCCAACTCACAGGCCCGTGCTCTATCCACAAGGGCCACACTGCTTCTCTTTGGCCCCTTGCTAAAACTGAATTGCTTAGTTTCCCTCCCAAACAACTTTCCCATCTCAGTTGACACCAACACTATCCTCCATCCCTCTCAGGTCTTTGGCATTATCCTGACACTACCTCTCTTTTAACCCTCCCAGGGCTGCACCTGGAGAGTTTCCAGTACTCTCCCAGTCTCAGCTAGGGGAAGAAGAGACAAGCAGAGGCCTATCCATCCCATTCCTCGCTTGGGCAGTGGCTAGTGAGTGGAAGGCAATCTGCTACAAGTCAAAACTCACCCATGCTGGGCAGCAGCAACATGGGCGAGAGTCGAGGGCAGAGACTCAGGTTTACTGCGTGGAAGGTGGCAATGGTAAACCACTTCTGTATTTTGACCAAGAAAACTCTATGGATCCGGTACTGGAACAAATGCTGATGGAGAGCGGGGCGTACTGGGAGAACTGTGTCCATGGTGTCGCTATGGGTCGGAAACAACTTGACGGCATGAGAAGAGACAAGACCTGAGAAGCAGCGTGGCTCAGTGGAAAGATCACAGGCTTGGGAGTCAGAAGTCATGGGTTCTAATCCCAGCTCCGCCACTTGCCAGCTGTGTGACTTTGGGCAAGTCACTTAACTTCTCTGGGCCTCAGTTACCTCATCTGAAAAATGGGAATTAAGGTTGTGAGCCCCACAAGGGACAACCTGATTACCTTGTATCCTCCCCAGGGCTTAGAACACTGCTTGGCACATAGTAAGCACTTAAATACCACCATCATCATCATTAGTATTATTTTAATTCTCCCTTTAACTCTCACCAAATCCTGTTGCTTCTTACTCCACAGAATTTCTAGACTTTGTTCTCATCTCTCCAACCAAAAGGCAACGACACAAGTCCAGACAATCCTTAAATCCCAGTTTGACTAAGGCATCTGTCTCCTCACTGGTCTTTCTTTCTGAAGACTCTCCCCTCTCCAGTCCATGCTTCTCTTTGCTGTATGGAATTTTCAACATTGGTCTGTACATATTTCCACATACCTCAAAAACCTCCAATTGCATCTCTCTCTCTCTCTCTCTCTCTGTTTGATTACAGAAAAACAAGATCAATTGTATTTATTGAGTGCTAACTGTGTGATGGGCACTGTACTAAGTGTTTGGGAGAGTACAACACAGCAATATAACAGAGACATTGCCTGTGAGTTATAGTGCTTCTGCTCAGAGGTCCACATGCTCTCATGATAAAAACCCCACCCCTCAAAACTCGGGTGTTTGTATTCTTTTCACAGATATCCACTTGAGAGGTTCATTCATTCAATCATATTTATTGAGCACTTACTGTGTGCAGAGCACTGTACTAAGCGCTTGGGAAGTACAAGTTGGCAACATATAGGTTGTGTGAAGGCTGTGTCACACAACACAGGTTGTGCGATAGCTATGAAAAGAGTTAATTGAGTTATCAAAATGAGGAAAGTTATTTCATGATTTGAGTCAATCATGTTCACCTTACCTATGGAGTATGAGGGGAAAGGGACTCCCAAGTCCTTGTCAAAGCTTTAAAAGACACAGAAGGCTTAATTTATAATCTTTTTTTTTTGTCTGGGTGAATGGATTTCTGCCGACATTCCATAAACAGAGAATGATTTATCTTTCAGGCCAGTTCTTCTAGAGGGGCTCTGACCCCATCAATTCCATCCCACTTATCAGCCTGAAACATTTTATTCATTTCCCTGAATTTGGTACTGACATTAGTATTTTCACATGAAAACCACAACCTTTTGTCCCAGCAAAGTCAATATATCATTCCTCTTCCCCTAAATTTGCCACCTTTCTTTGAAGAGTGCAACACTTTTCAGTAATACAGTTAATAAAGAATCTTTGCATCATTCCCACAGGGCATGGGAACTCGTGTTCCAAAATGAAGGGTCTTTATTTTTTCAATCAATGTTCTCACCCTTGGGAAGATGAAAGATTACTCTATCTGTGTACCTGGTTATTGTTTTGAGAAATGTAGAGGCTTTAAGCGATACATCCTGAATCTGTCTGTTCCTACCCCAGCACTTAGTATGATGCCTGGCACGTAGTAAGCATTATATACCATTAAAAAAAAATTAACAGTAATTCACTCTGTAATAATAATAATAATAATAATAATAATAATGATGGTGATGGTATTTGTCAAGCACTTTCCATGTGTCAGGCACCATAGTAAGCATTGGGATAGATACCAGCAAACTGAGTTGGTCACAGTCCCTGCCCCATGTGGGGCTCACAGTCTCAATCCCCATTTTACAAATGAGGGAACTGAGGCACAGAGCTATGAAGTGACTTGCCCAAGGTCACACAGAAGACAAGTGTAATAGAAAGAGGGTGAACTGACCACCTGAATTCGGGAGAAGGCTTTAGTAATAATGATAATATTTATGAAGCACTTACTATTTGCAAGCACCATTCTAAACACTGTGTTCGATACACTTGAATTAGGCTGGATGTAGTCCCTCTCCCACGAGGAGCTCACAGTCTAAGTAGGAGGGAGAATAGGCATTGAATATCCATTTTACAGAACAGGAAACTGAGGCACAGAGAGTGAAGTAACATGCCCAAGGTCACACAACAGGCTGGGATTAGATCCCAAGTTATCTGACCCCCAGGCCCGTGTTCTATGTACTGGGCAACGTGGCTTCTTTTAGTAGAAGTTGTAATATTTATGGAGGGTCTACTGCCTTAGTTTCTGAGCTTGCCATTGATTTACTGCCATCCTGTTAGAACTCCGTTTTTTACGATCCTTCTGGCTAGGTCAACCAGTCTCGCAGCAACTCTTTAAAAAAATCAGTTTTAACGCAAGCCAAAAAACAGAGTGGAGTTGATAATATTGGACTTCACCGAGGAAATTTTCCCCCCATTATCATCTCGATAGGCCTGGCATGCCAGATCACTGCTCAGCTCTGACTTTTGTCAGAGGGGCAGTTTAACAATGTGTTCATTATAATAATAATAATAATAATGATGGCATTTATTAAGCACTTACTATGTGCAAAGCACTGTTCTAAGCGCTGGGGAGGTTACAAGGTGATCAGGTTGTCCCACAGGAGGCTCACAGTCTTAATCCCCATTTTGCAGATGAGAGAACTGAGGCACAGAGAAGTTAAGTGACTTGCCCAAAGTCACACACCTGACAATTGGCAGAGCCGGGATTCAAACGCATGACCTCTGACTCCCGAGCTTATGCTGTTTCCACTGAGCCACGCAGAGCAGATCCCAGGGACTAGATCCCCTTTTGGAATGAGTTTCTCTGCTCTGCTATCAAATGTGAGATATCAGATAATGATACAATATTGTCACTGTATAGTTATGAAACTGATACTGGGCCCTGTAGGAAACTAATGGGATCTCTCCTTCATCTAGTGATCTAGCTTTGCTTAGAACTGCACTACCAGTGTTTTATTGGGTCAGCTCATAAGTGCTGGTCTTTTCACCAAGTGGTGATTGTTCTCAGTGCAGTGGTTACTTTCTTGGTATTGTTTCATAATATATTTTAGCACCACTTCTTTGGCTTAACTTGGCATAAAGCTGAGTAGGGAAGTTTGGCATGACAGGTTTAAAGAACTGAAGGCCAAGAGAAAACAGCCGTTCCTTAACCCCACAAAAACTATCACTAATATCACCAGGACATGATATAGGGCAGAGATCAAATGCAGCTGTACAATATAGATATTTTGTGGATGTTTTTATGTGAAAGCAGTTTTTCTTAGAGGGGAAAATAGGAATAACATGGAAACACATGCATGCACAACTTTAAGATCAAAGTCACTCTCCAATGAACAAGATAATTGACAATTAAAACCACAATTCCTTTTAATGAATGATTGCCATATAAAAAGAAATCTGTGAAACCTCTAGAATGATAAAACTTTTAGATTATAATGATTGTCTTGGTTTCAGAATCAAATGAGAGACACAGAAAGGCGTGCGAACACACACGCGCGCACACACACACACACACACACACACACACACACACAAAAGACAGAAAAGCAGCAGGCTTATCAGGAGAGCACAGACCTGGGAATCAGGAGGCCTGGATTCTAGTCCTGGCTCCTACACTTCCTTTCTGTGGAACTTCGGGTAAGTCACCTATCTTCCCTATGCCTCAGTTTCCTCATCTGTAGAACGGGAATGAAATAGCAGGTCTTCCTCCCCTTTAGACTGTGGGCCTGTGAAGAACTGTGCTTTGCACATAGTGAGCGCTTAATAAATGCTATTAAAAAAACAACAACAGAGACTGTGCCTGATCTTCAAGGGGCTTAATACAGTGCTTGGCACAAAATAAGTGCAAAACAACTACCACAGTTATGATTATTATTAGAGAGAGAAAGAGAATAAGAAGACCACCTTCTAGACTGTGAGCCCACTGTTGGGTAGGGACCGTCTCTATATGTTGCCAACTTGTACTTCCCAAGCGCTTAGTACAGTGCTCTGTACACAGTAAGTGCTCAATAAATATGACTGAATGAATCTTCTTCCATTCATCTGAACCACAGCTGGGATGAGGGCTGAGTGAGAGACTCCCAATGCTGGGAAGCTACTAACCAAGGAGCATCAGCCAGACATATTGCAATTTCATCGTATCATGTGTGCCGCAGCCCTAACCCTAACCCACCAACTCCTCCTCTGCCATTTATTGACAACTCATCCCACATCGGCACATTCCTGGCTATTGGAGGCTTCCAGTCCCTTGGCTCCAACTCTCCAGTTCATCATAATATTCCAAATCTTCCATCTTCACTAGTCCCCTGTACCTCCCACCAGCACCAGAAATGAGACGTGTTTTTATGGCTGGCTGTTCTTCTTACATTTTGCCATGGTCCTGCTTCTTCCCTGAGGTATAGATCTCCCACAGTCTTGGATGCCAAAGCCATAAGGATGGCTGGTTGGGCAGGAACAGTCAGATAAGGAGCCCTGGGAAGAGACTAGTCAGAAGAAAAACACGGGAAGTCAACTGTTTTCACCATTTTCTAAATGATAATTTATAGGAGTAACTTACACCATTGGGCAACTGCTTGTCTCAAGCCTTCCAGACATAGCAGAAGCGCATCATGACCCCTATGTCTACTTCCAAATAGCAACATTTCACCACAAATGTTAGTGTCCAATGATGGTCTTGTCCAGAATAATGTATCAGTGGGTATATATCCACACCATGACTAACACTAACCACAACTATATATGGAATGGGTCCTCACCCACAGTCATTCAAGAACGGGACCCCATTCTTGTTTTCTTGTGGTTTCTTTTTTTCCTAGAACTGTTTCTGTGATTTTCTGAAAATCTAGCAACAAAAGCTGGTGGCAGCTTTCACCACCAAGAAACGGATATAATTAGGCATTTTTTTGCAACCCAGAATATTCTAAACCTCTGTGATCTAGGTGGCGAAGAAACATTGCATAAAAACATATTTATGCTCCTTTATGGTGCTTCCTCCTTGCCTATGTTTGTCTTTCACTGGTTATGTAAGAATCCTTAAATATGGCCCGATTCCCAGTGTGCTGCAGGATGCATTCAAAAAGTTTTATTTTTAAGTCTGAGCTGCACAATGGGAAAGCAGCATCCCTTGGTGGGAGAGGGGGGTTTATATTCGTCAGCTAGTGGATCATGGGATATCTCTACTTGAAGTTTGTTTTGTCTTTTCTGTGACTCAAATACCCAGAGCAGAGGGACTTGCGATTT
The DNA here is from genome assembly GCF_015852505.1 of Tachyglossus aculeatus. Taxonomy (NCBI): domain Eukaryota; kingdom Metazoa; phylum Chordata; class Mammalia; order Monotremata; family Tachyglossidae; genus Tachyglossus; species Tachyglossus aculeatus. Next base: position 16,708,830 of record NC_052081.1, read on the forward strand.
TGTGTTAATTACATTTCATGAGCATCCACGTGGTCTCGTTAGTACCTTGCAGAATGTCCTGACCCACTTTCTCAAACTCACATCTCTCAAGAGCTGATACAGGAAGGCCATTTGAGCCAGAGTTCTGTAAGTTGAATGTTTTTCCGGCCCTTGAAAGGCATGACAGGGATTCATTTCCCTCAGACGGCATTGCCCCCACCTTGAAACTTCCGAGGGAAGCAGTAGCCTTGATTTTGTAACCTGGATAGAATCCCTAAATCCTTTTTATTTTGAACCGGCTTAGGTCCTCTGGGGAGACAAGCCACTTGTCCTCTCGGTAGTCCTGTCTTTGTTGGAGGATTTGCAGAGATTGCCAATTATTATTATTATATCTATCATTCTGTTATTGCTGTACTTTCTAAACACTTACCGTGTGCCAAACGCTGTGCTACGTGATGACGGAGAATCAAGAAAATGAGGTTGGACAAAGTTTCTGGCCCACGTGGGGCTTACAGTCTAAGTAAGAGGAAGTAAGATTTATCTCTAATTTGCACATGGGGAAATTGAGGCAGAGAAATGTTAAGTAACTGGACCAAGGTGACACTCATTTCAGTGCCTCAGACAATGCTATATCTCAGGGGAACTTTGGCGAAGCAGCAAGACCTAGTGAAGAGAGCACGGGCCGGGGAGTTGGAGAACCTGCATCCCAATCCCAGCTCTGCCATTTGTCTGCTGAGACCTTGGGCAAGTCACTTGACCTCTCTGTGCCCTCATCTGCAAAATGGGGATTCAATAACTGCTCTCCCTTCTACTTAGACTGTGAGTCCTATGTGAGTTCCTAGGAGAAGGAACTGCTGCTATTCTTCTTTGCAGGTTGGGGAAACTGAGGTATCTATGTGGGACAATGGCGGAGCAGGGATGGCAGGGTTTGAAGGAGGTAAGGAGAGAAGTGGATTAGAGGAGGGAGGGAAGCCGAGGTTGGATGTCTCCAAGAAAAGGGGGAGGTCGACGCTACTATTACCAACGCTACTCACATGTTAGCTCATCCTCAAGATAGACAGTGCCATATCAGTGAAGCTTAAAATAAAATTGGGGCTCATCGTCACAGTCTTGTCTTTTGCCAAGAACTAGCGTTTGGCAGTTCGGAGTCTGGAGAGCAAGAGGGAGGAAGCAGAGAGGAAGGATGTGTGTCTTTAGAGTGCTGCAGTCACCCACGAGTAGAAATCCCTAAATCTATATGGCTGTTCTTGGTCTTTAGAAGATGGTTTAACTCTGCTGAGTTGAGATAATTCCTTGAACAATTGGAAGATGATCCTGTTTTAATCCCAGCAATCCAGGTCCCCTGTTACGTGTTCTCTCAATTCACATACTGAGCCCCCTCCTTCCTCTCCCCCTCCTTCCCCTCTCCACAGCACCTGTATATATGTATATATGTTTGTACATATTTATTACTCTATCTATTTATTTAATTTTGTTAATACATTTTGTTTTGTTCTCTGTCTCCCCCTTCTAGACCGTGAGCCCACTGTTGGGTAGGGACCGTCTCTATATGTTGCCAACTTGTACTTCCCAAGCGCTTAGTACAGTGCTCTGCACATAGTAAGTGCTCAATAAATACGATTGAATGAATGAATGAATAATAATAATAATTCCGGTATTTGTTAAGTGCTTACTATGTGCCAAGCACTGTTCTAAGCACTGGGGTACAAACAAGGTAATCAGGTTGTCCCACATGGGGCTCACAGTCTTTATCCTCATTTTACAGATGAGGGAACTGAGGCACAGAGAAGTTAAGAAACTTGCCCAAGGTCACACAGCAGACAGGTGGCAGAGCCGGGTTCGAACCCACGACCTCTGACTCCCAAGTCCGGGCTCCTTCTACAGAGCCACGCTGCTTCTCATGCTTCATATGCATCAGGTTAAAAATAATGCTATCAAGGCCAGAATAATTTATATAAAGGAAAAAGAGGTATTGAGATGTGAATGAAAAGGTTTATGTTCATTCTGATCAAACACGTCAACTTTCTCCAACTTAGGGAATTAGAAAAGCTGTTATGGGGATAACAGCTTTTTTCTCAATGTAGGAAAAATGAATGACAATTTGTCACACACTTACATATTAGGACATGGTTCTTGTCACATTTCAATGGGAAATCAGTCATATAAGTCCTGAATAATACATGAAGAACCCTGAGACCAAATGTATGTCCGAGCCTCTTAGGAAAATCCTGCAAACAACTGAAAATTTTCACCATCCAGTCTTCAGCACAATGGCATGTAAAAATTCTCGTGAAAAATTACAATAACTTTTTAAGGTAATATTAGAACAAATCCAAATATGCAAGCAGCGTGGCTCAGTGGAAGGAGCCCGGGCTTTGGAGTCGGAGGTCAGGGGTTCAAATCCCGGCTCCGCCAATTGTCAGCTGTGTGACTTTGGGCAAGTCACAACTTCTCTGGGCTCAGTTCCGTCATCTGTAAAATGAGGATTAAGTCTGTGAGCTCCCCTTGGGACAACCTGATCACCTCGTAACCTCCCCAGCACTTAGAACAGTGCTTTGCACATAGTAAGCATTTAACAAATAACATTTAGAAAAAGTTGATATAGCATTGAGTTTTTCTACTACTAGGTTATTATCTAACAACCAGAAAGTTTCAAAAAATTTAATACAACAAGTGCTTCTGGGGTAGTTTGGTTTAGTTTGATTTTTGCCCCTTTTCAGCTACTATGCAAATGTTAAAGACTCTTCTGTATTATCCAAATGGAAAAATTGAAAATTTGCTTTTCTGAAAGGCTTCATGGATTTATTATCCAACTTTCTAAAGCCTGTCCTCACAAAAATATACATTCTAATTTCAGAACCAAACTCAACACTTTTGATGTTCAAGGCCCACCTCTTTATATTTTGGAAATGTAGGGCAGATTGTTCCATGGATTATGAAATGGGAGTAACATTTACCTGCCTCGTCCAAGACCGCTGGTGGTGAAAGAATGCGAATTGAGCTCAGCCTTGTCATGTGGACTTTTCTTTTTGTGGCTCTGAAGAAACCCTCGCTTGTACACTTGTTCTCCTTTCCACTAATTATAGCAAGATTATATGTATTGCCAAGGCTCTTATTAACTCATTTTTCTCTTTAAAATGATCACTTACAAGCTGTTGATATTTCAAGGACAGCATTATCTCTCTTTTGCTTGAACTAGTTAAAGACCTGCCCCGAGAATTTCAGATCTTCCCAGTTCATAAATCAATGAAGTGCTGAATAAAAGTAATATATTTTTCCCCTTACAACCCCACATCCATTTGTAGCATTTCCATCCTTACTTAGACATTCTAGTCTTGTAAGTCCTTTGGTTTTACATTTCTACTTGTACAAGAAACAACTCTGATTATGTTTTCTTTGGATGTAAAAAGAATAAAAAGGCCTCCAAATCGATTGGCCAGCAAAATTAGCTGTTTTGCAAGCCCCGTTATCTCAGTAATGAACTGGTATTGATTTTAGTGACTTAAAACATCCTTTATTGCAAACGTATCCAATATCATTTCTTTTTTAAGAGACACCACTCAGTAATAAAATCAAATAAACTTGTATAGACATGTGCAGCACTAATGATCTTTCTTAAGAAGAATATTCCTCCTCTGACTGTACGCCAGAGCAGCGAATTAAAGAACCAAGCTGTGCAAGTAACCTGCTTTTTGAGGAAACCAAACAGGCTGGGTGTGACTGCTGCAAGATTCAGATTTTCCCCCTTTGACCATTTGACCATTTGCGTGGCTCTGTGGAAAGAGCATGGGCCTGCAAGTCAGAGGTCATTGGCTTGAATCCCGACCCTGCCACTTGTCAGCTATGTGACCTTGGGCAAGCCACTTCACTTCTCTGTGCCTCAGTGACCTCATCTGTAAAATGGGGACGAAGACTGTGAGCCCCCTGTGGGACAACCTGATCACCTTGTATCCCTCCCAGTGCTTAGAACAGTGCTTCACACATAGTAAGCACTTAACAAATACCATTATTATTATTATTATGCAGAACTCTGTAATGAGAGCAGAGCACTGTATTGACTGCTTGCTCTGTGCCCAGAGATGTACTTGGTTCTTGGGAAAGTGCATTTTAAATAATAGCATGCTCCCTGCCCCTGGGTTGTTTACAGCCTAATTGGTGAACTTGAAGATCTCTCTAAGTTACCTTCCAACGCTATGATTCATGAATTCTATGATTTTATTTTTTCAAATTGTTTCTTACAGGTAATGAAAACACATTTCACAGCAAAATTGTCAAGTTAAAGCACACGTTGCCTGAATCTGCTTGGGGGAAGTTATAATTTGTTTCCCAAAACTACATATTCAGCATGTTTCATAATAATCCTTATGCAAGCTGCCTTGTTAGCCAACTAATTATAGGGGGATTTGTGGCAAGTATCTTTTGTTACAACTCAGCTTGGAAGGAGGAAAGCATTCAGATGAGCCTGTGCTGGCATGGATTTTCTGGTGGTTGGAATGGGAGAGGGAAGTTTGGTAATTTAATATCTGTAGCTGGACTTTCTGATACCGGGGTGGGAGCAAGGAGGAATGTCCTCCTGACTGGCAGTTGCTGTCTGGGACTACTGATAGGACAATCAATCAATCGTATTTATTGAGCCCTTGCTATGTTCCCAGCACTGTACTAAGCATGTGGGATAGTACAGTCCAACAGAATTAGCAGACACATTCCCTTCCCTTCTAGACTGTGAGCCCACTGTTGGGTAGGGACTGTCTCTATATGTTGCCAACTTGTACTTCCCAAGCGCTTAGTACAGTGCTCTACACACAATAAGCGCTCAATAAATACAATTGATTGATTGATTGCCCATAACTAGTTTATACTCTAAAAGTGGAGACAGACAGTATTCCCGAATGGGAGGCTGCTCAGATTCTAGTGCCATCCTAACAATCCTCTCTCCAAATGAGGAGCAGGAGGATTGAGGGAAGGAAGAGAAGCAGTACGGCCTAGTGGAAAGAACCTGGGAGTTGAAGAATTCGGGTTCTAATCCCAGTTCCACCACTTGCTGGGTGACCCTGGGCTAGAGACTTCACTTCTCTGTGCCTCAGTTCCCTCCTCTGTCAAATGGGGATTAAGACTGTGAGGCCCATGTGAGACATGGACTGTATCCAAAGTGGTTAGCTTGTATCTACCCCCGTGCTTATTACAGTGCCTGGCACATACTAAGTGCTCAACAAATGCCATAAAATAAAAGAAGCAATCCTCACTTGTAGAGATGGTTTCCTAGTCTTTTCAGTGAAGGTAGAGATTGCTAAAATTTAACAAGGAAGGCCCTCTGTGCTCTGGGCTCTATGGTACCTTTAATTTAGCATCTCTGAAGGTTCTGCCACCCCTAATTCAAAATCCCTGTTCCCTCTTCCTTTCCTGCTATGATGAGCATTCCCAAAATATCAAGATTGGTCCATGCATTACTAATAAATTCATTCATTCAGTCGTATTTATTGAGCACTTACTGTGTGCAGAGCACTGTACTAAGCGCTTGGGAAGTACAAGTCGGTAACATAAAGAGATGGTCCCTACCCAGCAACGGGCTCACAGTCTAGAAGACATGCATTAATGAGAAGCAGCATGGTTCAGTGGGAACAGCCCAGGCTTGAGAGCCAGAGGTCATGGGTTCTAATCCCGGCTCCGCCACTTGTCAGCTGTGTGACTTTGGGCAAGTCACTTAACTTTTCTGGGCCTCAGTTACCTCATCTGTAAAATGGGGATTAAAACTGTGAGCCCCATGTGGGACAACCTGATCACCTTGTGTCCCCTCTCCCCCACAGCGCTTAGAACAGTGCTTCACGCATAATAAGCACTTAACAAATGCCATCATTATTAATAATGTTGTGGATCTTCTGAGATAACATTTAAATGTGAATAATAATAGGGGTCTTTGATTTGTATTTTTTGCTAGTACCCAGAGGGACAATAAATTGCTATTATACCCAGAATCGATCATGCAAAGACAGTTGGGTTTTCTAACTCCCAATTACTTTTTTTTGTTTTTGGTATTAAACGCTTACTATGGACCAGGCACTAAGTGTTGAGATAGATATAAGGTATCCAGGTTGGATACAGTCCCTGTCTCACGTGGGGCTCACAGACAAGCCCCACTTTACAGAAGAGAGAACTACGGTAGAGAAGTTAAGTGACTTTCCCAAGGTCATCCAACAGACAAGTGGCAGAACCAGGATGAGAACCCAAGTCCTTCTGAGTTCCAGGCCCATACTCTATTCTCTAGGCCACGCTGCTTCTTACTATTTTAAACAGTGTGGCCTAATTGGAAAAAGAAAAAAAAAAAGCCTTGGGAAATCAGGAATCTGGACTAATCCCAACTCGGGACTGATCTGCCGTGTGACCTAGGGTAAGTCACTTTAACCTGTCTCTGTGCTGGGTTTCCTTCTCTGCAAAATGCAGCTAGGATACCAGTTTTCCTTACTACTTCTGTTGTGAGTCCCATGTGATACAAGGGCTATGTCTGAGATGATTAAATTGTACCTCCTCCATCAGTCAGCATAGTGCTCTCCTGGTCCAACCCTACAGACCTGGGAGTGTGACTCGGTGAAAGGACACTGATTTTAGTGATAGTGGTTTGTGCAATCCCTGCCAGCCATTTAATTTGGGGAAGTGTGCAATAAGCAAATAGATGCCAAGTGTGTAAAGCACATTTGAAATTGCATGCAAGCATATAGTAAGCTCTTAATTACAACTTACTATGAACTGTTTTGATGATATACCAACATATCATTTATTTTACTGTTTTGCCCTTCTGGGTACATTGTATTTAGTATTTGCAATGTGGACTTGTTCCTCATCTATAAAATGGAATATTTGAATAACTGTTCATTCCAACATAGTCATCTTTGCTGCTAATAAGCTTTCTTGATGTGTTGGGTTACTACCCAATTCATCACATCGCAGATTATGTTCTTTTCTTAAAAGGGTTCTTTCATAGGCAATATTTGAAGTGTCTTCATCATGAAATAGGCTAAATGTTGACTTTATAGACTTGGATTTTTTCCTCCAAAAACTAGAAAAGACTTTTGTAGCACGGTAACGATGCCATATGAGCATTTTGCTACTAATTTCAATTTTCCAGGGCTTCATTTTTGCAAATGTTGCCATGTTTTCCTTTGTGGTTCATAGCTAATGCAGCATTTTATATTGCTTTTGTTGTGACAGCTGCCCTGTAACACAATGCTGTTTGCAACCCAGAGTGCACTACAAGTTGTGATACATAATGTTTAAAACCTCTGACTGAACTGAAATATATGGTTCTGTAATGTAATAAAAAATGTGTATGAGCTTGGCATTTCAAGAAAGACAATAAAATGTTATTATTGAAGTAAGCTTGCAGAGCACTTCTTACAGACTTCTTGACTGTTCTATAAAGTGAAGACTATTTATTGACATAAAGTTCATGAACTCTACTTGTGGAAAGTGTTGACTCTAAGGTTGCCTTGCAGTGTTAAAATCGGATACAATTTTGAAAGGCTGGCCAATGTGTTCCACTCGGAGATTTTTCAAACTGTTTTAAACACAATGACAGGATGAGATCTAATTTTAATTTTCTTCAAGATGCATAAGCTTTTGAGAATGTGGTGCTGATTCTCAGCTTTACTCAAATTGTGTACGGAAGACAGTAAGCTGTAGAACAAGCAATCTGAAGATATCAGTGATGGAAAGAATAACTTCAGACATCAAAAAGTAAGAGACATATCTGACAGTTGAAATAGAATCTCTGGAATTGAATGCTTACAGCTAAGTGATTTGCAGAGTCAAGAAAATGACTAGAATGAGTAAAGCACCCATTAAAGATTTACTCTGACAGGGGACTACACCTGATATTTCTAACTTCATTTATTTTTCATTAACGCTGTTAAGCCGCTTAATCATCTACTCATTTCAGGAGCAGCTTTAGTTATTTGTGTTTAAAATAAGTGCTACATTTTCACAGAGCTTTCTATCAGAAATGGGTTTTCATTAGAAAATGGGTTTTCATTAGACTGTGAATTAAAAATAACCTGCAAGTTAATAGTCAATTTTAAATGAATATAACTATTCCATGCTTAAATATTCTCTCTCACCACTTGGGGGGAGTTCAGTAGAAATGTTGACAGATTTCACAGTTCAGAAGATCCACTAAGATAAATGCTTTTACCTTTGACCTAAATCAATCTTTCTTTCTCGAGAAGCATTCCCTTTCCTTCGTCATGAGTGTGTGTTATACAGCTAGGAAGATTCAGCAGAGTTCAAGTTTTTATTTGTTCATCTTTGTTAGTTCAGCTATTCACATTCATTCATTCATTCATATTTATTGAGCACTTACTGTGTGCAGAGCACTGTACTAAGCGCTTGGGAAGTCAAGTTGGCAACATTCATTCATTCATTCAATCGTATTTATTGAGCGCTTACTGTGTGCAGAGCACTGTACTGAGCGCTTGGGAAGTACAAGTTGGCAACATATAGAGACGGTCCCTACCCAGCAGTGGGCTCACATCAAAGATGGACAACTAAGATTGACTTTGTAATAGTTAGTCTCCTATTTTCCTATTTACTTTAGACAAGACCTCAGTGAAATGTGTTTCCAAATAACTTGTATAGGAAGAAAATTTTCTTAAGTAAAAAAAATCAATATACTTTTTCTTTTAGAAGCACACAGTCTAGTCTGTGGACTCATGGGTATTGGGAGAAAAGAGAGGACAAGATGCAGAAGTGACAAAGATGTGGTTTTCTAGCACTTTCTGAAGTACGATTTTCTAAAATTTTTAACTTCTTGGGGATTTTCCCCGCTAGGTGGCACTTCCAAGAGAAAACTCAGAAGATATTTAAAACGTAGAAATAATATATTTAAAGTCAGTCTCCCTCTACCTTGATCCATATGCCTCTATTTTGCCAGTGCCTAGGAGAAAGCAGAATGTGGGTAGAATGTGAACCTACTCCTCCTGAAGCAGTGTGACTCAGTGGAAAGGACTCAGGCCTGGGAATCAGCTGACCTGAGTTCTAATTCCAAATCTGCCACATGTCTGCTGTGTGACCTTGGTGGGCAAATCTCTTAACTTCTCTGTGCCTCAGTTCCCTTATCTGCGAAATGGGGATTCAATACCTGTTCTCCCTCCTACTTAGACTGGCAGACCATGTGGGGACCTTGTTATCTACCCCAGTGCTTAACACACATTAAGTATTTAACCAATACAATTATTATTATTACTGAGAAGAGTTACCAGGAAATCAGATAAGTACCTAGATTAATAGGTTTTTTTAGCGAAGGCCTGACATTCTAGAAGCCAATCAGAAAAGTATTTGTAATTGAAAAGATTTGTATTTTTTTATTTATGGTTTAAAGAACAGCAGAGCTCTTGTTGTAACAATTTCCCCCATAGAGCTCTAGGATCAACAATTGAAAGGCTCCTTGTTTTCTGCCACTATAATGAGGAGACCTCTCACCAAAGACTGCCTTGTTCTCGCCTGTCCCGCCATCGACCCCTGGCCCACATCATCCCCCTGGCCTGGAATGCCCTCCCTCTGCACATCCGCCAAGCTAGCTCTCTTCCTCCCTTCAAGGCCCAACTGAGAGCTCACCTCCTCCAGGAGGCCTTCCCAGACTGAGCTCCCTCCTTCCTCTCCCCCTCCTTCCCCTCTCCATCCCCCCCACCTTACCTCCTTCCCTTCCCCACAGCACCTGTATATATGTATATATGTTTGTACGTATTTATTACTCTATTTATTTTACTTGTACATATCTATTCTATTTATTTTATTTTATTAATATGTTTTGTTTTGTTCTCTGTCTCCCCCTTCTAGACTGTGAGCCCACTGTTGGGTAGGGACCATCTCTATATGTTGCCAACTTGTACTTCCCAAGCGCTTAGCACAGTGCTCTGCACACAGTAAGTGCTCAATAAATATTATTGATTGATTGACTGTGAGAGAAAGTAAAAGTGCTCTGAGTGGTTAATCAAAGATAAAAGAGAAGCATTTTATTACTAAGAGCTGCTTTGCACAAATCTAACTGTATTCTACTAAGAGGATTTAGGCGATTAAGCCCTCTTTCCCCAACTTATTCTCTCTCCTGCATGTTCTATGCACTTAGATCTATCCCCTTGGGGCTCTTGGTATTCAACCCACCCTCAGGCCCAAAGCACTTACATACAAATCTCTCCTTTATTTACTTTTATCAATTTCTGCCTCCACCTCTGGACTGTAAGCTCCTTGTGGGCAGGGACTCTGATCCCTGTCCTCAAAGAGCTTGCAGTTTACACAGATTAAGTGCTTTCTTAATCAATCATTCAACAGTATTTTTGAACTAAGTACCTTGAGAGCAGTGATTTTGTCTACCCACTCTGTAGTAAAGTATTCACTCAAGTTCTTAATATACTGTTCTGCACAAAATAAGTGCTAAATAAATGTTACCTATTGATGATTGTGTGCCAAGACTTACCAGTGGAGAAGCATGTTTGTCTGTGGAAACAACATGGGCCCGGAGTCAGAGGATCTGGGTTTCAACCCAGCTCTGCCACTTGTCTGCTCTGTGACTTCACCCCCACCCCCACCCCCGTCCGCCCTACCTCCTTCTCCTCCCCACAGCACTTGTATATATTTGTACATATTTATTACTCTATTTTACTTGTCCATATTTAATACTCTTTTATTAATGATGTGCATATAGCTATAATTCTATTTATTCTGATGGTTTTGACACCTGTCTACAAGTTTTATTTTGTTGTCTGTCTCCCCCTTCTAGACTGTGAGCCCAATGGTGGGTAGGGACCATCTCTATAAGTTGCCGACTTGTAATAATAATAATAATAATAATAATAATAATAATAATGATGGCATTTATTAAGTGCTTACTATGTACAAAGTACTGTTCTAAGCACTGGGGAGACTACAAGGTGATCAGGTTGTCCCACGGGGGGCTCACAGTCAATCTCCATTTTACAGATGAGGTAACAGGCACAGAGAAGTTAAGTGACTTGCCCAAAGTCACACAGCTGACAATTGGTGGAGCCAGGATTTGAACCCATGACCACTGACTCCAAAGCCCGTGCTCTTTCCACTGAGCCACACTGCTTCTCTAATAATGATAGCATTTGTTAAGCGCTTACTATGGGCAAAGCACTGTTCTAAGTGCTGGGGAGGATACAAGGTGATCAGGTTGTCCCACGGGGGGCTCACAGTCAATCCCCATTTCACAGATGAGGTAACAGGCACAGAGAAGTTAAGTGACTTGCCCAAGGTCACACAGCTGATATGGAGCCGGGATTTGAACCCATGACCTCTGACTCCCAAGTCAATGGTGGCTCTTTCCATTGAGCCACGCTGCTTCTCTTAACTTACTAAGTGTTTGTACTTCCCAAGCACTTAGTACAGTGCTCTGCACACAGTAAGTGCTCAATAAGTTGGCTTGTTTTCATGGTATTAGTTAAGTGCTTTGCAGCATGGCTCAGTAGAAAAGAGCCCGGGTTTTGGAATCCGAGGTCATGGGTTCAAACCCCAGCTCCGCCAATTGTCAGCTGTGTGACTTTGGGCAAGTCACAACTTCTCTGTGCCTCAGTTATCTCATCTGTAAAGTGGGGATTAAGACTGTGAGCCCCCCATGGGGCAACCTGATCACCTTATAACCTACCCAGCGCTTCGAGCAGTGCTTTGCACACAGTAAGTGCTTAATTAATGCCTTTATAAAGTGCCATACATGATGTGTAGTAAGCACTGGGGTAGATACAATATAATTGAGTTGGACACAGTCCCTGCTCCAAATAGGTAACTGAGGCATAGAGAAGTTAAGTGACTTGGCAAACATCATCCAGCAAACACGTGGTGAAGCTAGCATTAGAGCCCAGATCCTCTGAGTCCCAAGCCCATGCTCTCTTTCCACTATAACATTCTACTTCTCTTTCCAAAAATATCCAGATATCGTAGGGTTGTTAAACAGGTTTCAAAGTTGGATTCGGGATCAGATATTTCAAGTATCTTCCTGAGGAATTCTAAATGCATTTACCCTTTTGAAGAAATCTAGAACTCCAAATGGAAGACTGCATTGCCTCTGTAAGGGATTAGGGTTCCTTATCAAGGTGCAAGTATGTTTACCATGTTGGAAGGGGTTGTGTCTACCAAGTCTGTTGTATTTTACTCTCTCTGTCACAGTACAATTCACTGCACATAATAAGCACTCAAATACCGCCAATGATGATCCCTTCTTCTCTCAACCATGTTCTCTCAACAATGCCAATTTTGCAAATAAAACACCAACTAGCTGTTTGGGTCTTATTGAGAGCAGGGAATATATCTGCTTATTGTTCTATTGTACTCTCCCAAGTACTTAATACAGTGTTCTGCACACAGTAAGCACTCAATAAATACAACTAAATGAAGTATAGTGGTTCGAGGAACTGTATAGAGTTCAGCAATCCAATTTTCCAAAACTTTTAATGTAAACTCTATCGGCATTTTCCCAACTACTTTTATAGCATCATTGTGAGAAATAGCATTTTAAAAATAATTATACGTGTAATGTATTTTGTATGCTTTTCAGGGATGATGTACTTTGCAAATATAAAAAGCTATGCAATTGTTTATTATTAATAACAGTAAGAAGAAAAAATAATTTGGTTTGGGGTTGTTGTTTTGGTTATTAAGCACTGGAACCTAAATTTGGAATTGCATCTACACCCTTAATCCTTGTTTTTGGAAAAACTATAATTCAATAAAACTACAAATGGAATTGGATTCACTAATAGAAGTGAACAGGCATGGATGCAAGACTCAAAGTGCATCTCTTATTCAAAGGAATTCTTGCTTTAGAAAAGTAAGGTAACTTCTCTTTCTAATGTTATGGCAATTTTCTTACCATTCTTCTGTGATCAACTCCCTGCCTCACTGCATTTTATATTCTCTTCCATTATTGAAGAGAAAAAATTGAATTTCTTCTTTGAGGGTCTTGTTCATTATCGTTCTCAGAGAAAAGCATGCGCATTTGGACCCAGGTGTTATCTGTCCATTTTCTTGTTTTCTAATAATAGTTTCTGATTTTCAATAAATCATTCATGTGAGAGATGCTATAGATGTCAGAGTTGAGCATTTGTTTGATTGTATGAACATAAAGATCTAATCCATTATCACAGCATGAATTCAAATGAGAGGATTTATCTCTATTTAATCAAACAATTCTAAAGTTGACACCTAGAATATGGTTCAATGTCAAGGCATTTTTCAACCGTTGCATCGGTTAACTTTTTTTCAAACCAATTGCTTGTGTTCTTGTTTTGGGTTTGTTTTTTTAATGGCATTTGTTAAGTGATTACTATGTGTCAGGCACTGTTGTAAGTGCTGGGTAGATACAAGGAAATTGGGCTGGACACAGTCCAAAAGAAATGAAAAACAGAAGTGGAAGGACAGAAAAACCCTAGAAGATAAATGTGGAAAAGCAGAGTAACAATGTCAAAGTTTAAGGACAAAAGGTTAAAGCAGTGTGGCTCAGTGGAAAGAGCCCTGGCTTTGGAGTCAGTGGTCATGGGTTCAAATCCCGGCTCCGCCAATTGTCAGCGGTATGACTTTGGGCAAGTCACTTAACTTCTCTGGGCCTCAGTCACCTCACCTGCAAAATGGGTATGAAGACTGCGAGCCCCCCGTGGGACAACCTGATCACTATATACAACCTCATTACTATAATTATTATTTTTACGGCAGCCAGTACAGTGGAAATGGGTCATACACAGTCTCCATCCCACATGGGGCTCCCAGTTTAAGTAGGAAAGGAGAAAATAAATTGAATCCCCATTTTGCAGATGAGGAACCTGAGGCACAGAGAAGTTAAGTGACTTGCCCGAAGTCATACAGCAGGAAGTGACAGAGGTGAAATTGGAACCCAGGTCTGTACTCTTTCCACTAGGCCACACTGCTTCTCAGTTATGCTACTCACAGATACTCCCATATTCATTATTGGTTGATATTACCATCTAAATACTCAACTGTAATTCTATAATAGAAACCTAGTGATCATATGTCTGGAATACTGCAACATTCTACCCAAGCTAGTCTAAACGTGGCCTGCAAACAGGCAAGGCCAAAAAGCTAAAAAGGTTTTTTGAATTTTTTAACATTAATTCTGTCCCAGAAATCATCATCAATGGTATTTACTGAGTACTAACTGTGTGCACCGTACTAAGCGCTCAGGAGAGTACAGTACAACAAAGTTGGGAGTCACAATCCCGCACCCACATGAGAGTTCAGACTCACATAGGCAATGTGACACTTAGTTCACCAGTGTTATATTACCACTAGCTTCCATTTGGCCACATTGTGGAAAAAAAACAAACACTTCAACATAATTTTATTTACAGGCAGCTGAACTTCTTTATTTTATGTTTCACCTTGTTTCATAGCTTTCATAAGAGTGCTACTGTATCTGAAACCATGTCTGGAAAATACTATAAATCTCCTGTCTTCTGAAGCTGTATTTCAATGCTACCAAGAAAACCTTTGAACAGCAATGCCACAGTGTCATTTCTTACTGTGATAAATGCTCTGGTTACAGGTTTTGGGGTAAACAACAGAAAATGGGAAAACTCAACCAGGTAACCATAAGTCTTAGGTGTACCTTAGATTCGTGCTCCCAGAAGGCTTTACTGGGTTACATTTCTGGAGCCAAAAAAGCCCTTAAATTACAATATTCCTTTCATTCAGTAGCCTCCCCAAGGTGTTCCAAACACAACTCTTGTTTCTTCATAGAAATCGAGAAAAAGAGTACATTAAAAGGAATAGTCCAAAATTACAATATGTAGCCTGATGATCAAATCTTTCAAAATCTTAGAAAGTTTCTAATTGTCCACAGAGTTCTAAAGAATTTTCATAAGTATTTTGGTGTAAGCTAGTGGTATTTTCCCAAAAGAGCTGGTGAGCCCTGCACAATATGTATGATCAATAGCTCTAGATGGCTTTTATTTTTGGAGACAAGATCAGTGATGGTAAGATCCTCTTCATGTGATAGCAAAGACTGAAGATTCCTCCCATTTTATGCCTCGATCCTTCATTCATTTATTCATTCACTTGTATTATTGAGCACTTAAATTGTGCAGAGCACTGTACTAAACACTTGGAAAGTACAATTAAGCAATAGAGAAGGACAATCCCTGCCCACACTGGGCTTACATATGCATGTGCATTTACTGAAATCTTACTGTGTGCCAGCACTATTTGGGAGAGAACAATGGAGTTGGTAGGAGAAATGTAAAAGGAAGTTATTTTTTAGCTAATGCATTTGCCCAATGCAAGTCCCAGTATGTGTTTTTATGCCTACCTCCTGTTAAACTGATCTTTATTTTTCTCAATAAATGCAAACTCCACTTTCAATTACTGCTCTCCAGGCTGATTTCTCTGCTGTGGTATTTACTAAGTGCTGGACTAAGGCTGGGGTAGAAACAAAATAATATAGCTCTCGTCCCATGCTAGGCTCACAGTTTAAGTAGGAAAGAGAACAGGCATTGAATTTACATTTTAAAGATGAAAAAAATGAGGCCCAAAGGCTTTGAGTGACTTGCCCAAGGTCACACAACAGGTGAGTGGCAAAGCCAGGATTAGAACCCAGGTACTCTGACCTTCAGGTCTGTTACCCTGACTAGTCTAAACTGCTTCTCAGCTAGTCGTCTCCAAATCACAGATTACTACATCATATTGTTTAGAATTATGTGTCATCATGTTACTTCCCTATTCACCCCAATCAATCCCTTGAAAAACTTTTAGGAGCAAAATGTTTTTCATCACACCTACAAAGTCAAAGATTCTCATTGCCATGAGGGTTGACAGTAGATATGTAATCTACCATCTCTCCCTCCCATGAGAGGAACATCACGGTCTGGTGGAAAAAGCATGAAATTGGGAGTCAAAGGACCCAGGTTCTAATACTGGATCTGCAGTTTTATAGCTTTATGACCTTGGGTAAGTCATTTAATATCAATCAATCAATCAATCGTATTTATTGAGCGCTTACTATGTGCAGAGCACTGTACTAAGCGCTTGGAAAGTACAAATTGGCATCACATAGAGACAGTCCCTACCCGATAGTGGGCTCACAGTCTAAAAGGGGGAGACAGAGAACAGAACCAAACATACCAACAAAATAAAATAAGTAGGATAGAAATGTACAAGTAAAATAAATAAATAAATAAATAAACAGAGTAATAAATATGTACAACCATATATACATATATACAGGTGCTGTGGGGAGGGGAAGGCGGTAAGGCGGGGGGATGGAGAGGGGGATGAGGGGGAGAGGAAAGAAGGGGCTCAATCTGGGAAGGCCTCCTGGAGGAGGTGAGCTCTCAGCAGGGCCTTGAAGGGAGGAAGAGAGCTAGCTTGGCGGATGGGCAGAGGGAGGGCATTCCAGGCCCGGGGGATGACGTGGGCCGGGGGTCGATGGCGGGACAGGCGAGAGCGAGGTACAGTGAGGAGATTAGTGGTGGAGGAGCGGAGGGTGCGGGCTGGGCAGTAGAAGGAGAGAAGGGAGGTGAGGTAGGAGGGGGCGAGGTGATGGACAGCCTTGAAGCCCAGGGTGAGGAGTTTCTGCCTGATGCGCAGATTGATCGGTAGCCATTGGAGGTTTTTGAGGAGGGGAGTGATATGTCCAGAGCGTTTCTGGACAAAGATAATCCGGGCAGCAGCATGAAGTATGGATTGAAGTGGAGAGAGACACGAGGATGGGAGATCAGAGAGAAGGCTAGTGCAGTAGTCCAGACGGGATAGGATGAGAGCTTGAATTAGCAGGGTAGCGGTTTGGATGGAGAGGAAAGGGCGGATCTTGGCAATGTTGCGGAGCTGAGACCGGCAGGTTTTGGTGACGGCTTGGATGTGAGGGGTGAATGAGAGAGCGGAGTCGAGGATGACACCAAGGTTGCGGGCTTGTGAGACGGGAAGGATGGTAGTGCCGTCAACAGAGATGGGAAAGTCAGGGAGAGGACAAGGTTTGGGAGGGAAGACAAGGAGCTCAGTCTTCGACATGTTGAGCTTTAGGTGGCGGGCGGACATCCAGATGGAGATGTCCTGAAGGCAGGAGGAGATGCGAGCCTGGAGGGAGGGGGAGAGAGCAGGGGCAGAGATGTAGATCTGGGTGTCATCAGCGTAGAGGTGATAGTTGAAGCCGTGGGAGCGAATGAGGTCACCAAGGGAGTGAGTGTCCCTGTTTCTTGGTTTCTTCATCTGCAAAATGGGGATTTGATACCTGTCCTCCCTACTATTTAGGCTGTGAACCCCATGTAGGATCTGGTTATCTGGTATCTACCCCAGCATATACAACCATACTTTGCACATAATAAGCACTTAACAAAAGTCTCAACTCTCAATATTATCATGAGCTTATAATATAATTCACTTGGTGTAGCAAAATGGCTAAGCCTTTGTCACGATTTCCAAATATTTATAAGGTGTTTCTTTTCACTGCAAATTCTCCTCATTAATGCACAATTCAACATTACAGAAATCAGGGCACCTATTGCAAGAATACCGTCAAAAGATCATACAGCCGAAAGCCAAGAGACCAAGGTGCTAATTCCAGCTCTGTCAAGGGGAAATATAAAAGTACCAACATCACTAGAAGAACTGAAGCATTAGACCACATCAAGATTCTGCTTAAAACCTCACACACGCCTTTTGAGAAACCACAAAGCTTTCAGAGAACATGTTTAGAGGGAAGGTAGGTGCAGATCATTTGGGGGCAATTATGACTCAGAAAAAGATCGAAATCCAGAGGGAAAGGTAAAAAATTCAATTCACAATCCAGAAATTCTGACCTTTGTTTCTCTGACATCCCACAGAGCATTAACAAGGGAAATAAAAAGGAAAACTTACCCTATGTTCCCAGGACAGAGCAGATCCCAGCAGCATGACTTCCTGCAGGAAAAAAAGGGGTTTACATAGAATAAAGAAAGAGGGGCTCAGGCCATTCCTCTTAAAAGCTTCTCTCCACTTGTTTCCATCCCAGAAATAGAGGCAGAGTAAATACAGGAAGTACCTCTACACTAGTTGGAAAATGTAGTAACTACACCAAATCATGTAGTGAGTCAGTTGGGAAATGTAGTTCAAACTTTTTTTTCCCCTGAAACTCCCTTGTCATCTCCAATAATGGCCTGTTTTGAAAGTCAGCTGCAACTTAACACTTAGTACTTAGAAGTAATTGACATTGTAACACCAAAGACTGAAATGGGAGGCACTAAAAATAGATATTTTTGGTCATAAAGTCCATCTAGGAGAGACAGAATGTGAGTCTCCCTTGGGAAGTGGGATTTAGAGTGTACTCATAGCTATGTTGCATATCAATCACTCGGAGACCCCTTTCCTAGGTAACTTTAAATCCTCTGCCAGAGAAGAGGTTTTAGGATCCCGAAAAAGGAGGCCAATTGTTTTGCAGAGTGATAAGTTTAGCTCGTCCTTGTGTCAGTACAATGAAGACAAAATAAGACAGGAATCCAAGTTAGTTAATAGGGATGTCTATATTAGGTTCAGTTTATGTAAATATAATAGACTTGGAATGGTGTTTATCCTCTCCTCCTCCCAAGGCAAGTCTCATTAGCAGAGGAAGTCACTCACTCTACCATGGCTCCTCCTAACCAGGCAAGCTAATCAGCAGTTAATCATTTTCTTTAACTCCACCTGGACCATCTAGAGAGAACTAATCAGAGTGAAAAGGATAAATAGCTAATTGGATGAGGAACACCAGTTAAAGCATAAAACAGAGAAGCAGGGGCTGGTTGTTGAAGCTCCCGGTAATCTTTGATAATTTTTGTTATAGGGAGATCCTGTAATCCATCAATCAATTAATTGAATTTTTAGTGCTTATTGTGTGCAAAGCCCTGCCTCAATCACTACTCTAGCCCAGTTTGGCTTATTTTAATTGTCAATTAGGTTTTGGAGTGATAGTGTAATATTATACTATATGTAATATTACTAAATATTATATATTATATTAGTCACAGAAGCAGTGTGGCTCTGTGGAAAGAGCCTGGGCTTTGGAGTCAGAGGTCATGGGTTCAAATCCCTGCTCCACCAATTGTCAGCTGTGTGACTTTGGGCAAGTCACTTAACTTCTCTGTGCCTCAGTTACCTCATCTGTAAAATGGGGATTAAGACTGTGAGCCCCACGTGGGACAACCTGATCACCTTGTTACCTCCCCAGCACTTAGAACAGTGCTTTGCACATAGTAAGTGCTTAATAAATGTCATTATTACTATTATTACATAAAATATATTTTATTATTGAAGACAATATTCCAGCACTGGGGTAGATTAATCAATGATATTTACTAAGCACTTACTGTGTGCAGAGCACTGTTCTAAGCCCTTGGGAGAGTACAATATAACAGAGTGGGTAGACATATTCCCTGTCTACAATGAGCTACAAGTTAATTAGGTTGGACACAGTCCCTTTACCATCAAAGATGGAGGGAGAAAAGATGTTGAATTCCCATTTTACAGCTGAGGAAACTGAGGCACAGAGAAGTGCCTTGCCCAAGGTCAAAGAGCTGGTATTTGAACTCTGGTTCTCTGAGTCCCAGACCCATGCTCTTAATAATAATAATAATGATAATGATAATGGTATTTGTTAAGTGCTTACTATGTGCAAAGCACTGTTCTAAGCGCTGGGGTAGATACAAGGTAATCAGGTTATCCCACGTGGGGCTCACAGTCTTAGTCCCCATTTTACAAATGGGTAACTGAAGCAGAGAGAAGTTATGTGACTTGCCCAAAGTCACCCAGCTGACAAGTGGCAGAGTTGGGATTCAAACCCATGACCCCTGGCTCCAAAGCCCAGGCTCTTTCCACTAAGCCACGCTGCTTCTCAATGGCTCTTGCCATTAGGTCCCACTGCTCCTTATTGTTTACATTTTAATTTCACTTCTTTTCATTGTTTCCTTCTCTCCATAGATTAAAGAGCTCAAACTTCCTATTTCAGAATTCCAGAACATTTTTTCAATTAAAAGGTTTTGAACTAGTTGAATGGAATATTCATTACCATTCAAAGTTCTGTTAAAACGATCAAAATTTGTATTCAGAATTCAGCTTTTTTTCCTCATATATATCACACATCATTTAAGGTCAGTCATTCCTTGGGCAATTTTATAGGAACTAAACTTTAAGGTTATAGTCTGTCTCTGATCCACCTTAGAGCCACAGAACAGCATTATACCTTCAGAGCAACCCATATGTTCAGTGGAATACTGATGGGTAAAATAAAAGAAAAAGTTCAAGGATGATGTGGGTTCACTTCAACAATCATGTTAGTCTTGGAAAATGAACGGAAAGGGCTCAAACCCAAGTCTCCCGGGTCATTTCTGAGTTGCATTCCTCTTAGCTGTAGCTGGTGAAGAAAGAAGCATTTGCAAAGCTCCTTGAGGAAATTCACTGTTGGTGATACATATTTATAAGACTATTCAAACACCAAAAAATGGTAGGGTACTACGAAAGCTCTATTTTTCTAGTTCTTCAGCACCTAAAAACAGAAAAGACCTAAAACAAACGATTTGCTTCTAATTTTAAGCCTAGCTTTTAGAGGGTTCAGCTGCACTTTTTTAACTGTTGACTCCTTCCAAATGAATTACAGTCAGTCATTCAATCATATTTATTGAACTCTACTAAGAACCTCTCTACTAAGCACTTGGGAGAGTATAATACAACACAATAACAGACACATGCCTTGCCCACAAAGAGTTTACAGTCCGGGGGTGGATGGGATTGTTAACTGTATTGTGGTTCTATTTGGGGGAACTTAAACTCATTTTTGGGTCTCATGCCTTAATTTTGGACATCCTTATCAGGTGGGGTCGGCATAGGGTGGAACAGAAAGGGCAAGACCAATTGAGTAGTGAAACTGGAAAATATCTTCCTATCCTTCTTGCTTTCCCCACCATGTTTCCATGAACTGTGAGAGGTTTGATAATAAAAACAATTCTCTAGGAAATTAACATGGAACCGAAGAACTTTTGAAAGGGAACTGTATTACATTCCTTGGTTAGTGCTTTAACTCTCGTGATTTGGGTTGTTTTGGATTAAGATACATTGTCTTACACCATTCCTATAGTCCCATGTCTGGGACATCTAAAGGACTTTCTCTCTGCAAGATTTTAAGCTCCTTGAGGGCAGGGAGGACTGTACCATTGTATTCCAAGGGCCTAGCACAGAGCAGGTGCTCAAGAACTAGGATTGATTCTTCAGGGGAAGCAGCATGGCTCAGTGGAAAGAGCCTGGTCTTTGGAATCAGAGGTCATGGGTTCAAATCCCTGCTCTGCCGCTTGTCAGCTGTGTGACTTTGGGCAAGTCATTTAACTTCTCTGTGCCTCGGTGACCTCATCTGCAAAAATGGGGATTAAAATTGTAAACCCCACATGGGATAATCTGATCGCCTTGTATTCTCCTCAGTGCTTAGAACAGTGCTTTGCACATAATAAGTGCTTAACAAATACCAAAATTATTATTATTATTATTCAGACAATAAAAAGGGTGCTGAACATATATTAACTTTGCATTCACTTAATATTGTCCCTGGAATGACTTTTAATGTGCTCCTTCCTGAAACTGCAGCTTGGCATGATACTGTCATACCTTTGTTCAACAATTCATCTGGAGCCATTCCTGTATTTTGTGCCTGTGGTGGTTTGAAGAGAGACACTTCTATAAAGTGCAGAGTGAATTACTTGTCATAAAAGAGGAAGAAATCAGACCAAAAGAAATAATTGCTATAATATCACCAAGTTGTTAAAGACAACTTATTGTTAGCAGAAATCTAAAAAGAGAATGAAAGGCAGAGCTATAGTTGTTCAAACCAAATTGTCCTAAGTACCAGATATTAACAGATATAATCTGCTGTGTATTTTAGAATCCAAAAATAGTACACAATAAACACTCCGACTCAGTATCAGGCCATAAATACAAAATACATTTACTCTATAGTGAGAGTTGTTTTTTTCAGGTTTCCTGAAATAAAATGACTTTTCTATTTATTTCAATTAGTTCCTGGAGGTCATTTGGGCACTCACAGTGAGGCACAGTAAATAACGAAGCCCATGGCTTAGATTTGGAGCGTTCAGGAACACTTAAGATCATAAACTCCTGAGCATCTGTTTTGGTTGGGCAAATTCTTTAACCCTACAAATTTGAGTTCCACCCAAATGGATAAATACTACCCTAGCATTTCTCGTCCGATGTGAATTCAGTGAAAGCCAACCGATTCATTCGGGCTGCTATCACCACCTAATTGGCAATACTGGACACAGGAATTGAGGAAAAACAGAAACCTTCACTCTGTCCTGGACACTAGCTGGGCAAATTATTCATCTACATGATGGGTATTTCAAAACCTAAAGTGAAAATTGGTCCATTTTCATCCTCCTTATATGTCTGCTATTTGATGTTTAATGCATTTTCCCAGCATTCCCGAAATGATTGACAGTTTAATAATAATAGCAATTGTGGTATTTAAGTGCTTACTATGTGTCAAGGACTGTACTAATTGCTCAGAGTAGATACAAGATTATCGTCAGGTCCCACATGGGGCTTACTGAGCATTTATTGAGGGCTTATTGTTTGCAAAGCACTGTACTAAATGCTCGGGAAAGTGCCCAGAGCAGGGACCCACTGGGGGCGGGATTAAGGTTAGAGATATCCTCTATTTTGGTCATTTTCCTACTCCCTATCCATCTCATTGGAGTGGAAGGAGAGGGACAGGATTGGATGAGGAGGATACTGACTGGTGGGGAGGATGAGGTGAGAGGTTAGAAGACCATGGGCTCACAGTCTAAAAGGGGGGAGTCAGAGAACAAAACCAAACATACTAACAAAATAAAATAAATAGAATAGATATGTACAAGTAAAATAAATACATAAATAAATAGAGTAATATGTACAAACATATATACATATATACAGGTGCTGTGGGGAAGGGAAAGAGGTAAGATGGGGGGAATGGAGGGGGGACAAGGGGGAGAGGAGGGAAGGGGCTCAGTCTGGGAAGGCCTCCTGGAGGAGGTGAGCTCTCAGTAGGGCCTTGAAGGGAGGAAGGTCCTAGGTTCAAATCCCAGCCCCGCCAATTGTCAGCTGTGTGACCTTGGGCAAGTCACTTCACTTCTCTGGGCCTCAGTTACCTCATCTGTAAAATGGGAATGAAGACTGTGAGCCCCCCGTGGGACAACCCGATCAACCTTGTAACCGCCCCAGCGTTTAGCACAGTCTTTTGCACATAGAGTAAGAGCTTAATAAATGCTATCATTATTATTCTCTCTTATTAAAACATTTGCCCATCTTCTTCTCTCCTTGACTGCCATCTTCAATCGTTCGGTCTCCAACAGCTCCTTTCCCACTTACACACATAGCCATGTATCCCCTCCCCTGGTAAGAAGCAGTGTGGCTCAGTGGAAACAGCCCGGGCTTAGACTGTGAGCCCACTGTTGGGTAGGGACTTCCCAAGCGCTTAGTACAGTGCTCTGCACATAGTAAATGCTCAATAAATACGATTGATGATGATGATGATGATGATGCAGGACTTCTCACTTCTGCCTGTGTTGGAGGGAATTGGAGCAGTTATCATTTTCCTAGCCCTTTAATTTATGCTGTTTAATAATGATAATGATGGTATTTGTTAAGCTATGTGTTAGATATTCTAAGCGCTGGAGTAGATACAAGCTAATCAGGTTGGACAAAACCCATGTCCAACGTGGGGCTCACAGGCTTAATCTCCCTTTCATAGATAACTGAAGCCCAGAGACATGATGTGACTTGCCCAAGGTCACACAGCAGGCAAGTGGTGGAGTCAGGATTAGAACCCAAGTCCTTCTGACTCGGAGGCCCATACTCTATCCGCTCATCCAAGGCTACAGACATGGCCCTATCAAGGATGATGATGAAGTAGAGTCACGGAAAAGGTGGTTACATGAGCTTACGTAAAAAATTTACGAAGCGTAGAAATGACTTATGTGGTCAGTTCAAATATCCATCCAGAAATTTCTCAGGAAGGTTGTATCTGATCTGCCACTGCTGTTTCTGCTTAATACCATTCATGCAGCATCTTTCAAATACTAATTAAGAAAGTTATTTTAATTAAAACAACATTATTTTCAATTTTACATAAACTTATGAAACTAGTAAAATGCATTCCAATGTAATGAACTATACAGGGAAATCATCCCAAATGAGAGACCTAGTACATTTTGAGCACTGATTTTTCTCTGTTTTATATTCACACTTTTTGGAAATTAATTCTGTTAGATGCATGAATCATTTTTGAGTGGCAAAAAGGGAAATTCAAGTACCAAATAAACAGTGACAACAAGCCCCTGAAAAAGACTGAGCTGCCAGACAAACCACATGACATTACCATAATCTTCGAAATTTGTCAGTTTCGTAATCATAGCAGGGAAGTCCTTGAGTCCTGAGGAAGAAGGCTAACAGCGATGACAGATCAATCAATTAATTGTACTTACTGAGTGCTTACTGTGTGCAGAACTCTGTACTAAGTGCTTGGGAGAGTACAATATAGCGATATAACAGACACATTCCCTGCCCTCATTGCATGTTATTCTGTTCTGACAATTGCATAGGAAAATGGTGGTTTTACTCCCTTGTCTCACTGCTCTCTCCCTTCCTCCTCTCTCCCTTTAATCCTTTCCTCTCTCCCTTGTTCATTCCCTTCCCTCTCAGCCTTTCCAACTCTTTTTCACCCTGACCCTGCTTCCTCTATCTTATCCACTGCTTCCCTACCAGAGTTCACCCCTTCCCCTCACTTTATTTTTCTGTTCCTTACTGCCACTAGACACCTTAACATTTACCAGATAAAACAGTAGAGACGATTCCTTCAAAAACTGAAATCCCTGCAGAGCCTCGTTGGTAAGATTCTGAAGCAAATTTGCATTACAATAAACTCTTCCCTCCTCTTTCTTACAAAAGATCTCATGGAACAATTTTTCTGTTCAGAGCAACTTCTTTCGGGTTTAGTCGATCACAGAAGTCCTGTTGCTGACCACATCAGTGAAACAGTGGTGAAGTTATTTGCAGAGACTTTTTGGTGCTAGGATAAAAGTTTGGTACATATAAAGAATTCAGATTGTTACTTATTTATCCTCAGAATCAACTGATATCTGTAAAGGTTTTTGCTGTTCTTTCCTTTCTTCTCTCTTCTAATGAAAAGTCTTTAACAATAAAATCATTCAACACCTTTCTCAAGCCTATTCTCCTGCATGTGATTCCCTCCCCCTTCAAAATATACCATCTTCAAAGACTTTCTGAAATCTCTCCTTCTCCAGGAGGACTACCTCAATTAATTTTTCTTCTCCCCAGGTTTTAACCTATCAATTACCTCAGAAATTTTACACCACCTTCTTGTTTGGACATTTACAACTTCTTGTACCATTTTCTTCCACATATATTCTACTACTTAGGCACTTCTCTCCATATACATCTTCCCATTCTCTTCTTCCTCCTTTCTGCAAATGATTCATTCTCTCTGTCTCACCCCCACCTCCATTTCCCTCCCCCCTTCCTTCCCTTTTTCTGTCTAGGGTGTCTGTTCTTGAGTATTGGCATTATGCCTACTAACTCTATTGCCCTTGTGATAATACAATACAGCATAATCACTGTTGCGAATAAATAGAAATATGCATACGTCTAGAAAATGTTTTACTTCTGTGTTTACATAGTGGAGTCCATGGACGAAAGTATTAAGTCTCTTAAGGGAGAGTTCATTATAATATTCCTCCATGGAATTCATAGAACATTCATTTTAGACTGTAATGTTTTTCATATGCAATTATTTCTTTTTTGGGAAAACCTTCTTCATTCATGAAGAATTCTGTCCATGAAAATAGAGATTTCATAAAAATGCCTACAATCACTAATTCTTTTAACATGGCATTTCCTTTTGCTACATGAAGATGTTAATTGATTGGGATAAATAGAAGCTAGGTCAATTCTGGAATCATGGATTTTTAAAAACCATTTTCAGAATGCTCTAGTGGGTAACCATCAATAAAAAGCAAAAACAGGAAATTCAGTTAGTGTGGACTTGTATTCACATGTCTTATACAGATAATGAATCAATACCTTTAATGAAACCAAAGAGCAGATGTTTTAGCTGCTTCCCTTCTGTTGGTAGGAGTTTTTAATGAAATGTATTTCAAAGGATAGTTAGATTTCATCATTCTATGTATTTCTTTAATGGTATTTGCTAAGCATTTGCTACATACCAAGAATTTGGCTCCCAATCCATGTCCCAAATGGTGTTCCCAGTCTTAATCCCATTTTACAGATGAGGTACTTGATGCTCAGAGAAGTTAAATGACTTGGCCAGTGTCACACAGCAGATAAGAGGCAGAGCTGTGATTAGAACCTAGGTCCTCTGGCTCCCAGATCTGTGCTTTTCCCACTAGGCCACCCCTCTTCTCTATGTTGATGAAGATTTATTAATAATATAAATACATTGAAGATCACATCCTACTCGATGACTGGGCTTCCTGTGGCCCTAGAAAGACAGTAAAGTCAACCAAAATGACCAGATCCAAGCTGTTTCCACATAAGAAGAGTTTCCACATAGGTAAAGTTATTAATAATAATGATAATAATGATGGCATTTGTTAAGCGCTCACTATGTGCAAAGCACTGTTCTAAGCACTGGAGGGGGATACAAGGTGATCAGTTTGTCCCACATGGGGCTCACAGTCTTAATCCCCATTTTACAGATGAGGTAACTGAGGCTCAGAGAAGTTAAATGGCTTGCCCAAGGTCACACAGCAGATATGTGGGGGAGCCAGGATTCAAACCCATGACCTCTGAGTCCAAAGCCCGGGCTCTGTCCACTGAGCCATACTGCTTCTCTTAATCCACATAAGAAGAGTTGCATATGGAGAAGAGTCCATCCACATAAGAAGAGATGATCATCTTCCAGTGTAAAAAGAAGAAATCCATAAAGTCTTAAGCATATACAGGGGGGAATATACCAATATTACAGTGTCAGAGCTAGGAAGCAGGGCAAGAGAGTGGGAATGGGTCAGTGCAAATAATAATAATAATGATGACATTTATTAAGTGCTTACTATGTGCAAAGCACTGTTCTAAGCACTGGGGAGGTTACAAGGTGATCAGGTTGTCTCACGGGGGGCTAACAGTCTTAATTCCCATTTTCCAGATGAGGTAACTGTGGCACAAAGAATTTAAGCAACTTGCCCAAGTCACACAGCTGACAATTGCTGGAGCAGGGATTTGAACTCCTGACCTCTGACTCCAAAGCCCGTGCTCTTTCTACTGAGCCACACTGCTTCTCTCATCACCATTAATGATAAATAAATCAAACCCTAAGGCCTACACCTGCTATCTCCTGTGTGAATAGGTGGTTGGAGATATTGGTTGCCTGGTCGCTTAAGAGGTGAAGAAGCAGCAGCCCTATTTAGCAGCCCCCTGAATGTTTGAAAAGCACTATTTAGGGCTACAGAGTTTGCCCAAAATGGGGGGAAAGATTCAACAACATCCCCCCAAATGACCTACCGATACAAACTTAACTGGGCTGACCTGCAGACCACGAATGGGAAGCTGTTCACTTGCGGTGCCAAATGAATTGGAAAGAAAATATGCTATCAAAATCATTACTGCCTCAGAAAATATTAGAAAATCTATGGCACTGGCCATAGATTGAGAAACAGCATGGCTTAGTGGATAGAGCACAGGCCTGGGGGTTAGAAGGACCTGCGTTCTAACCCCGCTTCTAATGGATAACTTGTCTGTTGTGTGACCTTGGGCAAGTCAGTTAACTTCTCTGTGCCTCAGTTTCTTCCTCAGTAAAATAGGGATTAAGACTGATAGCCCCATGTGGGACACGGATACAGCCTATTTAAGTAATTTGTATCTACTCCAGCTGTTCATATAGTACCTGGCACATAGTAAGTACCTTACAAATATGATTAAAAGAAAACAAATTGGCCCATAAGAACAGTTCTAGTAGCACACACATTGGCCAAATATTTTCTATCAGGCAACATGTTTCAGTTAACCTTGCGTGTCCTTGTTAATAATAATAATGATGGCATTTATTAAGCGCTTACTATATGCAAAGCGCTGTTCTAAGCACTGGGGAGGTTACAAGGTGATCAGATTGTCCCACGGGGGGCTCACAGTCTTAATCCCCATTTTACAGATGAGGTAACTGAGGCCCAGAGAATAATAATAATGATGGTATTTGTTAAGCGCTTACTATGTGCGAAGCACTGCTCTAAGCGCTGGGGGGGTTGTCCCACAGGGGGCTCACAGTTTTAATCCCCATTTTACAGATGAGGCAACTGAGGCACGGAGAAGTTAAGTGGCTTGCCCAAAGTCACACAGCTGATAGCTGGCAGAGCCAGGATTTGAACCCATGACCTCTGACTCCAAAACCCGTGCTCTTTACACTGAGTCACCCTGCTTCTCCTGATGGCAGGTGGTGGTTTTAGAGGCTATGTTTCTTGAGGGCAAGAGCCATGATTTTATGCTAATTCTTTTGAGGTGTATAGTACCTTTCACACTTTGTGCACTTGTGAAAAATACTTACAGATGATATCCAGTATTGATCTTCTGGGAGCTGGTTAGAACAAAAGGCTTTTAGAAGTGCCTCAAGAATAAGCACAAAGTGACAAATTAGTGTAATAGTTTGCAGCTCATTAGCAATTCTTAATTAGTCCACAGATGGGGAAAAGGTCACTTTGGGTGTTTAGAATAATCAACTTTGTGCAAATCCAGTAAACATTTAGTAAATACCCTTATAATCACAGAGCACAAGCCTGGATGTCAAAAGGACCTGGGCTCTAATCCTGGCTCTGTCAGTTGTGTGACCTTAGGCAGTCACTTAACTTCTCTGTGCCTCAGTTACCTCAATTATAAAAGGGGGATTCAGATTGTGAGCCCCATGCGGGACAGGGATTGTGTCCAACCTGCCAATTTTGTATTAACACCAGTGCTTAATTCAGTGCCTGGCATATGTTAAGCGCTTAAAAAATGTTCCCCCAAAAAACAAAATAAAAACCTAGCTCCAGATATTTTTTTTCAGTGGTGAAGTCTGATTACGCTTATCTTTCAAAAATCAGGTCCACTGATTGCCACATTCACTCAGGACAAGTCTATCCTTGACCCATTCACACCTTTGATAAATATTTCATTTTTCAATTTAGTTAAATATGGGAAATTCTACTGAAGAAAATCCAAGGAAATCTTAGTGGAAGAAGTAATGGATATTTAAGAAATACGTCAAACTGTGTTAGTTGCTCAGATATATGTTTTCCAAATATAAGAATGCTTCCATTCTTTCTCTATTAGTGGTCCTACCTTTACTTTTTTATTTCTTCTTCATGGTATTTGTTAAGTGTTTATTATGTGACAGGCACTGTAGTAAGCACTGGGGTAGATACAAGATAATCGGGTTGGGCACGGTCCCTGTCCCACATGGGGCTCACAGTACTAACCCCCCCTTTTACAGATGAGGAAACTGAGGCACAGAGATGTGAAGTTACTTGTCCAAGATCACACAGCAGACAAATGGTCAAGCTGGGATTAGACCCCAGGTCCTTCTGACTCCAGGCCCAGGCTTTATCCATTAAGCCACTTTGTCTCTCTTTCATGAGTACATGCCCAACACCAGGTCATCCCAAAAGGCCTCATTCTTCTAGGATAATCAGAAATTTGCCATCCTTAGGTGATTCAGAGGGAGAGAGTTAAAAGGCAAAAATAAGAGGGGGGCTTAGAAGAGAGAAGGGAGTGAGACAAAGAACTAGAAGAGACAGGAAAGAAAGAACAGAAGGAATTTACCAATTCTGCCTCTATAGCTTGGCCATTTGTTTTTCCTTTGCCGTTGTCTTCTGCTACTGCTACTACTCGCCTCTACCTTCTGGTCCTCACCCAGCATCTCTAGAGGCATTAGGTACCAAAGCACCACCACCTGGTTCCCTCAAATGTCTGCTGCGTGACCTTGGACAAGTCACTTAACTTCTCTGGGCCTCAGATACCTCATCCGTAAAATGGCGATTAAGACTGTGAAACCCACGTGGGACGGGGACTCTGTCCAACCTGATTAGCTTGTATCTATTCCGGCGCTTAAAACAGTGTTTGACACTTAGTAAGTGCTTAATAAATGCCATCATCATCATCTTCTAGACTCTGAGCCCACTGTTGGGTAGGGACCGTCTCTATATGTTGCCAACTTGCACTTCCCACGCGCTTAGTGCAGTGCTCTGCACACAGTAAGTGCTCAATAAATATGATTGAATGAATTGAATGAACTGCCTTCTAAGCTTTCTGCTATAATCAAAATCAATCAATTGTATTTACTAACCTATAATAATAATAATGATAATAGTGGTAATTACCTGTTAAGCACTCACTATGTGCTAAGCACTGTATTACGCACAGGGGTAGATACAAGATAATCAAGTCCCACATGGGGCTCACTGTCTAAGTAGGTGGGAGAACAAGTATAGAACTCCCATTTTGCAGGTGAGGGAATTGAGGCACAGAGAAGTTGAGTGACTTGCCCAGGTCACACAGCAGGTTACTTTATGCAGGGTACTGTACTAGATTCTTGGGTGAGAACCTAGTAGACTTAGTAGACCTAGTAGACAAAGTTAATAGACTTGGTAATAATAATAATAGTCATTGTGGCATTTGTGAAGCATTTGTTAAGCCCTTCCTGGCAACAGGAAGCAGTGTGGTCTAGTGGAGAGTGTTCAGGCCTGGGACTCAGAGGACCAGAGTTCTAATTCTGGCCCCTCCACTTGTCGATTGTGTGGCCTTGGGTGAGTCACTTAACTTCTCTGTGCCTCAGTTGCCTCCTCTGTATTTGTACATATTTATTCTATTTATTTTATTTTGTTAATATGTTTTGTTTTGTTCTCTGTCTCCCCCTTCTAGACTGTGAGCCTGCTGTTGGGTAGGGGCCGTCTTTATATGTTGCCAACTTGTACTTCCCAAGCGCTAGTACAGTGCTCTGCACACAGTAAGTGCTCAATAAATACGATTGAATGAATGATGAATGAATGAATGGAGATTACTAAGAACTGGGGTGGAGGCAACGTAATCGGCTTGGACATAGTCCCTACCCACAAGAAGCTTATAGTCTATGTAAAATCATAGCAACAACGGAGGAATTTGTAGGCAATCACAGAACGCCCCACCTCCATCTGCAATCATTCTGCTAGTGGATCCATAGAGTTTTCTTGGTAAAAATACAGAATTAGTTTATCATTGCTTCCTTCCGGGCAGTCAACTTGAGTCTCCACCCTCCACTCTTTCCTGTGACATTGCTACCGAGTGCAGGTAAGTTTTGCCTTGTAGCAGATTGCCTTCCACTCGCTAGCTACTGCCCAAGCTAGGAATAGAATGGATAGGCCTCTGCTTGACTCTTCCCTCCTTTAGGCAAGACTGGTAGAGCACTGGAAATTTTCCTGGAGTGACCCTGAGGGGGGATGAACTTAGGAGGACAGTAAGATTTTAGGTGACCCTTTCAGATCGGAAAGTCTGAAAAGTATGTGGAATTTGAAAATGCCATGGTCAAAGAAACTCCAGAGACTTCAGGACAGTTTAGCAGTTTTGCTATGGACACCAAAATTCTTGCAAACCCTACAACTCTCTTTCTGAATTTGACAAGAGGAAAGCTGTACATTAGGGTGCAAAAGTTATTTCAAATGAGAGGTTCTGAGGTATTATAGCACACCGCAGTTTGCGGTGCAACAGGAAGCAGTGTGGTCTATTGGAGAGAGCACAGGCCTAGAAATTAGAGGACCTGGACTCTAATCCTGGCCCCTCCACTTGTCGGTTGAGTGGCCTTGAGCAGGTCACTTAATTTATCTGTGCCTCAGTTGCTTCCTCTGAAAAACGGAGATTCAAACCTATTCTCTCCAACTTAAACTGTGAGCCCCATGTGGACAGAAACAGTGTCCAAACTAATTTTCTTGTTATCTACCCCAGTGCTTAGTACAGTGCCTGGCACATAATAAGCTCTTGACAAGTACCATAAAAATAAAACTAAACTAAACAAAAAACCTGGGGATACCTTTGAAAGATTGTCTCATCTGTGTAACAAAGTTGAAGAATTTGGCTTTTACAAAAAAGCAAAAGAAATTTTTTTCACAGACCACTTTTGTCACATTTTTTTTCACAGACAGTAAGTAAACCAACATACTTTGGTTAACAAATAGGTCCAGGCCAAAAATATTATTTGATTTCTATTATCTGAATAGTTCAGGCAAAAGCAATTTTTTTCATATCAATTTTTTATCCAAATATTGCCTCAATTTTCCAATTCTGTTTGCATTTGTAGATACTGCCCTATAGAAATGTGGGTTATTGGATTCCACCACCTGGATAAGATTTCACCAGTAGTAGAGTCACCTTTAAGTGTGAAGCTCAATGAAATGTTACATACCCGTGGGAATTGAATATCTGTTATATATGTGCATCTTCCTCCCTTGGCAAATAAATTCTGTGCCTTGGTTTGTTCAGATTCATATTGAGAGAAAAGGAGAAATAGTCATCACATTTGTTAAATGAAAAGTTAGCAATTCTCAGGTAGAAGGCATACGTAAAATGGGATTGTTTATTATTTTGTTTCTCATAGAAAATGCAAATGCAATATTCAAGAATCCACCGATTTCATTAGGTTTGCACTGTAGTCTATCCCTCTGAAGAGGAAATATTTAATTCAGATTGTTATCTAACAGATCCTTCAATGATAAATAACCTCAGCATAGGAAACTCATTCCTCTAGAGCAAAAAGAAATTCTGGTTTAAAAGTGGATACATTCTGCATACAAATTGCAAAAACCAATTGTATAGCATCGACTCTATTAACAATAATGATATTTGTTAAGTGCTTACTCTGTGCCGAGCACTGTTAGAAATTCTTTGATCACCAGATGCAAAAGAGATGAGTTGTTTTAAGCGGTACAATACGTAAAGAGCTTACATGATGGAAAATAATTCAGGTTGATATTTCGTATTCTGGATTCTTAATTGATTGTATTTATTAAGTAACTACTGCAAGCAGAGCATTCTATCAAGTGTTTGGGAGACTAACAATTCCATGGAATTTATCTTCGTAGATATCAATCAATCAGTAGTATTACTGAACAATTATTCTGTGTGAGTGAGTACAGTAGAGTTAGTTGACACCATTCTTGCCTTCAAATAACTTACAATCAAGTAGGAGAGGAAGACATTAAAACAAATTACAGGTAGAGGGAATGCTACAGAGCTTAAAGATCTGTGCATAAGAAGGAGAGGTAGATGAAGTGAGTACATGTCAAGATTTGCTGAAAACTAATTAAGAAGACAGTCATAGACCCAGCAGATGAGCTGCCAAAACAACCCAGCAATTATTTTTGAAGATTCAAATTGTAAATAAGCCAAGAATCCATTTGTGATCATTAAGGCTTATGACTAGGCTCAGGTAATGTCTTGGAAAGCATAGCTGACAGTTTAGCAGTTTTGCTACAGGCAGCAAAACTCTTGCAAGCCCTACATCTCTCTTTTCAGGTGACTTTTAAAAATCTTGGTGGTTGTTTTATGGATTGAAGGTCATGGGCTTTGCTTCAAAAAAATTACACCTACCAAAGTTATGTCCTTTTGCCAAAATCCAAGTTGTATCAATCATTTTTCCTCTCCAGGATTTTCAATGGGCCAGTAGCTCTATGAACGACAGTAGGAGGCTAGAGACATGGGAGAAAGAGTGAAATGAAGAAAGGTTTTGGGGTACCAGTGATATCCCCCAATCAGTCACTGGAGTTTATTGGCTGCTTACTGTTTACACTTAGCACTGTACTAAGCATTTGGGAGATTGCGATTTAGTAGGGTCGGTAGACATGATCCCTGCCTTCAAGAAGCTTACAACTTCCCAGAAAGCCTCAGTTTTGCCTCAGACTCCAGGGAAAACAAATCACTAGAGAATTGGTCCCACTCCCTAAATTCTAGACTCTTGTAAGAAATCCTTGTAGTATTTCCAAGATATGGAAGATAAATGTTGAATGTTCACTGAATAGTGAACAGGCAGTCCTTGGAAGGGTTTTGCCTTAGGTTTGCGAGTTCATATTGAATAGATGAAATAAACCATTTTATAAAACTTTCAGTTCTGGTTCACTGATATAGAACCACCTTAAGACAAGTCTTGCAGAGAAAAATTTGGCAGAGTTTATAAAGGCAGCCCTCCATCTCTGAATTTGCACCCCAATTTGGAGTTGATGCTATTTAATCAGACTATGTAGTATCAGGCTTGTATAGTTTACATTATGGAATCTGCCCCCATGGTCCTAGTTTCTACTTTTCTTGGTTGTGCTCATTTTCCTGCCTCTTCTCTCTGGTAGCACTTTCTAACAGTAATTGTGATAGCATTCATTTGTTAAGCCCTCAATATGTGTCAAGCACAGTACTAAGTGGGGTAGACACATGATTATTAGGTCATATACAATTCCTGTCCAGAACCATAGGTAGGTAGGAGGGAGAACAGGTACTTAACATTTTATGGATGAGAAAACTGAGACACAGAGAAGTTAAGCGACCTGTCCAAGGTCACACAGCAGGTAAGTGACCTGATCACCTTGTAACCTCCCCAGTGCTTAGAACAGTGCTTTGCACATAGTAAGTGCTTAATAAATGCCATTATTATTATTATTACAAGGTGATCAGGTTGTCCCACAGGGGGCTCTCAGTTTTCATCCCCATTTTACAGATGAGGTAACTGAGGCACAGAGAAAGTAAGTGACTTGCCCAAAGTCATCCAGCTGACAATTGGCAGAACCAGGATTCAATCAATCAATCAATCAATCAATCGTATTTATTGAGCGCTTACTATGTGCAGAGCACTGTACTAAGCACTTGGGAAGTACAAATTGGCAACACATAGAGACAGTCCCTACCCAACATTGGGCTCACAGTCTAAAAGGGGGAGACAGAGAACAGAACCAAACATACCAACAAAATAAAATAAATAGGATAGAAATGTACAAGTAAAATAAATAAATAAATAAATAAATAAATAAATAGAGTAATAAATATGTACAACCATATATACATATATACAGGTGCTGTGGGGAAGGGAAGGAGGTAAGACGGGGGGATGGAGATGGATTCATGGATCAACCCATGAATTCTGACTCCAAAGCCCGTGCTTTTTCCACTGAGCCACACTGCTTCTCATAGTACAGTGCTCTGCTTATGGTAAGGACTCAATAAATACATCGGCTGACTGACAA
The DNA here is from genome assembly GCF_015852505.1 of Tachyglossus aculeatus. NCBI lineage: Eukaryota > Metazoa > Chordata > Mammalia > Monotremata > Tachyglossidae > Tachyglossus > Tachyglossus aculeatus. The sequence continues at coordinate 16,744,061 of NC_052081.1, forward strand.
TCAATCACTCATCTCCCCAGGCAATTTCCCCTTCTGCCATTTAAAAACTTCCACAATCACCTTCTACAGTTCCTCCAACCAGCTGTTTTTATTTCCCCTGCTGAACTATAAACTCTTGGAGGACAGAGATCATGTCTACTCACTGTGCTGTACAATGTTTTCCCCAGATTTAAGCATCTTGGCCTAGTGGAAAGGGCTCGGGCTTGGGAGTCACAGGTCGTGGGTTCTAATCCTGGCTCTACCACTTGTCCGCTGCGTGACCTCGGGCAAGTCACTTCACTTCTCTGTGCCTCAGTTACCTCATCTGTAAAATGAGTATTAAGACTGTGAGCCTCATATGAGACAACTCGATTACCTCATATCTACCCCAGCACTTAGAACAGTGCTTGGCACAGAGTAAGCACTTAACAAATACCATAATTATAATTATTATTTGGATTATTACCGATTGTTTGAACACCTCTCCCCCAGCAGCTGAGAGCAGGACTCTCAGAGGCACCAGAAGATAGTGTTGACTCAAATTGTAGTGGTTGACATAAATGTTTTAAGCAACATTTACATAAACAACAATGCTTAATATGTACACAGGGCAAAGCTCTCATGCAAATAAAGTCCAAGTAATTTGTGGGCAAACATTAGTGAATCTTTTAAAACATCTGAAAGCAAACATAGAGGGCTTAGTAGAGTCCTCCGATTCTGAGGATAGGCATGGCAGGATTTCAATTGCTAGTCCTGATCTTAATCTCCTACAAAGAGGTTTGTTTGTCTTCATCTGAAGTTTGTCTGGGTTAGTGGATTTCCTTTCCTCTAATTGTTAATGACATTCACTTTAGAACACAATGCAAAACAAACAAAAGAAAGCAAACACTTCTCACAGCAAGGGAGTGAACCTACATACTGTTTTATCAAGGGATTTGGGGCAGGTAGAAATATTGGTATGTATGAGAGATTTGGATAAATCGATGGAACAGCAGCTTAGCTGGTTATTAAAGGGCAGGCTAGGGATACAGAGGAGGATATTTAGGGATACTACAAGTTCATTGTTAGACATCAGGATCAATGTAGGGAGGGCAGCTAGCATAAATTTCCTCCAATCTTCTTGCTGCTCCTGTTTAAGAAGATATTGGGATAGATGGATCATTGGCCTTACTCGGCAATCACATTTCTAATGTCTCTATTTGTAGCAGCATCTGAAGTCAGCAGTCCTTAAGCACAGCAAACTTTTATCAATTCAGTGGAAATCTCAATATGTCAAGGGAGAAAAATTAACTCCTGCATGTTCCTTCTTCCTGACCTCCTTGCCTCCTGTCTCTCCCCACTCCAGTTCATACTTCATTCTGCCGCACAGGTCCTTTTTCAATAAAAACGTTCAGTCCATGTCTCCCCACTCATCAGGAACCTCCAATGGCAGCCCATCCACTTCTGCATCAAACAGAAACTCCTTAACATAGGCTTTGATGATCACCTTTCCCCCACCTTACCTTACTTCCCCTGATTTCTTAGTACAATCCAACCCACACACTTCCCTCCTCTAATGCCAAATCTACTCAATGTACCTTAACCTCATCTATCTCACCCATGCCCTGCCTCTAGCCTGGAATGCCCTCCCTTTTCATGTCCAAAGGACAATCACACTTCCCAACTTCATAGCCTTATTAAAAGCACATCTCCAAGAGCTCTTCCCCAACTAAGCTCTCATTTCCTCCTTCTCCCACTCTCTCTGAGCCACCTGAGTGGAGATGGATGGGTAACCACTGGAGATTCTTGAGGAGCATGTCTATGATTGATTAACCCCATGCTTAGAACAGTGTTTGACACACAGTAAGCCGTGACCCCCTACCATTATTCATCAATCTGATCTGCCACCCGCCACTGAAGTTGAGAATTTGAGAGGCCCAATGAGCTGGCCAAAGGCCCTAGACCTGTCTCTCAGTAGAGGTCACTTCCCTAAACCCAGACTAACAGTGGCTAAGCAGCTGGACCTGATTGCTTTGCAAGCAGAAAAATCCCCAAGCAAGAGAGGATCTGAGTGGTTATTTGCCAGTCCAAGTTTTCCTCAACCACATCAGAGAAGTGTTGCCACATGGAAAAACAGTCCCCGTGGAGGATTTTAGACTGTAAGCTCACTGTGGCCAGGGGATGTGTGTACCAACTCTGTTGTATTGTTCCAAGTGTTTAGTACAGTGTTCTGCATGTAGTAAGCACTCAATAAATACCATAATTGATTATTTGCTGCATTAATTTTGATGGCCTTCCCCAATTTATACTTATGCCAAGAAACCCACTCCTCCTCCATGGTCAGGCTGGCTGTCACAAAACCCTAAGCCTTGTCATAATGAAAGCCCTCACATCTCTAGATAGTAAGCTTGTTGTGGGAAGGGGACATGTCTACCAACTCTGTTCCATTTTCCCTTACCCAGTTCTTCGTCTGGTGCTCTGCGTACAGCAATTTCTCCCCAAAGAGCATTGATTAATTGACTGAGAAACCCATATTCTCCCTTCCCACGCCTCCCTCTTCCCCTTGACTTTCTGCCATTATGGAGGCCTAAGCCTTCATGGTGAGGAAAGTCCCATGATCTCTAGACTGTAAGCTTGTTGTGGGCAGGGAATGTGTCTGTTTATTGTTATATTGTCCCCTCCCAAGTGCTTAGTGCTCTGCGCACAGTAAGCATTAAATAAATATGATTGAATGACCTCTTACCCACCCAGCGACATGGAAATCAAAGCGACTATGGTGGAGAAGGCCTTCCTCTTTACTTCCTTCCTCTGCTTCTGCCTTCTGCTGCTGTGGATGTCCAATACCCAGGTCTCCCTAACACCCAGATTCTGCTTCAGGGTCTAAATCCACCCCACCGAAGTATCTCCACTATGATCGAGACTGTGAGCCCCCTTTTGGGCAGGAACTCTGTCCAACCTGATTTGCTTGTTTCCACACCAACACTTAGTACAGTGCCTGGCACATAGTAAGTGCTTAACAAATACTTTAATTATTATAAGGAAAAACAATCTCTCAATACCCTCTTGTTTATTCCTACATAAGGGACTCATGCCCCATGGCTGGGTGACTTTATTTTTTTCCATTCAAGATGCCAGGGAATCCAAGGGCAAATCCCCCTTCATCTTCCCAGTCATCTGAAATATCTCCTTCGCAATCATCTCTACTCATCCCATCCTCGCTAACTCCTCCTCTGCCATCAACGGACTCTATGGAGGCTGAAATCTCCCACAATAATGATGACTCCTCTGCCCAGACAGTCATTTCCTTACCTGATGTGACCAAATCAATCACCAGTGATCAATTCTTTCTCCCTGTACATCTGCTTCAAAGCGGGAAGGTGGTGTGGGAGAGGAGGGATGAGAGTGCGATTATCTCTTCCCTCACTTTCCCAACTTCAGGCCAGCCTGGGCTTTCCTTCCTGGCATAGAAATGCTGACACACACACACACACACACACACACACACACACACACACACACACACAAACACACAAATTAAATCAGGTGATTTTGCCACAGGCAACATTAGCAGCAGCCGGAAAGAACCAGAGGTGTAAATATTTTCACTTCTCTTTGCCTTAGTCTCATCATCTGTAAAATGGGAATGAAATGCCTGTTCTCTGACCCTCTTAAAAACAGATCCCCATGTGGGAGAGAGGCTGATACACTCACAAACACACACAAAGAGGGACACCAGCAAAATACACACACATATGTGATTTTCCCACAGATGCCATTAGCAGCAGCAGGAAAGAACCAGAGGTGTATGTATTTTCCCAGTCTGCCAAGATAGCTGATTCTGGATTTCCACTGTTGGAGGAGCGTACCTTCCAAGTGCCATTTGGAACTCTGGGAATTCCGGGTCAGGATCTCACCCCCACCTGGAATTGGGACAGGAATCCAATTGCCCAAGATGGTGGGGAGAGGACCCAATTCAGACTGTCTTTATCCTGTCTGGCTACTCAGACCCTCAGAGCGGAGAAGTGGTGGTCCAGGGTGTGTCCGGGTTAGATCTGGAATCTCCATTTTGAGAAGGGAGCATAAGACTGTGAGCCTCCCGTGGGACTTCCTGATCGCCTTGTCACCTCCCCAGCGCTTAGAACGGTGCTTTGCACATAGTAAGCGCTTAATAAATGCTATTATTATTCCCTCACCTGTAAAATGGGGATGAAGACTGTGAGCCCCCTGTGGGACTTCCTGATCACCTTGTCACCTCCCCAGCGCTTGGAATGGTGCTTTGCACGTGGTAAGCGCTTAATAAATGCTATCATTATTATTTGTTTGCTAGGCACTTACCACGTGCCAGGCACCGTTCTAAGAGTTGGGGTGGAAACCAGCCAATTGGGTTGGACCCCCTCCCTATCCCACGGGGGGGATCACGGTCTCCATCCCCATTTTGCAGATGAGGGAACTGAGGCACAGAGGAGTTGAGTGACTCGCCCGGGGTCGCACAGCAGGCAAGTGGCAGCAAACCTTGTGACTCCCAGGCCCGTGCCCCAACCCCATGCAGCAGACAAATGGCAGCAAACCTTGTGACTCCTTTTAGACTGTGAGCCTACTGTTGGGTAGGGACTGTCTCTATATGTTGCCAACTTGTACTTCCCAAGCGCCTAGTACAGTGCTCTGCACACAGTAAGCGCTCAGTAAATACAATTGATGATGATGAGGATGACTCCCAGGCCCGTGCCCCAACCCCATGCAGCAGACAAGTGGCAGCAAACCTTGTGACTCCCAGGCCCGTGCCCCAACCCCATGCAGCAGACAAATGGCAGCAAACCTTGTGACTCCTTTTAGACTGTGAGCCTACTGTTGGGTAGGGACTGTCTCTATACGTTGCCAACTTGTACTTCCCAAGCGCTTAGTACAGTGCTCTGCACACAGTAAGCGCTCAATAAATACGATTGATGATGATGAACCCCGCACTGGATAAATCTCATTCATCCTTGGGAGGTTAGAACTAGGACTCTTTCTTTGGGGACTTTGAAAATCTTCACTTAAACATTCTACGTATGGCACCAAAATGTGCGCGCGCGCGCGCGCGCGCGTGCACACACACACACACACACACACACACACACACACACACACACACACACACACACACACACACACACACACCTGGAAGAGCTAAATGTAAAGGATCTCCTGAACTTGAACAAGTGATTCTTAGATTCACGAAGGAAAAATCCCCCAAACTTTGGTGACTCCCATTATAATCTGGGCAGAACATCTGTTCATTTTATATGTCATTTTTAACCCTGAGCTTCTATTGTCAACCCTCAACAGATGTAGACTGCACTAGACATAAATGGTCATTTGAAATGTATTGATCACATGCTGTTGCTTCCCAAAGCCAGGCACAGGAAAGTCACCGAATGATGAGGGGGATGGACTTCCGCATGGCAAAACTTTAAAATGTTCGAGCCAGCAGTGGCTAGAGCAGCACTGATTAAACATGGAATTAAATCCATCCACAAAATATCGGTCCCTCAGGTTGCTCAACTTGTTACAGTCAATTTCTCCTGAAATGGAGCCCAATTTGATAAACAGTGTTACATTGGTAATACAGATGGCATTCTGTGTGGTTGGCAACAGATGCCCTCATTCATTACATTCCAAACTCAAATAGTATCTTTAAGATCTTCACAAACAGCAGTAGCTTTTTTTGTTTGTTTTGTATGGTATTTGTCACACAGTTACTATGTCAGACACAGTACTGAACACTGGGTTAGATACAAGCTAATCAGTTTGGACACATTCTGCATCCCACATTGGGCTTAGAGTCTTAAAATCCTTATTTCACAGATGGGGTAACTGAGGCACAGAGGGGTTAAGTGACTTGACCAGGATCACACAGCAGATAAGCTGTGAAACAGGGATTAGAACCCAGGTCTTCTGACTCCCAAGACCATGCTCTTTCTGTTAGGCCAAATAATAGCTGTGAAAAATTACAGTCCCCTGCAGTATGACTCATACTATATTTGAATATTCACTATAACCAAGTGCCTATTAGAGGTAAACCTTTTTAACTCTCTGCAAACCCTTGACTGGCTTTCTGTGTCTTTTTGCCCCAAATATACCTCACAGTCAGCTTCAGGAATCTCCACCATCTGCTCTCTTCACCGCTATTCCCTGACTCTCTGTCATTGTTTCTACCAAACCAACCTTTCACCTGTTCCACACTCTCAACTCTCCTGCCTCTGTCTTCTTGTGCACAATGTTCCTCTGCCTTGGAACTTCCTCCCTCTCTACATCGGACAGACGACAGCTCTGTCCATATTCAAATCCCTTCTCAAAATCCCATCTCCTCCAACAGACTTTCACTGATTTATTGACCACCCCTTAACTGTGGGGGTCCCTCAAGGTTCAGTTCTGGGTTCCCCTTGTTTTCTGCATCTACACCCACTCCCTTGGAGACCTCATTCACTCCCATGGCTTCACCTAGCCCTTTTATAATAATAATAATAATAATAATAATAATGATTGCATTTGTTAAGTGCTTACTATGTGCAAAGCACTGTTCTAAGCACTGGGGAGGATGCAAGGTGATCAGGTTGTCCCACATGGGGCTCACAGTCTTAATCCCCATTTTACAGATGTGGTAACTAAGGCCAAGAGAAGTTAAGTGACTTGCCCAAGATGACAAGTGGCAGAGCCAGGATTTGAACCCATGACCTCTGACTCCCAAGCCCGGGCTCTTTCCATTGAGCCATGCTACTTCTCCTACTTCTATGCCGATGATACCAATTCTACCTGTCCAGCCATGATCTCTCTCCCTCTCTGCAGTCTCGCATTTCCTCCTGCCTTCAAGGCATCTCTACTTGGAAGTTCTTCTGTCACCTCAAGCGTTACATGTCCAAAACAGAACTCCTTACCTTTCCTTCCAAACCCTGTTCTCTCCATGACTTTCCCATCACTGTAGACAACACCACCATTCTTTCGGTCTCACAAACCCATAACCTTGACTCCTCCCTGTCATGCAACCTACACATTCAATCCATCACTAAATCCTATCCTGTCCATTCCACCTTCCCAACATTGCTAAAATCCTCCTTTTCCTCTACATCCAGACTGCTACCACATTTGTACAATCACTTATCCTCTCCTGCCTTGATTACTGTATCAGCCTCCTCGCTGACCTCCCAGTCTTCTGTCTCTCCTCACTCCAGCCCATCCTTCACTCTGCTGCCTGGGTTATCTTTCTACAGGAATGTTCAGCACATGTTTCCCCACTTCTCATGTAGAGTATGGTCAAAGAACATAATAGTTCTGAATTCAACAAGAGACAGGATTGTGCCTTCACCCATTTTGAAAGGCAGCGTGTGAAACTTAGAATGGTTAGTAAGAGCTGAACTGGAGGGTCCTTTTCACCTTCCTGTGAATAAGGAGAAAGACTCTCCTAAAGAAAACAAGTGGCAGTAATACCACAAACACTCAATCATCTTGCCACGCCCTACCTCAACTCACTGTTCTCCTACTACAATCCACCTGGCACACTTTTCTCCTCTAATGCCAACCTACTCATTATACCATAGTCACATCTATCTAGCCACTAACTTTTCGCTCTCCTCCTGCCTCTGGCCTAGAATCCCTTCCCTTTTCATACCTGACAGACAATTACTCTCCCCACCTGCAAAGTCTTATTGAAGGCACATCTCCTCCAAAAAGCCTTCCCTGACTAAGCCCTCATTTCCTCTTTCCCCACTCCCTTCTGAGTCACCCTGACTTGCTTCCTTTATTCACCAACACCTCTGACAAGCCCCTCAGTACTTATGTACTTATTCATTATGTATCTATTAATATTGATGACTGACTCGCCATCTAGACCATAGACTGTATGGGCAGGAAATATGTCCATTAATATTGTTAAATTGCACTCTCCCAAGTGCTTAGCACAGTGGTCTGCAGACAGTCAGTGCTCAATAAATACCAATGATTGATGGATTGATTGAAGAAGAAAATATCCACCAGCCTCTACACAACAGCAACAGAACAGGGCAAATTCAGGTATCAGATTCTTGTTTTTGCCCTTGCCTTTTTATGTTGCTTTTTTAACATTTTGCCTTTCCTCTTGTGTCCATCACCAACCTTTCCCCAAACCACTTTAGGCTGTGAGCCTTTGAGGGCCAGGGATTGACTCTTCAGGATTAACTCTTTATTTTCATCCATGAACCTGCCCCAGTGCTCAGTGTTCCACAGATGTAAATACAATAATGTTTGCATGCCTTCTATTGCTCTTACAATATAACTGGAGTTAAATTTACACAAGCAAAACTCTGATAAAGAAATGATTCCATTACACTCTCCTAAGTGCTTAGTACACTGCTCAGGACTGCATAAATATCATCAATTAACTGATTGACACAGGACATCACAAATCATTTTTGTCTACCACATTAGATTATAAGCTCCAGGAAGGCAATAATCATGTTTATTGTTTTTGTTTTATTCTCCCGAATTCATTGATGATGATGACGATGAGATTATACATTTAATAGATATTTTCTTTTACCCCTTTTTTACTTACATTGTGCTTGAGATTAAAAATTTTAATGCAGGTTTTTGTTCTTTTCAGCCAACCCCAGAAGGAGACGAACCTATTTTTCCCACAACTGAATTAGCTTCCCGGGGAAGTTCTCTTTCAATCAACTCCACTTTTTGTTGAAGCTAAAACGTTTTTCCTTTCTACTAGAGTTCAGCCTACGTTGACTCCACTGAATGGTTGGAGGAAATTACCCCCAGGGCTTTATTTTAAGCGGTTTCAGTCTTGGTAATGAAAGGTTGGATTGTAAATGTCACACACAAGGGGTTGATTTTTTTTTTCCTAAGTGACATCGTTGAAGCATAACATACATTTAACTCCTACCTGCCAAGTTGTCTATTTAACAGAGAAAAAAATGATCTGACTCTGATTGATGGCTCGGCTGACCCTTCTCAGTGAGGAGGAAAATAAGTTGAGTCAAAACAGATCTAGCTACATTCAGGCACTGCTGTCTTTACTACCATTTCCTCATTTCTCTTCATTTGGCTAAGAAGGCTTTTGCTTTGAACACATGATTCCCCCCAGTCTCCAAATTGCCAACTGTTATGCTTATTGCTTTCTTCCCTTTACTTTGAAATTACTTTAGAGGCATTATTCTATCCAGATCTGCATTACGGGAAAACACTATTCATGTTTTGAGCTATGGCCACTACAGGTCAAGGGCAGCAAGGTTGGAAGAAAGTTCTCTGGGAGGTATTGCTTGCCATGTTGTGCACTTTGTGGTTTCACATATCCAGCTATCGGCTGACGTTCTGACTCGGAAGTTTGCTCTTTCCAGTGCGGTGCTGGTGGGTTCCCTAGCTTTGTTCCATAGCTTTGCAGCTTGTCATGATGGAGAGAAATTGCCTTCCTTGGGGAGAGGAAAGTTGTTTAAAAACTGGTCTGAGGTGCTGGTACTAGACCTCTTATCACCATTTTTTAAGGTGTTTGTTAAGTGTTTACTATGGGCCAGGCAATATACTAAACCCTGGGTTAGATACAAGCTAATTAGGTTGGTCACGGTGCCTGTCCCACATGGGGCTCACAGCCTTAGTCCCCATTTGAGAGATGAGGTAACTGAGGCACAGAAAAAATGAAGTGACTTGTCCAAGGTCACATAGCAGACAAGCAGAGTAGCCATTTGGGCAGACAGGTGACTTTGTCCCTCAGAGACTAGTAGTGGGAAAAAGGTCTTGAAGAGCTGCTTTCAGCGCTTAGAACAGTGCTTTGCACATAGTAAGTGCTTAACAAATGCCATCATTATTATTTTTTTTTCTGCCGTGTCAACGGTATTCAGATGCTAAAATCATGGCATTTGTTAAACACCTACTATGTGCCACTCACTGTACTAAGCTCTGGGGTGGATAGAGAGAAGCAGCATGGCTCAGTGGAAAGAGCATGGGCTTGGGAGTGAGAGGTCATGGTTTCAAATCCTGGCTCTGCCATTTGTCAGCTGTGTGACCTTGGGCAAGTCACTTAACTTCTCTGTGCCTCAGTTACCTCATCTGTAAAATGGGGATTAAGACTCTGAGCCCCACGTGGGACAACCTGATCACCTTGTATTCCCCCAGTACTTAGAACAGTACTTTGCACATAGTAAGTGCTTAACAAATACCATCATTATTATTATAATACAAGCAAATCATGTTGGACTCAGCCCCTGCCCCACATGGGGCTCATGGTTTTAATCACCATTTTACAGAAGAGGTAACTGAGACCAGAGAAGTGAAGTGACTGGCCCAAGGCCACACAGCAGAAAAGTAGCAGTGCTAGGATTAGAACCCAGGTCCTCCTAATTTCCAGGTCCACGCTCTATCCACCAGGCCATGCTGCTTCCCAACACTTGTAGGGATCCTTTCTGCAGGTTACACCATGGCAGTGGTCAAGGCTTACTTGGAGGAATTAGAGGGGTATAATTCATACAGTCACAAAGGATATAAATAAAAGATATTAAAATAGCCACTTGCTAGTGAATGAGAGAAAATTAGACTGAAGACTGATATATTTCACAGCTCAGACTGCGGCTGACCTCAAATCATTTAAATTCAGACAGCACTCAAAAGACTCAGAATATATACCTGACTTCCTGGAAGGAAACTTTGTTCCCACAAAAGAATATGAAGGAACTGTAGAAAAAAAACCAAGAGTCAAATGAATACTATTGCAAACCTCACCAGGGAGGGCACACCCTCTGATAAGCATTAGAGGAGGAGGAAAATAAATGAGCTGGGTTAGAACAAAAACAGATTATAAAAGTTTCAAAGTTCAGTTGAAATTGTCACTTAAAAATCAATATTAAAGTATAGTAATAAGCACCTCACCTCACTGCAGATTCTCCTATGTGGGGTGAGAGGCAGCATGGCTTAGTGGTTATTGCACGAATCTGGGAGTCAGAAGGGCCTGGGTTCTAATTCTGCTTCTGCCACCTGTCTGTTGTGTGACCTTGGGCAAGTCACTTACCTTCTATGTGCCCCAGTTACTTCATTTGTAAAATGGGGATTATGACTGTGAGCCCCACGTGGGGCATGGACTGTATCCAACCTGATTACCTTGTATCGATTCCAGGGCTTAGTACAGTGCCTGGTACATGTTTTGTTTTGTTGTCTGTCTCCCCCTTCAAGACTGTGAGCCCATTATTGGGTAGGGACCATCTCTACATGTTGCCGACTTGTACTTCCCAAGCGCTCAGTACAGTGCTCTGCACACAGTAAGTGCTCAGTAAATACAATTGTATGAATGAATGGTACATAGTAAATGCTTAAAAAATAACATAAAAGAAAAAAAAAGGATGGAGATAAGCTTCCAGAAAAGTAATGCAGGTTGACTGCACATCCTTCAGTATAGCATCCTCAACAGTATTTATCCAGTGTATGGTATAGATCACTCTACTAGGCACCTGAAGAAACTTTCAGAAAAAGTGTGTGACTCAGTGGAAAGAATACGGGTTTTGGAGTCAGAGTTCATGGGTTCAAATTCCAGCTCCGCCACTTGTCAGCTGTGTGACTTTGGGCAAGTCACTTAACTTCTCTGGGCCTCAGTTACCTCATCTGTAAATTGGGGATTAAGACTGACAACCTCATCACCTTGTAACCTCCCCAGCACTTAGAACAGTGCTTTGCACATAGTAAGTGCTTAATAAATGCCATTATTATTATTATTATTATTAATCTCTGCCCAAGCATACATTTGGGCGTCAATGGACCTGGATTCTAATCCTGGCTCTATCCCTTGCCTGCTGTGATCTTGGGTAAGTCACTTAACTTCTCTGGCCTTCATTTCCTCATCTGTAAAATGTGCATTCAATACCTGTTCGTGATAATAGGAGGGACAACAGGTATTGAATTCCTGCTTTCCAGCTGTGGCACAGAGAAGTTCACTGACTGGCCCAAGGTCAAACAGTAGGCAAGTGGCAGAGCCAGGATTAGCCACCACTGTAGCCTGATGTGGCCGCCCTCTGGGAGGACTAAGATATGGGAATGAATCAAAGTCACTTTGTCTGCTGACCCAAACTGTGCTGGAGTGATTGGAAGCAGAATGGCCTATAGTGGATAGAGCATGAGTCAGAAGGTCACGGGTTCTAATCCCCCTTCTGCCACTTGTCCGCTGTGTGACCTTGGACAAGTCACTTCACTTCTCTGTGCCTCAATTCCCTCATCTGTAAAATGGGGTTGAAGACTGTGAGCCCTGAGTGGAACAGGCACTGTGTCCAACCCACTTATCTAACCCAGCACTTAGAAGAGCACTTAATAAATAAAACAGTTATCATTTATTATTATTATTATTATCACTGAGGCTATTAATAATTGGAATATTGTTTAAATAAGCACTTAATAAATAAAACAATTATCATTTATTATTATTATTATCACAGGCTCTTAATAATCAATCGTATTTATTGAGCACTTACTGTGTGCAGAGCACTGTATGAAGCACTTGGGAAGTACAAGTTGGCAACATATATATCATTTAAATGCTTCCCATGTACTAAGCACTGTACTAAGCACTGGTGTAGAAGGAATATAAGCAGGTCGGATATAGTTCCTGACCCACAGAGGGCTCGCAGTCTAAAGGGGAGGGAGAACAAGCACTGACTCCCCATTTTTACAGCTGAGGAACCTAGGCACAGTGAAGGGAAATGACTTGCCCAAAGTCATGAAGCAGGGAAGTGGCAGAGCTGTGGTTACAACTCGGGTCTCCCGACTCCCACATCTCTGTATTTTTTTTCCATTAGCCCACACTGGTGTTTAGAATGCTTCCCCAGAGAGTGACCATCCAGGCTGGTGCGGAGGTTTCCTTTTTCCGGGTGACCATTCAGGTGTCAGCAGAACCACGCTCCGAAATCAATCAATCAATCAATCAATCAATCGTATTTATTGAGTGCTTACTGTGTGCAGAGCACTGTACTAAGCGCTTGGGAAGTACAAGTTGGCAACATATAGAGATGGTCCCTACCCAACAGTGGGCTCACAGTCTAGAAGGGGGAGACAGAGAACAAAATCAAACATATTAACAAAGTAAAATAAATAGAAATGGAGAGAGAGAGAAACAGAGAGGGGGCAGAGAAACAGAGAGACAGAGAAACAGAGGAAGAAAGAGAGAGAGAGAGAGAGAGAGAGAGAGAGAGAGAGAGAGAGAGAGAGAGAGAGAGAGAGAGAGAGATAGGGGGCAGAGAAACAGAGACAGAGAAAGGGAGGGAGAAATTAGAGAAATGGAGAGAGAGAGAGGGCAGAGAAACAGAGAGAGACAAACAGGCAGAGACAGAAAGAGAAACAGAGACAAACAGGGAAACAGAGACAGAGAAACAGAGAGAGTGAGGCAGAGCCAGAGAGAGAGAGAGGAGGGGGTTTCAGGGCCCGAAGCCAGGCCCCTGTCCCTAAAGGCCAGGGCCAAGGCCCAGGCGGCAGGGCTACCTTCCTTTGGCCAGCGAAATGAAGGCCCGGCTATGTTTGGCACCTGCCCCATGGACTGGGCAAGTCCGTTCACTGCTCTGTGCCTCAGTTAGCTCATCTGTAAAATGGGGATTAAGACTGTGAGCCCCATGTGGCTCGCCCAGCATAAGCCCAGTGTGGCTCTGCCACTTGTCTGCTTTGTGATCTTGGGCAAGTTTCTCAACCTCTCTGCGCCTTAGTTACCTCATCTGTGAAATGGGGATTGAACCTTCCTCCCTCTGACTTAGACTGTGAGCCGCACGTGGGACGAGGACTGTGTCCAACCCAATTTGTTTTTGGAGAAGCAGCATGGCCCAGTGGATAGAGCATTGGCCAGGGAATCAGAAGGATCTGGGTTCTAATCCTGCCTCTGTCATGTGTCTGCTGTGGGACCTTGAGCAAGTCACTTTACTTCTCTGGGAAGCAGCATGGCTCAGTGGAAAGAGCGCGGGCTTTGGAGTCAGAGGTTATGGGTTCAAATCCCGGCTCCGCCACTTGTCAGCTGTGTGACTTTGGGCAAATCACTTCACTTTTCTGTGCCTCAGTTACCTCATCTGTAAAATGGAGATTAAGATGGTGAGCCCCCCGTGGGACAACCTGATCACCTTGTAACCTCCCCAGCACTTAGAACAGTGTTTTGCACATAGTAAGCGCTTAATAAATGTCATTATTATTATTATTATTATTATTCTCTAGGTCTCAGTTACCTCATCTGTAAAAATGAGGATTAAGAATCTGAGCGCCATCTGGGGCAGGGACTGTATCCAACCTGATTTGCTGTTCTAAGCTAACCTCAGAGCCTAGAACAGTGCCTGGCACACAGTAAGCACTTTATAAATACCATAATTATTATTTCCCTGTAGGCCCCACTTCTCTATTCCCTAGAGAATCAATTCCTGCTTGCTAAACTCCATACTAATCCGCTTTCCCTGAGACACTTCTTCAGCCATCAATTCTACAGATACGATTTCCTTCCCTGCAGCAGATTTCCATCTTGCGTCAATTCAAGACATTCACTATTAAATAGATTCAGTTGTGCGATAGATAGGGAAGCCAAGATACTACTTCCTAATGAGGAATGGCCATCAGTCAGAGAAATCCTTTGATGATGCTTAGAGATAAGGCTGACTTCACAACTCTTTCCAAATGCGAATTCCGACGTTCTTCGTTCTGGCCAGACTGACTGGCTATTATTTTTGGAGCCATTCCCCAAGGACGGGGACGCCTTTCCTTCACATTACCAATGCAGAGGCAGTAAACTCTATTTAATTGTATCTGCATTGCTTGTGCAGACTTTCAGAAAAGGAAATGTTTCTCTGCGAAAGAACTAGTCAGCAGTTTGGGCTTGGCTTTAGGCTACACGGTTTGAATGGTAATCTGAGCTCTCTTCACCACGAATGATAAATCTTCAGTTCTCCTAGAATGTGGAGGTTACATTCTCGATGAAACTCACATCAAGGAAAATTCGCATTATAATATTCAAGCCTTGACTAATGCAATCACATCGTGTTCGATCCAGACGGGCCAATCAATCAATCGATGGTATTTACGGAGCCACACACTGTGCAGAAAACTGTACTAAGAACTTGGGGGTGTACAATAGAGTAAATAGACATGATCTCTGCCATGAAGGAACTTCCTATCTAGCCAAAGAGACAGACAGCAAAATGAAGCCATGTGGCTTAGTGGATAGAGCACGGGCCTCGCAGTCCGAAGGACCTGGGTTCTAATCCTGACTTCTCCACATGTCTGCTGTGTGACCACAGGCAAGTCACTTAACCATGCCTCAGTTACCTCATCTGGAAAATGGGGATAAGAGTGTGAGCCCGAGTGGGGCAGGGACTGTGTCCACCTGATTAACTTGTATTAACTTGAAGAAGCGTGGCTTGGTGGAAAGAGCCTGGGCTTTGGAGTCAGAAGTCATGGGTTCTAATCCTGGCTCCACCACTTGTCCGCTGTGTGACTTTGGGCAAGTCACTTAACTTCTCTGAGCCTCAGTTACCTCATCTGTAAAATGGGCATTAAGACTGTGAGCCCCACGAGGAACAACCTGATCACCTTGTATCCATCCCAGTGCTTAGAACAGTGCTTTGCACATAGTAAGCGCTTAACAAATGCCATTATTATTATTATTACTATCATTATTATTATTATTATTATTATTATTATTATATCTATCACAGAGCTCAGAAAAGTGTTTGGTACATAATAAGTGCTTAATGAGTAACCTAATTATCATTTTTGTTACTATTACTATTAAATTGCAGTTGGGGAAGTCACCTAGGAAGAAGATAACATCAATCAGTCCTATTTACTGAACACTTAATATACACAGAGCACTGTGCTAAGTCTTTGGAGAGTACAGTGTTATAGAGCTGGTTGACATGTTCCCTATCCAACACCTATAATGAAAACACCCATTTGGTTTGCTTGTGTGTGAGAAGACAGCCTCTACTAGGATAGTTCAGCTTTTCCTGCAGGTTCCTGACCTCTACAATTTGGGGTTGGCTCTATTTTGCGATGGAATGATGAATATTCAGTAGAATGAGCCACTTTTCAACGCACGTGAAACTTTTCTGACTATAATCATCAGCATCATCAATGGCATTTATTGAGTGTCTACTGTGTACAGAACACTGTACTAAGCACTTGGGAGAGTAAAATACCAGAGTTGGTAGACATGATTCCTGTCCAAAATGAGCTCACAATCTAGAATGGAAGAATCTTGTTAGGCCCTCTCATTAAATCTTCTAGAGCAGAGGAAGGGGAACACAGCATTTTTCAGTAACAAAAAACACAGCATTATTATCATTATTATTATATGCCTAGAGCATTTATAGCCAGATAATTTAGTAGAGCCAGTCATAATTTATGCAACTGGTAGCCAATTATAAATATGCATTTATTTTTCAAAAGCAAGGAGGCACAGGAAACTTTTCCCCCTAAAGCTCAAAATTTACTAGAAGAAAAAACGTGTATATTCATTCAACTGTTTTTATTGAGTGCATACTGTGTGCAGAGCCCTGTACTAAGTGCACACGTTTGAGCATATTCAAAGGCACTTGAAAAGTTTTCTTAATGAGTGCATTTTTTCTTGACTTAAATGATAGGTGTATTGATGGCTATCATGAATCAGTTCTGTTTTGAAGTTGCTTTTTAATAGAACTGAGCAATAATTTTCAAACATGACAATTCCTCCCAAATGAAAATTTTGTCAATTTATGGGATTAGAATTTGATGCAAAATTGTTCAAATAGGAATGTAAAGAATTAATAAATGCAATCGAAATTAATATCAAATATAACAGAAATCCTGATCTCATTCCGTCAGCCTCTTTTACTTTGATTTTCTATGAAAGTCTTTCATTCCTCTGCTTCCATGACACTTAAAAGGGTGTCCCAGTGGGAAGGCGGGGGAAACGCAAATAACAGAGCTAATAGATTAACACAATCATTCCGCCTTTGCTCCTCCTCATGTTCTGCTGTGAAATTTCACTTTTTATTAAAAATTGGATTCTTCAAAGGTGAGTGGGCATGACAGATTCTTTCAGGTGCGGCTCTTCAATCTGGACCAGTTACAGCAAAAGCTCTTTGACTGCAAAGTTTCAGTGGCTCTGTGTCTCAGAATAAGATAGAGTTTCTCCAGTTATGGGTTGGGCATCCTGATTAATTCCGTAATGCCTACTTGAATTGCCTTTTGATTTCCAGCCATGAGTAAGCTTTAAGGATAGCTCTCCTTCCGTATGTCATTGTAATCTGTTGTATTAACCCACAGGCTTAATATAGGACTCTGCACACAGTAAACTATCAATAAATACCATTGATTGATTGATTGATAGCACCTGCTTTTTGTTCCTCTTTTCAACACAAATATTTTATAAGCTCAGATTTTTAGAAATGATATGATTTTCAGCGACCCACCCCTCTGAAAATTGGCACGTCTTGGATCTAAAAGAAATCGGGCTGGTCTAATGAAATCCAGGAAATGAATGTAAAATGCATTTAGGGTGCTCTTCTATAAATTTCAGAAGGAATTCTGAATATGTGTCCTTTGGGTGGCTTCCTTAGTCTTGTCATTTTGGGATCAAAAAGGATATAATAATAATTATAGTTGTAGTATCTGTTCAGTACCTACTCTTTGCCTCTGTGTTCAATGCTGGGGAACAGCAATCAGATTAGACATGGTTCCTGTAACACAAAAAAGTCATAGTCTAAGTAGGAGTGAAAACAGGTATTTAATTATTCTTCACTTAACACATGAGGAAACTGAAGCACAGAAAAGTTCATTATCCTACCCAAAGTCAAAGAGCAGGCAAGTAGTTTCTCAATCATATTTATTGAGCACTTCTTGTGTGCAGAGTACTGTACGAAGTGCTTGGAGATTACAATATAACAAAGTTGGTAGAGACCTTCCTAGCCCAATAATAGCCTGGGTCTCCAAACTTCAGGTCCTGGGCTACACAGAAAGTGAATTAAGATGGCTTAGTAAGTACTATTCCTTTCTACGAAAGAATTCTTCTACCATCTCTACTGCACTAGTCTTCCCAAGTGCTTAGAACAATTCTCTGAATATGGTAAGCCTCAGAAAATACTGATTGACACTGATTTAATAAGTATTAATTGACTGATGGATTGATGGATGCCATTTATTAAGCACTGTACTGGGTGCAGAATTAAATACAGGACAGCAAGAAAATAGGCATAAATAAATATTAAAAGGACAATGAAAATTTTGTGGCCCAAACAAAATGTGAAGAATTATAATTTATACAGCTAAAGGTGATAAATATACACTTACAACATAAGCAGTGAAAAACAACAAATTACAAATTGCAAAATCAACAGTCAAATGCAGGAACAATGAGTAATGGAGTTTTTACAGTTTTCCCAATTGTCTATTCTTCCCATGCAAACAAAGTGCTCAATAAGTTGCTGTTGATGATGATGGAGCAAGGGTCTGTCACTGGAAAGCAGAAGAATAAGGCCCGGCTGTCATTTGACTAGGTTGATAGTAAAAATGAGGCATTTGGAAACATGATGTCAACTGGACAGTAGATGGGGATTTGCTCAACACCTCCAAGTGGAAAGCATTACACTAAGTGCTTGAATCATGTGTTTAAAAAAAAAAATTAGACATGGTCCCCGCCTTCTACTAACACGGCTAGTTGCTAGTTAGCAGAAGGAAATACAATCAGACCTACTAGAGAATGCATTCTGGATAAATTTGGCCCAGACCCATGAATTAAATAAGAAAGGGAGCTGACTGAATAGCTAGACTGAAACGGACTATCCCAAGCATTCACTGTGGTCAGAACACATTCTCAGAATACAAGAAATAGCATATTCTGGGAGATCTTTCTTGATTGCATTCCTCCAGGTTTCTTTTGGTTTCGTTTTTGGGCCGGGGGGGTGGTGGGGAGGAGGTTATGGAATTTCATTCATTCATTCATTCAATCGTATTCATTGAGCGCTTAATGTGTGCAAAGCACTGTACTAAGCACTTGGGAAGTACAAGTTGGCAACATATAGATATGGTCCCTACCCAACAACTGGCTCACAGTCTAGAAGGGGGAGACAGACGAAAAAATAGAGCATGTAGGCAGGTGTCAAAGTCGTCAGAACAAATAGAATTAAAGCTATATGCACATCATTAACAAAATAAATAGAATAGTACTCCCAAGTACTGCATATAATAGACATTCATGACCATGTGCAACCTGATAAACGCGTACCGACAAGAAGAGTGCCAGTGACTTCCGCCCCACTTTGGGGCACATTCCCCTCGTAAATCCACAGAGCGCATATTATTTCAGTCTCCCACCATGTAGCAGAAGAATCAGAGCAAAAGCAGTAATAGGATCAGGATTAATTTTTATTAGGACCAGTAATGCAGGAGAGATCATGTGACTATGGGTTTGGAAAGAACCAGCCCCAAATTGGAAATCATTGACATTTCTGCCTGAATGATGACTTGTCAAATAACTTCCCTGGGACAAACAGCCCCAAACACTAAGCAAACGTCAACCCATTTATTTGCTCTCCTGAGTGAAACTGCTTGGCCCACAGTTTTACCAATCCCAGATCACATCCAGTATTTGTTCAGTGCTTACCATGTGCCAGGCACTGTATTAAGCACTGAAGTAGATAAAAGCTAATCAGGTTGGACACAGTCCATGCCCCACATGGGGCTCACAGTTTGGACTGTAAGCTCATGAAGGTCAGGAAATGTGTCTGTTGATTGTTGTATTGTAATCTCCCACGTGCCTAGTACAGTGTTTTGCACATGGTAAGCACTCAATAAATATGAATCAATATGAATCGATATGAGTATGAATGAATCCTCATTTTACCGATAAGGGAACTGAGGCTCAGAGAAGTGAAGTGACTTACCCAAGGTCGCACGCAGACAAGTGGCAGAGCAAGCTAAGAACTCAGGTCCTCTGACTCCCAGGCTCTATCCGCTAGGCTACATTACTTCCTTACGACCACACTGCTTCTCCCTGCGTCCCGTCCATGGGTTGCTCTCCAATGATTGGGAGAGGAGCCTCTGATCTTTGAGGAATTCACCGAATAGCAGGATTGTTCATTCCCTAAGGCTACATTTCCTTCCTGGAACTTCTCAGATCCAGAGGAAGGAAGAATGAATGTGGGTTTGCAGGAGATGAGAGCTAGCCGTGAGAGCTCAGAAGACAGGAATTTATATTCAGTCCTGAGGTTAATGGACCATTGCCATTTCAGTCTCCCACTATGTAGCAGGAGAATCAGAGTGAAAGCAGTAATAGAATCAGAACTAATTTTTAATAGGACCGGTAATGCAGGAGAGATCATTTGACTATGGGTTTGGAAAACACTGGAGCACGTTTTGCATAGATAAAGTTAAAACGGTCAGACTTGAGAATCGTTTTATTTAACACTGCGGAGAGCAGTTTTGAAAAGTCAGAAGCTGGAAGATGCAGTAAGTGCGCAATAAATACCATTGAGGGAAACGATGGGAAGGTTCGGTAACCGGGGAAGGTAAGTGTCAGACCTTTGGAGAGAGTGTTTTGGGGTTTTTGATGAGTAAATAAATAACAGTAGAGAAGTAATATTATTATCATGATATTTTAGCATTTATTATGGTAATGTAATAATTATATATTTGTTAGGCAGTGGTTATGTACCAAGCACTGCCACTTTGACCTTGGGCAAGGCATTCCACTTCTCTGTGCCTCAGTTACCTCATCTGTAAAATGGGGATTAAGACTTTGAGCTCCAAATGGGACAACCTGATGGCCTTGTGTCTACCCCAGCACTTAGAACAGTGCTTGGCACATAGAAAGTGCTTAACAAATACCAGCATTATTATTATTACTAAGTTCTCAGGTAGATATAAGATCATCAGGTCAGGCACAGTCCCTGTCCCACAAAGCCTCACATTCTAAGATGGTGGGAAAACAGTCGTACAAATAGGGAAGCTGAGGTGAAGAAAAGTTAGGTTACTTGCCCAAAGTCACACAGCAGGCAAGTGGAAGTACCAGGGTTACAACCCAGGTTCTCTGATTCCTAGACTTGTGCTGTTTCCACTAGGGCCACTCTGCATCTGTAAACATTCTAGAAGCTTCAGAGGAAAGTCTCAGAAAAAGATACCTCAAGAGATCCTCGGTAGAAGAACGATATGTTGGAAGTCGCTGAGAAAAATGATAATCAGCTGAGTGCCTCTAAGTTGTCATATTTTCAGAATCACCTGACGCAAGATGAATCTGGTTTAATTCATTTCTTTAAAAGGAATGCGCGGCATATGACAAATGAAGCAAAGTAGGTAGATACAAGTGTAAAGCAAATTAGATTTATTATAATTGCATCGGAGTCTTGGAAAAAAGTTGTTACTTCCTAGATAATGCATTTGATAGCCTTGTAGAAACAGTATGTATAGTCCAATGCATACTTTAACGATAATGACTTTCCAGAATCATATTAATAAAGAATTATGGCTAGTCAGTACAGCCTTTTCTGATTAAGGATTTCATATTCACGGTTTTAACAGTAATACTATATTTAATTGTCCTTGGTAAATGAAGTAAATTTGTTAAGTCCTAATCTTTTTATAGATTCATTATTTTTATTGGAATTCCTATTATGTGCTGGGCTCAAGATAAAATTATTAGTAATATTTTATTTGTCACTGAAAAAGAAAATTCCCTAGGTCGTGTTGCCTTTGGATTACTAGAATGAAATCATATTTCTGTTACTGTGTTGTAGAAATAGATCTCTTTCTCCACAAACATTTTCTTTTTACGTTCATAG
Source organism: Tachyglossus aculeatus (assembly GCF_015852505.1). NCBI lineage: Eukaryota > Metazoa > Chordata > Mammalia > Monotremata > Tachyglossidae > Tachyglossus > Tachyglossus aculeatus. The sequence goes on from NC_052081.1 coordinate 16,765,789, forward strand.
TGAAATTTTGTTATTGTGAATTCTAATGTAACACAGATTTTAAGAAGGAAATGGAATGAAAATCCTATATGGCTGCAATCTTCCTAAATGAACATTTACTTAGTAATTTGTAAAATGACTTTCTTCCAAGATGATCAAATGCTTTGGATCACATTAGTCATCATCATCATCATCATCATCAATCGTATTTATTGACCACTTACTATGTGGAGAGCACTGTACTAAGCGCTTGGGTAGTACAAATTGGCAACATATAGAGACAGTCTCTACCCAACAGTGGGCTCACAGTCTAAAAGGGGGAGACAGAGAACAAAACCAAACATATTAACAAAATAAAATAAATAGAATAGATATGTACAAGTAAAATAAATAGAGTAATAAATATGTACAAACATATATACATATATACAGGTGCTGTGGGGAAGGGAAGGAGGTAAGATAGGGGGAGGCAGAGGGAGACGAGGGGGAGAGGAAGGAAGGGGCTCAGTCTGGGAAGGCCTCCTGGAGGAGGTGAGCTCTCAGTAGGGCCTTGAAGGGAGTCATACCCCAGCGGTGAGGAATAAGAACTAAGTACTGTCCTTCTTTATAAACAGAGAAAGGAGGTATAAAGATTTTAAGTTTTTTTCTACAAAAATGTTCTATCAATGTTTCCCCACTCCTCAAGAGCCTCCAGTAGTCCACCTCCACATTAAATGGAAACTACTTACCATTAGCTTTGAAACACTCAATCTCCTTGCCCCCTCCTAACTACCTCCCTTCTTTGATAAACTTGCCCTTAAATTAGCACCTTTTATTCACCCCGCCCTCAGCCTCACAGAATTTATTTTATTAATCTCTATCTCCCTCTCTAGACTTTTAGCTCACTGTGGGCAGAGAATATGCCTACCAACTCTGTTATATTGTACTCTTCCAAGCACCTGGTAGAGTGCTCAGTGAATATGATTGATTCATTATTTGGCTGAATTTGGGGCAAGGAATGTTTCTGTAACATTGTTGTACTGTGCTCTCCCAGACGCTTAGTACAGTGATCTAAGTGCTCAATAAATATGATTGATTGATTGGCCCAGTTCAAATCTTTGTTATAAAAAGACTAGATGATGCCATATAAAACTTCATTTTTACCTATCAAATGCTGCCTCAGCCTTGTCAAGTGAAAATTCTAAAAGCATACAGTGGATAGAATTATCACAGCTTACAATTATCAGAGTAAGAAGATTAAATGGCTTACTTCCTGTCATTCTTCCTTACCTTGAACTGAGTTTATCTTCCTCCACCAAAAACAGAGTTGTTCTTTAAAAGCTACTCTACCTTATTTTGAATTTCATCTGTAAAGGTTATTCTTTTTTTAAATTCACCAAAACATAGCTGTTTATGCCTTGGGAGCCATGGGATAAAGGGGCTTTTTAAGCTGAACCCCAGCCTTGTTTATACCAGACCTCTGATTAAACCTGTGTTTTTTCCACCATGGCTAAATATCAATCGATCAGTCAATCAATCATATTTACTGAGTGCTTACTGTGTGCAGAGCACAGTACTAAGTACACAGTACTTGAGAAAGTACAATATAATGGAGTTGGTGACATGTTCCAAAAAGACCCCAAATGGGGTTTTTGTCCAGACCTTTAACATCTGATCCATTCCAATTCCCGTCATCCCCCCCAACATGGCTGCCTCCTTCCTGCTCCCATATTAAAAATGAAAATCTGTTACATGTCATCAAAGCAGGAAGCATTTGGAACTGTACACACTACTGCAATTACCTCGTGCTGTCTAGCTAAGGAAAGAATTGTTGAAAAGCGAGTCCTGGCTTTGAAGTTGTGCAATTCTTTCAAAATGGAGTTGATCCAAGAGTTCAGTGAACCACCAAACATAGAGGCAGTGAAACATCTCTTTAATTGGGTAGAAGGGATGCCTCATAGCCCTGAAATTTTGACTGCATTCATGATTGCACAAAATCTGGGGCTTTGTATATTCTAGGTGACAGGTGTTTCTTCAAGAATCAAAAGCGAAGTGCATGCTGAAGAATAATAATGTACAAGGGAAATGGTATAATGGGGAAAAGATCAAAATAGAATCACAGATAGGACAGAGATAGATAAATATTTTCTAGTTCATTTTCCTACCTTCAGGCTGGAGCACATCTAAGCCTCTAAGCCTTCCCGGCATATTTCGTTTTTTTATGGTATTTGTTAGGCCCTTCTATGTACTAACTGTAGTTTGACTTTGGGTAGATACAAGCTAATCAGGTTGGACAAGACCCATGTCCCACATGGGGCTCACAACCTTAAATCACATTTTACTGGTGAGGTAACTGGGCCCAGAGAAGTGAAGTGGCTTGCCCAACGTCACACAGCAGACAAGTAGCAGAGTTAGGATTAGATCCCGGGCTCTTCTGAATCCCATGCCTATGTTTTTTACACTAGACCATGCTGCTTCTCAATACAATGCAATTTATAGTTGCATTTGGAAATCTATCCTTATCAAATCGTCATCTCCTCCCAGTGCCAAGGATTATCTTTATTTTTAGAGTAACACAAACCAACAAAATGCTTCTGACTACTAAAATTAATCCAGGAACAATCAACTTAATAAATAAAATATAATAAATAGTTCTAGGTTATAAATACATACTTTGTAATATAGATTTTAATGTCACTATGAGTAATTTTCTTTGTTACTAGAAAAAAAAAGTGCCCATATAAAGATAATGGCATTCTGATAAAGGAAGGGGACTATTCATAATGGAAGGGAATAAACATACTAATCAAATACAGTTTTGTAATTAATCACTGTCTTCTACAGGTAGTCCATCACGTCTATATTTTGAGGAATTTTTTCCCAGGAGAATGTTCAGTCAATCAGTGGCATTTATTGAGCACTTACTTTATACAGAGTTCTGTACTAAACACCTAGGAGATTACAATGCAGTTGGTATGTATGACTGTGACTTTCAAGGCCCTTACAGCATAGCATAATATCCTATTATGAAATAAGATGCCCTTAAAATTTGCTTTTAAAACTAGGAGGCTTCCAAGACTAGTTTTCTAAAGGGTATGACTAGCTTTTTTATTGTGTTTGTTAAAGTTCTTACTATGTGCCAAACCCTGTTCCAAAAGCTGGACTGGTTACAAATTAATTAGGTCGGACGCAGTCCGTGTCCCGTATGGGTTTCACAATCTAAATAGGAGGGAAAATAAGTACCCCTATTTGGAAGTTGAGGAAACTGAGGCACAGAGAATGAGGTGTCTCGCCCAAGGTCACACAGCAAGCAATTGGCAGAGCCAGGATTAGAACCCAGGTCCCTGTGCTCTCTCCATGAGGCTATGCTGCTTCCATCATGGCTATATTCATCCCTCTCTCTCTGTCTTGAATTCGTGGCTGTGTGGTTGCCAGGTTACTACTGGACTTCATTTCTGACCAAGGAGTGCACACCAGGAGCATCAGAGACCCAGTGGAGCCTTGGTCCCCTCATGGCTACGGTCTTCTGGAAGAAGCAGTGTTTTAATAAATGTCTCAAAGTGCCCTAAGCATCTTTGTTGAGATTCACAGTAATACCTCAAAACAGGGGGATACCAGCACAGTGCTTTTGTATGGGATTAGCCCAACTAACCTGGGTCACCCAATCCATAAAACATTCCTGATTTTTGCTCAACCTATGAGGGAAATGCAGGAAAATCTTCAGACTCAAATCAAAATTAAAATGGAGTATACTTTCACTAATTGGTCACTCCTGGTTCTATCTTTGGTCTCAATTAACCATATCTTTCCTTTGAAGGAACTAGCTCATGACTCCTGTAATATAATAGATAAGGGTTCCTGCTTCAAAGATCCTGGGAGGATCCTGGGAGGACTAGTACATAGTAAGCGCTTAATAAAAACCACAATGATTATTAGTATTATTACTGTGCAACTCAGGGCTTTCCTTCTACTTAACCTGGCTTCTGTGTTTGGCATGGTTGTCTTGGTGAGGTGTTGGGGTGGTGAGGGGGGCTAGTGTTGGCAGCCACAGGAGCTGAGGTGAATAGCCAACATGGCCTAGTCGATAGTCACTTCCTTTCTCTGTGCCTCACTTACCTCATCAGTAAAATAGGGATTGAGATTGTGATGCTCACAAGGGACAGGGACTGTGCCCAACTTGATTTGCTTGTATCCACCCCAGCCCATAAGACAGTGCCTGGCACATAGTGGGTCACCCCTCCCTCCCTCCCTCAAGCTACCTGCGCCATCTTTGTGCAGGGCAAGAAACAATAATAATAATAATAATAATAATAGTATTTGTTAAGCACTTACTATGTGCCAAGCACTGTTCTAAGCACTGGGGTGGATACACGTCACCCCCTGGACTGGAATGCCCGCCTTCCTCTCCCCCACATCCCCTTCTCCATCCCCCCTGCCTTACCTCCTTCCCTTCCCCACAGCACCTGTATATATGTTTGTACACATTTATTACTCTATTGATTTATTTTACTTGTACATATCTATTCTATTTATTTTATTTTGTTAATTTGTTTGGTTTTGTTCTCTGTCTCCCCCTTCTAGACTGTGAGCCCACTGTTGGGTAGGGACTGTCTCTATATGTTGCCAACTTGTACTTCCCAAGCGCTTAGTACAGTGCTCTGCACACAGTAAGCGCTCAATAAATATGATTGATTGATAGTAGGCATTTAACAAATACCATTGTTGTTATTATTTTTAGTATTCAGGACAGAGAGATGGGCCCCCTCTGGTACTGAGGAAGACTAGCCCAGCCCTGAAAGAAGTCCTGGTCCAGGCCAAAGCTGCACTGAGGACTCACTTCATAGTGAGGGGTCTTCCAGCCCCAGGGCATTGCTGTTGAAAGCTCTCTAGTGTTAATTGGACCACCATCCCTCCATCCAGCAGTGAGAGGCAGCGTTGCTCAGTGGAAAGAGCCCGGGCTTGGGAGTCAGAAGTCATGGGTTCTAATCCCGACTCCGCCACTTGTCAGCTGTGTGACTTTGGGCAAGTCACTTCACTTCTCTGTGCCTCAGTTCCCTCATCTGTAAAATGGGGATTAAGACTGTGAGACGCACATGGGACAACCTTGATTACCTTGTATGGCCCCAGCGCTTAGAACAGTGCTTGGCACGTAGTAAGCGCTTAACAAATGCCAACATTATAATCCAGCCATTGAGGACTTCTTGGTGGGTTGAGATGGGGAGGGAGACCCCTTGCCTCAAACACTTTCTCAAACTTCCCAGACTTTGGCTTGGTTACAATAGTTATAATTAGGGTGGTATTTGTTAAGCGCTTATTACGTGTCAGGCACTGTTCTAAGCACTGGGGTGGATATAAGCAAATCGAGTTGGACACCCTCTTTCCCATATGGGGCTCACAGTCTCAATCCCCAGTTTACAGATGAGGAAGCTGAGGCACAGAGAAGTGAAGTGACTCGCCCAAGGTCACACAGCAGACAAGTGGCAGGGACAGGATTAGAATCTATGACCTTCTGACTCCCAAGCCCATGCTCTATCCACTATACCATGCGGTACTTGTTAAGCACTTACTATGTACCAAGCACTGTACTAAGAACTTGGGGGTAGATATAAGGTAGCACAGCCCCTCTCCCACTCAGGGATCACAGTAAGAGGGGAGGGGAGAAGAGGAGTTTCAATCCCATTTTCCAGATGAGGAAACTGAGGAACAAAGAAGACAAGTGACTTGCCCAAGGTCACACAGCAGTTTTGCACAGTTTGTAAAATAAGTTCCAGCCCATTCAATGACCAGGCGTGTCTACTCCAAACCACGCTGGTCTCTAGAAATAACAATCAGACTAGCAGCGACCTGTTCTCTCTTTGTTTTTCTAGCCCTCACTGCAAGAAAGAAATTAACCACAGTGACAGCAAGAATAGCCTGGGTTCCACTGGGGCTATGTGCTCTGAAGAGATGCGGACTCATAGAGACGGTGGCCACAAATCTGTTCTCGGCACATTTCACTTCGCTGAAACTTGCTTTCTACTGAATGATCAAGAGGGGAAGCAAAAAATAAATTGCCTTATGGGTCATTTAACCCTATCCCTCGTGGGCCTTAAAATAGAGGAAGGTTTATCAAAGGAAGAGGCACTAAGTATAAGCTCTAAGACACTTTCCTACCCTTGAATTCAAAAAATACTTCTTTGGTCATTTCTGCCTTTGATAGTCACAGGATGCCAAACCCAGTTTTAATTTGCAGTGGGAATCCTGTCAGTAGGAAGGATTAATAAAAAGGTTGATCTTTCCATACACCTCAGTGTTTCTCTCCTCTGATAAATGCAGCTAGAGCAAATTATTTGGAAGAATGAACTCATCCAGCATTTGAAACTGTGTTTTAAGACATCGAGGAGGCAAAGGGCAGCTTTTACTCTCTGATAGGGTACACCCCAAACTTAACTCTGAGGTTAATCACTCACCAGCTATAGGTGCTGCTCTCCACAAAAGATAAAAGCAAAACAATTGAAAAATAAGTCAGAGTCTCTTAGCTCATCAGCCAGACAAGACCTTCTGTCTTTCCTCCATGTCATCCATTACTGACTTGATTAATTCTCCTGATTTAGATCTTCCAGAAGAAATAATCGCATTACTTCTAAGATTAATCGGAAATCCCCTTTATTTTTATGTTTCACCACTGTTCTTTTGTACAGATTTTTATGACCAGTCTCGAACTTTCTCCCTTTTGACCCATCTTCCCACTGCAAAACGCAGTAACAGATCAGTTTTCCATTCCACAAGGGGTGAGATGTAAATCTCTCATGTGAATCAAGAGACATGTGTTACTTACAATTGACTCCTGAAGTAATTCTAAGGAATATATTTTGCACCTTTCCAGTAATTCTTCATATAGTTTTGGGTCTCCAGAGTTTCAGCTCCCGATAACTACTGCCTGCAGCATGGATGAGTACTTGATATGTTGTGACAAATGGAAGAAAACCTTTAAGATGGTCACCCTCCATAGGACTCATTTTACAGTTCATTCGTGATGTGATTTCTCAGGGAATCTACTACTTTCAGTGCTGTCTGAGCTTGCAGATGCTTGACTAGGTAGAAACTATGGCAATTAACATTGGACATAGAATGAAATCAAGCCGAGTGTGCACATGTTAGTCTTTTGCTCTATAGTGAGAACTCTGGGCTTTCTAAAGAGTCATTGGCTTTTAATCCAGTGTCCCTTGGTTAAGTATGATACCTGTGAGAAGAATGATCAAAACAATGCACTACCCTGAAAATGTCTTACAAGAAAAATCAAGATCCATTATTCTATTCTATGTCTGTCGCTATGGACGATCCCCTAAAGAAGTATGTTTTGTCAAAATAACTATTCATATGAGGTTCCCTAATCATATGGGATTGTTACTCCCAGGCCCATGTTCTATCCACTAGTTCATGCTGCATCTCTTGATTAGATATAGCTTAGATATAGGAGCCTGTGGCTATTGGCTTAAATCCCACGACTGACATGAGCAAAGTGGAAGACAGCAGTCCAGATCTAACGTCAGCCGAAGCACTGATGAAATCATGTGTCTAGTACTAGTAAAAAAATCAATGATCGGCGATTAGAGATAACTTTGCTTCCGTCACCCCTGAAACGATGTTAACAATTACTGGATCACACATAAAGCTGTGCGAAATTGTTTCACTGAAAATTTTCATTTTTGTGAAAAGGACTATTTAATGGAGCATTTCAATGGACTTTGCTGTTGCAGTTAGTTGTTGGCACTTTTTCCAAATTGGACTGCACTGTGGCTGATTGCTGCCTCCAGCTCTTTCCCGACATCTGTTGGAGTTCATCATGTTTTCAGGCAACTCATACTGACTTCATGATGCTAATATTTTTCTGAATGGAAGTTCTCCAAAGTTTTGGAAGCATTTATATTGTATAGGTAGTGGAGCTAAATCTCTATATATAGATTTGTTCCCAACATGGATTTTGGTACATTTTTAATTGGCATATTTTGCCTTTCTCATCCGTTGGACAGAATTTTAATCATTTACTTCATATTTGGTGCATTCATAATTCATGCTCCTCTAATTGATAACCCAGGCTGGCAAAATCTTTGGATGGTATCAAAATAATTGAAACGGCCTAGGATATTGAATGGGACTTGTCACAAATGAAGAAAAGTCCAATCATGAAACATTAAATATTCTGGAGTCTATAAGAATGTATATCTCCCTCAGATACAAAGACTAAATCTTTGTTTAATGGGGCTCAGAAGAGCTAGTCATCAAAATGCACTAACTAAATATTGCATTGTTTCAAAGAGTTATTTCGGTCTAATTACTATGAAGAATATCATTTTACAGTGGTGTTTATTTTTCTTAATTTATCAATTAAGTCATTGGAAAGGGCAAACCAAACAGTTCAAAGCAAAGGAAATTTTCTCCATTCCTTAGAAGCCGAGTGAAAAACTTGCAGAATTGCACATCAGATAGTGCCATTCCAAAAAGAATGATAATAACAAAAAAAATCAGTCCTCAGAAACAAGCCTTTCCTACCAAACGCATAAGCTGATTTGGGACCATTAATCGAAAACTTGACACTGTTCTTACTGTCCTACTTCAGGTATAGTCTGATGTGCTAGAAAAGCATTTATTTACTTTAAGTTTATAAACATTGCTGAGCATAAATATTGTCAAGTATATGATCTTCCTTGATGTATGTGCAGGGAAACTAGAGGCAGCCTATCATTGTGTTTCTGGGAAGATGGAAAATGGCCAGAGAAATCAATTCCCAAACCTCCATCAATGAGGATCTAAAAATCCCTTCAAGATATAGTAGCTTGACATCTGGTTATTTTCAAGGATAAACAATTGCAATTAGATTTTCTCTACAATCAGAGATGCAGCCTGCCCCATCGATTAAAACCACGGAAACTCTCAACCACCTATTGTTTTGTACAGTTGGATTCCTGAAATGGAATTACTTGGTTTATAAACACATGAAAAGTTTTTTCTTTCATGTAGAATGCTTCCTTCCTCCAATGTTCACGGCTCAAAGGGAAGTACGGCATTTTCTAAGGATGGATACCCAATCTTGACAATAGAAAGATAATTGCAGATGGGTTTCAACATTGCAGCTGATATAGATTGCACCCTGCTGGTTTATCCTTTATTCCTTAATTTTGGCATTCTGAGTTCTAGTAAAGCTGCCAACTCCAATAGAACCCACAGCTGTAGTGCTTAGATTGCAAGCTCCTTGAAAGTAGGGATGGTGTCTCTTTCTTCTACTATACTCTCCTATGCCCTTTGGTCAGTGACATCTATTTGGAAGTTGCTCAGTATGCATAATCGATTTGTTGATTGGTTGGAGCAGAAGTGATGGCAACACGGCAATCTGGAGAAGAAAAAGCAGAGAGGCTATGCAGCCTCCTTCTCCTCCTCCTCCTCTATCCTCCTCCACATCCTCCTTTTCTTTTTCTTCTTTCTCCACTCTCTCCTACTACTTCCCTTCCTCCTCTTTCCTCCTTCTCCATCAGTCTTTTTTATTGAATGCTCATTGTGTGCAGAGCACTGTACTAAAGCACTTGGGAGTATAACACAGTTGGTAGACATGTTCCCTAGCCTCAACGAATTTACAGTCTAACTGGGGAGACAGACATTAAACTAAATTATAGACACATATATAATTGCTGTGGGTCTGAGTTTGGGGTGAATAAAGGATAGAAATCCAGGAGCAAAGGTGGTCCAGAGGGGAGATGAAGTAAGGGAAATGAGGATTTAGTCGGTGTTGCCAAATTGTACTTTCCAAGTACTTAGTACAGTGCTCTGCACACAATAAGTGCTCAATAAATATGACTGAATGAATGAATGAATGGAAGATCTCTGAGCAGCAACATGGCCTTGTGGAAAGAGTCAGAGAGCCTGAGTTCCAATCCTGCTTTTGCCACATACTTGCTGTGTGACCTTGGGTAACTCAACTTTTCTGTGCCTCATTTTCCTGTCTGCAAAATAGGGATTCAATACCTATTCTCCCTCCTACTTAGACTGTGATTCCCATAAGTGAGCTGATTATCTTCTGTTACCCCAGTGTTTAGCACACAGTAAGCACTTAATAAATACCACAATTATGATCTCTCTTTGTTAATTCTCTGTTTTCTCTTTCTCTTGTTTCCTCTTCTATTTACCAATTCTCTGCCTCCCCTCCCACCCCACTCTTTTCCTCTGCTTTACTTTCTTCTTAATCAGTCAACCAATCAGTGGCATTTATTGGGCACTTACTGTGTGCAGCACTCAGCTTAGTGCAAATAATAATAACAATATGAACAATAATCAATATCTGAGTTAAGTAACATGACCTGATTTTTATTAATGTGTAATTTTCCTTTCCTTTATGCTGAGCTTAAATACCAGTCAGAGAACCCTGTTGAGCTAACCAGGATTCCTGGGATATATTATGTGAATTAAATGTTCATTCAATCAAGCAGTTTTCAGTCAGGACCAAAGACCTCTTGGTACTTTATAATTCAATTTTTCAGGTTAAATTCAAGAGGAGAAACGTCAGTGGTAGAATGCATTCATGGCACCAGCATGGGTAGCTAAGTGCTTTTGACATGTCTAGTTTCATTCCCTGTTGCTGTTGGGCATTGTACTAACATTGTGGGAGTTACACAGAAATATCACACGGGGCTGCAGATTTGATCCTATAAAACAGTAATGCCTTCAATAAATCTCTATAACAACCCAGGCCTTCCTTCCGTTCACTCTACACCTCTCTCTCTGATCGCTCCTTCTCCGTGGAGGCTCCTCCTCTGCCTCCCACTCTCCATCTGTGAGGGCCCCTCATAGCTCGTTTCTGGGTCACTTTCTATTCTCCATCTCCATCCACTCCCTTGGCTCATTCGCTCCCACAATAGCAATAGTAATAATGATTATGGCATTTAAGTGCTTACTATATGCCAGGCACTGTTCTAAGCACTGGGATAGAAGCAAGATAATCAGGTTGGACACAGTCCCTATCCCATATAGGGCTCAAACTCTCAATCCCCATTTTACAGATGAGGTAACTGAGGCACAGAGAAATGGAGTGACTTGCCCAAGATCACGCAGCAGACAAGTGTGGAGCAGAATTAGAACCCATGTCCTTCTGACTCCCAGGCTCATCTTCTATCCAATAAATGCTGTTTCTATAATAATAATAATAACAACAACAATGGCATTTATTAAGCACTTACTATGTGCAGAGCACTGTTCTAAGCGCTGGGGAGGTTACAAGGTGATCAGGTTGTCCCACGGGGGTGGGGTGGGGGCTCATAGTCCTCATCCCCATTTTCCAGATGAGGTAACTGAGGCACAGAGAAGTTAAGTGACTTGCCCAAAGTCACACAGCTGACAATTGGCGGAGCCGGGTTTTGAACTCATGACCTCTGATTCCAAAGTCTGGGCTCTTTCCATTGAGCCACGCTGCTTCTCAATATACCTCAGTTAACTGATCTCTAAAATGGGGATTAAATCACTCTCCCTCTGATTTAGACTGTGAGCTCTATGTGGAACAGGAGCTGTGTCAAACCTGATTATCTTTGTATTTACCCCAGTGCTACTAAAATGCCTGACACGTGGAAAAACACTTAACTCCTACCATTAAAAAAAAATCCTAGTCCCTGTAGCACTTACGTCCAAATCTTATATACACTATTACTTCTTCCTACTCTTATACATGTTTCTCTCCCCCGCTAGAGTGTAAACTCCTTGAGGACAGGGATCATGTCTACGAATCTACTGTAGAGAAGCAGCGTGGCTCAGTGGAAAGAGCACGGGCTTGGGAGTCAGAGGTCATGGGTTAAAATCCTGGCTCTGCCAACTGTCAGCTGTGTGACTTTGGGCAAGTTATTTGACTTCTCTGTGCCTCAGTTAACTCATCTGTAAAATGGGGATTAAGACTGTGAGCCCCACGTGGGACAACCTGATCACATTGTATTCATACAATCATATTTATTGAGTGCTTACTGTGTGCAGAGCACTGTACTAAGCGCTTGTATCTTCCCCAGTGCTTAGAACAGTGCTTTGCATATAGTAAGTGCTTAACAAATACCATCATTATTATTATTACTCCCCCTAGGCTCTGCACACAGTAGGCACATTACACAAGCCATTAATTGAGTGACTGATAGATTGTCAATTAGATTTGCACTTGGTTTATTTGCCTAACTGGAGCTCATTTTAAGAATCAGTTGGGCAGCTACAATAGGAAAAACATCCCCACACCTCGTGAGGATCTCACAAACCTTTCTCTCTGCTTTCCTTCTCTGGCTCTTCCCCTCCCTACTTCAAGCAAAGAATCCCTCTCTGAACGGCAAATATTTGCTCTGCCTCTCACTCTCCTTTCTCCCTTCCCCTTTCCCCTTCAAAGGTAGCCCTTTTTATGGCATTTATTAAGCGCTTACTATGTGCAAAACACCGTTCTAAGCATTGGGGAGGTTACAAGGTGATCAGGTTGTCCCACGGGGGGCAAATGACCTTTCAATATAAACACCATGTTTCTATGCAAACGATTATGTGATATTTTTCCTGCCACCTCTCAGTTGATGCCAACTCGTTAGTTTCCGACTCTTATTCATCCAGGAAATATTAGGAATAAAAATAGAATGAAACCATGAAACACTGGAAATGCTATTGCTATGTTGATGTTGGATGAAGAGTCCCATCCTATGCAAGTGCTTTCTAATTTAGACTGTGAGCCCCACGTGGGACACAGGGACTGTGTCCAAACTGATTATTTTGTATCTCTCCCAATGCTTAAGACAGTGCCTGGGACATAGTAGGGTTTTAACAAGTACCTTAACAGAAAAGACTGAAAGTCAGGATATCTGGGATACAGCTCTGACTCTGCCACTTGCCTGCCGTGTGACATTGTAAAAGTCACCTAACCTTTGTGTCTCAACATCCTAATCTATAAAATGAGGATTTAAAATCTGCCCTTCCTCACCATTAGACAGTGAGTCCCATGTGGTATAGAGACTTTCCAATCAGATTTCCATGTATCTACCCCAGTCCTTGGCATGGTGCTTGGCAATGCAATGCTTGACCCATAATCAGGACTTAACAAATCTTACAATTATTGGGAAGCAGCATGATCTATTGGAAAGAGCATGGCCCTGACGGTCAGAGGACCCGTGTTCTAATTCCAGCTCCGTCGCTTCCCTGTTGCGTGACCTTCTTCCAGCCTCCATTATCTCATCTGTAAAATGGGGATTTAATGCCTTTTCTCTCTCCCCCTTAGCCTGTAGGCCCATGTGAGATGGGATCTATGTCCATCCTGATTATCTTGAATCTATCCCAAGGCTTAGTATGGTGTTTTGTATAAAGTAAGCACTTGAGTACCATAAAAAATGTATCCTCATTATTAGGCATCTAATCATTATAATGGAACATATAACATCCCTAACTTTGCATCTCTATCCTCTTGATGATCACTTTCTTTATCCCTTCTCTACTACAAGCAACAAGTACTGACCAAGGTATTCCTGGTGTGGGGATGCCGTGGTTATAGATAATTGCAGAATGAGGTGACTGTTTTAATTTCTTTCCCCTTTCTGGTCATGCCCATGTTTGAATGGCTCTTTTGGCTGTCACACTGTATTTAAAAGAACAGTCAGCTGAGACTTCAAGATTTCTTTGTTCCATCATGACTGATCGCTGTGAGCCCATCATCATTACGTGGTTGTAGGTTAGATTATTTTTTTCCCCTGGATCATTCCCTTTCACTTGCTCACACTGTTCCTCATCAGCCATTTTTCACCCCACTCAGCCTTATGAGTTCCAAGGCCGACTTTAGCTGATTAGAAAAACAAAGCAGTTTTCCATTATTGAATTGCATCTAATATGCGAGCCAAGAAGAGATGGATTTTCTGGGGGAAAAAATTCTCAATTGAATTGGAAAGAGGCGGCGGTATTATTAAATGTTTATCGAGTCCCCGATAATGCAATAAATGCTTTCCCAAATAAAAACAGTGATTCTCTCAGACCATGAAGGATAAAAAATGTGGAGAAAGCATGTAGAATGACCTGATGAAAGAAAAACATCTGGAGAATGTCCAGATGCTTTTTGGGTTGTTGATGAAGTTGACACTGGGGACCTGGATATTTTTCTGTCCCTTGTATTGGAAATGGAAATGTGGCTTGATAAATCAGCTTCATTTTCTTCCCTTGCAGACATTTTCTTCTGCCCAGACTTGCCCTGGCTAATGTGCACACCTCAGTCACTGATTTCCTTCTGATAGACAGGGACAGTTTTGTCGCCTTCGCTTCCTCTTTTCAGAACGCCAAGTGAATATTAAAATTATACATCATGCAGTTGAAAGTTTCAGGGGTTTCTTATCACATCAGCAGCTGAGTCTGAAGTACATGTCTCCTATGCCCAGTGTGGAAAATACTGAAAAGGGATCCCAGCTCTATATTCTGGGAATTTTATGTAAAACGACCAAACAAATGATGGTGCTGATTTTTTTTAACCTTACAAAGTCTAATTTTTCACCAAGATTCCCTCTACAATATGTGGGTATTTCCTTCATCATCTGCTTTAACAAACTGTCCAAGATCTAAAAGAGGATAAAATGAGCAAGGAGAAAAAAAAATAGAAGGATCAACTCTTCACCAGAGGGCCCAATAAATCCAAAGGAAAGTAGAGAAAAATCAGTGCTTTAATACAATTATTTAAGGTAGGGGTAATCCACAAAGAATGGAAGCATAACCTCATTTATCCATCCCCATTTGGTTCAATCAATCAATCAATCAAACAAGCAAGCAATATTACTGATTTAGGGTCTACTCTGTGCAGAATGCTGAGCTGCACATTTAGAAAAGTCCGCTCGAGGCAGAAGACACAGCCTTCCTGCAATGGAGCTCACAGTTCAACAAAGCAGAGGCACAAGGTAATTTACCGATACAAAGAAGAGAATGAGAAGATTGCTATGTGCTTTACTAATAAAATCAGTAAGTTGAAATGTACAGACATACTATGAACGGTTGTGAGTGCCAAAGTTTGGAGGGGAAATAAAACTGATGGAATCTTAATTGGGAATATATTGCCTGGGGAAAGGAAAACATTCAAGAAAGCCTCCTTAAAGATGTGAGATTTCAGGAAGGCCTTCAGACAGGGAGAGCTGTGATAAGGTGAATTTGAAGAAGCTGGGAATTCCAGTTAGGAGGGAGGGTGTGAGTGAGGAGTTGAAGGTGGAAAAATTGAATGAGAATCTCAGTGCAAATGTTAACTTGTGAGAAATGAAAGGCAAACTGTTGTAGGAAGAGAAAGAAAGCCGGGGTACAGTCTTTGAAGCAACGAGCAGTAATTCTTTCTGTGTTATGCAGAGAGGAATGGGTAATCACCGGAGAAGATTGTGGAATGAAAGACATGTACAGAGGAATGGTTTAGAAAAGTGATCCAGGGAGAAGAATGAAGTGTGGCTGGAGAAGGGAGATGATGGAAGCAGGAGACCAGAAGGGAGGCTGATTCAATCATATAGCTGGGCTATAACTATCCATCTGCACCAGGGTGGTGGCCATTTGGATGGAAAAGAAGGAGCAAAAGATTGAATGTAAGCATTGAAAGAGAGCAGGTAGTCTAGGGTCATAACTGAGGTGTTGCTTTCTGGAATTGGGATTATGGTGGACTGCATTTTTTTAAAATGATATTGTTAAACACTCAACATGTGCCAGACACTGTACTAAGCACTGAATTAGATACAAGCTTGGACACAGTCCCTGTCCCACATGCGGCTCACAGTCTCAATCCCCATTTTACAGATGAGGTAATGGAGGCACAGAGAAGTTAAGTAACTTGCCCAAGGTCACACAGCAGAAATGTGGTGGGGATGGGATTAGAACAGAGCAATCTCAACTCCCAAGCCTATGCTCTGTCCATTAGACCATCAAATGCACTGGGAAAGCTAGGAGGAAGAGTGAATTCGGGAGGGAAGATGAGGAGTTCTATTTTAAACATAGTGAAGCTAAATGGTCAGAGACGTGTGTCAGTGAAACAAACGTTAGATAGCGTTTCCTGAATAAGGGGGAATCCACAGTATAATACCAGACTAGGGGATAAACAAGATAGTCATCTGAGACAGGAATGAAGGAGGTAGAAACTAGAGAAGCAGCATGGCTCAGTGGAAAGAGCTCAGGCTTGGGAGTCAGTGGTCATGGGTTCAAACCCCGGCTCTGCCACTTGTCAGCTGTGTGACTTTGGGAAAGTCACTTAACTTCTCTGTGCCTCAGTTACCTCATATGTAAAATGGGAATTAAGACTGTGAGCCCCCCCACCCCCCGTGGGACAACCTGATCACCTTGTAACCTCCCCAGTGCTTAGAACAGTGCTTTGCACATAGTAAGCGCTTAATAAAGGCCATCATTTTTATTATTAGATTGTAGGGGCTAAAGAAAGAAGTGGTGGAAGAAATCTAGATCCCAACTTTACTAGCTCTGCCCGAGGAGGGTGAAAGTTCATAGCACAAGAATCACTTTATTAAATAGCCTGCTGGGAGGGGAAGGAATTGTAGGAGATGCATAATTAAGCCTAAACTCACTGTCAACAAAGTTAAGATGGTAAGGGGGTAAGCACAGGTTGGTCATCTTTGCTTTTCGATAAATAGTTGGGATGCAGATGTCCAAGTAGTCTAAGGTTTTGTGTTCAGGTCACAGTCCCCTTGGTGGTGTGGGTTCAAATTCCACCTCTGGCATCTCTTTATTTATTCTCTAGACTGTAAGCTCATTGTGGGCAGGGAATGTGTTTGTTTATGGTTATATTGTACTATCCCGAGTGCTTAGTACAGTGTTCTGCCCACAGGGAGTGCTCAATAAATACGACTACAATATAATAATAATAATAGAACTCTTGGTCCAGCACCAACTGCTGAGTCTATTGTTAGGAAAGGGTTATTTACTAAACAAATTAATACACCTATTTTTTTTTCCCAACCTATGGGTCTCCCATGACTCCTGCTATATTCTTAGGGAATACTCATGTGGAAAAAAACCCAGAACACCTATAGGCAGCTTGACTGTATCAGACCAGGAAAAACTCCAGAGAGATAAAGAGGGAGACAGATTTTAATGAGTGACTCCTTCTTCCCTTCCACATAAATAAGCTTCCCACAAATAGCTGAAAGTCTAGAGTGTAGACAAACATTAAAATAGATTAAAGATAGGGGAAATAGTAAAGGATAAGAATATTTACATAAATGTCGTGGGACTGGGGAGGTATCAAGGGGCTTAAAGTTGATGCAGGGGGAATAGGGTGAATAAAGGGCTTAGTGTAGAATGGCCTCGTGGAGAAGATGGGGATTTAGGAGGGTTTTGAAGGTCGATCTTAGGTACGAATCATTTCTTCCCTCATCATCCCTACTTTACACTTCCCAGTGACATATCAGCATCTTGATAGAGCAAAAACCAACCATACGTTGATATTAAAGGATTTTCAATCACAAATAAGATCACCTAAAAAGGTTTACATTTGAAAGACTCTTTGTCATAGAAGAAGATAAAAGAGAGGCTGGGTCGTTGCTAAGAAATATGCTAGATAAGTGCAAAGTTAAATGAGGACCTCAACAATTCCCCACTTTTTAATTTGGGGGCAAATGTGATTGTACAGGCTTTGAGTTTAAATCGCTCAGTCACCCGCACTGCCTCTCTGACCTCTGTGGGACAGAATTTCCTTCTTCAGAATTGTTGGAATCCTGGGAAGATTTTAAATGAAGCACTCTGTCGGGAAGGAAACTGAGAAACATCCCCTTCAAGAATTGCTTTCGCTGCTCTGTGTGAGCTTGCTGTTTCAGAGTGTTGAACTGTTGTGGGATAGGAACCATGTGTAAATTATTACTCACATCTATTCCAGTGCTGCACACAGTGCTGGGCAAAAGACAAACACTTAATAAACACCATACACACACTAATGATAATAGCAATATGAAGTCACTGTTCATGATTGAGCACACTGATGTTATTTTTAAAAATAATTACCGATAAATGTGGGAATTTTTTAAGATTTCCAACATCTTCTGAAAGCCTTGATTCGTTTGTTTTTCCCCTGCAGTGCAGCTATCTGTAAAATGGTAAACTGGTCAATATTATACATCTGGGACACCAAGCTTGTCAACAGAAACAAGGCTTCCAGCTCTCAAACTGTTCCAGTTCACTGGCCAAATCCATGGACTAAGAACAATTCACACTCTAGGGCCACTATTGGTTCTGGCCAGTTTCACCACTCTGATCCACTGTGTTACAACGTGTAGGGCAGCTGGCTTGATGAAGTGAGCATACGGATGAAAATTATATGGTTTTGATACCCACGGAGAAATGAGACATTTGTTCATCTCCCTCCGGCTACAAATATAATGTGGTATGCAATAGGTGATCTCTTTAATGAGTGCAGAAAATGTTGTTTGGCCAATAGCAGCGGGATAGGAAGAACAATATGGCCACAGGAAGAAGGAACAAAACTTGAAAATCAAAAGTGTATTGCATCTTATTAATAATAACAATAATGGTATTTAAGTGCTTACTCTGTGCCAGGCATTCAACTAAGCATTGTGGTGGATACAAGCAAATCGGGTTGGACGCAGTCCCTGTCCCACGTGGGGCTCACAGTCTCAATCCCCATTTTACAAAAGAGGTACTTGAGGCCAAGAGAAGTGAAGTGACTTGCCCAAGGTTATGTAGCAGACAAGTGGCGGAGCCAGGATTGGAACCCATGACCTTCCCACTCCCAAGCCCGTGCCCTATCCATTATGGCATGCTGCTTCTCATCTTAACACTTGTCTACCCATAAATCAATCATATTTACTGAGCACTGTACTAAGCACTTGGGAAAGTACAACACAACAATAAAACAGACACAATACTAGCCCACAGTGAGCTTACAGTCTGGAGGGAAAAAAGAGAAGATCTCCAAACATAGGGATTTTACGTCCCCCCCGCCCCAACATACACCCATCTCTGTGGAAAAAGGGGACACTACTTTTATATGCTTTGTTTAGCCTCACTCAGAATTATCAGATTATCTGGGAAATAAGAAAAGCAAGTCTTTGCCTATGGAGAGTTCATATTAGCTTATGAGCATTTCCATTCCCTATTTTGTATTTGAAAGGATTTCTATATGCTAGACTAGAAGTGGAATGAAAAAGTCACTCCTTTCATTTATTAACGTGCATTTTCACAAGTGGCACTGCAGAAGGTAATTACTAGAGAAGCAGCATGGCTCAGTGGAAAGACCCCGGCCTTGGAAGTCAGAGGTCATGGGTTCAAATCCCGGCTCTGCCAGTTGTCAGCTGTGTGACTTTGGGCAATTCACTTAATTTCTCTGTGCCTCAGTTACCTCATCTGTTAAATGTGGATTAAGACTGTGAGCCCCATGTGGGACAACGTGATCCCCTTGTTACCTCCCCAGTGCTTAGAACAGTGCTTTGCACATAGTAAGCGCTTAATAAATGCTATAAAAAAATAAGTGGGATATTCTATAGAACTAAGCACCCCAAGAAGGTGAGAGACATTCTCAGTGTAGGGAAGCAGTGACCCAGTGAAAAGAACACAGTTCTGGGAGCCGGAGAGCCTGGATTCTAACCCTTTCTCCACTATTTGCGTTTGGTGTGACACTGGTCAAATCAGTTTACTTTTCTGTGACTCGGTTTTCTTATGTGCAAAATGCAATTAATGCATCTTCTCCCTCTTAGACTGGGAACCCCATTTGGGACAGAGACTATGTCCAACCTGATTATCTCGTATTGACCTCCTTCTAGACTGTGAGCCCATTGTTGGGTAGGGACCGTCTCTATATGTTGCCGACTTGTACTTCCCAAGTGCTTAGTACAGTGGTCTGCACACAGTAAGCGCTCAATTATATACAATTGAATGAATGAATGAATGAATGACCACAGTGCCTGGCACATAGTAAGAGCTTCACAAATTCCACAGTTTTCAATAGTAGCCGTCAGTTTGGGCTGAGATTATGTGAAGAGACCAAAGTTCTCTCCGAGACTGTAACCTCATTGAGAACAAGGATTATGTCTACTCACTCTCTTGTACTTTCCCAAGTGCTTAGTACAATGCTCTGTATATTGATTGATTGATTGATGGGGGAATACTTCCACTTTCTACCTACGAGAAGCAGCATGGTTCGGTGGAAAGAGCATGGACTTTGGAGTCAGAGGTCATGGGTTCAAATCCCGGCTCCATCAATTGTCAGCTGTGTGACTTTAGGCAAGTACTTAACTTCTCTGTGCCTCAGTATCTCATCTGTAAAATGGGGATTAAAACTGTGAGCTCCCCATGGGACAACCTGATCATCTTGTAACCTCCCCAGCGCTTAGAACAGTGCATTGCACATAGTGAGCGCTTAACAAATACCATCATTGTCATCATTATTATTACCTCCTCTTCCTCCCTCAATGCAGACTCCAGTTCAAATTTATCTTGAATATCCTCCGCATCACCATCAATGGTACTTATTGAGGGTTTACTATAAATGGAGTACTATACATATAAAATGCACTATAGATATAAAATATTCTACAGTGATCTTCCTGGGACTATCCAGATACATTTGCCTATTGTTTCATTTCTCACCCTTCCTAGGTGAGTGATATCGTAAGGTGAGAGGTTACAGATTGTCTGGGCCTCTAAGCCAGCTATTTTGAAAAGTCTGGATAACCCTCCTTAGCTATCTCTTTCAGATCCCCTTATGTGGAACAGTACAATGAACCATGAAACTCAGAAAAATATTGAGTCATACTGCATTTCACAGTTCCTTGGACTGAGTTCTAAATGCCACACAGCATCTCTGCGGAAAGCATAGGAAATTCTCCTGAGTGTGGGTTTCTGAGAGAGGGTCCACCTTCCTCACCAATGTAGCATAGAATTGGACTATCCAAATTAACAAAAAAACCTGATTTCCACTTTCTTACCTGATGATGCTATTTGTTTTAAGGTTCACATAACCTTCTTGACGTGTACAGGTGATAGTGTTAAGGGGTAGTTGTTGTGAGTTGTTCAAAAGGAGCCATCGTGCTGATTTGTAACAGGAATTTCATTTAAAATGTAGGTGTTGGCGGTTTTGTTTTTGTTTTTCTTCCCCTGGGATCCGTGACTACCAACTTGGAACCGCCAAGGCTAATGGTGAAGGAGATTCATTGTGAACTATGGATATTGGCCAAGCTGCAAAGTCATGATAAGTCTGCCCCCACCCCCGGCTCTCTCTCCTGGCAGAAATCTTTTTCCTGTTTGGTTGCTTCTGGCCGAACCACTGGAGCCAGTCTGACAAATATTAAGTTAATTTTCCCCTTCTTCTTTCTTCTCACTTCACTACCTTCTTATACCTCACTGAACTGAACCACCAGAATTCTCTAATAAAGTAGAAGGAATATTGAGAGCAAATCATAACCCTTTTTTTTTTCCTCTGGAGAAAATGTTTGCTTTTCGTTCTCTTGATGAATATTTCAGTGCACCGTAAATGTCATCTTCCTAATCATCTAGGTTCCAATCCAATATTTTCCTATCCAGAACTAATCCACAGTTTCTCTAGGTAAAGCTTGACTACTTGACTATCCAAGTATTCTCATAATCTGATTTTCTAACTAGAGAAAAAGATAGAACACATTTAGAATCTTCCCCCTTCATTATATTCAACTTTTTAACAGCATAGTATGATAAGCCTTTAATTGTTAGGAAAATTTTGGAAGCAGGCAGGACATTAGTCTGTAAACCTCTTGAAGGCAGGGACTGCATCTTTAATTCTATGACCTTAAGCACTTTACACAGTGCTCTCCTCTTGTTCAGTCAAGAGGACTGAACAAGAGCCCTCATGCTTTGTGACATGCTCTTTGAAAGATTCTTTCCATTAAAAAACTATTTATATGATACCGATGATCTTAATGTAATGTATTGTAAGTCACTTAATTTCTCTGGGCCTCAGTTGCCTCATCTTAAAAAAACTTTGTTTTTTTCTGGAATTTAGCTATTTATAAGGGAATCTTGCATATTCTCTGCTCTGCTGGTGCTGCTGTTCTTTGGACTCATGCATGTCAGCAACAGCAGCAACTGTGTTAATAATAATAACAATAATGATGGGATTTGTTAAGTACTTACTATGGGCCAAGCACTGTTCTAAGCGCTGGGGTAGATACAAGGTAATCAGGTTGTCCCATGTGGGGCTCACAGGCTTCATCCCCATTTTACAGATGAGGTAACAGACACAGAGAAGTTAAGTGACTTGTCCAAAGTCACACAGCTGACAAGTGGCAGAGGCGGGATTCGAGCCCACGACCTCTGACTCCCAAGCCTGTGCTCTTTCCACTAGGCCACACTGCTTCTCAGGTAATGACTTTCCTCTTGGTGAAATATTTGCAATTCTCCCTTACATTAAGATCATCGGTATCATATAAATAATAGTTTTCCAATGGAAAGAATCTTTCAAAGAGCATGTCACAAAGCATGATGGCTACTACTCTTAGAAAATAAAAAAAAATTCTTACTTTAACTTAAGATTAAAAATATATTTGAAAAAATAAGTGACTAGTCATTGAGTAGTAGCCGGAGCATTGATTGAGTTTCTACTGTAGGAAAGAGTTCCATTCTGAGTACCTAATGAGGGCAAAACACAGAACTGAGTTGACTCACTGTACACTGTACTGACTGACTTAGAGATGAGGCACAGAAAAGTTAAGTGACTTGCCCAAGGTCACACAAAAGCAGGTAAGTGCTTAGGGAAACAGCGGGGCTCAGCGGAAACAGCCCGGGCTTTGGAGTCAGAGGTCGTGGGTTCAAATCCCAGCTCTGTCACTTGTCAGCTGTGTGACTTTGGGCAAGACACTTCACTTCTCTGGGCCTCAGTTCCCTCATCTGTAAAATGGGGATGAAGACTGTGAGCCCCCCTGTGGGACAATCTGATTACCTTGTATCTACCCCAGTGCTTAGAACAGTGCTTGGCACATAATAAGGGCTTCACACATACCAACATTATTATTATTATTATTATAAGTGGGGGAAGCAGGATTAGAATCCAGGTCCTCAGATTCCTAGGTCCTTGCTCACTCCACTAGGCCACAATCCTTCGACTAGTCCAGATGTAGGATATATAAATTCATAAGAAGAATGAACTCCTTTCCTTCCTAAGAGAAGCAGTATTACAGGGCCCTGGTAGTATTTTAAACCTGGTGGGAACTAGAGCAGGGGAAAAACGGCAGGTCCTAATGGAAAAACCAGAGGCTGGGAAGCAGGAATCCGGGGTTCTAATGTTAATTCTACCATTTGCCTGCTGTAAATCACTGGGCAAATCACTTGACTTTCCCATGCTTCAGTTTCCTCCTCTATAAAATTGTGATTAAATATCTGTTCTCTCTCCCCCTTAAACTCTGGGACAGATAATATGCTTAATCTTATTATGTAGTAGCTAACCCAGTTCTTGGCACATACAAAGGACTTAAATATCACTGTTATTACTGAGGTGATCACTACCTTCTGAGAAAATATTTTGCTCTCTCTTTGATCTAGTGAAGATTCCCACCTCACTGTAACTTTGGTCTTGCATTATTCTGTAACTGTTCCCCTAGTTTTTAACCTACTGCTCCTTCTCCATTTCCACTGCTGACTATGCTTTCACGCAACACTTTATAACTGTGGCTGTTCCACAGAGCTAAATTCTGACTCCACTGTAATTCAATTAAGATTATTTTAAAAAAATCGCCCACTCGACTCTGTACAGAGTTTAAGCTTTCAGGTGAGAACCTACGTCATACTCCCCCAAATAGTACAGTACTCTGTATCAAAGTTAAACCTCAGTAAATACCATTAATTGATTGAGTAAAATGGAGCTAGGTCCTAGAGGAGCTTACAATCTAAGTTAAGAGTTATTCTGCTAGGGAGTTATTGAAGTCAAACATTTTGGATTCTGATGGATTTTTGTTCATAATAATAATAATAATGATGATGGCATTTATTAAGTGCTTACTATGGGCAGAGC
The DNA here is from genome assembly GCF_015852505.1 of Tachyglossus aculeatus. NCBI lineage: Eukaryota > Metazoa > Chordata > Mammalia > Monotremata > Tachyglossidae > Tachyglossus > Tachyglossus aculeatus. The sequence goes on from NC_052081.1 coordinate 16,789,721, forward strand.
ACTGTTCTAAGCGCTGGGGAGGTTAAAAAGTGATCGGGTTGTCCCACGGGGGGCTAACAGTCTTAATTCCCATTTTAAAGATGAGGTAACTGAGGCCCAGAGAAGTTAAATGACGTGCCCAAAGACACACAGCTGACAGTTGGCAGAGCTGGGATTTGAACCCATGACCTCTGACTCCAAAGCCCGGGCTCTTTCCGCTGAGCCACGCTTCATCTGCTCAAAACATGGGAAACCTGGATTTCCCTTTAATCCTTGGAAATGTTTTATCCAGTACATATTGAAACACCAAGGACAATATTGTCTGCCCTGGAGTCCTTCTTTGGAAAAGAAAACGATGTCCTTTACCACTCCCTGCAGCTCTCCATTTATTGACCTAATGTGCTTGTTGCTATGAGGAAAAAATACAGACATTTGTGTGTTATTCAGGTTCAAGGATGATTTTACTGTTGCTCAAGTTGTTGTGTGTGCCTGTGAACATGATTCCTCCCTTCAAGGCCCTATTGAGAGCTCACCTCCTCCAGGAGGCCTTCCCAGACTGAGCCCCTTCCTTCCTCTCCCCCTCGCCCCCCTCTCCATCCCCCCTTCTTACCTCCTTCCCTTCCCCACAGCACCTGTATATATGTATATATGTTTGTACATATTTATTACTCTATTTATTTTACTTGTACATATCTATTCTATTTATTTTATTTTGTTAGTATGTTTGGTTTTGTTCTCCGTCTTCACCTTTTAGACTGTTAGCCCACTGTTGGGTAGGGACTTTCTCTACATGTTGCCAATTTGTACTTCCCAAGCGCTTAGTACAGTGCTCTGCTCATAGTAAGCGCTCAATAAATACGATTGATGACGATGATGATGATGATGATGATTGGATGAGAGGCCGAATTGGAAGAGGTTGGGGCTGGGAGTCAATCCTAGGCTGTCAGCCCAATTCAGCTGCTGATCGCCTTTTAGCCCAAGATCAATCAATCAATTAATCAATTGTATTTATTGAGCACTTATTGTGTGCAGAGCACTGTACTAAGAGCTTGGGAAGTACAAGTTGGCAACATATAGAGACAGTCCCTACCCAACAGTGTACCCACTCTGTGCTTTAGTTAATGGAGTTAGTTTTTGAAGCAGCTTGGCTTAGTGGATAAAACAAGGACCTGGGAGTGAGAGGGACCCACGTTCTAATGCCGGCTCTGCCACGTGTCTGCTGAGTGACCTTGGGCAAGTTGCTTAACTTCTCTGTGCTTCAGTTACCTCAACTGTAAAAAATGGGGATAAAAGTGTGATCCCCAAATGGGACAAGGACTGTGCTCAACCTGATTAGTTTGTATTTTACCCCAGTTCATAGAACAATGCTTGGCACATAATAAGCACTTAATAAATACCATCATTATTATTATTATTAGAGGATTGATTTGTTTGAGAAGCATTAGTATGCATGTGTTGGTCCATTTCCATTCATTAGACCAAAGCAGTTATAACTTGAGTGTTTTTTGTCTTCATTTGATTAAATCAACTATGCTAAAGAACAGCATAGAAGCACTTGGCCATTTGAAAAGAGCACTAGAGAAGAAGCGTGGCTCAGTGGAAAGAGCACGGGCTTTGGAGTCAGAGGTCATGGGTTCAAATCCTGGCTCCACCAATTGTCAGCTGTGTGACTTTGGGCAAGTCACCTAACTTCTCTGGGCCTCAGTTACCTCATCTGTAAAATGGGGATTAAGACTGTGAGCCCCCCGTGGGACAACCTGATCACTTTGTAACCTCCCCAGCCCTTAGAACAGTGCTTTGCACATAGTAAGCGCTTAATACATGTCATCATCATCATTAGCCCGGGAGTCAGAAGACCTGGGTTCTAAATCCAGCTCTGCCACGTCTGCTGCGTACTCTCAGGCAAGTCACTTAACTTTTCTGGGTCTCAGTTACCTCATCCGTGAAATGGGGATTAATACTGAGAGCCCCTCATGGGCTGTGTGCACCCTGATTACCTTGTATCACCTAGTACAGTGCCTGGCACATAGTAAGTGCTTCACAACATTAAAAAAAACCAACCAAACAAACAAAACAGGCAGTAAGGTGGGGGAGAAGGCAAGAAGGAAGAATCATTTCTCAGCTACAGTCATTGTACAGTGCTCTTAGGACAGTAAGTGCTCAATAAATACCAGTGATGGATAATTAATAGGGTGGTGGAGGTAGGGGAGAAGGAGCAGAGTTTAGGAGCACCTGCATGAGGAAATAAATTCTCTCCTTCTCGCCCAGAAATAAGTGGTACAGGAAAGGGGTGGAGGTGGTTTGTTGTGGGAATTTTGCAATGCTTGAAGTAGTTGGAAAATTACTCTTCTCTCTCTGGTGCTCTTTGCCTTCAGCCTTGTTAGTGGGTAATCACTGATTTCTTTCTTTCGATTTATAACAGGAATGGAACTCGACTTGTTTCTGTTTCCTGTATTTCTTAGGTTGCACACCAAAAATTGCAATGATAGGACAAAATTCTGACAATCTGTCTGACATGGTGACTGTGGGGAGGTAAGACTGCAGATTGCAAAACAGTTTTTTTTTTATTTTAATTTGGCTGGAAACTTTGTGCTTACTATCCAGATGGGAACATTTATAAATCCCCAGCAAAATGTCAACATAAGAAAATTAATCTTTGTGAAGACAGGGGAGGGAATAAAAAATAAAATCTACTATCAAAGAATCAGGTTCACATAGTACTTGAACCATCCATACCGTAGATAGTTCCTTTTAGCAGCTTAGTTATACCCTACTTATTTTTTACTGGGGGACTGACAGAGATAGGTGAGTTGGGGAAACATTTCATTAAGAACATAGTCCTAACCACATTTCATTAGCATTGCTTGAAGAGGGGAATTTGGGGGAGGAGAGGTAGGATAAATATTTGCTCATTAGTTTGAGGGACAAGGAGTCACTTGCAGTCTAAGAAGACTTTTCAATCTGATACAAATCATGTTTAATAGGTTGATCTTAGATCGTTATCAAGTTCTGCTTCATTTTTCTCATCTGTAAAATGCAGATGACACCTGCTACCCCTACCTATCAATCAATAAATCAAATTTATTCATTCATTCATTCAATCATATTCATTGAGTGCTTACTGTGTGCAGAGCACTGTACTAAGCGCTTGGGAAGTACAAGTTGGCAACATGTAGAGACGGTCCCTACCCAACAGTGGGCTCACAGTCTAGAAGGGGGAGACAGAGAACAAAACGGAACATATTAACAAAATAAAATAAGTAGAATGAATATGTACAAGTACAATAAGGGCTCACTTTGTGCAAAGCACCATTCTAGGAACTTGGGAGAGTAAATTATAACAGGGTTGGTAGACATGGTCCTCCGTCACAGGAATTTACAGACATGTGGACCAGAACTGCTCATCTGGTTCTTTTTGCTTTTTTACATCCTTAAAGCATTGCTTCTGGTCTCCCTGTTGAAGGTTTCTCCCTTCAGCTCATAAGAGAACAGTTGCTCTAATAGCTATCTGATTGCCAGTCAACCTTATCTCATGTCAATCCCTCCCTCTAGACTGTAAGCTCATTGTGGGCAGAGATCGTGTCTACCAACCCTATTGCAGTGTATTCTCTCAAGCACTTAGTACAAGGTCTGCCACACAGTAAGGAGTCAATAAATGCCTTTGATTGAAACTGTGAGGTGCCATTACTACTGCGGCATAACTTTGTTACCATATCAGCTGCCTGACTGGATTTCAGATCCCAGGATTTGTGATCTAGTCTTGTACTTGATGCCAAATATTGGTTAGACTATTGTATCAACTTCAACCGATTATATTTATTGTCCGCTTACTGTCTGCGGAGCACTGTATGAGAAGCAGCGTGGCTCAGTGGAAAGAGCACGGGCTTGGGAGTCAGAGGTCATAGGTTCGAATCCCGATTCTACCAATTGTCAGCTGTGTGACGGGCAAGTCACTTGACTCTCTGTGCCTCAGTTGTCTCATCTGTAAAATGGGGTTTAAGACTGTGAGCCCCACAAAGGACAACCTGATCACCTTGTATCCCCCCAGCGCTTAGAACAGTGCTTTGCACATAGTAAGTGCTTAACAAATACCATCATCATCATCATCATTATAACTGCACTAAGTGCTTGGAAGAGTGCAATGCAATACAAGTTAGTAGACACAATTCCTGTCCAAAAGACTGCTCAGTATCTCCCTGATTCTGGCATCTCCCCACTCCAATCTATACTGCATGATGCTCCATGTCTTATCTCCTTCAGGGAAGAGCCTATATCAAACAGATTGGAGTCAGGAATAGTACAGGAGTAGGGAGATCAGCCAAGGGGCTTTGGTCAGCACACATTTTTCCCCTCCTTCCAAACTTCCAAAACTTCCCATGTCCTTCTGCATCAAACAAAAACGCCTCACAATTCTCTTCAATGCTCTCCACTAACTCTTCCAATCTTATCAATTGATCAATTATATTTATTGAGCACTTTCTGTGTGCAGAACAATGTACTAAACACCTGAGAGAGTGTAATATAACAGAGTTGGTAGACATGTCCCCTGCCCACAATGGGGTTACAGCCTAGAGGGGGAATCATAGTCTAGTGGCAAGAGCACAGACTTGAGAATCAGAGGTCATGGGTTCTAATCCCGGCTCTGCCACTTGTCTGCTGTGTGACCTTGGGCAAGCCACTGATGCTCCAAAATTAACATAATTACTAATTCTGTTATGTTTGGTTGATTTTTATTTAATATTGGTTTTGGGGCTCTCAGGTGAAGAAGGCTCATCAGTTAAGGTCTCCCGAAGAATGGTGTTTGGTCAAGATAAGGAACTTTAGGGACATTTTTTCTAGGTTGCTACCCATTTAGAGTGAGTAAGGTACTCGCCCTCTGGACTGTAGCTCATTGTGGGTAGGGAAACTGTCTGTTTATTGTTATATTATACACTTCCAAGTGCTTAGTATGATGCGCTGCACACAGTAAGTGCTTAATAATAATGGCATTTATTAAGCACTTACTATGTGCAAAGCACTGTTCTAAGTGCTGGGGAGATTACAAAGTGATCCGGTTGTCCCACGGGGGCTCACAGTCTTAATCCCCATTTTACAGGTGAGGGAACTGAGGCCCAGAGAAGTTAAGTGACTTGACCAAAGTCAAACAGCTGACAATTGGCAGAGCCAGGATTTGAACCCATGACCTCTGACTCCAAAGCCAGCGCTGTTTCCACTGAGCCATGCTGCTTCTCATAAATATTCTTAAAATACAACTGCTCAGACCTCTACGTAGCTGAATAACCAATCACTTTATGATTAGGTTCCTCACTGTAATGTGCTAGAGTTCTTTTCCAGTAGTGGGAATGGGCTGCTTTGAGTCATCCACACTCTCTTGCCCATTCCTCCTAATAATAACAATTGTGGTTTTTACTATTATTTTCATTTTTTCCTGAATGACCAGCAGCACACATTTGAAGAAGCTGGATGAGATCATGGCAACTGTCTATACCCGTGGAACAGAATGCCTCTGGTATGGTAGCTTCTTTCCTCCTTCTTTCTCTCTCATCATTTCTTCTTCTCCATTGTTTTCTTGAACTTTAGAAAAGAATTAAGGCTTCTCTTTTTTAAAAGAAATTCAGAAAAAAAAACAAGCCAGTGGTCCAATCTTCAGTGAATGGTCACCCAATTTTGATCTTGCCAAGAACTTCCTGCAAACGTGAATTGTGCCTAGTATTATATAAAGATAGAGTCCTTTTAACCAAAAATTGGCTCAAGATGGTTTCCTGGACATAGTGATTATTTAAAGAGTAGACAATTTTCCTTTGCCTTTTGAAATTTCAAGTGCCAGCAGCCTACCATTATAAAATCACAAGTGTCATCTCGAGGTAGCTTTGTCCAATGCTGCCTGTCTAGAGATGTCAAAGTAAACTGGTTTCTCACTATTAGCTGGAAGAATCTAAGTGTTACTCAATGAATGGAAGTGCATAATTCAAAGGCTTCGACTCACGGAGCACAATACAGGCATTAATCAGACATGATTCCTCATACAATAATTAGATATTTAACTACCCATTGCTTGTAAATTACCCCTCAGCATGTTACCCTTTTACCTAATTTCAGATATCATAAAGCATGCACAAAATATCTACTCCATCCATAGGGTTGAATATTGTACCGTAAGAGAGCTATTTAAGTTGTTACATGTAAATCAGTTATCACGTCCTTAAAAAGACATTTCCAATATCATTAGAGATATGAAAAATATTTTCCACTCGGCCTACAAAATTTGAATGAATCCTGCCCACACAGATTAAGACATCCTTCTGTAATAATAATGATGATGATGATAATAATAATAGTGATGTTTGTTAAGCTTGTACTACATATCAAGCACTGTGGAGGCTACTAAATATTAAGTTCATCCACGATTCTTGTCCTACATAGAGATCACAGCCTAAGGGAGTGGGAGAACAGGTGTTGCCTCTACCTACTGTATATGAGGAAACTGAGGCCCAGAGAAATTCTTTGCGTAATTATCCTGGGATGCTGAGTCAGGGAGCTCATGGTTTTTGAGAGAGCTCTCATAGGAACTGCAGTACATTGTGGGCAGCGGATGTGTCTGTTTATTGTTATATTGTACTCTCCCAAGCGCTAAGTACAGTGTTCTGCACAGAGTTAGCACTAAATTTATATGATTGAATTTGTTGACCAGGGTCGGTCTTATCAGCAACATCAACAAACTTTATTGTTTTCTTCCAAGTGCTTGTTATAATGGCCTGAATAAATACTACTGATCAACTTTCAGCAGCTCTGGATCAATTCATCTAGGGAGATGAAGAAATGGCGATGTGGGAAAAAACAGTGTTTGGAAGCACTCAGCAATTCCTAAATGCGGGTAGCTGGTTTTTGATGCTCAAAACCTTTCTACCCTAGTGGAAAAGTTTCTGCAAGGCAAACACATGTTTTACTGATTTCAGAAAACAACTTTCTACTGCCCTCACAAGCAGAGAAATTTGTTTCGCCTCACTCTTATGGCAAAGAGTTCTCAAACCAGAGCGATCAAACTGAGAATCTAATAAAGATGCCAACAAAGACATTAGAAAGAGAGGTTAAATCAAAAGTGTATTACTCCTGCTGGGCTGTCCAGATCCATTGTCCTTGGCCTTGGCAGGATTACCAACCCTCAAATAGGGGCCTGCAGAGCAAGCAGCTAAACAGAGTGATAATTCTGCCGCTTATAAGGAAACTCTCATTGTCCAATCTTCATGTTCTCAACTGGACAAAATTAGAGGTGGGGGGCGGTGGAGGGGTTGCCACAATGATCCCTGGCAGATAGGAATCATATTTCCTGAAAATATAGCTGCAGAGATAAGCCCAGGACACAGAGTATGTTGGTGTTTACTCTCTGGACTTGGAAAAGTGTTTTCCTGGAGTCATCCCAGGGAGCGAAAGGGAGAAGCAGCAATGGAAAGGATTGAGTCAGGAGATTTGGGTTCTAATCCTGACTCTGCCACTTGCCTGTAGCACAAACTTTGGTCAGTGCATTTGCTCCTTCTCTTCTGACCATCCCCTCTGAGCTGTTTTGCTTCTAGGCATTCTTGATTGCCTCCTAAATATCTTGTTTAAGTGAACAAGAGTAAGTCCGGTAACAAGAGTCCCTAGGAATGGTAGAGTACCAAGGGATGGAATGGAATGAGCCTTTAGGCCTGGACTCCATTTTATCTGGCCAAGCCACCATTTACTCAGAGCAGACAGGTCATGTATCGTCCCTCCTTTGTTTGTCCTGTCCAGATGTCTGCCTTTCTGGGAAGCTTGGTAGGCCAAGTTCTTGATACCAGATGGAACTGTTCCTTCCTTAGCAAGGGCCAGGTTACTGGCCGGCTTGTCAGTGGCATTTGCCCACTTGACTTTGATAATGAGGAGAACCGGGCAGGGCAGAGCAATTATCCAGAGTAGAAATTTACTGCTGCTTGTCTAAGAATATTTATCTTATATCATGGTCTTTGATCACGTATGAAGCTTGGATGATGAACTGCTTAACAGGAAGCTCTGTATTGTCCAGAGTTAAGTTGGGTTTGACTAGTAGAGGAATCTCTGCCTGTCAACTACTGCTTCTTACTAGCATTTATAGAAATAAACTTGCCCTTGACATAAGTCTTGGAATATAATGCAGAGTTTGCAGAGTTTTCTTCAACATCAGTCACTTAACTTTTTCCAAGTGCAGTATTTTGTGCATAGTAAGCACAATAAATATCTTCAACTGATTGAGTTTCTGTGACTCACTTTTCTCTTCTGTAAAATGAGGATAAAATATTTGTTCTCTGTCCCCCTCTAGACTGTGAGTCCCATGTCAATCAATCCATCATTCAGTGCTATTGAATGAGCATTTACTTTATCCTAAGTGCTTGGGAGAGTTTAACATCACCCAGTCAGTGGACAATTTCCCAGCCCACAACAAGCTTACAGTCTAGAGACTGGCAATCCAGATGGGATGCAGACTGAATCTGATTGTATTGTATCTAGTTCAGCACTTGGCTCGTGATCTTTAATAAATATCACAATTATTACTGTTATTAGAATTGACTGATAATAGGTTAAACTTTGTCATCAAAGAGGGACTTGAGGAATTAAAAAGGTGAATTCAATGTCCCAAAGCAGTGAGTGGATGAATTCCCCTATAGGAAACACAGCCCTTTATAGACGGTTACAGTCTCCCACGAACCTCCTCATAATTTTCTTTTCTTGAGAAAACACATTTTTTTAGTGTATTTTTTGTATTTCCGTTGAGGATTATAATTCTGATCAAAGAAAGTGAATCATCAGGTTCTTAGGCACTGGATGGTATAAGAGGTCTGTGTTTTTCAGAGTCCGTGAAAGCACCCCATTGTTTCTTACACTGGATTATCTTTGCTGGAAGTCCAGCGGGCTCAGGGCGATTAATAAATTTTGTTCCTCCAGTCAAAGTGAGGCCCCACTGATACCATCTGGATATCTGCTGGAATCACATTGAGTCCTGCGGATGGAAGCCAGAGTTTGAGTTGGTGATTAGCTTCCTATACATGAATCTTTAAAAAACAGTGATTAATCAGTGGGAGAGGGTGAACAGTTAACTTTCTTTCCAGTGTGTTTCTGGGTTAGGAACTCTGATAATAAAGATAGAAGATCTGGACTATAAATGTCATAAGAACAAATCGAAATGAAAATATGTCTTTTAAACTTTTCTCTTTCATCTAATGAACAGCCATCCTCACCATCTTCTCCCTGGTTCTGCGTAGACCAGATCCCTGTATAATTTCATCAATTTAAATCTGCAGGCCTCGGGTCATTTATGAAATCACTTGGTCTTTTGTTTCCAAGGAAATGGACTACTCGCGAGATGAATTATGGCCGCCCACTTTCTTAGCTACTAATACTTATCTGCAGATTAATCCATATGATTCACAAGTATTTCTGTTCCTGACTGACTCAGAAATGGGCTTTAAACTACCTATTGAGAGAGGTGTTTCCTGCAGTCCTAAAATTAAACTTTTAGTCTTTGAATATAAACTGACGGTATAGACTTCATTCGCTATTCAAAATTCATTAATGTACTGGGCTTACTTTGTAAAATGGAAAGTTGTCCATTTACTAATGGGCAAGCAAAATGATTACTGGGAAAAAAACTAGTATATGGGGTGAAACTTGGTTAAATTTTATCATCATTTCATTATAACAAATGCCATAGAGAAATGCACGTCCATCATTCGCTAAAATTCCTGGTAACACTATGTGGAGTAAAAAACCAGAAAAGCATTTAACCAGAGTTGAACTATACACCCTACCCACTGTTTAGACACCGAGATAAAGGAGACCTCTAAAGACAAGATTGCTGAGAGAGGAAAATGAATAAATCTATGCTTGCCAGGATTTGGAACCAAATAGTGAAGAGTGGTCTGATTGTTTTAGGTCTAGTGGATAGAGCAGGGGCCCAGGAGTCAGAAGGACCTGAGTTCAGAACCCTCCCTCCGCCACTTGTCTGCTGTGTGACCTTGGGGAAGTCACTTAGCTCAGTGGAAAAAGCACGGGCTTTGGAGTCCGGGGTCATGGGTTCGAATCCCAGCTCTGCCACATGTCTGCTGTGTGACCCTGGGCAAGTCACTCAACTTCTCTGAGCCTCAGTTACCTCATCTGTAAAATGGGGATTAAGACTGGGAGCCCCAGGTGGGACAACCCGATCACCTTGTATCCCGCCCAGTGCTTAGAACAGTGCTTTCCACATAGTAAGCGCTTAACAAACACCCTCATTATTATTATTATTATTACTTAACTTTTCTGTGCCTCATTTACCTCATCTGTGAAATGGGGATTAAGACCGTGAGCCCCATGTGGAACTGGGAATGCGTCCATACTAATTAACTTGTATCTACCTGAGTGATTAAGTAGAGCGCACGGCACATAGTAAATTCTTATTAAGTCTTGTCTTATGCCAACAAGTCGTTTCCGACCCATAGCGACACCACAGACACATCTCTCCCAGAACGGCCCACTCTCCATCTGTAATTGTTCTGGTAGTGGATCCACAGAGTTTTCTTGGTAAAAATCTGGAAGTGGTTTACCATTTTCTTTTTCTTCACAGTAAACTTGAGTCTCCACCCTCGACTCTCTCCCACACTGCTGCTGTCCAGCACAGGGGAGTTTTTCCTTGTAGCAGATTACCTTCCACTCGCTAGGAATGGAATGGGTAGGCCTCTGCTTCACTCTCCCTCCCATAGTCGAGATTGGGAGAGTCCTGGAAACCCTCCAGGTATGACCCTGAGAGGGGGCTTATTAAGTACCACAACCTATAAAAATTCAGGAAGGAAATAATTAAGAGTATATGGTGGAGCTGGCTGGGGTGTATGTACAACTCAGCGTGCTGGGAATCAATCAGGGAGGACTTGCTGAAGGAGGAGGGATTTTAGGAGCACATTCAGTTTGGGGAGAGCGGAGATCTGTGAGATTTGAGGAGGGCTGGAGCTCCAGGCAGGGAGAATAGCACGTGCGATGGGATAAAGAAGCAGTGTGGTTCAGTGGAAAGAGCATGGGCTTTGGAGTCAGGGGTCATGGGTTCGAATCCAGGCTCTGCCAATTGTCAGCTGTGTGATTTTGGGCAAGTCTCAACTTCTCTGTTCCTCAGTTCCCTCATCTGTAAAGTGAGGATTAAGACTGTGAGCCCCCTGTCTCCTTGTAGCCTCCCCAGTGCTCAGAACAGTGCTTTGCACATAGTAAGCACTTAATAAATGCCATTATTATTATTATTATAAAGCTTACTTTGTATCTACCCCAGCGCTTAGAACAGTGCTTGGCATGTAGTCAGCAGTTAACAAATACTGTAATTATTAATTAGTATTATTATTATAAAAGTGAAAGCGGCTGAGAGTGAGGTTCAATTAGAAAGCAGGCTGAGAGCAAAGAGAGCTAGGGAATAACCAGTGAAGACAGAAGGTGTCAGATGGAGCGAGTCTGTCTGCCTCTCAAGACTGTAAGCTCCTTGTGGGTGGGGATGTGTTTAGGCACTCTGTTGTATTATATTCTCCCAAGCACTCAGTACAGTGCTCTGCACACAGTAAGCACTCAATAAATATCATGCATTGACTGACTGAGAACTTCCAAGCTGGGCATGAGGAAATTTTACTTGATTAAGAGGGTCATGGGAAGTCAGTTCTGCACTCAGCAGACACCAATTTACACTACTACTCTTAGAATCAATAAATTAATCAATCAATGGTATTATTGAGTGCTTATTGTGTGCAGGACCCTCTACTAAAGTGCTTGGGAGAGTGCAATAAAACACAGGTTTGTAGGTATGTTCTCTGCCCACAAGCTTAGAATCTAGATGCAGTGACACATTAATAACAATAATAATGACAATAATAACAACAATATAATAATAATAATAATTGCAGTATTTGGCAAGCACTTACTATGTATCAAGAACTGCACTGAATGCTGGGGTGGACACAAGATAATCAGGTCCCACATGGAGCTCACAGTCCATAATGCTTGAGAAGCAGCGTGGTTCAGTGGAAAGAACACAGGCTTTGGAGTCAGAGGTCATGGGTTCAAATCCCAGCTCCGCCAATTGTCAGCTGTGTGACTTTGGGCAAGTCACTTAACTTCTCTGTGCCTCAGTTACCTCATCTGTAAAATGGGGATTAAAACTGTGAGCCCCCCATGGAACAACCTGATCACCTTGTAACCGCCCCATTGCTTAGAACATCATCAATCGTATTTATTGAGCACTTACTGTGTGCAGAGCACTGTACTAAGCACTTGTGTTACAAGCTTTGCAGTGCTTTGCACATAGTAAGTGCCTAATACCATCATTATAACTATTATTATTATTAATTAGGAGAGAGAGCAGGTATTGACTCTCTATTTTTCAGAGGAGGGAATGGAGGCACAGAGAAGTTAAGTGACTTGCCCACAGTTCTGAAGCAGACAAGTGGCAGAGCTCGGATGAGAATCCAGGTCCTCTGACTCCCAGGCTACAGATATGTAATATAAATAAATCATTTATGGACTGTGAGCCCAGTTTTGGGTAGGAACCGTCTCTGTATGTTGCCAACTTGTACTTCCCAAGTGTTTAGTACAGTGCTCTGCACACAGTAAGCGCTCAATAAATACGATTGAATGATTGAATTTATAGATATGTACAGAAGTGCTGTGGGGCTGAAAATGAAGCAAATACCAAATGCCCAAAGGTCACAAGTTTAAGTCATACATGATGCAAAAGGAAGAGGAAGCTGTGGAAAAGAAGGCTTAAATGGGGAAGACCACTTGGAATAGCCCTTCATACTAGTGCTACTACTACTACTAATAATAATAATGGCCTTTGTTAAGCGCTTACTATGTGCCAAGCACTGTTCTAAGCACTGGGGAGATACAAGGTAATCAGGTTGTCCCACATGAGGCTCACAGTCTTAATCCCCATTTTACAGGTGAGGTAACTGAGGCCCAGAGAAGTTAAGTAACTTGCCCGAGGTCACACAGCTAAGTGGTATAGGCGGGATTAGAACCCACAACCTCTGACTCCTAAGCCCGAGTTTTTTCCACTGAGCCACGCTGCTTCTCTATTACTACTACTGATGCTATTACTGCTACTACTGCCACTGCTTTGGCTATTACTACTCAAAACAAAGGTCTACCTACTCAAAATCCTTCAAGAGCAATCACTCTTGTAAATCCAAATCCGCTCCTCTACCAAAACTTTCCTATTACAGAATAGTGACGTCACCATCTTTGTTTTCTCTCAAAACCAATGAAATTATTTAAAAAGGTGTATTAGAGTCAATTTAAGATACCAAGCATCTCCTCTGGATTGTGTTGGCTACATTTTTAAATAAACAGTGCCAGAGCGAAGTCAAGAGGTGTCTCCCTTGACTCAGTTATCAAGATAATCCATCTGCTAATCTGTCACCAACCGAAAGACTTTCAAACTGCTCAGGGTTCAAGGTTTTGGGAGGGTCTATGGCTGAATTTTATAATGTCCAGTATATGTTCCTATCAAACTTTGTAATAGTTTCTGGCTGCCAGACTGTAACTTCCTTGAGGGCAGGGATCATGTCTACTAAATGTACTTGGTTCTGTGAAGCCAGTCTGTACTTATGTACAATGATTTTCATTTTTGGTGAAATACCCCAACACCATTTTCAAGCTAGCAGCATGGTTTAGAGGGAGTCGCAGGACCTGAGTTCTAATCCCACATCTCCCATGTGCCTGCTGTGTGACCTTGGGTAAATTATTTAACTTCTCTGTGCCTCCATTTCCTCATCTGCAAAAATGCTGAGTCAACACTTGTTCTCCCTCCTCCTGAGACTGTAAGCCCCACGTGGATCCTGATTCTCTTCTATTCTCCAGCATTCATTACAGTGCTTTGCACATAGTGAGCACTTAATAAATACCACAATTATTATTGATGCAACTTATCAAAGCAACAATGCCCTGTCTTATGTATGTTAAATTTTGGTTTTGGCCCCAGTTGTGAACAAGGGGTGAAACGAGGGGAGGAGGTAGAGTGGATCAGGGTCCTGCCTGGCTGTTTTATGGAGGTATATAGGGAAGTGATAGAAATCAATATTTTCTGCTTTCCCTCCTTCATGTTTACATTTTATTACCTGGTCATCTCCACTCCCTCCCCCTCCCCAAATCTCTTTCTACCCTGGTCTCAGCAAAGAACAAAGTGGCAAGTTTTTGGATGGAAGCAGAAGAAAAATAATGTTTATGGGCTTTCTCTGTTACTCAACAGGCAGATTTGCCCACCTTTCAGAGTCTAGCTGGGGAAGGGATGGGAGGGGAAAATTGTAAGTCAAGGCTATAATCGGAAGAATCCTAACAAAAGTTATTGTTTTAGAGTTGGAGCTTCCCAAGCCATTGGATAGCAACTCACACACCATGCATATACCCTTCTATTGTACTCTTCTAAGCACTTAGTACAGTCCTCTGCTTGCAATAATCATTCATTCATTCAATCGTATTTATTGAGCTCTTACTATGTGCAGAGCACTGCACTAAGCAGTTGGGAAAGTACAATACAGCAATGAAGATTGGCAATCCTTGCCCACAGTGCGTTCACAGTCTAGAGGTGGGGAGACAGACATCTACAAATAAACAAAATCATTTAAATACCAAGGATTGGCTTTTTCATGAGCATGATTTTCGGGAATAGAATATCTTGAAGGCTCTCCGCCTTCACGTGTACACAAAACATCCAAACTTTTGTAGATGCAATTTCATGGCAAAAATGAAACTGAAAAATCACTGTGAGTGTGTTTTGTTCTAGATGAAACATAACGAAGCTCATGAAAACAAACCTTTGCCTAATGATTCTTGAAAGTGCCACCTATTAAGAGCTGTAGGTAATTAACATTCTGGCACTCTCTTTTTTCATGTTTTTATAGCAGAAATTATCTCTTTACTTACCATTTTAATTGTCAGTTATCTGAGAGCTTCACCTCATGAAGAATGTTAAAATGCTGTGGCAGCTGTGACAATGACATAGGTTTTTTTTTTTTTGTCACACGGTGCAGGAAAAATGTTTCACTAATCGTGAAAGGAAAATAAAAACTTGTCCATTTTCCCATAAGACAGCTGGTAAAAAAGGGATATTTCAAAACATCATTCTATTTTTCTACCTCCCTGGCAATGATATCATTCATTCATTCACCCCCACTTTACAGATAAAGAAACTGAGGCACAGATAAGTTAATTGACTTGCCCAAGGTCACACAGCAGCCAAGGGGTGAGTGGGGACTCAAACTCTCAGACTCACACTCTTTCCACTCGTCCACATTGCTTACAAACATGTTCAAAGTATTATTTTGTTTGTTTACCTCAGAGCTTCTTAGAAACATTAACAAAAAGTGATCATATCCTATCTAAAGTCTGTCAGATTTTATGGGCCAAATTCTTCAGATAAAGGTGGTTAGGCTCAAAAGATTCCAAGATTAGGGCCAAAGAACTCACACAGGAAAAACACAAAAAATAATAGAAGCGTGATTATAAAATCTGCTAATTAACACTACTAAGCACCCAAAACAATGAAAGTGATCAAAATCTAGTTTTCAGTTTAAATGATTTCAAATTAAGAAAAAAAATTGTGCTTAACATCAGTTCCGTGGCAATAAAGCAGTCTCATATAGAATAAATAAAAGCCAGGCTTTGGAATGCCGTTATTTAACTCATCCTTTCATCGCCATGATCCATTTCAACTCATCATCGCCATGATCCATTTTAAGTAAAAAGAAAAAAAAAATGCATTAACCCTTTATATTTGAAACCAGGTAAGTTCAGAGGTTTACAGGAACCAATCTAGTTAATGAAAGACAAACAGTTTGGAGCCGCTGATTTATTTTTGTCACGAGTCATATTAGACCGATTCAACGTTCAATAGATTATATTCTCATTATGCAAAAATATATGAACAAATTGCAGAGAGAGCTGTTTGAAATCTGCAGATATGGTAACTTGTCATTTCTAGGTTATAAATTGTCTTGGTCCAAATATCACCAAGCAAAGCTTCATTATTTTTTTCCTCTACATTTCCTTCAGTCAAAATTTCCACTCAAGTATTTCTGCTCTTAGCACTGTTATTGCTTTATACTGATGCTTGTGTTTGAAATTAATCTGTGTTCATTTGTTGAATAGTGTTGTTATAAGAGTACCTGGGTTTCCCCTCATGCTTCTAATAGCTATTACCCAGGAAATTTTCAGAAAGCCCGTGATTAATTACCCTTTGCCTCATGTGAATCCTAAAACCACTTAAATTCAGACACTTCCGTGATTCATTATTTTTGCAATGTGGATCCAAGATGGCAATTATTTTTGGATTTGTGGAAATTTGACTAATCAATCATTGGATAGAGAAAGTTTGCCGTGGTAAAGCAACTTTCAAAAGCCAGTTCTTAATCTGAATGAAAATGGGATATTTGAATGAATTACACAGTAATTTCCTCTTCTTTATTCCACCCTAATTATTCATTCCCATATATTGAGCACCGATCATATGCAGGACACAACTTCTCTGTGCCTCAGTTACCTCATCTATAAAATGGGGATTAATACTGTGAGCCCCACGTGGGACAGCCTGATCACCTTGTATCTACCCCAGCACTTAGAACAGTGTACCTATGGCACCTAGGAGAAGTAGTGTGGCTCAGTGGAAAAGAGCCCGGGCTTTGGAGTCAGAGGTCGTAGGTTCAAATCCTGGCTCCGCCACTTGTCAGCTGTGTGACTTTGGGCAAGTCACTTCACTTCTCTGTGCCTCAGTTATCTCATCTACAAAATGGGGATGAAGACTGTGAGCCCCACATGGGACAACCTGATCACCTTGTAACCTCCCCAGCGCTTAGAACAGTGCTTTGCACATAGTAAGCGCTTAATACATGTTGCCAACTTGTACTTCCCAAGTGCTTAATACAGTGCTCTGCACACAGTAAGTGCTCAATAAACACGATTGATTGATTGATTGATTGATACATGCCATTATTATTATTAGTAGTAGTAAGCCTTAACAAATACCATAATAATAATTATTATTACGGAATAAGAGGGAGAATGGGCATTTAATCCTCATTTTACCAGGCAACTGAGGAATAATGAAGTTAGATGAACCGCCCAAGGTCACGCAGCAGGCAAGTGGCAGAGCCAGGATGAGAAGCCAGGTCCTATGATTCCCAGGCCCACACTCCTTCCACTAAACCATGTTGTTTCCATATTGATGCAGCTCAGAGACGTCGAGGGTGGTCGCCGGAATCCCACTGATCTGATTGCCCCATCTGTAAAATGAGGATTCAGTAATTTGATCTCTCTCTCCCTTTGGCAGTGAACAATGTGTGGGACGGGGACTGTGTCTAACCTGAATATCTAACCTAAGAGCTTGCATAGTAAACCCTGAACAGACAAGTTAGCAGGGACACCCGCTTTCCTGCCACCACAGATCATAGATCTGCCAAGAAGTCTAAGTCCTTTTAACAAAGCCTTTCCGTGGGAGTGACTTAATTTTGAATCTTGTGTTCAAAGAATTAGATGGATTTTAAATATTCCAAAGATCTATCACTTTCACTTAGTTACCGTTTTCATTAAAAAATAGTTCTTTTATGGGCAAAAACCTCATTTCTGCTCTCGTCCCTGAGGATTGGAAATCATTTTACGTCATTTTAATTAATGCCTGTCAGGGCCAGGCAAGCTTGGAAAATATTATCAGGAAATTAATCACTGTCGGTTAATCCTATCTCTGCCTCAACATCTGAAAGCAGGATTTAAGAATCAAAGGTTCTCCTGCTTGGGAACCCCATTAGCTTCTCATAGTTCTGAGCTCCCAGAAAGCCAACAAGAAATCACTTCCAGGCAGGCACTGGCTTGACGGACTCAAATGTGCATTGGTCCTTTAGGATTTTACTGGAATCCTGGTGCCTACCCTGGTCCTGAGGCCTGTTTCCTGGAAGAAACAAGTTGATGACATCAGTAATTACAGCTTTAAGTCTCCAGACATTTAGTATTTTTTACCGATTAGGTTACCGAGGCCCAGAGAAGTCACTTTAATTCTCTGGGTCTCAGTAACCTCACCTATAAAATGGGGATTGAGACGGTGAGCACCATGTGGGACAGGGGCTGTTCCCAACCCAATTTGCTTGTATAATAATAATAATGATGGTATTTGGTAAGCACTTACTATGTGCCAAGCAGTGTTCTAAGCGCTGGGGAGATACAAGGTAACCAGGTTGTCCCACATAATAATAACAATAATAATAATAATAATAATAATAATAATAATAATAATGGTATTTATTAAGTGCTTACTATGTACAAAGCACTGTTCTAAGGGCTGGGGAGATTACAAGGTGATCAGGTTGTCCCACAGAGGGCTCACAGCTCTCATCCCCATTTTACAGATGAGGTAACTGAGGCCCAGAGAAGTTAAGTGACTTGCCCAAAGTCACACAGCTGACAATTGGCGGAGCCGGGATTTGAACCCATGACCTCTGACTCCAAAGCCCGGGCTTTTTTCCACAGAGCCACGCTGCTTCACATGGGGCTCACAGTCTTAATCCTCATTTAACAGATGAGGGAACTGAGGCCCAGAGAAGTTAAGTGACTTGCCCAAAGTCACACAGCTGACAATTGGCGGAGCCGGGATTTGAACCCATGACCTCTGACTCCAAAGCCCGGGCTTTTTTCCACAGAGCCACGCTGCTTCACATGGGGCTCACAGTCTTAATCCCCATTTAACAGATGAGGGAACTGAGGTCCAAAGAAGGGAAGTGACTTGCCCCAAGTCACACAGCTGACAAATGGAAAGCCAGGATTAGAATCCATGACCCCTCACTCCCAAGCCCATGATCTTTCCACTGAGCCACGCTGTTTCTCTTGTATCCACCCCAGCGCTTAGTACAGTGCCTGGCATGTAATAAGTGCTTAACAAATACCACAATTATTATTATTAGCAATATAATTTCACTTTTAAGCGTGGACTAGTGGATAGAGCACCAGCCTAGAAGTCAGAGGACATGGGTTCTAATCCTGACTCTGTCACTTGTGACTTCGAGCAAATCACTTCACTTCTCTAGGCCTCCATTACCTCTTCTATGAAATGGGGATTAAGAATGTAAACCCCATAGGGGAGCTGATTAATTTGTATCTACTCCAGCTCTTAGTATGGTGTCTAGCACATAGTAGATACCTAACAAATACCATTAACAAACAACAAGCAAAGCTTTGGTTGGCTGGTGTAAAAGTAATAAGAACCAATGTACTTTTAGCGACATTTTGAGAAATAGTGAGGTCTTTCAATCTCTGGAAATATCTCCATTCTTCCCCACTGCTTTCAAACATGCTCTTGTAACAGTAGTTATAATAATGACGGTATTTGTTAAGCCTTTACTATGTGTCAAGCACTGTTCTAAGCGCTGGGGTAGATACAAGCTCATCAAGTTGGACGCAGTCCCTGTCCCATATGGGATTCACAGTCTTAATCCCCATTTTTCCAATTAACCTTTATTGTGTGCAGAGCACTGGACTAAGCTCTTGGGAGAATACAATGCTGTCCACAATGAGCTTACGGTCTGGAGAGGAGCTGACAGTGTTTGCTCTTTGCATCACCTTCCATTTTAATTGTAGTCTTACTATCCTCTTGAAGCTTTCCTCTGAAGAACCACTTTCTTGCCTGCTAGGTTCGTCCCAATGTTTATCTAAAGGTGTCCCTGCCCACGACTAGCTTGCAGTCTAAGTGCTTGGGAGAGTACTATACAACACTATAACAGAGTTGGTAAACACAATCTCTGACCACAATGAACTAGAAGTCCAGAAGGGAAGACAGACATTACTATGAATAAATTAAAGATATGGACGAAGTACTGAAATAAGATTGAGAAGCAGCGTGGCTCAGTGGAAAGAGTGCGGGTTTGGGAGTCAGAGGTTATGGGTTCGAATCCCGGCTCCACCACTTGTCAGCTGTATGACCTTGGGCAAGTCACTTAACTTCTCTGGGCCTCAGTTACCTCATCTGTAAAATGGGGATTAAGACTGTGAGCCCTCCATGGGACAACCTAATCACCTTGTATCCCCCCCAGCACTTAGAACAGTGCACATAGTAAGCGCTTAACAAATACCACCATTATTATTATTATTATTACTGCTGGGCTCGGTGGAGAGCAAAGGGAGCAAATCAGGGTGATTCAGAAGGGTATAGGAGAAGACAAAATGAGGGTTAAGTCAGGGAAGGCTTATTAGAGGAGATGTGCCTTCAATAAGGCTTTGAAGGTGGGGAGAGTAATTGTCAGAGGAGAAGACAGAGGCTGTTCCAGGCCAGGGGCAGGACTTGGGTGAGATGTCAGTGGTGAGACAGATGAGATTTAGGTACAGTGAGTAGGTTTGCGTTAGAGGAGCAAAATGTGTAGACTGGGTTATAGTTGGAGAGCAGCAAGGTGGGTTAGGAGGGGCAAGGTGATTTAACAATTTAAAGCATATGGTAAGGAGTTTCTGTTTGTTGCAGAAGTGGATGGGGCCCCCCCTGGAGATTCTTGAGGTGTGAGGAAACATGAACTTGTTTTACATTGGCATTTTTATATATCAAAAGTTGCACTATGCTATCTTTGTTGTAAAGCAAACCGAATGGATGAAACAGTTTATCATTTGTGGCATGGATTCATGGAGACTTAGAACTCAGTGATGATTAAAAGAATGCATTTGATTTGTAAATTCTCATAATAACGATTAGAATTAAGAGCTAGCATTTATCTAAGAGTATTAAATGAAAATATTTCCTAAATATCTAAGTAGTCTTCTCTAATACCATTGACCTGGAAAAATTACTAGAAACAGATATTTTCTAACAGTAAAAAGAACCGGACCTGCTAAGAAATGTATTTCCTTTTCTGGGTGACAAATATAAACTCTTCAGTGGTAGAGTTCACAACTCAAACTCAGGTCCCCTGACTTCCAATCCTGTCTTTCCCACAAAACCATGCTGTTAAGAACATAAATACTTCACTGGCAGTTCTTCAGAAAAATACCTCCTTTTGAGAATTCTTCATTTTCTTTGTAGAAACCTCCATGTTTGAAAATTTTGTTTCTCTTTTAAAATAAACTTGGGTTTGGAATAGGTTATTCTTTCTATGTATCAAATATTTAACTGAGATTGCAGTTGAATTATGTGCACTTGGGACAGACTTTTAAATAACAAGGAGAAAGCCCATATGTCCCTGTCAAGTTATTTACACGCAGCTTTGATCTCCCATGGCAACATTGTAAGTTGAAGGGGATAAGGCAAACATTAAATAATTTTCAAATACTTAAAATAGTTTACCTTGGATTTGAGTTTGATTAGGCTTTTCAATCAATCAGTCATATTTGTTGAGCACTATGATGAGATCAGGGCATAGTGAGTAAGCTGATGCTGGAGGAGTGGAGTAATCAGGATGGCTTTAGTAATAATAATAATAATAATGATGATGATGGCATTTGTTAAGCACTTACTGGGTGCAAAGCACTGTTCTAAGTGCTGGGGAGGATACAAGGTGATCAGGTTGTCCCACGGGGGGGCTCACAGTCTTCATCCCCATTTTACAGATCAGGGAAATGAGGCCCAGAGAAGTTAAGTGACTTGCCCAAGGTCACACAGCAGAGATGTGGTAGAACCGGGATTCAAACACATGAACTCTGATTCCAAAGCCCATGCTCTTTCCACTGCTTCTACTAGTAGATAAGTGAGGTAAAGTAGGAGAGGAAGAGCTAATTGAGTGCTTTACAACCAATGGTAAGGAGTTTTTATCTAATTTGAAGGTTAGATGGGCAGCCATCTGAGGTCCTTGAGGAATGGGGAGACATGGACTAAACGCATTTGTTGAAAAATCGCCCTTGCAGCAGTGTGAAGTATGGACTGGTGTGGGGAGAGACAGGAGGCAGGGAGGTAAGCCAGGAGGCAGATGCAATAATCAACTGGAGATAGAATTCATTTTCCAAAGAAATTACATCGTGCTCCCAGTAAATGTGTCAGGAGCAAAAGAAATACTCTTAGTTCTAAATTGCAATACTGTTACCTAACAGATCATCGTCGAGTGTTTATCAAACAGAGTAGTGAAATGGAAAATACAGTGATTCCTCTACTCCAAGTGTAAAATAAACTCCCACTGATTTCAAAATTGATTTCAGTGTTTGTTCTATGAAATGTATGGGACTGAGTTGGAAGAGAATCTACGTAAATGAGGGAGGGGAAAATGAATTCACCTTTAATGTAATATGATTTTAAAAATAATACATAGGGGATGAATTTATTTGATTTCATGCCATTTCGGCCAATTGGCTGATGGTTTCATGTTGTGAGAGCAATGAAAAGCTTAAGCGAAATAAGTCAAAGAAAACGTTTCAAGGATATGATTAACTTTTCCAACTGCAAACTTCTCATGGGGAATCAGAGGGGAGCAGGGAGGATGGTGAAATCTTTTGACTCAGACCCTGACCTGACCTGACTGACCTCTGTTTGTTGTAAATGTGATCCTTAAGGCTAAGTTCCTCATTTGCTCTTTAATTATTTTATGATTGACTGACTTCCCTAAATTGTTCTGTCCCCTATTCATCTCAAATTCTATTTATATCTTGATATTATTTCTGGAAGCCTCACCCTCTGTTTGTCACATCTATTTTTATATCTAGAATAAATTCTAAATTTACATTTGCCACAGAAATGTGAAGAATTTTGGGTTGTTCTTCTTAAAATTCCAGCCAACTTGATCCCTATAGATAGAATTCACAGATGTTTGTTCAGTACATTCTGAAAGACAAATTATTTGTGGGTAAAATAAAAAATCCAAGTCAGTTTTAGCCTGTAAAGCCAAAGGACAATATGTAATGTCACATCATTTGTCCAGATCTTAGTAAGTTTAAAATGGACATCATTTTAAACCATCATTTTTATATTAAACGTCCAAATGGTTTGAATTTTCATGTTTAGAAATTCAAAGTTTGGAAAGAGAACCAAATTACCTCAATCACTTTGAGAGAGTAATTTTCTTCTCACATGCAATTGTCCTTTCATCATAAAAATAACCCTAAGTGCTTAAGGGCAGATGAGGTCAGTTAGAGATGTTTTAGGGTGTTTTTTTGTTTTTTTTAAGCAGGCTGACAGCAGAAAGATGTTCTAGTTCAATTTTGTTTCTCTTCATTGGCATTATTTTTCTAAACAGGACCAAAGAGATTAATTAATGTTGAGGGGACTAGTAAACTGCCTGGCTTAACTGATTGGGGAAACAACAATATTGTAATATTTTCCTCCCAGCATTAATAATAATAACATTAGTGACTTTGGGCAAGTCACTTAACTTCTCTGTGCCTCAGTTCCCTCATCTGTAAAATGGGGATTAAGATTGTGAGCCCCCCATAGGATAACCTGAACACCTTGTAGCCTCCCAGTGCTTAGAACAGTGCTTTGTGCATAGTAAGTGGTTAATTCCATTATTATTATTATAATGATGGCATTTATTAAGCACTTACTATGTCCAAAGCACTGTTCTAAGTGCTGGAGATGTTACAAGGTGATCAGATTGTCCCACGGGGAGCTCACAGTCTTGATCACCATTTTACAGATGAGATAACTGAGGCCCAGAGAAGTGAAGTGACTTGCCCAAAGTCACACAGCTGACAATTGGTGGAGCCGGGATTTGAACCCCTGACCTCTGACTCCAAAGCCCAGGCTCTTTCCACTGAGCCATGCTGCTTCTCCAATAATAATGATGGTATTTGTTAAGCGCTTACTATGTGCCAAGCACTGTTCTAAGCACTAGGGGAGATACAAGGTTATCAGGTTGTCCCATGTGGGGCTCACAGTCTTAGTCCCCATAGGGAACTGGGGCACAGTGAAGTTAAGTGACTTGCCTAAAGTCACACAGATGACAAGTGGAAGAGCTAAGATTCAGACCCATAGCCTCCAACTCCCAAGCCCAAGCTCTTTCCACTAGGCCATGCTGCTTTCTTATGAAAGCTATCCTTATGAAAAGTTGGACTTGGAATTCTTGTTTCTCTGTTCCCCAAATTAGTTTAATGTATTTGAGGTTTTCCATAAAGCGCTGGAGCCATTAGGAACTAAAATGGTGGCTGGCTGAAGTAAATTTTCATAGAATGTATTTTTGGCTAAGCAAATTTTGTGAAATGCTTCTACACTGTGGCATTATTTTTACTGCTTTTGAAATCAACACAAGTACATTCTTAACGGTTTCTTTCTCTAATGAGCCAGGGTTTGAAAAATATTCTTGAAAATCAAATTCTCTCTGCCATTAGGCAGAATAATCCTTTGAGGGTAACATAGAAATGTTAGTTATATTACCTCTTGAGACAGCAAATAGGGCCCGGCTGCAAAGACATTTGTTTACATTCCAAAAGTGAGAATTTTGTTCCAGGAGTGTTTTACTGATTCTAGGTAACCACAGGATCTGATATCAAGTTTAAATGCTATTTATCCTAATATTTCTAAGATTTTCCCCCCCATGAAATCTCTATTCCAAATAAGACAATGTTGACTTATAAAATACACATTCATTCAATACATTAAAACAAATTGTTCATCATTTAAGCTTTGATGATTTGTAACTCACTGTAAGAGATTCAGAAATAGTTTAATGATAGGTCACTAGTTCTTGATTAATTGATTTTCATTATTTCACCATTTCTTACTCATCAGCTCTTCATCAGCATTTAAAAATGCCACTAATGTCAATGGCAAGAATACCGATAAGCAAAAAGCATCAGTTTAGGTGCATAGTTGTAGAGAATTTTAGTAATTTTGGATTATGTTCAAATATATGCAACAGTATATATTCCTTGGCTCAATTTATTATTGGCTCAAGTTTATCTTGGATTGTTTTGATGGCTGAACTGACAATTCCAGGCTAGAGATAGGAGTTTAGGGAGTAGCTGGAACTTCACCTCCTTACCTGTCACTGGATGTCAAAAGCCACTGCTGCTGTCTCTGTTTTTGGTCCACCACCTGTTGCTTGGATAGTTGCTTGGAACCTGGAAGAGGCAAGAAGGGAACTATGGTGTAGAAGTGAAGAGGGAGTAACAACATAGTATAGTGGATAGAGCATGGGCCCAGGAATCAGAAGGTCATGGGTTCTAATCCCAGCTCCACCACTTGTATGCTGTGTTACCCTGTACAAGTCACTTCACTTTTCTGTACTTGTTACCTCTTTTGTAATGTGAGGATGAAGACTCTGAACCTTATGAGGGACAGGGTGAGCCAGTTTTTGGGTAGGGACTGTCTCTATATGTTGCCGACTTCTACTTCCCAAGCTCTTAGTACAGTGCTCTGCACACAGTAAGTGCTCAATAAATATGATTGAATGAATGAATGACAGGGACTGCATCCAATCCAACTTGCTTGTAATAATAATAATGTTGGTATTTGTTAAGCATTTACTATGTGCCAAGCACTGTTCTAAATGCTGGGGTAGATACAAGGTCATCAGGTTGTCCCACATGGGGCTCACAGTCTAAATCCCCATTTTACAAATGAGGTAACTGAGGCCCAGAGAAGGTAAGGAACTTGCTCAAAGTCACACAGCTGACAAGTGGAAGATCTGGGATTAGAACCCATGACCTCTGACTCCTAAACCCATGCTCTTTCCACTAAACCACATTTGTATCCACCTCAGGGATTCATACAGTGTTTGGCACATAGTAACTGCTTAACAAAGACCAAAACTTTGATTATTATTAAACAGAGAATTGAGGTATCCCAGACCCTGATCAATATGGTTGTAGAATCCCTCTGGAATGAACTAGCTTGGGGGACGAGTCATGGCAGCTACTCTTAGTCAGATACACTTTTTTTTCCCTCTTTTGGTTACTGTTAAGTGGCTATGTGACAAGCACCATATTAATTGGTGGGTTAAGTACAACATAATCAGTTTGAACATAGTCCTTTCCAACCTGGAGGTCACAGCCTAAGTAAGAAGTAGAATGGGTATTGAATCTTCATTTTTCAGAGAGGTACAGAGAAGTTAAATGGCTTTTCCAGGGTCACCTGGTGGACAAGTGTCAGAACCAGGATTAGAAACCAGTTCCTATGACTCCCAAGCCCATGGTCTTTCCACTAGGAAACACTGCTCTGCTCCATTTGATACCCCAGCAGCACAGAATAGATTGTGGTACCCAAACAATAATTTTAATAAATATTTAGCAGACATAGCATTTCTTCCGTGTCTGATGAAAATCACTCTCAGAATCTTGAAACTCAAGAAGCTTCAAGAAGCAGCGTGGCTCATTGGAAAGAGCCCGGGCTTTGGAGTCAGAGGTCATGGGTTCAAATCCTGGCTCCACCAATTGTCAGCGGTGTGACCTTGGGCAAGTCACTTAACTTCTCTGGGCCTCATTTCCCTGATCTGTAAAATGGGGATGAAGACTGTGAGCCCCCCGTGGGACAACCTGATCACCTTGTAACCACCCCAGTGCTTAGAATCAATCAATCAATCAATTGTATTTATTGAGCACTTACTGTGTGCAGA
Organism: Tachyglossus aculeatus; assembly: GCF_015852505.1. Classification (NCBI taxonomy): domain Eukaryota; kingdom Metazoa; phylum Chordata; class Mammalia; order Monotremata; family Tachyglossidae; genus Tachyglossus; species Tachyglossus aculeatus. The sequence continues at coordinate 16,816,192 of NC_052081.1, forward strand.
GCACTGTACTAAGCGCTTGGGAAGTACAAGTTGGCAACATATAGAACAGTGCTTTGCACATAGTAAGCGCTTAATAAATGCCATAAAAAAGAGTTTGGTCCATTTCTTGTCAATTAAATGATCTAAAATCATCCTAGAATCCTGATGAAACAATAGATGTTATTAATTTGAAATTCGAGGAACCAGAAAGAATAAACTTGGGATGAACTGAAATTATATCATGAGATATTTTAAAATTGTACAAGAATATGTTGGAACAATCCCTATGTGCTGCAATGATTGGGGATCAGTGTTGCATGTGGTTTATCAGGAAAAGTTCCATGGGGGAGGTGAAGGATTAGTAGAGGGAAGCAGAATGGCTTTGTAGAAAGAGCAAAGGACTGTCAGCTTATCAAGACCCCTGGATTTCCATTCCGGCTCTGCCACAGGCCTGCCGGAATTATCTTGAGCCACATAATTTAACCTCTCTGTGCCGTGAATGAAGCAGGTAAGCTGGGGTATTAGTGGTTCAACCCAGGAAAATATAGTTGTTTCAACACATTATAAAGCCGTTTATTTTAATTTCACCCAACAGCCACTGGGATCACCGGAAAAACATCAAAGAAAGGAAATAGTCTAATCATAATGAAGTTTGAAAGCAGTTTGAGACTATTATAGTTTAAAATGAGGGAGTGGTTTAGGGAAGAAACGAAAGGATGCAACAAGTAGTCTATTGTAGTAATTTAAGGATGAAGTAATTAGGGATTGGAGTAATGCAATATAAGCAACCATGAGCAATTGTTTCATGGGTCATTTTGAGTCAACCGATTTTTTACAGAGGTTAATTTAATTTAAAGGACTAAACATAAAATAGGCTGTTTTTATTTTGCTAAAAATGAAAACCTAGGAAGTGAATATGTGAAAAACATTTAGAATATCCAAAGGGCACTACAGCAATGTATTTATGAAGCATTCTCCCACTGTTTCTTGACCTACACATTTAGCATAGACTTCTTTTAGCTTCAATAGCTGTAATCATTCTCGATATGACTTAACTGTTCATGGTAGCATTCATGAAGAATTAAACAATTTTCTTGTCCTGGATTTTGAGTTAAACTGATAACTCAAGGATAGGCTTTGTACAACTGAATTCAGTTGTTGCTATGGGAACTTATTCAGGGCTGTTATTACAAGCAGGCAGCTAGAAATAATATAGTTAAATGTGCCTGAGAATGTGTTTTCCAGGTCTTATTCCAGGCCTAAGCATTTGTTCCTGACCGAATGCTGGGGTATAAACTTTACAGTCAGGAAACATTTTAAAAATTATCTTCCTCCCACTAGTTGTGTTGGAAGCCCACTCGAATTGAATATGCTCGGTGAGAAAATTAATCCGCAAGGAGGAAATCTATGCAGATTAGGAGAATTCAGACATAAAACTCTAACTAGTCTATACATGGAGATTCTAGTTATAGTTTGAATGTCTTTATATATGTCTTTTAAGGTATTTGTGAAACCCTCATTATGTTCTAGGTATTGTTCTAAGCTGTAGATACAACGTAATCAGGACGGATACAGTCCATGTCCCACATGGGGCTCACAGTCTTAATCCCCATTTTACAGATGAGAAGTTAAGTACTTGATTTATCCATGGTCACAAAGTAGACAAGTGGAGGCATCAGGATTAGAACCCAGGTCTTTCTGACTCCCAGGACTGTGTTCTAGCTAGGCAATAATGGGGGCTTGGAAGTGGGGAGAAGAGAGAGAGAGAGAGAGGGAAGGAGGGGGAAGAGAGAGGTGGAAGGGGGAAAGAGAGTGAGGGGGAAGAGAGAGAGGGGAACAGAGAGAAAGGAAGGGGGAGAGAGGGGGAAGAGGGGAGGAAAGAGAGAGAGAATGAGACTGATGCTTGGAAGAAAACTCTCAGATATATAGTTATCTTGGGTAGAAGACAAGGGAAGGATGGATGACAGGATACCTGTAGCTGTTGTCTGGGAAACTGATATAAGGCAGCCAAAAACCAGGAAGGGAACTCACCCAAGGCACATAATCCCAACTATTGTAGTTCTAATTTTAATCCAGGCTCCTCCACATGTATGCTGGGTGACCTTGGGCAATTTTGCACATGAGGAAACCAAGACACAGAGCAAGGACAGTGACTTGCCCAAGATCACACAGTGGATCCAGGATTAGAACCCAGGTCCACTGCATTCCAGGCCCGTGCTCTTTCCACTAGACCACTGTGTTTGGAATAAATTACTTAATCACTGGCATTTGCTGATAGTTTATTGTACACAGAGCACAGTATATGTGGCTGGGAGAGCACACTAGACTTAGTAAACCTGGGCCCATTGTAAGCATCAGGGAGTTTATAATGTAGCTGAGGAGCTTACAGTTTATGATATTAATTGATATCCCCTTTCAACAGAGAGAGGTAGTGTGAGTAGGATTTGGCTGATCCTGTTAATTCCCAGGATGCTAAAAAAAAAAAAATCTTCGCTTCTGAAGTCTAAAATCCTGTGATAAAAACATGTTAGTACAACTCCAAACAGTTCAGTGTTCATGGCCAATTTTAGGGGCGAAGAGCCTGCTTTCAGGACAGCCACGTATTCATTGAGGAATAACAACACTTTAGCAAACAGTTGGACTCACAAACCTATGATTCTTTGATGGAATGTTTTTGTAGCACTGAAGAGGAGTCTGTCCATTTCAACCACCTTACACACTATAAGCTCTTGATGGGCAGGAAACATGTCTACCAACTCTGTCGTAGTGTTCCAGGTGCTTAGTCCAGTGCTCTGTATGTAGTAAGCCCTCAAATATAACTGATTATAGTACCAATTGGCAAGTCACAATGGGGCTGAATGTAAGAGCTGGATACAATGCAATAGTGCATTTTATTATTCATATGCATAATTATCTTCAGACTAACCAGTGAACCACACATCTGTCAATATTTATTTGTATCTTGCTTTAATTGGTGGAATATGCATCTTTTAGGCTTGTTTCTAAGCATCGTATGCAACACATGAGCCCACCCTCCCCCAAAAAACGAAACCAAACCAAACAAAAAAACTGACAGGTAGGAAATATTTACATGCAATTCTGATAAATTCTAGAGAACTTCAATTTCAACAGCTGAAATGAAATGATAAGAGAAATAGCACTGCCAGTGTCATTACTTGGAAAACCATGCGTTTCCAAAGTATTGGCATACTTTTCAGCTATTTGCAACAAAAGGACAGACTGAGGTGTTTTATTTTCAGATCTTACAAAGGAACTTGGCAAAAGAATGAACCAATGAGCCAAAAATAAAGAGCGCCCATAAATGGAACAGCTTCCAGTTGGAAAGAGATATTATAGAAATAAATGTTTAAGAGCGGATTCTGTCCCTTTTTTATATTTGGAAAATAGAGAAGGAGCTATTGCCAGTATGGTGACCAATTTGTAGATAATGAAAGCAAATAATAAGGCATGGAAGTTCAAACTCTTGATCATGAAACACTTGGAGCAATGCAAAAATATGTTGGCAAATGCAATTCTCTGAATAGATAAATGTCAAGTCTATCCCCAAAACATATGGGTGAAAAATATCAGCTTAATGACTTGGCAGGGAAAATATTGAACATCATCAAATTCTCCATAGAGAAATATATAATTCCTTCGATACCCTCAGTAAATGTTGGACTGGAAATGAAGATGGAAATATGAAATGAAGCTCGCTTCTTAAACCATGCTTAAAAAACTTAGCCCCAAAGTGCAATTTTCATTAAAAACTGCACGTTTTGTGGAAATACATCTGTGTTATAAACACTACCCATAACAACTGGTCATAGGTACCAAGACAGAGAAGCAGTGTGGCTCAGTGGAAAGAGCCCGGGCTTGGGAGTCAGAGGTCATGGGTTCTAATCCTGACTCCACCACATGTCAGTTGTGTGACTTTGGGCAAGTCACTTCACTTCTCTGTGCCTCAGTTCCCTCATTTGTAAAATGGGGATGAAGACTGTGAGCTCCATGTGGGATAACATATTACCTTGTATCCCCCATCCCCGGCACTTAGAACAGTCCTTGGCACATAGTAAGTGCTTAAAAAATGCTATCATCATCATCTAATTTCTAGGGGTAGACAGAATAACGTGCTGTGACAAGCCATGTGGAAGCCCAGAATACAGTGCGAGGTTCCCTCTTCCCAAATGACACGGCATCCTGCTGCCTTTATATCCAGGGAGAGTACTAGCAGACGTCTCCTGGGAATTTAATGTGAAAGTCAAAATATGAAGAATAAATACTTCATTTCTGAGTGTAGATGACTGGGGGAATCCATGTACAATTAAAAATAAAGATGGCTGCTAGGCATGCAGCAAAGGGTCAGGGGACACCCATAACTGCTCTTCGGCGACTATCTTGAAGATGATAATAATCATAATGATGATTGTGGTATTTGTTCAGCACTTACTATTTGCCAGGCATTGTAATGAACACTGGAGTGGATACAAAGTGCACTGTACTAAACATTGGGGTAGAAACACAGTCCCTGTCACACATGGGCCTTACAGTCTTCCTCCCCATTTTACAGATGAAGAAAATGAGGCACAGAGAAGTTAAGTGCCTTGCCCAAGGTCTTAAAGCATATAAATGATGGAGCCAGGAATAGAACCAAGGTCCTTCTGACTGTCAGGCCCATGCAGTATCCATTAGGCCATGATGATGTTTCTCTTGATAAGAAAGTCTAGTATGGGCACCATCTTGAATGTATCACATGGGACCAATTCTGGGAGGAGTAAGTGATTTGCTGTTGCCCTGCATTGTCAAGTTAACTGCTCCCCTCACTGTTTGTGGAAGTCGTAGCAGGAATAGAAGTATCTATGAAGTGCTTATGGTGCGTGGAGCACTGAGATTTAGAAACAGTCTCCTGGAACTTGTTCTGCAATGAGACTTAAATTTCATCCAAGTCTATGGGAAAATGTATCCCGTGATATAGCCATAATCAAGGTGTGGATGTGCCTTGAATGACACATCTATATATCTATATTCAATCAGTCAATGGTATTTTTTGAATAATTGTTATGAGAAGAAGACTGTACTAATAGCTTGGGAGAGTGCAACAGAAAAGAACTGGTTGACATAATGGTAGCAATAATTATTATTGTAGTATTTGTTAAGCACTTGTGTGTCAGACACCGTACTAAGCGCTGAAGTGAAAAACAAGCAAATCCGGTGGGGTACAGTGTTTGCCCCACATGCAGATCACAGCCTCAATCCCCATTTCACAGATGAGGTAACTGAGGCACGGAGAAGTGAAGTGACTTGCCTAAGGTCACACCACAGACATTTTCCCCTGCCCACAAGTAACTCTAATGTACACCCTTAAGATAATTTATTTTGCTCTGCCTTGCCTTTATTATTGATAGCAACTTTCATTCCGTATTTACTGTAGACTGTAAGCTCATTGTGGGCAGGGAACAGATCTCTTATATTGTTGTTGTACACTCCCAACACTCTGTAAAATGGGGATTAAGACTGTGTGCCCCCCATGGGACAACCTGATCACCTTGTAACCTCCCCAGCGCTTAGAACAGTGCTTTGCACATAGTGAGTGCTTAATAAATGCCATCATCATCATCATCCCAAGCATTTAGAACAGTGTCCTGCACACAGTAAACTCTCAATAAATGATTGATTGAAACTGATGACTTGATTAACCTATAATTCCCCATTCTACGCTGTACTTATCGATTGGAAGAATGTTTAGAATATGCTTTGCACACAGTAAGTGCTCAATAAATACGAATGGATGAATACCATTTAATCTCCGCTCCTAAAATAAGATCATTGTGATTTCTTTGGCTCACCATCTTCACCAGAAATATGCTTCAGAGATTTCATTTGTAAAATTATTGATGTAATTCACTGAGAAATAGAAATTCAAATGCAAATTCACATCATGTATATCAAGTTTAAAATGTTAAATGAAGGGAAGCAAGAATCTTGGATAATGAAGTAATAAATCCCGACTCAAAGGTCAAATACACTTAACAATCTATATAGCCAAATTTGAAAAGGAGTGATAGATAACACTATTTGGAGACTCCAGTCCATTAATGGCAGTGCTACACAGAAGGTGATTTACAAGGGCTACTGTTTAGAGAACAGATATTTACAGAAAAAAAAACCCACTAAGGATTGCTTTGGAGTCCATCTTGGTATTGAAACATGTAAATGCAGAATACTTTGCCATGTTACAGCAGCAGAAATGAGTAGAACCCCATTTGAGTAATTATGATGTAATCTAAACTGAAGTCTATTAGAATCAATACAAAATGATCCCAGAAGAACTCAGGACTTGTGTGGCTTTGCAATAAAAGCAAAACAGTCAAATTCTCTGAGTGATATCAGTGGGGAGTGACTAATAAAGAATGACTAGTTTTTGCAAGGAGACTGAGTATGAGGTTTACAGTCATTTAATTTGCTGTGGCAATAGCTTTCAATTGCCTTTCAACTATCGATGCAGAAATCTAATCATAGTGTTGTGACAAGAGTAAGATTTAGGACTAAAATGTGATTGAATTAAATAGAGGTTGCCACAACTCCGTATATGCAAATTAATCCTAAGAAAGCTGCATTTCAGGATTTATTAATATTTCTCCTGGGGACTATTACACGGAAAGGAAAATGATTCAAGAATATACAGCAACAGTGCCTGGCTGATATTGCCACTGTTCTCAACAATTCCAGGTGTGGCTTATGGAACACAAGAGTTTGGAACCTTGGCTGAAAACATCTCAGGACATGATTAAAGGTTCCTTCAATGCATTTCCTGCAAGACCAATTTCTCATTGCTCCACCAGTAACGCCAACCAGATGCTAATTTTTTGAACTTTAATTAACAGTGTGACACTTAGGAAGTCATTTTTATAATGATTACTGCCACTATACTTTCATTCTCCAAAAGTGCTAAGCACTATAATCATCACCTGTTCTCAGTAAGCCTTATTGCCCCACAGGCTATTAACAGCAGAGAGCACCATTTAACTAAAGCTTGGTTCCTAATGAATTGCCAGTAACTGAATTTTTATGTCAGAAAATGAACCGACAGAAAACATCTCTCTGAGGCTGAATGAACATCTAATTATGCCATGAGTGGCATGCTGCAGGAAAGAACTTAACAAAGCATGGGTAACCTGCCTTTAGCTCTTGACCTGTTGTTCGAAATATTGATAGGCAAGCCAGAGTCAACTAGAAGCCCATCTAGTAGCTTCAGAAATGTCAGATACCTGGTCAGAGAAATTTGTTGAGATATATTCTGAGAAAGAGGTATGATAAAACATCACAGAAAGGAAAATGAAAGTATCAAGTAGTGCAGCGTGGCTTAGGGCAAAGACCACAGGCTTGGGAGTCGGAGGTTGTGGGCTCTAATCCTCCGCCGCCACTTGTCAGTTGTGTGACTTTGGGCAAGTCACTTAACTTCTCTGTGCCTCATCTCTAAAATGAGCTTTAAGACTGTGAGCCCCACGTGGGACAACCTGATTCCCAGACTGAGCCCCTTTTTTCCCCAGACTGAGTCCCCCCCCCACCCATTTTCCTCTCCTCCTCCCCATCCCCCACCTCTGCCCTACCTCCTTCCCCTCCCCGCAGCACTTGTATATACTTGTACAGATTTATTACTCTATTTTACTTGTACATATTTACTCTTCTATTTTGTTAGTGATGTGCATATAGCTATAATTCTATTTAAGCTAGCAATTGACACCTGTCTACACATTTTGTTGCCTGTCTTCTAGACTGTGAGCCCATTATTGGGTAGGGATCATCTCTATACGTTGCTGACTTGTACTTCCCAAGTGCTTAGTACAGTGCTCTGCACACAATAAGCGCTCATTAAATATGATTGATGATGATGATTAAATACAATTGAATGAATGAATCACCTTGTACCTACCCCAGCGTTTAGAACAGTGCTTGGCACATAGTAAGCACTTAAATACCATCATTATTATGTAAGACTGAGTTTCCTTACAACTGTCTGAAAATAATTGGCCTTATTCTCTTCTAGGAAAATAGGGCTGTTTTCTTGAGTTTTTAAAATGTTGATGGGCAGGGTGGATCCGATAGCACAGAAAACACACCTAGATACCCCAACCATCATTCAGAAGCAGCGTGGCTCAGTGGAAAGAGCCCGGGTTTTGGAGTCAGAGGTCATGGGTTCAAATCCCGGCTCCACCAGTTGTCAGCTGTGTGACTTTGGGCAAGTCACTTCACTTCTCTGGGCCTCAGTTCCCTCATCTGTAAAATGGGGATGAAGTCTGTGAGCTCCCGTGCGAAGACCTGGTCACCTTGTAACCTCCCCAGTGCTTAGAATAGTGCTTTGCACATAGTAAGAACTTAATAAATGCCATTATTATTATTATTCAGGGATGGGAACAGGACAGGACGATTGGCAGTGATTCAAAGGAGCCAACTGCTTACATTAGTAACTGTTGCATTTTAAGTGCTTACTTTGTTCTTAACATACTGAGCACTGGCTTGGGTATGGGATAATTAGATTGGGTACAGTTCTTGTCCCAAATGGGGTTCAGAGAAGGAAGCAATCAGTCACTGGCATTTCTTGAGCACTTACTTTGAGCAGAACACTGTATTAAGCTCTGTATTGGGAAAGTACAGTGCAACGGACTTGGTAGACACAAGAAGACATATTTAATCCCCATTTTACAAATGAGGAAACTGAGGTGCAGAGAAGTTAAGTGATCTGCTTTCGGTCACCCAGTGGGCAAGTGGCAGAGCTGGCATGAGAACCCATGGCTCCTGTCTTCCAAGCCTGCTTGCTTTCCTCTGGGGCACGCTGCTTCAAAAACTCTGCTTACTGTGTGCAGGGAACGTATCTACCAACTCTGTTATATTTTACTCTCCCAAGCGTTTAGTACAGTGCACCAGACACTATAAGTGCTCAATAAATACGATCGATTGGTTGTAATATTAGACAAGAATCTGTAGCAGGCCGCCATGGAATCTGAAGTTTGTCGTACAGCCGATGAAGAACTTCAGTCAGCTCCCTGGTGTTGATATTAGTCAAACTTTGGTCAGGATAGCTTGGGAAGAAATCCTGCCACCTTGAAAGGTCTATAGGTACATTTGCCCCAGAAACTTAAATTTTCTCTTTACTCTGATTTTTTTTTTCCTTGTCAGTATCAAAAGTCTCTTGGTAAATCAAATCTGTTTGCATCCTTAACCTCACAATCCTTCGTGCTGTAGGTTGTCTCTGGGATGAGAATGCCAAGTTTACATTTGGCAGCTAAAAGCAGGCAAGTCATATTATGGCTAAATAAAAGGCAGATAAATGGATAGGAATCACAGAGCAAAGATGTAGATTTGATTGCAAATTCCCAAAGACAACCTGACCATCGACATGAAGATTTATTTCCTTGCCATCAAAAAAGTACTTTCACCTGAATTTTCCACAGGCTCTTTGAAGCAGTCATCCAGGAATTACAATGCAAATCACTATGCCCTGAAGGGATATGAAGATGATGCAGCCGGTCATCAATCTAATTTTTGAACTCCAGGACTGCAGTCTCCTAGAACTAAATTGAAAGAGGACAGAAGCAGTTGGGAATTTGAAAGTAAAATCAGCCCCTAAATTTCTCTTCCCAGAAACCAACCCTGTGTTTCAATGCCAGATTGCAAATGCCTATGGTTTTACACGATTTTCTGACATGCACCTATTGTGCTTCTCGGATGGCCCGCCCAATACACTGACATTTTCTGTCTTCTCTCTCTCTGTGCCAAAGCCGCATCTTAGAAATTCAGGCAGAGGCATGCAGGAGGAGAAATGCTGAAAGACGACAGGAGCCAGGAGAAGGGTGAGGCACTAATGTCTTGGGGTGGGAGAATCTTTTCACCTTGTAGCATGTGGCTACTGTAGCTATTACCTGAGATAGTTGTAAAACCCTTAGAACATGTCTAAAACTGTACTAAACCCCAAGTAGATAAAATATAATTGGGCCCAAAATGAGGATCATAGACTAAGAGGGAGAATAAATATTGAATCCTCATTTTCCAGATGCGGGAACTGAGGCAGAGAGAAGTGAAGTGACATGCCCGAGGTCACATGCCATACAAGTGGCAGAGCTGGGATTCGAACCCAGGTTCTCTAACTCCCAGGCCTATGCTCTTTCCACTAGGCCGTGCTGAATCTCAATCTACTTATCAACCCTTCAGTAAATATACTGCAGGCAGAGGAGCAGCCACAGGGACTGAGGAGTGAAATGAGGTAGCAACAATAAAGCAGTGTAGCCCAGTAGAAAGTGCACAGGCCTGAAAGTCAAGAGAGCTGGGTTTTGCCAGACTTGACTCTGACACTTGTCTACTCTGTGAACCTGGCCAAATCAGGGTTCAAAACCACAGACATGGCTGTTTCTACTGACCCCTCTTTTCTATTTTGCTAATGGGAGTCACAGGAAAATTGATTAGATTTGAAATATATCATGTTAGAGGAAATGACTCTATTCCTACTGCATGATACAGTTTGAAATGGACTGATATGAAGTGTCTTTGAATCTATTTGCCATCAACCTGCATAGCCTCAGATTTCTTCAATTTTAGGATCCCAACATTTGTCATACACCTTACTAAAGCAGAGCGTGTTGCCAGAAGTCACTAGGATTAACTTCCATTTTCTCCTTAACCAACAGACTATCCCTCTCCCCACCTTTAAAGACTTGTTGAAGGCACATCTCCTTCAAGAACCCTTCCCTGATTAAGTTTGAATTTCCCCTTCTCCGCCTTCCTTCCGCAGCACCCTTGCAGTTGGATTTGCTCCCATCATTCACCCCTCTCTTCAGCCTCACAGCATTTATATACATATCTGTAATTTGTTTATTTGTTTCAATGCCTGTTACCCCTCTAGACTGTAAATTGGTTGTGGGCAGAAAATATGTCTACCAACTCTGTTATATTGTATTCACCCAAGTACATTCAATAAATGATTAAGTTGCAATGACTCTGTGATCAAACAGTCCCTTTTTGTGCCAGGAGAAATGTATCATCAATCCTTCTAACCTTTTGTAATAATAATAATAATGGTATTTGTTAAGCTCTATGCACAAAGCACTGTTCTAAGCGCTGGGGAGGTTACAAGGTGATCAGGTTGTCCCACGGGGGGCTCACAGTTTTAATCCCCATTTTACAGGTGAGGTAACTGAGGCACAGAGAAGTTAAATGACTTGTCCTAAGTCACATAGCTGACAGTGGGCAGAGCCAGGATTTGAACCCATGACCTCTGACTCCAAAGCCCATACTCTTTCCACTGAGCCATGCTGCTCAACAAAGCTCAGTAACTCCTTTGTGGATACATTTTCTAGCACTACTATTTAAGTATTATGAACCTGGAAAGAAATAATTAACCTTTTGAAAGAGCACAGGGTTACTGTAAATAAGTACAATTGATTGATACCTTGTTTTCCAGCCATCAAACTACAGGTCTCCCAGAAAATAGACAGACAGACACACATATGCACACAAACTGCTTCAAAACCTTCAGCATGGTTTTAGAACTTCCTTTCAGGAGCTTAAATCTAGTAGCCACTCAAAGGTTTTAACATTCAATATCTGATTGGATCCCATCTGCAGGCAGTCTTCATCAGGGTCTGATGAACTCTCATCAGGTTAAATGAATTGAACCCATAGTGAAAGAGAGTAATAATAATCTCGGTATTTGTTAAATTCATTCATTCAATCATATTTATTGAGTGCTTACTGTGTGCAGAGCACTGTACTAAGCACTTGGGAAGTACCAGTTGGCAACATATAGAGACGGTCCCTACCCAACAACAGGCTCACAATCTAGAACAATTATTGTGTACCAAGCATTGTGCTAAACACAGAGGTAGATATAAGTTAATTGGACACAGTCCTTGTCCCAAAGAAAGCTCACGGTGGAATAGGTATTTAATCCCCATTTAGTAGATGAAGAACCTGCAGCACAGTGAAAATGAGTGAACTGGTCAAGATCACACAGCAAGTAATGGGAAGACAGAATTAGAACTCCATCCCACACTCTTTCTACTGGGCCACTCTATCTGGATGTCAAATGGCTGTTGTATATGGAGAAAATTAATGATGGGAGGAAACCAGTCTTGTCGGAAAAGTGTATGAGTGATTTAGGAGTGAGGTATAAAACCATTCTCACTACCAGGTTCTGTGGGAACAGGAAGATTTTCATCTTTGCTAAAACAGACTATGTTACTTTCTCTTCTCACACCAAGACAGCAGTCTCAGGGAGACCTCATTTTCCTTGACTGCTTCTCCCAAGAAACTCATTAACAAAGAGACAGAGTGTTCCCATGGCAAAATAATCTTTAGGATGTGTCAATCATTTTCCTGCTGGGACATTCCTGGACTATTAGAAAGACCCAAACAGAGAAAAGGAGCTCTACTTAGCCAATAAAAGAAAGAAGCAAATATTGTATAAAAATGATGAATTCATATAGAATCTTGAGGTTTTCAGACAGTAAGTCTGATTCCTAATTTAATCATCTCATGATCAAAAACTGGAGGACAAGCAGAGAAGCAGCCTATAGCAGAGAAATGAGCTAGGGCCCGAGAGTCAGGATACCTGAGTTCTAATCCTAAATCCACCACTTGCCTGTTTACACTTTCCCTCATTAGACCTAAGCCACTTGAGAGCAGGGATCATGTCTACTGATTATATTGTACTCTCTAAAGAGCTTAGTGCACTGCTACAAGCAGAGTAAGTGCTCAATAAATGCCATTAATTGATTGATCGCTGTGTGCCTTTTGGCAAGTCACAACCTCCCTGTGCCTCGGATTTCTCATCTATAAAATGGGAAAGAAATGAGCCTTCTTCTTCTCCATTAGACTAATCCCTGTGAGGGACAGGGACTGTTTCTGATTATCTTTCATCTGTCTCTGTGTTTGTCACGCAATGAGAATATAGCAAATTGTATCATTGTTAACATTATCATTAATAAGGGTGTTCATTGAGTACTCACTGTTTGCAGAGCACTGGACTAAGTGCTTACTACAATGATAATAATGGTAATACTGTCCTAGGACACTGGACAAGACCAGTGATCCTTTAAGATGCAACTTTTGTAGTTGTGAGCTCCTCCACAGGGGCACAAACTCCTTAAACTCCTTAACTCCTTAATCTCCTTAAGAGATTATGCCTACTAACCCCCATTGTATTCTCCTAAGCCCTTAGCACAGTGCTCTGTACAAAATGTGTGCCACAAATGCTATAACTATCATCATTGTCATCACCAGTGGTGTTTATTGCACATGTACTATGTGCAGAACACTATACTAAGTGCTTGGGAGAGTACGATACAAGAATTGGTAAACATGTTCCCTTCCCATATGAGTTTACTGTCTAGAGGGGGAGGCAGACATTCAGGTAGATAAATATGAATTATTTATTTATGATCAACATAATTTATGATAGATACAGCAGTTAGGAAACAAAAGCTAGGTCTAGGCAGGTCTAACCTACTTTATATATAGTTGCTGCAATATAAAAAATGTACTTACGTGCACTCTATAAATGTATTAAACTCAGCTAACATTTAACTGGAGTGTTTTATGGTTAGCAGAAAAAGACCCAGGTTTATATGGTGATATCAATCAATTAATCGTATTTATTGAGTGCTTACTGTGTACAGGGTATTGTTCTAAGTGCTTGGGAGAGAACAGAACATAGCAGACACATTCTCTGCCCACAACAAGCTTAATATAAAGAGGGAAGGCCCCCTCTCCCCACACCACAATCTAGCAGCAGCATTAACACTTTAGAAGTAGAGTTGCACTTCGGGTTTAAGTGGTCTAGCGGGAGGGCTCATGTCTACCTACTCTACGGTAATCTCCCAAGCATCTACGACAGTGCTCTGTAGGCTGAAAATGCTGAATGCATATCACTGAGTGACTGATCAATAAAGGCCCACTCCACTATTGGTTTGATCTGTTGATCAAATGAAGTGTGTGAGGGTATCTTGGACAGGTAGACATCCTAATAACAATAATTAATAATTAGGTATTTGTTAAGCACTTACTATGTGCCAGGCACTGTCCCACAGAAGGCTTGCAGTCTTCATCCCCATTTTACAGTTGAGGTAACCAAGGCACAGAGAAGTGAAGTGACTTGTCCAAGGCCACACAGCGGACAAGTGGGGAAGTCGGGATTAGAACCCATGACCTCTGACTCCCAGGCAAATACTCTAGGCATTACACTATGCTGCTTCTCGAATACCAAATATTCACAATCCTTGTGAACGGGGGATTGTATCCACCGATCCTATTATATTAGAGTTTTCCAAACACGTAGTATGGTGTTCTGCACACAGCAAGTACTCAATAAATAAGATTGATTGATCGATTGATTGATTGTCTTCTGGAATGTCAGGCCCCAGGATAAGAACACAACAATTGCCCAGAAAGAAGAACAAAATTTGTGGCATTTGAACTGGATTAACAGGGTCAGAAAATCTGGGGCTGGGGTTCAGGGCTGAGGTTTCAGACTCTCGTTGGACAGGTTAGTGAAGAGCATTTCTAAAATTGGGTCAGTTTTTAGACTGCAGAGTGGCCCAGTGTTCTTGGTGTTTATTGTTCATTACACACAAAGGCTTCTGTGGTTTTTCATAAACTTTACATAAGCAAATATTCATTTATTCATTCATTCAATCATATTTATGTGAGGCCAGCAGAGATCAATCTCTCTGTGTACATAGTGTGGTGGAGTCTACTTCTGCAATTGTATTTTTTAGACACAACCTCATCAATACTATGAATCACAATTCTTTTCATTATGGTGAAAGCGGAGGTTTTTGGAATTACAGTGGATGGAGATGATTTTTTTCCTTCAAAAGTGCATTATAAAGAAGTCAACTTTTAGCAACCAACTTGACTTTAGTGACAACTGATATAAAAGTTTTATTGTCATTAGTAAGCCTTAAATGAATTGTTTCGCCTATAGATCCAGAATCACAAAGCCCAACTATTTGCTTTTAATTTCCTAATGAAAATGTTCTTTATCTTTACTTTCTCGATTTAAGTTCCTATTTGAATGGAAATTCATTACAGCCAATCCTTCTATATTAATTAGTCTGCCCAAATGAACTGTTAGCAATCATTAATGATTCTAAGTGAATTATTTTCCGTTGAAATACAAGACAAAGTTACAAGGTAATTAGGATAGGTATAACTGGGCATATACAATAATTTTTGTTGTTGCCAGAAGCAGTGTGGCTCAGCGGAAAGAGCCCGGGCTTGGGAGTCAGAAGTCATGGGTTCTAATCCTGACTCCGCCACTTGTCTGCTGTGTGACTTCGGGCAAGTCACTTTACTTCTCTGGGCCTGTTACCTCATCTGTAAAATGGGGATGAAGACTGTGAGCCCCATGTAGGACAACCTGATTACCTTGTATTCCCCCCCGGCCCCACCAGAAAATAGCAAGCGCTTAACAAATGCTATCATCATTATTATTTTTGACAATCTTTGAAATTTCCTAATTTTATGCAAATTATTCATTTGTAAGTGATAACTCAAAGATTGCTTTTAAAATAAAAGAAAAAAATACAGGATTTAATGCTGAATTTTAGTACATTTGCATTTTTGATAAGCTGTTTCTAGTATAATGGAACGGTCATAACATTAATCAATCAATATTTGGTAGTTGATATTGACTTTTCCAACAGCAGTGCTCAGCAGCTCATACACAGGAGGAGGTGATCCGGGCCCGGTGGTTAAGTGGTACAAGAGTGGCAAAGGTGTAAGGGATTCAGTGAGTTGAGTTCAAGAGAGTGATGGGTCCTAAATCCATCAATTTGGTCATCAAGAAATAGTAATTTGGGTATGGAGATGAAATGGGGCAGGATGATTTAAGAAAACTGGTATGGTTTAAAACTTCGGAGGTCTAAGTGGAGGAACAGGACAGATTTTTTGCGAGACAGAGTGTGGGAGAGATAAAAGATGAGAATATTGTGGTTAGATAGAGGAATTTCAGGGTTGTTAAGGATAGAGACTGTGCAGTGACTAGAGGTAATGAGATCAAGTGTGTGTCCAAGTGGTTGAGGAAGTAGAGAAGAAAGTCATTGAAGATGTGGGATGAGGGAAGTGGGTAGAGAAAGGGTCAGTGGGAACATCCACAAAGTTTTTGAGAACAGGGAAACTGTTCAACAACTCTGTTATATTGTACTCTCTTTCAAGCACTTAGAACAGCTCACTGAACACAGGAAGAGCTTAATAAATATAACTGATTAATTGATTGCTTGATCAATGCTGGGATGGACACAGAGAGAAAGAATGTGGTAGAGTAGTATCAAAACAATTCAGAAAATGGGAGGTGGGGCCTGATGGGTAGTACAGTGCTCTGCACACAGTAAGCGCTCAATAAATACGATTGAATGAATAGTAGATGATCATGACTAGTAACTAGTGTTGGTGGTAGAGGAGCATGACGTGGTTGGATGGGGGATATGGAATGGTGCGAAAGCGACATTGGGTAGCAAGAATGAAGTTATCCCCTCCCCTTTTTCCAGTGAGTCTTGGGGAGTGAGTGAAGGTGAGACTCTTGGGGAGAGAGAAACAAGGAAGATCCTAGTCACCTGTGGAGAACCAGGTGACAGTGATGGTGAGATGAAGCACTGACTAGATCAGGGTCATGTTGAGGATGAAGAGAATAATTTCCATGATGGAGCAGGGGTTCTACAGGATATTGCTGTTGGGGAGGGAGAAAGCCACCTCACCTCCTTCTGGATAGGGAATATACCTATCAACTCTCAGCACAGTGCTCTGCATGGAGTAAATGCTCAAGAAATACCATTAATTGATTGATTCTATATCACAAGCACAAAGTTATTCCTTTTTTCAGTCACTTCAAAAAATCAGCTTCATTGTTTCATTCACTGGTTCATGTTTTAGTAGAGCCGAACTAAGCAGTTCTGCTAAGGAGAGAAGGATTCTGGGAATTGGGGCAGGGTGGGGGGGCTGCCTCCTCCTTTGCCACGAGGCATTGATGATGAAATAAAAGCAAATGCCTGGAACGAAGAATTACTCAAAATGACTTTTAGAAAGTGCCAATTTGCTGGTGAAATAAAATGAACATCCGTGACATGTGCGGGAGAGTTGATATTTGATGACATGAACGTCAAAACATTTCATTACTACCCCAATCTACAGAATCACCAAATTAGTTAATTTAGTCTTTCATTTGATTCTAAGAGATCAGAAAGAAGTACATCACTGAACCTTAGAGGACTAAATATAGAAGTTAAGAAAAATGCACTAAACTTTCAAAGTGGATATTTAGTTGGGATCATTTTGATGTAGTTTGAAATATAGATGCTTCATTTTCCATATATAGTAGTTCAGAAATTGCTCTTAGAAAGTTCCTTCAAAACTCTTGTAAAAGATAGTGTAACTGATGATAATTCCCGAGAAATTATACTACGGTAATGTCAGAAACTCCTGCTCTCAAACTAGTCCAACAGGTATTCATACTTGATTTCTTTGATTTAAAGAACACAATAAAGAGAAATCTCAAAATGAATACAAACTGTATGTACACATATCATATGATATTACTAATATTAAGATTGAAAATGAAAATTTTAGGATGCAAGTGATTTATTTTATTAGTTATTTTACTTTCATTTCCACTAATGCAATTACCAACATGTTTAATTATTGGAACTGAAAATGTTAAAAAGTTTCCTGATATATTCAGTCTTTGTGACTCATTTTATCATCACTAGATGTCTTTGATTTATTCCTATTCATATTTTTAATGCCTTTAGCAGATTTCAAGCCATGAAATAATTCAGGGTGTCAGTACCCTCTGTGTTATATTTCCTTCTTAGCTTCCCTTAGCCCAATCCCCTGCCCCACCTCAAAAAAAAATCACTTTCAGAGATTTTGAAATATTAATTTTTACAACCTCTTGTTTTGAACTCCTGAAGAATGGATTCAGCTGAAAATAGCAATCTTATTTGCAATTTCAATACTTTAGTTAGGGTACGTGAAAACCTCCTCTTTTCCCATGAAAATAAATCTATCTTGATGATTATTCATAGCTTTCAGAATCACGGTATGATTTGGTTTCCCCACTCTTTTCTCTGAAGAGCAATTATACCTTTAAAGTATAGCTAAATTGAGATGTTGTAGGTGGTATAATAGGCAAGATCTTCCTTCCCTAAGAATTGTTATTACTTCCTTTGATTTCTGTTGTGTTCCACTAGCGATCCATCTCACCATTCTGCTGTCTTCTTCCTTATCTGCAAGTGAGACTTGAATGCACTCCAAGACAACTCATAAATCTCTAGCTTAGCCAGTATGTTTGCAGAGTATGACCATTCAACAGGATAAATCCAGTATATTCTTTCATCCAAGATTTAGAGGTACAATTTTAAATTTAATATGAAGAGTTTTCACTGTGTAAGTTCCATTAGCCTTTCTATTCAAGTGTGGAATATACCTTACTCATCTTTCTCCTGTAGAACCCCTATGCAGCAAGCTGCATTCTTCAATAAAAGGTGTTGTTTAGGATTTTCCAGGTTGGTTTTATTATCCAAGTAAGCCACTTTTGAGATGGGCGAAGGAGAGATGAATGCAATTTCCCCTTTGCCCAGATTATGTGTTCACCCAATCAATCAATTGTATTTATTTAGTGCTTTCTGTGTACAGAGCAGTAATAATAATAATTATGGTATTTGTTAAGCACTTACTATGTGCTAAGCACTGTTCTTAGCCCTGGGATAGATACAAGGCAACCAGGGTGAACACAGTCCCTGTCCCACATGGGGCTCACAGTCTCAATCCCCATTTTACAGATGAGGTAACTGAGGCACAGAGGAGTTAAGTGACTTGCCCAAGGTCACACAGCAGACAAGTGGAGGAGCCAGGATTAGAACCCATAACCTCTGACTCCCAAGCCCCTTATCTTGCCATTAGGCCTTGCTGCTTCTCTAATGTACTAAGCAATGTACTAAACAACTGGGAGAGGACCAATACAACAGAGTTGGTAAACAAGTTCCCTGATCACAAGTAGCATATAGTCTACAGGGGGAGAGAGACAGTACAATTAATTTACAGATGTGTGCATATATGCTGCAGGGCTGCAGGCGGAGTGAATAGTAGTAATGGGAGGGCGATGGGTGGGACTTCAAAAGTAAAATCAGAAATCAAGATGAGAATGATAAATTAATAATAATAATAATGGCATTTATTAAGTGCTTACTATGTGCAAAGCACTGTTCTAAGCGCTGGGGAGGTTACAAGATGATCGGATTGCCCCACGGGGGGCTCACAGTCTTAATCCCCAATTTCCACATGAGGTAGCTGAGGCACAGAGAAGTGAAGTGACTTGCCCAAAGTCACACAGCTGACACTTGGTGGAGCTGGAATTTGAACCCATGACCTCTGACTCCAAAGCCCGTGCTCTTTTCCACTAAGCCACACTGCTTCTCGTATAAGGGAGGTTACAATAAATGACTAAGGATAGGACATAGTGCCAGTAATGATTAAATATAATTATATGATATATAATATATAATTGTAATACATCATATGTAAGATATGATACATGTTATATATTATGATATGGCTATATGATGTGTTTGAATGTGATATATAATATAATTATGTATACATATATAACTGCAATGTATATATTGCAACTATTAATGATAATCATAATAATGATATTTTTTAAGCAGCAGCTCTTCACTAAGCACTGTACTAACAGCTGGGGCAAATACAAGATAATTAGGTTGGACCCAATCCCTGTCCCACATTTGGCTCACAGTCTAAGAGGGAGAGCAGGTATTGAATCTTACAGATTTCCTCATTTTACTGGTGAGGAAATTGAAACACAGAAAATTTAAGTGACTTGCCCAAAGCCATGGCAGGCAAGTGATGGAGCTGGGATTAGAACTCAGGTTCTCTGACTCCCAGACTTCTGCTCTTTACAGTAGGCTTTCATTGTTAAACACAGAGTGATTGATTGATTGACATAAATTCAAGTGGCAGAGCTGAGATTAGAACCCAGATCCCTCTAACTCCCATGCTCTATCCACTAGGCCAGGTTACTTCCTCCCTTGCTGACCTTCCTCCTTCCTGTCTCTCCCCACTCCAGTCCATACTTTAAAAATCTGCTGTGGGTTTCTTTTTTCTAAAAATAATGATCATTCATTCATTCATTCTTATTTAATTTAATCATATTTATTGAGCACTTACAAAGTGTGAGGCATTGAACTAAGCACTTGGGAGAGTACAATATAACAATATAACAGACACATCCCTGCCCAAAATGAGTTTACAGTCTAGAGGTGGGGACAGACATTAATATATATGTATATATACATATATATACATATATATCAATCTAATATATATATATATATCAATCTATGTCATTCCACTCCATAAGAACCTCCAGTGATTGCCCATCCACCTCTACATCAGACAGAAACCCCTAACCATTAACTTTAAAGTTCTCAATAAGTTAAGAAGCAGTGTGGCCTAGTGGATAAAGCATGGGAGTCAGAAGGATCTGGGTTCAAATCCTGCTGTCACTTTCTGCTGTGTGACTTTGGGCAAGTCACTTCAATATCCTGGCCTAAGCTACCTCAGCTGTAAAATGGGGATTAAGATTGTGAACCTTAAGCCTCATGTGTTGCAGGGATGGTGCTCAACCTGACTTGCTTGTACCCACCCTAACCTTTAGAACCTCCTCCCCCTCCCCACAGCACCTGTATATATGTTTGTATATGTTTTTAGTAGTAGTAGTAGGAAATCTTTTGAGGTAAGCTAGGAGGGAGCAAGCTGATATTTTTTTTAATAGAATGAACAATGCCTGGCGCATAGTAAGAGCTTCCCACATTCTATTAAAAAAAATATCAGCTTGCTCCCTCCTAGCTTACCTCAAAAGATTTCCGACTACTACTACTACTAATAATAATAATAATGGTATTTGTTAAGCGCTTACTATGTGCCAAGCACTGTTCTAAGCACTGGGGGGATACAAGGTGATCAGGTTGTCCCACATGGAGCTCACAGTCTTTGCTGTGTTATCACCAACCTATGCACATCTCATCACTCTTTCTGCCACCCCCTCATCCTGTCTCTGACCTGAAACTCCCTCCACCATCATAAATAACAGCCCACCCCTCTCCCCACCTGCAAAGCATTATTAAATATTAAAATCACATTTCCTCCAAACCATGAAAGCCCTGCTATGATTAGAACCCATGTCCTCTGACTCCCAAGCCCGGGCTCTTTCCACTAAACCACGCTTGTGATGGGGCTGCAAATTGCTAAGAACTTGGTAGACCTCTTTCCAGGCAGTTAGTCAATGGTATTGATAGAGAAGCAGCGTGGCTTAATGGAAAGAGCTCGGCCTTGGGAGTCAGAAGTTGTGGGTTCTAATCCCGGCTACACCACTTATCACTTGTGTGACTTTGGGCAAGTCACTAAACTTCTCTGGCCCTCAGTTACCTCATCTGGAAAATGGGGATTAAGACTGTGAGCCCCTCGTGGGACAACCTAATTACCTTGTAATAATAATAATGATGGTATTTGTTAAGCACTTACTATGTACAAAGCACTTGTATCCAACCCAGCATTTAGAACAGCGCTCAGCACATAGTAAGCGCTAAACAAATACCATCATCATCATCATTGTACAGAGCACAACAGAGTTGTCGAATAGAGTTGGTGTACAAAATCCCTGTCCTCCAGTAGCTTACAGTTCAGTAGCGATTGTGTGAGAGCCCTGTTAGTGCTTCTGTTTTACATGTTGGTAAAGAATCCCTAAATGTTTGCTAAAGATCAGAATGCCTGGAGAAAGAAAATTTTCTTCCAAGCTTACCCTGATGAAGCCGTCATTAATGGCAAAAAGCTCTCCAGAAAAGGCAGTGTCTCAGTTTCACCTAAAATTCTTGTTCCAGTCAGGGCCTAAATTTCTATTCTGAATCTGGCTAGCTCTCCTGGAATAAGTGCCATTTTATGGATCTGATGACTGATGTCCTCATCCTCACAGCGGGTTTACATAAATAGATGTATCTTAGCACCATTAGGAAACAGTAATTCATGATCGAGAGACTAATGATATCTTCAGATGGATGAATTAGATTCTCAATATATATGCAAAATAAAAAAAATCTTACTTAGATATTTAAAAAATCACGTCATTCCACATTTCATAAAACATCTCCCTCGTACTTGGTGATAATCCAGCCACAATAATGTTTAATTCAAGAAATGTAATTGTTTCCGGAAAGCTTCTGAAATGAGACATAAGAGGAAATATTGTGACTCCTCTATATCAAGTTCTATGATTGCAAATAGAGTAGCTACTTTTTACCCAGAGTTTGATCTTGAAAGATGAAGTAATCTCTTTTCAATCTTGACAACGCAGAAAACACTGAACTACTGTTATTTTTCATTTTCTGATGGATTTTTCCATTCTTCAGCATACCTTCTATGCCTTCGTAAATTTGAAATATCAATTTTTACATGAAAATATACAGATACACAAACATTCCTACACACATAAATGCACCTCAGAATTATTAACCATTAAACAAAAAAATTCCTTTAATGTTCAAATTTCCTCCTGGTGAATGTTAGCTATTTTATTTGGTCAATTTGGATGAAAGGTAATATATAATGGGTCTGAATCAAATTTTTTAGTACTTTAGAATTTTGTAGATGATATAATCCAAAAACCAAAATCCACATTGGCTTTCAATGTCTACTCTTATTGGAAATATTATATGCATATGAAAATATACTGTGGTGTTCCTTATAGTCTCTTGGCTGTGGTTATAGAAATATTTGCAGTTTATACATATGTTAGTATATAGAAGTATGGGAAGAAGTATGGGTTGGATTGTTGATGGTTGGATGAAGTTTTTTAGACTTCATTCCAGAACCAGCCCTGATATGGTAATTGTAATATTGTTGAGGGTGAAGTAATGAACACAGTCCCTGGCACACCCAGGGCTTATAAGAAAGAGAGGAAGAAAAGTGGGGAGAAATGGTGACGATATATGGCTTGCCCAAGTTCTCCCAAAGGCAAATGGTTGAGCTGATTTTAGAACTTAGGTCTCCTGATTCCCAATTATATGCCCCTGCCACTATGCCGTGGCTCAGTTTCAAATGGACAACTAAGTATTTTTTGATGAGGAAATCCCTCCAGAAATGGTACTAGATCTAAAGAATCATGACTTTATTTGTATGCTGTATGGCCTTGACTAAGTCACTTAACTTCTCTGTGCCTCAGTCATTTCATTTGAAAAATGGGGATAAAATCAATCGATTAATCAATCATATTTATTGAATACTTACTGTCTGTAGAGCTCTGCACTAAGAATCATTCATTCATTCATTCAGTCGTATTTATTGAGCGCTTACTGGGTGCAGAGTACTGTATTAAGCGCTTGGGAAGTACAAGTTGGCAACATATAGAGACAGTCCCTACCCAACAGCGGGCTCACAGTCTAGAAGGGGGAGACAGACAACAAAACAAAACATGTGGACAGGTGTCGTCATCAGAACAAATAGAATTAAAGCTAGATGAACATCATTAACAAAATAAATCAAATAGTAAATATGTACAAGTAAAGTAAATAGAGTAATAAATCTGTACAAACATATGTACAGGTGCTGTGGGGAGGGGAAGGAGGTTCTAAAGGCTGGGGTGGATACAAGCAAGTCAGGTTGAGCACAGTCCCTGTAACACATGAGGCTCACGGTCTTACATATAGAGACGGTCCCAACCCAACAACGGGCTCACAGTCTAGAAGGGGGAGACAGACAACAAAACAAAACATGTGGACAGGTGTCAAGTCATCAGAATAAATAGAAATAAAGCTAGATGCACATCATTAAGAAAATAAATAGAATAGTAAATATGTACAATCATCCATATAGAGTTGAAGCCATGGGAGTGAATGAGTTCTCCCAGGGAGTGGATGTAGATGGAGAATAGAAAGAGACCCAGAACTGAACCTAGATATATAGCACATCACCTGTGATCTTCACAGTCCAATAACTTAGGCTTTCCTTTCTTCTAAAAATAAGTTCCTATAACTGTTGTTTTCTGGGAGACAGTTGGACTGCAAGATGGGTGGGGTCTGTGTCAGGGTTCCTAATAACGCTGTATGAGAGACACAGCCTATAGTCCAGATTGGGAGGGTTTTTTTTGTTGTTGTTTTTGGTTTGTTTTTATTTTCATGGAATTTGTTAAGTACTCACTATGTGTCCAACACTGTTCTAAGCTCCTGGGTAGGGACAGTGAATTAAGTTGGGCAAAGTCCCTGTCTCACGGGGCTCACCACCTAACTTGGAGGGAGAACAGGAGAACTGAGGCAAGGAAAAGCTAAGTGACTTGCCCAAGGTCACACGGCAAGTATTTGGCAGAGGTGGAATTAGAACTTAGGTCCTCTGACTGCCAGGCTCTCGCAGGCCAGGCTGCTTCTGCAAGTTCTGAATAGTCATTTGGTGGTTGCCAGAAGAAATAAAGCTCTTTATAAATGCTTTGCCTCCATGAATCTTTTTTTTGCCCTCAGTGCTTGTCGATTGTGCTTCCCTCTTCGGTCTATATTGTTGACCATTATTGGGCACTAACTCAGTTTTTCCTCCATCCTTCCTAAATATATACCAGGTTGCTTTCCTCTCCATCTCTTCAGGGAAAATGCCTGGCATAGCGAATAGAGCACGGGCCTGGGTGTCAGAAGGTCGTGGGTTCTCATCCCGGCTCTGCCACATGTCTGCTGTGTGACCTTGGGCAAGTCACTTCACTTCTCTGAGCCTCCGTTACCTCATCTGTAAAATGGGGATTGAGACTGTGAGCCCCATGTGGGACATGGACTGTGTCCAACTCGATTTTCAAGCACTTAGTACAGTGCTCTGCACCCAGTAAGTGCTCAATAAATGTAAATGAATGAAAATCCAACAGTTAAAGCCTGATTTCACCCATGGATAGATAATACATCCTCTTTTCAATCAATCTATGAATTAGTATTTTTCAAAGTATGTGTCTAATCCCATACTTGTTTTATTTGCATGAGGAAAACCTAACAGAAGCAATTTTAAGATAATCCACATGATTTTTCAAAACAGCACCTGATAGTGAAAATAGTATTTTAGTATAAGTCAGTCAGTCAATTGATTACTTACTGTGTGCACAGCACTGTACTGAGAGTTTGGGAGAGTATAAAATGATAATAACTGACACATTCCCTGTCCACAACAAGCTTACAGTCTAGGAGAGAGACAGACATTAATATAAATTGATAAATCACAGATATGTATACAAATGCTGTGGGGCTGGGAGGGTGGGGATGAATAAAGGGATAAAGTCAGGGAGATGCAGAAGAGAATGGGAGAAGAGGAAAGGAGAACTTTGCCAGGAGAGGCCTCCTGGAGGAGAAATGTCTTCAGAAAGGCTAAATTAAGGTTAAAAACAGCCAATAATAAGTAATCTAGTCTAGCTTCCTTAGAAGTTGAGCTTATTTTAAAGATCTCTTCAGACCGACTCTCAGTAGAGTAGGCAGACAATGCACATCACACCAAATGGGAATCAATCAATCAATCATATTTATTGAGCGCTTACTGTATGCAGAGCACTGCCCTACCTGTCTGTTTTCCCTTTCTTCACCCCTCAGGAGAGCTTGGTTCCACCCCATATGGGAGCAAGAGAAGCCGGTTACTATCTCGTCCATGACACTGGGGACCCGAGGATAAAATAATCTGTGCACTCATTTTGCAAAGAGCGGTAACCCTTCCTACCTACTTATTCTTTGTATTCTGGATTCCAGAAGCAATATGTCCGGCAGGGATGAGAGATGTGCTTGGCTTTGGCAAAACCACTTGTACTCTAATCAATCCCTCTGCGCAGATTCTCACTCAGGTCTCTGGAAACCGGGTGGGCTCATCCATCGTTTCGGCTGGACGTGCCTTGGGCAAGGGAAAGTTAGAACGCAGAATGTGTGACCTTTGGAAAATAATTTCTTCCACTCTTCCTTTTAGAACCATTCATCAAAGAGAAAGAGTAAATATTTGTTCAAATGTCTCCTTTTGATGAATTATATTCCACTTCTTCTCTTTTGACATTTAATAAATTGGCATGGTGCTAATTAGCAAAACCATATTTTTAGAAAACTGGCACGTCATAAATATCACATCGTCTTATTAATCATGTGTGTGCTGATAGGAGAAATAGAGTACCATCCTTTTTGGTAGCTATTTATTCCTTTTTTTCTTTTATCGCATCGGCCCAGCCTACTCCATGAATCACCTACTCATATTGCAATATATCCCTCTTATGTTTTAGGGAGAGTCATTAATCATTATTCTTATAAGATTGTATAACTGCTTTTGTCCCTTTCATAAGCGAAATGCATGAGCATACTATTCTATGATCTGTATTATCATTATTTCATAAATTTTAAAGAGTACTTATATTTCAGCCACTCTTCTGCCTATTAATACTCAGGGGTTAGAGAAGATGCTTTTAAGACAACAGTGAGATTACAGAAAAATGTAGGACTTTCAGGAGGCCGATAAAATCAAGCAGGCCAAAACCTCACCATGCATTACAGGTTTGGACAATATCACTAATCTCGGACCTCCTATTTTCAATATATTCCTTAGAGTCCCACACTCATGTCTCATTTCTTATTTACAATACTGGAATATAAGAATATTGTGTCTTTACACATGATTTATATTGTAAATTGATTTGAATCTTTCTACTTTGTTTTACAATTGATTTTTCAAAATAATCTAAATGAATACAGACTGTAGAGACTGAATATGTCTTGTCAATATGCTAACAAAATCAACAGACTGGCAAACATTTTCAGAAGCTTAATAACTGTCATCAGTTTCTCCTCATGTCTTCTTCACTTCTTAATAGGCCTACATTTTCGTACTGCTCTCCAGTAACTAGCATATATTTATGCTTCTGATCAATTGAGAAACTCTTTCTGCTCAACATGCTGTAAGCACCTTCAAATGTCTTTGAGTCGGGAACTAATGATTGGGATACTTGTTAAACCCATAATAGATGGTCTGAACATAATAATATGGGGGCTTAACATAATATATGCCAAGCACAGCACGAAGCATTGGGGTAGTTAGAATATCTGCAGTTCAGAGATCCCTCTGAGAAACAGATACCATATCTATTTTCCATCTGTGCTTTCCCACCCAGTGCTTAATATACTGCCCTGCACAGAGTAAATACTTAATGAATACTACTACTAATATTACTAATACTATTACTACTACCTCACATTGCTTTTCTCATACTTCAACCCAGCCTGCACCCTTGGCTTTTCCAGCTCTAACCTTCTCACTGTACCTCGATCTCATCTATCTTGCCACCAAACTCTCCCCCGCAACCTGCCTCTGGCCTTGAATGCCCTCCTTCCTCATATCCAACAGACAATTACTCTTCCCCTTTTCAAAGCCTTATTGAAGGCACATCTCCTCCAAGAGGCTTTCCGCGACTAAGGCCTCCTTTCCTCTTATCCACTCCCTTCTGCGTTGCCCTGCCTTGCTCTTTTTATTCATCAGCCCCTCAACAACACTTATGTACATATCTGTAATTTATTAATTTTCATTTATGCCTGTCTCCCCCTCTAGACAGTTGAGATCATTATAGGCAAGGAATTTGTCTGTTTATTGTTATATTGTACTCTCCCAAGTGCTCAGTACAGTTCTCTACGCAGAGGGGGTACTCAATAAATACGATTGACTTAATGAATGCTACTACTATGTGGCTCAATGGAAAGAGCACCACGAGCTTGGGAGTCAGAGGTCACCCTGGCTCCGCCAATTGCCAGCTGTGTGACCTTGGGCAAGTCACTTCACTGTGCCTCAATTCCCTCATCTGTAAAATGGGGATTAAGACTGTAAGCCCCCGTGGGACAAGCTGATCAACTTGTATCCTCCCCAGTGCTCAGAACAGTGTTTTGCACATAGTAAGAACTTAACAAATAGCATTATTATTTATTATTATTATTACTAATTAGATTGTAAACTCTTTGAGGGCAGGGGTCATGTCTACTATCTCTGTTGTACTGTCTGTCAGGTCCCAATGAATTCTACTGATTAATTAGTATATGCAGATGGGTGCTCTGAAGGCACACATTCAAGAGGACACTCAGATGATAATGAATTAACTTGCAGATTCAGCAGAGTGCCTTGGACTGACAATACATCAGAAATGTATCAGTCTGTTAAGTCAGAGAATCCTGTTACCTCAGATCAGTATAAAGAGCGTTACCCCACCCAAGACTGCCCCAAACCAGAGGAGGGTTGATAAAACCTTCACATGATTCTGTGCAGGTAAATAAGGAAATGGAATTCCTTATTTATTCCTTATCACCAAATGTTATTGGTTCAGCCCTCACAAATATTGCTAAAATCCTCCACTTCTTCTTCATCCAAACAGCTACCATGTTGATACAAGCCTTGACCCTATCCCACCTTGATTACTGCATCAGCCTCTTTGCTAACTTCCCTGCCTCCTGTCCCTCCCCACTCCAGACCACATTTCACTCTGCTGCCCAAGTCATTTTTCCACAGAGCTGTTCTGTCCTTGCTTCCCCACTCCTCAGGAACCTCCAGTGGTTGCCCTTCCATCTGTGCATCATAAAGAAACTCCTCACCAGTGGCTTTATTCAGT
Organism: Tachyglossus aculeatus; assembly: GCF_015852505.1. NCBI lineage: Eukaryota > Metazoa > Chordata > Mammalia > Monotremata > Tachyglossidae > Tachyglossus > Tachyglossus aculeatus. Next base: position 16,844,870 of record NC_052081.1, read on the forward strand.
GGATCAACTCAACCCCTCCAACCTTACCTCTGATTTCTAACTACAACTCAGCCTTCCCACTTGGCTCATTTAATGCCAACCTATTCACCTCAACCTTACCTATCTCAACTCCAAACCTTCACCTACATCCAGCCTCTGGCCTGAACCTCCCTCCCTTTTCATATCCTACGAAAGATCACTCTCTTCACTTTCAAAGAGTTGTTAAAAGCCCATCTCTTCCAAGAGGCCTTCCCTGACTAAGCCCTCATTTCCTCTCCTCTCTCTCCCTTCTGCATCACCTTTGCACCTGTAATCACAACTTTTATTCACCTAACCCTCAGCCCCACAGCCCTTATGCGTATATTGGTAATTTATTTTAATGTCTGTATCCCACTCTAGACTGCAAGCTTCTTTTGGGCAGGGACCACGCCTACCCACTCTGTTATACTGTACTCTCCCAGGTGCTTAGTACAGTGCTCTGTAATAATAATAATAATGATGGCATTTATTAAGCACTTACTATGTGCAACACACTGTTCTAAGTGCTGGGGAGGTTACAAGGTGATCAGGTTGTCCCACGGGGGGCTCACAGTCTTAATCCCCATTTTACAGATGAGGTAACTGAGGCCCAGAGAAGTTAAGTGACTTGACCAAAGTCACACAGCTGACAACTGGCAGAGCCTGGATTTGAACCCATGACCTTGGACTCCAAATAATAATAATGATGGCATTCATTAAGCATTTATTATGCGCAACACACTGTTCTAAGCAATGGGGAGGTTGCAAGGTGATAAGGTTGTCCCACGGGGGGCTCAGTCAATCCCCATTTTGCAGATGAGGTAACTGAGGCACAGAGAAGTGAAGTGACTTGCCCAAAGTCACACAGCTGACAACTGGCAGAGCCAGGATTTGAACCCATGACTTCTGACTCCAAAGCCCGGGCTCTTTCCATTGAGCTACCCTGCTTCTTCTTCTGTACAAAGTAAGCATTCAATAAATATGCTGACCGAAAGCATAATAAAAAAGCCTGGCTTTCCTTAGATTTTGCAGCAGAGTGTGGCAACACAGGGACATCACACTCCATACAAAATTGAAGTTCTCCACACATATAATTGGTGCAAAGATATGAAATCCACGAATTCAAGTTGATGAAGTCGAAGGACTGAGGAGCCTCAAAAGTACTCACAGAGGTTGGGGAAGCCAGGAAGGTTTCATAATATTAAAACAAAAAATCTTTTAACTAAATAAGCAGTGCAACACTGAATTTCATTTTTTAATCTATTTCCAGTGGCTTTATAAAATCATTCAGTGGTATTTACTTAGCATTTATCTTGCCAGAATACAATTCAATGGAGCTGGTAGACACAATCCTGGCCCTCAAAGATATTACGATTATCATCAATCTATGCTCCAGAGATCGAAGTGGTGGAGTTGGGTAAGTGATGGAAGAGAAGAACAATGTCATGCAGACCTGCTGAGAGAGCTGGAGTATCGAAAGTGTTCTGATCAGTTTCACACTTTGATTCATTAATTCTGTTCTATGATTGCCTGGATAAAGTGTATTAAATAAATTATGATTAAAGTATAATTAATTTTAATTTGCCTGGGTGATTTTCATTTTGGGGATTTCATTTTAATATCATTTCATCAGGTAAGGGAGCAATAATAACTGTGGTATTTGTTATGCGCTTAGTAGGTGCCAAGCATTACGCTAGAGACTTTGCAATTAAATAAGACATAATTCTTGTTTCTTCATCGGACTCTCATGACCTCTAACTCCAAAGCCTGGGCTCTCTCCACTGAGCCACGCCGCTTCTCCTAGTAGTGATGTGGGAGTAGATAGAGGTGGGCCTGGATGAGCTACCGGTGCTTGGAAAATACTGGACTAAATGATTACATTGAGTGATTTAAATGAAATTGGATCTGTGCACTTCACATGGATCTGTGCTCATTTTCATTTGATATTGGCCCTACTCCCCAACATGCAACACTTCTCTACTTATCGATAAATTGTTTACACTGTAGACTGCAGTCTCTAGACTGTAAACTCGTTGTGGGCAGGGATGTGTCCCCCGACTATGTTTTCTTGCACTCTCCCAGGTGTTGAGTGCAGTGCTCTGCACACTTTTTAAGTGCTCAATTAAAACAATTGACCGATTGAGCATTTATTCATATTAATGTGTCGTTCCTTATCTAGACGGTAGGTTTGTTGTGGACAGGGAACACATCTATAACTCTGTTTTATTGTACTCTCCCAAGCCCTTAGTACTAAGACACCTTAAAACTTTAAGACATCTTCAAACACTAAGACCACTTAAACCTTATGGATATAGGTTTAATGGGCACATTGTGAATCTCTAGGGAAAATAATGAGCCTAAGGATAAAGGGAGTCCACTGAGTTCCTCAGCTTGGCAGAGTAACGTAATCTCATGAGACCATTCACTCACTATCCATTTCCTTTTCACTGCTTTGGTTAAGGGAGAGCCTGATCTATGAATTAGGAGACCCAACCTCAGAGAAGCAGCGTTGCCTAGGGGAAAGAGCACTAACCTAGAAGTCAGAGGACCTGGGTTCTAATTCTGACCACCACTGGGCTGCAGGCTGACCTAAAGTAAGTCATTTAGCTTCTTTGTGTCGCAGTTTCTTCATCTGTAAAATGGGAATTAAATACCTCTTCTTTTTTGGTATTTGTTAAGTGCTTACTGTGTGCCAGGCAGTGTACTAAGCACTGGGGTAGATACAAGATAATCAGATTTGACACAGTCTCGCAGCCAAAGAAGGAGGGAGAAATGCCTATCCTTTTTCTCCCCTTCTTCTAGACTGTGAGCCCGCTGTTGGGTAGGGACCGTCTCTAAATGTTGCCAACTTGTACTTCCCAAGTGCTTAGTACAGTGCTCAATAAATACGCTCAATAAATACGATTGAATGAATGAATGAATGAGTCCCATGGGAAGCTCATTATGGGGAGGGAATGTGTTTACCAATTCTGCTACACTGTATTCTCCCAAGCAGTCAGGACAGTATTCTTCACTCAGTAAGTATTTATCAAATACGTTTAATTGATTGACAGTAAGCACTCAATAAATACAATTGAATGAACTGACTGATTTACAGGGATGGTGTCCAACTTGATTATCTTGTGTATACCACATTTCTGAGTATAGTGCTTGGCACATATTAAGTGCTTAACAAATACCAAAAGAATATAGTAGCACATATATAATAGAATACATACTAATCTATGTATACATTAATAATTGTAATATATTTCTGAGAGACATGGGATGCATACTTGGGTTATGCTATCACTGGTCAAGATTTCTGGCTGAAGAATCACTGAGGATGTTCTGGGAGGTGAATCTGCCAAGCAGAAATCCTGAGAAACATGTCCAACTGCGAAGTGAAACTACTTCATCTCCAATAAGCTACCTGCTAGTCTCGGGTTCTGGGGTTGTAAATGGCTCCTGCACAAAGCAGCATTTCCTAGAGCGTAGAGCATGGGCCTCGGAGTCAGAAGGACCTAGGTTCTAATCCTGGCTCTGCCTTCTCTGCTGTATGACCTTAGACAAGTCACTTCACTTCTCTGGGCCTCAGTTACCTCATCTGTAAAATGGGGATTAAGACTGTGAGCCCAATGTGGAAAAGGGACTGTGTCCAACCTGATTAGGAGGAGTGTCCAACCTCAGAGCTTGGAACAGTGCTTGACACATAATAAGAACTCAACAAGTATCATTCACTTTTTTTTAATCTCCAAACTTAGAAGTGGACATTGTAATATGACGTCCCTCTGCTTCCCACTCACTTCTTTTTCATTCATTCATTCAATCGTATTTATTGAGTGCTTACTATGTGCAGAGCACTGTACTAAGTGCTTGGGAAGTACCAGTTGGCAACATATAGAGACGGTTCCTACCATACAGCGGGCTCACAGACTAGAAGGGGGAGACAGACAACAAAACAAAACATATCAACAAAATAAAATAAATAGAATAAATACGTACAAGTAAAATAAATAGAGTAATAAATACGTACAAATGTATATATAGGTGCTGTGGGGAGGGGAAGGAGGTAAGGCGGGGAGGATGGGGAGGGGGAGGAGTGGGAGAGGAAGGAGGGGGCTCAGTCTGGGAAGGCCTCCTGGAGGAGGTGAGCTCTCAGTAGGGCTTTGAACTTCTCGCACTCAAGCCCTAGAGGAACATGGCCGAGAAGAATGATAGGAGCGTGCTAGTGGCGCTCACTATCATTAATTCCCTTGAACAGACTTTCATCCTTAAACTTCAGGACCAAGGCTCGTCAGAAGTTGGGAAACAGCATGGCCTAGTTGCCTGGAAGTCAGAAGACCCTGGTTCTAATCCTGAATCTGCTATTACCTACTGTGTGACTTTGGCCAAGTCACTCAGCTTCTCCAAACCTTAATTTCCTCAATTGTAAAATGGAGATTTAATGCCTGTTATCTTTCCTACTTGACTGTGAACCCCATGTGAAGCATGAGAAGCAGTGTGGCTCAGTGGAAAACGGACAGGCTTGGGAGTCAGAGGTCAATCAATCAATCAATCATATTTATTGAGCACATACTGTGTGCAGAGCACTGTACTAAGCACTTGGGAAGTACAAGTTGGCAACATATACAGACAGTCCCTGCCCAACAGTGGGCTCACATCCTGGCTCTGCCACTTGTCAGCTGCGTGGCTTTGGGCAAGTCACTCAACTTTTCTGTGCCTCAGTTACCTCATCTGTGAAATGGGGATTAAGACTGTGAGTCCCACGTGGGCCTACTGGATTACCTTGTATCTACCTCAGCGTTTAGAACAGTGCTTGGCACATAGTAAGTGCTTAAATACCATCATCATCATTATTATTATTATTATGTGGGACAGGAACTGTAAACAGCCTGCTTTTCTTGTATCTACTCCAGCACTTAACAGAGGGCTTTGCATCCTTTACTCAGCCAACTCTCAGCCCCAAATAATTTATGTATATAGTCATAATTTATTCATTTCAGGGGAAGTATGAACCAACTTTATTGCATTTTACTATCCGAAGCACTCTACACACAGTAAGTGCTCAAAAAATATGACTGATTGATGGATTGATTGACACAGAGTCAGCACTTAACAAATACCATATTTTTTTTTTTCAAGAAAGTTCTCAATGAGATACTCCATCATCTAATTTGGAAGTTATTATGTCAGTGCTTCCCTATTGACACTTCCAAGGTAGAGTAATTTATGCCTGCACTGGCTGAATTTTGTGAAAAATTTCTACATACTGTATATGAACCTCATAAAATCTATACTATTGCATGCCACAATACCTTGCCATATGTGGTAGTCGTCTCCAATGCAAGTGTCTAAGTGCATACACATTCAAAAAGTTTTATTTTTGAGTAGAAATATGGACGCAATTAAAGCGATATATGATTAAACTGAAAGTATTATAATTTCATCATTCTTCTGATGTAGCTAATATTTTATGTTGCCTTGTTAATTATGCAGGTAGTCTAAAAATAGAGGTAATTAAATATGAGAATCATCAAATCTAGGATAAAGTCCCTAGGACATGTAGCTGCTGCCTTTCTCATAATGTTTTGGATGCACTTATAAACTTACTTTATGGGGCTTTATGTTTATAAAAAAACAATATCCCTGCTCTGTACAATTCTCGTCTGAAATATTTTCATTTTGATTTTTTGAAAGTGATTTAGCCGACTCTTTAGTTTTAAGAACTAAAAGCTAGCAAAGCTTTGCATTCTTTGGCAAAAAGCTAATAATAAACCTAGAAGGAAATATATTTAATTTATACCTTTTTTACTTAGAAATAAAGAGTAAAATGGAAGCATCCTTATTTCATCTAACTGGGAAAACTTTCCACTTCAGGAATCAACTCTTAGCTTTTTCAAAAAAATCTAATGGATAATTAAAGGAAGAAAATAGGAAGTAGTTAAATAAGAAACAGAAGATAAGTTCATTAGCAGAAAGAGGTAATGTTAGAAAAAATCACGGGGCTATTGAAAATATGAAATTCTGGAAGCTGGCCAATCCTCAGCCTTTCTCTCTTGCAAGAAAATGCTATTTAAATTGGAATTATCTCCCTCTTAATTAGTAGATGGAGGGAGATCTCAGGGCAATCCAGAAATTCCTGAAGGAGCAGCATTGCTTATCTTCATTATGTATGTTTGAAAGATTTAGCTGTATTGGCAAAAGATAATTTATTCTCTATCAAAGTATAATCAGTCCATTCACAAACTTCAACTTCCCATGGAGATTTATCAAAATATGTTAAAAGGACTCTTTTTTATGTTATTTGTCAAGTGCTTACTGTGTGCCAACAGTGTACTATGTGCTGGGGTGGATTAAAGTTAATCATGTTGGACACAGTCCAGTGTGGGACTCACACAGCCTTAATCCCCATTTTACAGATGATGGTACTGAGGCACAGAGAAGTTAAGTGCCTTGCCCAAGGTCACCCAGCAGACAAGTGACAAATCAGAATTAGAACCCAGGTCCTTCTGACTCCCAGGGGCATGGTACACTCCAGCCCAGAATCTTCAGCACAAAGGTGAAAGTACTACATTACTTCCTTAAACTGGGCCTAAATTTGAACATCTCCATCCTGCCACTCTACATTAAACAATCAATTAAACAATGTTATCTATTGATCATTTATCATGTGCAGAGCATTGTACTAAGTGCTTGGGAGAGTATAAAACAACAGAGTTCCCTGCCTATAAATAATAATAATAATGATGGCATTTATTAAACACTTACTATGTGCAAAGCACTAAAGCTTACAGTCTAGTGGCTGAGACAAACCTTACAGTATATTACAGGGATGCACATACGTGCTGTGGGGCTGACAGTGGGGTGAAAATACGGTACAAATCCAAGTTCAAGGGTGATACAGAAGGGAGAGGGAGTGGGAGAAATGGGAGCTTATTTGGGAAGGCTTCTTGGAGGGTATGTGATTTTAATAAGCCTTTGAAGGTGAGGAAAGAGATGATCTTTTGGATAAGAAGGGAGAGGGAGTTTCTAGCCAGAAGAGTTCATGGACAAGAGATCGGGGATGAGAAAGAAGAGATCTACGTCCAGTGAGTAGATTGGCATTAGAGGAGCAAAGTAAGTGTTTTGGGTTCTAATAGGAAATCAGCCAGGTAAAATAAGGGGTGGCAAGATAATTAAGTTCTTTTAAACTGATGGAAAGGAGTTTCTGTTTGATGCAGAGGTAAATATAATAATGATATTAATAATGATAATAATAGCATTTGTTAAACACTTACTATATGCCAAGCCCTATTCTAAGGCAGTGGTGGGGCGGGGGGGGATGCAAGTGAATTGGGTTGGACATAGTCCCTGCCAAATGTGGGGCTCACAGACTTAATCCCCTTTTTACAGATAAGGTAACTGAAGCACGGAGAAGTTAAGTGACTTGCCCAAGGTCACACAGCAGACAAGTGGCAGCACCAGGATTAGAACTCAGGTACTTCTGGCTCCCTCTATCCATTAGACCATGTTGCTTCTCTTCATGGGATGGGCAAACACAGAAGTTTCTTGAGCAGTGGGGAAATGTAGAAGGAATATTTTTATACAGTAATGATCTGGGCAACAAAGTGAAGTATGGACTGAAGATGGGAGACAAGAGACATGGAGGTCAGCAAGGAGACTGATACAGTAGTCAAGGAAGGGTAGGATAAATGCTTGGATCAATGTCGTAGCAGTTTGGATGGAGAAAAAAGGGCAGATTTTAGTGATGTGACGGTCAAACTGACAGGACTTGGTGACAGATTAAATATCAATCAATCAATCAATCATATTTATGTGGGATGAGTGAGAGAGATGGGTCAAGGATAATGCCAAGGTTGCAGGCTTGTGATACCAAGGTTATGGGGAGCATGGTGGTGTTGTCTACAGTTATGAGAAAAGCAAGGCAAGAACAATGGTACTTTCTAGGTGCCGCACGCTGATTGATATACAAGGTAATCAGACCAGATGAGTCTCTGTTCCACTTGGAGTGTACAGTCTCAATGGGAGCAAGAATGAGTATTTTTATCCCCATGTACGCTCATTATAGGCAGGGAACGATTTTGCTAATTCTGTTGTTTGTGCTCTCCCAAGCACTTAGTACATAGGAAGTGCTGTGTAGCCTAGTGAATAGAGCATGGAACTGGGAATTAGAAGTACCTAGTTCTAGTGCTGGCTCCATCTCTGTCAGCTGTGTGACTTTGGACAAGTCCCTTAACTTCTCTGTGCCTCAGTTCTCTCCTCTGAAAAAAGGGGGATTAAGACAGTGAAGCCTCCTGTGGGACCTGATTACCTTGTATCTAGTGCTTAAAACAGTGCCTGGAACATAGTAAGCATTTAACAAATACCATTAAAATTAATAAATAAATATTATTAATTAATTGATTTTATATATGAGGAAACAGGCACAGAGAAGGCTTAAGACTTGGCTAACGTCAAGGGTTGGAGTCAGAACTATTCCCCAAGTCTCTTGACTGCCATTTTCATACTCTTTCCAACTCTCAAAAGCTTCCAAAACCACACAAATTATCTTGTGTTTTACTTGGTGCAAATTAATCTTAATGGACATTTCATCTATTTGTAGAGCATTACCCAATATGACCCTGTGTTTTTGACCACAGTAATATCAACTTCTAGACTGTGAGCCCACTGTTGGGTAGGGACTGTCTCTATATGTTGCCAACTTGTACTTCCCAAGCGCTTAGTACAGTGCTCTGCACACAGTAAGCGCTCAATAAATACGATTGATTGATTGATTGATCAACCACCTTAGGATGCTCTTTAAGCTCTCTTTTCATACATTCCATGGTCATAAACCAAAATAAGGTCTCTGTCTTTTCACAGCTAACTCTCTGATCTTGCCCTATTTCATATTCTTCTTTGAGGATTAACTAGGGGCTAGGCCTGTATTTAAGGGAACACTGACATGTCTGTATCAATAAGCCCTACATGGGGAAGGGACTGTGTCTCAACTGATTACCTAATATCTACCCCAGCACTTAGTATAGTGTTTGGCACATAGTAAGTGCTTACAAATACCACAATTACCATTATTGTTATTATCATTTTAGTATTTATTATTATTATTATCATCATTATTAAAACTCTGCCATAGATTAGCAGAGACATAAATAGGTGTTCAGTGACTCAGAAATAATGACAATCGGAACATCTGTGCACTCCCCCTGAGGACGTTAGAATATACAGTTGTTGAGGAGAATAAAAATATGCACTTAAATTGTATGTTTTAATCGCTTTTCCCCACCTTGTAGTTTACCAAGAAATAGTAAACAGGCACTTTTTCACTGTTATTCCTGCTGTAGACATGCTGGTCAGTTAACACACCAGAGTTCATCGATGACTTTATGTCTCACTGTCTTCTGATTAATTGAATCCAGTTTCTATTTTTCCCTGGGCTGTAATGAATGCGATTTTGCACCATTAATCCTTAAATTTGATGAGCTACTGGCTATTTATGTTATGAAAATTCCTAGGGAAATATTGAAGTCCATTAATACAACAAAAAGTAAGATTCAATAAAGTGATGTAGGATTTCATTGTGCAGCAAAACGACAAGAAATGCACACATTTTTAAGACGCCACTGTCTTCCCCACTGGGAGACCTAATTGTCCTCTTATTTCCTCTTCCCAAAGTAACCATACGTGTTCTATTGCAACTTTTCAGTCATTCAAATATAGGATTGAATTAATATTATAACCTTTACTTTGACTTCACATTCTATTCTTTAATCTTTATCTCTTGCTCTGTCTCCTTTAGGTGATGCTTCTGATACAGTGTTAACAATTGTCAGCAAATATAGGCACATATGGTGTGTTCTAGAACCATTAATAACCATTTTCCAAGGATTTAAAATTCAGTGCTTCTATCTTTTGACATCCCATATGTTCTCGGTGATATTTTGCTAGCTGTTAATCCTTATATTACCTCATACAAAAATAGATATGAGTACTCAAGAGAAAAAAACAATTAAATCTTTAAATGAAAGTATGCCACATCAACAAAGACCATAAAACTATTCAGGAGGAGAAAATCCATTGGCCAAATATTTTTGCATTAACCAATCAACAGTATTTACTGAGTGCTTACTCTGTATTAATCACTTGGGAATCTTCAGTAGGGTTAGTGGACAAGATTTCTATCCTCAAGGATCTTACAGGCTAATACTGAAGCACCAACTCCACAAGTGGATACAATACACATCAAAGCTAACTTATAATGACTAAGCTAGGGAAATTCGAGTCATTTTGGAAACAAAGAGATCAAGGAGAACAAGGGTGTGTGATGACGTTTATGCAGTCCTACCTTGGTGTTCAAGGGTGATACTGCTACATTATTAGTGAAAAATTAGTGATAAATAAAAACACAGTAAGAACAATGCTACGCTCCTTTGGTCCTCAATATTTGGCTGATACAACGCAAATTTGGGAAAGTATATTTGCAAATCATGGATGCTTAATTTAACAAAATTAACAACTCCCAAATGCAATTAAAATTCAGCAAAACAGAAAACGTAAAGTAGGTCGTTGTTAAAGTTTTTCAGGGTTTTGTGCTCTATTTTCACAGAAAAATACATTTGAAGAAAGACAGAATTAATTTCCACCAGATATCTGACTTTGACATAAGCAATTGTTCCAGTAACAAAATCATAATTTGCTTTTATAATTTGGATAAGCCTGATCCTGCTAGGCTGAGACTTTTTTTTTTCTTATTTGATTGTTATACTAATGAAAAAATAAGTCAGCTTTCATTTTGGGTGCTATGCTAGGTTGACGGTTGTATTTAGATGTAGCTGTGGCTCATTTTGCCAGCTATGCCAGGCAATTAATCTTGATTTTATAATTTTAATGCATTCCACCTCCACACTACAGAAGACAGAGGCTGCTTCAGTGAGCACTGTCAGCTTAGCTCTATATTGGCATAATTTGACTATAATTCTAAATACAAAGTCAACAAGAATTACAGATCCATATGGTCTGGTAAAAGCAAGATATTTAGATAAACAGAAAACAATTGCATAAACTTCAGAGTGTTCACTTTCTAAATTCAAAAGGATAAGTAAGCTACTATGTAAAACTACTGTGAGTAACAGTTTTCAGACACTTCTGAAATTGGTCTTAAAACATTAGGGTCTTATCGAAGGTGATTTGCAAGTTAACTGAGTCCATTATAACGAAACCTAGTTCGGCATACACGGTGCATAAATGGATGTTTTGCCTGGGGCACACATAATTAGACATCTGCTCTTCAGCCTCGATGACCATCAGTCCAGCTAGCGCTTTCATTACTCATTAGTTATTTGAAAACGAAACCTATCTGCTTAATGAGTCTTTTGAAGAATATTCCACTTTGCATCTACAGGAAGCAAAACATTTCAGTACGAGACTTATTTCCCATTAATCCCTTGCTCATATCCTCAACCTCTACCTGGAATTGCCTCCATCTTCATTTCTGTCAGGCCACTGCTCTCTTCATATCCTACTAATTGCACCTCCTCCAGGAAGCCTTCCCTGACTAATCTCCCATCTCTCCATCCTATTCTCCCTCCCTTCCATATTACCTAAGCATTTGCTTATGTATCCCCTAAGGACTTAAGGTGCTTCCCTTGATCTCAACCACAACAGTACATTTGCACAAATCCTTAAACTCTGTTGTTTCCCTAAATGTAACGTGGCATTTTCAATGAATTAATCAATCCAATGAACTTGCAGGATTTCTGACAAAGACCCTCCTTGGGCAGGAACATATTCCTTATTGTGAGGGTTTCATGGTCCTTATTTTGTTATTTCCTCCCTCACAAAACTGCAATCTCCTCCAGGGCGGGACTCAGTGCTCTTTATCTCTACTGAATTGTCCCAAGCACTTAGTACAGTGGCCTTCTCATCTTAAGCCTTTGAAAGATACTCTTGATTGATTGGATTACCCAACAGAAATAAGGTCTAAAGGTTATTTCTGGATAAACACAAAATAGTGATCAGTAGTCTGGTAAATCGTGCTCAAAAACCTCAGATGTAGGTAGAGATTTCATTAAAAATACAATTTTCTTGAGCTTATGTTCAGTGAAAAAAGTAATCCATGATCTTACTCAGTTTTTCTAAGAGCCCTTACATTTCCAATAAGAATATTTCAAGTAGAAATTAATGCTATTTTTTTTAAAAAAAAGCTTTTCAATAAATTAAGAACCTTTACCAAGTGTTTCCTTGAAACTGCTCAATTTCTCCCTGATTAGGTGTTCCATTGGTAGAGCATGGTCTAATTTAGCCTAACTAGAAATTCATATTATACTATAACTAATAGTTTGTATCAGATTATAACTGCACTAAAGCGATCCTATTTTAAGGAGACAGTTTCATTTTTCCAGTGATAAACTGCAAAATGAACTTATTAAGTACTACTTTGGAAAAGCTATTTGGTACTGTAAAATCATTATCCCAATAGATACAAATCCACTGTTCACAGTTTATCATCTTTAGAGAGAAATAAATTAGCCAAAGAGTTCAGATTTGTGCTTTCTGTATAGTCCATGTGGTTATTCACTACTTATCTTTTAAAATTTGGGTTGATAATACAGCCTGTCTAAGCATTTTAATTACCCTGTTGAGATGATAGATGTATTCATAAAGGAATCAGAAAATGTACTTTGATATCCTGTAAGCTCGCTGTGGGCAGGGAATGAATCTGTAATATTATTGTCTTGTACTCTCCCAAAAACTTATTAAGCACACAATAAATATGATTGATCGATCTATAAGCCAGTATGAAAGAGAGAACTGAAACTTGGACAGAATAATTGTATTAATAGAATTATTAATATACTTGTTCCATCCACTTGTTCTAACAACCTGTGTGCATCCTGGAATCTATTGTAAATGTAGGAAATTAATCAGAAATTACAAGTCTGGAGAGAAGTGCTAACATCTAAACCTGCTGCTTTCTATGTCTGACTGAAGTACTGAAAATCAAGGAAATAACCCTTCAATGCATAAGAATGCAGTAATGTTTCTTGGGACTTTACTGCAGATTCAAAATATTTCGAAGGAATATAGAATGTTGTGAAACAGGGCTGTCAAATGACATCCTTCAACACGTCAATGATACATACTTTGTTGCTGATTTTATGGTCAAAATATCAGGGTGGATCTAATATGGGATAAATACATGCCAAAGAAGTGTAGCTCATGGAAAAAGAAGAAGGTATTGAAGTTATTTGTAAGACTCGGAAGAGGGGAAATCATACTAATATAGCACAGGCAATCAGTCAATCAATGTTATTTATTTAGTGCTTACTCTGTGCAGTGCACAGAGTACTGAATTCTTGGGAGAGAACAAAAGAGTACGTAGACACAAAAGTTTACAATTTAGCAGGGGAGGTGGATGTTAAAATAAATCCCAGGTAGAGGAAGCCACAAAAATAAAGGTTTGAATGTAAGTGTTGTGGGGTTGGGATAGGGGGTGAGGAGGTAATGGGTAAGTACTTACAGTTTAAGATGTGAAGACTCAAGTTATCAGTGACACAGAATGGCGAGAAGACAGGGTGGGGAGATCAGTGAAGCTCTGGAGGCATGCATTTAGGCACAGACCAGTAGCCAGGATATGAATGATGCTGGTCTTCTGTCCTATTCCTACTGCTTATTCCAAACCATACATTTCTAAAAGGCATGGTCTATAATAGTGTTCATATGGGATTGTTTGCAAATATGACCACAGGTTTCGAAGGAACACATTTCTTAAATTCTAATCTTGATTTTGGCAGCTGAAAAATTAGCTAAAAGGCATGGAAGTACATTTGACAAGCACCAAAACATTTCTCTTAAACAAGCCTCCCTCACCGCTACCCCAAAAAAACAGGAAAGGGAAAACTATCCATTTGGTCAGTCAGTCAGTCAGTCAGCCATTAATTGAGTGCTTATTGTGTTCAGAGCACTGTCCTAAGTGCTTGGGAGTGTACAATACAGCAATAAACAGTCACATTTCCTGCCCACAAGAGCTTACAGGTTAGAGTGGGGGAGACAGACATCAATACAACCTAAAGGATGGCTCTGAAAATTGATTAAAAATAATAGTATTTATTGGTCTGTGTATACTTAGGGAAATTTTTGGGTTATTAATATTATGACTGATTCAGTATTTTCATCTATGTTCTTGACTATATAGCTGAAAGTGCTTCTTAGAGGAAAAGCAACATTATGTTAGCTCCTTCATTGCATCTTGGACCTAGCCTGTGTAGAACTAGTTAAGGAAGTCTGATTTTAGTATACAACTCTGCTGTAATTCCTGCTTTCTTCCACTGTTGAGGGGAAAGACAAGGCCCTTAAAAATTCTCAATGCCAAATGATCTTGAGGTACTTTTCAGGACAGGCCATAATCAATAGCATCTTGACAGTCATTCACCAGAAGGCGAGGCAGGAGGGAGAGAAACTCAGGGAAAAACTCACTTCTAAGTACCCCTCCCTGAGGAAAGGTTAACTGTAGCAGGAACCAAAGTTTTCACAGTGTTTTCTTGGTAATCAGAGGGAAAAATAGGAAAGAATGAAGGGGAGGTGATGGGTAAGGAAGTCTGCAGCCATTATAGAACAGAAGCTTTGATCCGTGATGCTGGGAGATCAGGACATGGAAAAGATTTAAAATGTGGTTCCAGGAGAGCAGGACATAGTAAAATTTGATCGGCCACACAGAGTAAACAGAACACAGAGAAAGTGAGCCAGAGGGTGAGACCAATGAGAAGTTTTGGGTTCTTGAGGTTAGAACTCCAAAGGAGTGAGACTTCTATCCCTGAGGGACAGAAATGGGAGGGGAAATAGCAGCAGGACTACCCTGGAATCCAAATATTTTCAGGGAAGGACTTAGAGGGAGTGAGACTGGAACCAGGTGCATGACAAGGGAAAAAAGGGGTAAGGAGCAGAACAGAGTTATGGGAAAATAGAAAGGGTTTTGGGGCAAGGGGGAAAGAAAGTGTTAGAGAAACAGAAAGCCTGCCCATCCACTTCCCTGGATCTGCCCCCTTGTTTCTAGGACAGTGAAAAATCATGGGTGATTTTTTAGAAGATACAATTAGCAATGAGAATTGGGCGAAAGATATGCATCAAGGATAAAACTGAAAGACAGGAGTGAAAAAGGAAGAGAGCTGTGGGAAGAGTCAAGTATGAGTCTTAATGTTTGAATACAGGGAGGGAGGGGCAATTCCATTGACTAACTTTAAGATGGGATTGTTAATGTCTTATACTGGGAGAACTTCAACCAACAACAGAGGTAAAAATAGGGACACCATCTTACTGGGCTAGAAATACTTTTTGAGATATTCCTGCTCTGCTCAAAACAGCTAGATCATTATGAGGATTTGTTGTTCCTCTCTTAGACAGCATATGAATTGAGCCTTGGCTTCAAATGTTGGATAACAGGGAGGAAAATGGAGACAAACTGAGATCCCTCAAGATTGCTTAAATATCTCCCTTTTTTCACATCTGGAACATTGCTTTGGTTTTATATGAACAGAATTATGTTAGGCTGAGGTTCCCACTTGGATAAGGCTTCACCGAATTAAAATTTGACAAATGACAGTCTTTGTTATGGAAAACATAACATGTCCCAGTTGTTGAAAGGTATTTGAAGTTTTAATCCGAACTCTGCCTCTGGCTCCTGTGGCCTGGGGCTAGTTCCAAACTCCATGTCCCTGCTTCCTTTTCTGTAATAAGAGGGATTATCTATTTGTATCTACCCCAGTGGGCTAGAGAAAAAAGATTAATTGTTTTTTAACTGAGAACAGGTTTGGAAGAAAGCACAGACCTACACCCATTGTCTATCACAAAATAATAAGGCTCAAACTCTAGGGCACGAGAAAACCTAACCAAGATCTGATTATTTTTTGATTCTTGAAATATTTAATGTATTTTCATATTTGAAAATATTGTGATTATAGGTTGCGACATATAAACGATGGGAATTGAATACAAATTAATGGCAGGTTGGCTCAGCTGGAAATTGAATGCCTTGGAAAAGAACTGCATTCTGTTAAAACTTCCATCTAGATGGTTCTCAGAGGACATAATGCAACATCATACACCGTATATAAAGCTTCAAAATTTAAGACAGGTCTGATAGAATCTCCTGTGAGAACAAGGATGTTTTACAAGTTTTTAGACATTGAAAGGATTAAAGCATCTTATTTGGGTTAGGGAAGCCTTCCTACTCCTTTCACCTTCCTTTCTTCCTCCCTCTTTTTCCCAGACTTTCCCAGAAACTCATGCATAGTATGAATACCCAATGCGCCCAGGATAATCCTCCCATGATACCTTCCCCTACTCCCCTAACAATGTCAGAAAGCACCAATGGGGACAAGATGAAAGCAATGTACCCACCAGACAGTGATTCTGCCCTATTTACTATCCCCATTCACCACCACCTTCAGAGGCTTTAAGCAACCTGATGGCATTTTTTGCTTCCCTCTAGACTACAGACTCATTGTAGGCAGGGAGTATGTCTACCAACTCTGTTACATTGTACTCTTCCAAGTGCTAAGAACAGTTTTCTGTGCACAACAAGCACTCAACTAATACAATTAATTGATCCCCTTGTGGAACAGGGACTGTGCTTGATTATCTTGTATCAGCCCCAGTGCTTAGGACAAAACTTAGGACAAAGCCAGACATAGATTCTCTTTGAGCTCACATGCCCTCTACCTGGGGAAAATGGGTGAGCCTTATTTACATAGCTGGCTTTCTTCTGTGTGTTGGGGTGGGATGGTTAGGGCAAGGGGAGGAGATACACTCCACTCACGGGATTACAGAATACCACTGTAGGACAGTAAAGGTAATATGTTTGTCATTTTAACCATGGGTATTTTTTCTTCATTTTAGATGGCAAAATATGACTATCTACAACCAATTCAATTTACAATTTGCAACGAGTCCTCTAGACATGAGCAGGGAATATGTGCACCCAGTCTGTTATATTCTACTCTCTCAATCACTTAATACAGAGTTGTGCATATAGTAATCACCAAATAAAGGCCACCGACTGACTGATCAATTCATGATAAGTTTTTTTATTGAATTAAAATCATATCCCTTTCTTCCTCCTTCTGAGATCATTTTTTTATTCATGATCTTACACCCAGTTTCTTACTTTCCCCTAAAAAGGCCCTCATTTTAGGTCCCCCACAACACATGAATGACTGCTGCAATCCTCTCGTGTAAAGTCTGGTCTTTTGTCTCAAAGTTCTCACGCAATTTATTTGGTTATTCATTGGAATCTCCTGTTTCAGATTCTTTTAGCCTTCCCAAGGACTCCTGAGAGATCTTTCACCACCTGACACTCCAACATCAGGCGTTCTTGTGTTTCTGGCCCTATCGACACACTCTGACTCCACGTTCGATCCTCCAGAAATGGAAGCACAGAAAGTTAAAGTGACTTGCTCAGGATTAGCCAGCAAGTTAAGCTTCTAGAATCTCACCGTGGGCTCTATCCCCTTTGACAGGATAAAAAATAAGAAGATGAAGCAGCTATAACCTCAAGCGAAATGAACATTCGGGGTGCCCTATGTGAAAAGCAAGACTCTCCCCTAGGAAACAAACTGGTCTTTCAACTCTCAGGAAACATGAGGAAAATTCCAAATGATTCTATTTCAAATCAGGTCCCTTTACAGTTAGGATAAGATCACAGACGAAGCTGCTACATTTCTAGGGTATTTCTCGTAATTGCTGTATCTTTTATCATTCTTTTTTTACATTGCTAAGTGGCAAATTTTATTGATGGGCTATAACTCCTATAAACGGCATCCAAAGTACCTCAATAACTAGAACTTTGATTCCTTCATCAAAGTGTGGAAATATTTTATGTGGTAATGACAATCAAGTAATTGCTCCTTGGGTAAAAAAAGATTTCACTGGAAATGATTTTTTGTAAGTCTTTCAAACATTCACCTTGAATGTTTTGAGTTTCCAGAGAGCAATTCTTCAGTGGTGGGAACTGTTCTTCTAGAAAGAGATTATAATTGTGGCATTTGTTAAACACTTACTATGTACAGAAAGAGGACAGGAATTGAATCTCCATTTTTCAGGTGAGGGACCTGAGGTAGAAAGTGCTTAGCACAGTGCTCTGCACACAGTAAGTGCTCAATAAATACAAATGAATGAACAATTTAAGTCATTCATTCAATCACATTTATTGAGTGCTTACTGTGTACAAAGTACTGTAATAATAATAATGATGGTATTTGTTAAGTGCTTACTATGTGTAAAGCACTGTTCTAAGCGCAGGGGGGATAAAAGGTGATCAGGTTGTCCCACATGGGGCTCACAGTCTTAATCCCCATTTTACAGATGAGGGAACTGAGGCACAGAGAGTTAAGTGACTTGCCCAAAGTCACACAGCTGACAAGCAGTGGAACCGGGATTTGAACCCCTGACCTCTGACTCCAAAGCCCGGGCTCTTTCCACTGAGCCATGCTCCTTCTCAGCATACTTCTCACCGTACTAAGTGGTTGGGAGAATACAATACAATAATAAACAGACACATTCTCTCTGCACAAGGAGCTCACTTGCCTAAGGTCACAGAGCAGGTACATGGTGGAATTGGGATTAGAATTTAGGTCCTTTGCTCCCAGGCCCAACCTGTTTCCACTAGACCACGTTACTTTCCTATAATAATGAGCATTTGTTAAGCACTTACTGTGTCCCAAGCCTTTATCCAGCAGTGGGGTAGATACAAGATAATCAGGTCTCACAGGGGGTTCACAGTCTAAGTAGAAGGGAGGACGAGTATTAAATGCCCAATTTGCAGCTGAGGAAACTGAGGCACAGAGAAGTTAAGTGAGTTAGCTAAGGTCACAAAGCAGATGAGTGGCAAAGCCGGAATTAGAACCCAGCTCCTCGGACTCCCACACCTGTGCTATATTCACTAGGCCACATTGCTTCTCTATAAAATGTCTTGTCAGATGAAGGATTTTTTTCTTTTATGGTATTTGTTATGTGCTGACTATGTGCCAGGCAGTCTACTAAAGGCTGGGGTAGCTACAAGCTGATTAAGTTGGATCCCACATGGGACTCTCAGTCTTAGTCCCCATTTTCCAGATGAAGTAACTGAGGCTCAGAGAAGTGAAGTGACTTGCTCAATGCCATGCAACAGATGACTGGCAGATCTGGGATTAGTACCCAAGTCCTTCTGACCCTCAGGCCCGTGCTCTATCTATTAGGCCATGCTATTTCTCATCTTATCTTGTCAGGTTGAACTCTTAGGAGTTCTCTCCTCATCCTGGAGTTCTCCCATCTCTCTGGATCCCAGGAACAGGTTGGAATAGGGACCCCTGAAGTTATCCTTGCTGGCCCTGCGCCAGCTATTTTGGCTCTTGCAACCATTTTCTTCACCCTCCAACTCTAGACTACAGATGGTGAAGTTCTGTGGTGACAGTAGCAGCCATTACTTGTCTTCTATGTTCCCTCCACTTCTCCCTACAGGATCCTACCAAGGCTGAGATCTATTTCCTGAATGTCCCCTCAAGCCTGCCTCACCTCTCTTTAGCTTAGCCCAGAGGGAAGCAAGGCTAGTGCTGAATAAAGGCAATTTTCAGAATCAGAAGTGAGTTCAATATACCGATCTCACTTTATTTATATATTCCCGAGAGCTAGGGATACTGACCTGAGATATAACCTGGTATTTATTTCACATTTTAGTTCAAGGTATGCCTGATGCTCTGAGTTAAGAAGAGAGGTTTCTAGTTGGGTTTTCCCATGAGTCTCAATAGGCATGAGGCCCCATGAGCTCTAAGACAGGTGCTAAGGATCAGTGCTTAGAACAGTGCTTGGCACATAGAGCTAAACAAATATCTTCATTATTATTATTATTAAAGGACAGCTTCTTCCTCACGGCTATCACTTTGGGTGGGATGTGCAGGTGGGTTTGGAAGACCTGAAAAAAATGAGGAGTAGCATGGCCTAGTGGATAGAACGCGGACCAGGGAGTTGGAAGGACCTGGGTTCTAATTCTGTCTCCTCTACCTGTCTGCTGTGTGATCTTGGACAGGTCACTTCACTTCTTCATGCCTCAGTTACCTCATCTGTAAAATGGGGATTAAGACCATGAACCTGATGTGGAACATGTAGTGTGTCTAACTCGATGATGTTTTGTTTTGTTGTCTGTCTCCCCCTTCTAGACTGTGAGCCCACTGTTGGGTAGGGACTGTCTCTTTGTGTTGCCAACTTGTACTTCCCAAGAGCTTAGTACAGTGCTCTGCACACAGTGAGCGCTCAATAAATACGATTGATTGATTGATTAGCTCATATTTACCCCAGAGCTTAATAGAGTAACTGGCACATGGTTAATGCCTAATAAATGCCATAAAACAATGGGAGTATTCTCACAGCATTCACACATCCAGTCCTGGGGATAAGGTCATCAGGAGCTACCCACATGGCAGTGCCCACCTGGATCAGGGTAAACTTTCAAAAAGACTTGTGCAGAAATGAAGTCCTGAGCAGAGGGCAAGATTTCTCAAAATTGTCCTCAGGAGGAGGAGGAGGACTGTAGGAAAGAGGGAAGCAGTGAGAATCGGCTGGCTCTGAAGATCTATTAGGTGATCAGTGCTCAGAGCTGTATTTTCAAAGTTCCATATCTTTCACCATTTGTCCTTTGTGAGAAACAGGTTTTGGTAATCTTATCTCTCTCACTCTCCTTCTCTGATTGTTTATTTGTGCTACCCTCCTCTCTCAGAAAGGAAGCTCTTATATGTGTGTCACAAAAACCAACATGGCTGTAGATGGGTGTGCCTCAGTGTAAATAATAATAATGATAATAATGGCATTTATTAGGCACTTACTATGTGCAAAGCACTGTTCTAAGTGCTGGGGGGGGGATACAAGGTGATCACGTTGTTCTGAGTGGGGCTCACAGTCTTAATCCCCATTTTACAGATGAGGTAATTGAGGCTCAGAGAAGTTGTGTGACCTGCCCAAGGTCACACAGCAGATATGTGGGGGAGCCGGGATTAGAACCCATGACCTCTGACTCCCAAGCTCGTGCTCTTTCCACTGAGCCACACTGAAAAAGGAGAGCGAAATCAACCTATCTCAAAGAGGTTCAAAGACTGTCTAAAGACGATTTAAAGATATAAAGACTGTCTGGACTGGACCTATGCTTCTTTGGTTCGGTTATTCTACCATTAAATTTTAAAGTGGTCTGTTACAAAACACAAGTGTTTTGCACTGTGAGGATGAGGAAGCACACCTTAAAATGCTCTAGGCTCTTTGGAAGACTTAGGGCATATATATCAGATATTCTACTCCTTTGGGGCAAACTGGTCCACATGCAAGCCCGCACATCAAACATTTGGACGGCAGTGTGTATTGGTGTAAAATGTCAAGCAGTAAGTTTTCTTTGCTTGGCAGTAAACTGAAGGATGATTTTTCAAGGAGATTTTTCAAAAAGCCAAAGTCTGAATGCTATAATGAAGCTGTAGAAAAAAATAATACTTTATTCGTCTTCTAAAAGCTACACAAACCTTGGAAGAACTCTGCTTTACAGATATCTTGTTAAAATCATCACCTGAAGAAGAATGTTTCAGTTGGCTCTATCACTACTATTACATAGAAGCAGTCAGAGCACAGGCGTGGGAGCCATAAGGACCTGGGTTCTCATCCTGGCTCCGCCACCTGTCTACTGTGTGACCTTGGGCAAGTCACTTCACTTCTCTGGGCCTCTGTGCCCTCATCTGGAAAATGGGGATTAAGACTGTGAGCCCCATGTGGTACAGGGATTCTGTCCAATCTGATTTGCTTGCACTAACGCTTAGTACAGTGCTTGGCACAGGGTTAGAACTTAACAAAGACCAAATTATTATTATTACTATTATTTGTTTGAGAGAAGCAATAGAATGCCTTGAAGGAATTTAATGACATGGAAAAGAGAGGCCAAGACCATGATTATCTTCAAACAACTGACTTCAGTCCTTCAGCTTGTTATGTGCTTCTCAGCCCAAATGAGATAGCTATTAGGGAAGTCAGTGCAACTGGAAAAATTGGAAAGCTTTGAAGCTTATATCCTGTTTTTATAGTTAACCTCTTGACAGAATAAACACACAGCACATTTGTAAAGCATCCTACAGGAAGCACACCTCTGTCTTGGACAGAGGTTAGAAGAATGACAACATTTTCCCTAGAAAAAAACAAAAACAAACCCAAAACTCCCCCAAAGAACTCTTAGTGACTTTGATAGATCAATATCACCATCTCTCACAAAAGGAGTAAGATTACTGAGATAGTCAATTTATTTCTAGCCAAAGATAAGGAAACAGCAAATTTTTTCACTTAATTGCATATTGAATTCCTTTGGTTGTGTTAACTATTTTCACATGTAGTCATACTAAATTGTCTTTCTTATTCAAAACTGATACTGTTGGTGGTGAGATCCTCTCCTTATGAGTAGATGGAACTGAAAAATCCTCTCCATATTTCCAACAACTCATTCATATTTCTCAAGGAAATAGTTCTTTTACCTTAACCAGATGTATGCATGGCTTACAGGCCTCCGTGCTATTTTAAAATCTGCCTCCTGCCTATCTGAACATCATTAAAATCTGTAATCAGGAAGAGCAACCACTCTCTTCACACCAAACTTGTTTACCCAAGGCTAATAATGTTTACCAGAAGACTTGCTATGCTCTGTCACATTGTTTTGACTATTCTCCACTTGGTTTTCAAAACATTTGGTTTTTTATTGTTGTGGTTTTTTACGGCACTTGTAAAGCATTTTCTGGGATGGATAAAAGGTAATCAGGTTGGACACAGTCCATGTCCCTGATGGAGTTCAAAGTCTTACTCCTCATTTTACAGATGAGCTGATTGAGGCACAGAGAAGTTAAGTGACTTGCCCAAGGTCACACAGCAGACAACTTGCAAAGGTGGAATTACAACCCTGTTCTTTCTGACCCCCAGGCCCGTTCTCTATTACTAGACCAGACTGCTTCTTGTTATACTTCTGCATTCCTCATTTTGGTATTGCTATCCATTCATTCTACTCTTAATTTGGGCTAAATATCATTCCCTCAATACCGGTGAGCCATTTGTTCCAGGATCTCTTTGTTGGTAATGCTCAATCTAATGGAGCATCTAATAATAATGATGGCATTTTTATTACAAAGCGCTTACTATGTGCACAGCACTGTTCTAAGCGCTGGGGAGGTTACAAGGTGATCAGGTTGTCCCACGGTGGGCTCACAGTCTTCATTCCCATTTTACAGATGCAGGAACTGAGGCACAGAGAAGTGAAGTGACTTGCCCAAAGTCACACAGCTGACAATTGGCAGAGCAGGGATTTGAACCCATGACTTCTGACTCCAAAGTCCATGCCCTTTCCACTATGCCATATTGCTTCTCTAGAGCACAACAGGCCTGGGAGTCACAAGGCCCCGGGCTCTAATCCCGAGCAGCAGCGAGAAGCAGCATGGTTCAGTGGATAGAGCACGGGCTTTGGAGTCAGAGGTCATGGGTTCAAATCCTGACTCTGCCAATTGTCAGCTGTGTGACTTTGGGCAAGTCACTTAACTTCTCTGGGCCTCACTTACCTCATCTGTAAAATGGGGTTTAAGACTGTGAGCCTCCCGTGGGACAAGCTGTAACCTCCCCAGCGCTTAGAACAGTGTTTTGCACATAGTAAGTGCTTAATAAATGCCATTATTATTATTATTATTATTATTAATCCCATCTCTACCACTTGTCTGCTGTATGGTCTTTGGCAAATCACTTAACGTCTCTGAGCCTTAAGGTACCTCATCACTAAAATGGGGATTAAGACTTGTCTGCTATGTGACCTTGAGCAAGTCACTTCATTTCTCTGTGCCTCAGTTACCTCATCTGCAGAATGAGGATTAAGACTGTGAGCCCTATATAGGATATGAATTGGGAACAACCTGATTAGCTTCTATCTACCCCAGCGCTTAAAACAGTGCCTGGCTTATAGTAAGTGCTTAAAAAATACCATAAGAAAGGCAGTCCTTGGCTAGGGGAAGGCCAAAGCATGCGAAAGGTGTAAACTCATTGTGGGCAGGGAATGCCACTGTTTATTGTTGTAATTGACTTTCCCAAGCGCTTAGTACAGTGCTCTGCACACAGTAAGTGCCCATTAAATACAATTGAATGCCTGAAAGAGAGAGATCCAACTCTGAGTTCACAGTCAGAAAAAAAGAACTTTAGAAACAATTAAGAGCCTAGATTCCAGCTCAAGGACAAGGGAAAGATTTGTTTTTGTGAGGGTTTTATTTGATTTTTTTTTAACCTTGTCTGTAGGCTACCTTGTTATCTATGGTGAGCTTGTTACACAATGATTGTTAGGAAAGTGAGGTCAAGTTGATATAAAATCCAGCTGGGGATCTGATCCAATTATGTGGGAAAAGTGTTTGAGGCTTCTTACTAGAGATGATGTAATTTGCTTCCTGTGATTTTCAGAGAAACCACTATTTAGAGTTAATAATACCTCTAATTGCACCAAAGCATTTAACAAATACTGTTGCTTAGAGTTATTATATTTTGAGGAGGTATCCCATGGCTTCAAGCATTTGAAATTTAAGTGCAACTCAAATATGAATCGGACTTAAATTTTAATTGATTTGAATAATTTAGTTCCGCCTGGAAGACTATAAACCCCAAGAACCATCAGCTGTGGGTAACATGATGCAAAAGGATGAACAAAATTTAAACTAGTGGTTGATTTTATGGTCTGATTAGAAAGGAAAAATGGTACATTACCTTGGTGGTAATAACTCAATATTAAAAGTAACTGTGGTATATTGGGATTTTAATATTTAATGGTTCTATGGTTTTTAATGGATGGAAACTAATTACAGAAGGAATTATAGAATTGTTGCATTATGAGAAATGTTTTGACATTACCTCGTTTTTTCTCCCCTTAAGTCCATCTTCCATGTATGAATATGTCCTTTTGCCGCCATAAAGCCCTGATCTTATTGCTTAAGTTTTTTATTATTATTATTATTGCGACACTTTAATTACAAAAATGTATTTATTCCATTATGACTGTTCTTGCATTTGGCCAGTGGTTGCATAAAAGTGGAATGCCAGAGGACGTGATTGCCCAACCAGTGAAAGTACAGTGCAGGAACGAACTTAGAATCTTCCTGCCCAAGTTCTTTTAGCCACAGAGAGAAACCATTCAGAAGATTGAGAAACAGTGGCAGTAATCGTATTTGATGAAATGCCTAGTGAGTGCACAGCACTGTATTAAACACTGGGGAAAAATAGAAATTTGAGAATTAAACATTATTTCTGGCTCCCCAGGGGCTCACAGATCCAAGAATAAGGAGGGAGATGGGACTGAAGATGCACATAAGGAAACATCAAATACAAAATCAACCTAAAACAATATCAATGATAAATACAAAAAAAAAAGCAGGTTCCTTTCAGCTTAGAGTCCAACAGCACAACAGCCACAAACTTCCCAACATACCACAGGTTGAGAAGGCTCTGTGTTACTGCTGCTTCTGGTCCTTACCATGGTGGAGCAATGAATCAATTGCATTCATTGTGAGTTTATTATGTGCAGAGCACTGTACTAAGCACTTGGGACAATACAGCATAGTAGAGTTGGTAGTCATGCTCCCTGCCTCCACGGAACTTACAGCCTAGATGAGGAACTGATGAGAAAGTCCTGGAGTCATGGGGACAAGGTCATTGGACCTCTGATCTGTTGGACAAGGAATTAAGCACTTAGTACAGTGCTCTGCACACAGTAAGCGCTCAATAAATACAATTAATTGAATAGCCTGAGCTTGAATAAGGCTTTGAAGTGGGGGGAAAGTCATCATGGTCTGTCAGATATGAGGAGGGAGTGTGTTCCAGGTCAGAGGCAGGTTGTGGCGACAGGTCGGTGGTGACACAGATGAAATTGAGAAACGATGAGAAGGTTAGCAGAGGGAATGCGCTTGTCATTTCCATGATCCGAGATTTTGCCTTGGGGCAGTCACTTATTCTTATACTATTCTCCACGTGGCTGACAAGAGCCTCAGGAGAAGACCAAGGACCACAGATCTACATTTTGTAAAATAAATTTCAAATGCAACCGCCTCACTAACAGTGGCTGAATAGCTGCCAGTACCTTTCATTTTACATATACTAATGCATAGCTATTTCTGCTAGAGTGAGATTTGGGGTGAGTCAGGCTTACCATTTCTCACTATCTTGTTCTTCACTGGGACTAAATGAACTACCTTTACCCTAATTTAAAATCAAATCAAAAACTAAGTATTCCGAGCCAGTTTTATGGCATGAAAATGAAACTCTTTTGCAGCATTGGCTCCAGGTATTTTCAACTCCACACCACAACTGAAAGTGAGTAATAATCCATAATAGTCTAGAGATCATCCCTTCCATATGCTATTTTTTTCACTCTTTCGCAGTAGCACTATTGAATTTTAATGATGATGTTTCTTACTGTGGTTTCTCTGTTTAAAGTTGAATGCTGCAAAGTTTACTTTGACATAAACAACTCCTTTACCCTCCCTAAAACATTGAACTGTTTTGACTGAGAAGCATACCAGTATTGAGAAAAATGCTTAACTAAGGGTGAAGAAAATTACAATCTGGAGCTCGCTATACCCTCACATTTAGGTATTATTTGGAAATAACTGTAACTTGTTTCAGCCAAGTGTAATTAACTTAGAACAAATCCAATGAAAAGTAAAATAACATTCAATTTTAGCTCTTCGTCGCATAGCTATGAAATACATCCCGGAAAAATACCTAGGGAACTCAAGATGTCCTACAAAATAGGAGGTCTAATCATAATATCTTTGGATGGTTCATTGCTCTTGAATTTAATGACACCATTAAACTCCAACCAACCACATGAAAAGACCTATATCAATTTTCCCCAATTTACATAAAGGTTAAACTTTAATTTAACCATAGTACCTCTACTATTTTTAACATTTGAATAACTTAATAGTGTGTAAGAATTATTTCTTATGATCAACCTGACCACTTCAGTGCATAAAATAGCCAGTTCTGACGTCGTCTCTGTGGGTCCCGCGTCTACGGAAGAGACTTCATTTTGCAGATGAGTGATGTTTAGCCAACGGTCAATGGCACTTATTGAATGCTTAAGGTGTGCCTATCACTCTTGCAGGAGTGTGATATCTTAGAGATGGTACTATTACACTTCCTTCCCCCTATGATCTCCTCAGTCTCTATTCTGAATCACAGTCTGCTTCCCTAGGCTTATTTTTCAGGTTCTGTCTTATGGATAATAATGATAATAATAATCATAATAGTCCTACCTCTGGCCTGGAATGCCCTCCCTTCTCACTTCTGCCAAATTAGCACACTTCCCCCCATTCAAAGCCCTACTGAAAGCTCACTTCCTCCAAGAGGCCTTCTCAGACTGAGCCCCCCTTTTCCTCTGCTCCTCCTCCCCTCCCAATCCCCCGACTCCCTCTCTCTGCTCTATCCCCCTCCCTGCCCCACAGCACTTATGTATATATGTACATATTTATTATTCTATTTATTTTATTAATGATGTGTATATGTCTATAATTCTATTTCTTTACATTGATGCTATTGATGCCTGTTTTGTTTCGTTTTGCTGTCTATCTCTCCCCTTCAAGACTGTGAGCCCATTGTTGGGTAGGGATTGTCTCTATTTGTTGCCCAATTGTACTTTTCAAGCGTTTAGTACAGTGCTCAGCACACAGTAAAGTGCTCAATAAATACAAATGAATGAATGAACATTAGTTAAGCACTTTCAGTGTGCCCAGCACTTTACTAAGCACTTGTTAGATACAAGATATCCAGATCAGATGCAGTCCCTGTCCCTCATGGGGTTCATGGCTTAAGTAGGGGGGAGAACGGGTATTAGAGTCCCATTTGGCAGATGAGGAAACTGAGGCACAGAGAAGTTAAGTGACTTGCCCAAGGTCAGATGGCAGGCCAGTGGCAGAACTTGGATTAGAACCCTGGTCCCCGGACTCTCGGGGGCCGTGCTTTTTCCACTAGGCCATGCTACTTTCTTCCCACCTGTTTCCAAAGTAGCATTACAACCAACATTAAAACTAGGCAACATTAAAAATAGCTCTGTGTTCCCATTCCACAGTGTGAGCCACCAAACAATGACCAAGTGAATTATCAATGTTCAGGGTCCTCAGGATCAGCCCGGACTCTTTCCCACTAGCTCTTCTCTCCGAAGCCAGGGCAGGGAATCAAGAGAGTCCTGCCAATTCCCAGCTTGCCTCCTTTCCCATTCCGGCAAAGTGCATGGCTGAGATCACCCAGAAGGAATGTAGGATTCAGGTTGTCCTACAATATGTGAGGTCTAATCATAATATCTTTTGATATTCTTGCTCTTAGTCGTATAGGTAGGAAATACACCATGGAGAAATACCTAGGTAACTCAAGATGTCCTACAGAATGGGTGGTCTGATCATTTTTATCTTTGGATGGTTTATTGTTCTTCCCCAAACCCCTGAAGGTAAGAGATCATATAATGCCCACCTGTGTATTCCTCCCCAGTGCTTAGTGTAGTGCTCTGCATGCAATAAGCACTTAGCAAATATGGTTGATTGCCATTAGAACTATTACTAGTACTGTACTGTAGTTCTATACTACTACAGTTCTCCAGACTGTAAGCTCACTGTGGATAGGGAATGTTTCTATTATACTGTTAGATTGTTTTCTTCCAAGTTCTTAGTACAGTGCTCTGCATGCAGTAAGCACTTAATAAACACGACCGACTATTGTTACTTGTTCCACCCCTTAGCATCTCTCTCCCCTTGCCTTTAATTTCCCTACACCATTAAAATCTACAATATATGCAGATAGGCACAAGGCACTGAACAACACAGGAACTGCTCTCTAAGGGGGAGGGAGAAAGGATTAGAGATTTTACAGCTTTCATAGATGAGGAAACTAAGGCACAGAGAGGTTACGTGACTTGCCCAATGTCACCCAACAGGAAAGTGGCAGAGCCGTGATTAGATCCCAGGTTTTAAAAGTGAAGGAGCCAGAGGAAGAACTTAGAGAATGCAGTGACACAGTCTCAGACAAAGTAGTACAGCACTTTAGAGAAATGTTGCAGTCTACAGAGTCGCTTGCCCAGCAGAAATGCAGAGAAATCAAACACAAGGGAAGAATCATACCGAATGGCTATATTAATCCCAGCGTTTTTAAGGAGAATGCTGAACCTGCCTGAAGCATTGTAACTATTTGTAGAATGAAATTCTTAAGAGGCAGTTATGAACCACTGGTCAGGAATTAATTGGTATTCCCAGTTTTCATTACTTATCTACCCAAGTAAAATTATTCATCATTTTGCTCCTCCTCTTGAGTAAAGAACACGATGCTATAATGCTCATTTCGATTAATTATGATCCATCATGTTAATCATTTCTAATACCAAGGCGAAAAGTAATCACCTTTTATCTGCAATGCAGTAGATCTAACATTTATCGGTGTAAATCTGTAGCAATTAACTGAAATCCTACTTTTATAATCCACTTGAAAATCGTACTTACATTTCATCTTCAATCTTATTCCTCTTTCTCTGGCATTAGTTGAGATTCATCGCTTGCAGAATTCACATCAGCCAAGATATATGACCTCTAAGTATAAACACTTGAAATAAGTTGATAGATTTGCAGAATAAGTACATAAAAAATAAATATAATTAAAAGGGCATAAACTGATCCTTGCAATCGAGAATTAAGAAATGAGATAAGGATCAGATTCATCCTTAATGCTTAATTTCCCTTTACTATGCACATACTATTTATGATAACCTCTTGGGAAAAAAAGGAAAAATTAAAATGAAAGATTTCATTTTAATATATAATTCTTAATTGTTTCTAGTCATAATTTTACTTCTCCTCCTTTGCATTTCTCAGACTTTATTTTCTTAAGCTTTTGTCTCCCTGTCTTTTTTTCTCTCCTGTTTATTTTTCACACTTCTACTCCTATTACTTAAAGAGCTCCAACCTCTGCTGACCTGTTGTCAGAACTGAAGCCCAAAGATATTTCTCCTGAGTGTATTCTGATTTAAAAGAAAAAAGCATAAGAAATTTTGGATTCCATTTTGTCAAATGAAAAGGTGTTTAGTGATCTCTCTTGGAAAGTTTTATGTGTCTTTAAACATCCTATCTCAAGGATGGATAATGAACGAATAGATTTCCATAGGGATTGGGGGAAATTTTTCATTATTGATCACATCACCAACATTTGAGCCCATTTGGGAAACTATTTTTAATGCCAAGATTCTGTTTTCCCCAAGTGGTTTTTATGGCAGTTCCATCAGTATCATTTATCAACTCTACTCAACAGCAAAGGGGAAGACAGAATCACAAACAGTGAAGTCCTATGATGAAGTCTCCTAACATTGAAGTCTTGCTCAGTACAATACTGCAGTGGAGCTAAGTGGGACCCGGGAGAAGAACAGAATGAGGTCAGTAGAAAGATACTCAAAGAACTGCTGTCTGGTGAACTGAAATTAAGAAACCAAAAGCAAGGAGGGTGGAGGAAACAATTTAAGGTTAAAAAGCTTCAGACAATGCTGCATGTCAGCTGAAAACCAGGAGCCAACTGCTACTTTCTGCTCTCTTCATCAACTACTTCCAATTCCTCTCTCTTCATTCCTCCCAGGAAAACTCTTCTTAAACGTTTCCCCAATTTGGAATGCCCCTCACTCCCAGCTGACAGGACCATAGGCATCGTTAAGACCAGCTCTTCCAGGATGCCTTCCCTGAATGATTAAGCACTCCAAGTCATGTAACCCCATTAGCCATCTCTCAGTGATGCACATTTAATTCCATCCATCCTCAGGATTAATGTGTATGTGTGTATTCAGTTGTCCTTTCAACTAGGTAACAATAATGGTAATAACTGTGGTATTTACTGAGTGCTTACTATGTGCCAGGCACCATTTTAAGCACTGGGGTAGATACAAGATAAGAGGGTTTGAATAATCCCTGTCCCAGTAGGGCTCACAGTCTTAGTCACCATTTTACAGATGAGGGAACTGAGGCACAGAAAAGTGAAGTGACTTGCCCAAGGTCACAGAGCAGACAAGTGGCAGAGCCGGGATTAGGACCCATGTCCCAGGCCAGTGCTCTAGCTACAAAGCTACATTGTTTCTTAATATCCTGTTAGTAATGTCTATATCCCCTATTTGACTATAAGCCCTTTTAGGTCAGGGAATGTGTTGGTACTTACTAGTTGCAGTCTCCAATCAAGAATAATAATGAGCTTCAGCCCTGCGTATAGAGCCTGGAGAGTATAAGAATGCCCCAGAGAGCAGCCAATGAATAGGTGAATAGGGGCACAACGAACTGCAAAACATGGGTATAATCTTCATCAATATTATTCAGCTACAGGCAAAAATATAACTTTATCCCAGGTTTTCTGATTTCCAGCGAATTACAATTCCCACTGGATCAAGACCAGTATTAACTTAATACCTGGATTCCTGCTCCCTGGATTTGAATTCATCCAGACATTTACAGTTAGAATTTAAGATCTTTGTAGGCAGGGTGTACGCCTTCTCCCTCAGTTGGACTGTCCCAAACACTTAGAGAAGTAGCGTGGCTCAGTGGAAAGAGCCCGGGCTTGGGAGTCGGAGGTTATGAGTTTGAATCCCGGCTCTGCCATGCTGTGTGACCATGGGCAAGTCACTTCACTTCTCTGAGCCTTAGCTCCCTCATCTGTAAAATGGTGACTAAGACTGTGAGCCCTACTGGGACAGGGATTATTCAAACCCTCTTATCTTGTATCTACCCCAGTGGGATTAAGGCTGTGAGCCTTACATGGGACAACCTGATCACTTTGCATCCCCCCCAGTGCTTAGAACAGTGCTTTAAACATAGTAAACAGTTAACAAGTGCCACCATTATTATTAGTACTTAGTGCAGAGTTCTGCACACAGTGGGGAAATCAATAAATGCTTTTCATTCATTAATTTCATGGATGTTTTATTCAGTTTCCTCTGATCCTGTTTCAAGATTATGTTGAAAACATATTAACCCATGAGGGGTTTTTATGGTATTTGCTGAGCCCATTCTCTGTGACAGACACTGTACTAAGTGCTGTGGTAGATACAAATAATCAGGATGGACACTATTCCTGTCCTAATAGGGCTCACAGTCTTAATTTTCATTTTAAAGATGAGGTAACTGAATCACAGATCATTTAAGTGACCTGCTCAGTGTCACACAGAAGAGAAGTGGAGGAGCTGTGATTATTCATTCATTCATTCATATTTATTGAGCGCTTACTGTGTGCAGAGCACTGTACTTAGCGCTTGGGAAGTACAAGTTGGCAACATAGATTAGATTAGAACCCAGGTCCTCTGGCTCCAAGGCCTATGCTCTTTTCACTAGGCCACATTGCTTATAAATTGGGCTACTGGCCATGCCTAGTTAGATTTTCATATTTATTTGTACTGATGTCTGTTTATTTGTCTGTCTCCCCTGCCTCTAGACTGTGAGCCCGTTTTGGGTGGGGTTAGTTACTGTTTATTGTTGTACTGTACTTTCCCAGTACAGTGCTCTGCACACTGTAAGTGCTTAATAAATACAATTGAATGAATGACAGGATAAATGTAATTTATGACATCAGGAAATTTGGAAAAAATTGTGCCATTTTCCTACTCTGAGGTGTTGGCAATTATTGGATTCTTAAATGGAATCCAGATGCTTCAAGATCAACACCATCTTAAAGTACATTACTGAAATCAAAATACCATGCCCAGGGCCATGTTCAATAATAGTTGATATTTTGATTTCTTTTCATTAAGACTCAGCTTAAAGTCATGCATTTCAAAATATTTTATACATTATATTGCTTTGGAAAATATTAATAACTGTTTTTGAAAATAGGACTTGATCCAATACTGGTCAAATCTGGAAAAATAATTACCTGCATGAGTAACATGTTGTGATTTATGATCCACTATGTTGAAGAGAACTAAGGACATAACAGATTGAGATTTCTATTCTGCCCAGTTCAATTTCATTACTATATAATCAAGATGGAGGATTGATTTTCCCATTGTTATGAAGGCACTGATTTTTTTCATCAGTAGAATTTAGGAATATGCACATTCATCTTTATAAGGTAGCAGTGATTCTATCAATCCCCATCCCCATGTTCATTTAAGTCTTTTCTATAATACAATATTCTAATTTGAATTAAAAAATGGAGATTCATTTTATTTCACTTAGAAATTTTTTCTGATGTCCACACAACTTATTATTTTTCTGTTCTACCTAGAAACCCGAGAATCCGACTAATTACTTGGCCTTGTATTCTTTTCTATAACAAAATGTTATATTTTATTAAATATCTCTCACTGAATTGTAAGTTCTATTGCAGTTGTCAGGAATCATGTCTACCAACTCCATTGTACTGTGCTCTTAATAATAACAATCATAATTATAATTGTAATTATAATAATTCTATTAGTACTTGTTAAGCACTTACTATGCATCAAGCACTGTTCTAAGCACGGGGATAGAGAGAAGTTAATCAGATTGGACACAGTCCCCTGTCCCACATGGGGCTCACAGTCTTCTTAATCCCCATTTTACGGATGAGGTAACTGAGGCCCAGAGAAGTGAAGTCACTTGCCCAAGGTCATAGAGCAAACAAGTGGCAGAGCCGGAATAAGAAGGCAGGTCATTCTGACTCCGATGATCTCAGTGATCAGTGAGCAGTAAGCAGTCAGTAAATAGGATTGATTGACAATCGATTGTTGTCTATTTTGTTAAGTTTAAAATGGTCAATAAACAAACTACTCGGGAAACTCAGTACATTTCCAGGGAATTAGGCAAGCCTTGTTTGACGATGTGACCCCATATGGATACAGCATATATGACCGTGTCAGAAGAAACCATTCGGGCAGAAGCATGCATGGGCGCAGTATTGGAATGGATGAGGACTGTTATATGAATTTTGCCTTAATGTGGGATTTTGAAAACTGACAAATTGACAAATTATTTCCCGTAGTCTGGTACTCTCTTCCCCTTCTCATATGCCAGACAACCACTCTCCCAACCTTCAAAGCGTGATTAAGGTCGCATCTCCTCCAACAGGCCTTCATGGATTGATAGCTCTTATCCCTGGTTCCCTCTTCCTTCTGCATTGCCGATGTATTTGGCTCTGTGACCTTGGGGTATTTGATACTGGCCCACCCTCAACCCCGCAAAACCTATGTGCATATCTTTAAATCATACATTATTCATTACTTATTTACATCAATGTCTGTGTCTGCCATCTAGACTGTAAGCTCACTGTGGGCAGAGGATGTGTCTGCTAACTGTTATATTGTACTCTCCCAAGCACTGACTACAGTGCTCTGCATATAGTAAGTATTCCATTAATAGCATTGATTGATTGATTGAAAAACAACATCAGAGTCCCCGTCTACTAGATCTTAAGTAGCCAAAGATTGTAATCACTCATTCAGGACATTTTCTAGGAATAAATTTAATTAGTAAATATGTTTTCAGATGCCACCTACATAAGTACTGATTGAGAAATTTGACTATCAAATGTCAGTGAGGGAAGTGTAAATATTACACGATATTGAATTAGTTTTTTTACAATACACTTAATTTTAATTGAAGTTCCGCACATTGTTTCCATCTTAATAATCACGGTGGTATGTGAACGCTTATAGTAAGCCGTGCAAATCGATATAATTAGGTTGGATACAGTCCCTGTTCACTTGGGGCTCGCAGTCTAAGTAGGAAGAACAACGAGTATTGCATCCCCATTTTACAGATGAGGAGACTGAGGCACAGAGAAGCCGAGCAACGTGCCCAACATCACCCAGCAAGTGTGTGGCAGACCTGGGATTAGAACAACATTGACATATAGTATGAGAAGCACTGTGGCTCAGTGGAAAGAGCACAGGCTTGGGAGTCAGAGGTCATGAGTTCTAATCCAGCTCTGCCACTTGTCAGCTGTGTAACTTTGGGCAAGTCACTTAACTTATCTGTGACTCAGTTTCCTCATCTGTAAAATGGGGATTAAGTCTGTGAGCCCCATGTGGAACAACCTGATCACTTTGTATCCACCCCAGTGTTTAGAACAGGGCTTCACACATGGTAAGCGCTTAACAAATGCCATCATTGTTATTATTATTATATAGTAAGCCCTTAACAAATATCATAATAATTTAACCCTCCACATTTGGAGAAGTGGGAAGAATTGGGAGGGTTGGCATTTTTTTCGGATGATATTTGTTAAGCTCTAAGTATATGCCGAGCACTGTTACTAAACACTGGGGTAGATACAAGCAAATCAGGTCGGACACAGTCCATGTCACACTTGGGGCTCACAGTCTTAATTCCCATTTTACAGATGATGTAACTGAGGCACAGAGAAGTGAAGGGACTTGTCCAGGGTCATACAGCAGACAAGTGGCCAAGATGGAATTAGAACCCAGATCCTCCTGATTCCCAGGCCCATGCTCTATCCACAAGGGCATGCCATTTTCAACTGTTAGAGAGGGTGATGCATACCACTCTACAGGAAAAGTATGAAAAGTAAGGTAAAGGTAAAGTAAGATAAAGGATCATAAGCAGAATTACACACCAGACAGTGCTGTTGGAAGAGCCCTTTTAATCTCATTCATTCATTCAATCATATTTATTGAGCGCTTACTGTGTGCAGAGCACTGTACTACGTGCATGGGAAGTATAAGTTGGCAACATATAGAGACGGTCCCTACCCAACAGCGGGCTCACAGTCTAGAAATCTCCCGTGAAAATGGACTTGAATTAAAACCAGGAATATCATTTAAGGACAGGAATTGTGACTTTCTTCTCTGGAACAGACATCACTTAAAAGCCAGAGCTGAGACAGTGAATTGAATTTGTATGGTACACTTAACAGGTTCTTAAAGGCACTAATAAATTCCCCAATGTCTTAGCTTAAGACATCCCAACAGGCCTCATGAAATAGCAAGTGAATCTCTGACAGTCAACGGACCCAGATTCTGCGGGAGCATGTGTTTGGAGAGCAGCTACTTTAAAAGTGTAACTGTCTGCTGCAGAGCATAGCCAAGCTTGTTAAGAGCTTTGCAGGCTGCACGCACTGCTTAAAAACCTACTTAGTCTCCACTCTAAGCTCCAAGGATCCCATTAGCAGAG
This sequence comes from Tachyglossus aculeatus, assembly GCF_015852505.1. Classification (NCBI taxonomy): domain Eukaryota; kingdom Metazoa; phylum Chordata; class Mammalia; order Monotremata; family Tachyglossidae; genus Tachyglossus; species Tachyglossus aculeatus. The sequence continues at coordinate 16,881,022 of NC_052081.1, forward strand.
CCCACTTCTACCAGAAGACCACTCATCTTCAACTAGCCTTTAATCGGAGAAGGACCCTTGCGTGAAAAACTTGGGAAAAGGAGAGAAAGTTACACAACTAGCCAATGCTAAGAGGCGAATGTAGCACATTCTATGACCGGGAGAAGCAGCGTACCCAGTGGATAGATCATGGACTTGAGAGTCAGAAAGATCTGAGTTCTAATCTTGGCTCTGTCACTTGTCACTGGGCAAGTCACTAGTGGAATGACCACAGGCGTGGAAGTCAGAGGACGTGGGTTCTAATTCCACCTCTGCCGCTTGTCCGCTACGTGACCTTAGGCAAGTCATTTAACTTCTCTGATCCCTCAGTTAGCTCGTCTGTAAAATGGGGATTCAAAGTGTGAGCCCCACAAGGGACAACTTGATTACCCAGTATCTACCCCAGTGGTTAGAACTGTGCTTGGTACATAGTAAGCACTTAACAAATACCATTATTATTATTATTATTTTATTAACTTTTCTGGGCCTTGGTTGCCTCACCTGTACAGTGGGGATTGGGACTGTGAGCCTCATGTGGGACAAGGACTATGTCCAACTCGGTTTGCTTATATCCACCCCAGTGCTTAGTACAGTGCCTGGCACAAAGTAAGTGCTTTTCACATACCACAATTAATTATTAATTAGGTAATGGGGAATGTTTGGAGTAAAGTGACCATATGTCAGGCTTGACGAAGGATGGACATGTTTTCTGGTATTCTTTCCCACTAACCAAGATAAACTAGAGTGGGACAGGGACTGTGTCCAACCTGGCTAGCTTGTATCTACCCCAGTGCTCACTACAGTGCTTGGCACATAGTAAGCCCTTAACAAATACCATCATTATCATTATTACAGTGCTTGGTGCATATTAAGTGCTGAACCAATACCATATTTTTAAAACAAGTATCAGTTCAAGTGGTTAACAACTACTGATGGGGAAGCAACCACAATCATCATTATTATATCTGCTGTCCTTCCCCTTTAGATTAAAAACTTCTTGAAGGCAGGGATCATGTGGGCTAATTCTATTGTACTCCCTGAAACACTAAGTTGAGTGCTTAATCATTACTACTGTTTTATTGTTTTATGAGTGACCATTGCCTGTGCCCTTCTGCTACTAATTCCCAACTCTGCCACTCACATCTCTTGGAACCACCCAGCCCATTGTCAGCTGTGTGACTTTGGGCAAGTCACTCTACTTCTCTGTGCCTCAGTTACCTCATCTGTAAAATGGGGATTAAGACTGTGAGCCCCCCATGAGACAACCTGATCACCCTGTAACCTACCCAGTGCTTAGAATAGTGCTTTGCACATAGTAAGCGCTTAATAAATGCCATCATTATTATTATCTGTTTAGGCACTTTGGCTGTGAGCCTACGGTAACCTATATTTTTCACTTATTCTTTAAATGGCATATTGAGGATGGTAAATTAGATCCAGTGGCTGACTCACATAAGGGATTAACATCTGAGAAGAGCTGGTGATGTAAGGGCATGGAGATTAAGGCAAGTTTGGAAAGATAAAGATGATAAGAACAGCAAAATAACCTAAGAAATCAAGAATACCGGTTAAAAAAGGCTAATGTAAATTATGGACAAAGTAGCTCTTTTCAGAACCAGCATTCAAAGCTAGCACAACCCTCCCATCATTCCAAATGTTTGCAGAGGCCTGTTGCTTCTACCTATCCTACCCAGACATAAGATCCTTTCCCCTCTCTATCTGCCCCATACATTGTAGAGGATCATACATGATAATAACGATAAATATAATACTAATTATGGCATCTGTTAAGAGTTTACTATGTGCCAGGCACTGTACTAAGGGCTGGGGTGGGTACAAGCCAATCAGGTTGGGCATAATCCCTTTCCCACATGGGGCTCACAGTCTTAAGACCGATTTTGCACCTGAGGTTATTGAGGCCCAGAGAAGTGAAGTGACTCACCTAAGATCACCCAACAGATGTGTGGAAGAGCCAGGATTAGAACCCATGTCCTTCTGACTTCCAGGACTGTGATCTATCCACTAGGCCAAGTACATGTATTTAGCGAACCTCCTGAAAAACTGACAAACTCACTTCCATCCCCTCACCCAGAAGAGAGCTTGATGTAAATGAATATAAAACAAAAGTACTAAAAAATAGCAGCAGCATCTCTCTGTCCTTGACTGAGGAAAGTCTCTCTTGATCAAGAGAAGAGGGCCAGGGGAAGACAGGTGAGAGGGCTGTTCTTATGTTCGCCTCTTTCCTTTCTATCAATGTCATCCTCCAAAGGATACACAGAAGGATGAATCAAAACTGCTCAGATAGGATTGGCTGCTTGAACTTTCCATTTATCTACGGAGGGGGACTTATCATCAGGATAATTTAGTCTGCCTCCAAAAGAGTCGAGCGATGAATGCATATTAAATATGTATAGGTACACGAAGAAGAAGGTTACCTTTGAATTTATTGGGAAATAAGAAGACATATAGCTTTGTAGTTTTATATCCATCTTGCCTGACCTGAGTACTTCCTCTGCGTGAATAATCAGTTCGGCCAATGTTATTTTTTCAAACTTGGCAAACTTTTTCTCTATCAAACACGGTCCCATTCATATGCTAAACATGGATATTAACAAGTAGAAAAGTGCTCCTGTCCTAATTTAGTAATTTAGATTGGATATTGCCATCTCTGTGAAATAAAAATATAATATTCATCAAGGTATCTTTCATATGTGTCTTTGCCTCTACTAATGTTTTGTGATAATGCACAGTTAATCACTGTGACTAGAGGGCAGGGATTTGTGAAATGAGGAGTGAAAATGGACAAAGTCATTGCTGCCTTTCTCAGATGGAGTTTTTTTGAGAACAAAACCATGTCAACAGTACATTACGGAAAAAAAAAACCTTTCTAGGAGAAAGTAATAGGACACTGAATATGTTTGAATGAATAGTTTTTTTTTCTTTTTTTTCTGATATTTAACTGTCTCCCTATTGTGATGCTCAATCCTAGAGATGATTTAAAGTCAGCTCCCTGCTTTCAGAATACACATTTTTAGGAGGTCCCTTTTCCAGGATTGTCTAAGAAAATGAAGCTTCAAACTTTGCAGTTGAATGCGGTTGTTTTAGAAACGCAGAAAGTTTAGGGACCGCTTGGCAAAGAGTGAAAAACTTTTTTTAAAGGATTGGTAAATTGTGTACCTTTGAGAAGCAGCATGGCTTAGTGGAAAGAGCACAGGCTTGGGAGTCAGAGGTCGTGGGTTCTAATCCCGGCTCCGCCACTTGTCTGCTGTGTCACCTTGGGCAAGTCATTTCACTTCTTTGTGCCTCAGTTAACTCATTTGTAAAATAGGGATTAAGGCTGTGAGCCCCACGTGGGACAACCTGATTACCCTTTGTCTACCCCAGCGCTTAGAACAGTGCTTGGAACAAGGTAAGCACTTAAGAAATACCTTATTAGTAGTAGTAGTAGTAGTATAAAAATATGCCTCATGCCCAACATCCACCTGCCGAAAAGTGAAAAACAAAAAATATATTATTGGTTGCTATATACTTGACAAAGGATCACTTTCATCTGCCTCCAGGTTGGGGAAAGTGGGCAAGTTTCTGTCTTTGAGAGAAGCCACGCTGCCACTACCTTGGGATTGTTTCAAGTGGAGGTTATGTCCCTGAGCCTTACATGGGATCAGTCTGTGTCAAATCTGATTATCTTGTATCTACTCCAGTGCTTACTACCATGTCCAGCACATAACAAATGCTTAAAAAATGCCCTTATTATTATTATCAATAATTATTGTATGACTCCCCAGTTTAAAGATGAGGTAACTGAGGCCCAGAGAAGAGAAGTGACTTTCCCAAGGCCACACAGCATACTGTAGACTCTAGGCCTGTCTCTGGACTGTAAATTCACTGTGGGCAGGAATTGTGTCTGCTATATTCTTATATTGTACTTTCCCATGCGCTTAGTAATCTGCATGCAGTAAATGCTCAGTAAATACGACTAACACGACTGACTGAAAAGTGGCGAAACTGGGATTAGAACCCAGGACCTTCTGCCACCCAAGCCCATGATCTAGCCATTAGGCAACGCTGCTTTTTATGAAATCTGACGTCCCACCTGGGGGCCTGCCCCCACTCATGTCCCATGTGGTAATATAGTAATAATTGTGGCATTTGTTAAGTGCTTACTATGTGCCAAGCACTGTTTTAAGCACAAGGTAATCAATGTGGACCCAGTTCTTATCCCACATGGGGCTCACAGTCTTAATCCCCATTTTCTCCAGATGAGGAAACTGTGGCCCAGAGAAATGAAGTGGCTTGCCCAAGGGCTCACAGCCTATGTGGTGGAGCTGGGATTAGAAGCAGCGTGGCTCAGTGGAAAGAGCCTGGGCTTTGGAGTCAGAGGTCAGGGGTTCAAATCCCGGCTCTGCCACATGTCTGCTGTGTGAACTTGTGCAAGTCACTTAACTTCTCTGAGCCTCAGTTACCTCATCTGTAAAATGAGGATTAAGACTGTGAGCCCCACGTGGGACAACTTGATCCCATTGTATCCCCCAGCGCTTAGAACAGTGCTTTGCACATAGTAAGTGCCTAACGAATGCCATCATTATTATTATTTTATTATTATTATTATTATTATTATTATTAGAACCCATGTTCCCAGCCCATGCTCTTTCTACTAGGCCATGACAGTAGTAGTGCAGCATGGTAACAGTAGCAGTAACCGCTCTTCATTCATCCATTCATTCATTCAATCATATTTATTGAGCGCTCTTCACGCCTGGCTGGGAGAGTCCCGATTTCCACCCTACCTGCAGAGGCCTCTCCAACCCTGTCTGCGACTCTGTTCCCGAGTCAGCACCCAGGAAGAGGTCTTCCTGTTTGGAAGTTTGGTCAACTACATCATTTAAATTAAGCTCACTGTGGGCAGGGACTGTGTCTGCCCAATCTGTTCTGTTGTCCCCTCGCAAGCATTTAGTTGAGTGCTCTGCACACAGTAAGAGCTCGATAAATTTGTTCATGCAGGAATCCAATCAGGAGGTACTATAAACCTCTTGTTTAAGGATCATCTTGAAGGATTTGGCTTGATAATGTTTTGTCGCCTAAAATGCTCCAATCCAGAGTTGAAGGCTTCTGAAAAATGACTGGGAAAAGTACTTAGTACAGTGTTCTTCGCACAGTAAGCGCTCAATAAATACAACTGATTGATTGATTGATTGATTGATTGACTGGCCTCAGGTCAAAGTCACCTTCATTCACTGCCTTGTGCTGGGAGCCAGATCTAAGTTCTTCTCCTCTAGATGGTAAGCTCATTGTGGGCAGGGAATGTGACTATTTATTGTTATATTGGACTCTCCCAAGCACTTAGTCTCAAGCACTGCACACAGTAAGTGCTCAACAAATACCACTGACTAACGTCAACTCTGACTTTTCAGGACACTGCCTAGTCAATCATTTAAGTCCTCTGCATCCCAAAAGTTTGGAAATGAAATGCAGTTTAAGTATTTTTCCTCCTCCTGACTAATACTGCTGCATTTAATGTTTCTGGTCATTACTAGCCTGAAATATGCAGCCATGATATGGGAGACATTTCAATTAAATATGATGAATATTTATATTAGATCGCAGAATAGATTTTAAAAACTTGTATTTGTCCAGTAGCAGACCTGTACTGCTTTGTGTGACTGTACCCAAGTAGTTATACATTAAATTTTCTCTATGTCAATAATATCTTGGAGATCTGAGGAGAATAGGTAAGATCAATAAAAAATATGCCACCCAAACCATCTTAAAGCACGTGATGTATTGAAATGCTTAGAGCGATGTGTTCTCTTTATTGTAAAATTAAACCAAAACCCATGCTGTACATAAATATGAAAGGCTTTGCAATCATTGAATTCTGCTAAAAGTTAGTGGCTTAGAAAATTAAGTCAAGAAACTGCCTCTGTAATACAATCATTTTTTTCTGCTCTTTGATGAGAAATGTGTGGCTATTTCCTTAATGACTACTGGTAAATCCCATTATTGAGTGGGGCCATTAAGTACAAATGAAGTAGTCGTTATACACAATAACAAATCTTGTTCTAGCTTAGTTAACAATCTAGTCATTCTTTTGGAGAAGGCGAATTCTGCTGGAGTGTTTAGGAGTCACAAAACTCAAGTTTTATTTCCAACTCGAACAGACTGAACTATCTTCATCTGAGATCATTTGTTACATAGGTTGTTTGTTTTTTACTACATATGAATGTGTTTTATGGTGGGTTTCCATGACTAATGAAAAACTAAGTTCTAAGGAAGTTTGGCACTGAATTTTTTGTTCAGATTATTTTGTTTGTGATTTTGTTTTATCTTTGGTTGACAATGTTCTATTTTTCTTGTCTTCCCTGACAGAGACCACATTTCATTCATTCATTCAATCGCATTTATTGAGCGCTTACTGTGTGCAGAGCACTGTACTATGCGCTTGGGAAGTACAAGTTGGCAACATATAGAGATGGTCCCTACCCAACAACAGGCTTACTTGTGATCCTGTCTCCACTATAATAATAATAACGTTGGTATTTGTTAAGTATGTGCCAAGCACTGTTCTCAGTACTGTGGGGAATTCAATAATAATAATAATAATAATAATAATAATAATGATGGCATTTATTAAGTGATTTCTATGTGAAAAACACTGTTCTAAATGCTGGGAAGGGTACAAGGTGATCAGGTTGTCCCACGGGGGACTCACAGTCTTAATCCCCACTTTACAGATGAGGGAACTGAGGCACTGAGAAGAGAAGTGACTTGCCCAAAGCCACATAGGTGACAAGTGGCAGAGTCGGGATTAGAATCCATGACCTCTGACTCCCAAGCCCGGGCTCTTTCCACTAAGCCATGCTGCTTACAGTCCTAAGCACTTGATATTCACCCTACCCTCAGCTCTCCAGCACTTACGTACATATCTTTGCACTCTGCCATTTCCCCTATTGTAATTTATGGTAATAAATTGATGATTAATATTAATTTGATTCCCCTTTAATAGAAATTTTCAGCCCATTTCTCCCCACTCCTCCAGAACCTCCAGTAGTTGTCCTGCCACCTCCACATCAAACAGAAATTCCTTCTACTGGCTTTAAAGCACTCAATCAACTCTCCCCTACCTCTCTTTACTGGCTGATTTTTCTACTACAACCCAGCCTACACTTAGCTCCTCTAAAAGCAACCTACTCACTGAAACTCAATCTCTCCTATTTGCCACCCCATCCTTGCCTGTGTCCTCCCTCTGGCCCAGAACTCCAGCCCCCTTCATACACAACAGACCACCACTTAACCGACTTTCAGAGCCTTATCCAAATCACATCTCCTCCATGAGGTCTTCCCTGATTAAACTCTCATTTCCCCAACTTCATCACCTTTCTGCGTCATCTATGTATTCTTTAAACACCTGTTATTCACCCCTACCTCAGCCCACAAGACTTGCATAACATTAGAAGCAGCGTGGCTCAGTGGAAAGAGCATGGGCTTGGGAGTCAGAGGTCATGGGTCGAATCCCAGGTCTGCCATTTGTCAGCTGTGTGACCTTGGGCAAGTCACTTAACTTATCTGGGCCTCAATTACCTCATCTGTAAAATGGGGATTAAGACTGTGAACCCCATGCGGGTCAGGGTGTGTCTGACCCAATTTGCTTGTATCCACTCCAGTGCTCAGTACGGTGCCTGGCACGTAGTAAGTGCTTAACAAATACCACAATTATTATTATTATTGTTATTATTAGACCTTTTCTTTGAGAACTTGTGGATGCCCATGATCTTGGCAAATTGAATACCTGTGTATAAATGTCAAAGTATGCCAGGGTTAAGATTGGATTTATGTCCCTATCTGTGAACATGAAGGGTGATGGTATAGTTGGGCACATTTCAACATGGATCTGGGTGACTTTAAAAGTATGTTTCATAGGATTGTGAGAAGGTTTTATTCTTTTTTGTCCTTAGCTATCTCTCCTACTTGGTTGATATTGCCAGTGCTACTTCCTTGAAAGCACACAGTATTAACAGGATGTTTTCCAAGAGTCTAAGACCGAATCCCTTTAGTGTCAAAACAGCATTTTTGACAGTGAGATATAAACCTATTGAGTTTGCCTAAAAGATTTGCAGTGGGACTGACGTGCTATCTTGTGTTGTGAGCCATCCTAGAAAGCCTAAAGGTAGGTGATCCCCAGAAAATCACGAAGACTGAAACAGGCTTAGTGGAGAGGGTGAAGGGTCATCAGGAATCCTAGGCAGAGGCTGCCAATCAAGAGAACTACGGCAGCAACTAGGAGCAATGCATGAGAATACAGTTTCAAGGAAAAAGCATCCTGTTTGACCAACTGGCCTCATGTTTTTCAATCCATCTACACTGAATTATTTCAAGATGAATTAGAGTTAAAAGTTACCCAACACTATCTGTCAAGTCTGTCACATCCCATTAGTAACATAAAGTCACAGGGAGATTCCATAAAATTCTTTCAACCTGGCATTATATTTATTCAATAAAAACAAGACTTCCGACTTTTACATTGTTTCATGCCACATCACTTTTTCGTAGGTTGTTATTAGTTGTTGGTAAACAGCGAATGAAAGAATGGATATGCAACACATCTCACAGGGAGTCCCTAGGTTGTCACAGTTATTTTGTTGGCTGTTTTACTATTGTCCTTTATTTTAATGGCCAACTAGAATTCTGTGGTCATTTCACTTAAAATAATTCTCTAAAGTACTCTTTATCTTTCTGCCTCTCTGTCTCTTTTACATTCTCTCTCTTCTTTCCCTTCTCCTCTGCCTTTAATTTTTGAATGCTATTGTTAAGAGGTTACTAAGCCCTCTTTTCCTCTGCTCCCCCCTCCTCCCTGTCACCCTGACTCCCTCCCTTTGTTCTACCCCCATCTCTGTCCCACAGCACTTGTGTATATATGTACATATTTGTAATTCTATTCATTTATATTAATGATGTATATATAGCTACAATTCTATTTATTTATCTTGATGCTTACTGATGCCTGTTTACTTGTTTTGATGTCTGTCTTCCCCCTTCCAGACTGTGAGCCCACTGTGGGCAGAGATTGTCTCTATTTGTTGCTGAATTGTACTTTCCCATGCTCTGCACACAGTAAGGGCTCCATCAATATGACTGAATGAATAAATGAATGAATATGTTCCAGGCACTGTACTAAGCGCTGGGAGAGATGCAAAATAGTCAGGATGGACACAGTCTCTGTTCCAACTCAGTTTATTCTTTTCTCTCTTTTTAGTATTGTTCCCATCTTTATACACAGATAACTCCTAGGCCATCTTGAGAGCGCGTTTCAAATGGATTTAAAGCCAAGTCAGGAATTTATTTATTTATTTATGTCAGTTTCCCCCTCTAGACTGTAAGGACACTGTGGGCAGGGAACAGGTCTACCCACTCTGTTATATTATACTCCCCCAAGTGCTTAGTACAGTGCTCTGCAAACAGTAACTGTTCAATAAATTTGACTGATTGATTGAAGTGACTGTCCGGGTGAAGATTCAACTCTGGTTGAGCAGAGTATGATTCTGTGTCTCTTAAGAGGCAGTGTATTCACACTCCTGTGTGACAACAGATGTCATAGTTGGCTAGCAGACCATGAAAGTAATGCAAAAGGCACTTGGAGGAATTTGAAAAGAAGGATATTGTAGGGCACAGGGCAGAAGGTCAAATGAGTGAAACAGGGGTGATATTTGTGAAATACATTCCTGGAATTTATGAATTAAAATGTGTTTTATTTTTCCAGCAAGTCTTCAATTTGAGTTATGTCTAAAACAGCCTGGAAGAATAATTTTTAAGTACTGTACCTTTTCTGCTATGCAGCCAGGGCAGGCCAATGTGTAACCCGAACTCAGAATTTTAGCAATGTCAAATATGAGACAAGTACAGACATCACTGAATGAGGAACTTCCGATCCATCAAACCTCTCAATCCACCGTTCAGCCCAGCTAGGGTTTCCTTAGAGACTGTCAGCCGAGAGTTTCAGTGGAAAAATCATAATGGGAAGTTGAAGAAGCTTTACAGAAAAAGGTCAACTTACTTGACGTTCTTTGTTAAAATAATAGTTTGGATAATTACAACCAATTGCATTTGCTCCAAGCATTTTTTAACATGCATTAATTAAACCTTGATTTGATTTCTAATAACTAAGTTATTGAGGACATTGCCATTAAGAAGGGCTAATGATAAATTCACATATGAACTGAACCATCACAGAGCTCATTAAAAAATAAATAGTATGTAGTTAAAATGATGAGGAAAAATTAATGAGCATAGAGTATTTCAAGGTTTATGTTCCTATGTTAAAGTATGCAAATGATTACTTCTTGAGTTTTAAAAACATTTTATGTGGCAGAAAGTTCCAATATATCAACGAGGAATAAAACCATATTATGAAACTATGTAATTTGGAATAACAACATTTACATTTTAGAGTTTTCTTCTTCAAAGCATTTTATAAATAGTGCTTTATGCTTTAAAAAGTCCTCTATCTATATGGACAGTGATTCTTTGCAATTGCAAAAAATTACAAATTCTCAAACATTCAAAATCCAGTTCCATACAGAGTAAAACTGCTATATTAGTCAATGAATCAATGTTCATTTATTGAGGGCTTACTATTGCAGAGCACCATAAAAAGAGCTTGGGAGAGTAAAATCGAACAGAATTAATGGACACACTCCCTGCTCATAATGAGGTTTCAGTCTAGAGGATTGTCATATAAAATTCAGTCAATCACTCAATCAATGACATTGATTGAGTGCTTCCCGTGTGCATGCACTCCCTTTTCATTCATTCATTCTTTCAATTGTATTTATTGAGTAGTTACTGTGTGCAGAGCACTATACAAAGTGGGAGTGGGAGATAAGGAAAAGTGGGGCTTAGTCTGGAAATGCACCCTCAACCCTTGTGCACTTTCAACTTAAAAGGGAAAGGGTTAGGAATAGGTACAGGGAACTGGTTAAAGATCCACTATTTTTACTCTTGTTTTCCAACTTCATGCTGCAAGTGGAATTATGTGTGTCTCCTCTATTTTCTTACACTGCACGGCCAGAAGACTTACCTCAAGCTAAATGGTCTCCATTGACATGGGAAGGAAGTAGCATTCACAACTGCTAGGTATGATAAAGGTAGGGAATCTTGACTTCTTAAGTGAAAATCAGCACAGATCAATGTTCAAAATATTAACTAGGAATATTAATCTTTTACAGGCAGAACAATGATACTATTTGTTTTTCAATAGTTTTTGTATATTAATTGCTTTCTGTCTCTTACAAACATCTGTGCTACACCATTCCACTTAGTTCCCCGCTCATTGTTTAAATGAAACTTTGACTTGGCTGAGCAAGCATTTTTGTTAATACACAAATAACCTAGGCCAATTTCAAGTATATTTGAGCTTTGACCTTTAAAGTTAGTTTTATAGTTTCCCTGATAATTATCTCATTATAAACCTCCTTTTTCAACTTTGGGCATGGAGGTTTTAGTCTTTCAGCTGAGCAGCATGAATTTTGTTCTCTGTAGTGGTTGGGAGAAGTCTTTGGGAGACATTCTGTCAATTTGCTATCGACATTGGACTTGAATGGCTTGACGGATTACGTATACTTTCTCTGTTAGCCCTGTGCACTGTTGTAGTTCTTTTTAGGTATATGCTCTTGTGAAAATACTTTGCATATTCTCTATTTCATTGATTTTTCTGACTCTTGCAGGCTATTTTCTTCAAGCAGCATGGTCTAGTGGAAAAAGCATGGGCCTAGGAGTCATAAGACCTGGGTTCAAATCCTAACATCACCAAAGTGCCTGCTGTCCACATGTTTTGTTTTGTTGTCTGTCTCCCCCTTCTAGACTGTGAGCCCGTTGTTGGGTCGGGACCGTCTCCATATGTTGACAACTTGTACTTCCCAAGTGTTTAGTACATTTTAAAGGTGAGAAAAGTGAGGCATTAGAGAAGTTAAGTGACTTGTCCAAGGTCACAGAGCAGGTGAGCCAGGATGAGAAGCCAGGTTCTCTGATTCCCAGCCCATGCTCTTTCCATTAGGCTATGCTGTTATTTTTCTCTGTATCTACTACAGCAGGGAATGTGTCTGTTTATTGCTGTTTTGTATTCTCCCAAGCACTTAGTACACTGCTCTGCACAAAGTAAGTGCTCAATAAACACAATTGAATGAATGAGTATGAGATTGTGAAAACCTATAGGGACAGAAATCATATCTGACCTAATAATTAAGCCCCTCAGCCTAACAATAATAATTATGGTGTTTGTTAAGCCCTTATTATGTGCCAGGCACTGAATTTAGCACAAAATAGCACACACTTAAAAAATGTTATAAGTACTATCATTAATAATAATAATGATGGCATTTAAGTGCTTAATATGTGTAAATTAGAATAATAATATAATGGTATTTGTTAAGCATTTACTCTGTGCAAAGCACTGTTCTAAGCGCTGGGGAGGTTACAAGGTAATCAGGTTGTCCCACGGGGGGCTCACAGTTTTAATCCCCATTTTACAGATGAGGTAACTGAGGCACAGAGAACTTAAGTGACTTGTCCAAAGTCACACAGCTGACAATTGGTGGAGTCAGGATTTGAACCCATGGCCTCTGACTCCAAAGCCCGTGCTCTTTCCACTGAGCCATGCTTCTTCTCACTGTTCTAAGCACTTGGGGAGGTTACAAGGTGATCAGGTTGTCCCACGGGGGGCTCACAGTCTTAATCCCCATTTTACAGATGAGGCAACTGAGTCACAGAGAAGTTAAGTGACTTGCCCAAAGTCACACAGCTGACAGTTGGCAGAGCCAGGATTAGAACCCATGACCTCTGACTCCCAAGCCTGTGCTCTTTCCACTGAACCATGCTGCTTCTCATTACTGCATATTATACAAGACCAACCTCTGGCATGTAAGTCATTAATCTCAATATGATCCCCAGAGGCTCAAACACAATTACAAAAATGTATGTTGGAGTAGATACAAGATCATCAAGTCTCACAGTCTGAGTAAACGGCATGGCATAGTGGAAAGAGCACATTTTTGGGAGTCAGAGGTTGTGGATTCTAATCCTGGCTCCACCACTGATCAGCTGTGTGACTTTGGGCAAGTCACTTGACTTCTCTGTGCCTCAGTGACCTCATCTGGAAAATGGGGGATTAAGACTGTGAGCCCCACGTGGGAAAACCTGATTACCTTGTATCTACCCCAGTCCTTAGAATATTTCTCGGCACATAGTAAGTGCTTAATAAATGCCATCGTTATTATCATTATAAGAGGAAGAACAGGTATTTAGTCTCTATTTTGCAGTTGAGGGAACTGAGCTGCAGGGAAGTAGAGTGACTTGCCCAAGGTAACACAGCAGGTAAAGGGAAGAGCAGGGATTAGAATCCAGGTCCTGTGATTCAAATAACGATTTGGCTGATACAGAAGTTTGCCCAATTCTTTGATCTATATTCCTGTAGGTCCCATAGATTCTGAACCCCATGTGGGATAGGAACCACCCCGACCTAAGCATCTTTTTTTTTAAATGGTATTTGTTAAGTGCTTATTATATGTCAGGCACTGTTTTAAGTGAGGGGGTAGATAGATATAAGGTAATCAGATTGGACACAGTCCCTGTCCCACATTGGGCATCCAGTCTTAATCCCCATTTTACAGATGAGGCAACTGAGGCACCGAGAAGTGAAGTGACCTGCCCAGGTTCACACAGCAGACAAGTGGCAGAGGTAGGACTAGAACTCAAGTCCTTCTAGACTGTGAGCCCACTGTTGGGTAGGGACTGTCTCTATATGTTGCCAACTTGTACTTCCCAAGCGCTTAGTACAGTGCTCTGCACACAGTAAGCACTCAATAAATATGACTGATTGATTGATTGATCTATTCCCTCGACCATGTTTAGTACAGTGCTTGGAGTGTAGTAAGCACCTAAAAATACCATAATGATCATATTATTATCATTTCTTTTAGCAAAATAGTTTTGCAGCTAAGCACTGTTTGCTTGCCCTTTGCATTCATCCACCTTGCACGAGGATATTTGGGACAACCAGACTCCCTACTACTTCAGGTACCCGACAGGATCACCACCCCTCTCAGTCAACTCCCAGTTTGAACGTCGCTTACACTCAGTTGGACTGTAGGAAAGTGGCTCAGTGGAAAGAGCACACACTTGGGAGTCAGAGGTCATGGGTTCAAATCCCACTCTGCCAACTGTCAGCTGTGTGACTTTGGGCAAGGCGCTTAACTTCTCTGTGCCTCAGTTACCTCATCGGTAAAATGGGGATTAAGACTGTGAGCCCCATGTAGGACAACCTGATCACCTTGTAACCTCCCCAGCGCTTAGAACAGTGCTTTGCACATAGTAAGCACTTAATAAATGCCATTATTATTATTATTATCTTCATTCTCACCCACAATATGGCTGACTTCAATGGCAGGATTTTGTGGATGCTTACTGAAGTAAAGAGGGAGATAACTATTACCAAATGCGAAAGGGAAAGGAAAAAGTGTTTTTCTTCCCTTCTCCTGAGAAATCAGCAGGAATGCATTAAATCCTTTGGGAGACTGAATCTTCTGGTAGAACAAATGGGATTATCAATTAGTAAGCTGACAAAACGCCTCAATTTAGAAGAGAGATAGTTAACACCCTCTCTCCTTCTTGACTTATTGCAAAGACATAGTGTTCAGTTTATCTGATTCATAGCTTCTCTACCCAGTTGTTGAACCGTGAGTATCCACGGAGGGGTCTAAGAGAGCTTGTTCAATTAAAGACTGCTGCGTATTTATGGACACTTTCTTCTAAACTTCTGAGATTGAGTATTGTTCTCCACCCCCGTTGAAAAAGGCATCTGTGGTAAACTCTGCCTTTCTTCCTGCCATCAAGGGTCCCCACTTCTAGCATACCCCAGGCATGTCAGACCAGGGATAAAAGCTGCTCATGTGTGCTGTCACACCCCTCCATCTCCACAAAGAAAACACCGGACAGCCACTAACTTCAGAGGGTCCCTGCTCTTGAAACACTCTACGAGTGCCAGAGCGGGGATAAAAGTTGTTCTCATGTGCTCTTGGACTTCTCCATTCCCACTGAGACTTTGAGTCTATATTGTGTATTGGTTTGTGTTGCGTTTTCATGTTTGATCACTCCTGGTGTATCTATCGCCAACCCCTTCTCTCCAGTTAAATTCATAGATTGGAAACCCCAAAGAGACAGGATCCATGGCTAATTCCAAACTGCGTATTCTCTCCCAGGGCATAATATAGTGCTCTATACGCAGGAAATAAGCACTTAATAAATGCTATTACCATCTTCTAATCTCTACGGTTTTGATGTCTGTGGCGGTGTAATAATGATAGGAGCAATCACGAATGTTTTTATGGTATTGGAAAGAATTTTGTCAATTTGTCAAGTGCTTAAAACAGTGCTCTGCACACAGTAAGAGCTCAATCAATGCAACTGAACAATTGAATATCTGATTACTGTGTGCCAGGTACTGCAATAAGCTCCGAGGTGGATACAAGATAGTCGGGTTGGGCACTGTCCATGACCCACATGGTGCTCACAGTCCTAATCCCCATTTTACAGATGAGGTAACTGAGGCACAGAAAAGTGAAGTGACTTGCCGAAGGTCATACAGCAGACAAATGGGAGAGCCAGGATTAGAACCCAGGTCTTTTAGACTCCCAGGTCTGTGCTCTATCCACTAGGCCACAGTGCTTGAGCACAGGCTTGGGAGCCAGAAGTCTTGGGTTCAAATCCTGACTCCACCACTTGTCAGCTGTGTGACCTTGGGCAAGCCACAACTTCTCTGTGCCTCAGTTCCCTCATCTGTAAAATGGGGATTAAGACTGTGAGCCCCACGTGGGACAACCTGATCACTTTGTATCCCCCAAGCACTTAGAACAGTGCTTTGCACATAGTAAGCGCTTAACAAATACTATCATTATTATTATTATTCTTTCTGGGTACCTTAGCCCTAGCAGACCAATTGCCCCATAACACCAGAGTTATTGCAATCTTACAGTGTGGAACCTGGATCTGAGACATTTTATGGAGCATGGAATCTTTTTGGAGAATCATTTTCAAACGAAAATTAATTATTTAATACAAGGTTAAAAAACACATAAGACACTCTAATTCTGATCTACATTTCCTGTAGTAGATGGGAAAATTCATACATATGAAAATTTAGGGCTTTCAAAATTGTCATTACTGTAGAGCAAAGAAGATATCATGAGATATTTGGAAGATGAGCTGGGGATATTTGCTGTGTGACTAGGAAGGAGAAATCAACTGTGTCTCCTTTTAATTTGTTCTCCAGTTTCAAGTTTAATATCCCAAATACTGTGTCTCTTTGGCTTGTGAATCTTTTGACATTACTTTTGATCAGGCTAGTCATAAAATTGATGGGGACTGAAGCACATCAAGGGAGATGCATGAACTAAAACTTGATTATCACAAAGACTGGCAAAGTGAGATGTGGGAGTCATGAATCATTGTTGAGAAGAGTACTTTTTGTTTACAATAAATACACCCAGATGGGGAAATAGCTGGGAAGAAATGCATGTAGATCATTTCAATATTTCTCTTCTGGGGTAGGGAGGAGCAAAACCACTGGAGAGACATTCATTCTCATGTTATTAGTCACATCTTGACAGATTCACAAGGCTCCTCACTGGTCTTCCGAACTTGAACCACTCTCCTTTTCAGCTGCACATATCAACTTTCCAATACACTCATCAGAACCCATCACTCAACCTACAATGACTTTCAGTCTCTTTTCACGTGAAACTGAAACTTCTGATTCCCTCTGGCCTATTCACACTCTTCTCCCATGACACCGCAGCCTACATTCTTCACTTCTCTCAAGGTAACCTTCTCATCGTGCCTTTTCCTTGTCTCTTGTAGCTGACCTCCTGCTTATAACCTTCCTCTCTCCCGAAATTCCCTCCCCCTTCAAATCCAATGAACCTCATCTCCCTACAGATGCAAAGTCCTTTGAAATCACATCACATTTCCTCCGATATCCCTTTCCTATTTAATTTCTCATCTTCCCATTTTACTTTCCCAACTGCTTCTTCAGCACTTTTGCACCACCTGAGAAATAAGTGCACTCAAATATCCTTAGTACTTAACTTACATACCCTCCTACCTAAGCACTAATTCAGGTACATATCCCCTTTTCCTTCTGTCTTCTCTTGTTAATTCATTTTAGTGTCCGTCACCCCAGCTAGCTTGTTGCCTGCCTGATCATGGGTGGTAAGCAATGGCATTTATTGAGTGCTTCTTGTGTGCTGAGCACTGCACCGAGTGTTTGGGAGAGTACAATGCAACAGAGTTGGTAGACATATTCCCTGCCCACAATGATCTTGCAATCAAAAGGGGGAGAAACATATTCATATCAGTAAATAATTTAGAATATTTAATTTATAGATATGAACATTGGTGGTCTAGAGTTGAGGATGGGACAAATATCAGATGCCCAAAGGTCACAGATCCAAGTGCATAGACAGAGCAGAAGAGAGAGGGAACTGGGGAAGGCCTCTTCGATGAACTGTGACCTAAATAAGACTTTGCAGGGGTCAGAGATCGTATTTGTTTACTCTTTTGATTTCTTACAAGACCTTTTATGGGGCTTTGCTGGAAGCTGGCATTCAATAAGTACAATGAGCTCACAAAACAATTGGAGGAGGCCTTCCATTAGGGAGAGAGGTGAACAGGTAGGTGTGAGTGGGAAAATCGCTATGTAGTGGGGAGAACGCTGTTTGAATTCCTTAAAACCAGCGATATGGAGTTTTGTCTGATGTGTAGATGAATGGGACAGCACTGGAGTTTTCTCAAGAGTTGGGAGATGTGCAAAATGACCTGGGCGGCAGAGGGAAGAATGAACTGGAGAGGGTAGAGAGTGGAGCCAGGGAGATAAAGTTGCCAGGCCAGGCATAAAGATACATTCCTGGACCAGCATAGTGGCTGTGGAGAAGAGGGGCAGATCTTGAAAATATCATGTAAGAAAAAAACTGGCAAGATTTGATTACAAACTGAATTTAGGGGTTGGAAGAGAAGGAAGAATCCAGGATAATGCCAATGTTGTTGATTTCAGAGATATCGGTGTTGCAGATGGAATGGTAAAGTTGGGTACAGGAGAGGGACTATGAGAATTCAGTAGAAATGATGCAAATGTTTGAAAAGGTAAAGATGTTACATGCCCCAGCGTATTACTTTTTAGGCTCCTTTTCTTATATTTTTCTAACTGGAGTATTTTGTCATCTAAGGTTTATTATAGTGATACATTTCTTTATTTGCCCTTAGGAATCGATTGCCTAATCCTTCCTTCTTTAATGACTAGTCTGATTTATTGTTTATGATATTCAACAGATTCATCTAAACACATCTGCAACCTGCCAGTCTTAATATACCTTGAAATTTAAAAGATAGCTAAAAGGAAAAACATGAAAAGTTTATCTGAAACACCGGAAGAAAAGTATTGGAAATATTTAAAACGATGCAGTTACTTTCAGTACAGACTTGCCAGTATAAATGGAAATGTTTCTTTTGGATTATTATGTAGCCAGTGCGGTTATCGATATATTCCATATTTTTAAAATGTTATGATAAAAAGATCAGTGCACTGAAGCCTCTCTTCCTCCTTCATGTTACCATGATTGTGGGAGAATTTAGATGTTTGTCTTTAATAGAGCATTTTAAAATAGATGTGTATAGTAAAAATAGTCTTAAGAACATTATTTTCAGAAGGATTTCTATTGGTTAACTATGTTCCATTCATGGTTACGATTTTCCTAGAGGATCAGTGACATTTCAAGTCCAGTATAGATGATCAGTATTTCCATTTCATAGATGCAGTCAGAACTGTTTATTTGTCTGACAGCGGGAAGAAAGGCAGTCCAAACCCCCTCTCGTTTGGGTAGGATTGGGAGCAAATCAAGAGAGATGTGGGAAGTGATGCCTAGTCACCCCTGAAACTGGCAGAGCTACGAGGTAGAATCATGAATCATTCCTGGGGAGCATATTTTCGTCTATAACAAATATTATTGGCCTCTTCCAGATAGTGGATTTCAGACCTTTAGTTGATGTTCTTCATCTCTGGGGCAAGAGGCTAATAACCACTTAATACTGTAAATGATTGCTTCTGGATGACCAAAACAGGTTATTCACTTGTCATCTCTGGTTAAAAAAAGAAAAAAAAAGACGCCATTTATGAATGTCCTCAAAAGAGGTTATTGCAGGGGGTGAAGCTACTGAATTCAAAAGCAATAAGTAATAAAATAATTTACATTGTCTACTTGATTGACAGTAATCAATATGAGCTGTTAATAAATGATATTAGTGCGGGTTGAATGTAATGAATATGTGCTGCTAGTAAATGATATTAGTGATGGATGAACAGTGTTGGATTTAAAACATTATCTGTTGCTCAAATTTGAAAGAAAAATCCTGATGACTGCTCTGAAATTTAGCATTCCGACTGATCCCATCTCTAAATCACTAGGTAATTTGTTGGTTTACAGTTAATAGGTGAAAGTGCAAATGATACTTGGATTCAGGTGTTATTAGGTAGGTAACGTAATAAATATAATTCTGTTTACTACACAAGGTTCCCAGACCCATTTTAAAAGAGGGCAAGCATGTTTATTTGTTTGCTTATCTCTTCAAGCTCTGTGTACTTCTACTGGATAAACCTCGGAACTTCCGGAGAAGCTGGTTGCCTTTTCCCATGTCTCTAGGCTAACGTGGAACTGAGTGTGAAATTCTGTGCATGCTTCACAGAAGGCAATCGTACTTTCCCACATCTTACATCCAACCAGTACACCCAAACCAAACCCCTATTGTTCTGTATGTTAGAAGTGTAAGCTTTCCTCCCCGTTGAGCTGTGAGCTCCATGTCTAGGCCTTGCACTTCTCTCTTCTCTCTCCAGATCACCCCCATGAGCTATCTGTACCTCTAAACTAGCCTGTCTCTTAACCATCTTAAGTGAACAAGAATAACTCCAGTGACTATCCCTAGGTGTGGTAGAATACCAAGGGGAGGAAAGAGACCATCCTTTAGGCCTGGATTCTATTTTTTCTGGCCAAGCCATCATTACCGCTAAGCGGGAACAAGTCCTCCTTTGTTCCATCCTGTCCAAATTCCTGCCTTTTCTGGGAGTTTAGACAGGATGAAGTTGTTCCTTATCAAGGTCTGGACCGGTGGCCAGATACACTGACTACAAATTTACTTCTGCTTGTCTTAGAAATATATAACTTGTATCGTGCTCTTTGATCACATGCGGCAGTCAGATGCTATACCAACTGTATATAAAGAAACCCCGTATTGCATGGAGTTGAGCTGGCTGTGACTAATAGAGGACCCTCTGCCGTCAAACACCGCTCTTTATTAGTGTTAGTAAAAATGAACTTGTCTTTGACATACATACCTGCATGAACATAACACAGAGTCTATGAAGTTTTCTTCGCCACCGTGTGTATTCTGTGACTGTGTCTGACCTGATTATCTTATATCTTCCCCAGTTCTTTGAACAGTGCTTGGCACACAAGTAAGCGCTTAATAAGAACCACAATTATTATTATTATTTTCATTGGTATGAGTTTGAAAAGGGGTGCGGGGCTCCTGGGAGAGGTGGCTCTCTGCTCCTGGTTGAGACGCTCTCATGATGCAGCAAGAAGCAGCATGGCTTAATGGCGAGAGTCTGCGCTTGGGAGTCTGAAGCTGTGGGTTCTAATCCTGGCTCCACCACTTGTCCGCTGTGTGACCTTGGGCAAGCCACTTCATTTCTCTGTGCCTCATCTGTAAAATGGGGATTAAGACTGCGAGCCAACCAACCTGGTTACCTTGTATCTGCCCCAGCACTTGGAACAGTGCTTGGCACATAGTAAGTGATTAGCAAATATCATTATTATTGTTATTATTACTATAATGCTTTCACCTCCAAGAGTTTCCCTGAACCTAAGAAGCAGTGTGGCCTAAGAAGCAGTTGTTGGACACCTTCCCTGCCCACAGTGAGATTACATTCTAGAGGGGAAATACCACAATTAACAAATACCACAATTACCATTATTATCCACACAGATCTGGATCACTTGTCTACAGGCTTTGGAACAAGTCTAGGCATGGAAAGTACTTGAATAAATATAAGTATCATCTTGAACGAATGCTAAATTACCATGTGTTAATTACCTAAGCTTCAGAAGAGAACCTTTTTCTCCCTACAAAGCAAGCAAAATAAGCCAGTTCCCTTTCTGCTGGCCTATTTACAAACTCCTTTGCAGAAGACTGCAAGCAGGACATTTTCCATGGAGGAATTTTATTTATGTAATTCCTTGTCCTTCTGGATTAGAAGGCCTCTGGTGTGTTGACAGTCAGGTTAGAGTAAAATTCCATTTTTGAAAATGGACATTTCTGGATATTAATTAATGATGAATCATTGCTTTTAAATAACCTGCCATCTTGTTTGCACTTTTTCCCTAAAATCACAAAATCAAGGAATTGAAATGATTTATATACTGCGCTACTGCTGATTGAAATGCAATTGATTTACTTGATCTTACTGAAAGACCTTCAACCGTTCGGTTTCCTTGGAAACCTGAGCCTAATTTTCCAGCCGGTATTGCTCTGTTGCTCCACCTTCCTGTTTCAAAGTACACAGAAAAGTTTCAAAATAACAAGTGCATAAATGAGTTCAGTGTTGATGGGTCAGAAGTTAATGACTCCAAACTCCCACTCAGTTAGTAGACTGCTCTTAAAATGCTGTAATAAGAAGCTCCCACGTAATCTTGGAGGTTTGATGACTGCTCTGGGCTTTGCGGTGCTTATTTGAACGCATTATTGAATGTTTTAATATTGTTCATCTTTCTCGGGGTCTACTCCCTGAATTCCTGACCCTTCAAGGAGTTGTACGCTATTAAAGTTTCCTTCTCCAAGTTGTTTAAATGGGAGATATACCCAATTCCATTCGCTGGAAGTTTTGGGAAAAGAGAAGGGTGCAAATTAGTTGGGAAGAAGAAGGCCCATTGCCGTTTTCAGATAGTTGGGATAGGGTGAGACTGAGATCAGGAAACAGGAAAGATGATGTCCAGAAACTATGATCTCTAGGTCATGAAGCTTCTGTCCTGTAGTGAGGAAAAATGGCAGCAGTCAATCAACCACTGACATTACATTTATAGAGCACTTACTGTGTGAGCAGAAGTCTGTACTAAGTACTTGGACAAGTACAACTGAGAAGCAGCATGGCTCACTGGAAAGAGCCTGGGCTTTGGAGTTAGAGGTCATGCGTTCAAATCCGGCTCTGCCAATTGTCAGCTGTGTGACTTTGGGCAAGTCACTTAACTTCTCCGTGCCTCAGTTACCTCATCTGTAAAATGGGGATTAAGACTGTGAGCCCCACATGGGACAAGCTGATAACCATGTATCTACCCCCGCGCTTAGAAGAGTGTTTGGCACTGCTTCATAAATGCCATCATTATTATTATTACAACACAGTTGTTAGACATTTTCTCTACCCACAAGGAGCTTACAGTTCAGAGGTGGAGACATACATTAAAATCAATTGTGGATATACATGAAAATATATTTTAGATATGTACATAGCACTGAGGGACTGAGGTTGGAGTGAATATCAAGTACTTAAAGGATGTAGAACCAAGGGCACAAATGCTGTAGAGGGGAGTAGAGAAGAGTGTCCTGTTTCCTTATCTCAGGCTTTTATCCCAACTATTTGAAAATGGCCAAGGGCCTTCTTCTTCCCAATTAATTTGTACCCTCTCTTTTCCCCAGCAAATGGAATTTGGAAATTGGTAAATTTCGCATTTAAACAACTTGGGGGAGGAAACTTTAATAACATATAACTCAATCAATCAGCTGTATTTATTGTTTACTGTGCAGAATACTGTACTAAGCACTTGGTAGAATACTTAGTACAGAATTGGTAGACACATTCTCTGTCCACAGTGAGCTTACAGTCTGGAGGACTCTAACCCTTGTGGTCCAGCTAGTAGGTCAAGATATGCCCCAATCCCTCACCAAATGGGGAGTTTTCTTTCTGAGAAGTAGGGTGGATCAGAGCAGGCCCTACTCTCTGACACCATTCCTGGGTTAACTGAGTTCGGTTCTCCCCAGTTAAATTTCTGTGTCATTAAGTGTGTGTTATTAAGTACGCGCTGGTATAAACTGCATGTGGGAAGTCTTCGTTGGAAAGCAACACAAATAGGAACCTTCCAAATTATCTCTTAGAATGCCTAATTCATCACAAATGCTTCATCTATCACCTCCCAGAATACTTCACTTCTTCAGGAAAAGCACCCCAGATGTTTCATATATAGTATTAATATGTCTTATATTAGACAAGGATCAGCCCTACATCAATTATATACTTGGTTCTGTGCATGTTAGCTTTCCTACAGCATTCTCTTTACTTTCTCTGGGTTTTTTTTCTATTTGTAGTAGCGTTTTAGGGGTGTGTCTCCCTTACTCCAAGTAAGCAGACAAAGACTGCATGTAATTGAGTTTTGTGTCTTAAGGTTTACTAAGGGAAGGAGCATGGAGTAGTGGCTAGAGCATGGGCTCTGGACTCAGAAGGTCATGGGTTCTAATTCCTGCTCTGCCACTTGTCTGCTGTGTGGCCTTGGGCAAATCACTTCACTTTTCCGTGCCTAAATCACCTCATCTGTGAAATGAGGATTAAGATTGTGAGCCCTATGTGGGACAGGGCCTGGGTCCAACCCAATTTCCTTGTAATCACCTCAGAGCTAAGTACAGTGCCTGGCAAACAGTGTGGGTTAGTGGCAAAAGCCGAGGCTTGGGAATCAGAGGTCATGGGTTCTAATTCCGGCTCCGCCACTTGCCAGCTCTGTGACTTTGGGCAAGATACTTAACTTCTCTGTGCCTCAGTTACCTCATCTGCAAAATGGAAATTAAGACTTTGAGCCCCACATGGGACAACTTGATAAGCTTGTATCTACCCCAGTGCTTAAAACAGTGTTTGGCACATAGTAAGTGCTTAACAAATACCATCATTATTAAATACCGTATTTATTATCATTACTGCATAATTATTTCTTATTTCTGTATTATTATAACAAGTGATTATTATGATGGTGGAGTTTGCTACTTCTCTATTGCCAAATGAAATGATGCAGGCCTTTTCTTCTTTTTTTTTTTCAACTATAAAAGAACTTAGGCTTTCCAGTTATTAAGATTCAGTGATCTATTTAAAATTAGATAAAAAGCTAGTCACCAAGCAAGCACTCTGTTGCCCAAACCTTTACTTAGATTTCTAATGGCTAAACAGCACTTGTTTAGACTTGACGGTTACTTTTAACCCGTTGGATTACCTAGGATGAGAATCAAATAATAATGGACTTTCCATTATTTGAAAAGGAACTCATTTTTTGGGGAGGAAACAATTTCACATATATAAGACATTACTGCATCAGCTTTACAATTGTTTATCTTCAGCTGCATAATATATCTAAAATCTCAGTTAAAAATTGCATAAGGATTTGGTGGCAATTTTATTATCCAAACAGTCACTCATTTTCTAACATTAAAAGACATTAATATCAAACATCCAACAACATTTTAGTTATTTTAGCACTCTCACAAGTAGAACAGTCATAAATAATCTGAAGATAAATGGATGTCTATGACCTTTAATGATGAATGACTATAACTGCAAGTTAGTTAAAGTGAATACAAAAGATAATTACCACAAATTGTCTTGCTCTTTTTACCATCTTGAACTATATGCTGGGATAACTCTAATTTCCAGATTTATCTTTTAAAATATTATCTCATTTGGGCACCCTTGCTTTTTTTTCATAGTAACAACATAGATCTAAAATTAAAAAGTCATGCTTTCAAAATAATTACTCTTCTATCTTCAAAACTGTTAATCTGAACTGTTAAGAATCTTTTTAGTTAAATATAACACTATATTATGTGAAATGACCATATTCTGTACTATTTACTCTTAATCTTAGAATCCAGAACTCCAAACTTCAATCCAAAGTGATTTTATTCCATACTTACGTGCTCCCACCTCGGTTGGAGATTGAGGTAGGAGGAACCTTTTTTCTTTTCTCTATGGAAGTGAATGAGATTTTAAATGAAAGCTCATCAAAACTCATGAAAGTGCCCTTTTGGGTTGTGAGAGCCCTCTACCTAAGGTATGTCTTCTTTGCCTAACCTATTACCCTGGATGCTTTAGTCTTTAACTAGCACTACTGGTCTGTTCCCTTATATATCAGAAACACTTAGGTGAAAGTTGTATTGACATGTTATTTTGTGATGGAATTACTTGGTAAAATATAAAATCTGGGCTCCGGGCCAGGAAGGGAACTAATTTCCTACGAAGCGGGGCCTGTGTCACAAAACATAGAGAAGCAGTTTGGTTCAGTGGAAAGAGCACGGGCTTTGGAGTCAGAGGTCATGGATTCAAATCCTGGCTCCCCCAATTGTCAGCTGTGTGACTTTGGGCAAGTCACTTCACTTCTCTGTGCCTCAGTTCCCTCATCTGTAAAATAGGGATTAAGACTGCGAGCCCCACATGGGACAACCTGATCACCTTGTATCCCCCAGCGATTGGAACAGTGCTTTGCACATAGTAAGCGCTTTACAAATACCATTATTATTATTATTATTAAGACACATGTCCCAGTTCACAAGGGAAGTGGGAAAAGTGACTGAGTCAAAACTATCTACTAAAGGAGAAGCAAAACAAGTCAACACCTGATGGGTCTTAGGAAAAGGCTTTGACAAGCCTATAAATATTCCTCCAAGCAACTAGTTTATGATGTGTTGATAATCATTCCGTTACAAAGTCATTTGTTCAATCATATTTATTGAGTGCTTATTGCGTGCAGAGCACTGGACTAAGCACTTGGGAGAGTACGATACAACAGTGAACAGACACATTCCCTGTCCACAGCTAGCTTACAGTCATCCAGTGAATCCCACTTCCCTATTGGTTTTGCCTCCTCTCTGCTCATCATGCTGCTGGGGATAATGCTGGAGCACTTTCTCTCATTCCTGCAGCTCAATCAGTTAATCACCAACATTTACTGAATGTTTTACTGTGCACAGAGCACTTGGTAGAGAGCAAGAGAGATAAAAGAGACAAAACCTGCCCTTAAGAAGCTACCAAGCTGATCTAAGCACTTTTCATATCCTGCCTTGAGTATTGCATTATCCTCCAAGCTGACCTCCCAACCTCCTGTCTCTCCCCTCACCATTCCATATTTCATTCTGCTGCCTGGATAATTTCAACCCAGCCCAGACCTTCTAATATCATCCTGCCCACCGTAAGATGATCTTATCTATTTTGCCGCAGACCCCAGTCCCACATCCTTCTTCTGGCCTGGAACTCTCACCTCTTTCATTTGAAACAGAATTCCACTCTCTCCACCATCAAAGCCTTATTAAAATCACATCTCGTCCAAGAAGCCTACCCCAGATAATCTCTCACTTCCCCTAATCCCTCTCCCTTTTATGTCACCTATACAGTTGGATTTGTACCCTGTAGGCACTGGACATTAACCCCTCACCCTTAACTCCACGGCACTTACAAAAAGATTAAAAATGTATTTTAATGTCTCTCTCCCTTTCTCTCCCTCTAGACTGTTAGCTCCTTGTGGGCAGCGAACATGTCTACGAACTCATAGTTCAATGCTCTGAACACAGTAAGCACTCACAAAATACCATTGATAGTGCTTGGCACATAATAAGCACTTAAATACCATTATTATTATTATTATTGATTGATTGGATTAAAATTAACCAGTAAATTGTACAGCACTCTCATTAGATTTCGTAAAGCAGCAGTAGAGGTGAAACAAGGTCAGCAGGAGATAGAAACTGTGTTCTTATACCTAGATAACAATGTGATCTCAAGTAGAAAATATAATTTCCTCCAGAAATAGCCCATAAAGCTATTAAAATGTCAGAGTGAAGACTAACAAGTTGATAAAGATAAAAGATGAGTTAAAATGTATATAGATCTCTATTTCCTCGACTAAACAGTGTCCGGTTTGCTTCACTTTAATTCAAAAGTGAAAGTTGGCAAGAAATTTTTTCTGATTCCAATGTAACATTAATAAAATTAATAGTATATTTTTAAATGTACCACAGATTGACTCCCATCTTCATAATCTCATTTAAATAATCCCTCCAACAGTGGGAAGAAAGATGAAAATAAACGAATAAAATGTACCTTTTACTGTAGCTTTTAATTCCTTAGTCATTCATTCCATTTCTGTTAGTATTTCTATTTATCCTTATCATTTTAATAAATTACTGAAATGTTACCTTTTGTAGTTTTTTTTTGGTAGCCTGCTTCTAAAACATGCAATTGTTATTTCAAAGATGGGGACGCTTCAGACTATGGAAATACTTTGGAACTTTAGCACTCTGCTGAGTGGAGTTTCAACACGCACTACATAAAATCATGAAGATTAAAACAGATAACGTCACCTAAATTCATGAACCTCACCTAAAGTATTTGAATTCAAACTGAAGGAATTCTCAGTGTTTTTGAAATTGTTTTTTCCCCAAAGTTAAACCAACTGCTGATGTCCTAATATATGTTTTGCAGTTCATATAAAGAGAGACTACTGCCATTGAAGTTACAAATCAAAATAAAGTTACAAAGCTAAAACTTTAGAAACGGTTCCAAGTAATTGCTTCCAATAATTCCAATAGCTATGCTCCTTAAAAATTTGAATGATTTCAACTTAATATCAAGTTCCAAATAGTCTATTATACTACAATTCAACTTTCATACTTTCAGATATGCTTTTTCAAGGGAAGTACACAACTTACTGAAAAAGAAAAGCATTAACCAATCAATACGTGGTATTTATTGAGCACTTACTGGATGCAGAGCAGTGTATTAAGCACTTGGTAGAGTAAAATACAATAGAGTTGGTAGACATGAGGCTTACAGTCTATGGGGAAGGCAGCTATTCAACGAAATTACAAATTGGGGATATAGAAGGAAGAAAGGATTACTATGAATGCACATAGTGAAAGAAAGACATCAGTGTGGGTAGCAAGGACTATATTTGGCTAAATCATCAGTGGCATTTATTGAGTGCTTACTATGTGCACAGCACTGCATGGGTCCAATAATTGTGTGGAGAGATACAAAAGTCATCCTCTACAGCATAACTTGAATTTATCAGCATATTTGGATGAAGAGTACAGTCTTAATAATAATAATGGCAATAATTGTGGTATATATGAATTGTTTACTATGTGCTAAGCACCATGCCAAGCACTGTTCTCAGTCCTGGAGTAGGTGAAATATAATAATATCAAATACAATTCCTATCCCACATGAGTTTCACCATTTAAAAGAGTGGGAGAACAGATATTTAAGCCCCATTTTAAAGGTGATGAAACAGGCATGCAGGAATCAAGTGACTTGCTCAAGATCCCACACAAGGAAGAGAGTGTCTTCAGACTAACTCATGAGTTGTAATTTCATAAAGTGCAGCATTTATTGAAAGCTTTGTCCAATGGGCACTCACTGAATACGATGGCCAACTGACTACCCCAGAACTGAGATCTGTTGTTTTTTTCTTAGTTCCATCACTGATTTGTAAGACAATGCTGAGGAACTTGCCCTCTTGAGTAAGATTTGTGTTCATGACCACCAAGGCCTCAACTTTCAGGTGCAAGGAAGGTGTAGAAAAGCATACTAAATATGATGGCCTATAAGTCATTCTGAGGAAATGTATTAAAATAGAAGCTTGACTTACTTTCACCCCACTGTTCGATACAGGCTGACCCTGCCTTGTGACCCCTTCACAATAAGGACAATCCAGAGATACCCCAATTTAGCCCAGTTCAATCCCCAATCCAACATTATAACTAATCCCAGCTTTTTCCCATACATTGCCTCCTCCCCTCCCCTGCTTTCTTTGAGAGTTTTGTACCAATTATTTACCCTGGTCACCTGGTCTATGGTGTCGTGTTAAATATCAGTGACATGCTGTGGTCACACTCTCAGAACATATGCATGTTATGTAAAATTATTTTGTGTACTTCACACCTCTGTCCATCTACTCAATATTATAAAATCATCACTCAATTGGTCAGCAGTGTTCACTGTAAATGACCCTGTGTCTGGTGGCAAAAATATATTTTAGTACATTAATATACAACTGCAAAACAGTCTCGGTTTGAAGGTTAGTCTTAAATTAATGCAGAGATCATTTCTTCCTTGCTTATCTAGTCTTTGCTTTGCAATCAAAATGAAATTTTCTGCAAGACTTCTTATGAAATGACAAGGCTGGATCTCTGTGTATTTTAGTTCCATTTCTCTCCTTTCCCCCATTATTCAAAGCTGTTCATATAAGGAACCTCAGTACAAAAGTGAAATGGACTGCAGGAATCATGATATCTGGTGTAGATACTAAGCAAAATATTACATGCTATAAATGTTTTATAAGCAACCTAGCAGCCAATAACCCCTAGTGTCAATGGAGCCATTTTGTGAGGGAAGACATGTGGAACCAGATACGCATAGGCATGTGGGAAAATATACAACTAAAATAAATAGAGCCAATAGGATCTAGTGACTAGAACATAGTAGCAACTGAAGCTTGTGGAGGCAGTTGTAACTCAGCTTAGCAACTACTTCATTGTGTAACTTTAACCCCTAAACTTTCATCGCTTTGCCCCTCAATTTCATCGTAGCAATATATCTATCTAGGTCAAGGAAGCTAATTGGCAACATAAACACTGTCAGAGACTCCAGCACATGGATATCCTTTAAAAGAGCCCCTAAATTTGGTCTTCAAATTCTGAGTTTCCTTTAACAATACTTAAAGTGACCCCAACTTTTCCTAAACCTTATCAACATTTTATTTAAGTGACTGAAAATCCACATCATTGGTCGGACCATTATACATTATAGCAAAATTCATGTAGCAGGATATTTAAGTCTTATCTCTCTCTTTCTAATAATTTTGGAGAAAGATTAAAAGAAAGGTTTTTCTGGAGTTTTTAGCCTGCAAAATTCTCTAAGCCTCCCTTGAACAAGAACTGCCATTTAAAAAAACTCTGCTTAAGGTAAACTTCACTCTGTAATTCTTCAGAATTAAATGGAAGAATTTTCCTTAATAATAACGATAACACTAATGATAACAATACTTGTAAAGCATCTTCTCTATATTGAGGTAGATGTAAAATACAAGTCCCTGCCCCACATAGGACTCACAGTCTAAGTAGAAGGGAGTTCCAAAATAATCTCTGTTGAAACATCAACTCTTTGATTCCTTTATACTCCTCCTTCATTTTTTGCTCCTCCTCAAATCAGCCCCTTCTCCTGCAAGCCCCAAAATCATTCTGCCAGTGACTGTCCAGATTTAGAGAGGCCACCTAGTGATGTGCCAGTCGAGAACAGAATTTCTTCCCTCACCAAATTTAGTGCTGGAACAATATTAGGGAAAACAAGGCAGAAAGGTAGGATTGCCAAGTTAGAGAAAGTAGTGGAAGAATGAAACCAGGCCACAGGCCCATTTTGCCTTTGAGGCTGTGTTATACTCCCTTCCTTGGGAAGGATCTGGGGAGAAGGCTAATGGAGGAAGTTGGAGATAAGAGATGTGGAAGATTCTAATCAATCAATTGCATTTATTGGGTGCTTACTGTGTGCAAAACACTGTACTAAATGCTTGAAAGAGTACACTATAATAGAGCATCCACACTTAGTTAAGGAATCCCCAAGGACCATTCCTGCTCCCTCACGTCCTAGGCTCAGAAAGAATGCTATCCCACAAGGTGTATGAAACACCCAGTGAAGCACAACTCCACATCTGTATCCAATTTCAGCAACTCATCAAATAAAAATAATAGTAATAATAATAATGATGGCATTTATTAAGCGCTTACTATGTGCAAAGCACTGGTCTAAGCACTGTGGAGGTTACAAGGTGATCAGGTTGTCCCACGGGGAGCTCACAATCTTAATGCCCATTTTACAGGTGAGGTAACTGAGGCACAGAGTAGTTAAGTGACTTGCCCAAAGTCACACAGCTGACAAGTTGTGGAGCAGAATTTGAACCCATGACCTCAGGCTCCAAAGCCCGTGCTCTTTCCACTGAGTCATGCTGCTTCTCATCAAATCACACTGCAGTCACCTCTAGAATGGTAACACTCAGTTTCGCTCTGCATGACTTGTAGAAAGACTTCAGATATTAAATTGCAAAGCACCTAAATAGAACAGGAAGGAACTGAATAAAGAAAAACTGGATTCACTGCTCCACACAGTGTGTTGAATTATCCAATTTTATTTTAACCTCCATCTCTCCTGCTAGACTGTAGGCTCTGTGAGAACAGGAACAAGTTCTACTTGCTCCATTGTCTGCTCTCCAGGCTTAATAAAGTACTCTGCACAGAACAGGTGCTCAAAAACACCACTTATTGACTGATTGGTAGATCATTAGTGATCTCTAGAACCTGAAGCTTCTAGACACAAAGCCATCTAACATCTTAGGACCAACTAATCCTTAAAGACTCAGCCTAGCCATCTTATCCAGAAACTCATTTCCTTCCTTCCTCCTCCTGGTATTATGATGGAATCCTTCTGGTCCAAGCCCTGATCTAGCCCTGGTCCAGCAGTTTGTAAAGTTCTGATGCTCCAATTAAACCACTCTCCAGCTTGAAGCCGTTGCTCAGAGGAGCTGTGGCTGAAACCTGTCCTTTTTAAGAACTGCTTTTTAAATAGTAGATTCAGGCCAGGATAGTCCTTTTGTGCACTGGTTTCTGGTTATGAGCTAGTGTATATGTTTATATTCGTGTGTCTGCATGTGGGTTGTCTACTTTTTAATCCACATTTATCCAAACCCTCTTTGATCCTGTGATTTCTGTCCAGCACAGAAAATTGCAAATATCTACCATGCTTTGGATGACGATGGGTTTATTTTATTTGTCATTCATTTGTTCATTCATTCAATCGTATTTATTGAGCACTTACTGTGTGCAGAGCACTGTACTAAGTGCTTGGGAAGTACAAGTTGGCAACATATAGAGACGGTCCCTACCCAACAGCGGGCTCACAGTCTAGAAGATAAACTTACTACCTTCAGTTATGTACCCTAATCCTTCTTTCTGGAATAGATAAGAATTGACTGTCCTTATAGAATGACAGCAGAGGAAGATTTAATGGCCAACAGCAGGAGGTCCAGTTTTTTAAGCTTTAAATAAACTGAGTAGGTTTCATAGTTGCATAGGGCAACCAGAAGAGTAAGCAATTTCTCAGTTTGGTATATGTGATGGATATAATTCATTCTTTTTCATTTTTTCTCCCCCTAAGTTCTCTCTATATTTTTGACAAATGTTAATGAGTTTTAAAGTAGGGCAATATGTGAAGTAACTAGAAAGGAGGTGGCTTAAGTACTCAAGGAACAGATTTGGCAGACATCTGAACAGTGGACTCCAATTTGCTCCAAATGGAAGGGTTTTGAGTCTACATGAATGGTTTCTGATACTAGTTGAAATTTGATCTGAATAGCGTGAATTGATAATAAAACGATCTTTTATTTTCTTGGACAAATGGCAGGGATTTTTTCCTTTTTTTGATTGAGATCTTGTTCTTTATATGATTGTAAGAATATTAAAATCACAAGAAAGATGTATATGCTTAAAGCTTTGCAGGGTTGCTTTGAAATTACTGTGGATTTTCATTTCAGGTGGTTAATAATAATAATAATAGTGATGGTATTTGTTTAGCGCTTACTATGTGCAAAGCACTGTTCTAAGCACTGGGGGATATACAAGGTGAAGAATGCGAGTGTCAAGATTTTCCAAGTTCCTTTTAGACAGTCTATGGCATATGATCAAATGGAATTCATCCACTTTAAAATGTATTGTCAAGGCTATCCGAAGAGGAAAAGGTATAAGTACCTTTAATTACTTACACTATGAGCAGAATTGTGTTTGCGATTCAATATCTTAGTGAGGTTCTCTATGACGGGTTTTCAGAACTCTAGATATGAATGCTTTATGGAGTATAATCATTCTATTATTTAGCCTAAAATATGATTTGTGATAAATTTTTTTTTAAATTGGGTAAAAATAAGATTGGGGTTTTATTCTAGTGTATATGATTTACAGACAACAGTGTACAACTTTGATAATATGATGCTACTATATGATGATACTGGGATATATAGCACTGTTGAGGAAACCTGAAAATGCAGCATGGCTCAGTGGAAAGAGCCCAGGCTTTGGAGTCAGAGGTCGTGGGTTCAAATCCCAGCTCCGCCAATTGTCGGCTGTGTGACTTTGGGTAAGTCACTTTACTTCTCTGTGCCTCAGTTACCTCATCTGTAAAATGGGGATTAAGACTGTGAGCCCCCCCGTGGGGCAACCTGATCACCTTGTAACGTCCCCAGTGCTTAGAACAGTGCTTTGCACATAGTAAGCACTTAATAAATGCCATTATTATTACTATTATCATTATTAATTAAAGTCAATGACACTTGTCTAAAAAGTGAAC
Source organism: Tachyglossus aculeatus (assembly GCF_015852505.1). NCBI lineage: Eukaryota > Metazoa > Chordata > Mammalia > Monotremata > Tachyglossidae > Tachyglossus > Tachyglossus aculeatus. Next base: position 16,914,545 of record NC_052081.1, read on the forward strand.
TACTCATCTTTCCTCTTCAATCTACCCTCCCTCCTAACATTCCTATTATCATTTTGCTGGTCAACCCTCCAGTCACAGATTCCCAAAAGTTTGATGTTATCCCAGACTACTCATTGTCCTTCAAGTCTTACATTCAATCTTTGGCCGAATACTGACAGTTGTTTCTAGTAATAATAATAATAATAGTAGCAATTGTGATATTTGTTAAGCCTTTACTATGTGTTGAGTGATGTACTAGACAGTGGGGCAGATACCAGATAGTTAGTTTGAACCCAATCCCTGAATACACATGGCTCATGGTCCAAGAGGGAGGAAGGTAGGGAATTGAATCCCCATTTTATAGATAAGGAAACTGAGGCTAAGATAACTGAAGTCACACAGCAAGTAGGTGGTAGAGCCAGGATTAGGATCTAGGCCCCATTACTCCCCGTTTCTATACAAATTCTCCTGGGGCTTTCTTTCCATTTCACTCAAACAGTTACCACTCTGGTGGTACAAGTTCTGGTCATAGCGTGGCTGGAGTATTAGATCAGCCTACTCCTTGGCCCTGCTTCCTCCAGCTCCTTCCTTCTTTAATTCACACTCCCCATTGCTACATGATCATTTTAAAACATGGCTCGGCACACATCTCTTTTCTCTTCAAAGTCTTCCTCTAGCACTCCACTTTACTCCACATGAAGCAAAAATGTCTCACTCATGCTATCAAGGCTCTCCACCAGTTTATCATACATTATTTATCTGCTCTCTGCACCTGCTACTCACCAACCAGCTCATTTATTCAATCAATCAACAATATTTATTGAGAACTTAATGGGCGCAAAGCATTGTACTAAGCGTTTGGTAGAGTACAACACAACAATACAACAGACACATTCCCTTCCCACAGTGAGTTTACATTCTAGAGGGGGAGATGAACAAACAGTAACACTTCCCCAGGCACTCAAAACCTGTATATCGACTGCAATCAGGGATTGCTTATCTACTCATTAAAAAGTAAAAGCACTCCATTTAAAAAGTAGAGTAAATTCAAAAAATCCAAGAAAACATGTGTATGTGTGTTATAAAACTCACATACTGTCATTGGCACAGATATTTTCTTGGCCATTTATCTGAATTCATCACTTCCAAATGCCTCAGAGTTAATTGGGAGGCTTATCTTACAAACTGGTTAGCAGAATTTTAACTGTACCTTACTCTTGACTCTCCCACATCTGTCTGCTCATTTATCCTCCCCATCCCCTACCCCCATTTGGGAACCCCCTCCTCAAATATGACAGACTATAGCCCTTTCCTCCTTAGACAGGCCTTCCCCAATTAATTCCCTGTAACCTAGATTACAGCAGTCTTCTCCAGCAATTATGTAATTTTTATACCCATCCTTAACCCTTACATGTGTGTTTATTCAACTGTCATTCAATCACTGATTACTTTGTAAGTATTTCTATGTTTGTTTTCCTCATGATAATTACATATATTAAACACTTTCTACTTTCCAAGCACTGTACTAAACTCTCCCCTGTTAGAGCATATGTTCCTTGGTGACAAGGGATGTTGATACGGTCTCATTTTGTACTTTCCAGACACTTAATACAGTATATTCCACCCACTGGGAGCTCAATCCACTCTATCACTAGTATTTCATGTAGCTAGTTTGAATCCTGTGACAATCCAAAAATTAATACAGTCCAAATTTAGAATCTGGGCTGTCTCTCTCTCTCCCCCCACCCCTGCACCCCGCCACTCTTTTTCCCATTACTGAACCACTCAGTTTTAGAGCCTGGCTTTCTGTAAGCTGATTTTGGAAAAACCTTTGCTCTAGGAGAGCAACCTGTCTTACAGTTGTCACCTTCCAGGCTGGTCTGTTCACTACAGTGGTCTTCCACCAGGACCCTGGTCTATCACACTGTTTGATCCTGAGCTTCACTACGCATAATCAAGTAAGCCATCCTCAATACACATATGTAGGGTGTGTTCAAACTCTGCCAGATTCTTCCAACTCTCTGAGATATTCAGATTTTGGGTCCCAACTATAAGCCTCCTGAGATTATACCTATACACCTGCAGAATCAGGGTTGAGACTCTTCCAGCTCTTCCCCCAACCCATACTCCAGAACCCAAAGAGAAAGATGTGGTCCTCCCTCCTCCTTTGTATCCTAGAAGGAGCGTGGCTCTGTGGAAAGATACTAGGCTTGGGAGTCAGAGGTCATGGGTTCTAATCTCAGCTCTGCCACTTGTCTGCTGTGTGACCTTGGGCAAGTCACTTTGCTTTTCTGTGTCTCAGTTCCCTCATCTGTAAAATGGGGATTAAGACTGTGAGCCCCATGTGGGACAACCTGATTACCTTGTATCTACCCCAGCCCTTTGAACAATGCTTGGCACATAGTAAGCGCTTAACAAATACCATTATTATTATTATTAATACAGACAATCAGCCTCCCAAACTTCAAATCCTTACTGAAATCATGTTTCCTTTAAGAGGTTTTCTCTGCTTAAGCCCACATTTCCACTTCTGCATCACTTATGTACTTTTTTCGGTACCACTTAAGCATTTTGATACCCATCCACAGCATTTATATACATATTGTTGTATCAACTGTGGTATTTCTTAAGTGCTTACTATATGTCAAGCACTCCACTAGGCACTGGGGTAGATGCAGTGTAATCATGTTGGACACTGTCCCCGCCCCTTATGAACCTCACAGTCTGAGTAGGAGGGAGAAAAGTGATTGAATCCCCATTTTACAGATGAGACAACTAATGCACAGAAACGTTAAGTAACTTGCCCAAGGTCACACAGCAGGCAAGTGGCAGAGCTGGGATGAGAACCTAGGTCCTTTGACTCCAAGGCCTATGTTCTTTCCACTTCCACCATTCCCTTTTCTGCAATATTGCTTAATGTCTATTTCTCTTTCTAGCCTGTAAGATCCTTGTGGACAGGGATCTGGCTTAACGAGTCAATTATATTGTGTGTTCCCAATTAGTACAGTAGTAAATGCTAATATCACTGATTGATTGATTAACTGGTTCTCCCTTGGATATTTTAAGTAACCTGGAGAGACACTTCTCCATTAAATAGCTATTCCCCTTGCTCTCCCATTGAAATTTTCACCCAATGGGAATAAGGTTGTAAACATAAATATGATTGATAAAAATGAAAATATATAATAATGGTATTTGTTAAACACTTACTCTATGCCAAGCTCTGTTCAAAGATTACCAGGTAATCAGGTTGTCCCACATAGGGCTCAAAGTCTTAATCCCCATTTTACAGATGAGGTAACTAAGGCCCAGAGAAGTTAAGTTCTTGCCCAAAGTCACACAGCTGACAAGTGACAGATCCGGGATTAGAATCCATGACCTCTGATTCCCAAGCCTGTGCCCTTTCCACTGATCCACGCTGTGCAAATAAGTACTAAGGGTGGTTGATGGGAAGTTCGGATTAAACATGGAATGCCTCCTAGAAGAGGTCACTTTTTAGGTTGGCTTTGAAGATGGAAAAATAATTGCTTTGGCGGGTTTGTAGAGAGAGCGTTTTCTATGAGGACGAAAGACATTCTCAGTTCACCAAAGAAGTGTGGGCTGGCCCACAGGGACAAAAGAGTTCAGAGAGGTAAGTAAGGAATGGCAGGTGGAGAGCCTTAAAGCCAATAATTGGGATGGTTAGTGCTATTCCTCTGCACAGCCATAGAATAACACATAAAATACTTTTAGATCCTCAGTAGAACACAGAATCTAAATTCAAGGGGAATTTATTTTCTGTTGGGATAGTTGATCAAAATGAAGTGCTTATACTTTAGCAACATCTGTAGTGTTCCTAAACCCAGGGAAATGATCTGATATATAAGTACATGTATTGTGCCACATAGTTTGGGGAAATAGATATTGGAGACATAGTATAATCATGAATGATGCCTGTTTACATGCTACCGTATGAGAAGTAATGGACTTGTATCAGCTTTACAAGCCCCAAAAGGGGCATTCAAAAGGAAGGATCTCTATTTCTTCATCTTCTATGGCCAAAGTCGACAGCTAGAAGGCCCGTGAGAGAAGCCAACAAGTGTGGCTCAGAGAATAGAATGAAAAACAGCGTTCAGAATAATGAACTCCATGGTGTAATGGCCTTTTGGTTATTCTGTCAAGCTCTCTCAATTTGCCACAACAACGTTTTACATTATCTAGGATTTTTCAGTAAGCCAACCGTTGTTTTCATTTTCTGCTTCTAGAAGGTCAAAGTAGAGGCTTCTGCTCTGTATTCATTTTTATGCTTCAAACCCAAATTATTTTTTGAGTTCATCCATGTCACTGTTTTACATAATTATCAGATGAATCCACACAGATACATTAAAAGATAGGTTGAAACTGGCTTCAGTTGGATATTGCAAATCATATGCAATACTTGACTTTAGGTGACATCAGAGAGTGGAGTGAATTTGAATATACGTGGTATATTTAGTAAGTGTGAATTGGTCCAAAAGATCAATCAATGGTATTTATTGCACACTGTGTGCAGAGCACTGTACTGAGTCCTTGAGAGAGAAAAGAGTAGGCAACATTCATTCAATTGTATTTATTGAGCGCTTACTGTGTGCAGAGTTAGATTTCAAGAGAAGAGAGTGGTTCTCAGTGCCAAAGGGAGGCAAGAAGTTGAGGAGGATTATGTCAGAGTAAAATCTGTTAGATTTGGAAAAGAGACTTTAAAATGACTTGAGAGATGCCTTGGAGACTTGCAAGACCTTAAATAGAGTTGTCTCAGGAGTGTAGGGTGAAACCAGATTGTTGAGGGTTAAGAAGGGAGTTGGTGAAGAGAAAGTGAAGATTGTATGTACAACCTATTCAGGAAGCTTGGGTACAGATGGGAGGTGGGGGCTATTTTTATATTTGTTTGTTTTGGGTTTTTTTAAGGAGAGAAGAGACATGTGCATGTTTGAAGACAGAAGAAAAATAGTCATCAGGGAGTGAATGTACTGTACTAAGCCCTTGGAAGAGTATAATATAGCAGAGTTGGTAGGCACATCCCATATCCACAAAATGCTTACAGTCTAGAGGAACTGTATTTAGAATCTCCATGGGCTAGAGATCTTTTGGCCAGAAAGTGCAAAGAGCTCTACTTGAGAGATGGCCTCGAATAGGAGAATAAAATAAAGTTTCAACTTTCTTCTTCCTAAGTGCATTCAGATTCTCCCCAACCACCCAATCAGTAGAACACATTTTTCTAGATCTGCCCCTCCTCCTCCTTCTATACAATGACCACCCTGGTTCAAACTCTCAAGAGAGCACAAGCAAATTACTCTATCACCCTTCTCACTGGTCACTCTGTGAAAATTATACTTTGCTGCCTGAAACATGTTTTAAAACTCTTCTGACACATGTTCAACCCCACATTAAAAGCCTCCACTAGATTCTTCCTCAAACAGAAAATCTTTATCACTGACTTCAAGACTAACACTTTCAAAAACACAACTCCATATTAGTGCTCTTCAACAGCCCCTCATCAGCTTTTGTGACACGCTTCACTTTTCCCAAGATCAGTTTCTAATTGTTTCTCCATCTACCTTCCTTCCTCTGACACCTCCTCTGTCTGGAGTTCACTTCCCCTTGAAATATGCCAGACTACAGCTCTCCCCATCTTCCAAAATCTATTAAAAATGCCATCTACTTTGGAAAACCTTCCCTCATTTGTTCCTGACCCCTGAATCACATTAGCGCCAAGAGCTACCCTAATTAATGATGCATAGATGTATGTGCATATTCAACTGTATATTGTAATTTCAATTACAGATGTGTTCCAGGCTGTAATTTAATGCATTCCTCAAACCTGCAGCTGAATCATGAATTGTCATAATGTGGGGAACATTTTCCCCCAATTTTTAGAGGAAATTATTATAAACCATTCTAGAACCATCCCCCAAATGACTACTGAGCCCTAGGTGTAAATAAAAGCTGCACTTCATATCTCCCCATAACTCTTTCCTTTCCCTCCTTTATCCCTAGGGACTATTATGATCCCTGTACATCCTAACCTTAGTCCCCTCCTCTCCTATCTCCCCAGCCTCACTTCAATTTACCAATATTTTATTTATGTATAAATCAGAGATGCACATGGAATGCACATATTTATACATATTTTATTTATGTATAAATCAGAGATGCACATGCCAGCAGGAAAGGGGAAGTTAAATGCTATCAGAGCCTCCTTCCTAATAACCAGATACTTGGTTTCCAATCTCTCCTCCTTACCTCCATTAATATGCAGGATTCTCAGTCTGAACTAGCTACCATGCCCAGTATTAAATGGCAAGATGAGCTCACGAAACCATGATGCTCTGGAACTTAGTCTCCTAACATCCAAGCTAAGCTCATCTGAACACAGCTACAGTGGGTGGACCATGGAAGAAGAAATAAGGACAGCAAAATACTGAAGCAGCTGCTGTGTAGGGAGCTAAAATTGGGAAACAGAAAGCAGGAAGGGCACCATGCAGGTCTATCTGGAGTAAATTGCTGAAGACAGACCTGCATTTTGGCCTGCAATTAAGAAGGTAGTTTCTGTCTTTGAGCAATAGCTTTCCCTGGAAAGAAAGAAATATCATTATTATTATTTAAAAATTAATTACTATTAGTTAAGCACTTACTATAAGCCAAGCAGTCTACTAAGGACACTTTAGAGAAGGAGCATGGCGTAGTGGTTACAGCACCATCCCGGGAATCAGAAGGTCATGGGTCTAACCCCATCTCTGCCACTTGTCTGCTGTGTGACCTTGGGCAAGTCCCTTCACTTCTCTGGGCCTCAGTTACCTCATCTGTAAATTGGGGATTGAGACTGTGAGCACCACATGGGACAGGGACTCTGTCCAACCCGATTAGCTTAAATCCACCCCAGTGATTAGTAGAGTGCCTGGCACACAGTAAGCGCTTAATGAATACCACAATTACTATTATTATTACTGGGATAGATACAAGATAATGAGGTTGGACATAGTCACTATCCCTCGTGAGGCTGACAGTTCAAGGAGGCAGGAGAAAGGGTGCCTAATCCCTATTTAAGAGTTGAGGAAACTGAGACAAAGATAACTTAACTGATAACAGGGATTTGATGGAGCTGGAATTAGAATCCAGGCCTGCTGAATCACAGGCCTGAGTAGCCCTGGAAACTGCAAACATAAAGCATAACAACACAATGAGGCAATATTTTAGTGGTTTCAGCCTCACAAAGATTCATCAATGGTGACTTCTTTGAATATGAAGGACGACTATATGTGCCCTTATAAAGAGTAGCATTCATCTTATAAGGATAATTCGATAAAATCTTCTCAAAATTATATTAATGCAATGACTATATCACCTGCATTAATTATATAATTATCTAGAACTACCAAAACTTGGAATGAAAAAATATTTTAAAATTATTTAGAAAGTCTTCTCTACATCGTGCATCCTATGTCCAATTAGAGTGTATGTATAATACCTAGTCAAGTAGCCAGCATCTATGGTAGGAGTAATCCTCATTTGGAAAGTTATTTTATTTAATACATAATATGAATCTCTTAAGGGAGCTTAAAAAAGAGCAGGATAGACTCCCATTGTTAATAGTCCAGGTCGTTATTTTCACTTAGAATAATCACCCAAATTACAAAAATAGTCATTGCTCTCAGCTCCATATATGGACATCTAGATGTTTTTGCAATGGATTGGAGTACTGGTCAGCTCAAAGAGCTTGGATTCTGATTGTTCCGAGAAGAACTGAAACCTTGGAGATGGACGAGGAGCATAGGACATAGAGAAATCAGGGCTAGCCAGATGGGAATTGGAAATTGGCCAAGGAAATAGCAGGTCTAGTAAACTCACACCTCCTCCTGGAAGCCTTCGCTGAATAGACTCTCACCTCAACACCTAATTTTCTTACTACCGCATAACCAGCGCACTTGAGTCTTCACTTACTAAGCTCTTAGGTAATCACCCAGTCCCTTTCCAAAGCCTTACATATATATTGTTATACTTATTAATGAATTCTATTGAATTCTCCACTATCACTTAGTGCAGTGTTCTGCATGGAATGAGCCCTTATTATAATTGTTTTAGGCAATTTTTGTCTCTTGTCCCCATTCCTGAAAACTTACACTCAGAGGGAAAAGACCAGTTTGGGAGGGTTTCTTCAAAAGGGTGACACAGAGCTAACATATTGCTATAAGAACGGTCCTAGTGATCTGGGTAATAATAATTGAGGTATTTATTAAGCAAATATCAACCACTGACGTAGATGTGATACAATACTCTCAGACAATATCTGTCCCACATGGGGCTCAAAGTATAAGGGGGAGGGAAAACAAGTCTTTAGCCTCCATTTTAGAGACAAGAAAACTGAGGCACAGGGAAATAAAATGACTTCACCGTGGTCACAAAGCTGGAAGATGGTGGGATTAGAATCCAGGTCTCATGGCTACCTGTGTTCCACCAAGCTGCTACCACTGCTTCTGTATCTGACAGAAGTCAAAACAATCAAAACAGAGAACGAAGGACGATGTGTTTCCAATGCAGATTTCACAGAGCAAATATCATTTTTCTGGGCATGTTCATCTTTGCAAAGTGATGATCTACATAACAAATAAAACAGAGAGAATGGCAACAGGGTTTAGTGGAAAGATCACAGGACTGGAAATTAGGATACATGGTATCAAGTCCTGGCTCTAGCACTTGCCTGCCTGCTGCTTGCCTAATATTTTGCAAGTCCTTTCTGGATAGGACATGGGCTGTGTCTAATCTGACTCTTTATACTAACCACATAGTAATCACTTAATATCATCATCTTCACATAATCAGTGGAAATAGTAACATTAGCATTCCCTTCCTGCTATTTTTCAACTGATGAAAAAGAGGACCGGTATATTTTTTGGACATCAACCTTGGAATCCAGTTAGGAAGATTAAAAGTTGATGAGACACATCCAGTTATAGAAATTTTATTTATCTCTGTTATTAAAATTGAACACTCCTCAACAGGAAATAGTGCTTTCGACAACGACGCCCTCCAGATTGATTAATGGCATTTATGATACTGGCAATTATTTCACCATGATTGTCCTATATTATTTGACTAAGTTTCAATAAAAAGGAATAAATTGACAAGCACATAATATTAAGCTTCTTTCTACTGGGCTGAACTCCTGCTCTTTAGTTATTGACTAGAATGCTGGGGAAAAACATAATGAAAGCACTGTTGACAGTCAATGGTGATTATAAATGTATAAACACATGCAGCACAAGGAAAACATGATGAAGAAAATATTATCCTACATGAAATGTATTGAACATCTTTGTACAAAAATCCCGACAGTGGTATGTGGAAAAAAAAAGCCCTGATATCTTTTATCTGGTTGATGCCTTGTCTGTTCCATGTGCTTCTAAGTTTGAGAACCAAGAGCAATTCTTAGTAAAAACAAATTCACAGCATTTGAAAAATGCTTACTATATACCAAGCTCTGTAGTAAGCTCCCAGGTAGACACAAGTCTCTGTCCCACATGGGGCTCACAGTCTAAGAGGGAAGGAGAACAGTTCACCCCTCACATCCAATCCGTCACCAAAAGCTGCCGGTCTCACCTTCGCAACATCGCCAAGATCTGGCCTTTCCTGTCCATCCAAACCACTTCCCTGCTGGTTCAATCTCTCATCCTATCCTGACTGGATTACTGCATCAGCCTCCTCTCTGATCTCCCATTCTCCTGTCTCTCCCCACTTCAGTCTATACTTCACACTACTGCCCGGTTCATCTTTGTGCAGAAACGCTCTGGGCATGTCACTCCTCTGCTCAAAAACCTTCAGTGGCTACCAATCAACCTATGCATCAGGCAAAAACTCCTCACTCTTGGCTTCAAGGCTCTCCATCGCCTCGCCCCCTCCCACCTCACCCCCCTTCTCTCCTTCTACAGCCCAGCCCACACCCTCCAGTCCTCTGCCGCTAACCTCCTCACTTGGCCTCGTTCTCGCCTGTCCGGCCGTCGACCTCCGGCCCACATCCTCCCCCTGGCCTGGAATAACCTCCCTCCGCACATCCACCAAGCTAGCTCTCTTCCTCCCTTCAAAGCCCTACTGAGAGCTCACCTCCTCCAGAAAGCCTTCCCAGACTGAGCCCCCTCCTTCCTCAGCCCCTCCCCATCCCCCCGCCCTATCTCCTTCCCCTCCCCACAGCACCTGTATATATGTTTGCACAGACTTATTACTCTATTTATTTTACTTGTACATATTTACTATTCTATTTATTTTGTTAATGATGTGTATCTAGCTTTACTTCTATTCATTCTGATGACTTGACACCTGTTCACATGTTTTGTTTTGTTGTCTGTCTCCCCCTTCTAGACTGTGAGCCCATTGTTGGGTAGGGACCGTCTCTATATGTTGCCAACTTGTACTTCCCAAGCACTTAGTACAGTGCTCTGCACACAGTAAGCGCTCAATAAATGCAATTGAATGAATGAATGAATTTAATCCCCATTTTAGAGATGAGGTAACTGAGGCACAGAGAAATCAAGTGACTATCCCAAGTCACACAGCAAACAAATGAAGGAGCTGGGTTTAGAATTCAAGGCCAATGATTTTTCCACTGGGATATGCATTCAGAGCACCTGATCACTCAGTGAATAATACTATTGAATAACTTTATTTTATTAATGACTGGTGATCTACTTCTAGCGCACTTTAGCTACATAGGATACTACTGTAGGAGACATTGAGAAGCAGTGTGGCCTAGTAAATGGAGCATGGGCCTGAAATTCATAGGGGCCTGGGTTTTAATCTTAGCTCCACTACTCATCTGCTGTGTCACCTTGGGCAATTCCCTTCACTTCTTTGAGCCTCACTTCCCTCATCTCTAATATGGGGATTAATTCTCTGAGCCTGGAATAGGTCCAACTTGATAGAACAGTGTTTTGCACATAGTAAGTGCTTAATAAATGCCATCATTATTATTATTATTAATAATCTGTTTATACCCCAGCGCTTACTAGAGTGCCTGGCACATAGTAAGCATTTCACACTGTTCTATAAATGGTAAACACTCAATAAATTCAGTTGATTGATTGCATTAGGATTTAGCCCAGCCCATCTGGTTGAAATAAAAACCTTTATACTGGATTACATCATAACATGAATCCACTTTTCCTCACTCTGCTTTTTTAATCAACCGATCAGTGGTATTTATTGAGCTCTTACTGTGTGCAGAACTGTACTAAGCACTTGGGAGAGTACAAGCAGTGTGACTTAGTGGATAGAGCCCGGGCTTGGAAGTTGGGAGTCATGGGTTCTAATCCCTGCTCTGCCACTTGTCAGCTGTGTGATTCTGGGAGAGTCACTTAACTTCTCTGTGCCTCTTTTACCTCATCTGTAAAAGACTGTGAGCCCCATGTGGGACCACCTGAATACCTTGTATCTACCCCAGTGCTTAGAACAGTGCTTGGCACATAGTAAGCGCTTAACAAATACCATCATCATCATTATCATCATCATTAGAGTTGGAAGACATGATCTCTGCTTTCAAGGGCTTTACAATCTAGTAATATGTGGTATTTGCTAAGCGCTTACTATGTGTAGAGCGCTGTTCTAAATGCTGGAAAAGATACAAGACGATCAGGTAAGATATATCCCTGTCCCACACAGGAATCACCATCAAAGTAGGAAGGAGACTAGGTATTGAATCCCCATTTTACAGATGAGGTAACTGAGGCACAGAGAAGTTAAGTGACTTGTCCAAGATCATACAGCAGGCATGTGTTGGAGCAGGGATTAGGACCTAGAACCTCTGGCTCCCAGGACCATGGTTTTTCCACTAGGCCATGCTGCTCCTCTGGTAGTATTGTTCCTTCTACTCTCTGACTAAATTATATATAATTTTACCAGAAGACATTTTAATAATAATTGTGGAATTAAGGGCTTAATCTGGCCCAGGCACTGTTCTATTCGCTGGGGTAAATAGAAGCAAATCGGGTTGGGCAAAGTCCATGTCCCACATGGGGCTCACAGTCTTAATCCCCATTCCACAGATGAGGTAACTGAGGAACAGAGAAGTTAAATGATTTTCCCAAGATCACACAGAAGACAACTGGCAGAGTGGGATTAGAACTCAGGTCCTTCTGAGTCCAAGGCCCATGCTCTATCCACTAGGCCAGGTGGCTTCTCTAAGATGTTTAAGATCCAAAAGACCAAGAATAACTCCACTATATCTGAGTTCCCTATGAAATCAAGGAGAGGCACCTCATTTACCACGATGATATATTGCATGTACACATAGAACAGAATTGGGGTGATAACCCCTAGGAGGCTTTGTCATCCCAAAACTAGAAGGAAAGTCTCAGGTGTTTACTGAAGCTGCCGCTAAATCAACATCCAAAACTCTCGCTAATCCAAGAAGTCATTGTTGCTTTTTGTTAGTTCTCAGAAAGGTCGTGGATGCAGGAATCAAATCTCTTCCCTGACATTCTCCATCTATCATGTATGGAATTTTGGTGGATGCGTTGGTAGAAAAAAAAGGATGCTGCTTTCTTTTACAGATCTGAACCAGCGGAACCTACAACTTAGCATACAACAAGGAATTCCCATCTGGAAAAAAAAAATCACAATTAGCACAATCCTAGCAGCAGTAGTAGGAAAGTCAGCCACTTGTTACTGGGATTGATAAGCCAGGAAAGTCCATTGAAACTACTGTGGAAACAATTACAACAAAGAATCCGCAAAATGCCCTCTGAAAAAAACAGATATTTACCTTGCTAGAAATGCTTAGGAAAGTTCAGCCTTTCATTTCATGTTGGGAAAATCTATTAGTGTAGAGAAGCAGCGTGGCTCAGTGGAAAGAGCACGGGCTTGGGAGTCAGAGACCATGGGTTCTAATCCTGGCTCCATCACTTATCGGCTGTGTGACTTTGGGCAAGTCACTTAACTTCTCTGTGCCTCAGTTACCTCATCTGTAAAATGGGGATTAAGATTGTGAGCCCCACGTGGGAAAACCTGATCACCTTGTATTTCCCCCAGAGCTTAGAACAGTGCATATAGTAAATGTTTAACAAATACCATCATTATCATTACTATTTAGGATTGACTGATTTTAATACTCTAAACTATCCATCCAAACTGAAAAATTGATATTTGCATTAAATAGAAATGAGCATCTCTTGCCAGTAAATATAAATTGGTTCTGGATATTCTTTTCTAAAATTTTCCAGTAGGAACACATATTTATATTTGTTGATGGATTCTGCCTAAGGACAATCATTAGTGGCTGGGATAATTGTATCAGAAGTAGGGTCAGGCTCATCCGTGTATCAAGAAGGTTGCCGTTGGATGTGCTGTATTAAGGTCAGTCTTTGGAGAGAACTGTTCAGAACATCGAAAAAGTCCTGCTGCTCGTTGTCAAGGGAACTAAAGGAAGAAAATGAGAGAATAAATTTCCCAGGGAGCACAGGGACTGATTCATGAGCTGTTGGCACTACATAATTGCACTGTGATCCTGTTCAGAACAAATCACCTGAGTTCTCTTGGTAGTGAAGAGAAAGATCAGGAGCTGCCTCTTTTCTCCCCAGACAGCAACCAGTAATCACTGATCTTGGCACACAGTAGCACTTAATTAATACTATTATTACTGTGGCTATTACTACCACTGATCTTTATCTACGTCTGCAGATGTGGATGTGCACAGGAGGTAACTCCATATTCGATAATTAGACTGTTGGGAAGATAAGCCAGGGCAATTGAGGTTTGTGATCTATTTTGAAGGTAGTCCAGTGAAAATATTATTAGAAGATGGCTTTAAATCTCCATCTGAAGTCATATTTTCAATTGTATCTCCAATTCATATATTACCTGTGAGCAGATATGTCTAATCAGAGTTTTAAAATTCTTGAAAATTCTCAAGCTGAGTTTCCTTTGGGTGTCTGGTTGGATTCCACAGCTCTTTTATTACTTTTGAATGCCTACTTTGGTGAAGAATGAATAATACTTCTCATTTTAGGTATTTTAGCAAAGGGCCTCTGGTGTACTACTTACATCAGAGTCATACTAGCAGCTCAGCCACAGGTTTGGCAGAGAACTCTCTCCATCTTACTTGCTGACTCTCTTCTGAAACTCCCCTCCTTTAAGTATCCACTAGATTATAGCCTCCTTGAAGCCAGGAATTGCATCTATCAACTCTACTGCAATGTACTCTCCCAAGTACGGTGCTCTGCATATACTAAATTCTCAATGAATACCAATGATGGATAGATTATCTTGCCTCTAGTCCACTTCCTGGCTGTACCCCACTCTAATCATTCAGGCCTCTGACCCCCCTTGCTCATATTATCCCAAGAACTTTGAAGTCCCTTCCTTTTACTCCTGCCAGACTTTAGTGCTTCTTATCTTCAAACCCACTCCAAAATTCTTCCTCCTACAGGTCTTTCCTTACTAATCATAAGTAGCCCAATTGTTATCCAGCTTCCTGGTTCACTTATGCATCAATTTATTTTTTTTTTTACATTCTCTGAACATGACTCTATATACATATTCGATATTTCTATATCTTTCTCCCCTGTTAAAGTCTAAGCCCCTTGTGAACAAAAACACACTTTGTGCTAGAGTGATATTTCCTAAGATCTCCATATAGTGTAATGCTCTCAGCAGGTGCTTAATAAGAACCATTATTACTTTATCTACTAGATATTGGGCCTTGGATCATGTCACATATGGAGGGATAGGCTCTTGAGCAACATATTTTTGCTCTAACTTGGCAATTGTAGAGACTGGTTAACTTATACCACAATAGAAAGTTCAAGAGATACTTTCCCTGTTATAGGTATTAGAGAAGCAGCCTGGCTCAGTGGAAAGAGCCCGGGCTTTGGTGTCAGAGGTCATGGGTTCAAATCCTACTTCTGCCACTTGTCAGCTGGGTGACTTTGGGAAAGTCACTTAACTTCTCTGGGCCTCAGTTACGTCATCGTAAAATGGGGATTAAGACTGTGAGCCCCCAGTGGGACAACCTGATCACTTTGTAACCTCCCCAGTGCATAGAACAGTGCTTTGCACATAGTAATCACTTAATAAATGCCATTATTATTATTACTATTATTATTATTTCTTGAAAATGTCCTACTGCTTTTAGCCTACCACACCACAGCTGAGTGGATACTCCTATTTAAGTAAAAAAAATAGAAAAACTCTGAAAATCTTCCAAATTACCTCACAAATAATAATAATAATAATAATAATAATAATGGTATTTGTAAAGTGTTTAATATCTGCATATCAGGCAGTGGTCCCTAAAAATCATTTTTATAACAATATTATTAGTAATTGTTATTCAACTACATCCTAACTTATTTCAGGAGATTGTTGGGAGGTGAATCAAGGACTGGGTGGTAAAATGCCTTTGGAACTTAGGAAGTAACATAGCAACATTATCGTACGTATTTACCACATTAGATTGTAAACTTGAGCACTGGAATCAAGTCTTCAAATTGAATTATGCTCACTAAGTGCTTAATGCAGTGCTGTGCATACTCTAAGTACTCAAATAATACTATTGATTAATAGAATGATTGATTGATAGACTACCTCTTATCTCCGTTGGGACACCTTCAGTCAATCAATCAATCAATGGTATTTACAGTGCTTTGTATATAGTAAGAGCTTAACAAATACCATCATTATTATTATTGAGCACTTACAGTATTAAATACTTGGGAAAGTACAGTACTTCAAAGTTGGGTTCAGTCATAGTTACCAGTATATGCAGATGTATGCCTCTTTATTAAATACTAATAATTCAGGAGCTGAATTATTAGGTAAATTTGTTATGAGTGTCTATAATTTTATACATTAATAACTGTGATATCTGTTAAGCACTGTTCTAGGTTCTGGGGAAAATACAAGAAAATCAGATCAGACTCAGTCCCTGTCCTACATAGAGCTCATAGTCTAAGTAGGAAGAAGAACATTATTGAATCCCCATTTACCAGATAACATAACTACGAGACTGAGAGCCGGTTGTGGGTTGTCTCTATTTGTTGCTGAATTGTACTTGCCAATTGCTTAGTCCAGTGCTCTGCACACATAAGAGCTCAGTAAGTATGACTGAATGAATAACTAGAGAAGTTAAGTGACCTGCCCAGGGTCACACAGCATGGATGTGTTGGAGCCCAAATTAGAATCCAGGTCCTCTTACTCTCAGGCTGGTGCTGTTACCAGTAGGCCATGTGGCTCCTCAATGCTTGCGTATTCAAGCATTTATTACAGTGCTCTACACACAATAACCACTTAGAATACACCATGTATGATTGTTTAATCATATTTCCAGTCTATCATCATTTGGTATTCCTGCTGTTTCAGATTCGTTAACTATCAAGATAATGTAGATGGCACAAAAATTTGTAGTCTTGAGACCATCAATCAGCGATATTTATTGAGCACGTACTGTTTGCAGAGCACTGTACTAAGCATTTGGGAGAGCACGACACAATAGAGTTTGTAGACACGAGCCCTTCCCTCAAAGAGCTGTGTGTGGTTTGTCAACCAAGGCATGCCTTTCCATTACAGTAACCAGTGACACTAAAGGAATAATAGAAGAAAAGACAATTTTTAAAAATAAATGAATTCTCATCCTTTGAGGCAAAACATTAACAGCTATTAGCAAATTTTCAGTGTAGGAAATGACAAAGAATTGGAATTTCAATTAATAAGTCTCCCTGTTGTTTCACCATTAAAATCCTATTGTAATTCAATTGGATCCATTATACAAACAATTACATTTAAATGGATAGTTTGTGGGGAAAGCATCCACTTTGTTGCATTCTCAATCCAAATGTTGAAGCCATCTCCTCTCTAAAAATGTAAATTATACAAGAGAGTATTTTAAATGATCTATTGTTGGTGAACAGTTAAATTCAATTCTTTAGCTCTGAATTGAGAAAACACACTTAAAGTTGTTTATTTTTAAGCATAAAAGGAATAATGAATTATTGTAGGATGAATTCATGTTTAAAAATTGGGCAAACATGTCTCAGTGGTATTGAAGGAAATTAAAATATCGACATTCACTACCTCTCAAATTCATATTCACAAAGAGAAAAACAAAAGAAAAATCAGGTATTGAATGCTTGATTATGATATGACTCATATTATGATAATCCCCTTAGACTGTGAACCCCTTGTGAGACAGGGACTATTTCTGTTTTTGTTTTTTGGTTTTTGTTTTTACTAAATCTACTGCAGCATTTAGCACAGTGCTTGTCAAATAGTAAGTGCTTGATAGATACAGTTACCATCATTCTGATTAATGCAGGAACAATATTCATGATATCCTCTATTTTCTATAATATTTGACAAAAAAATTGTTTCCATTTCATTCTTTTAGAAGAAATTATGTACTTCCTATTTCTTCTAAACAAATTACTTGTCATATCAGTCAGTGATAACTATTGCACATGATTTTTCCCAAGAAAAATGATATAGGATCTGAACAATAAATGCAGGGAATAATTAGTTAAGAAATATCAGAAGCAATTGCTGTTTAATTTGATTTTGAAAAATCCTAAACTTTTTTACCGAAATAAAAAATGTCAAGTGAATTGACATTTTGAACAGTAAATTGAAATTTACTGTTTTCTAGTCATCATCTTACTGTTTTGGTAATTTTGTTCAATTCATTCATTCAATCGTATTTACTGAGCACTTACTCTGGCAAAGCACTGGGAGAGGACAGTAACACTTGGGAGAGACAATAAAACAATAAACAGACACATTCACTGCCCAAAGTGAGCTTGTTGGACACAATCCATGTCCCACATGGGACTCAGTCTTAATCCCCATTTTACAGATGTGGTAACAGAGGCACAGAGAAGTTATGTGACTTGTCCAAAGACACACAGCAGACAAGTGGCAGAGCCAGGATTAAAACCCATCGTCTTCTGACTCCGTGGCCTGTACTCTATCTGACCATGCTGCTTGTCATATTCCATTACTTCTTGTTAATTAATGTGTCTGGGGACTCTGTATTTCATTCTCCCTCTGTTACTCTGGCACCGTCAGTATGGGTTCCTCTTTCCGTGTGTCTCTGTGTGTGGTCACCTCTGCATCCGTGATTGCCATTTTACAAGCAAAATGTAAAAGAAGCAGCATAAGAGAAGCAACGTGCTCAGTGGAAAGAGCCCGGGCTTGGGAGTCGGAGGTCGTGGGTTCTAATCCCGGCTCTGCCGCTTGTCAGCTGTGTGACCTTGGGCCAGTCACTTAACTTCTCTGTGCCTCAGTTACCTCATCTCTAAAATGGGGATAAAGCCTTGGAGCCCCCCGTGGAACAACCTGATCACCTTGTATCTCCCTCGGCGCTTAGAACAGTGCTTGGCACATAGTAAGCGCTTAACAAATACTAACAAATAAATAAATGTGGTTGTGTCCTATATTAATGATGTATATGAATTAGCAGCTGAAAGGCAATCTGTTACAAGTCAAAATTCACCAGTGCTGGGCAGCAGTGTCATGGGAGACAATCGAGGGAAGAGACTCAAGTTTACTGCACAAAAAGAGGCAATGGCCTCTTCCTTATTTTTACCAAGAAAACTCTACGGATACACTACCAGAACAATTGCAGATGGAGGTGGCATGTTCTGGGAGAGAAGTGTCCACAGTGTTGCTATGGGTCACACACGATCGACGGCATAAGACAAGATGATGCAATTATTTCTAATTGCTAACTGCTTCTGTTAACTGGCAATTCTATTCCAAGCAATGTGATAAATGTCAGGGTATACACAGGACAATTAGATTGGAAATAGTCCCTGTCCCACACGTGATTTACAATCTAGGAGGCAGTTAGACAATATAATGTACTATATGTTATCTACATTTTACAGAGGAAAAGACCGAGGCTCAGAGAGGCTAAGTGACTTGTCCAGGGTCACACAGCAGGCCAGTATCGGAGCTGAGTCTGGAACCTGGGTCATCTGATTCCCCATCAGCAGCTCTTTCCAGTAGACCACACTATTCTTGTATATGTACTGTCTGTTTTACCTGTTGGTATGTTGTTTTGTTTGTGGCTTTGTGTCCATGTGTTTATGTGCTTTCTTGGTGACTGTTCATACATGCCTATTTGGGTATGTGTGAATTTTGCTTATGCCTATGCGAATGAATGTTTTTGGAGAGTTTGTCTTCTGCGTGAGAGTGCCCTTTTTAGGGCCCCGTTCCCTCTGCCCAACAGCTGGACACTCCAAGCTGAGGTTTTCATTCATTTCCCAATGCCAAAACCAGGAACTACAGAGAATTGCTGTTCTTTCCAACACAACTAGGCTTCCCCAGTGGCTTTTTCAGTTCACACATGGGGAATGCTGCCAAGACCAAACCTTTAAAGCCAAATCTGATCAGTCCTTGGCAGAAGCAACTTAAAATCTGCACCCTAGACAGCATCTGCCAATGAGCTAGCTCCCAGGTGAATCGGTTGTTTTCTGGTTTATTTGTTCTACTCATGAATTCAGTGATTTAATTCCTTGGTTGTTTCATTGGTAAAATTCAGCAGTTTTAGCTTTAATGGTATTTTTAGGGCAAAATGGTATTCTTTGTGCAAAATTCCAGGAAAGAAATACATGGATGAGGTTAAAATTCAGCAGTTTTAGCGTTAATGGTATTTTTAGGGCAAAATGGTATTCTTCCTGCAAAATTCCAAGAAAGAAATACATGGATGAGGTTGTAGACGAGTTTTATGCAATGTTTGGAAGTTACCACTTTATGCCTATGCCCATCTTTTTCTTTCTTTATGCAAAGAGTACCATCTCTATACAATAAATTTTAAAGGCAGGGATGGTGTCCTGCTTTTCATGTGTATTCCTGGCACTTATTACACCAAGGAGATCTCCCATTGATCATGAAGGTGATAATGATGATGTTTTGAACCTATGGCTGCATACACAGACTTACAGGAAGGATAAGAAATCTGGTGGAGTGCAAACTATAAGTTTCATTTTATTGGGGTTTTTTTGCCTTTTCTTCCTCTTGACATTATTTTTCTTTGATCCATTTTTTTTTCCAAAGTGTAAAAGGTATGAAAGTAAAACCTTTCTAATTTTGTTTAATTAGTACAGAAATTAAACTCTATTTGCTACCACTGAGAAAATCCTGGCCAGTGGCTATAATGGCTATAAATGACGGAATTTTTCTTTAAAGAAAAACCTATAAAAATGACTACCTTGGAGATAAAAGCAACTCTAAACAAGCACCGTGATGGAAATGCTAATGCATCATTACAATTGCATACTCTCCCATATTAAAGTGAATTTTAAATTCATGCTTGCTACCAATATTCCATCGCCTTTTTCTATGAACCGCAAATGTTTCAATCTAAACTTGTACATTTGTTTCCCTTTATCTTAAGGCAGATCTTTGGATCTAGCACTGCTCAACCCTGACTCTTGACTCCGTTTTCCAGGAAAGGTAGAAAGATAGCTTGGATAAAAACCCTTTCCAATTTTCAAAACAACAATACCACATAGCATAGCCATCAGCTTACCTGAAGATACAAAGCAGTAGGGGAAACAATGACCTTAAGGAATTTGCAGAAAGGATTGTGTACTAAAGTCCTAGCATTCTAATGGGTATTAATGAGGAATGAAGGATTAAGCAGAATTGCCCAAAGTTATTTCTGCTTCTTCAGAGAACCACCTGCATTTTCAGCTAGGTTTGCTGCTGCTGCTTTGGCACTTAAAAGAGAGCCAAGTGCTTTACAGACATGCCTTACTGGGTCTGAAATAACCAAAGATTCCTTTATTTACAGATATGGAAGCTTCAGGAAGATAAGAAAAGAACTGGTGGTGTTCCAACTTAACAAATAAATATTTTGGCTCCATCTCCAGCCCTTTTCTAAACACAAGATATGCGTTGTCCTGTTTAGGCTACCTGCCCTTCCCTCAAAGGTATGGGGATAAAGTGTGGCTTGGGAAGCAGCGTGGTTCAGTGGAAAGAGCATGGGCTTGGGAGTCAGAGGTCGTAGGTTCTAATCACACTTAGCTGTGTGACTTTGGGTGAGTCAGTTAACTTCTCTGTGCCTCAGTTACCTCATCTGTAAAATGGAAGTTAAGACTGTGAGCCCCAAGTGAGACAAACTGATTATCTTGCATCTACCCCAGTGCTTAGAACGGTGCTTGCCACATAGTAAGTGCTTAATACCATTATTATTATTATTATTACTATTAATGACTTTGCCCCATTGTCGCCAATGCCCTGGTGCCCATATCACTCCTCTCTCCCATGGCGTTGGTACCTATGGCATTGGGCAAAATTTCTTGCTGGCAAACCTGTAGAGCAGGACCCCTCTTGTGGAGGTCACTAGAGTTGAGTTTCCTTCTGGGTTCAATCCCTACTCCTAGTAGACCCATTACACAACCGCAGAACGTACTCCGGTATCAGTGAGGCTGAGTTAAGGAACACAACAGCACAACTAAATACCCTTCAATCCCACTCGGACTCCCTGAGGGACAATACATATGGCTTCTTCCTGAGGGAACAAACAAGCAACTAAATATTGCTGCTGTAATCTACTTGACTCTTTCATTCAATCTATCGATCAATAAATACCATATTGAGCACATACTGTGTGCAGAGCCTTATATTATGTGTTTGGGAGAGTATGATGAAACAGAGTTAATAATAATTAATACTTATTATGGAATTTGTTAAGCACTTACTATGTGCCTTGCACTGTTCTAAGCATTGGGGTAGATACGTGGTAATCAGGATGGACACAGTCCCCATCCCACAAGGGGCTCACAGTCTTAATTCCCATTTTACAGTTGAGATAACAGAGAAGTTAAGTGATTTGCCCAAAGTCACACAGCAGGCAGATGGCAGAAATGGATCAGAACCGAGGTCTTTGGACAAGGACTCACTATAGCAGCATTGAGGAGAACAACATCTCTCTCTTCCTCCCCACTTCCCTTTCCCCCCACTCTTCCTAATCTAATAGTGTTAGCGATAGTAATTCTAATAATGATATGAATAATGGTAGAATTTATTAAACTCTGATTGTATGTTAAGCACTAATGAGGTCAGACATGGTTTCTGTCCCATAGAGGGCTCACAGTCTCAGTCTAGGGTGGGAAGATAAACAGACTTTCAATCCTCATTTTCCATATGAGGAAACTGAGGCACAAAGTTGGGTGAATTGTCCAAGGTCACACAGCAAGCAGATGGCAGAGCTGGATTAGAACCCAGGTCTTTTGACTCTCAGGCCCTGGCTCTTTTCCACTAAGTCTTGTTTCTCCCCACCTCTTCCCCACTTTCTGTCTTCTTTTCTTCCCCTTCTTATCTTTGCTGCTGCCCCTCAAAGTAACACATCCAGTTACCAACTGCCCAAGTTATTAATCACTCACAAATGCCACCTCAGCCCTTTGGTTAAAAGGAGTAGCTGGCAACCCTGTTTACTCGGTCCAAATTCCGCTAATATTAATTCACTTCGAAGAAAGGAGGGGTCATATTGGAAGGCTCAGACTTTTTATATTTTTTTTTCACTGTGAAATTGTTTACCTCCCTGAAGTTTTCTTCTTGATAAATCACCTTTTTCCTCAATATGATTTCTTAAAATAGCAATTACCAATCATTCAGAAAACAAATGAAACAAATATAATGTTCAGTAATAAAGATAATGGTTCAGCTTAAATGAAAGCAGTATAACACATATTTGCTAGAGGGAATATGGTGGAGAGAAACTCACCCTTCTCAGTTAGAAAGTGTCAAAGGAGGAAAAGTTGGAATGTAATTTCAGTTACTTTTCAAGGCCCCTACAAAAGGTAGGTATTTTTTTAAAATAAATCCCAAAAATTCTAATACAGACACAAATTGGTAGATTTGTTGAAGGTTGCTGGGATTCATCTCCATTCCTATGTCAACTCACAATTATCCAGCCTAATAGAGGATGAAGATAACAAACAACAGAAATTTACAGATGAAAGGAAACTTTACTTTCCTAAAGTGTTTTAACCTTCTCCTCCTTCTCTAAAGAGGAGTTGGAAAAGAATACTATTGATGGGGACATTCTTATAAATGTGTGGGACTGCTAATATGACATATTCAATTGCATATGGCCCTGCTTTGTGTATATTTATGAATATGTATGAATTTATATGGGTGTACATATTGGAAGTCTGGGTATGATGTCACATGCAGGTATATGTGATGTCATTCCGGCAGCCATTTAGGGCATCATTACGATCATGGTTCACATACAGGACCCTGCAAGTTCCAGACTTAGTCCAGACAAACAAGTTCCAGACTTAAAATCTAGTTGAAGAGGCAGGCACTAAAATCAATTACAGGTACATTAAAAATCAATTAGAGTATAAAGACACGAACATAAATGCTGTGGGGAAAGGGAGTCTGGTGAGTTGCTAACTGTTTTGGAGAAAGGATTGGGAATGGATTAGTGGAACGAACGGGGCCCTGGAAGTTAGATCTGGGTTTTTATTCCGGCTCTGCCCCGTCTGCTGTGTGACTTTGGACAAGTCACTTAACTTCTTCGGGTCTCACGTTCCTCATCTGTAAAATGAGGATTAAGTCTGTGAGCTCCACAGTGAGACATGGGCCGTGTCCATCCTGATTAGCTTGTGTGTACCCTAGTGCTTAATCCAGTGCCCGGCACATAGTAAGTGCTAAACAAATGCCGTTAAAAAAAGTGCTTAGTACAGTGCTCTGCACGCAGCAGATGCTCAATAAAGATTTTGATTAAGCTTCCTTTGTTGTTTCATGAATCTTCAAAAGCCTCTATTCCAAGTCACCCCATTTCTGACTGCTATGTCAAGCAAATTGTGAACAGAAACACACCCAATGAAAATGGAAAATTTCACTCTCAAAGTTCTCTAAAAACAGCATAGTTCCCCAATAAGAGTTCCTCCAGGGTAAGAATTGTTTCTGCTATGTTAAATTTCTAAGAATGCTTATCTGTACTTTCAAAAGTCTAGCAAGAAAGGAAAAAAAATCCTAATAAAAGCCCAACTCTTCTCTTCTCCCATAATTATCAACCATCTTGGTTGGCTTCTTTTCCATGAAATGCATTCCTTCTTTAGAATATATCCTAACTAGAATTTAAGTGTTGCAAGATCTGCCATGTTTGGGCATTTTGGGCCACTGTAAAGAGGTCTTTTGATCACCTTATCAATGGTATCTATTGGGCACATGCTATGTGTAGATCACTGTATTAAGCTATTGGCAGAGAACAATGCAACAAAGCTGGTAGACACAGTTCCCTGCCCAAAGTGAACTTACAACCTCACATCAGTAAGCACACCGTTTGCTCTGTAAATAAGACACATTAGCTGAGGACATTTTGTTTTTCCTTTTGGCCAGGGTCCTAAGTAATTTCATGGACATGCAAATGTTATTTGCTTAAAATTCCATGACATTTAACTATTTTTTTCAAGAAAACCGTATGAAATTTTCTCTTTTCACATCAAATTGCAAAGAGGAGATATTTTTATTCATCTACAGATTTAATCTAAAGACTCTAGCATGTGCTGCTAAACATTTATGAGGCTTTGAAGTGCTGTGAACATGGTGAGTGCTGTTTGGCAGATTTGAAAGAGGAGGAGAGTTGTAAGCAAGGTTGAGAGGTAGGAAATGGGGCAGAGAAAAAAGGTGTAGTGGGTAGGTTATCTTGAGATGGTGACAAAAGTAAGCTTGAGTGGAGTGGGAGAAGAGAGTAGCTAACTAGGATGGTGTGAACTGATTGAGAGATTCACGTGGCCTAATGCCTACTGGAGAGAACATGGGACTGGGAATCAGAAGGACCTGGGTTCTAATTCCAGCTCCATCACCTGGATGCTGTGTGACTTTGGGCAAGTCACAACTTCTCTGGGCCTCAGCTTCCTCATATGTAAAATGCAGATTAAATTTTACCCACCCCTATTTAGACTGTGAGCCCTATGTGGGACAGGGACTGTGTCCAACCTGATTTGTTTGTATTAACCCCAGTGTTTAGTACAGTGCCAGGCACATATTAAGTGCTTAACTAGCACCAGAATTACTATGAAGCAGTATCTCCTAATGGATTGAGCATGGGCCTGGGGGATAGACGACCTGGGTGACCTTGGACAAGTCACCTAACTCTTCTGTATCTCAGTTAACTCATCTGTAAGCTGTAAATTAAAACTGACTCCCTCCTAATTAGACTTTGAGTTTCATGTTGGACAAAGAGCATGCCCAAACTGATTAATTTGCATCTCCCCTAGAGTTTAGAACCGTGCTTGGCACATAGTAAGCTCTTAACAAGTACCATAATGATTATTAAAGCCGAAGGTCAAGAGCTTCTGCTGTATGCAAACAGGACTGAGTGGTTATTCAATTAGTCAGTGACTCATTTATTGAGCACTCTTACCTGTATTTCTTTTTTCCCGGTGCTTAGTATAATGTTCTGCATATAGTACTTATTTAATCATTACTATTCCTATAACTAGAACAAGAAAGAACGTGATGTAAGGGGTAGAATGTCATCTGACCACATTCAGTCTGAGTACCACAACCAGATTATAGCATGGGAAGCAGCATGGCAGAGTGGATAGAGCACGGGCCTGGAATTCAGAAGGTCATGGGTTCTAATCCCGCTCCACCACTCGTCTGCTGTGTGACTTTGGTAAAGTCACTTCACTTCTCTTTGCCTCACTTACCTCCTTTGTAAAATGGGGATTGAGACTGTTAGCTCCACCAGGGACAGTGACTGTGTCTAACATAATTGGCTTGTATCCGCCCCAGCACTTAGTACAGTGTCCAGCACAAAGTAAGTCCCTAACAAATACCATAATTACAATTATTACTACTAGCATTATTAATTATCATCATTATTTCTTGCAGTTTAAAGTTTTAAGATCTATTTATTTTTCATCTATATATTGAAATATATGTGAAAAATGTAAAAGGAAAACATTAGCTTTATAAAGTGCATTGCATCACTTTAGCAAGACCACTGACATTTGGTTTTGATGGGAAAATGTGAATTTTGAAGGTAGCATATTATGGGGTAGTTAACATCTTGGTATCTCAGAATACCTATCTGTAAGGGAGAATATTTAAAACACAAAACTGTTTAGGGCTGACAAATACAATTACCCACATTAATGCTAAATAATAAAAATGATAATAACTCATATAAATTCAATGGAAACACATGAAAAAACTCAGATCATGTATATTCTGCTTTAATGAGGCATGCAGAATGGAGACAGGAAGACATTAAAAATCCTTCAAGAGAAGATTTGCAATGATAAATTGTGTTAGATGAAAATATACAATTCCAAAGCATGCATACTATGGAATCCAGTTATAGGTTTAAAAGGTTTTAAGGAAACTCATATTTCATTGAATATATATATATATATATATATGTGTGTGTGTGTATTATATGTATATATATATATATATATAATATATATGTGTGTGTGTGTGTGTGTGTGTGTGGTTCTTTTCAATTGAATTACACATTTCTGGAACATTTGTCTTGAGTTTCTGAACAAAAAGCATCATTACTACATCAATACACTGTGGTATGTATCAGCCTAGAAATGGTACCAGAAAGAAACACAATAAAGCATAAGGGGTTATCATTTGAAACTTACATACCTCATGACATGCTTTTGGATAATATTTATAGAATTGTCCACTCCTAATCTAAAAATAAAATGTGATTTGCTTTTAAATTGGGCCCCAATATGCTGGGATTGCACTTAAATTTTTTGGAACGTACAGGATAATTGGAAATGCAATAGACCGGTTCTCTATTGTTTGTAATGTAGTGATGTGTGGGTATGGTTAAATATTCTACTTAGATATTTACATCTGGATCTCCTGGTCATCATCTTACTAGAGTAGCCTTTACTGACTTTGGATCAGTAAAAGCACCCAGGGGTTTGGGTATCACTGAAAATAGGGACCACAGGAGAAACTGTTCTCTGTTCTTTTATGGCTGTTGGACCACATTACACATTAAATCGATCAATCAATCAGTGGCATTAACTGAGCACTTACTGCGTGCAAAGCGTTTGTACTCAGTCTTTAGAAGAGTGCAACAGAGGATGTAGACATGATCCCTGCCTTCAAGGAGCTTACAATTTACAAAATACTTAGGGCCACAACTCCATGGCTAGATGCAGAGTTTTGCAGGTGAAAGCAATAAAATAACAGAATTCAACTGAAGATGACTTTCAGGACAATTTCCATTTCTTTTTCTTTTTTTCACTCAGACAACTTCCACCAAGTGACTGCGCACCTTGGAGAAAGGGTAACCATATAAAATAGGGAGAAAAAAGGGAAAGGAACAAGCATATGACATCTGTAGGGAAAAATGATGTTATTAAAGCTGATGCCACGTGTTATGGAACTCCAGTTATGGGACCCCTCTGTAAATTTACCACGGGCTATGCAGAATTGCAAAGGCAATCCCCTAATTGTCTCCTCCTATCCATACCTT
Organism: Tachyglossus aculeatus; assembly: GCF_015852505.1. Taxonomy (NCBI): domain Eukaryota; kingdom Metazoa; phylum Chordata; class Mammalia; order Monotremata; family Tachyglossidae; genus Tachyglossus; species Tachyglossus aculeatus. Next base: position 16,941,987 of record NC_052081.1, read on the forward strand.
TCATGATACCCACATTAAAATTCTCATCATTTCCCTGAATCCCATATCAACACTGCTGAGTGAGGCCTAGACATACCCTGGTCCCTAAATCATGCTTCTGCCAACTCTATAAATTGGAGGCAAAACAAAGGAGGGAAGGAAAGTCTGCTAGTCATCTCACTTGCAGTATAGAAGAATATTCCCTGGAACTCTCTGCAACTCCCTCCCACTTCACAACTAAAAGTTGCTCTCCCCCTCTTCCAAACCTTTCTGAAATTACAACTTCTCCAGGAGATCTTCCCTAGTTAATTTCTCATCTCTCCCCACTTTTTACTTCCCTAAAGCCACTTCAGCAGTTCCATGTCACCTAAGGATTTGAGAGCTCACTTCCCCACACCTCTCTTCAAATAGCATTCATGAACATATCTTTAAACTCTATTTCTTCTTATCTTGTCTTCTTTTATGCTGTTGAGTCCTTTCCAACCCATAGCGGATCCATTAACCTATTTGTAATTATGGTACTTGTTAAGTACTTACTACGTGCCAAGCACTGTTCTAAGTGCTGCGGTAGATGCAAGTTAAACAGATTGGACACAGTCCCTGTCCCAAATGGAGCTCACACTCTTAATCTCCATTTTATAGATATAGTAACGGAGACCCAGAGAAGTTAAGTGACATGCCTAAGGTCACATAGCAGACATGTTGCAGTGTGTCTTCCCTACTAGGTGGTAAAATCCTTGAGGGCAGGAACTGTGTCTACTAAATATTTTGTACTCTCCGAAGTATTTTAGTACAGTGCTCTGCATGAAGTGGTAAAACAATACTATTGATTGATTGCACAATATTCTTCCTTCTCATACAAATTATTTAATAATTGATTCAAATAACTGAACAAAAGTGTAGAGAACATGTCTACCAAGTCTGTTGTATAATACTCTGCTCACAGTAAGTGCTCAATACCATTCATGACGATGATGATAAAATCATCAACTTCATTCCAAAGCATTTTAATGATGTGGGCCTAGGTATTATTTTTCATTGTTTTATGTACTTTGGTAACTAGATTAACCACTTGAAATAAGTCATGATATCAAAATGTCCTTTCACAATATGGTACAAAGGTCTTGACTTAAATTTATGTTCCTTTGGTGGCAACCCATTCTATATATTTATCCAACTGATGTTGGACTGCCATACTATAATTTTCAGAGATGGAAATGGAGATTTAGAAACCCAAATTTTAAATTTATGTGAATGAAAATTTGTTCAAGTGTAATTCAAGTGTAACCTGAACATTCAGAAACTTGAACTCATAGGCCTAATTTCAAACTCTCTTGTGGGTATTTGACATTTTTACCTGAAGATGGTGAGCTCATTGAGTTCTTTGAGGTAATACAATTCATTTGTGTTGCTGTTCACAGACAACATTGTTCTTGCCCACAGATTTTGTAGTAACTAAAATGTGAAAAAATAATATTGTTTCAGTAGAAAACGTGATCCACTATAGTTCTCTTAAAACTTTCACAAACACACACTGGTCACAATATTGACTAAAACATCCTAACTAGTCAGCTATTACTTGCCTGACCATAATGCTGGGTCCCTCAGGAAGGTACTGGATTTCCTTTAAGTCACCAAACAATTTGAGAAAAAATAAAATTATCCCTGAAAAAAGGCCATCATTGCTGATCGGATTAGCTTACTTTGCAGGATGCTAGTTACTCTTGCTCTCTGTGAAGGCCTGCTCATCTATGTTTGGGCACACTATATGTCAGATTTAGTTCCTGAAGCATTCAGGGTGAGGCAAATCAGATATCTCAAAAGGCTGGCAATATTCAGTACTTTAACGGAGGGGTGATGTGAGGGGGAGAAATTGCACAAACACAGCCCTGACCTTTGACCTTAAGAGAACTTTCCCTAGCTCTGTCAGAATTGATGGACTCTCATTTGGCCTTTACTTTCTATCCAGCATACTAAGCAGGGTTGTAGAAGAATTTCCATTTGGTTGTATTTCTATTCTAGAGGATGCAGCTGATCATCTGTCAAATTCACCTCACTCGCAGTGTTCAAACCAGTACTGGCTGAGTCCAGCTAGGGCTGAAAAGACCCAAGACGGTGACTTTCTGGCCTGTTGCCTCTTAAAAGCCAATTCCCCGAATGTCTGCTCTCTTCTATCTCTACACTGAAGATGAAAATTTAGCGCATACTTTGCTTAGTACACTGCTATCCACACAGTTAACTATCAATAAATATGACTGATTGATTGGATCTCACCATTAGTAATCTCAAAAAAGGACAGCTAGATATTCGGTTATAGGAACTCTGATACAGCCGATATCCAGTGACTAAATAGGAAATCGGATGGGCATCTCTTTTGCTGCTATGTAGGTCATGCAGACAAACTCTTACCTAGTGTGACCAGACTATTAAAATAAAGAGGGCAAACACATGGGTGCCCGTTAGGCCAATCTCTGAATTTCTGCTCTTCCTTAAAAAATCAGCATTCCCTGAAAGCAAATGGAACTGCATATGTATCTTCTAGATTCATTTTTGGTGCTAGTGATTAAATATCTGCCTGTCTTCATAAGCCAGATGAATTATTTTATTCACCTCTTCCTCAGTCTCACAGAACTTAATGGACATATACATAATTTATTCATTTATATTAATGTTTGCATCCTCCTCTGGACTGTACGCCCATGGCGAGCAGGGAACGTGTCTACCAACTCTGTTATATGGTACTCTCCAAAGTGCTTAGTACAGTGCTCTGCACACACTAAGTGCTCAGTAAATACAATTGATTGATTGCGAATTGTTTTGCAGATTGAGGATCATTTGTTGACCCCTGCTTTCCCCAAGCTACAGTGGCTTAGACATGTCATTTGACTTTTTTCATGATATTTGTTGAATGCTTCCTAAAGCTTAAGCACTATTCTAAGCACTGGGGTAGATACAAGTTCATCAGGTCAGACTCAGTCCCTGCCCAACATAGGACAGGTATTGAATCCCATTTTGCAATTGATGAAACTGGCACCGAGAAGTTAAGTAATTTGCCCCAGGTCACACAGCTGACAAGTGGTGGAGCCAGAATTAGAACCCATGACCTCTGATTCCCAGGCCCACAGTTTTTCCATTAGACCATGCCGCTTATGAGGACCGTAGGACCACCTCAAAATGATGCTTGAGTGTAATTTGGAAGAGTTTTCTTTGTCGGTTTACTCTGTAGAAACTGTTTTTACACATTTCTTATTTATAGTTGTAACAGTGCATGAGTCAATAAGTGAAGGTTCTGTTTTGATTTTACTGCCTTATTTCTTTTCCTTGAATTTATTGTTTTCTTGTTTTTTGGTTATTAGTGAGAAATATTTCAATAGAAATACAGAGGTTCTGAATGTCAGAACAATATAACACTTTGCTAAAATTTTCCATTTACAATGCCCCACAAAGCTTGTGCCCAAATATGCTTTGTTGTATTGTTGCCAGAAATATATATGAAAAGCAAAATGAAAGAACTGTTTATGCTCTTCTGGTTTTTCATTTGGGAAATGATACCAAGAAATTGTTATATTTTGTTTAAGTTTTTCTCTGAGGTTCTAGTATTAGTTTCAAAGAGAAGAAAATAGTTTCCTCTCTATGTACTGTGTCTTTGTAAACATGCACTGAGGCAGTTCAATTGTTCTCTAGAATACGGGGAGTGGCGGGGGACTTTTCCCCCCAGTGCTTAGTACAGTGCCTGGCACATATTAACCAATACCACAGTTATTATTCTCCTGGGGAGCTTTTTTCTGCTGTTCATGGATGTAAAGGAATGCTTAGGATTAAAGCAGCTTCCCTAGCTGCATCTCTCCTAGTTTCCCTTCCACTGGGCTAACCTAAGACTGATTAAACAAATGCTAAATGCTAAAGCTCCCTGCTGATGCTTTCAATTGATAATTTTCAAAATAAACAATATCACTGCGGCATTTAGTAAGACCTACTATGTGCTAGTTGCTGGTATAGTTTCTGAGATTAGATACAGTGCCTGCCCCACATCTACCTTATTCCCATTTTTCAGATGAGGGAACTGAGGCCCAGAGAAGTGATCTGACTTACCCCAAGGTTACAGCAGGCCAGTAGTCTTCTGAATCCCAATTCCATGCTCTTTCCACTAGCCCACAATGCAGCTTGTTTTGTTTTGTTTTTTAATGGTAGTTGTTAAGCGCTTACTATGTGCCAGACACTGTACTAAGTGCTGGGGCTGATACAAGCCAATCAGATTGGACACAGTTCTTGTCAGATTTGGGGCTCACAATCTCAATCCCCATTTTACAGATGAGGTAAATGAGCGCATAGAAGTTGTGACTTGCCCAAGTCACTGGCAGAGCCAGGACTAGAACCCAAGTCTGTGCTCTATCCACTAGGCCATGTTGCTTCTCCTATCAATTTGCATTTTCACACTTATAGGAGATTTGTCATAGATGAGGACCTGCGGCCCCCTGCCATGACCGTGACTAATGTTGAGTAAGAAGTTACAGTGAACAAATCGTTGCGCTAAGTTCTTGGTTAATTCAGTGAGATTCTCCTCAGGGTCCCTAGCCTGATTAAGTTTCACAATCTTCGCGGAGGAGGGTGAACACATAGAATAGGAAGAGAATCCAAGTGATAATGAAACTAAAATTCAAATCCAGCCATCACAATAATAAATCCCAGAGGCATTTTCTCTCCACTAGGCCACGTGGCTTCCCGGCTGCTCTCCTAAACTCTTGCTGAAGAGTTCCACATTCGATAAACACTCAGTAAATACCACTGATGAATTCATTGGTTGATTATTCATCGCTCCATAAAGTCCATCCTCAGGTAGAAACTCCACACCTTTCCCAAGATTCCAATATTGGGTGAGTAGCTCACCCAAAGCATCTATTGAGCATCTTCTTTAGGCAGAAATACTTCTTCAATAAGGTGATTAAAGAAGGAGTGCAGCCTAGTGGAAACAGCACAGCCATGGGAGTCAGAGAGACCTGGGTTCTAATCTCAGCTCCACTACTCGTCAGCTGTGTGACGCTAAGTCACTTCACTTCACTGGGCCTCAGTTACCACATAGGTAAAATGAGGTTTAGGACTATGAGCCCCACATGGGACAGGGACTGATCGTCTTGTATCTACTAGAGCACTTAGTACAGTGCCTGGCACATAATAAATGTTTAACAAATACGGCTAAAAAAATTGAAAAAAACACGGAAATTGAGTAAGCTCATTAAGGGCAGGGAATGTGTTTGTTAATTCTGTTCTATTGAACTCTCCCAAGCACTTAGTATAATGCTCGGTACATAGTCAGTGCTCAATACAGTTGATTGATTGATTGAGCAGACCCAAATTTCCTATGTAGTCATTTTGGGAAAGAACAGACTCAAATGTCCTTTGCAGTCACTTGTGTTTTCACAGTACTTTCATTTTTCCAATATGAATTATCACATTTAATCCCTGCATCATTTCTGGGAAATAGGAAAAGGCAGGCATTATATTTCCAGCTTTACAGATGAGAAAACTGAAGCCCAGAAATATTAGAGAAGCACTGTGTCTCAGTGGAAAGAGCCTGGGCTGGGGAGACAGAGGTCATGGGTTCTAATCCCAGCTCTGCCACTTGTTAGCTCTATGATGTTGGACAAGTAACAACTTCTCTGGGCCTCAGTAACCTCATCTGTAAAATGGGGATGAAGACTGCGAGCCCCATGTGGGATAACTTGATTACCTTGTATCTACCCCAGAGCTTAGAACAGTGCTTGGCACATAGTAAGTGCTTAACAAATACCAACATTATTATTATCATTTTATTATTAACCCACACAACAGGTAGAAGACTGAGCTAGGACTGAAATCCAGGTTTCCTGACACCCTCTCCTGTGACCTTTGCTCTGAACCACCTTGATTCCTATAGTTAAGAGCACAGGCATAGAGATATATAGACACAATGAACAAATTAAATCAATAATAAATAAGCAGGAAAAGTGCAAACAGTTATTTGTGAAGATTGTCCCTTGTTGTATTGCTTTTCATGGCCCCTGAAGCTTTGCCATGTTTGTTTTCTAGAACAAGTTACATCAACATTATCTTCCATTCACTCATTTAATGTATTTATTGAATGTTTACTGTGTGCAAAACAGTACCGTACTAAGCGGTTCGGTTTACCTCTATACCATGCTCACCATAAGAGGCCAAAAATGATTGTAAAGTCAGTCCACCAGCTAGGTGTATTTAAAACCAGTAAAAGGAGCATCATTGCCATCGCCACTGAAAAGCAGCATGGCTCAGTGGAAAGAGCACGGGCTTGAGAGTCAGAGGTCATGGGTTCTAATTCTGGCTCCACCACCTGTCAGTTGTGTAACTTTGGGCAAGTCACATCTTTGTGCCTCAGCTCCCTCATCTGGAAAATGGGGATTAAGAATGTGAGCCCCATGTGGGACAACCTTGATTACCTTGTATCCCCCTAGCACTTAGAACAGTGCTTGGCACATAGTAAGCACTTAACAAATGCCAACATTATTATTATTATTATTATCTTATTTGACATTTCTAGGTCTTTGAATATGACTTGTAGTAGCAGAATTTGTTTCAATATTTTGGCTGACAAATTCACCAGATGCAGTGAATTTCACTAAAGCGTAAGCAAAATGGATGATATTTGTGCCTTTAGTTAATCAATCAATCAATGAATCGATCAAATTTATTGAGCACTTGTGTGCAGAGCACCATCCATATTAAGACCTTGGGAGAATACACTGTAACAGAGTTGGTAGAAATTTTCCCTGTCTGAAATGAGCTTACAGTCTAGAGGAGGAGACAGATATTATTCTAAAAAAAAAATTAGGATACGTATATCAGTGTTGTGGGGCTGAAGGGAGGAGTGAATAAAAGAAACACATCCAAGTGCAAGGGTGATGCAGACAGGAGTAGGAGAGGGGAAAATGAGGGCTTATTCAGGGAAGACCTCTTGAACAAGATGTGCCTTCAATGAGGCTTTGAAAGTGGAAAGAATGATGTACTCAAACAAAAAGTCCAAGCCATTAAATAAAAATGTGCAAATTTATCAAATTGTCAGGATTTTTTTGTTGGAGTAAAGACACAAATATCATCTATTTTTCTTTATGTTCATATATGATTCACTGCCTCTGGTAAACTGATTGGGTGAAACAATGCAACTGGCTAATTGAATTGTGCCAATCAATTGATACTATTGAGTGTCTTTTGGATGGAAAAATAATAATAATGATGGCATTTATTAAGTGCTTACTATGTGCAAAGCACTGTTCTAAGCGCTGGGGGGATATAAGGTGATCAGATTGTCTCATGTGGGGCTCACAGTCTTCATCCCCATTTTACAGATGAGGGAACTGAGGCACAGAGAAGTTAAGTGACTTGCCCAAAGTCATACAGCCAGTAAATGGCAGAGCCAGGATTAGAACCCATGACCTCTGACTCCCAAGCCTGGCCTCTTTCCACTGAGCATTCTGCTTCTTTATGGTGGAAAACACCATACTAAATGCTTGTGAGAGTAAAATAGAAGATGACACAGTTCTCACCTTCAAGGAATCCACAATCTAGTGGTAGTGGGGCATACAGAGAGAGACATATCTACAAACAGTGGGCTTGGGAGGAATGAAGATATAACTCATAATAGTGAGAATAGAGAAAGATGACTGATTAGTAGATAAATAAAAATAGAGATGACAAGTACCAAACATGGTTATATGACCAGAAGTGCTAAAGGTGATTGATGGCTGTGATAATTCTGGAAATTCATGTTTCTGTCAGTTTTCAAAAAATAATTCTGAGAATTTCTGAAAAGCGTTGGAGCGTTTTCTGGTCCAAATGATCCCCAAATTCTGAAAGTGAGTTCAAATTGATTCACGGTGTCTAACGCCTATGAACCACTTGTAGCCATCACCATTTATTCTCTTGAATGAAGCTTTAAAGCTAATTACTTGGCTTATTCAGTAACATAATACGTTCCGATTAAGTTAGGGGATATCCATGTCGCCCATCAGTAACTAGAAAAATGGGTTCAGTGCTGACGGTTACGAAGCTGTGAAGATTAGATTAAAATCCTTCCCTTGGTTAAAATAAACCAAATGGTGATGATATATACCATTAGCAACAACAATGAAGTAACATTAAAAACATTTTTCTAGAATGCTCGCCATGTGCAGGGAGCCCAGACTTTCTGTTACATCTCAAACTTTATATCCATATGTTCAGTGTGAAACTGAACTAGTTTTTTTCAGTGTGAGCGTGTTTCTGGCATCAACAAACTGGAATGAAATCACTTCAGACTTAGAGAAGTGCTGCGGTCTGATTACAAACTTGCAAAACCCTGACATAAATCATATTAAAAATTAAACAGCGTATAGAAGAGCCTTTAATTTGAAATACTCGAAATGATACAGAGGAATTCAAACACTTAAGTAGGAGCTACTTGGCTCAGTTTCCTTGTGCTTTCAAAAAGTTTATTATCTTGTATCTGCAGCCAAATTCCCTTAGGAAACAGGTTGAACAAAATAATAACACCAATCTAACCTTGGCTTCCATTCCATTTAATAGCTGTCATCCATGTACCAGCCAATTGTCAAACCGGGGTGTAACTACGTCTACTTATTTACGGAAGATGAATTTGAGAAAGGATTAATGCTGTTTAACGACAAACACAGTACTTTAATGTATAAATGCAAGTACCGAAGCACGCAAACCAAAACTTAATTTTTGCCTTTGACTTGAAACTTGAGCAGCCTATTGTACAAGGAAAAAGTGGGGAAGGAAGCTGAGGAGGGAAATGAAGATGAAACAGTATGGCCTAATGAACAGAGTATAGGCTTAGGAGTCCAAAGGACCTGGGTTCTAATCCTGGCTCTACCATTTGTCTGCTTTGTGACCTTGAGTGTGTCACTTCACTTATCTGTGCCTCAGTTTCTTCACCTGTAAAATGGGGATTAAGAATGTGAGCCCCACGTGGGACAGGGACTGTGTCCAACTGATTAGCACGTATCTACCTCAGGGCTTAGTATTCATTCAGTCAGTCAGTCAGTCGTACTTATTGAGCGCTTACTGTGTGCAGAGCACTGTACTAAGCACTTGGGAAGTACAAGTTGGCAACATATAGAAACGGTCCCTACCCAACAGTGGGCTCACAGTCTAGAGTGCCTGGCACAAAAGTTATAAGAAAAAATTATTACAGGCTGACAGACTGTAATTCCTAAGGAAAGCCTGTAAGAACTGATGCTCTTCAGCAAAGGGAAAAAAAGAAGACAGAAAGGACTATTAGCAGAGCATTCAATAATAATAATAATAATAATTATAATAATGGTATTTGTTAAGCACTTACTATGTGCAAAGCACTGTTCTAAGTGCTGGGGGTTACAAGGTGATCAGATTGTCCCACGGGGGGCTCACATCTTAATCCCCATTTTACAGATGAGGGAACTGAAGCACAGAAAATGAATGAATGAATGTATGAATGAATGAATGAATGAGCCCATGACCTCTGACTCCAAAGCCCGGGCTCTTTCCACTGAGCCACGCTGCTTCTCTGCACTCAGTAAGCATAGTAAGCGCTTAACAAATACCATCATCAACAGCAGCAGCAGATGGACATTCATTCATTCATTCAATCGTCTTTATTGAGCACTTACAGAGTGCAGAGCACTGGACTGAGCATCTGGGAAGTCCAAGTCAGCGACATAGAGAGACGGTCCCTACCCGACAACGGGCTCGCAGTCTAGAAGGGGGAGACGGATGACAAAACAAAACATGTGGACGGGTGTCAAGTCGTCAGAAAAAAAACAGAACTAAAGCCATTCAATACTGATGAATATTTACTACAGAAATGATAATGACCATGTTGTTTGTCTCTATGGCAGAAAGAGTAGTAGAGAATTAACCTAAAACTGAGCCGTGGAACTTTTAGATTAGCTCATTAAAAATTATCCTGTGGGTGGCTGTCATGAGTGAAGCAACTTAGCCAGAGCAATGCTTCACTTTGCTGAACCACAGCTAAAAAGACTCTGTGTGTGTGTGTGTGTATGTGTCTATTTCTTCTTCACAGATTCTGTTTAGATTATGTCTCAGTGGGAGTGAGACTCACTGTTCAGGGATGGTGTCAAATTTGATTAGCTTGTATCCTCCCAGTGCTTAGAACAGCATCTGGCACATAGTAGGCGCTTGGCAAATGCCATAAAAAAGGGGCTGATGAGTTGATTGGATGACAGGAATTCCTTGTTAATGATCTTGCCCTGCCGATGCAGACTGAGTACAATGTGAAGAAAACCCTTGTGAAAGTGGTCAAGCGGATGGATGCCTTTTCTATGGTTAGAGGGGATGGACATGGGTTGTTCACCTTCATTTTCAAAGCTACTGCTGATGACATCCTGTCCATATCTGAAAAAAACTGATGCAGGAAGAACAGTCCCTCTGACTGTGCATCATAAGAACAGATTACACCGATTGGTTTTGTTCTATCCAGAATTTACCCCGATCTCTGTGAAGTCGAAGAAGAACCAATCCTCTGATTGCTGCTTAAAAGGTTTGCAATCTTGCATTGTTGGCACTGCTTTAGTCTAATTCTGTAGGGATACGTACAGATAAAATGAACCAAAAGGGACACAAGGATGTTTGTCCATTTAAGCATCCAAGAGACCTGAGTTCTAATCCTTGCTGTGGTGTTTACCTGCAGCGTGACCTTGGGTGAGTCACTTATGTTCTCCATGCTTTGGTTCTTTTGACTGTAAAATGCAGATTAAATACCTGATCTATCTCAGCCCTTAGCAAACTGGTTAGCACAAATACCATTACTGTGTGTAGAGCTCTGCATGAAGCAGGTGAGAGAGTACAGTATAAGAGAGTTGGTAGACATATTCCCTGCCGACAAGGAGTTCACAGTCTAGAGGAGAAAAGATACATAAACATAAACAAATAAATTATATATCTGTACATAACTGTTGTGGGGCTGAGGGGTGGGGTGAATAGCAAGTACTCAAAGGGCTGTAATTCATGTGCATAGGTAATACAGAAGAGAAAGGGAAGTAGGGGAAATGATGGTTTAATCAAGTAGAGCTAATGGAGGATATGTGATTTGAATTAGTTATTATTACATATTATTGTATACAGTATTAATATAGTCAAGCACTGTTTTAAGCCCCGGGGTATATCCAAGTTAATCAGGCCGGACACAGAACCCTGCCCCACATGAGGTTCACAGACTAAATGGGAGGGAGAACAAGCTTTGAATCCCCATTTTACACTTGAGGAAACTGAGGCACTGAGCAGTTAAGTGACTTATCCAAGGTCACACTGCAGGCAACTGGCAGAGCTGGGATTACAACCCAGGTCTTCTGAATCCCAGGGTCATGCTCTTTCCAATAGATTATGCTGCTCCTCATTATGGCTCAGTGGAAAGAGCCAGGGCTTTGGAGTCCGAGGTCATGGGTTCAAATCCCGGCTCCGCCACTTGTCAGCTGTGTGACTTTGGGCAAGTCTCTCAACATTCCTGTGCCTCAGTTACCTCATCTGTAAAATGGGGATGAAGACTGTGAGCCCCCCGTGGGACAACCTGATCATCTTGTAACTTCCCCAGCGCTTAGAACAGTGCTTTGCACATAGTAAGCAATTAATAAATGCCATTATTATTATTGTTATCAATAAGGGACACTGCTAGAGACTAATCCTTATTTGGGTTTCTGAATATCAAGTTTAGAGAATGAGGCACCCTTTTTCTGAGTACTTGGATCTTACTGGAATCTTTAGGAGTAGGGCCATTGTTGAAGCACAGAGAACTTGGGTTCTAATCCTGTTCCTGCCATTTTTCTGTTGTGTAGCCTTTGGCAAGTCACTTAATAATAATAATAACTAATAAAAACAATTATGGTACTTGTTAAGCGCATACTATGCTGGGAAAGATACAGGTTAATCAGGTTGGACAGGGTCCCTGTCCCACATAGGGCTCACACTCTTAATCTTCATTTTACAGATGAGGTAACTGAGGCCCAGAGAAGTTATGTTACTTGCACAAGGTCACATAGCAGACGTGGGAGAGCAAGGATTAGAACCCAGGTCCTTCTGATTCCCAGGCCCAGGCTATATCCACTGAGCCACATTAAGTTCTCAATGCCTCAAGTTCCTCATCTGTAAAATGGGATTAATTCCTACTCGCTCATACTTAGACTGAAAGCCCCAAGTGGACAGAGACTTTGTCCAACCCGATTATCTTGAAATCACCCCAGCACTTAGTAAAGTGTTTGGCCCATACAAAATGCTTAGCAAGTGACCATAAGAATTACTATTATAAAAATTCTAGCCTTTTCAGGGTTGAAGTTTTCCTGCTGAGGACATAGAAAGTAATTGCTACACATTTTTAGGATTGCTTTAACGAATGTACGATCAGTTCAGGGAATGCTGGTGCTTTCTATTCTAAGTTTCCTGGGAGTTGGCAAAATTTCATCCCACAAGTCTATTTGGTGTTTCAAATGCTGATAGTGTGATTGGGAACCTAGGACTGTTACTCGCTGCCTTGAATTCAGTTGAGGTTGAAAGTCACGTCTCACAATAAACTCTCCAGTTTTTAACTGTTTTGTCACTCAGGATCCATGACTATGACCGCCGTAACTAATTTATTCATTCAATTTTATTTACTGAGCTATTACTGTGTACAGAACACTGTACTAAGTGCTTAATTTATCACATCTCTGAATAAAGGCAACATCATTGGTTAATTAAACTATGGAAATATGTTAGAAGCTGGACATCGGGATATTAATGTCTAGTCTTATGCAATGAAGACTAAAACTGCTCCTTATCCATGATTCAAGCCTTCAAATGGTTCACAAGGCCAACTCTGACTTTCTGAGCCTGGATATTGTGAAAGTTGGACCAAGATGTATGATGCCAAATTAATGAATAGACGTGTCTTAGCATCTTAAAAAGGCACATTTCTAAACTCCAGATGGGGACTTTGACTAATTCTGTACTATGTTCTTCTTGATCTTCACCAAATATCAAGTTGCTGGCAATATT